>NC_138887.1:74345854-75757467 GCF_965194825.1 Balaenoptera physalus | reverse complement strand
AATTGAAATCAGTGTCTCGAAAAGATATTTGTACGCTCGTGTTCATAGCAGCATTCTTCAAAATAGCCAAAAGGTAGACACAGCCCAAGTTCCACTGATAGATGAATGGTTAAGCAAAACGTGGTAATTACATACAATGGAATATTATTCAGCCTTAAAAAGGAAATATGCTACATCATGGATGTACCTTGAAGATACTATGCTAAGTGAAATAAGCTAGGCAGTCACAAAGAGACAAAATACTGTATGATTCCACTTATATGTGACACTTAGAACAGTCAAAATTGAGACAAAAAGTAGAATGGTGGTTTCCAGGGGCTGGGGAGGGTAGCAGGGTGCTGAGTGGGGAGTTATCATTTAATGGGTACAGAGTTTCCGTTTTATGAGATGAAAGAGTTCTGGAGATGGATGGTAGTGATGGTTGCACAACACTACAGATGTGTTTAATACCACCAAACCGTACACTTAAAAATGGTTAAGATGGTAAATATTATGTCATGTTAATTTTACCACAATAAACAAAATAAAATTTTAAAAAATCCATCATTCTACTTTCTGTCTCTATGTATCTGACTACTCTAGGTACCCCATGAAAATGGAATCATACAGTTTTTGTCTTTTTGTGACTGGCTTATTTCACTTATTATACTGTCTTCAGGATGCATCTATGGTACAGCATGTGTCAGAATTTCCTTCCTTTTTAATGCTGAACAATATTCCATCATATGTATATACCACATTTTGCTTATCCATTCATCTCTTGATGGACATTTGGGTTGCTTTCATCTTTTGGCTGTTGTGAGTAAAGCTGCTCTGAATAAGGGTGTACAAATATCTGGTTGAGTTCTTGCTTTCAATTCTTTTGAGTATATACCCAGAAGTGAAATTGCTGTATCATATGGTAATTATATGTTTGATTTTTTTAAAAATCAATATCCACTCTTACTTTATAAACTCTCTTAATTAAAAAGAAATAGAATAGATGAATACTTCCTTAACATGACAAAATATTTCATGTCAACTCAGAAGCCAGCATTATGCTTAACAGGGAAAGTAAAAATATTTACGTCAATGTCAGGACCAAGACAAAGATATCCACTATCACTGTTGTCATGTAATATTGTTTTGGAGCTACTAGCCAACACAATTTGACAAGAGAAGCAGATAACAGGTATGATCATTGGAAAGGAGATCAGATTATCATTATTTGCAGATGATATAGAATGTGTGCCTCGAAAACCCAAGAGGATCAGCTAAAGAACTGTCATAAACAGCAAGAGAACTCAGTAAGTTAGCTGGGTGCAGCTATTAGTAACTTTCACGGATACAAACAGCTACAAGTTGGAAAAATATAATTGCACAGGATGTAAAAGGAAAGAAAAAGAAACATGAAGACATGAAACACAAGGTTCAAGCACAATTATAATAAGAGGAATGTAAATTAAAACAAGACAGACCATTTCAGCTACACCAAGTTGTCCCTTATCTGTCCATGCATCCATCTCTTTATTTATCCAGTAGACATACGTTGCATGCCTGCTATGTGTTTGTGCACCCCGTCTGAGGCTCTGGAGCAAAGAGCTCTGGACAGAAAGGACACCTGGGTTTTATCTAGATCTAGCTCCCTTACCCCCCAAAATCACTGAGGTACAATTTTCCCCTCTCAGATTGGCAAAAATCAAAAAGGCTGATATAATAACACACTATGTTAGAGTAGATGTGGAGAAACAGATGTTCACATACATTGTTGGTGGAAAAGCACAGTAATACAGCCCCTGTGGGCAACTTGGCAATGTTGATCAAAATTAAAATTTTACCCTACTTTTTGACTCAGTGATTTGAATATACTAGCACATAAGAAGGGTGACATATATGCAAAGTTATACATTGTACATTGTTTGTAGTAATAAAGACAGGAAACAAATCCATTGATAGGGCCCTGTTTAAATAAATTACAGTGCATCCACACAGTGGAATACTTGGGAGTCATTTAAAAGAATGGGATGGTCTCACTTCATATATGAAATCTAAAAAAACAAACAAACAAACAAAAAAAACGAAGTCATAGATGCAGAGAACAGATTGCCAGAGATGGGTGTGAGGGGGTAAGAGGAGGGGAGGCCAAATGGATGAAGGAAGTCAAAAGGTACAAACTACCAGTTATAAGAAATAAGTGCTGGGGATGTAATATACAGCATGGTGACTATAGTTAACAATTACCGTATTGTATATTTGAAAGTTGCTAACAGAGTAGATCTTAAAAGTTCTCATCACAAGAAAAAAATATGTAACTGAACATGGTAATGGATGTTAACTAAACTTATTGTGGTCATCATTTCGTAATATATAAATATATCAAATCATTATGTTGTGTACCTTGGATTAATACAATGTCGTATGTCAGTTATATCTCAGTTAGAAAAAAAAGAATGAGGGGCTGCATTTTTCTTTGTGCTGATATGCAATAATCTCCAAGAAACATTATTTGAAAAACACAATCAGAACAATAAATGTGCTACCATTTGTGTTTTAGAGAGAGAAAACACACAATACGTGTGTTTTTGCTTTTAATGCATTTAATATCTCTGGAAGGACATATAGGAAACTAGAGACAGTGGAGACCTTTAGGGCTAGAAGTGGTACCCAAGGGACTGAGGTGGAAGGGAGACACTTTACTTACACCTTTTGTACCTTTCTGGCTTTTGCAACATGTGACGGTATTACCTAGTTTTTAATTAATTTTTTTAAAGAGGTATCTACCTAGATACTGGCCTAAATTACAAAGAGCACTTGCATCCATATTCAATTGCTAAGACAGCAGTTTTAGGTTAAATCAGTTCTTCTAGTTGACTTTTTCCAAACTGTTGTCAAGACAACCTTCTCTTTCTCCACAACATTCAGAGAATTAGGTGTTAACCTGGCATCTGGACAGAAATAGCTGCTTAATTCCAAGCATAGATGGGTCAGGAAGGCTGAAAGTTACTGTTCTTATAGATTCATGTAACACCTTGTAAATACTTCTTGCCCAGTGGGGGCTCAATAAATGTTGCTGACTCATCTGTCACAGAGAAGCAGTGTTAACTCAGAAGCACTAACTGAAGTCATTTAATCAGAAAATCAATTTCATTTTCCTTGTCATGGGGAAAATAGTTCCACTAAGTTGAGAAATATGCAGAGGTGATTATATAGTGTCAAGGATTCAGATGGGAAACCAGGAGTTAAATGGTGTGAACAACACAGATGCAAATCAATTTGCTTTGCATTACAGTTGGCAGTGTTGAACACACTTGGCCACATATGGAAGTCATGTTTACTATTTCAAGAACATAGTATCACTTTACAGCGCTTAATATTCAAAGGCCCACATTATTATTGCTTTTTTGCAATTTTTGAGCAATTTCTTGGCCAAGGTTTGGAATCAGGGTTACTAAAACCCTAGAATAATTGCAAACTTGCTGTCCTCCCCCTGTGCGTTACTTCTTGTGGTCCTAAAACCATGATTGTATCAGATATTAATCTGCAACTCAACCACCAAGTGGATTTTATTGAAGCTGCTGTAATTCCACTGCCAGAAGACATGACAAATAGCCAGCATGTCACTGAAGATTTATGATTGGTTTTGAAACCCATTATCTTTTAGGAAATATTACATAGTATGATTCACTGAGTGGTAGCAGTCTCATATAATCCAAGGTTTCTCTATATTGATTTTACAGAGTCATTATTACCCGAGTGTCTATGCTTTGCTAGGCTCACACAATTAAAACCAAAATCAGCTTCAGGGATCGTTAGCAAGAAATACACGTACCGTGCAATACTAAGACTCTCAGCCTGAGCCTCCACATGATGGGAATAACGCAGCCAGCCTACATTTCCCCACTCTGTTTAAGGCAAATTCAAGAAGGGGAAATTTGTTGCTTTCACTAAATTTTCCAAACAACTGTTTGGCATGCTGCTTCTTACTGCTGGTAAATGAAATGGAACCACTGAGATCCAGACAATATTGGAACCTGAAGAAGCCTTAAATATCCTTCAGTTCAAAACCCTCACTTAACGTAAACTGGGGCTCAAAGAAGTGAAATGACTCCATGCCAACACTGTCCTTCCTCCATGTCCAGCAGCTCTGCTCATGCGCACTGTGCTGAGGGTACGATGTAGAAAAGAGGCAGCTCAAGGGACCATGGACACATAGAGCAAGGCCATGGTCCTGTCAACCTTTCCTTTCCCTTTCACTTGGGGAAATCCTCTTGATTAGGAGAGTGTTAAACACCCATTGGATGACGGAAACTCAGGGCTTTGTAATCGCAGTGAGAGGGAGAAGGAAGTGGAGGAAGATGGCAGTGGCAGAGGATGTTCCAAGTCACCTTTAGGGGCCATTTCAACAGCTTGCAATTAATCCAGTTACTGAAACCAAGGTGCAAACCCTTTGCGTCAGTACCCTAAGGGTCTTGTTTGTGTTCCTGTTCCTTTGTCACTCAGATTTTCTGAGTTTCAGAATCTATCCTCCATTCTCTGCCCTTACTTTACTAGACCTCTTCTTTAGCATTAGACACAGCTGACCAGTCTCTCCTGCTTAAAATACTTTCCCCTCTGCTTCCTTGACCCTACAATCTACTAGTTTCCTTCTATCTCAGGGACAATTCCTTCTCAATCAGATTTTCTTCTCCCCCTGTTCTTTCCTCTGACCTGCTTTCTCCACTAACTGGTTGATAAGTATCTTGTACTTAACATGTCTATGAAAGAACTCATTATTTACCCTTCCCTACTGGAACTTACCCCATTTCACACCCCATTTCTCCCCCCACCTTAGTAAATTCATTATCTTCTACTCAACTCCTCAAACCAAAAACTAGGAATCACCACAGTTTTTCCCTTCCCCTCACATCTTGCCCCACATCCAAAGCATCAGTAAATCCTACTGCATTTACTTAAAGTACCTCTCGAAGCTGTTCCACCTCACTGCTACTTCCCTTGTCTAATCCAGCCTTCTCTAACTAGATTGTGGGCTTTCATTCTTGCCCACCCTCCATTCTCCACAAAACAGCAGAGGAATCTGTAGAATGTAAACCAGATCACATCACTCCCCTGCTTAGAACACCGGTGGTTTCCCATTACTCTTAGAGTAAAAATCTAACCTCCTTTATCTGACTCACAAAGCCCAGCGAGATCTGGCCCCACGTGGTCTGTCCTTCTCCTGCTCATTCTCTGGATCCCTTTTTTGCTCCTAAAGGAACCCAGAAGCCAACTCATCCCCATCTAAGACCTTTGCATGCTGTTCCCTCTACCTGAAAAATACTTCTTCCACTCCTTCACAGCAATGTCTTTGTCACTTAAGTCATAGCTCAAATCTACTTCCTCAGAAAGGTCTTCATTCACTATCATATACAGTATTTTATTTTATTCAGAGCAATTTTCATAATCTGGAATTGTCTTGTGCATTTACTTCTTAATACACCCTCTCTCATAAAAAAGAATGAAATAATGCCATTTGCAGCAATATGGATGAACTTAGAGATTATCATACTAAGTGAAGTAATACATGATATCACTTATATGTGGAATCAAAAAAAAAATGATACAAATGAACTTACATACAAAACAGAAATAGACCCACAGACATAGAAAACAAACTTACGGTTACCAAAGAGGAAAGTGGGGGAGGGATAAATTAAGAGTTTGGGATTAACATACACATACTACTATATATAAAATAGATAATCAACAAGGACCTACTGTATAGCACAGGGAACTATACTCAATATTTTATAACAACTTATAAGGGAAAAGAATCTGAAAAAATAGATATTTATGTACATATAACTGAATCACTTTGCTGTACACCTGAAACCGACACATTGTAAATCAACTATACTTAAGTTAAAAAAATATATACCCTCTCTTCAGTAGAATGCAAGCTCCCTGAAAGCAGGAAAACTTTCCATCTTGTTTAGCACTGTATCTCTAGTGCCAGAATGCAGTTTCGGTGCAGTAACTTTCGAATGAATGCAAAAATGATATATAATCATATATATCTATATGAGTATAAGACCTGTAAAACTATCTACTGATTCTGACTCATACCATTGGTCTGGAACCCCAGTCACTCTCTGGAGTTAGTGGGGGACACCTCACAATGAATACTTTTTATCTTTTAATTGAGGTTAAAGATAAGTCATCACTGATTCTATACAGTATGCATAAAGGCCAAAAAGAGAAGGTGCCACATTTGAAGTAAAGATTAGATTGGGGCATTTTATATGTCGGAGAGGGAGGGTTGAGCAATATTTGAGAATTTACAGTGATGGGGAATATAGTAGCTGAAATATTAATTCCTGGAGGATCAATTATGGTAGAGCAAAGAGCACTGAACTTGGTGTCAGAAGTCCTGGTTTGAGTCCTGACTCTGCCACTTAGTTGCTATGGCAATGTAAACAAATCACGTATCTCCCTGAGAATCAATTTCCTTATCAAGAAAACTGGAAGTGTGCTCACTTCGGCAGCACATATACTATATAAAACTGGAATGATACAGAGAAGATTAGCATGGCCCCTGCACAAGGATGACACACAAATTCATGAAATGTTCCATATTTTTAACAAAAATTAATTTTAAAAAACATTTAAAAAAAGACAAGAAAACTGGAGGTAATGTCTCTTTCTTATTTTCCAATTACAAATACTGGCCGATACTAATTCCCTCCAAAGTCTGAAGGAAATTCTAGAGTAGGCAAAGTCTCAGCTGGTGATCAATTCATAAAAAATTAGAATTATTTTCACTTGATGTTTCCTGGTTATCATCAAAGGTTCTTCCAGAACAGGTATAGGAGTGGTAGAGAATATATCCATTTAACAATAACTGTGTCCCGTTAGGATTACAGAACAAATTTCTAGTAACACACTTGGCCTATTTTGGGTTTTTCTCCAACATCTCCATGGACTATGTCTGTTGGAATTTGGCTTGGATTCCAGTTATTTTCCAATAATAAATAACACATGAAAGTGAGGGCACTCTCACATCTTTAACTTGGGCAAGCCCTCATAGTGAGCACAACTTCAGGAATGAGGACACCTCAGGGAGCCATGTACTAAGCCCCCGAAGTGCCTTATTCCTACCAGAGGGGAGGAGAAGCTTGCAGAAATCACCAGCTGCCGGGCCTCTAGTTGGGTGAAGGCTTTGATTCCTCCGGGAGTCGAATTGGCTTTTAAAGGCACAGTCTACAAAGTCAACTATTTGATGAATGTGGCACATTTGTAACATGAACTCAGCCTAGCCTGATGTGGATGAAGAAATAGCTCTAGCTCATGAGAGCATGAGACCTCCCACTACTAAGTAAAGTAGCAAATAAGCTATTTCTTAGTTAATGAAAGATTCCTTCAAGAAAAACAATAGGTCAGTAAGGTTACTGTTGATGTTGAAAGTGGGAGGGGAAAAGCAGAAGAAAGCTATCAGAGGAAGAAGCCTCATTTAAGAACACTATCAGTGAGCAGTGCTGCTTCATGTTTTCTAGTGTCATCTGCTACACATAATGGGCAATAGGAGCAATGCTAAGACTCCACCACAGGGGGTATTTTCAGAGCAAATCAGTATCAAGATTCAGTAGGCACAGAGGAAGAAGAATTGGGGTTGGGGAAGGGAAGCTAGGGCTCATGGTAATGGATATTCTTCTCACCTGAAGCACTATTTGATGGTCTAAATTACAAAACTTATTCTCCACCATCATTCACATACCTGGAAATAAGCATGCCCCAAATACCTCTCATCCAGGGTTTCTCAGCCTCGACACCATTGACATTTGGGGCCAGATAATTCTTCGTTGTGGAGGACTGTCTTGTGCACTGTAGGATGTTTAGCAGCCTCCCTGACCTCTTCCCACTAGATGTCTGCAGCCCTGCTCTGTAGAGATAACCAAAAATGTCTCCAGACCTTGCCAAATGTCCCCTGGGGGCAAAATCCCCCCCAGCTAAGACCACTGCTGTAAGTTTATTGAAACTCTCAAAAGATAGTCCTAGAGAAATGTCTTGGGTCCTGTTTCCTATACAGGAAGTTTACTGGGAGTACTCCTGGAAACAGCACCTGAAGGGAGTGAAGGAAGCAAGAAAGAAACATTGAACATAGATGCAGTTTCAATGAAGATGTCAATTGATCCCTTGGGGAGCTCTGGAGCCCTTTGTGGTTGTCCCAGATCCAGGCAAGGTGCTGAGTCCTCCTTTTCCTACTCATTGAATAGGGCACAATCTTGTCAAGGCTCCCTTCCACAGAGGGCAGTGCCCCTGGAGAACTCAGCTATGAGCTGTGCTCCTGGCATCAGGAGAATGAGCTCCCCAGTCCTGAAAGGGGCTCTAAGCACAGCACCACAGTGCCCACTAACAGAAGAGAGGAGCTTCAGATATCTCAAAACCATGGTCATAAAGACTGAGCCTTTAGAATTAACTGCTAGAAGGCCTCAATTTGACAATCACAATGTTCTTTCATAATCCAGTGCTGTAACGGTCCGAGAAAATTAAGAGCTACTTCTGACCCCAGTCATTTTTTAAATGGATCTAATTTGAATGCAGTTTTCATAGATTCATAAGTTGGTTTTTATAGGTTAGCGTACAGATAAAACTCGCATAAAGCTGCCTTAAACCATGCTAACTAAAGCTCTTTTTCAAGAAAGCGTTTGAAGCCCTGTTGGAAATGGTCAGTGGGTACTGATTTGTTTTGTGAAGGAATTAAGTTGGAAAATTTCCTCTGTCTGAGTCAAAGTGAGTGTTCCACAAGGTGACGGGACTGTTCCAAATCACTCCTGGCAAAATGCTTGCTGGGTTGGTTGTGACAGACTGGAACTTGCCCCTGTTACTATGATTTAGTCTCTTCTACTCAAAATGTAATCTTTAAACAGCAACGGCACAGCACCAAGTGCTCTGCCTTGCATGATCTCGCTTAATTGTAAAATAGCAACCCTGAGACCATCTGAGGCACTGTTCTTAGTCCCATTTTACAGGGGAAAGCTGAGGCTGAGAGGGTTTATTTACACTAAGTCACCCAGTTAGCCTGGTAAGTGGCCAGGCTGGGACCCAGATCCTGGTCTGTCTGACTGCAGAGTACCACTTTTTGTTTCTTTATGTAAATATCCTGCATCATGGAATAGCTGGTTTTCTTTGTATGCAAATCTCTAGACCCTGCAACTATTGAAAGAAGAAGTACCATAACAAGCACTGACTTTTGTTCACCAGCCACACATGCATATTCCTCAGCCGCTCTCTTGAAATTTCACAAGAGAGGAGGAGCTATGAATATGCTCACAAAACACTTCCCCATATGTTTTCTCAGTCCTTAGAACAACCCTCGGGGGTAGGGAATAGTGTTCTGACATCTTAGGTGATGAGAAAAGGCCCAGAGAAGGGACTTGGTCAGTCAGCTGCTAAGTGGTGCTGAGGCTTGTTTCCAAGCTCTGTTCTCTCAGCACCCCCGGCAGTAGTTTCTGGACTCTCCCTTCAGGAGAACCCTTCCCAACTTGAGTTCTATTTGGAGATTGGCCAGACCTTCTTTTGTACCACTGGTCCCATGTTTGGAGATGTGGTGACTGCTTTGATCTGGCTGTTGTTTCTATGGCACCTATAGCTAAATAAATATATCAAACTAGAACAGGGTGTAAAATGTTTACTTTTGGCTTTACTCGGCACTAATAGCATAAATTGTGCAGTGGGAAGAAAGCCTAGAGAAGGATTTTATCTGAAGCCACACAGACCAGGTAATGGAGCAAGAAAGCAAACAGGCCTATCTGGGTTCTGTGCCCTTTCCCACATGCTGTGTTCTAACTGCAAAATGCAGGCAAAGTAACGCATTTGACTTTTCTTTGAGGTTGCAAATGATGAAGATTTTTCTCAGTGTTTTGAATTCTTGGAATTGAAAAGGAGCCGAAAAACTTTTAACAGAACTGTGATCGCACACAGAAATTGTCTCAATAAATAAAAGAGGAAGAGGGAAAATGGTGTGGCCTTGAAACTCAAAGATGTGAATGCTACCCACATATTTTATGTGAGTGTGTGTGTATGTGATCAGAGCTAACATTTATTGAGCACGTACTATACCAGGTGTTGCTCAAACGAGCACTTTAAATGTATTCACTGCTTTAATGCTCACAGTATCCAATGAGTTTGGTGATATTATTTTCCCCATTACACAGGTGAAGAAATTAAAATCCAGAGGAAATAAATAACTTGCCCACAGTGTCTCAGCTAGTAAGTTGCAAAGCAGGGATTTAAATCCAGATCTCCTGGCTCTAAAATCTACACTCTTAACCTCCACGCTAGACAGAGACAATTCTTTGCTAGGGAGAGGACTTGCTTCATGGACCTGCCTCATAGGCACATAACCTGTGCAAGGCAAAGGGCCCTGGGCTCAGAAGGGCCCACACTTGGTTTAGTGTCCTGCTGTCACTGTCTTCAAATTCTTAACAATTTTGAGCAAGGGACCCTACATTTCCATTTTGCACTAGACCCAGAACTTATGTAGTTGATTTTGGATAGGGAATACTTATTAACAGAATTATTTTTTAAGAACATTACTTCAGTTTATATTATCCTCTTTGATTATTTGGGTTTAAAAAAACTGAATGCCTTTGTATCTGTCTTTGGTACCCTTTGGATGTGCTTGAATTTGCACAAGTATCTTAGAAAAATTTAAGTTTAGAAAGATTTGTCTTTCCCCCAAAATCTGAATTCTAATTCACTAATTTGGTAACGGCTTCCCCCTCCCAGACACTAGTTTGTATTCAGCCATGGGCAAGGGCACATCATAGACAGGACACAGACCATCTCTCTAGGTTAAAATTAGAGTCTTGGTTAAGGACTGATGAGGAAGGAATAGAAGTGTCTTCAAAGAACATTTTATCCAGATGGACAAAATGCAGGAACAATTTAGCAGTGGGGAGGGCTTTTTAAAAGCTGGCCGTTCCCTAGGAGGCCAATGCTGTACGCAATGTTTTCTTCTCCAGAGTCACTGGGTATGTTGTGTGTATGTGTTTGAAGGACTGAGGTGGTGCTCTGTTGTGTATGGACTTGAAGAAGTTATATGTTTGACTAAAGGTGAAAGCCAGCCTCAAAGAAAGTGATCATGGACTAACAGAGACTAGTATTTCAAGAAAAAGGTCAGAGGAAGCCAGTAATTTTTTAAAGAAAATTCTTTTAAAGAAATTTATAGAATGTATTTGTTGACCGACTTAAGAATTTAGATACGAAGACTCCTTGTGAAAAAATGAGTAGGTAGGTGATAAGAAGTCCAAATGAACTAGCTGTCTCTTTATTGTTATTTTTGAACCGTAATACATACAAACTTCAACAGACCTAAAGTGAGATACAGAGAAAATTACGTCTCCTTCCCTCCCTGTTCCTTACCCCCAATCCGATCCCTTCCCTGATGGTAATCCCGGTTACCTGTCTCTTGTGAATCTGTCCAGGCATATTAGGGTCAGCTGGGTCTTTGTTAAAAAAAAGGAAAGAAGATCAAACTAAAGTAGAAAGAAACTATGTACTTAAACTGGAAAATCTGAGACATAATTGGTATTATCAAAATAAGTGGAATCTAGGGCTTATAGCTAAGGAGATGTATAAATAGTGAAGAGTTGAAGTCAAAATGCACAAGAATTTAAATGTTTTCCTTTTTTAAAACGGAAAGAAAATGATGAAAGGAGTCACGTCAAAAAAGATAGGGAGTGTTAAGGATTTTTTACATTCACCCAAATCCCAAAATACGTTGAGTGAGGACTTCCCTGGCAGTCCAGTGGTTAAGACTCCGTGCTTCCAATGCAGGGGTTGTGGGTTGGATCCCTGGTTGGGGAACTAAGATCCCACATACCATGCAGCCAAAATATATATATATATATATATATATATTGAGTGAGAATTAAGAAGTGGCTGAACTTCTATCAAGTTAACCTGAATTTGAACACATGTTAGTGAAAAGAAAGCTTGATGCATTTCTTTTTCAGTTGTACAAATACTCATTGAGCATCTGCAGTGTTCTGAGCACTTTTCTGAGGTACCCAGGAGGATGCAGAGGAATAGACACAACCCCTGATGGAGACAGACATGGAAACACAGAACAGTAACAGTTATTAACATCTAGTAGCCACCATACCAAGTTATGCCTTATCTCATTTAACTCTCACCAAAACTTCAGTGAGGCCATTGAGGCTTAGAAGCCACATAGGTAGTAAATACTGGAGGTGGATTTTTTTTACAGCAACAAGGTATAACTACCCATAGAAGTAAGTGATCTGAAGATACAGAGGAGGGGCCATTCCAAAGTGGGGAGGGGTAATTATTTTACTAATTTGGTTGGTTAGTTTGAACTTGGGAGTATATATAAGAATTTTCTCCTTATGCACTCACTCCCATACCCCGCCTTATTTCTTCTAAATTACAGCCCTGCCACTTCCTTCCTCCACCCTCCAAAATAATAACTTTCTAGACTCAGAGAAAGGAGGAAGAGATTTGTGTACCCTAGAACAAAACAGGTCTAGGTTTGGTTTCTAAACACCTTTTATTTGTTGTTACTCTTTTACGGCTTCATTATCTTCAGGACATGGATTAAAAATTGTCCCAATTTTACATTGTTATTAATTCATTATTAATATGTAAAATTGTGTATGTTTTATATATGTATACACACACGTGTAAACACCCAAAGCAATGTGTTCCTTTAACTTGTTTTTGGTGAAAAACAGTGTTAAACAGTCAAATTTGGAGATTTTGAGTGACATAAAACTGGAAACAAACCAATATTGTGCTTTTACATGAATATGAAAGAGGCTTCATCTGCACCTAACCTAGGACCATGCCAGAGGGGAAGATAGAATAGTAACATAGCTCACCTCTGACGACTTAGAACAAGAGTCTCCAGGGAGGCTAAGGAGATCATTGAGTTTCTGATGGAAAGATAGTTTGGGAAATAAAGTTCTAAGAGTCCATATAATTTTCTCTCTGAAATTTTTCATATTAAAACTCATTCATGTGTTTTCATAAATTTGATCCAGAGTCCATTTTTTTCTACATGATATTTGGTCTACACAGTAGAATTTGTTGTTGGATCCCTACCAAAGCATTAGAATTCCTTTGATGGGAGATATGGCAGATTTCTGCATTCAGTTCTTACTCAAAATCAAAGGGGAAAAAAAACCTCCTAAATATAAAAGAGTTCAGCCAACAAAAGATACAGAATAACCTTTCAACCATGAAAAATGGTGGGTAGTCTGGGACTTAAGGACAGTTAGGACATTTTCCCTTCATAGCACAAGCTCATGTGGAAGTAACCAACGGTATCTAAATGGTATCTTAGAATACTGTTTCTGCTTATACAAATTATTTTTTGTAGAAACAAAAGTTTGAAATTCAAACCAGGTAATTCTTACTCATTCAATAAAAAATTTTAATTACTTTTATTTTAATTGTATAAGAAATATTATTATACAGTGTTTTAAATATAAATATAAGAATTTGAAAAAATAAGTCAAAACAAATTGAAAAGGGAACCACGATTAACATTTTGGTATGTATCTTTCCAAATGTTCTTCTCCTCATTAGAGAACAAAACAACATATATGTGTGTGTGTGTGTGTGTGTGTGTGTGTGTATATATATATATCATACATTTTATTTTTACAAAAATAGATGACCACAGAAATTATGTCAACTCATATCTCTGCAATATCAGTTTGAGTATCTGCATAATATTATTATAATGTACAAACCATAATTTGTTAAACTGGCCATGTTTAGACATTTTTCCCACTTTATCACTATTATTTATTTTGCTAGTATTTAAGTTGCAATGTAACTGGTCTTAACAGATATTCCTAATTATTTTCTTGAAATATATTCCTGTCAATGGGATTGCTAATTAAAAGGATATACTCATTTCTAAGACCTTTGGCCTATTTTGCCAAATTTATCTCCATTTATGCAGTCAGTAAGTATACACTGAGTGCCTGCTGTGTGTTCAGTTCCATACCAGAGTCTGGGTTACAGCAGGGAGTAAAATAGGAATAGTACTCGCCTTTACAGAATTTACAATCTAGACAGAGAGCAGAATTAAGCAAACACCCACCTATAATAAATCTTGAGGGAAAAGAAGAGAACACCACGAGAAAACCTACCCTAGGCAGGGCTGGAGGATGCATGCCAAGGAAGTAACACTGTTGATGCTGCTGCTGAGACCTGAAGGCGGGAGTGGAGGGACAAACATTCTGAGAGAGGGACCAGCCAGGTGTCAGGCCTAGAGAGAAGAGCTCCACGAAGGAGCTGGAAGAAGCCGTGGTTGGAGCGCAGTGACTGGTAGGGACGGAGCCTTGGCAGGGGCCATCCTAATTGCCAAGAAAGCTATCGTTGAAGGGTTTTCAGCAGAAGACTCACATGGCCTGATTTATGTTTTATAAAAGATTCCCTCTGGCTTCTATAAGCAACATAAGTCACAAGACCACTTAGGAGATTAATTCAGTTGCCCAGAAGATCAGTGATGGTGTCTTGGAAAGAGGCAGTGGCAGAAGACATGGAAGGACTTAAGATATATTTGGAGGCATATCCATAGGCAATGGGGACTCAAGCACACAAGAGGGACCATTTTCCTGGACCCTCATAATACTATACGGTTTTTTTATAAAAAAAATAAATTAGTAAAATAAATAAGTACAATAATAGTGATAAAATAATTTGAATAGAATTTCAATGTTGCTTCCATTTGTATTGTGTTGACTATTAACCCTTGAACATCTTTTACCTGTTTATGGCAATTTGCATTTATTCTTTTGTGCCCTGCCTAAAGGGTTTTTTGTCCCCTTTGCTACTAACTTGTTCTTTTTCTTGTTGCTTATGTATTTGTTTCCTAGGGCTGTCATAACAAAATACTACAAACTAGGTGTCTTAAACAACAGCAATTTATTCTCTCACAGTCTGGAGACTAAAGTCAAGGTGTTGGCAGGACTATACTCCTTCCAAAGCCTCCAGGAGAAGATCCCTCTTGCCTTTTCCAGCTTCTGGCAGCCCAGGCGTTCCTCAGCTTGTAGGTGTATCACTTCAATCTCTTCTTCCATCTCCACAGGAGTTTCTCCCTGTATGTCTGTCTGTATCTCCTCACCCATAAGGACACCAGTCATATTGGATTTACAGACTACCCTATCCTAATAGGACCTCATCTTAACTAATTACATCAGCAGTGACCCTGTTTCCAAATAAGGCCACACTCTAAGATACTGGAGGTTAGGACTTCAACATATCTTTCTGGGGGACACAATTCAACCTGTAACAACTCGTAGGAGATCTTCACAGGCTGCAAATATTTTTCTCAGTTTGTCATTTGCCTTTTTATCTATTTCGTGATATTTGGGATATATAGGTGGTTTAAATTTTATTTTATGATTTAGTCTATCAATTTTTCTTTTTTTCAGTAAATACCTGTTGAGTGCCTACTGTTTACCTGATGCTATTCTAAATGCCCTCCATCCAAAGATGAATGAGAGTGGGTTCCTTACCCCTGTGTGCTCACAGTCTAGGAGGCAGACATGCAAACAAATATAGTTCAGTATGACCACTGCAATGATAGAGATTTGAACTAAGTAGAGAGTGGCAAAAATGAGGAAATATCCAGCTGAGTTTGGGTAGCTGGGGAACCTGCACGGAGGAGGTCATTGGGTAGCAGTTAAGGAATACCAAATTTCACTAATTATGCCTCAACCAGTAAGGTTTCTGGCCAGCTGTGTATAGAGTAGCCTATTCAAAGTGTGCCCCATGGACCACAGCAGCAGTGTTACCTGGGAGCATGTTAGAAATGCAGAATCTCAGGCGCCACCCCAGCCCTACTGAATAAAAATCTGCATTTAAACATCCCTGCATGCTTTGTATACAAAAAGCATGAAACATGAAAGTTTGAGAAGCACTGCCCTATTCTTTGGAAGTTATTTTTTTCAGATTCAGTCACAGGCCTCTGTCTGCAGTTGTAAGGACATAATTAGAAACTACCCTAGAAGCCTTGTAATACAAAGGCAAACTTTTAAACTCTTCCCATGTGTATGTCAAGATGCTGATTAGTACATCAAATGAGCAGCCTTCACCAAATAGCTTCATAATCCATGGGAAACGAGACCCAGTTTGCACATTTCAGGGTAAGCACAGTGGAAGCCAAGGGGACGATTTGCTCTAGGGATGACCCTGGCATGACCCTGTGATTCAGACTGAAGATAAGCTTCCAAATCCATGCCCTGGATCAGCTGTTCAAAGGGGATTTGTCTCCTTGGTTATAATTGGTCTCCCGCTTGTATTTTGAGCAGGTGGTTCAGGGAACAGGGAAACTTCGTTTTATTTGTTTAAGCAGTCAAATAAAGGAAACGTTTCTTTGGGAAAAGAGAGCGACAGGAGTGGTTTCTGGTGTGGTAATTGGGTAGAGTAAGCCGGAGGAGGTGGAGGAGCAAGTGATGGGGAGAGGAGAACTCTCTCACTAAAGTGTAACAGCTGCTGGGTCACTCAAAAGCCAAGTTCAATTCTGTAGTGAAAAAGAAGGGACACAAGGTTAGATGACTAGGTTGCAGGTATCAGATACCACAGTCTCCAGATAGAAAATATTCCTTAGGAAACATGCAACATGTCTGAAGCCAGCCTCCTGGCACTCTGCAGGGTGTACGCGACCTGCCCACACAACCTCTCCCTCGCTTAACTCAGTTACGGTTTTCAGTAGAACAAAGACTAGAGTCCGTCTTAAAATATGCTGAAAGATGTAACGGAAGCATTCAACGCACACAGTCACCAGGCCACTTTTTACTGCCTGCCTAATATGCGTTCTGTCCACCAAGAACTTGCCACTGATTTTAGAGGAAACTTAGGGGAATTCATTTCCACTCAACAAATAAATATCGAGACTTGCTGCCTGCAATTTACTGTACAGGTTAGGATCACCGTGTGCAGTTGGACAGATAGACACTGCTTCACTCCAGGCACCTTTAGAGTTGTGCACCACACAGTCCAGACCAGCACACACCGCTGGGACCTGGGGAGAAACAAAGATGATTAAGACAAGGGGCCTATATTTAAGGACTTATGATTTGATATAAAATTAAAGAGCTAGGAAAATACATCTAGGAGAAAGCCTCAAATTTCTTATGACCTATGAAAATGGGAGCTAGAAACTTTAAAATCCATTCATCTTCATAAAATGTGCATAAAAGTTATTTTGAGTTTCATGGACTATTTATTGAATATGTTTTAGTTGGACATTTAAAGCTTCTGTTATTTTTGAATTGCCTGTTTAAAATGTATAATCTAGACTTTTATGACTGTTTTTAGCTTTCTTGTGAATAAGTGAGATTTTTTTAAGGCAATGCTAGGACAATGGGAATATGGAATGATTTGTCATGCAGAGCGTCACAGACAGCAGCCACCTGAAGGGAAAAGCTCACTTTGTTTTCATATTTCTTTTTCTAATTCCGTCTAATAATGATCAATTTAAATGTCTAGTCTATGGGCATACAGATCTTGAAGCAACATATTTTAGGAATTTGAAAGGTGTTAGATAGTTGTGAGTATAAACTTATTTCTAAAATATTTTAAATTTTTATTCTTAAAAATATCATATGCCCCTGTTGTACACCATGTAGAAAAATTAACTAAATGTGGATCATAGACCTAAATATGAGTTAAAACTATAAAACTTTTCGAGAAGAAAACATAGGCATAAATCTTAGTGACCTTAGATTGGGCAATGGTTTCTTAGAGATGATCCCTAAAGCGGAAGTGACAAAAGAAAAATAAATTAATTGGACTTCATTAAAATTAAAAATGTTTTGTGCTTCAAAGGACACCATTAAGAAACTGAAGAGAAAACCTGCAGAAGGGGAGAAGATACTTCAAATCATATACCTGATAAGGGACTTATATTCAGAATATATAAAGAACTCTTACAACTCAACAATGAGAAGACAAATAACCCAGCTAAAAAATGGGCAAAGGATTTGAATAGACAGTTCTTTAAAGAAGTAAACAAATGACCAATAAGTACATGAAAAGATGCTCAGTATCATTAGCCATTAGAGAAATGCAAGTCAAAACTTCAGTGAGATACCACTTCACATGCACTAGGATGGCTATAATCAAAAAGGTGTATAGGGGGCTTCCCTGATGGCGCAGTGGTTGAGAGTCTGCCTGCCAGTGCAGGGGACACGGGTTCGAGCCCTGGTCTGGGAAGATCCCACATGCTGCGGAGCAACTAGGCCCGTGAGCCACAACTACTGAGCCTGCGCGTCTGGAGCCTGTGCTCCGCAACAAGAGAGGCCACGATGGTGAGAGGCCCGCGCACCACGATGAAGAGTGGCCCCCGCTTGCCACAACTAGAGAAAGCCCTCGCACAGAGACGAAGACCCAACACAGCCAAAAATAAATAAATAAATAAAATTAAAAAAAAAAAAGTGTATAATAACAAGTGTTGTTTGTAAGTATGTGGAAAAGTTGGAACCCTCATATAGTACTAGTGGGATTGTAAGATGGTGCAGCCATTTGAAAAATCAGTCTGGTAGTTCCTCAAAAAAGTCCCTCAAAAGATTAAACGTAGAGTTACCATTTGAGCCATTCCACTCCTACGTATATACTTGAGAACTAAAGTATACTTTCACACAAAAACTTGTACACAAATGTTTGTAGGAGCATTATTCATAATATCCAAGAAACGGAAACAAGCTACACGTCCATCAACTGATAAATTGATAAACAAAATGTACTATATCCATATGATGAAATACTATTTGGCCATAAAAATGAATGAAGAATTGATACATGCTACAACATAGATGAACCTTGTAAACATGTTCAGTGCAAGAAGCTAGACATAAAAAGCCACATATTGTATGATTCCATTTCTATGAAATGTCCAGAATTGGCAAATCTGTAGAGACAGAAAGTAGATTTAGTGATTGCCAGAGACTAGAGAGAGAGGTGAAGGGGAAATTGCTAATGGGTACTAGGTCTTTTGGGGTGATGAAAATGTTCTATAATCAGGTAGTGGTGATAATTGCACAACCATGTGAATAGACTGAAAAACATTGAATTGTACACTTTATCTTTTTATTTTTCTTCCAGTTTTATTGAGATATAGTTGACATATAACACTCTATAAGTTTAAGGTATACAGTATACTGACGTGACTTAATATGTCATGAAATGATGACCACAATACGTCTAGTGAACATTCATCATCTCATAGAGATACAAAATAAAAGAAACAAGTTTTTTCCTTGTGATGAGAAATTTCAGAATCCACACTCTTAACAAGTTTCATATATAACAAAAAGTGTTAATTATATTAATCATATTATAATTGTATACTTTAAAGGGATGAATTTTATGTTATGTGAATAATATCTCAGTAAAGCTATTATTTTGAAAAATGTATGTCCATTTGAGAAAGGGAAAGAACAGAATGGGAAGAATTCACCTCAAACCCTAACATACAAAAATTCTCCTGCAAATATTTTTTTTCAGAAAGATGAAAAAACTAAAAAGAATGCATAATTTGTCAATTTATAGCTCAAAAATGACTAGATACGCCACAAACAAGTCACGCAAGTGAATTCTATGTGGAAAAGACCCTGAGGGCTCTTGCATGAAGCTTCAGTACACCCTCTAAAATGAGGCTTCTATAAAAGGTGTGCTTACCCACTGCAAAATGTAGGAATACAGAATCATGATATCTACAACCTACTCTCAAACTGTTCAGCAATAATAATGACAACAATAAGTGTAAACATATAGAGACAGATAAAGAAAACATGGTAATAATAATTGATGAATCTAAGTTGAGGGTATATAGTAGTTCGTTATACAATTCATGCAAGTTTCCTCTAAATTTGAGTTTTGTTTTCAGAATAAAATATTAGAAAATAATAAGGTGGATTAAATACAGCAACTCTCATTTTGGGGGCCTAACACAAGGTCTCTAAAATTTACTATGTGCATTCACCTGTTACTTGAAAAATTAGATGGGGTGGTGGCAAAGGGCAGTAAAAATAATGTCCCCACCCCACCCCCACCTTCCCAGTCGTGGTTTATGATGTGGGTTTCTTGGTGATAGGTGGCATTTGAGGAAGAAAACATATCCTACCCCAACCAGTAACTTAAGAGCATCCCAGTCCTCACTCTTAGCTGGTCCAGGTACCAGTTTGGAATACTGTCATATGTGCTTTCATCTGGGTTTCTTCTTCTGCTCCTTTATTCCAGAATTATTTTTAAGTGGTTAATCTGTGTTATAAAAAATGTATTTCTATACACATAAGAAAAGGATGCCCACTAAAGTGGCAAGGGAGGGAGTAGAGAGAGGTAGGAAGGGATTTCCACTTTTTATTTCATATATTTACATGTATCTGTATTGTTTTAATTTGCTTTAGTGTTCATCATGAGCAGGTACTACTTTTATAATTAAAAACCACTGCTCAAGTTTCTGGGATGAAATTACATGATCTCAATAATTTGCTTTAAGATATTTCAGCAAAGAAAAAAAGGAAAAAGAAAAGTAAATGTGGCAAAATCTGGATAATTGTTGAATCTGGGGTGTGGGCATATGACCATATTGTACTCTCTACTTCTGTATATATTTAAATTTTTTATAATAAATATTGTTTAAAAGACCACTGTGAAAAAATATTTTTTTAAGAGCAGGAGAATGAGGAAGAAGAAGAAAGTAGCACCCATCCCACTAAACTATATGAAAATTGACTTTGCCTTCATTTTGAAAAATATTTAAGGGTATTGGAAAATGCTTACCCTGGGTCAGGGACTGGAAAATGTTTTCTATAAAGGGCTGGATAGTAAATATTTTAGACTTTACAGGGTTATAGTCCCTGCTTTAACTACTCAGTTCTACTATTGTGCTGTAAAAACAGCCATAGACAATACATGCAGCTGTGTTCCAATCAGACTTTATTATGGACACTGAATTTGAATTGCATATAATTTTCACGTCACAAAATGTTATTCTTTTGATTTTTTTCAACAATTAAAAAATGTAAAACCATTCTTAACCTGTAGGCCAAACAAAAACAAGCTATGGGCTAGATTTGGCCGCCAGGCCATATTTTGCCAAACCCAGCTCTATACTGTCTGAAAACCCTTACCTTATTATATATACAATGCAAAAGTGTATACATAACTTGTCAAAAAATGCTAAGCGGGGTTAAACCAAAATGTGAATAGTGACTATGTTTGGGTGATAGACTTATAGGTGATTTTTATTTTCTTTATTTTATTCTTCAGCATCTTCCAAATTTTTACAATAAGTATATATTTCTGGTAAATGATGTTTTTAAAACAATAATTTCACTGACCGTGACAAGAAAGACAGGAAGATATAACACGGAGTTTAAGCTCCTGCCCATCTGTCCTGAATGTCTTCTGGAGTCCAAATCGAATTAAAAAACTTCTGAAGATTTCCTTCCTGTTCTGGGATTCGGCCTCCTCACACAATCAAATGCCTGTAACATAATTCCCTTCAATTTGGAAAGCAATCCTCTCTCTTGCTTCACTATGAAAGTAAATTTCGGAAATTAAGTCTTGTAGGCTGAGGGGCCTCATCCCCCGTTTGGGCAAATGTGATTAGCAATCGCATCTGGTGTTCAGGGAACCAGGCGGTCTTGCTACTCTCAAACCAGCCTGGAAATGTGAAACACAGTAGAAAAAAATGCCCTGCGAAAGGCCACAAGGGGGCAGAGAACCTGCAGCCCAAAGAAAAAGCAGGCTTGGCCCCAGAGAGAACATACTCTTGTAAATTGCCCCAATTATCTAAATCCCTTTCAGAAACCAAATTAGGAATAGTATACAGACTTTGATTTGTTCACATGAAATGGTAATTCACAAAATTGAGTGTGCCTTTAACTAGAGTCTTTCAAAAAGGCCAAGCCAATTTTTTTTTTTTTTTCTCATGGTCCAAGCTAAAGGTTCTGGAAAATTTACACATTTTCCTCCCCAAACAGGGAGATTTGTTCTACCTCACAAGCAACCATTGCTTTACAAAGATCATCTTTTTTATTTCTTCATATGTAGCAAAAATCAACCAAGTAAAACTTAAGTGGAAAAAATTCCCATTTTTACAACTCCCCCCCGTAAGAAAAAAAATCTAGTAATCAAATGAACTACAAGTGGTATAGACAAAGGAACCACACTAAATCTGTTTAACCATATAAGTTATTCTAATAAAGTATCCTAATACAGTTTCCTAAGTATGATATTGTGATTTACAATAAGAAATATATATTTGGTCTTGGTCCCTTATATCTGGCACAGAGCTCCTAAAACCCTTAGACTTTCTTGATGAGAGTGGTTAAGGTGTCTTTTGTTATGTTAATGAGTGGCTTTTGGGAAACCCCTGAGGGTGGGGGCTGGTAACCAGTGGGGCCAATAGAAAGTAAGATATTTCTCTGAGTTCTGTGAGCCACTTTAGCAAATTAAGTGAACTCAACAAGGGGGTCCTTGGAACCTCCAGTCTATCTGTTGTTTTATATCCATTTTATGTATAAAACGGATAACTAATAAGAACCTGCTGTATAAAAAAATAAAATTAAAAAAAAAGTATGTTTGTCAATATAAGAAAGCTTATACAGTCTTCCTCTTTCAGTGGGAAACTTGCGAGAGGGTGGAGTGTGCTGATAAGCAGGCCTGAATTTTGGTATGTCTAGGTAAGAAACAGATAGATGAGATTTTGCATTTACAATAAAGGAAATAATAGTTCTATCTACACCCAAGTTCATGGTGATTACTTAACATGTGAAAAGTGCTTGTCATAATACGTGGCACTTAGCGCTGAATAAATGTTACGTATAGTTACCATTAGCTGTTTATTATTTCCTAAATTTTTATTTCTTCTAAATTTGTGAATTAGTATTTTAGAAAAACACAGTTTTCCACCTGTGTGTTCCCTTTGCTTCTCACACAGAACCCTTCACTTTTGGTCAGCAAATGTGTAGGATTTTTTTCCCCACAGCAAGCAATTCCCCACAGCCTCAGCTGGATGTCCTATAGCTCAAGCCTGACATGCCCAGAGATAGCGTCAGATCTCACAGGTTAAGTGCTCAGTCCTACAGGAGTGCCTCTCCATCCCCACTTCAGACACCAGTCACAAGCCCAGGTTCTCACTTGTGCTTCTGACTGACCCAATTTTGTTCCTTTTTATGGCTGAGTAATATTCCATTGTATATATGTACCACATCTTCTTTATCCATTCGTCTGTTGATGGGCATTTAGGTTGCTTCCATGACCTGGCTATTGTAAATAGTGCTGCAATGAACATTGGGGTGCATGTGTCTTTTTGAATTATGGTTTTCTCTGGGTATTTACCCAGTAGTGGGATTGCTGGGTCATATGGTAATTCTATTTTTAGTTTTTTAAGGAACCTCCATACTGTTCTCCATAGTGGCTGTATCAATTTACATTCCCACCAACAGTGCAAGAGGGTTCCCTTTTCTCCACACCCTCTCCAGCATTTGTTGTTTGTAAATTTTCTGATGATGCCCATTCTAACTGGTGTGAGGTGATACCTCATTGTAGTTTTGATTTGCATTTCTCTAATAATTAGTGATGTTGAGCAGCTTTTCATGTGCTTCCTGGCCATGTGTATGTCTTCTTTGGAGAAATGTCTATTTAGGTCTTCTGCGCATTTTTGAATTGGGTTGTTTGTTTTTTTAATATTGAGCTGCATGAGCTGTTTATATATTTTGGAGATTAATCCTTTGTCCGTTGATTTTGTTTGCAAATATTTTCTCCCATTCTGAGGGCTGTCTTTTCATCTTGTTTATGGTTTCCTTTACTGTGCAAAAGCTTTTAAGTTTCATTAGGTCCCATTTGGTTATTTTTGTTTTTATTTCCATTACTCTAGGAGGTGGATCAAAAAAGATCTTGCTGTGATTTATGTCATAGAGTATTCTGCCTATGTTTTCCTCTAAGTTTTATAGTGTCTGGTCTTACATTTAGGTCTCTAATCCATTTTGAGTTTATTTTTGTGTATGGTGTTAGGGAGTGTTCTAATTTCATTCTTTTACGTGTAGCTGTCCAGTTTTCCCAGCACCACTTATTGAAGAGACTGTCTTTTCTCCATTGTATATCCTTGCCTCCTTTGTCATAGATTAGTTGACCGTAGGTGTGTGGGTTTATCTCTGGGCTTTCTATCCTGTTCCATTGATCTATATTTCTGGTTTTGTGCCAGTACCATATTGTCTTGATTACTGTAGCTTTGTAATATAGTCTGAAGTCAGGGAGTCTGATTTCTCCAGCTCCGTTTTTTTCCCTCAAGACTGCGTTGGCTATTTGGGGTCTTTTGTGTCTCCATACAAATTTTAAGATTTTTTGTTCTAGTTCTGTAAAAAATGCCACTGGTAATTCGATAGGGATTGCATTGAATCTCTAGATTGCTTTGGGTAGTAGAGTCATTTTCACAATACTGATTCTTCCAATCCAAGAACATGGTATATCTCTCCATCTGTTTGTATCATCTTTAATTTCTTTCATCAGTGTCTTATAGTTTTCTGCATACAAGTCTTCTGTCTCCCTAGGTAGGTTTATTCCTAGGTATTTTATTCTTTTTGTTGTAGTGGTAAATGGGAGTGTTTCCTTAATTTCTCTTTCAAGTTTTTCATCATTAGTGTATAGGAATGCAAGAGATTTCTGTGCATAAATTTTGTATCCTGCAACTTTACCAAATTCATTGATTAGCTCTAGTAGTTTTCTGGTGGCATCTTTAGGATTCTTTAGGATTCTCTATGTATAGTATCATGTCATCTGCAAACAGTGACAGTTTTACTTCTTCTTTTCCAATTTGAATTCCTTTTATTTCTTTTTCTTCTCTGATTGCGGTGGCTAGGACTTCCAAAACTATGTTGACTAATAGTGGCGAGAGTGGACATCCTTGTCTTGTTCCTGATCTTAGAGGAAATGCTTTCACTTTTTCACCGTTGAGAATGATGTTTGCTGTGAGTTTGTCGTACATGGCCTTTATTATAACAAACATAATTCTTCATAAATATCAACAACCTAGGATCACAGTACAAGAACAAAACACTTGAAATCACCTCTACCTCCAGCTGTGCCCCATTTTTGCCTTCCCATCACAGAAAAACTCCTTGAAAATTTCTCTACTTGCTGTCTCTAATTTCTCTTCCCCTTTCTCTCTCCTTTTAATTAAAAAAAATTTTAATTGTTATAAATGCACATAACAAAATTTACCATCTTAACCATTTTAAATGTACAATCTGGTAGTGTTAAGTATATTCACAGTATTGTGTAGCCAATCTCCAGACCTTTTTCATCTTCCCAAACTGAAACTCATACACATGAAACAACTCCTCATTTTCCCTGCCCCCAGCCCCTGGCAACCACCATTCTACTTTCTCTCTGAGTTTGATTATTCTTTTTTTTTTTTTTTTAATTTTCTCCCCCTACTTATTTATTTATTTATTTATTTATTTATTTATTTATTTATTTTTGGCCATGCTGTGCAGCTTGTGGGATCTTAGTTCCCCAACCAGGGATTGAACCCCGGCCCCGGCAGTGAAAGCGCCGAGTCCCAACCACTGGACCGCCAGGGAGTTCCCGAGTTTGATTATTCTTGATACCTCATACAAGTGGAATCATGCAATATTTGTGTTTTTGTGACTGACTTATTTAACTTATCATTTCATTAAGGTTCATCCATGTTGTAGCATATGACAGAATTACTTTATTTTTTAAGGCTGAATGATATTCCACTGTGTATGTGTTTATCCATTCAGTCATGATGGACGTTTGCATTTTAACAAGCCCTGCAGGCTAAATTTTGAGGTCCATTGCTCTAAAGGTTCCAATTAGATTTTTTCTTGTTTCTTTTTTAGGCTCTTCTCCTGAAAAACTCCCGTGAGTGGGACTCTGGTAATGAAAGTGTTAGGAGCCAGAACCAAGTTATCTGTTTGGTGAGTCATTTGTAGATGTTTGTATTTTGGGAACTATATGCATATTTTGAATAATTAAGCTAAAAAGGAAGTGGAAAACCCTTGAGCTCAGATTTTACTCCAAAGTGACTGTTTCATTCATGTTATTGAATGCTTTGGACTGTCTCCCTGTAAAGGAGAGATTCTTATATAAAACTTTCTCCACAAAAGATTTTCTCTAAGTTACGTTCTTTCTATGGGGCCTCCTGCACAAAATAAATTTAGAAATTGTTTTGCAACAATACTGATGTCAGCAATAATAACCTCTTTTGTTTTATACTAAAAGGAAGTTTTTGGAGACTTGTTTAGAATTGTAATATATCTACTGCAAAGATCCACTTTTGTAGACATAAACTTATGATGTCTGGTGCTGCCAGAAAGATAAATGTGTATGTATGAAAACAATAAACTTAATAATATCAGGCAAAAATGAGACTAAAAATGTCTTCCAAAGAATCCTAAACATTTGCAAAAGTGTGAGTTATCCTTTGTGATAACTCCTGCCAAATTATGTTGTGATTTTCTGAAAGGTTGTTTGGAAAAATGTGTGCTCCAAGGAAATAAATTAGTATGAAAAGATAGAAGACAAATGAGAGTGTTTTCTGTATCTAGAGGTTATGTATAATGAGCAGTGATAGAAGAGAAAGACAGTAAAACTCCTCCAACAACATGATGGTAAATCCCAGCAAAATTTTTCTAGTCCCTCAAGTTGAAACAAATCAAAATACGCCAGTAAATTGGCCTTAACTCGTGTGTGATATATTAGGTGCTGAAGTGAAGTAACTGGTGATATGGCTGCCTTAATCTGATATAAATTAAAATCCTCCTCACTCCCATCCCTTTCCTTTAGAAATGGAATTATTTTCTTGTCTATTATTTTTCAATTACTCTTTGCTCTTTACTTTGAGGTCTCAACTTCCTGGTTTTTTTTTTTTTTTTTTTTTTTGAATGCAAATAGCTGGCATTTACTGGGCCATTGCCCTGGGCCAGACACTACACTGAGGATTGCTTTCACTATTTCATTCAGTTCTCCCAATGCTCTTGTGAAGTGGGAGGTGATGCCCTCTTGGCAGATGAGGGACTGGAAGATAGAGTAGGAAACTTACCCAAGGTCTTACTGTGGTAACTGGTATAACCACTACCAGGAAGCAAAAAGTGATCTGTCTTAATTATGGTTCATGTTCCTAACCAACTTTTTAAAAACAAAACCAAAACAAACAAAACACCAGATCCCTAAACTGGAGATGAACTGTCTGGGAAGTACTTGCAGAGATGAAGTCAAGTCATAAAGGGAGATTTTAATTCAATTAAGGGGATCAAGTTGTTTGTAAAGAACACTGCGATTCTCAGGAAACCACAGGAAGGCTGGATTCCTCACAGAGAGAGAGAGGAGGAGGGAGGATTTTTCCTCCATGTAATAACCATGAGCAGCTGTACACGCCCTTAGAGCAGTGGTTCTCAAAGTGCAGTCCCTGGAACAGCAGCACCAGCTACCTCTGAGAGCTTGTTAGAAAGGAAAACTCTAAGGCCGTACTGCAGAGTTAGTGAATTACAAACTCTGGAGTGAGGCCCAGAAACCTGCATTTTAACAAGCCCTCCAGATGATTCTGATGCAAGTTCCAGTTTGAGAACCACTGCTTTAGAGTTTATTTTGTCAACTGCTAGGAACCCTGATCAACATAACTTATTACAAACAAGATTAGCAAGTTTAAATTTTGGACCTGTCTACATGGCACATTTAATCTTAACAAATTTAAGAATGTTCATCCAATTCAGCCAAGTGCTTTGCAACCAATACCTAACCTAATGCTTTAATCCACTAGGTTTAAAATAACAGTTTCAAGCATTCAGGAACTTACTATGTGTCAGGTGCTATTCTAAGTATCTTAAATTGATTAATTCATTTAGTCTTCATAACAATCTGTAAGATGTGTGCTATTCTGACTGTCTTTTTATTGATGACACTTAGGCTGAGAGAGGTTAAGTAACCTGCCCAGGTCACTGAGTGAAAGTTGAACCCAGGTTACTTGAGTCTAGAGTCCCAGTTTCTAACTGCTGGACTATCTTGGAGACAAAAACTTTTTTAAAGAAATCTATTTAATGGAGTATTTTTAGGCAAAATAAAAATTTTTTTTAGGCTAAGAAATTTGAATATTGAAGAATTTTAATCCTCTCTGTCAAACCAGTCAGTCTATAAGAGACAAATATCAGAGTCCTTCTAGATGCATTATTGTGACAAAGAGTCTTCAGAAGCATTCATCAGTTCCTTGGGAAATTTGGAAGAGATACTAGGCTTAGGTGATTTCATGCATGTACTGATTTTAAGATTCAGTGAGGCTATTTCTGAAGCAATTTCTTTCCCTTCTTTCTTCAAATGATACTATGATCTTCACCATGTAGTAGTACATTTATCCCCAAATATAACAAAGAACCACACGAGAAAGCATATTGCACCAATAGATCAAATATCCACTCCATTTCTTATACTTTGGCCTAGAATAGTAAATGGAGAGAACGATTTTACGGCAAGTCCCATGACTTTTATTTTCAGCGTTTAATTATGTTTTTTTTTCAGATCCCTACTGGATAGCTGTCTTACTGGCTGTATATGGATACTAATTACTGATTTATTAGCATGTACATAGTTAACTAAACACATAAAGTGAGAGGCTTGTGAATTCAGAAAGTTTGAAAAGCTCTGCACTGGCCCCTCCATACTCCATGGACTTTCTGAAGCTTTGCCTCATTCTAGGGTAAAAGCTGGGTGTCCTGTACCCTCTGAAACCTGGAAAGTTTCATGACTGCTGCTTTGTAAAAGGGGTCTGTTTTTGAGTAACTGAAGAGGAGAGGAAAGGCTGGGATAGCACATGGGTGCCAGGCAGGATGGGTCCAGGCAACCCGAGAGCAAGTCTCTCTGCACTCAAGATAACGTCTTAGGATTTTGTTGAGAAGGACTCTGGAACAGGGTAATCTGGCAAGAACATTCCAGGCAGAAGAAACAGTAAGTTCGAGACAGAAAGGAGGTTGGCATGCTTGAGAAATTGAAGGTGGGTGTGGCTAAAACAGGGCTGCTCAGAGTGTTGTCTGCAGCCAGGTGAGGAATTTGTGCCAGAGTGTAAATCAAAGTACTACTCCATCAAGGAAGCTTTGTTACCACAATAAAAAAAAAACAAAACCTGAACTAAACAATGTACTTAGTGATGTGATTGCTTCCCTTATGGCACATATTCTTTTTTTGGTTTTGCAGAAATATATACAGAATATTGAAGAAGTAGAGTTTAAGATTCTGTAAATTTGATATAATTTTTGTGGTTTAGTAACTTAAAGATATTCTAATATCTCTTATTACTAAAAAGAAACACTGATTAAAAAGTAAGTCAATATTTTACAAATCTTCTACAATCCAATCACTACTACACTTTTATTTTTAATAGCATTCCATTCTTTGTTCCTGTGCATATATATCTTTATGCAGTTAAAGTCATATGGTACACATACTTCTGCTTTTCAGTTAATACTGAATCACATGCATTTTATAAATCTATAAATAGAAATAATAAATGTCACTTTAACAAGTACATAATAGTTCATTGGGTTTTTAACAGCTGACTTAAGCATCTACCTTTCATGAGACATTTATTTCCTTTTTTTCCCTCTACTATAAATAACCTGGCTATGAAAATCTAAGTGCATACTGCTTTTCCTTTTTTTGGATTATGTCCTTAAAACATCCCCAGAAACTGAATTACTGAATAAAAGAATATTTTAAAATGTGGGTTAAAAGGACCTGCATTTGCTGTACATTGCCTTATTGCAATACATTGTTTACTAATTTAAAATTTTATCTGCAGGGCTTTCAGTGCAATGCAAGACAATCAGTACCTGTTAAACTTTTTTCTTTAGAATCCTCAATTCTAAAAGAGTTGACATCCAAAAATGAACTTGTGCCAAATATTTTATTATATATGCATATATTTCTATAATTCAGTTAATAAAATAATTAATAAAATTATTTATTGCAACAGTTTCTAGGAAACAGTTTCATTAACATCTGAAATTTTAAGCACTCAAAAAACAGAAAAAGTCCCCTAATAGCTGTTGGTCCCTTGGAGTCTTTCTGTAATCCTGGCATTTTAAAGGCACCCAGTCATATATGCCTGTTACCAGGATAAACTCAGGTTGTGACTTCAAGTTCACTCTACTACAAATGAGGCAGGCTTGTACCTGCAGAAATGGGAAGAATCTAATTTATTGCACGTGGAAATTAGGAAATCAGACACAGAAGAATTCACCTAGATGTACCCAGGGACAAGCCAACCAAATTAAAAAGAGAGAAGCTTTACTTAATCCCATCTAGTTTTTTTAATAGCAACTATTTAGTTTTGATGTATTAACTAAATTACAGAGCTGAACACAAAGATTCAGCTTCTGTTTAGTCTTTCAAAGACATTAAGATCCTAGCCATTCTTTCATTGTTAACAGTATCATGGAATTTCAAAGGGAGTCTTTTCTTTTCATGACTTCCTGGTCACCCAGTTGTGACAGGCCCACACAGGTAGAAGTAAGAGATGTCGATGGCCCCATGTCTGATCCTTGTCCCCCATGACTCTAAAAAGAAGACATAGTTTAAAGAGAGCTGGGCCCAAAGCCAAAATGTGATTATATTGGTTTCCCCTCCATATCAGCATTCCAGGCCCATTTTGGCTTTTATCAGCCCTGAAAAGGAATTGGCTGCATTCAGCAGACAATTATTGTATATACCATGCTGAGCATTCAATAACATCCTTCCCTCTGTTCTGTGTGTGACTTTGACACTAACCCCTTATTAAATCCAAAATGTAAAGGGTAGAAAATATCACTTTTCCATGGGAATGTTTACTTGTGGCATTCTGCAAAGAGCATGCTGAGTGCTGCTTGCCACCTGAAAGGGTTATCGTTTCAAACTGTAAGTCACACTGTACTTTGAAGAAACTTCCCAGGAAAGGCCGACTAGAGGTACAGCTTTAACAGTGCTGAATGGAGTTGCAATTTGTGGACAAAGGCTCCAGGCCAACGGTGAGACCAAGAGGCAGTATCATAAACAGCAAGAGTCCCTTTAGGTAGCAGCCTCTTTACCCATAGTCACTAATCAAAGGGCTGGCTCCTCATGTGCTTAAAGTGGACGAACTTCTCATTTCCATTAGGCCTCTTCAGGCACACGTATGCAGGCACACACACCTACACCCCAAACACACACATACCGACAAATCTTAATAACCGTCTTCAAAAGATGAGGGTTGATAGGAAAAGTTAAGGCCCATGTGCAGTCCACTGCTACGTTAACTGGCTTTGCCATTGGCAAACCAGCAGGCAGGTTCTGCTAAAGAGAAGATTCTTTCTGAGCCTGTATCAAAATAAACCTTAATACAAAATATCTCTCTTGAGGATTTATTTTTAAAATGCATTTATTGAGAAAATATAAATTTTAAGGAAAAGGAAATAACTAAAAGAATATTTCCATTGAAATTTAAAAAGTAAAGTAAGTCAGATGTTTTTGAGATTCATGTTTTCAACTCAATAACATCAAGTGTTTTTATATTTAGAATCAAGATTTTCTCTGCACTGGAAATACTCTGATAATTTGCATGCTTCCAAGGAAATTGGCTAATGGGTAGATTGTTGTGTTTTTTTTTAATTTTTTATACAATTTTTAAAGATTACATTCCATTTACAGTTATTATAAAACGTTGGCTGTATTCCCCGTGTTGTACAATACATCCTTGAGCCTATCTTACACCCAATAGTTTGTACCTCCCACTCTCCCACCCCTATATTGCCCTTCCCCTCCCACCACTAGTAACCACTAGTTTGTTTTCTGTATTTGTGAGTCTGCTTCTTTTTTGTTGTATTCATTGGTTTGTTGTATTTTTTAGATTCCACATATAAGTGATAGCATACACTATTTGTCTTTCTCTATCTGACTTATTTCACTTAGCATAATACCCTCCAAGTCCATCCATGTTGCTGCAAATGGCAAAATTTCATTCTTTTTTATGGCTGAGTAGTATTCCATTGTGTATGTGTGTGGCCACCACAATGATATGTTTCCCCAAATTTTTTTAATTATAAGAAAAAGAAAATGGGCAAAGGATATCCTTTGGACAAAGGAAGAAAGGAAAGCCCTTTGTTACAGAAGAATGCCTTCAAATAAATGTAGAAGCAATAATAGAATTAGAAAAATCATCTTTTTTTAGTCCCCAAAGTAATAACTGATTTGGCAAATATTATCAGTGGATGCTAAAACACAGTGCAAACAGAGTTTCACCCCACAGGTTATTAACTAAATGCAAGGAGAAAATGTATGTTCCCAATGGAGAGATCCAGTGGTTACCACCTTAACCAAGTGGTCAAACCTGAGGGCTGGTTCCCGTGGGGAGACCCGAGTGTGTGTGCAAGCCCACCTCACATTTACAGGGCCTGGGGTCCAAGAACACAAGGAGGCCCACATGCCACTCTTTAAACATTAAAACTTGTGAATCAAGCTACCAGTTTTCATAACGTATATTTTATTCTCAGACCTTGACAAATACACCTTTATAATGTTTATAATATAAGTATAAAGCTATGGTTTTTATACAGGGAGTTTTAAAGCACTGAAAGCTGAAAAAATATCAAAGACAATTGAATTTAATTACTATTGTACCCATGTGAGTTTTGTTTGATGCACTGTGATGTTGTAATAAAGACATACATAATTTTATTATATATTTATTTTAATATATTAACATTTATTGCCTCTCAGTAAAATCAAAGTTATTATAATCAATAATTTGACATAAATTGCATCCTATAGATAGTAATAATCTAAAGAATTAGAAATATAAAATGAAATTACTTATATAAAACTTGAAGCAACTTTAAAAATGATGATGGTGATGATAATAATAATAGAGCTGATGATAATAACAATAATAGTGGTAGCAGCAGGCCTTACTCTGATGCAGGCACTGTTCAAAGTGCTTTACGTATGTTAATTAATTTCATCTTCACACCAGCCCTCTGAAGAAGGTTTTAATATTATTTCCGTTTTACAGACCAGAAACTAAGGCAAAGATTGATGAGCAACTTGCCTAAACTCCTAGAATTAATAAGCACTAGAGCTGGGATTTGAACCCAGGCAGCAGCTAGGGATGAACTGGAAATTAGCGCAGAGCAAAGGAAGTGCCGGTAAACGTGAGAGCAATTGACTTTGTATAATGAGTTACTTACATTAAAAACATGAAGGGCTTCCCTGGTGGCGCAGTGGTTGGGAGTCTGCCTGCCAATGCAGGGGACGGGTTCGAGCCCTGGTCTGGGAGGATCCCACATGCCGCGGAGCAACTAAGCCCGTGTGCCACAACTACTGAGCCTGCGCGTCTGGAGCCTGTGCTCCACAACAAGAGAGGCCACAATAGTGAGAGGCCCGCGCACCACGATGAAGAGTGGCTCCCGCTCACCGCAACTAGAGAAAGCCCTCGCACAGAAACGAAGACCCAACACAGCCAAAAATAAATTAATTAATTAATTTAAAAAAAAAGAAAAATCCTGCTTGATAGGCTGGATTCATTTTATATACATAGAGTAAAATTTTGCAAGATTGGTAAAACACAATGCAAAGTAATATTCAAAGAGCTAATGTCAAAGTAAAGCACTCTACCACAATGAACTCTGAAATGTTTACTTTAAACTGTTATTCAAAAAGAAGGAAAAAGCAATTAAGAAATCCAGATTGCAGAAGAGTTGGAAGGATTGAAGCTCATTTGTACATGTTTGTCAGGAAGTTCTCATATCATATTAAAAAAATGAGAGAAAAAAGTAATTCAGCAATTAATTTTAGACTTAGGTTTCACTTCAGTATTCTACCTTTCTTGATCTTTCCTATAAAGTAAAAAGAGCTATAAACCAGAAAACAACAAACATTAAATTGAAGTAAAATATTCTTATTCACATAAAGAGAATACCTCAACGCATCCATGGTTTTTGGCGACGTCAGGAGTTCTGTCTGCACACCATTCGTAACTTCTCCATCTTCTGAGTCCTGTGTGTAATTCTGTAGTGAAACAAACCCATAAGCATGTGGATACTATGCACACAGAACTGAAAATTTGAATAAAAATTCTCAACAGGAAAAAAACATGTAATGGTATTCAGAGTATCCAAAATTTGAATATATTTTATCAAAAACATAAATTATACAAAGAAAAATGTAGAAAGTTTAAATTTATTTTTATATAAGCTTTCCAAAAATACCATTTTCTTCCAAATATTCAAAATAATATATTGAAAGGCAACTGCAATTTATTATTAACAAATAACAAAACTTTTAATGAAAAGTGTGTAAAGCTGAAATTATACTTAATTTTTTGAAAATGTGATGAAAGCTTATTCAATATTTTTATAAAAATACATTTTTTTGTAATTTTAGTGTTCCGTATTCATCCAGTTGCCTATGTAAATATTAGTATCATATTCATACATATATAAAAATTGTTTGATATTGCAAAATATGTAACTTACACACACCACATGAATTTGTGAGGATTTCCAGAACCTCAATTTCCAATGTGAAGAGAAGCAAGAAAATGGACGCTTGGCAATACTTCATTATGCAAGAATTTTTTGCACTCCTGCTGAGAATAATGATTTTATGAATTAATTTGTGTTTTCTCCCAAATAAGTACTTCTACCCCTCACCTCCTTCTCACAGTCTAAAGCAGTGTCCCTCCATCATTGGCTGTAGGGACAGCTCTAAACTTGCAGGGCATTTGGTCAGAAGCACTTTGTGTTCCAAGGACATCGGTGTGGAGAAGCATTTCCATGGGACCTGAATGGTGTCTGTCATCAGGAGGACCCAAGGCAATGAACTGAGAATGATAAACTTCCTATAAGATGATTGGCTTGGTCTCCTCAAAAGTTAACATGGATGAGAAGTATGAGGAGACTGCTCTAGATCAAGAAACTAAGGACACACATCAATCACACACAACAGGTGAAGCCTGATCTACAACTGGTTCCTAAAAGTAAAACATTTATAAAAGGTTTGGGACAATTAGGGAAATTTGAGTAGGAACTGATTATTAGATGATGCTATGAAATTATTGTTAATGTTCACAGTTGTAATAATGACATTGTAGTTATATAGGAGAATGTTATTTTTTAAGAGGTGTATGCTAAACTCTTTAGGGATAACATCATGTTAAGACGTTAGCAACTTACTTTCAAATAGTTCAGCAAAATATGTTTCTTAACCAAGAGACTGGTAAACATCCATGTCATGGTGAATAGGTTGTGGTGAACGGACCCTGTTACATTCCTCTTGGGTGTGTAAATTTATGACCAATGTCAAATGTGCAAATCCACAAATCTTTTAATGCAAAAATTCCACCCCTAGGAATTTTTCTTACAGGTATATGTGCAAAATGATACATGTCCTTTGGTAGGGAAATGATAAAATTAATTATGGTACATCCATGCAGTGGAGTACTGTGCAGAAAAAAAATAGAAGGTTTTAAGTTAGTGATGTGGAAAGATCTCTAACATCCATTACTAAGTGGAAAAAAAGGCAAGGCTCTGAAAAGTATAATAGTATGCTCCTACTTGATTAAGAGGGGAGAAATGTTTATGCATAAACTTCTTTTGGCAGGATACACAGGAAGTTAAAATGGTTGCCGGGAGGAAGAGAATTAGGTAGCTGGTGGGACAAGGATAAGAGCTTTTATACTTTTATAAAAGTATAAATGACCTTTATACTGATGACCTTTTATACTTTATAAAAACTATCAACCAAATTAAACAGTACATATCAACATGAATGTCAAAGGTTTAATAACTATAATATAGAGAGAATTTTATAGACCAACAAGAAAAAAAGGGAAAGAGTGGGAGCTGTCTGCCTTGGCTAGGGTGGATGGGGAGTATTTTATCATTGACCTTGTTTAGAATGCTGGTGCAGACTGACTCTCAGTAGGTTTTATTATTAGTTAAAAATTGTCTAGGGGTTTCCCTGGTGGTCCAGCGGTTAAGACTCCACGCTCCCAGCGCAGGGGGCCCGGGTTCGATCCCTGGTCAGGGAACTAGATCCTGCATACCGCAACTAAGAGCCCACATGCCACAACTAAATGATCCCGCATGCAGCAACTAAGACCCAGCACAGCCAAATAAATAAATAAATATATATATTTTTAAAAAATCATCTACACCCAGTGTAGACTGCTTTCATTCCACTGCCCTTAATATGCCAATGTCCCAATTCACATACAGAGAGAAAGGAAGAGAAAGAGAAGGGAGGGAGAGAGAAAGAGAAAGAGAAGGGAGGGAGAGAGGAAGAAAAAAGAAAGGCCACATCAAAATATGTTCAATTTTATTAGTAATCGTTGAAATGCAAATTAAAACATTCATGGAATAATGTTTTTCATCTGGCAAAAAATAATTTTTATAAAACAGTAACATATTAGCAAGTGAATGAAGAAGTGAGGATGCAGATTTTTTACATTTACATTTTTAGATGATCATATCCACTGACCTCATCATTCCATTTCTGGAAATTTATCTAAAGAAAGGAATCAGATGGGAACAAAAGTATTATTTACAATAGCAAAAAATACCCATAATATGAATGTAAATAAATTGTTATATCTATATTATGAGAAATGATGTAATCATTAAAAATGTTATAAAATAATGTTAAGTGACTTGGAAATGGTAAGAAGGCAATTAAAACCATATGTACAGAAAGAAACCATTTTTTGTGGTAAACTTTACATAACATAAAATTTACCATTTTGACCATTTTTAAGTGAACAGTTCTGTGGCATTAAGTACATTCACAGTGTTGTTTCAACCATCACTATCATCCATCTTCAGAACTTTCTTCGCCTTGTAAAACAAACTCAATGCCCATTAAGCAACAACTTCTCATTCCCCCATCCCTCCAGCCCCTGGAAACCACCATACTACTTTCTGTCTCCATGAATTTGACTACTCTAGGTACCTTATATAAGTGGAATCACACAGTATTTGTCCCCTTATGATGAATTTACTTCAGTTACCATAATGTCTTCAAGCTTCATCCACACCATAGCGTGTGTCAGAATTTCCTTCCTTTTATAACTGAATAATATTCCATTGGATGGATATATGACATTTTTGTTTATCCATTTATAGACATTTGGATTGCTTCCACCTTTCGGCTCTTGCAAATTATGCTGCTGTGAACATGGGTGTACAAATATCTGTTTGAGTCCCTGCTTTCAGTTCGTTTGGGTATACACCCAGAAATGGAATTGCTGGATCATATGGCAACTCTACTTTTAATTTTTTGAGGAACCATCATAGTGTTTTCCATAGCTGCTATACCATTTTTCTTTCCTACTGGCAATGCACAAAGGTTCCAATTTCTCCATATCCTCACTAACACTTGTCATTTCCTGTTTTTTAATAATAGTCAATGGTTGTGAAGTGGTATTTCATTGTGGTTTTGATTTGCATTTCCCTAATGATTAATGATATTGAACATCTTTTCATGTGCTTATTGGAAAGAAACCATTTTTATAAAAGAAATAAACTTTTATATAAAAATGTAAAATTTCCTTCATAGGGGAGGAAAAAAGAAAATATAAACATCAGAATATTATCAGTGTGCTGAAATACTGTCCAGCAAATATTGACTCCCTTCCCTAGTATCATCATGGGAGGATATACTTCCCCACCCACTGAAGTTGGACTTCCTGTACCTTGTTTTGGCCACCAGTGGAGCATGGACAGAAGTAGCAGTGTGCCAGGTCTGAGCTCAGGTCTTAGAAACATCACATGTTCCCACTCATCCTCTGAGCAGACATTCTGCAGGTAACCACTGAGCCTGAGCCACAAAATGACAACTGTGGAACAAACCTGAAGTCCTGTAACCTGAAACAGCTGCTGGAGCTGACCCATAGAATTGTGATCAAAAGGTAATTGCTAGTTGTAGTATGCTAGTGAGATGTTTCAGGCCATTTGTTACACTGAAAAGGCTAACTGGTACACAGAGGTTATCTCTGGTTAGTGAGATTGAGTGATTTTTCCCCCCCTTATTTGTATTTTTATAGTATTTTCCAAATTTTCTATAATTCTCTATTTATTGAAGATTTAAAAAAATAACATGGGGGACTTCCCTGATGGTGCAGTGGTTAAGAATCTGCCTGCCAATGCAGGGGACACGGGTTCGAGCCCTGGTCCGGGAAGATCCCATATGCCGCAGAGCAACTAAGCCTGTGTGCCACAACTACTGAGCCCATGTGCCACAACTACTGAAGCCCGCACGCCTAGAGCCTGTGCACCACAACAAGAGAAGCCACTGCAATGGGAAGCCAGCGCACCACAACAAAGAGTAGCCCCTGCTCAATGCAACTAGAGAAAGCCCGCGCACAGCAACGAAGACCCAATGCAGCCAAAAAATAAATAAATAAATAAATAAATTTATTAAAAAAAAAAAATAAGCTGGGATATTTCATACCAAATTATTAACAGTGGTTATTTTTGTTACTGACCACATAGTTTTAAATACTTTTACTTAAATTCTGAATTTGTTTCACAATGAACATGTCTTATTTTATAATCAGAAAAAAATAATAAAGGCTTTTTTTTCTAGAACAATGGCCATTCAAAAATTCCAAAAGGAGTTTTCAGGAGTTATTAGTAAAGCCAAGTAGAGAAGGATAAAACATGCTTCCTTATTGGTTACCTGGGCTGGGAGTGGGAAGGGTAATGACTGTATATGGGCACTGGGATGTTTTGGGGGTTTTAGAAACGTTCTAAAATTGGATTGTGGTTACAGTTGTACAACTCTGTAAATTTGCTAAAGCTCATTGAATTATATACTTAAAAAGAATGAGATTTAAATAATTATATATAACCTCAATAAAATGTTAAAAAAAATTCTTCCTTTACATGACAATTTAAAGAAATAAGGTTTAGCTTCAAGAACTGGAACCACAGATAACTCTCTGAATAACAATGCAAACTATAACAACATTAAAAAATAAATGTACAAACTCTCATTGAAAAATTAGAATAATTAAAAGGCAAATTTGTGTGAGAATATGAAGCAAAGAGTCTTTGAAAAAAAGTTCCTAAATTTAACAGGAACATTTTACTTTCACTGAGCAAATTGTGATTTGCCAATTATAATCTATCACACACAAGGGTGGGGCTTGGGGGCAGAGGGGTAGCAATGGGATCAATTCATGTTCTTGGAAGCCAACACAACTTGAGGATGGGATAGCAGACAAAAGTGCAATAGCACCCAACTTGCTAACAACAATTGCAATATGACAGGCAACTTTTCCTTCCCTCATGTCTACAGGCTAACTGGTCAGCTACTAGTTGAAACTTGAAGGATATAAATGCGTATGTTGTAGAGTACCTTGTAGGATCTTGGGATATAACCAAATACTCCAGGGTCACTTCAGAGGTGAACTTATTCGAATTGAAATGATTTACAAATTAAGTAAAGTAGTTTCAAGTCAGTTAAAGCCCTGTGTCCCAGCCCAAAAGTCCTAAATCAGCCCCTCTGTCTGGAAGTCATCTGCTTGTCAAACCTCTAGGCTAACATTTAGCTCTTGCAACATGAAAGTTGCCATGACAACTGAGGGGAAAGTTTTGGTCAACAGAGTATAATCCAAAACCAATTTTTTAAAAAAGCAGCTTCTCTAAGCCAAAGGGGATTCAGATGATACACACCCAGAAAGCACAGTGTCTCACAGGTATAAAACCTGGGGGTCATGGGGCAAGAAACAAAAAACTAGATGGCAGAGTCAAATGGATAAAACAGGAAGCATGGCTGCCCAAGCACCTCTTTACCTCGGGCATTTTGAACATAAGATGTCCAAGAAATGTTTGTTGGTTTGATCTGATTGGGCTCCAAATCCTTATTTCATGTCCCAGAGACGAATGAACTTGTGTCATTTGAGCTAAAGCCCAAACACACTAAAAGGATATGCATTTCCAGAAATCCCAGAACTTGAAATGATTAAGATTTTATTGCTACATTTCCTCAGCCACCCTAGATGTAGTATTTGATTTGAGTTCAGTTCAAGGGAAAACTGCTTTTGCAAAAATTAAATTCAATTAAGAAAAAGTGGAGAGTAAAACATTCAAAAATAACTTATTTTTGAAGTGTATTTTTGGGGAAATGTTTCTCTGTATATAATGGGAATTTGCTTATTTTTCTGTGCATCATCTATTCTCTCCTCATCTGATGACTGCCCCTGATTTCCCATCTCCCATTTTCAGCTGTGTGGTTCAGGGGAGCTGATTCCATTCTAAGTTTCTGGAAGATACTGTGACTAGGCTTGGCCAAAGCAGAATCTTTACCCTCTCCTGGTCATAATGATTGGTTCAGGATTGTACACATGACCTACTCAGAACCAACAGAGTCAACTCTGGACCATTCTTTGAAGGAACTGAAAGAGTCTTTATAATGTCTTCATGTCCTTTTGGGTTGGAGGGCACTGTGGCAGACTGCAAATATACCACTACATTGACCAAAGGACTTGTTTTAAGGCCCTGCCTCCTACAAGCTGTGTGACCTTGGACAAATCACTTAACTTCCTTGGGTCTCATTTTACTCATCGAAAATTCCTTGAGGGTTTCTGTGAAGATATTATAAAGGATGCATATGTGAAGGCATGTTATAAATTGTAAAGCCTTACTGAAATGTAAGACCTTGCCTTTTGTCTTCCTAGCAGCCAAAACTGTAGTAAGCATGTAGAGATGTTTGGGCCTGTTCAATGCACTGGAAAACAAAGAACATAACCCAAGAAGAGAATCTGAAGCCACAGAATGTCAGATCCAAAAAAGACCTTGGAGGATATCTGGTCCGACCCCCTCATTTCACAGTTGAGGAAACTTGCTCTATCTACCCTTGAAAGGGAGGAAATGAGATAAGAACGACTATTGCAACCATTCAGCCAGAGTCTCCACATTAAATTAAAGCAATCAGATAATAAACTATGACCTTTAAGCCAGAACCATGCCTGTGTTTGAATAATATGGTTATCTTCTGCCCGCCGTAAACAGCCTCACCTCCAGGGAAATGACAGCTACAGGAAAAAAAAAAAAAAAGAATTTACCAAAGGGTTCACCTCCTCCACACAGCTCAACCCTTTGAGTTCTAAGATGGGAGGAAAAGAATTTTGCAGTTGGAAAAATTGCTGAGCCATGTGTCTGAAATGCTTAACAAATCACAGTGGGGACTTTATTTAATTTTTTTTCATTTTCCCTGTTGGTGAGAACCACTCCTGCCAAGAAATTGTTTGCCAAATGGTGACTTCATTTATGATGCCGGCAATGTGATGTTTAACAGCTGACATTTGACTACTTTTAAAACAATCATCCCTTAGCTTATACAGCAACAGAAGTGTTACAAAAATTTAGAGGAGGCTATGTAATGTTCAATAAGTTTGTATGGATAAGAAGGCATGGAAGAAATCATATCTGGTCGATATTTTTAAGCATTATAATAATAAAAACACCTAGTACAAATAGTACTTTATGTATATTAAATAACTCAATCTTCAGAATAACTCCAGGAGGTAGGTACAATTTTTATCATCTAGAGGTCTGAAGTGAGGCACAGAGAGGTTGAGTAACTTTCACAAACTTACTCAGCCAGTGAACAGAGTGACTGGGGTTTGAACCTAGGCATCTGTAGGCTCTGTAGTCTGACGCTTAACCACTCTGCTAGACTGACCTAATGGTAATCTTTTGCATAGAATGCCTTATATGTTCTTAAATAATTTGCCTATAAAATTAAAATAAGTTAAAACATCTACTCAAATTTATCTTTCTAAAAACACTTTTTAGAAAGCAGAGTGACATGAGTGAGAATGCAAGCTTTGGAGCCAGGTTCAATTGATCTTGAGTTCAGTGACTGGCATAGCTGTTATGACCTTGGGCAAGTTCCTGAACCTCTCTGTGCCTCAGTTTCTTCATCTGTAAAGTAGGGATAATAATGTTACTTAAATCCTAGAGTGGTGCTGGGGTTAAATGAGATAGTTTATGTAAAGTGCATATCCCAGTGTCTGGCATGTAGAATGGCCTCAATAATCATCACTCATTATCATTACTAATACCAATATCATCATTACCCTGTGTATCAGACACCACTTCAGTTTCTCTCAGTCTTACCTATCTCTTACTCCAGCCACCCCTCCCTACCCACTTTTCACCCCAGGACTGCAGCCCAGTCCTGCACAGGCTCCAATCTGCTTCTCCCATTGGCTACCTCCCAGGGCCTCACCTTAAACCCAGCTGTGCCCCTGTCACCTCCTGCCCTAGGACATCCCTGTTGACACCAGTGCGTGAGACTCCAGGGGAAACTGCTTGACACAGGAGCATATGCAGCCCAGAAGTGCTGGCAGTGAGCACTCCCAGGCAAAACTTTCACCCCTTCTTCTCCCTTGTCAGAGGGTGTATATGTTTGCTAGGGCTGCCATAATAAAACACCACAGACTGAGTGGCTTGAACAACAGAAATTTATTGTTCCACAGTTCTGGAGGCCAGAAAGAAGTTCAAGATCCAAGTACTGGCAGGATTGGTTTCTTCTGAGATCTCTCTCCTTGGCTTGTAGATGGAGACCTTCTCCCTGTGTCCTCACATGCTCTTTCCTCGGTGTGTACACATCACTGGTGACTCTGTGTTTCCAAATATTCCTTTTCTTAAAAGGACATCAGTCAGATTGGATTAGGGCCCACCCTAACAGTCTCATTTTAACTTAATCACTTCTTTAAAGACCCTATCTTCAAATAGTCACATTCTGAAATATTAGGGGTTAGGGTTTCAGCTTATAAATTTGGGGGGGACACAATTCAGCCCATAACAGAGGGTCCTGAGAGGCATTTTATTAGGCCCCTCAGAAAAACTTATAGGATAGAGCAACCAGTTGACCAGAGTGGTGGCCAATTTGAAGTATACCCTTCTCCCTGCTTTGTGTCTCCGCCCTTCTTTGGGATCACACTCACCAATGAAGTCCTTGCGTATGAGCCTTGGCCTTAGGTTCATCTCTCTGGGGAATTTGACCTAAGACACCTGTTGGAAACTGTGGATGGTGTCCCATCAGAGGGCCAATCAGACCAGTCAAATGTGACCCCAGCTGTCCTTTCAGCCCTCCCTGCCCAGCCTGCATGGGGCTGTGTGATCAAGCCTCTCGCTTGTCCTCTCCAGAACACGAGTCCTCATCTTCAAGTGACAGGGCTGGGTCCCTTCCTCCCCTTCAAGTTCTGTAAGAAAGCTCAGTTTCACTTTCCTATGCATGACCCTTATTACCTTCCTGAAATGAGTTATTATCTCTATCTAATTTTAATATAAATACATATTCTGGGCTAATTAGGAAGATTAAAATGTTCCAGATTCGCACAAAAAAAGAGGAAATCACAGTCCTTCAGAAAGTACCTAAATTACTGCTTGAGAATTATATAGGAAAAGTTAACAGATGTACAGCTGGCCAATCCCAGATTTTAATTAAAACCCATCTTTTATTGGTCAAAACATGACTAGTGTGACAGCCAAGCCAAAAGAGAAAGCTAGATTAAGGCACACATGCTCTCACACACACATACACAAACACATACTTAGCATTCTGGTATTTTATACTATATGGAGGCAGCAGGATGTGGATACAAATGGATTTTTCATGTATTTCTCTTGGCATTATGGCCATATTTAATGTAGCATCCAGTGAAGTTGAAATTTTAATTAAGTTTATGGTCTGACCATCTGTATTTGTTTGGAATTTCTGCCTCTTCAAAGCAAAAATGTGAACCTGGCTTTAGACCTGGAAATATCTCAGGCTGCAACCAAATGCATTATCAACAAACTGAGACTGTGTGGTCTGAAATATAAAATAAGATTAGAAGAAGGGGAGCCCATTATCAAAATATCACAAAATACCTGTATATTAATTATGCAGTCACCAGTTTATTCTGACATGCTTCATGGAAGATAAAAGGGAAATTTTATAGTTTTTCAATGGAAAAAGAGTCTTGGCATCAATAAACTGCCAAGGAATCAATTAAATACATTTTATTTGTTTCTGTGGGTTTGGATGCTACTTTTCTTTTAATCTTCACTCCTTGCATTTTATAACTTGATAAAACTGATGTACAATCTGGATCCAAATGTTTTAATCATTTAGGCTCCTTTTCTCTAAAACAGTAAAAACTCATTAATGTACACCAAATAAGAATAGTAAGCGTGGCCAATATAAATTGGTAAAAAGTATTTGTATGTATTATGCTTGGGAGCAATACAAAATATTCTTGTAAAATATTGCATAGTACAGACATTATGTAGACCTGCAGTCTCTTGCCTGCCCTTTGGGGGATGAATTGAGCTGCCTCTAGTTTACCTTTTCATTCTCTGTGAGGTGTTCATTAAGTAAATTAAAAGTATAACTACATGTCCAGTTTGAAATGGCAAATCTGGGTAGAAACCCTGAAACAGCATTGCCTACCTTCCTACTAAAATTCATATGAAGACCCAGGAAACAAAAATTCACAATACTGAAAACAAGGACAGTTAACCCACTGCCAGAATCTGGTAGGTCTTCCCAGTTCTTGCCTCTAGAAAAGGAGATTGGCTATCTAGGTAGAAAACTGTTTATCCCTTCACCACCACCCTGCTGCACAAATACAAGTCTAGGCCAAGCAGAAAAGGAGGAACTGTCCTATTATATGACGGCTGCTTTTTGAGGCAGTCAGGGCCCTGTCTCTACCGCTAAACTCTCCCATTTTTGAAATAACTCTCTTCTCTCAAACTTGTCCATTAGATACATTCCTGAATTTACTCAACAATTATTTATTGCATGCCTACGATGTGCATGCCAGGCACTGTTCTAGAAGCTAGGGATACAGGAGTGAACAAAAATAAGATCTTGTGCAGCTTCCATCGAACAAGACATATATCAGTTTTATGTCCATTTAGAGATTGACACTCAGAAAACAACTCAGCAGGAGGTGAGAGAGAGAGATGGGAGTAATAGTGCACCTTGGGAGGTGTGGCCCCTATGAAAAAGTGCTATAGGGGGAACACGGAAATCTCAAGTTTTTCTTGTGTTCCATCCATTCAGAGTGACGATGAAATGGGTCTAATGAAGCCCAGCAAAGCAGAAAGAATCCTGCTAGACAGCGTGGAAGTGAACCTGTTCTATGTCAGGTGGGTTAAGTGCTATGGAGGAGACCAAAGCAGGATAAGGGGACAGGAATGTAGGGATGGGGTGGGAGTGGGGACAGAGTGGTCAGGGGAGGCCTCCCTGAGGAGGTGACATGTGAGCAGAGCCCTGAAGGACGTGAGGAGGTGAGCCATGCAGGTGTTCGGGGAAGAGCAGTCCCAGGCTGTGTGAGTGTCAGCCTCCACCTCCAGGCCCTGGAGTGACTCCTGGTGTGTGCTTCCAGTTTAGTCAAGGCCCAGCTGTTTCCGTCAACAGCATCTCCACAACATCTTCCTCCTTCTGTGCTCTAGAGCCTTCTTTAATCCTGATGTCTCCACCCCTGGGGAGCTGGCTTCAAGCCCAGCCTTTATGGTGGAGGAGCTGCAGGAGAAAGGAAAAAATAATAATAAACTGAGTGGCATAGACAGAAAGTATATCCAGGGGCTTTACAAAAATCGTATTTCCATTATACATATTCTAGAGAAATTATTAAATTAAAAACAAAGAACAATCCAAACAAGCCGGGAGAATGAAAGGTTACCTACAAAAGGGTACAAATCAGCTCACCCCAGACTTGGCCTCTACAATAGCAAATTCTAGAAGACAATGAAGATATGTCTGCAGACTTTAGGAAAAGGATCGTGACACCAGAATTTCACATATATATGTAATTGTATATGTCATTCTCAAGGATGTGGCATCTCAGAACATGAATCATTCCTGTATCCTACTTGAGGAAATTTCTAGAAGATATATTCAGATGACCAGGATATCAATGAAAAGAAGTCCCGAAAGAGGAAGTTGTAGCTCAAAGGTCAGAAGGTCCCTCATCTACTCAGATCAGGACCTAAAATCAGGAGCTCCAGCAGGGGTCTGACCGCAGGGGCAAAGCTTGGCCCTACTGTGCTTCCTTCAACACAGCCTGTCCTGTGCGCCTCTTTCCAGTTTCCAGCGCCAGGAAATGGGCTCATTGAGCCATATCCTTCAGCTTTCATTTCAGAGGAAATCTTATGCATGCTTAATGGCCACTGACAACAGTAATGGATCGTGTTCTCTCCCACTGCTTGCTAACAATGGCTACACTGGTCACTCTGTTAAGAAACTGAACCAAAGAATTACTTTTTAAAGGTGCTTTCCCTGCACAAAAACAGCATGACATAGTGCAACATAATGGCCTCTTTTTTTTTCTGCCATTGAACATGACTGATGATTTTCTATACTTTTAGAAGTCATACTGAATGAGTGCTGAGTCATAGAGGTTTGATTGGGAAAGACTACTAAACCACCAAGTAACAGATCTGATATGTCACTGAACCTCTTCATACCCTCTTTCTTACAGGACCTGCAAATGTTCCTCAGTTAACAAATCTTTAATCCAAGATAATTGCAATCATGTGGGAAAAAAAGTATGGAAAAGGAATTGCAAGGAAATGCACCCAAAGTATGTCTGGGCAGTGAATTTCTAGGTGATTTTTTTCCTGCTTCATATAGTTAGCAGATTTTTTTTTACATAATTGACCACTTTTTTGGTGTTTTTTAAATTGAATTGTAATTGATTAACAATAATGTATTAGTTTCAGGTGTACATCAAAGTTATATATGTATATAAGAATATATATATATTCTTTTTCAGATTCTTTTCCATTATAGGTTATTATAAGATATTGAATATAGCTCCCTGTGCTATACAGTAGGTCCTTGTTGTTTATCTATTTTATATATAGTAGTGTGTACATGGTAATCTCAAACTCCTAATTTATCCCTTTCCTCCCCTTTTCCCTTTGGTAACCATAAATTTGTTTTCTATGTCTATGAGTCTGTTTTTTAAATAAGTTCATCTGTATCATTTTTTTAGATTCCACAGATAAGTGATATTATATAATACTTGTCTTTCTCTGTCTGACTTACTCAGTCGATAATCTCTAGGTCCATCTATATTGCTGCAAATGGCAATATTTCATTCTTTTTTATGGCTAATATTCCATTATATATATATATGAGTATATATATATATATGAGTATATATATATATATATATATATGTATATATATATACACACAAACACACACACCACACTTCTTTATCCGTTCATCTGTTGACGAGCACTTAGGTAGTTAACAGATATTTTTAAAACAGACTTTTAGGAAACCAGCATATGCAATTTTGTGTATACCATGTAATTGCAATTATGTAAAAATGTATACATGGAAAGGAAAATAAATCACAAAATATTTCTAAGTGAGACCATTGATACATTTTTTCCTTCGATTTTATTTGTAAATTTTCAATAAAAGCAGGTATTACATCTGTAATGGAAAATGTTTTTCTTAAATTAAAATAAGATGGTGAGTGATTTGAGCTTGCTTAAAGAGAGCAAACAGACTGCTATGTGGATGCCAAAAAAGTAACTGCTAATTATACGCAATTCTCATTTTCATCAAAACTGATCAGGCAGTTTCTACTTATACTTCTAGCAGAAGCCAGTCTTTTTAGCGGAAAGAGTGGAATTTCTTGTATAATATTTTAGAGTTCAAACTGCTCACATAAGCTGTTCAAGACCATTAGTAAAAATCTGTACTGAGCAAGTCCACATTAAAAAAGGATTTTCTATAGGGGGAAAGGGAACAGACCATCAGTCATAGCGTCAAGAGGGATTAAACAGTCAGATCTTTCTAGGTCCAAAGCAGATCCTGCCAGGTGCTCAGAAAGAGCGCTGGTCTTTTGCGTAAACCCCATCATACAGCCTGGTCCAGTTTGGACACCAACTCATTCCTTAATTCCCTTCAGACCCCAAGGTTAAAGTTAGAAAGACCCACAGATGTAGGATGCCAAGTTCACTGTTTTATCTTAGAACATGGTATTGACTCAACATTTGAGAGTTGAAAAATCTGCTGAATGTGCTCCCCTTTACTGAAGGATTGGAAATAACAAAAAGAAACAAGTAAAAAATCAAAATAAAAGCAAGAACCTTCAAGCTGAGTCATAATAGGCGTGCTTCCAAATGGGAGTCATCTGCTAGCTCTGTCTCTTCTTCCCTGGCGTGCAGCCAGCATCTTGCAATGGCTGGTACCTTCCCACAAGAACATCCTAGACTCAGTTTTCTTCTCCCCAGAGCCCAGGCCCCAGGCCCCAACCAATGCTTGAATGAGAACCTTGCACTTGAGGATCTTCTGCCTTCCAGGATGGCTGACCATCCAAGAAGCCCTGACCTTCAACGAACATCTCACTCCTGTCGCCAACAGGCAATGCATCAGGATTCAACCTGACATGTTACCTTTTCCAAAGTTTGGGACATTTTGTCTAAAGTAACACCAAAGGGAGTCATACACTAAAGGTGTTGGACTTTGCCATTCCCAGTCCCACTCCCACCCTTTGCAGGCTTCCCACCTGCAAAAAACAATCTAGACTTTCCTCCTGCTCCAGCTCACCTCTGCTCCAGCTCTCCTGGTGAAACTATTTGGTAACTCTTTAGGAAGCAAAATCATGTCCAGATTCATAGTAGTCTAAAGCTGCATTAAGAACAAACAATCATATCCTACAAGAAACAATCTGCCAAGATTTCATCTCACTCACAATGAAGACGGCCTTTTATTTTACTTTGCTGATCTATTTAGATTTCATTGTCTTAAATCTTTCCACTTCTGAGTAGATTTGTTTTTCCTTTGAATTACCGAATGGCTCATTAAAGAGGCTTTCCCAAAACAGTGTATTCTCAAAGTGTAAATCAAGGCACACTTTCTCCAGCCATGTTTCTCAGTTTGTCCACAGCTGTCCCGCCTCAGAACGACTAGTGTGCTTTTTAAAAATGCAGATTCCCTAGGACCTGCCCAAGATCTTCTGAATCAGAATTTCTTAGGAATGGGCCCCAGACATTCCATTTGAAAGCAAATTTCCGGAGGAAAGAATATATGTGGCTCACGGTATGTTTGCAGTTAATATGTGATGAATAAATTAACATGAAAAGGGGGAAAAGTTTTCTCAGTGCTTCTAATGCAAACTAAAGTATAAGAACCACTGTTTTCTCTAGAAAAACAAACTGAAGTTAAAAATTTTTGATCTGTTCTTTCCACACTCCCTTCGATGTTTTTCCATCAATTCCAAATTACTAGAGTTCAGACTGAGCTCAAGAACCATGTTGCATACCACTTAACGATAGGAAAAGGGATTGAAGACGTGCTCTTATACAGAATTCACAACTTCAAAAGCATCTGACTTCAAAAGCATAACAACAATAGCCAATATTTATCAAGCACTCACAGTGGTCCATGTGCTTTACAGACATTATCATACATAATCCACACTATGAAAAGATAAAATCTTACAAAATAGATGCCATTATTCCCATTTGGCACTTGAAGAAACTGACAGAATTTGAACCCAGGTGGTGTGTTTTGTCATCCACAATTTGGGCTTTTCCTGCTGTGGCCTGATGGCTGCACCTACCCTGAGTTTTCTTTTGTTTTGCCCAAATGTATTCTATATGCTCACCAATGCCTTCAATTACTTACTTAGAGCTATCCCATTAACTTAAAGCTTTGTTTTCTGCTAAAACTTGCATTTTATTACTCTCCGGGCATTAATATCAGATTAGTTACTGAAAAACTTTTGATAAGGAAAGGATGGCAAAAGTGTAAAAGGTTGGATGCAGAGGGTGGGAAGGAGGCCTCTGGCATCACTGAGGAGAGGGCACCCATGATCAGTGGCTGTTACCCTCACAGTTTTACCCAGGACCATCTTGCCCTGGAAGCCAATACTAACCTCTTAAGGTCCATGGTCACTGAGGACAGTCCTGTTATGCCAATAACTAAGCTTTTCAGAGGATCTCTGTATACGTATGAAAAGGGGGGAGATGTTAACCACCTGGAGAGAGACTAAGTATACAGTTGATATCAATTAAAATAGGTATGTTTGTTATTCATGCTACTTCTTTGTTGATCTCTGCTATAAAAATCGATGCATTGGGGGTGTGATTCAATCTGGTAAATCACTTTTATGAACTTTTCCTTAAAAGTTAGACCAGTACCTGGCCCTCCATTGTTCATAAAGGAAGTGACCCCAAAGAGGTGGTTTAGCATCTGAGAAGGCAATGGAAGGTGGGAGAAATCATGTAGAAGTTGGGCATTTGCTTCTTAATTTCACTATTTCCATTTTAGAGTATGTTTTTTAACTGCCAGCTCTGTGAGTTCAGGGAAAGTGTCTCTCTGGCTTACTGGCACCTAGTACTGCAGCTAGACCAGAGAAGGTGCTCATTAAACATTTGTGATGAATGTTGTATTTAAAGCCTTTCAGAAAACCCTATGTCAGCTTTGTTACAGTGATTCTGTATTTTCTAAACTCTTACAGAGCAATAGAATTAAATGCAGTAACAACGTCTTGAGTTGTGAAATAACTGAGCCCGTATGTAAGATTTCAAACATTCTTTTTTGTTATTAAAGATCTAACTAGAAAAATGGAATAAAACAAAGTATGATAGATTAGAACAGTGTTGAAGAATCACATCAATCCAAATTTTAAAATATCACAACAATGTTTGTTACTATTTTTCTCTTTCCTTTTGTTCCAGAATGATACTACTTGGTCCAGGAACAATGAATCATTTGTCATTATGCTCTTTTCCAAATAAAATAGCTATGTAGGGTGGATTTATAGACAAAAGCCTTCTTCGGTCTAAAGACAGGCTAGGGTAATATGTTTAAGACTGGTGATTAATTGCAGTTATAGGAATGTCTTACTTAAGTTTTAAAGTCTTAAAAAAAATCAGTCTTTAGGTTGCTCCAAGTTTGTTGCTAAGCATCATAAATATGGATAATGTATTATTTCTTTATGGAGGTATAACTCTTAAAGTAAAATGGCTTTGTTTTGTTTTCAAAAGTATATACTATTCAGGTCTATTGGATGTGGAGTCATAAACAATCTATTGTGGTTTATGTTAATCCTATAAGAATCATTGATACTTCCACATTAGAATGAGAGAATTATAGAATAATAAAGTTAGAAAAGACTTCAAAAGCCCATAAGGTATGGGCCTTGTTGATACTCATATTATGGGCTAAGCAATATGATAAAAATTCTTTAAAATATGCATTCCCTCTGACCCAGTAAGTCTACTTCAAGGAATTTATCAGAATGTGTGTAAAGATATATGTATAAATATGTACATCATATCCCTATTTATAATGGCATGAAATTGGAAACAGCCTAGATGTGCAACAGTGGAAGATTAGTAAAATACTTTATGGTTATCTCTGGTCATTTGCAACCACTGAAGCATATTTGTTGATATAGAAAATGTTCACCGTCTATTGTGAAGTAAAAGCTGAGAAGGAGACAAAGTATGGCTGGTATGATGCCATTTTGGTGAGTACAAAGCTGTGCTTTTATGTGTGTGCATGCACATGGGGGTGCCCACACACACAGGAAGAGAACCATCTAAATATTTATAGTGCTTGGATTGGATATTTCTTGTGCCTCACATCCCCTTACTCAGCCTTTTCACTTTAGTCATTGCTGTTGAAACCAGGTGAGCAGGTGTTTTCTCAACCTACTGATTTATCTGCAGAAACCCTCTCAACCTTCTGAGGTCTGTGCAGATTTGGAAGAGCAAGAGAGTTCATGCCCCGTATGGTGACCCCTGACCAAGGGAAGGTGGGAGTCAGTGAATAAATATTTCAAGTAGTGTGCTGGCAAGTGTTTAACATCAGCTCTATGACAAAAAGAGGCCTGATTTGTGGCATTCACCAATTTCCCTCTGGGAAATACCCCCACTGTGGTCAGTTTCAAGCAACCAACCTGATGTCACTGAACACAAAGTTGGCAAGAGACATGCACCGTAGACTGCGGCAAGCTGGGCCAAACAGGCTCCAGCACACCACTGAATGATACCCACCTCTTCCATCTCTTGAGCGGACAATCTACAGCACATTCTATACGTCTCATCTCCTCAGATGGTACCCAGTGATTGAGTCCTACTTGCCCAGAGTGGTCAGTAATTTGATAATATACCTTTGAATTGCCTTTCCATCCTTCCCTATTTCCGTCTCTCCAGTCCTCCACTGTTGTTCCCTGGGATCACTTCCCGAAAGAAACAACCTGAGCCCTTGTCTAATGCTCTTCCTGTGGAAAGCCAAGGTAAAACAGAAGTTATTTGGGGATATGACCATTCTGAGTAGCTTGAATTTTTTTATTTGTGCTTTGTAGTGTCCTCAGTTTCTTGTATCCGTTATGTCACTTATGTAATTTAAAGGAAAATAAGTATTATTTAAAACTATGGAGGGTGGGATGAATTGGGAGATTGGGATTGACATATATACACTATTTTTAACATCTTTATTGGAGTATATTGCTTTACAATGGTGTGTTAGTTTCTGTTGTATAACAGAGTGAATCAGCTATACGTATACATATATCCCCATATCCCCTCCCTCTTCTGTCTCCCTCCCACCCTCCCTATCCCACCCCTCTAGGTGGTCGCAAAGCACCGAGCTGATCTCCCTGTGCTATGCAGCTGCTTCCCACTAGCTAGCTATTTTACATTTGGTAGTGTATATATGTCAGTGTTACTCTCGCACTTCGTCCCAGCTTACACTTCCCCCTCCCTGTGTCCTCAAGTCCATTCTCTACGTTTGTATCTTTATTTCTGTCCTGTCCCTAGGTTCATCAGAACCTTTTTTTTTTTTTTTGATTCCATATATATGTGTTAGCATATGGTACTTGTTTTTCTCTTTCTGACTTACTTCACTCGGTATGACAGGCTTTAGCTCCATCCACATCACTACAAATAGCTCAATTTCATTTCTTTTTATGGCTGAATAATATTCCATTGTATATATGTGGCACATATTCTTTATCCATTCATCTGTCAGTGGACACTTAGATTGCTTCCATGTCCTGGCTACTGTAAATAGTGCTGCAATGAACATTATGGTACATGACTCTTCTTTTTTTTTAAAACATGGATTTAATTAATTAATTTATTTATTTTTGGCTGTGTTGGGTCTTCGTTTCTGTGCGAGGGCTTTCTCTAGTTGTGGCAAGCGGGGGCCACTCTTCATCGTGGTGCACGGGCCTCTCACTATCACAGCCTCTCTTGTTGCGGAACACAGGCTCCAGACGTGCAGGCTCAATAGTTGTGGCTCACGGGCCTAGTTGCTCCGTGGCATGTGGGATCTTCCCAGACCAGGGCTCGAACCCGTGTCCCCTGCATTGGCAGGCAGATTCTCAACCACCATGGGTTCGCCACCAGGGAAGCCCCATGACTCTTTTTGAATTGTGGTTTTTCTCAGGGTATATGCCCAGTAGTGGGATTGCTGGGTCATATGGTAGTTCTATTTTTAGTTTACCTCCATACTGTTCTCCATAGTGGCTGTATCCATTTACATTCCCACCAACAGTGCAAGAGGGTTCCCTTTTCTCCACACCCTCTCCAGCATTTATTGTTTGTAGATTTTTTGATGATGGCTATTATGACTGGTGTGAGGTGATACCTCATTGTCGTTTTGATTTCCATTCCTCTAATGATTAGTGACGTTGAGCATCTTTTCATGTGTTTGTTGACAATCTGTGTATCTTCTTTGGAGAAATGTCTATTTAGGTCTTCTGCCCATTTTTGGATTGGGTGGTTTGTTTTTTTGATATTGAGCTGCATGAGCTGCTTGTGTATTTTGGAGATTAATCCTTTGTCAGTTGCTTCGTTTGCAAATATTTTCTCCCATTCTAAGGGTTGTCTTTTCGTCTTTTTTATGGTTTCCTTTGCTGTGCAAAAGCTTTTAAGTTTCATTAGGTCCCATTTGTTTATTTTTGTTTTTAATTTCATTTCTCTACGAGGTGGGTCAAAAAGGATCATGCTGAGATTTATGTCATAGAGTGTTCTGCCTATGTTTTCCTCTAAGAGTTTTATAGTGTCTGGCCTTACATTTAGGTCTTTAATCCGTTTTGAGTTTATTTTTCTGTATGATGTTAGGAAGTGTTATAATTTCATTCTTTTACATGTAGCTGTCCAGTTTTCCCAGCACCACTTATTGAAGAGGCTGTCTTTCCTCCATTGTATATTCTTGCCTCCTTTATCAAAGAAAAGTTGACCATATGTGCGTGGGTTTATCTCTGAGCTTTCTATCCTTTTCCATTGATCTATATTTCTGTTTTTGCGCCAGTACCATATTGTCTTAATTACTGTAGCTTTGTAGTATACTCTGAAGTCAGGAAGTCTGATTCCTCCAGCTCCATTTTTTCACTCAAGACTGTGTTGGCTATTCAGGGTCTTCTGTGTCTCCATACAAATTTTAAGATTTTTTTGTTCTAGTTCTGTAAAAAATGCCACTGGTAATTTGATAGGGATTGCATTGAATCTGTAGATTGCTTTGGGTAGTAGAGTCATTTTCACAATATTGATTCTTCCAATCCAAGAACATGGTATATCTCTCCATCTATTTGTATCACCTTTAATTTCTTTCATCAGTGTCATAGTTTTCTGCATACAGGTCTTTTGTCTCCCTAGGTAGGTTTATTCCTAGATATTTTATTCTTTTGTTGCAATGGTAAATGGGAGTGTTTCCTTAATTTCTCTTTCAGATTTTTCATCATTAGTGTATAGGAATGCAAGAGATTTCTGTGCATAAATATTGTATCCTGCAAGTTTACCAAATTCATTGATTAGCCCTAGTAGTTTTCTGGTGACATCTTTAGGATTCTCTATGTATAATATCATGTCATCTGCAAACAGTGACAGTTTTACTTCTTCTTTTCCAATTTGTATTCCTTTTATTTCTTTTTCTTCTCTGATTGCTGTGGCTAGGACTTCCAAAAGTATGTTGAATAATAGTGGTGAGAGTGGGCAACCTTGTCTTGTTCCTGATCTTAGAGGAAATGGTTTCAGTTTTTCACCATTGAGAACAGTGTTGGCTGTGGGTTTGTCATATATGGCCTTTATTATGTTGACATAGGTTCCCTCTATGCGTACTTTCTGGAGAGTTTTTATCATAAATGGGTGTTAAATTTTGTCACAAGCTTTTTCTGCATCTATTGAGATGATCATATGATTTTTATCCTTCAATTTGTTAATATGGTGTATCACATTGACTGATTTCTGTATATTGAAGAATCCTTGCATTCTTGAGATAAACCGCACCTGATCATGGTGTATGTTCCTTTTAATGTGCTGTTGGATTCTGTTTGCTAGTATTTTGTTGAGGATTTTTGCATCTGTATTCATCAGTGATACTGGCTTGTAGTTTTTCTGTGTGTGACATCTTTGTCTGGTTTTGGTATCAGGGTGATGGTGGCCTCACAGAATGAGTTTGGGAGTGTTCCCCCCTCTGCTATATTTTGGAAGAGTTTGAGAAGGATAGGTGTTATCTCTTCTCTAAATGTTTGATAGAGTTCGCCTGTGAAGCCATCTGGTGCTGGGCTTTTGTTTGTTGGAAAATTTTTAATCGCAGTTTCAATTTCAGTGCTTGTGATTGGTCTGTTTATATTTTCCATTTCTTCCTGGTTCAGTCTCCGAATGTTGTGCTTTTCTAAGAATTTGTCCATTTCTTCCAGGTTGTCCATTTTATTGGGATATAGTTGCTTGTAATAATCTCTCATGATCCTTTGTATTTCTGCAGTGTCAGTTGTTACTTCTCCTTTTTCATTTCTAATTCTGTTGATTTGAGTCTTCTCTCTTTTTTTCTTGATGAGTCTGGCTAATGGTTTATCAATTTTGTTTATCTTCTCAGAGAACCACCTTTTAGTTTTATTGATCTTTGCTATCGTTTCCTTCGTTTCTTTTTCATTTATTTCTGATCTGATCTTTATGATTTCTTTTCTTCTGCTAACTTTGGGGTTTTTTTGTTCTTCTTTCTCTAATTGCTTTAGGTGTAAGGTTAGGTTGTTTATTTGAGATTTTTCTTGTTTCTTGAGGTAGGATTGTACTGGTATAAACTTACCTCTAAGAACTGCTTTTGCTGCATCCCATGGGTCATCGTGTTTTCATTGTCATTTGTTTTTAGGCATTTTTTGATTTCCTCTTTGATTTCTTCGGTGATCTCTTGGTTATTTAGTAGCGTACTGTTTAGCCTCCATGTGTTTGTATTTTTTACAGATTTTTTCCTGTAATTGATATCTATTCTCATAGCATTGTGGTCGGAAAAGATACTTGATATGATTTCAATTTTCTTAAATTTACCAGGGCTTGATCTGTGACCCAAAATATGGTCTAGCCTGGAGAATGTTCCATGAGCACTTGAGAAGAAAGTGTATTCTGTTATTTTTGGATGGAATGTCTTATAAATATCAATTAAGTGCATCTTGTTTAATGTGTCATTTAAAGCTTGTGTTTCCTTATTTATTTTCATTTTTGGATGATCTGTCCATTGGTGAAAGTGGGGTGTTAGAGTCCCCTACTATGATTGTGTTACTGTCGATTTCCCCTTTAATGGCTGCTAGCATTTGCCGTATGTATTGAGGTGCTCCTATTTTGGGTGCATAAATATTTACAATTGTTATATCTTCTTCTTGGATTGATCCCTTGATTATTATGTAGTGTCCTTCTTTTGTCTCTTGTAATAGTCTTTATTTTAAAGTCTATTTTGTCTGATATGAGAATTGCTACTCCAGCTTTCTTTTGTTTTCCATTTGCATGGAATATCCTTTTCCATCCCCCCACTTTCAGTCTGTATGTGTCCCTAGGTCTGAAGTGGGTCTCTTGTAGACAGCATATGTATGGGTCTTGTCTCTGTACCCATTCAGCCAGTCTAGGTCTTTTGGTTGGAGCATTTAATCCATTTACATTTAAGGTAATTATCGATATGTATGTTCCTATTACCATTTTCTTAATTGTTTTTGTAGGTCTTTTCCTTCTCTTGTGTTTCTTGCCTAGAGAAGTTCCTTTAGCATTTGTTGTAAAGCTGGTTTGCTGGTGCTGAATTCCATTAACTTTTGCTTATCTGTAAAAGTTTTAATTTCTCCATTGAATCTGAATGAGATCCTTGCTGGGTAGAGTAATCTTGGTTGTAGGTTTTTCCCTTTCATCACTTGAAATACGTCCTGCCACTCCCTTCTGGCTTCCAGAGTTTCTGCTGAAAAATCAGCGTTAACCTTATGGGGATTCCCTTGTATGTTATTTGTTGCTTTTCCCTTGCTGCTTTTAATATTTTTTCTTTGTATTTAATTTTTGATAGTTTGATTAATATGTGTCTCAGCGTGTTTCTCTTTGGATTTATTCTGTATGGTATTCTCTGTGCTTCCTGGACTTGATTGACTATTTCCTTTCCCATGTTGGGGAAATTTTCAACTATAATCTCTTCAAATATTTTCTCAGACCCTTTCTTTTTCTCTTCTTCTTCTGGGACCCCTATAATTCGAATGTTGGTCCATTTAATGTTGTCCCAGAGGTCTCTGAGACTGTCCTCAATTCTTTTCATTTTCTTTTCTTTATTCTGCTCCAAGGCTGTTATTTCCACCATTTTATCTTCCAACTCGCTTATCCGTTCTTCTGCCTCAGTTTTTCTGCTATTGATTCCTTCTAGAGTATTTTTAATTTCAGTAATTGTGTTGTTCATCACCATTTGTTTGCTCTTTAGTTCTTCTAGATCCTTGTTAAATGTTTCTTGTATTTTCTCCAGTCTGTTTCTGAGATTTTGGATCATCTTTACTATCATTACTCTTAATTCTTTTTCAGGTAGGTTGCCTATGTCGTTTTCACTTATTTGGTCTTGTGGGTTTTTAACGTTGCTCCTCTGTCTGTAACATATTTTTTGTTGTTTCTTTTTTTTTTTTTTTTTTTTGGTGGGTGGTTCTGTATTCCTGTCTTACTGGTTGTTTAGCCTGAGACGTCCAGCACTGGAGTTTGCAGGCAGTTGGATAGAGCCAGGTCTTGTTGCTTAGATGAGGACCTCCAGAAGGCCTTACTCCCATTAATATTCCCTGGGGTCTGAGGGTCTCTGTTAGTCCAGCGGTTTGAACTCAGAGTTCTCACCACAGGAGCTCAGGCCCAACCTCTGGCCTGGGAACGAAGATCTCACAAGCTTTGTGGCCTGGTTAAAAAAAAAGAAAGAAAGAAAAAAAGGAGCAGTGCAATATCAAAGAATAAAAAACAAAATAAAATTAGCAAGATAAAAAATATATTAGGAAAAATAAAACTGTAATTGAAACAACTGCAACGAGGTAAAATAAAACCACAACAGAAAAAAGAAAAATAAATAAAAGGGGGGACGGGGAACAAGCCAAAAGGAGAGAACAATAACAAAGTATAAACAATAAACTAAAATTAGAAGAATAAAAGATTTATTAGGAAAAATAAAAATGTAAAAGAATCAACAACAATGAATCAACAAGGTAAAACACAACCCCAATCTAAAAGAGGAAAAAAGAAAAAAAAAGCCTTGGCTATGGAGGCAGAGTTTAGGCAGGGGTGGAACGTAGGCAGAGGCGGGGTTTAGGGTGGGGTGGGACCTAGGCGGGTGGGGGGGGTGACGTTTGAGCGTGGGGTGGGGCCTAGGCTCAGGACCCACGTAGCCGGAAAAGGCCTTGGGAGCAGGGCCTAGGCAGGGCCTCTGCTTAGGACCTGCACAGAAGCAGAGAGGCAGCACGCAGAAAGGAGGGCCTCTGGAGTGTGGGGTTCTGGAGTTTGGAGGTAGGGCCCTGAGTGAGGGTGTGTGGGCGGGGTTTAGGCCCAGCGCCTTGGAGGGGGGTCTCCGAGTGTAGAGGTCAGGCTCTGGTGGGGGTGTAGGGGCGGGGCTTGGGCTCTGCGCTGCAGGAAAGAGGCTCCGAGGGTAGAGGATAAGGCCCGGGAGCCCAACAGGCTCCCTGGTGCCTAAGTGGACAGGGAAGGCACTGGCTGCATTCCCTTCTGTTCCTTCGTGCCCCTCCTCCCCATCTCCCCCAGGGTTTCACCTGTCCCCACTGGACCCCTAACTGTGGGTGGGTCCTGCTGGGTGTAGGAACTCCTCCTCTCCCCCAGCCACCCCTCGGGGTGCTGGTCCTAGAGGTCCGGACTTTACTTTTGCTCCCCCTTCCCTCCCTCCCATTCCCTCAGTACCCACGTGGCTGGAGGGGGGGGCCTCGGTGGGCACAGGATCAGGCCCCGGGATCTCAGCAGGTTCCTGGGTGCCCAAGTGGGCAGGGGAAACCTGGCCATACTCCCTTTTGATCCTCTGCCCTCCCAGTGGTTCCCCAGTTTCCCCCTTGGGGCGTGGGATCCCTTCCCCTCCCCCAGCCACCCTTCAGGGGCGCCAGTCCTGTCCCACCTCCACTTCTCCTCCCCCTTCACTCCCCCCACACCCCATGTCTTACCCAGTTGCTGGGGGTTCCTCCCATCCCCTTAGGTGTCCGTGGTCCCCCACCAGTGCCTGGTAGGTGCCCTAATTGTGTGGAGACGCGAATTCCACGTCCTCCTAGTACGCCATCTTGACTCTGCCCATCTATATACACTATTGATACTGTGTATAAAATAGGTAACTAATGAGAACCTACTGTTTGGCACAGGGAACTCTACTGAGTGCTCTGTGGTGATCTAAATGGGAAGGAAATCCAAAAAAGAGGGGATATATGTATATATATAGCTGATTCACTTTACTGTACAATGTAAACACAGTATTGTAAAGCAACTGTACTCCAATAAAAATTTAAAAACAAATAAATAAAATAAAATTGTGGGTAAATTCTGTATGTCATACTAGGGTCCCTGTAAATTGGAGCACATGATACAATTTAGGTAGGTCTAGCTGCCTCCAGGGCTCACATTTGTTTTTCTCCATGCCTGCTGGTCCTGTTCTCCTATAATGCAGACATGAGACTGATACATAGGATGGGGAAGGAAAGAAGGATATGCCCAGGAAAGCAAGAATTAATGGAATAGATAATTTTTATTTATTTTTCTTGTTGGCTTATTTTTGCTTTAATCCCATCAAGGGTCACATATAGGTATTCATTAAAGGATAATGGAAATAGTAATTATAGACATGAAAGTTATGATTCACAAAGCTTAATGATGAGAAAAAGAATGTTGGCATACCATTCATATTTAGAAAGATAATCACTAAGTATAATGAGTTTTCAAAACTTGCCGGTTGACAAGGAGGCGATAACATTATCATTATTTTCAGGAAATACTTCATCTTGAGAAAACCTCTGTAGGAAAAAAATCTTGTAGTTAAAAGAGAATTTAGTTAGGCATCCAGATACAAATGTCTGTAGATATTATAAATGGTAATAATTATTATTATTATAAATGGTAAGGGGGATATATAATAGAACAAATATTTTTGTTTGCAGTGTAAAAAAACCACACATATATGTATTAACCCCAACAATAAATATGTGGGACCCATATCAAAAATTGCCAAGTTTGGGCTTCCCTGGTGGCGCAGTGGTTGAGAGTCTGCCTGCCAATGCAGGGGACGCGGGTTCGAGCCCTGGTCTGGGAAGATCCCACGTGACGCGGAGCAACTGGGCCCGTGAGCCACAGTTGCTGAGCCTGCGCGTCTGGAGCCTGTGCTCCGCAACAAGAGAGGCCTCGATAGTGAGAGGCCCGCGCACCGCGATGAAGAGTGGCCCCCACTTGCCACAACTAGAGAAAGCCCTCGCACAGAAACGAAAACCCAACACAGCCATAAATAAATAAATAAATAAACTCAAAAGTTAAAAAAAAAAAAAAAAGCTCGTAAACTCAGTGATCAAAAGACAGGCAACTCATTTAAAAAAAAAAAAAAAAAAAAAAAATTGCCAAGTTTTACTGAGGGATATGAGTCTTAGAAAAATGGAAGGACTACCATGTGAAGGGATTTGGAGTCCTTAACCTAATTTCCTTTCCCCCTACGATAAGGTCAGAGATTGTTTTGAACCCCCAACAGTTACAGTGCCAGACTTCAGAGAATCTTTTCAGGATGCCTCTTTCCCATTTGCTCCGTCTGGAGTGTCTAGATGTGTGTGTATTATATATACATATATGTGCATACACACATACATGCATGCACACACAAAAATGTGTGTATATTTATATACATACATATAAAACCATAACTATGGAAAGAAATACACCTAAAGGTTTAAAAAATCTATATGCAGTAGATTTATAGTGACATTTATTTTCTTCTTTGTAGTTTTTCCATTTTCTGCAATAAGAGTATATATTATATATTCTATAATCAGAAAAGAAGTATTTAAAATCAAATTCAAATGGGACAGAACAGTTTTAGACTCTCAGGTACTTATGGCTAAGTTCTCCCCCTCAAGCCTGTATCACTACCCACCTGATGGCAGTCATCAAAATTCAGTCATCAAGTTCGAGGCACTTGGGGGTCCAGGCTTCATAAATTTGGCCTATTTCAGTGGCAGCACAGGTCACAACTGGGAAGCTTAAAATCTACATAGCTGAAATGACAATATGACTTAGCAATGTCTTGGAGTTCGAGATGCTAAGACACGAGTTCAGTGACAGGGTGCTATTCTTCTCTTGGGCAACTGGTTTATCAGGTGCTGGTTTTTATTTCCCTCTTTCCTCAGAGTGAAATTCATGTCACATCTTTTCCAACTCCATATGATATTAAAGTATATATTTTGGGAATATATAACATTTTGCTTGCTCATAGTTTCTCTTTGACCTGATTATCTTTTTATTTTGGCATTATTCTACTGTATTTTATGTCTCGCTATATAATCTGCCTGAAATCATTTTGGAAGAGAAAGGACACAAAAATCAACAAACTAAACAGAGTTAGGAACACACTGAGTTCCTCAGGGCCTTCCCAAGACTCTGGGAGCTCCCTAAGAAGCACCGGTCAGTGCAGGGGAAAGAATTAAGTGGGGAAAGGAAGACCAGCTTCCAAACATGCCCTTCTCACAAGTGAGGCCTGAGTCAAGTTGCTTAGCTTCCCTGGACCTCAGTGTATGGAAGGTTTGCTTTCTTCCCCCAGATTCTTTGGAACTTCCTCTTGTCCTGGTTTCCCTGACTTGTAAAAGCCATACACATTACCTGCCATAAAGTAAGTGTGGATGCTGAGGGCCACCATTTAACAAATGTTCTACGTAGATGTGTATGTAGGGCAGTATGGGACATTAAAATTTTCATACTTTTTACCCTAAAACCCAACTTCTCTGGGTTAATTCTGAGAATTTCTTTCAAGACCTATTATCAAGATATTTATAGCAGGTTCATTCCTAATGGCAAAAAAATTTGATACCAGATAAATATTCAACTATAGGGAACCAGGATAAGTAGTTTCTCAAATGTAATTTAAAAATTCTAAATATTAAGATGAGGTAGAAATGGGGAAAATAATATGTATAATAAAAACAAAAGAAAACATATAACTAAACTGTATATATACATATATGTATATATATATACACATTATATACATATATACATGTATGTGTATATATACACATTATATACATACATATATATTATATATACATATATATACATATTATATAGTCAGTATGACTGCACAGGGATTTAAATGGCTGAGTTTGAAGTAGAGTTATAAGTATATTTTGGGGGTATGACAGGTAGGAAAAAATTAAATGATTATTGCTAGTATCAAGTCATTGATTGCTTTGAACAGTTAAGTTCAAAACTTCGGATAGACTTTTACTTATGCAAGTGTTAGTGCCCATAAATGTATTCAAACCATAAATTCTTCAGCCATGGATCTGATAATCATTTGAGAAAATGTCAGCGTAAATTATTGCCTCATGAAAAACTGGGCAACTTCTCTCACGGTTTTAACAGTTTTCAGCTATTTTTGGCTTTAACAGGACTGTTTTTTCCAAGAGTTCTTTTGCTTCTGCTGCTTATTCTTTACTGTATGTCATAATTCTATGTTTGTAGCAAAATAATCATTTCTGTAGCGACCAACTGGGATGTCTCAAGGAGAAGATTATGACTTCAGGAAAGGAATAAACAATAGGAGAGAATGAATAATGAAAATAATCATGATTCTTATTCTCAGTAAGAATAGAATATGAGGATGAGAAAGTATCTTACAGGTCTTTGAGAATTATTGCAGCCTTAAAAATACTACTTCAGCCAGTTTTCCAGGAGACGTCAGTTATTCCAGGAGGCAAGCTCCTCTTATACCACAGAGCACTGTATGCATAAAAGAGGTGAGGGATGGAGGGAAGCCTAATAAAGTCTCCATAACACTTTGATTTACTATTGTGTATTAGAAAGAAATGCATAGGTATATGTAAGTACACTACGGGGGCAGAGCTGAACTACTCTTTTTTAATTTACTCTTTTTCTAGAACAAAAGGAATTCATGGGGAGTAGGACAGAAAGAGTAAGCCATTCGAAGACTTTGTTTAAATGAAGCAGGGATTAATTTGGTCTACACTTTTTTTTTTTTGAGTATGAATATTACTGTATTTATTCTCATAGAGGCAATTTTTCTATAGCTTGAACAATTAAAGAACATTCTGGATGAATCAAAAATATAAAACAGTTATCAATAGAATGTACTTGTATCATCTGTATTTTAGAGCAAGTATTACATAGTAAAGTGATTAATAACATGGCCTATGGGCAACCCTAAATGTGTAGCACGTCAACATATAGCAACTTGCATGTTCCACAATTTGCCCTTTGGGCTCTACACTAGATCTACCTTCGTTGTCAGTTACCTCAGCCAGCCAGCCAACATGCAGTCGGCCAATTCTGAGGAAAGATAGCCCCGCAGAACACCAGGAAATGTTTTTTGAATTTGTTTTCATTGTGGTATATGTTATAGATGGTAAACTGCACATATCTCAATTGTGTAATTCTAGGACTTTGACGAATGTGTGTGTCCAGGTAACCACTACCCAAATCAAGATAGACATTTCTATCACCCCAGAAAGCTCCCTCATGCCTTGTTCCTCCCCTCTTGCCTCTACCAAGGTAACCACCATTCAGATTGCTTTCACCTTAGATGAGTTTTGCCTGTTAAAGAACATTGTATAAATGGAATCATAAAGTATATGTTCTTCTGTGTCTAGCTTCTTTTGTTCAACAGTTTTTGAGAGTTTTTGAGATTCATCCACATGGTTACATATATCAGTAATTCCTTCCTTTTTATTGCTGAGTAGTATCCCATTGTATGAATGGCTCATTTTAATTTGTGCATACTGATTGATCATTTGTGACCTGTCTATATCATATAAATTGTAAACCACAAGCCAGCCTGCTTATATGACCTATACTTCTTCTCTCATCTAATGATCAATATTTTGCATTTCTAAGCATTAAAATGATGTTAAAACTCTATAATTTGGACTGATAGAAAAAGCCAAAAGAAAAGAACATTTTTAAAAGCAAAGTTTCATTACTTTCATATTTATACCTGAACTACTAGCTACCCTTTTTGCAAAGCGGAGATTTTCTTCTCAGGACTACTTTAATGAATCCACAGGGATTTTAATTAGCACATCAATTACGTCAGAGCTACCACAGGGCAAATTTTGTGGGGCAGGCAAACTTTGATTTGGAAATCCACCCCCATCGCCCCTTTCATTGCCCCCTCTTCCTTCTCAGGGCTCTTTACCCCATGCCCTCCCCAGGACGGCTATCCCAACTCCAGTCTCACATGGCCTTGGTCACAGCTGGCTATGACAGATGGAAATGGTTCTAATAAGTTAATTCCAGGGGTTAGATAATGAGGGCTTAAGGGGTTTTCCTTGCCAGAGGGAATTTACATTTTAAAAAGGGAAGTCTTGGAAAGCAATGCCCAGCATGTGGAAGGTAATCCATAAACGTTATCTCCATTCCCTTGAAGAACCAAAGTTATGAGACTTTAAAGTGAGATAGAGGACAAGATAGATATTGTCAGAACAAGATATCATAGCATCCTTTGAACTCTACTGAATTCTACTCACAATGTTGTTGCGGAACTGCCAGCGAGCATCTTGCTGTTGCAGAAAGATGAGCAGAAGAGTGGACTCTGACACAAAGAGGAGCAGCCTGCGAAATCATACCCGTCCTGGGATCGGACATCCCTTGGACTTCCTTTACTAAAGCTCCAGCTATGGCTGTGTGTGATCCTTCACAAATGGGGAAGAACGGTACTTAGAAATACTAACCTATGCTCCTTCTTTCCCCAATATTCGAAGCTACCCCATCCTTCCCCCAATTCAGAGAGCACAGGGTGTGTGTGTGTGTGTATGGGTGTACCTGTGTGCACATGCGCCCTCAGAGTACGGTTGCCATAACAGAAATGCAAAGAGACAGAAAAGAGACGTTGACTTTCAAAAAGGACTTTTGAAACTAGAGACAATAGTTTGAGATAAAGCATCTTTGAGTTTCAAAAACCTGGATTATCAGAATCAAAACCAAGATCCTTAAGGACTAGAGGCATAAAATGTATCCTATTATTCACAAATTTGGAAAAAACCTTTTCCAAAGGAGACACAGACCTTTCAAACAGAGAGGAGGAGAAAGCAAGCTATTTAGACACTGGTGGGTGTTCCAAAGAAGGAGTCAGATAGGTAGAGTCTCCTGATAAATTTGAGGATCTGAGAGCAATCAATGGCTGTGTCTCACTCCTTAGCTGAGGTGCACTGAAGTAGCAAACCTTGCCGCGATCTCCCACACTAGCATAGTAGGACAGCAGCAGTAGACGAAGTACAGTCTGTGTAGGCAGAGAGCGCCTTAGGCACCCAAGTCACACAGGAGAGTATTTGAAAGTCCTAAAGGAAATTACCTTGATGCCATGGTAGCCTCTAAATATACCAGCAAGTTATCCCAGAGGTGCTGGATCGGAAAGGCTCGGAGACCACATTAAGATGTGTAAATCACACAATTTATTAGATCAATTTAAAACACACAACAAAACAAAGAGAAAGAGATGGGGTCAGGTAGAATACTTAGGAAAGGGTGTGAGCAAGATGGAAGGACCACACTACCTGAAACCTGGCTTATGCAATGCTCGTAGGACCCCTCTCCCTGCCCCATCAGCCTTTCCAGCTGATGGTGTGGCTACAAGGACCAAAGATGAGGTTTGAGCAAAGAGGCCTAAGATACAGAAGATGCCTGGGACCAACACAGACACTTGTTTATAGGAGAGACACAGGGGTGTGTAGACCTGGCCAGAGTTGTGGCTCACCAGTTAGCCTGATGAGCAGCTGTGGATTTTATCTAGCAGAGGACATTTGGGGCTAGCATGGGTGTCACCAATGGCTGGCTAATGTAAGACCTCATGAATGTGGAGTGCTTCATAGCTCCTGCGTATTTAGTATATTATGAAGATTAGGTGCTTCTGGTGCCCCATGTATATTGAGTGTTTTATGAAAATTAGGTGTCTCTTTGTTCTTGCCTTTTCGTCTGTGTTCAGTACACATAAGCCTCACTTACTTTATGTTTAACATGTCTCACAAGTTACTAACTGAACTTATCTGTATTTAACACATTTAATGAGTGTTATCCCATTTCTTTTTTTCTGTAACAGAATTGAGTATTCTCAAATATTAGAGAAAGTGAATATTCACCCATTACACACATCCCCGCACACACACCACAAGGTCACAAACAATGTTTATGGGTTGACCTGCACACCAGAAGCTACAGTCACCTGAGAGACCAATTACCAGAGACCAAATAAGAACTCAGACGTCTTGGCAAATGACAGTTGGGAGACTGAGACCCAGAGACCCTTCAGGAGTCTTGTCAAACTTAGATTCAACTGACAGAATAAAGAGAGGATGGGGGTCTGCTGAACTGACCGAGAAACCCTGGCTTTGACTGAGTTTGCCCAACGTTGATTATGTTTTTCCACCTCTGGGAAGAATAGGGGCTCTGGATCTGTTCTGTTTAAGATGGCAGATGGCTACTATATTTGACAGTGGCAATACAGAATATTTCCATCATCCAGAAAGTTCTATGGGACAGAACTTCTCTAGATATAAATTGAGTTATAGAAAAATAAAGTATATCCCTGGAACACCTAGCCTTATAGACTGACATTGTTATTTGTTATACATATAAACATTCATTACTGGGGTATCATCGACACTACTCTCTTTTTTGCTTTATTTTCTCTTTGTTTTTAGCAGACAGAAATACTCTGATTCAGCCACTTACTCTCACTTAACTATTTTCTGTGTTCAGTGGCCTATGTTTTCAAGAGAGCTAGCTGCAGGAAAAGGATTCATGCAGAACAGAGTGAAACAAACCCTGATAAAAGAAAGAGAACCATAGTATCATTTGCTAGATAAGGTCACACCTAGGGGAAAATTTAAAGACTTTGCCTTTTTCTCTGGGTGAGACGGGAGCCATTGGAGGGTTTGAGCAGGGGAGTAAGATGATCCAATGCATGTTTTAAGAGGCTCACCCTGGCTATGTGGAGAATTAATGGGAAAGGTACAATGGTGGGTAGAGGGAGACCATGTATTGCAAATAATCCAGGCTCAAATGCTGGCTCCTTGGCCCAGGTTTATGGTAACAGAGATGCTGAGAAGTGGTCTTCTGAATATACCCAAAAGGAGAGCTGCACTATTGCTAATGGATTTCAACTGGGGTAGGAGAGGAACCAGGATAAATCAAAGTGCTTTGGCCTAGGCAACTGGAAGAAGAGTGTCTCCATTTATTGAGTTGGGAAAGCCTGCAGAAGAATAAGAGTTGGCAGGGGGAGTGTTTTGGAACATGTCAAATTTGAAATGACTATTTATTCATCACGCAAGTAGAGACACTTTATAGGTAGCTGGAAGTACAAGTCAGCATTTTGTATAAAGTTGAGTGTTATCAGCCTATAGATGCCATTTAAAGCCATGAGGCTTGGATAAGATCATTTCAGGAATAAGTAGGTGAGTGTAGTTAGGAGAGGCGGTCTGAGGACTGCTCCCCGGGGCCCCCGATATTTAGAGGTGGCACCAGAAAAGAGAGCTGAAAAGAAGCAATCAGCAAAGTCTGAAAATCAAGATAGTGGTGTCCTGGAAGCCAAGGGGAGAGGGTGAATGAGTAGATGATCAGCTGGGGTTGGTAGGTTGCACAGGTGTGAACCATGAATTGACCATTGAGTCTGGAAACAGAAGGCCATTGGACGTTGAAGAGAGAGGTTTTGAACGCATGATGGGGCTGATAGCCTGATTGGAATGTGACTCAAGCTTCCTGGGATGCCTGGTCAACTCTGTAAAGTGTAAACACACACAGAATTTAGAGCACTGAAGGAACTGATAGATGTTATTGATTTTGGTGGACCAAATGAAACAAATCTATAGAGAGATATGTTTCACAGCTGGGAGACAGGGCAAGAGCAACAGGGCAAGAAAAATAATGAGAAAATCAAGAATTTTGTGGTATTAAATCACACTGAAAATATATCAATTATTGAGGCTTTGGAAACACTCAAGATTATTTGTGTTACTGTTAGATGAATTTTCCTCATATTTAATTCTCTGGCGTTTCCTCTTAAAACTCTTGGTTTTTCAGATTTACTCATAAACTGTAGCTGATACTTTAAGAGGGATCAGATTAGTGAGATTAATAGAGAGTATAATCTGCCTCATTAGAAGGTTGTTGGTTTTTTAAAAAAATAAACACTTGATTTTGTTTGTTTGGTTGGTTTTGGCCGCGCCGTGCGGCTTGTGGGATCTTAGTTCCCCGACCAGGGATTGAACCCAGGCCCTCGGCAGTAAAAGCGCAGAGTCCTAACCACTGGACACTGCCAGGGAATTCCCAGTACTTTTTTTTAAGTACAGAAGAGTGTATAGTTAAAAGCCCCACCCTGACCACCTCGTCAGAGGAAATTTCTTCTAATCATTTCTGGGTTTGGTTATTTTTACACAATAAGCTCATGTTTCTTTTCAAAACTTTGTCAGTTTAAGGGATTATCATTCAAAAGATTCAAGATCATTCAAGGGTTTGCCAAAAAAGGATGGAGACTTAATTCATTTTCATTATTCTCTTTCTCCCCTCCAAAATGTTGATGGCTGTTTCTTTAGTTCTTTGTATAAGGTACTTGGATTATCTATTTAAATAAACTTCCAAGTTTTTCATATCAACTTTAACCATTACCTTCTGACTCACTGCTTTGATAGATAAGTATATTAAGACCCTTTTAGAAGTGTTTCCAGATACACCTGATAAAAATAATTTTAAGAGCATGATCGTTTGAGGTGAGGGAGTTACTTTTACTCCCCTCCCCCAACCCAATCAATCCCCGTCCATCTCTTTATCCCTGTCTCTGTTAGCTTGCTTCAGGCCACCAACCCCCACTGTCATTTCTGACCTGGATTATTGAAATAACATCCTAAATGCTTTCCCTCAGTCCTTTCGTATTTTCTAATCCAGAGGCACTCAAATTTCAGCGTGCATCAGAATCACCTAGCAGGCTCATTCAAACACAGATTGCTGGGCCCCACTCCCAGTGTTTCTGATTCAGCAAATGTGGAGTAAAGCCTGAAAATTTGCATTTCTAACAACTTCCCAGATGAGGCCAATGCTGCTGGTCCACGGTCATACTTTGAGAACTACTCCTCTATTACTTCTCCACACTGACACCAAACCCCTAAGCACCAGCATGAAGGATCCTTCATAATCTGACACAAATTGTGTGCTTTTTTAAACAGCTTTATTGAGATGTAATACACATACCATACAATTCACCCATTGAAGTGTACAATTCAGTCACTTTTAGTATAGTCACAGAATTGTGTATACATCACCACAATCAATTTTAGAACTGTGAAAGAAACCCCACATACCTTAGCCATCACCTCCAATTTCCCCTATCCCCTCACCCCAGCCCAAAGCAACATTAATCTATTCTCTATCTTTTTAGAGTCACCTATTCTAGACATTTCATATAATTGGAATCATACAGTATGTGGTCCTTTGTGCTTGGCTTCTTTCACTTAGCATAATGTTTTCAAGGTTCATACAATTATAGCATGTATCAGGACTTCCTTTCTTTTCATTGCTGAACTATATTCTATTGTATAGATATACACTTTATCCATTCGTCAGTTGATGGACATTTGGGTTGTTTCCATGTTGGGGCTATTACAAATAATGCTGCTGTGAATGTTTGTGTACAAATTTTGAACAAGTTTGTGTGGACTTATGTTTTCATTTCTTTTGGGCAATTCCTAGGTGTGGAATTTCTGGGTCATATGGTAATTCTATGTTTAACTTTTTGAGAAACTGACAGACTGTCTTCCAAAGGTGTTACACTGTTGTACCTTCCCAATAGCAGTGTATTTCTCCATATCCTCACCAACCCTTGTCTTTTTGAGTATAACAGTGCTAGTGGGTGTGAAGTGGTATCTTATTGTAGTTGTGATTTACATTTCCCTAATGATTAATAATGTTGAACATTTAAAATTTGCTTATTGGTCATTTCTATAACTTCTCTGGCGAAATGTCTATTCAGATCCTCTGCCCAGCTTTTAATTGGGTAATTTGTCTTTTTATTATTAGTGAGTTGTAAGAGTTCTCTGTATATTTTGGACACTATACCTTCATCAGGTATACTATTTGCCAAAAAGTTTTCCAGAATAGGAAAACTGGGGGTCACTTTCTTAATGGTGTCCTTTGATGCATGATTTGTGTGTGTGTGTCTTATTGGTCTTAGTATCCCAAGAACTTAACACAGTGCAGACATACAGTAGACATCAACCTGTATTTGTCAAATGAATGAAAAAATTCAATCAATTTAGTTAATAGGCTATAGGTAAGATTCCACAATATAATAAAGAAGCATAGAATATACTAGAGCAAACAGTATCCAGACTCCTCTTCTTAGTGATAGAACCTTAATTCACATTTCGGCACACTGCCATCCCACTCTCCCTTGTAACAGTTGGCCATGTGACTAAAATCTGACTGAGATGGAAGTGGAAATAATATGTAGAACAGCTGAAATCTTCCCAAAGGGAAGGGGCCACACCAATTTTCAGCCCTTCTTTTATCCTGATGCCTGGAACTACGATGTGATATCTGGAACTCTAGCAGCCATCTTGGACAATGAGAAAAAAGAGGCAGAAAGCTGGAAGGGCCCCCCTGACCCTGAAGACCAGTGAGTTTCATACCACCTTTTACATGAAAAATAAGTGTACTTCTAATTTTTAAGCCACTATTTTTGGAATTTCAATTATTCTAAGACTATCTAATTCTCCCTGATTTATAAAAGCCCATACTCTTTTCATTACACTACAGGATTCAAGGCACAAAAATGCCTTTGTCATTATTGTTGAATTTAGCACACTTTGTTGTCATTCATTAGTGTTCCTTTAAGCATCCCCTGAACTTGGGGTCAATGCCAAAGTTTCCCAGTCTCTTGGAGTATCTCTGATTTATTGAAAAAGAATGGGACCTGGAGTCAGACGGTCTTATAGTCAATCCTTGCTCTGTCTCTTAATAAACCTTGCTGAGCCTCAACTTCTTGAGTCAAAGGGTCATAACAAAACCTACCTGCAGGCTAGCTAGGAAGATAAAAGGAGATGAGGCATGTGAAGCACACAGAGGAGTAGGTGGCACATAGCATATAAATGCTTCTTCCTGCTCATATGGGGTCTCTCTAGAGAGCTCAGTTCAGAAATTAGTTAATTTGAGACATCCTTGGGTATTTCATGGGATCCACAGGAGACATGAGACAACTATGATTTAAAAGAACTTGAGCAGGATTATAAATTCCATGAGGGCAGGGGCTGTCTTATTTATTGCTATATCCCTGTTGTCAAGGGATATTGGCTGAATGAATGAATAAAAGTATGTAAGTTCCATGGCCCCAATGCCTCAGAATCCATATTCCCCTGAATGTAACCCAGACTAAATATAGGCCAGTGTTATATGTGAAAGTGACCAATCAGACCTATGTTAGGATCTCCTCAGGCCAGTGCCAGAACAACTTCCAAAACACCCCCTATAGCTGTTTTGGGGTCCTTGAACTCTGCAACCTAAAAGAAGGGCCAAGATGCTCAGCCATCAATAATAAGCAGCAAGCAATGGGATGCAAGCAAAAGTCACAACATGGCAAAACAGAGGCAACCTGTGTAAAATCGACTTAAATCGCAGATGCCAGGGAAGATTAAAATTCCCCTTCTTTTTTTTCCCACTTTTTTCTCTTCTTGGGGAGAGTATGACTGGGGGATAAATTCTGTGCCCAGGTCCTGCTTTACCTGCTCTGTTAAAAAAAAAAAAAAAGCTCTTCTCACCCCCAGAGCTCTTATGAGCTAATTACTTAAAATTTCTGTGAAACCTTTTAGAAGATATAATATCCCTATAGCGATTCTAGTAGATGCCTCAGGAGAGAAGCAGCATTCTCTCTCCTATTTTTATATTTTAAAAGGTTTAACTAAAGCTCCATGCAATCCCCCTGGAAATTCCCTCCTAAGGTCTGTGAATAAGCTGGAAACAGCTACCAGCGTCTCTGACTTCAGATATTCATTCTGAGAAACAGGTGCAAGACTGGTCCCGCATATCAAAGTACAGCATCAGCGTTGATCCACATAAAATTTTCGGGAAGCAGATTTTGCAGAGGAGGTAAGTTCAATATGTGGGGAAAAATTTGGAGCCAAAATCCTTCCCATGAGAAGTAGGGAAGGAATGAAAAAATATGACCTTCCTCTCCTTGGCAGGGCATTTGCTATCCTAGCCAAGCCCTCGTTACCCGAGAGGGAGGACCAGGGCACTTGCTCACTGTGTCACCCACCAGTAAAAAGTTCTCAGCATGACAACTCACCAGTCCTGCCCTTCGTTTACTTTCTTACTTTCCTGTAGTAGAGCTACATGATCTGTCGATCTTCATTACTTTATTACTGAAGGAATGAAGTGCTGACATGTTCTACAACATGGATGTACCTTGAAAACATTATGTGGAGTGAAAGAAACCAGGTCCAAAAGGTCACATGTTATATGATTCCCTTTATATGAAATATCTAGAATAGGCAATCTATAGAAATAGAAAGTGGATTCATGGTTACTTAGGGCTGGGAGTGCATGAAAGGATGGGGGAGTGTTAGCTCAAGGATATGGGCTTTCTTTTTGAGGTGATGACAATATTCTAAGATTGACTATGGTGATGTTTGCACAGCTCTGTGAATATCCAAAAACCATTGAATTGTACACTTTAGATGAGTACAGTGATGATTTAGATGATTTGTATGGTACTTGAATTGTATCTCAAGAAAGCTATTACCAAAAAACAAAAACAAAAAACCTTTTATGGCTAGTTTTAAATCACATTATTCTTTATGTAAAAACAATGAAATATCAGAAAGAGAAATTAAGGAAACAATCCCATTTATCATTGCATCAAGAAGAATAAAATACCTAGGAATAAACCTACCTAAGGAAGCAAAAGACCTATACTCTGAAGACTATTAGATGCTGATGAAAGAAATTGAAGATGACACAATCATAGGGAAAGATATACTGTGTTCTCAGATTGGAAGAATCAATATTGTTGAAATGACCATACCACCCAAGGCAATCTACAGATTCAATGCAATCCCTATCAAATTATCAATGACATTTTTCCCAGAACTAGAGCAAAGAATTTTAAAATTTGTATGGGAACACAAAAGACCCCGAATAGTCAAAGCAATATTTTTTTGGATCCATCTCCTAGAGTAAGGCAGACAAAAGCAAAAACAAACAGGACCTAATTAAACTTAAAAGCTTTTGCACAGCTAAGGAAACCATAAACAAAATGAAAAGACAACCTATGGAATGGGATAAAATATTTGCAAACGATTTGACCGACAAGGGATTAATTTCCAAAATATATAAACAGCTCATACAGCTTAATATAAAAAAAAAAACCCAGCCTAATCAAAAAGTGGGCAGAAGACCTAAATAGACATTTCTCCAAAGAAGACATACAGATGGCCAACAGGCACATGCAAAGATGTTCAATATCACTAATTATCAGAGAAATACAAATCAAAACTACAATGAGGTATCACTTCACACCAGTCAAAATGGCCATCATTAAAAAGTCTACAAATAATAAATGCTGGAGAGGGTATGGAGAAAAATAACCCTTCTACACTGTTGGTGGGAATGTAAGTTGGTGCAGCTGCTATGGAGAACAGTATGGAGGGTCCTTAGAAAACTAAAAATAGAGTTACCATATGACACAGCCATCCTACTCCTGGGCATATATCCAGAGAAAACTCTTAATTCAAAAAGATACATCACCCCAGTGTTCATAACAGCACTATTTACAGTAGCCAAGACATGGAAGCAACCTAAATGTCCATTGACAGATGAATGGATAAAGAAGATGTGATTGTTATGTACACACACACATAGATACACACCAATGGAATATTACTCAGCCATAAAAAAGAATGAAATAATGACATTTGCAGCAACATGGATTGACCTACAGTTCATCATGCTAAGTGAAGTAAGTCAGACAATGACAAATATCATATGATATTATTTATATGTAAAATCTAAAAAAAATGATACAAATGAACTTATTTACAAAATAGAAACAGAGTCACAGACATAGCAAACAAACTTATGGTTACCAAAGGGGAAAGGATGAGGGGAGGGATAAATTGGGAGTTTGGAATTAACATATACACGCTACTATATATGAAATAGATAACCAACAAGGACCTACTGTATAGCACAGTGAACTATATTCAATATCTTGTAATAACCTGTAATGGAAAGGAATCTGATAAAAGAATACATATATATATAACTGAATCACTTTGCTGTACACCTGAAACCAACACAACATAGGAAATCAACTATACTTCAATAAAAAATAAATTTAAAAAATTTTACATAATTCTTATTTTTTTAATTAATTTATTTTTATTTTTGGCTGCCTTGGGTCTTCATTGCTGTGGGTGGGCTTTCTCTAGTCGAGGCGAGCGGGAGATACTCTTCATTGTGGTGTGCAGGCTTCTCATTGCGGTGTCTTCTCTTGTTGCAGAGCACGCGGGCTCTAGGTGTGCGGGCTTCAGTAGTTGTGGCACGTGGGCTCAGTAGTTGTGGCTCACGGGCTCTAGAGCGCAGGCTCAGTAGTTGTGGCACACGGCTTAGTTGCTCCACGGCATGTGGGATCTTCCCGGACCAGGGCTCGAACCCATGTCCCCTGCACTGGCAGGCGGATTCTTAACCACTGCACCACCCCAGAAGATACTAGGTTTTCAGCTGTTAATAGGTGTAATAATAATTAATTTTTTAAAGTTTCCATAGTCAAAGCAATTTGGGAATGACAGAGTTAAACAGATTTAAACAGGATCTTTACTGTTGTAGTGCTCAGAGTTTTAATAGGCTGACATGCATTGTGAATCTCTAAGAGCGGGATAAGAGCATGCATGGTTTACTAAACTGGTTTAATCTTGAAACTTTTCGTCACAGAGCATCGTGCCGAATCAGTCTTCCATGACATTATGCTGGTAAATGCTGGTATAAGTCTCTAACCTCAACAGGAAACCCTGGAAACAAATGTTATTACGTAAAAATTAACACAGGCCTCCACAGTTGAAATATTTTCAATTACACGTCTGCATCCATTTTTAAAATTCAATCACAAACGTTTTTGCTTTGTAAGTTCTTTTCATTCTATATTTAAGATCTATAAACATCATGAGTGTGGTTTAGAGTAAAAATTCACTTCTTTACTAAATAAGTAATTCTCTGGTATAACTCCACTCACTTCTGTGAAATGGAATTTGTATTATTTTCCTCCTGAAATAGAAAGGCACTCTAAGAACACATAAAAATCCTCAGTAATCCTTCTATCCCTGACCCATAGATCAAATCATTCTCTCAGAATTCCACTGACTGCATTTCTCAGCAAAGATGTATTGGCAGGCTAAATGGGAGAGGTTTCAAGTTACTCAGGCTTTATTAATTTTACAGAATATGCTTTGAAGTACTAAAAATAATAAAAGTGAGCAGCACATTTGAAATTAGTGAGCAAATGTGTGGGGACATTACTCTTTCCTTTCTACCCCGTTGTTCTCTACTGATGACACTACAGAAAATACAGTAATCCCAGCTACATCTTCCTCTCTTCACTGCTTGCGTTCCATTGCCCAGACTTATTTAGAAATAACAATTTAAGAGGAAACGGAAGGAAACTAACGATTACTGAGCATAAGAACTCAACAGACAGAAATATGAAGGAAGAGTCCTCTAGTCTGAGGAAGCCACCAAGCTGAGAAACTTTAAATGAGGGTGACTTCTCTTAACAGGTCTCTTTGGTGACTAAAAACAGGCAGCATTTATAGTACTTTCCAGTATACAAAGCACTGTCATGTGCAATATCTTACTTAACCCTCAAATCAACCATGAGAGGTGAGTCCTCTCTCCCCATTTTACATATGGGGAAACTGGGGCCCAGAGAGATTAAGAAACCAGCCCAAGATTCTCAGATAGAATATCGTGGCACAGTGATGTAGCTCCGACATTTCTGGATTCAAAATGTATGACTGCTCTTTCCACTGATACTCAACCGGGAGAAGTTAGAAAGCCAGGCTGGGGGGAGGTTGTGAAGGTCCTTGAACGACAGATAAGTTTATACTTTACCCTGCAGGAAATATGATTATTATATTATCTTATCCAAATGTTTACAGATTCAATATGCTTGGACAAATAGATTAGCCGTTTCTGATTCTCCTAAGTTCCTGAGTATGTCTAACCCTCAAATGAGTTCATTATAAGCATCAAATATTCTACTTGCTGTTTTTACCCAGTTTACAAATGTTCATTGTGCAGTTAGGCCAGGAGCTTTTTGCCAGAGGTCAATATCAGTCATTCACAAAGGACACAAATAACTCCATTTCCTAACTGTATGTCTGTACCTGTAAGTTTTATAATGGAACAGAAAGCAATATGGCAGAAAGGTTTTTTTTCTTGAAGTATAGTTGATTTACAGTGTTGTGTTAGTTTCAGGTGTACAGCAAAGTGATTCAGTTATATATGTATGTGTATATATATACTCTTTTTCAGATTCTTTTCCATTATAGGTTATTACAAAATATTGAGTATAGTTCTCTGTGCCATACAGTAAATCCTTGTTGTTTATCTATTTTTTTATATAGTAGTTTGCATCTGCTAATCCCAAACTCCTAATTTATCCCTCCCCATCCCCCTTTCTCCTTTGGTAACCATAAGTTTGTTTTCTATGTCTGTGTGTCTATTTCTGTTTTGTATATAAGTTCATTTATATCTTTTTTTTAGATTCCACATGTATGTGATATATATTTGTCTTTCTCTGTCTGGTTTACTTCATTTAGTATGATAATCTCTAGAAGCATCCATGTTGCTGCAACTGGCATGATACACCACATCTTCTTTATCAATTCATCTGTTGATGTGCATTTAGATTGCTTCCATGTCTAGACTATTATAAATAGTGCTACTGTGGACATTGGGGTGCAGGTATCTTAAAGTTTTAAGTCCAGTTTTATGTAATAATTTACTAATATATTCAACACACATTAAATGAGCACCTACTACGTGTTAGGCATCATGCCTGGAGCTGGGCATTCAATAAATGAAGATGACACATCCCTATCTTTATAGAGCTTACAGCCAGATACAAGAAAGCATCCAGGCAAACAGAGTGCCCTGTGATAAAGGATATCACAGAGAAAATACAGAGGGGCTTAGGAGCACATAACCTAGACCTAGCGGGTGGGGAGGTTTCCCTGTGGAGGTGGTGTAAAGGCTGAAGGACTGGCAAATATAACAGTGACAGGACTGAGCGCAGGGATTCCAGTCCTGGCTTTGCATTAGACTCACCTGGAGAATTTTTTAAACTACTACTATCCAGACCCCACCCATGCCAATTCAATCTGAATCTCTGCAAGTAAGGGCCAGGCAACGATTTTTATAAACCTCCCCAGAGGATTCTAATGTGTGGCCAGGTTTGACAATGGCTAACTTACATAGTTACTGAAAAGTTTTTCAGAATGAAAACTACATGAACCACCTCTAAATTCAGATGTAAGTCCCATGTAAATTCAGAAGTAAATCATTTTAAAATGATTTTCTTAGTTACTATAATGTGACCTTTATCTTAATTATCTTGGAGTTCAAAAATATTTATGGCTACAGAGGTAATAAAACTTCTTTAAAAAAAAAGATGAATCTGAATAGTCTATTGCTAACTTTTCCTAATAGTGAGGGGAAAAATGCTTTGTGGTAAGTACCACTGTGTTTACCAATATTTTCTGCTCTCCTCTCATGGGCAATGTGGAGAATTATTCTTCTTTGCCCCTTTGAAATGATGAGTGGTCATGTGACTTTCTTTAACCAATAAATAGTGAGCAGAATTGACATGTGTCCCTTCCATGAGGAAGTGTTTCAGAGCTGGTCAGCTATGCTCTCTTCTCCTGCTTCAGAGATCCCTGAAGAATGGTGTTGACATGGGAGCATCAGAAGATGGAGGGACAATAAGGTCCAAGCAGCCTGAGCCACTGCTCAAAGAGCAGTCACCTTGCAGAGCCACACAGGTGGGCTCAAGAAATAAATGTTTGTTGTTTTAAAGGGCTAAGATGTTAGGGTTTTTTATCACTGCAACATAACGTAGCCTCACCTGCCTTCTTATACTACCTTCTCAATCAGGTGGATCCCTATTTTTGTATTTTCTTTCTCTGATTCACAGACTTTCTTTTTTTTTTGGTAGATCTTTATTGGAATATAATTGCTTCACAATACTGTGTTAGTTTCTGTTGCACAACAAAGTGAATCAGCCATATGCATACACATGTCCCCATATGCCCTCCCTCTCGAGCTTCACTTCCATCCTCCCTATCCCACCCCTCTAGGTCATCGCAAAGCACCGAGCCAATCTCCCTGTGCTATCCTGCTGCTTCCCACCAGCCAACTATTTTACATTTGGTAGTGTATATATGTCGATGCTACTCTCACTTCACCCCGGCTTCACCCTCCCACCCCATGTCCTCAAGTCCATTCTGTGTGTCTACCTCTTTATTCCTGCCCAGCAACTAGTTTCATCAGTACCATTTTTCTTTTTTTTTAGATACCATATATATGCGTTGGCATACAGTGTTTGTTTTTCTCTTTCTGACTTACTTCACTCTGTATGACAGACTCTAGGTCCCTCCACTTCACTACAAATAACTCAATTTCGTTTCTTTTTATGGCTGAGTAATATTCCATTGTATATATGTGCCACATCTTCTTTATCCATTCATCTGTCAATGGATATTTAAGTTGGTTCCATGTCCTGGCTATTGTAAATAGTGTGGCAATGAACATTGTGGTACATGTCTCTTTTTGAATTATGGTTTTCTCAGGGTATATGCCCAGTAGTGGGATTGCTGGGTCATATGGTAGTTCTATTTTTAGTTTTTTAAGGAAGCTCCATACTGTTTTCCATAGTGGTTGTAACAATTTACATTCCCACCAACAGTGCAGGAGGGTTCCCTTTTCACCACACCCTTTCCAGCATTTATTGTTTCTAGATTTTTTGATAATGGCCATTCTGACCGGCGTGAGGTGATACCTCATTGTAGTTTTGATTTGCATTTCTCTAATAATTAGCGATGTTGAACATCTTTTCATGTGCTTCTTGGCCATCTGTATGTCTTCCTTGGTGAAATGCCTATTTAGGTCTTCCACCCATTTTTTAACTGGATTGTTTGGTTTTTTTGATATTGAGCTCCATGAGCTGTTTGTATATTTTGGAGATTAATCCTTTGTTGTTTCATTTGCAAACATTTTCTCCCATTCTGAGTGTTGTCTTTTTGTCTTGTTTATGGTTTCCTTTGCTGTGCAAAAGCTTTTAAATTTCCCATTTGTTTATTTTTGTTTTTATTTCCATTACTCTAGGAGGTGGGTCAAAAAAGATCTTGCTGTGGTTTATGTCAAAGAGTGTTTTTCCTATGTTTTCCTCTAAGAGTTTTATAGTGTCTTACATTTAAGTCTTTAATCCATTTGGAGTTTATTTTTGTTTATGGTGTTAGGTAGTGTTCTAATTTCATTCTTTTACATGTAGCTGTCCACTTTTCCCAACACCACTTATTGAAGAGGCTGTCTTTTCTTCATTGTATGTTCTTGCCTCCTTTGTCGTAAATTAGGTGCCCATAGGTGCGTGGGTTTATCTCTGAGCATTCTCTCCTGTACCATTGATCTATATTTCTGTTTTTGTGCCAGTACCATTCTGTCTTGATTACTGTAGCTTTGTAGTATAGTTTGAAGTCAGGGAGCCTGAATCCTCCAACTCCATTTTTCTTTCTCAAGATTGCTTTGGCTATTCGGGGTCTTTTGTGTTTCCATATGAATTTAAAATTTTTTGTTCTAATTCTGTGAAGAATGCCATTGGTAGTTTGATAGGGATTGCATTGAATCTGTAGATTGCTTTGAGTAGTATGGTCATTTTCACAATATTGATTCTTCCAATCCAAGGACATGGTATATTTCTCCATCTATTTATGTCATCTTTTATTTCTTTCATCAGTTTTTTATAGTTTTCTGAGTACAAGTCTTTCATCTCCTTAGGCAGGTTTATTCCTAGGTATTTTATTCTTTTTGTTACAATGGTAAATGGGAGTGTTTCCTTAATTTCCCTTTCTGACTTTTCGTTGTTGGTGTATAGGAATGCCAGAGATTTCTGTGCATTAATTTTGTATCCTGCAACCTTACCAAATTCATTGATTAGGTCTAGTAGTTTTCTGGTGGCATCATTAGGATTTTCTATGTATAGTATCATGTCATCGGCAAACAGTGATAGTTTTACTTCTTCATTTCCAATTTGAATTCCTTTTATTTCTTTTTCTTCTCTGATTGCTGTGGCTAGGACTTCCAAAACTATGTTGAATAAGAGTGGCGAGAGTGGATATCCTTGTCTTGTTCCTGATCTTAGTGGAAATGCTTTCAGTTTTTCACCATTGAGTGTGATGCTTGCTGTGGGTTTGCCATATATGGCCTTCATTATGTTGACATAGGTTCCCTCTATGCCCATTTTCTGGAGAGTTTTTATCATAAATGGGTGTTGAATTTTGTCAGAAGCTTTTTCTGCATCTATTGAGATGATCGTATGGTTTTTTTCCTTAATTTGTTAATGTGGTGTATCACATTGATTGATTTGCATATATTGAAGAATTCTTGCATCCCTGGGATAAATCCCACTTGATCATGGTGTACGATCCTTTTAATGTGCTGTTGGATTCTGTTTGGTAGTATTTTGTTGAGGATTTTTGCATCTATGTTCATCAGTGATATTGGTCTATAATTTTATTTTTTTGTGATATCTTTTTCTGGTTTTGGTATCAGGGTGATGGTGGCTTCATAGAATGAATTTGGGAGTGTTTCTCCCTCTGCTGATTCAGACTTTCTATTCATATACTTATCCATAATCAGTATTATAATTAATATCCTTCCCTCTTTCCTCCCTTCCTTCCTTTCTCTCTTCCTTCCTTCCTTCCTTCCCTCCTTAACAGTTAATTTAAAAGGTCACTGAGGAGGCCCAAGCAAGGACAGCACGAAAGCAGTTGAATGAATGGTGGCCCAGCAGGTTAGAGAATTTGTTGCATACAGGGGGATTGAGCAAATAAGTAAATATATTGAGGATTATGGAGCCAGATTTCTTGCTGTCAGATAAGGGAATTAGAAGTATAAAAAGGGAGAAGGATAATGAACCCTGTTATATTGTGTTTGAACTGAATTGGAAGTACTGTTGTGAACTCGGATAGATAGATAGGGAGGGAGGGAGGTAGATAGATAGATAGATAGGCATATAGTGATATGAATATAGATGTATCTCTGTTCTGTTGTAGTTCTGTCCACTGAGAGTTCCTGGAAACTGCAATAGCCCATAGCAATAAGCATACTCAGCATGCAGATCTTGATTTCTAGAAACTGTTTTCCACTGACAGTTGAAGAGGTCTAAGAAAAAATGACTGATTTCAGGACTGGGGCAGCAAAAGCACAAGATGAGTATGAAAGGTAATTTAATGTCAGGAAGTAATGAAGTATGCAAAAAATGATAAGGGCACATCAAAAGGATGTAGAAGCCAGTTTGAAGAGCCAACCACTGGGCAAATCTGGGACAATTTGAGATCAAAATCAATAATGATAGGGATGAATTATACCCCATTGAATAAAATATCCTTTTAGTCCATGCAGGTTTAAACAAACAAATGAATAAATGGGAGAAGGAAAACCTCTTCCATTTAGTAGGTTGCCAACTATTAAACGTAAGAGAAATAAAAAAGAAAATCACCATTATCCAACAATCTTAGCAATACTCAATTCAGGCAAGAAATGTCAATGGATGCTACAATTTGTGGGTAAAAGATGACAAATAGAATATTTACATAGCCTCAAAGTATCTCCTCACGAAAGACTTACAGTTATAAAGGGGAAGGGACTTCCCTGGTTGTCCAGTGGTTAGGACTCTGCACTTTTACTGCCAAGGGCATGGGTTCAATCCCTAGTCAGGGAACTAAGGTCCGCAAGCCTCGCAGCACAGCCAAAAAAAAAAATGAAAAGAAAAATTATAAAGGGGAAAAGAATAGCTTTTCAGTGAAGTAAGCTGACAGACACTACCTTATTCAATTGTAACATTAAATGTAACATGACCAGATTGAAATCATGTGCCACCTGACAGGATACAAGGAGAATTTAGTATTGCTTTTCGGGTATTCCTGCCAAAAATGCACACATAACCTGAATCTAAGTATAAGGAAACATCAGACAACCCTAAATTGAGAACCATTCTATAAAATAACTTGCCTGTTGTCTTAAAAAATATGCTAGTCCTGAAAGTCAAGGGAGGACTGTGGAATTGTTCTGGGTTGAAAGAGACTAAAGGGGTTTGACAACTTAAAGCAACAGATGATGCTGTATTGGGTCATTTTGCTATGAAGGACACTGCCAGGACAGTTGGTGAAACTTGACTAGGGTCTCTGATTGATGTATAGATAGGAGATCTTTGAACTATTCCTACGGCTTTTCTGTGCTTTTGAAATTATTTCAAAAATAAAAAGTATTAATATTGTTGCAGTGTGAAATTCTTCTATAGACTTCCTATTCAGGTTTACATTATAAAGTGAAAAGATGTGGGAAGTTTGAGAGAAATCTCAAAATATTTGGTTTGGCTATGGTGTGTTTTCTTTCCTTTTTTAAAATAAAGTACCTGAAGTTAGGGATCTTAATTTTTTTTAAGTTCATCCTTATTTAAATTTGTCTTCTTTATTTAAGTTTGCAAATCTCTTAATGCTTTCAGAACTGTGATGGATTCTAGGGGAATATGGGTATGGCAGTTAGGCATGTGTATAATATAAGGGATTTACAAAGAAGTTATTTTCATCCAGGTCTTTAGCAATTTGAATAGATATTCAGAGCATAGCATATGCCAACAGAATATGACTGATGCCTCCATTAAATTCAAAATATAAAAGAAAAACAGACCACAAGCATTAAGTCTTTTCTCCATGCTAACATAAGTAAATTTCTTTGGCCAGAAGAATATCAAATGAAGATTTTTGAAAATCCTCCTCAAAAATGCAAAATATTATTTTTTATCATAGTCTGTAAATTAAACAATAGAAAAGTTTATTAAGCAAATGAAAGTTATTTTTTCTATCTCAATAAACACATGTAAATAGTTTGCAAATTGTGTTCCAAAAGGCTGCTCTTCAACTTGCTAGTAAGCAGGTATCCTGTTGACAATCCCAGCATGCATCTCCTGACACCTTCTGAGCCAAATTCTACCCTCATCTACTGAAGGAGAGACAACAGGGGCTTCAAATTCTTGGCTTAATATCTAGGGGTTGGTCTCTGAGTGAGCCTCAGATTGCCTTCATCCACAGAAGTGCGTGCAATCTATCCCACTCTATCCCCCAGCCATCCAATGAGGCATTGGTATTGAACGTCTGCCTTTGCCAGGGACCCAGGACCAACCTGAACTCTTTATTCCATTATGGGGGAACATAGTACAAAGAGAACTGTAAGTCTGACTCATAACTGTATTGAAAAGTTCTAGTTATCAATATATGTTATGCCATTTCATATCATAGTGCTTTCACAAAAAAATAAGAATAAGAAAATGTAACAGTTCTGAAAGTTTCACAGAAAATTTTTCATTTATCTCAGAATTGAATGACTTTGTGGACTCCTTAAGGAGTATATTAAAATAAGTAGACCAGAGACAGGCAAGTAAGTTTTCAAATAAGTTTCCATTCACCATATTTTCTTGATCTCAAAGCTGTAGGTAATTAAAAATCAGACATTATGTACTGACATAATTCCTTGGCCATCCCTAGCTGTATTCATGTGCTAAGGTGGCCATAACAAAGTACCACAGACAGTGTGGCTTGAACAACAGAGATTTATTTTCTTAGAGTTCTGGAAGCTAGAAGTCTAAGGTCAAGGTGTCAACAGAGTTGGTTTCTTCTGAGGTCTCTCTCCTTGGCTTGCAGGTGGTCATCTTCTCCCTGTTTCTTCACAAGATGTTCCCTCTGTGTATGTTCGTGTGTGTCTAATCTCTTCTTATGAGGACACTAGAAGATTGAGGGCTCACTCTGATGACCTCATTTAACTGTAATTACCTCTTTAAAGGCGTTTCTCCAAATACATTCTGAGATAACTGGGGTTAGGACTTCAGCATATGAATGAGGGGCAGGGGGTGGGACACAGTTCAGTCCATAACACTACATGTTGCTTAAGAATTGTTCCTGTTGCCTGGATCAGGGCTTTTATCAATAATATGCACACCTTTTCAAAAGAGAGAAAGTTCATCCCATAATGAGTTTCTAGAAAAATTTCAGGGCCGTATGGACAAATTCAGTGCTGGAGAAGTCACATTTCCTAGCCCCCAATTCAGATCCGGCTCAGGTCTCTCTGTGCTAGATCTTTGGGAAATCAGCATTATCATTAAATTCTAACTTGATCTCTGTCCTTCATGGGCTTACAGTTTATTTAAGTCCAGCCACTACGGGGCTCAAGGATATGACTGAACGATCAACTAGTTTGCATCTTATGGTGGGTTTTAAAAGCAGTTGTGGACCACCCTAAGCAGGTCCCACCTTGATCACAATCTCATGGCCACAATTTCTAGACAAGCCAAGGCAGCACTTGAGAACATAGTTTTAAGAGCTGCCTTCCCCCAAATTCAAAAGTGTTGTAACACTCAGTTAGGAAGGCAGTGGTGAAACTCTCATACATTGCTGGTGCATTGGTGTATAACTGGGTGATAAACTATCAAAAGTAAAAATGTATAATACATTTTGGTCCTGATATCCACTTCTGAGAATTTACTCTACAGAAAAATGTATGTGTATATATAAATGGTAGATGTGGAAAGTCATTCGTTACAGTATTATTTACTGTAAGGTCAAAAGATTAGAAAAAATGTCCCTTATAAGAGAGTGGTTAAATTACTTTGGTATATGAATATAATAGAAAAGTACGCAGCTGTTAAAAAAAAAATAGGTGATTATACTGCTCTCTTTGATAACGGCAAGCTAGTTATTCAGATCAACCCTCCCACTGAAAGCAATTAAAAATGCTGGAAAAACATTAAAAAAAAAAGTATCCCTTAAGACAAGGAAGATCTGTCAAATGAATAAAAAACCTAAGCAAAAGCCAAAAACAGAGAGAGAAGTGAACGCAGCAGCTCCTCGTGCCCTGAGATCGTTTGTCAATCCCAGCAACTTTGAACTTGTATTTGTTGTGATGAAAGAAAGAAGGAGAGAAATCTGAGTCTCCAGCCCATCCCAAGTTGGGAATATAACAGAAAACCCCTACAATAAGAAGGGACCGCATGGTAAGACCAAACCAGAAGTAAAACCAACACTGACCCCAACCCCAGGGGAGGCAAGGAAATTGCCTTCGTGCTGGGCTAAGCAGGGGGGAAACCTATACTGAGATTTTTTTAACCACAAAATAGCCCTCACAAAGAATTTTACCTCAAATTTACATCCTGTGTGTGGTCCAAAAGAACCTCACATCGTGAGTTTAGTTTAAAGTCATCCCAGACTGACAATAGTTATTCATGTGGCAACAACAAAGACAACGTCTTTGTAGAGGGGCACCTTTATTCTTGGCCTCAAAGAACTCCCACATAGAACTTTTCAAAGGCAGTGAGAAGCACATGTCAAAAATAACCAAGCACCCAAGGAAATTAGACATCATACATGAGAACAGCAGAAACAATAGAAAGTAGAAACAGACCCACAAATAATTGAGGTATTGGAATTATTAGGCACAAGTGGCAGATATAGAAAATATAAAACGTGATCTAGCATATTTGAGAAAGAACTAAATTGAATGTCTTGAAATGAAACTAGTAACTCAAATAAAAAACTTAATAGATGGGGTTAACAGTAGTATTAGAAGAAAGTATCTGGGACATAGCCAGAGAAAAAAAGATGGGGAAAAAAATGGAAGAGAGATGAAAGGACATGGAATGCAGAGTGATAAGGTCTATTATACATTTAATAAAAATATTTTCCATGTGCTGAAAGAAAATAGCTACCAATGTAGAATTTTATCTATTTCCCAGTGAAAATAACTTGGAATAATGAGGGCAATAAATACCTTTGTAAAAAAACAAAAGCAGATAATTTATTACCAGCTAACCCTCATTCAAAGAAATTCTAAAGAAGGTACTGCAGTCAGAATGTAAGTGAACTCAGTTGGAAGGTTTGAGATGTAGGAAGGAGTTAACCATAAGAAAAAAAGAGGAGGTAAGAATGGCAAGCAGAAAGGTGGGGAAGGGGTGATGGCATAAGGGGATAAAGCAAGAGGGTTGGACAAAGCCTGTGGGTAAACCCAGCCCACAGTTACAGCATCTTCTTTCTCTGTCTCTCACAACTTTTGGAGCGGAATTGACAAGTGCCTAAATATAGAATTAGTCATAACAAAACTAAAACCACCGGTTAGAAACCAAGATAACAGGAGACAGCGCCGTTAATTTATAGGCAAGGAAGGGGGTGGCTGTCAAACATCCTGAACTGATAATATGACAAAGGGAATAAAAATGAAATGAACACCAACAACAACATTGAAAATAGCGGGACCAATCTATATAAAAGTGGTTGTGAATCTTGACAATGAATAAGTAAAAAGTTGCAGTCCTTACCTGGAAGTGAGAGAGGGAAGAGATGAAGATGTCATCTCTGCAGGCTGGCAGACATGTCATTGCACCCTAAGAAGCGGCTGGGCCATGCTGTTGTCACCACCTCCCAGGTCTCAGCCTCAATTCTTCAGGTCCCAAACCCCCATTTGTCAGTGGACCCGAAGTGAACAGTCCTTTTGACATTGGCTGTCAGTTGCCCATTTATTCAAGTATAGCCTCTCCAGTGACCAGAAGGCTTGCACCCACTTTTATAGTCATCTGATACCAGAATGAAGGTAAAATAATCATGTATATTCATATTTTCTTTTATGTGGCTAAAGAAACTCTGAGCGGATGACCTCTGTGTGTTGGGAGCTAACTGGCTAGGGGATAGGAGTGGAGGAAGACTTTTTGGCATATATATATACATGGTTCAATAATCTTTGAGTAATGTGAATTGTCTATAAAATTCAAATAAAGCTTTTTATTCTTCTCTGAAAACTCTTGAAGTCAGACATTCTGAGCAACACGGTGCCTTGCAGAGGTAGGTGGTGATGGAACTTCTCCTCTGCTCTTATTCTGTTACATAAATCTCAACCATATATGCCTTCCTGCCTTAAATTGCACACTTCCTGCCACCTGCCGCTGGGCCACAAAGCAACCTGAATCCCTCACTGTTGCCTCCTCTGGACCTGCCAGGGAAGTGACCCCTCCAGAGCCAGGAATAAGCCTACAGTCAGATTCCCTGCAGGGATAAAGAGATGAGCTGCCACTAGGGTGACCAACTCATCCCAGTTTGCCCAGGACTTTCCCAGATTTAGCACTGGAAGTCTCATCTCCAGGGAAACCTCTCAGACTCAGGCAAACTGGAGCAATGGGTCACACTAGCTGCCATCAGCTTCTTCGTAGAGCCCAAATGACTTCAAATTCATGAAAAAATAAACCTGGTTGAATAGAACTGGAATAATAATATCAAACAGCAGATATGTAACAGTCACCATGTGCTAGACACTATTCTAAGCAATCCATTGATGTAGACTCATTTAACCCGTCACAATAATTTTTTTAACTCCATTTCATGGATGAGAAAACTGAGGCCCAGGAAAGTTAAGGAACTTTCCCAAGATCGCCGAGATAGTATGTGGCAGAGCTGGGATTCAAAGCCAGCCTGGCTTCAGAGAACACATGCTTAACTACTTCACTATACATACTGCCTTGTTTATATTATGTTCCCCACATAATTTCTATTCCCCAAATATTGCACTCGCTTCTGCCGTTTCTTCTCTCTGTTGTCCTTGCTACTTATATCTTGGCTCTGAGTCATGTATACATCTCCCCTTTACTTCTTTTTTTTTTAATTTTTTAATTTTAATTTTAATTTTATTTATTTATTTTTGGCTGCATTGGGTCTTCGTTGCTGCACGCAGACTTTCTCTAGTTGCGGCGAGCGGGGGCTACTCTTCGTTGCGGTGTGCAGGCTTCTCATTGCAGTGGCTTCTCTTGTGCTGCACGGGCTCTAGGCACGCAGGCTTCAGTAGTTGTGGCTCGCGGGCTCTAGAGCGCAGCCTCAGTAGTTGTGGCGCACGGGCTTAGTTGCTACATGGCACGTAGGATCTTCCCAGACCAGGGATTGAACCCATGTCCCCTGCATTGGCAGGCAGATTCTTATCCACTGCGCCACCAGGGAAGCCCTCCCCTTTACTTCTATTCTAATTATTCATTGATTCCACAAACATTTTTGGTATGCCTACTGTGTGCCAGGCTGCCTTCAAGAGCTTATGGTCTAGAGGGGGAACTAGACATGTAAATGGACAATAGCATAGTACAGAAGTTCCCAAACTTCTCTCAGTTCACAGTGCCTTTAGCATAATATTATGCTAATAATATTAGTCATATTTCACAGTGCCCCTACATCAAAAGAAATATCTAATGGTTTTATTTATTAGTTTAGTTCCAAACAACTTAAGAGCAGGAATTTATGTGGTGTCTGATATATGTCTCTGTATTTCTCTTAAAAATTAAAAGCTCCTGCCACGGTCTTTAGTGCCCTGTGGCCTTCTGGGGCACCTCGGCACACTTTTTGGGGAACTGTGGACATAGTGATTAAGGGCTCAGTTTCTAGAGTCAGTTGCTTGGATTCAAACTGTGGCCCTTCCCTTGCAGTGTGAGCTTAGACATGTAATGAGGCCTCCCTGAGCTTTACTTTTCCTCATTGGTAACAGGGATTATAACCATAGCTATCTCACAAGGCCATGTCAGGAATTTAATGAGTGTATATAAAGCCCCTGGACAAACACTTAGCATTTAGTCACTAGAATATAAGTTCCACAAGAGTGGGATTTGGGGTCTGTTTTGTTTACTGTTCTTATCTCCAGTGCCTTTTTTTTCATCTTTTTTTTTTTTTTAACTTTTTTCTTTCTGTATTTTAAATAAACCACAAAAAAGGCAGTCCTGAATCTAATGCAATTAGCAGGGGGAAAACCACAAAGGAAGTAAATTTCTACAACATGTAAAAAGCAAGAACAGGGTCTGTGCTACAGACTGAATGCACGTGCCCCTCAAAATTCATGTGTTGAAACCTAATCCCCAATGTGATGGTATTTGGAGGTGGGCCTTTGGGAGATGATTAGGTCATGAGGGTGGAACCCCAATCATAAGATTAGTGCCCTTATAAAAGAGACCCCAGAGAGCTCTTTCACCCCTTCTGCCATGTGAGGACACAACAAGAAGACAACCCTCACCAGACACTGAATCAGTCAGAACCATGATCTCGGGACATGGGTCCAGCCTCCAGAACTGTGCAAAATAGATGTCTGTTGTTGATAAGCCAGCCAGTCTATGGTATTCCATTATAGCAGCCCGAATGGACTAAGACAGTCTGGATCCAGTTCCTGGGTGGAAACCTCATTTTCATTATGGGAATGAAGGAGGCATATAGTCCTTTGCACTGGCACTCCTCACTTGTGGTATATCATACTTTATAAACTAGTGTTTTCCTGGGTCTTTCTCTGTGGGTTTTATCAGTGACTCCCTCCTGTGCTATCTTCACGTTTCATCAGACTAACTCATAGCTCAGACAATGTGGGGAGAGGTGGAAGAGGCAGGTTCTCCAGGAGCCCCATTACCAATGACAGACTTAAAGCAGCTGTTATCAGAATGTGGTAAGGCATTTCTCTCACCCTCAGCAAGATATACTAGATTATTGTCTTCCATAGCCTTTCATTCTCCAGAAGACCCTCTCTGATGAAGTTCTTATAGCAATCCTGTTTCTCTCTGAATGATTGGCTTTTTTCCTTCTAACTGCTCTGTCGTTTTTTTAGTTTATTTTTTTCAGTGTACAATTCAGTGGTTTTTAGTATATTCACAAAGTTGTTCAACCATCACCACTATCTATTACAGAACAGTTTTATCATCCCAAAAAGAAACCCCCTACCCATTAGCGGTCACTTCCCATTGCCTCCTCCCTGTCCCCCCCTTCCCCGGCTCAGTCCCTGACAACCATTAATCTACTTTCTGTCTCTATAGATTTGCCTATCAAGGACATTTCATTTAATGGAATCATACTACATTTGGTCATTTGTGACTGACTTCTTTTACTTAGCATAATGTTTTCAAGGTTTATTGTTGTGGCATGTATTACAACTTCATCCCTTTTTACTGCTGAATAATATTCTATTATATGATATACCACATGTGTTTATCCATTCATTAGTTGATGGACATTTGGGTTTTTTCCACTTTTTGTCTATTATGAATGATGCTGCTATAAACATTCATGTACAGTTTTTGTGGGGGTACATATTTTCAATTCTCATTCATATTTCTCATATTTCATGTTCATATTTCAATTCAATACCTACAAATGGAATTTCTGGATCATTATATATATATATATATAAAACACTATGTTTAACATTTTGAGGAACTGTCAAACTATTTTCCAAAGGGACTGCATCAGTTTACATTCCCACCAATAATGTATGAGGATTCCAACTTCTCCACATCCTTGCCAACACTTGTTATTATGTTTTGCTTTTGCTTTTTATAACCATCTATAACCACTAGGATGGTTAATTAAGCCATCCTAGTGAGTATGAAATGGTATCTCATTGTGGTTTTGATTTGCATGTTATGATAATTAATGATGTTGAGTATCTTTTCATATGCTTATTGGCCATTTCTTTGGGAAAATGTCAGTTCAAATCTTTCGCTTCTTTTAAAATTGGATTATTTGTCTTTCTCTTGTTGAGTTGTAAGGGTTCTTCCTATATTCTGGATACAAGTCCCTTATCAGATACATAATTTGCAAATATTTTATCCCACATTATGGCTGATCTTTTCATTTTCTTTATGATGTCCTTTGGAGTACAAAATTTTTAAATTACAGTTTCAATTAAGTCTAATTTATTTTTTCTTTTGTTGCCTGTGCTTTTGGAGACAAATCTAAGAAACCATTGCCTAAACTAAGATTTACTTCTATGTTTTCTTCTATGAGTTTTATATTTTTATTTCTCACATTTAGGTCTTTAAGTCTTTTTGAATCAATTTTTATATATGGTATGAGGTAGGGGTCTAACGTCATTCTTTTCACATGGCTATTGTTAGACTGTTGTCCCAACATCATTTATTGAAATGTCTATTATCTCCCTCAATGAACTGTCTTGTCACCATTGTTGAAAATCACTTGACCGGGACTTCCCTGGTGATGCAGTGGTTAAGAATCCGCCTGCCAATGCAGGGGACACGGGTTCGAGCCCTGGTCCGGGAAGATCCCACGTGCCGTGGAGCAACTAAGCCCGTGTGCCGCAACTACTGAGCCTGAGCTCTAGAGTCCATGAGCCACAACTACTGAGCCCATGAGCCACAACTACTGAAGCCCATGCACCTAGAGCCCATGCTCCGCAACAAGCGAAGCCACCACAGTGAGAAGCCTGTGCACTGCAACAAAGAGTAGTCCCCGCTCACCGCAACTGGAGAAAGCCCGCGCGCAGCAACGAAGACCCAATGCAGCCAAAAAAATAAAAAAATAAAAAAAATAAATTAAAAGAAAAAAAGAAAATCACTTGACCATAAATATAGGGGTTTATTTCTACACTCTCAATTCTCTTCCATTGATCTGTATGTCTATCCTTATGCCAGTATTGCACTGGCTTGATTAGTGTAATTTTATAGTAAGTTTTGTGGTTAGGAAGTATTAGTCCTCCAACCTTCTTCTCTTTCAAGATTGTTTTGACTGTTCTAGGTCCTTTGAATTTCCATATGGATTTTAGGATCAACTTGTAAATTCCTGTAAAAAAAAAAAATGGCAGCTGCGATTTTGTTAGGAATTAAGCTGATAAGTTTGGGTTGTATTGCTATAGATCAATTTTGGGAGTATTGCCATCTTAACAATATTAAGTCTTCCAATGAGATGTCATACGTAGTTACTTACATCTTTAATTTCTTTCAACAATGTTTTATTTTATAGTTTTCTGTGTCCACAACTTGTACTTCTTTTGTTAAATTTATTCCTAAGTATTTTGTTCTTTTTGATGCTATTGTAAATGGAATTGTTTTCTTAATTTCATTTTTAATTATTCATTGCTGATATACAGAAATACAATTAATTTTTGTATATTGATCTTGTGTCCTGCAATCTTGCCAAACTCATTTATTAGTTCTAATAGATTTGTGTGTATATGAATTCCTTAAGATTTTCTATGTATGAGATCATGTCATCTGTGAATAAACAATTGGCTTTTTTTTGCCAGTCAAAAGTCCTGCCTGCACTGGAGTCCAGGAGGGCTTGCCAGTGAGCAGCAAAATGCCTATTTTGTTATTCAAGACAAAAGGAAAGTTTTCATCTTAGGGTTTTGCTGGAATGTTTGATTAAGCAGCTGTTCTTGAACAGAAGAGATTCTGCCCCAGGGGACATTTGGCAATGTCTGAAGACACTTTTGGTTTTCACAACTTGATTAGGGTGAGGGTGGGGGAGGGGGTGACGAACTACACAGAAGCCAGGGAAGCGGGTGAATATCCTGTAACAGCCTCCCACCTCATCCTCCAACAAAGAATTATCTGGCACAAAATGTCAATAGTGCTGAGGTTGAGAAACCTTGGATTAAAGGAATGGCTTCCAAAAATAATCTCTTCTCTCACTGGTGCCTGAGCAACTCTTCTCAAATCTGCAAGATTCTAAAGAACAAGTTTGGAGTGGAGTTCAGGGAATGATTTCTCAGGCCACAGGCCTGCCTAACAGAGGTGGAGACAGTGTCCTGGGCCCCAAGTCAGCAAGTCCATGAACAGTTGGACCAAATCATGCACAATCTCCAGCAAGACAGAGATCATCACTCAGCAGAGAACACATTGCGGCTGCTCCGGTGCCAGTGGCCATGTGTGATAATTACTATGGCACCAGCAGGGCATATTAGGTTTTGTGGAGCTTAGTGCTTATACAGGTGGGAGACAGAGCTCTTTAAGAAAAAGAATACTGCATTAGTTAGACACAGGGACTTGGTAGAGACCCACGCAAGTTCCAGGGCCCTGAAACTGAAGTGTCATTAACTTTAGGGTGCATCTGCCTCAGAGCAGAGGTGGTATTGAGTGCAATGGGACTACCTACAAATTGCTTCATCCTTCCTGCTTTTCCGAAGAGCACTGTAGCTGATTTGCATTAAGAAACTATAAGCAGTATGGTGTGTTTTATTCTCTTATTCATGTATATTTTTTAAACTTTTTCTTTGGTGAAAACAATCTAAGTCCTGCAGCTTGGCTTTAAGATCGAAGTTGACAGTTGCAGAAAGATAAACAACAGTCCTAGACACTTAAAAGCAGGTGGTAAGTGATTAATCAGGACAACAAATGGCTTTGATGATATATATTTTCAAATGTTGCATGATGAATTTAGTTCTGAAGCAGTAGGCTTTGCAGATACTAATGTCAGGTAACCCATATTGCAATAAAAGCAGTGAAATGTACATTTTTATAGTTCAAAGCATTATTATTTCACATTTATGTAGCACTTTGTATCTGCTGAGTGTTCCTTTAATTATTTCTTTTAATGATCTTGTGAGGCCAGTACTAGTGGGTATTAGCATCATTACAAAGATGGGGAGAAAGAGGGAGAGGTTACCAAAAATGAGGCAGAAGCAGGAAGAAGAGAATGCCATAAAAGGACAGACTCAAGGGAGCAGGAGAATTGGAGAAATTCAAAGAAAGGCATGACTGAAATGACTGCAGCTGTGACCACCACAGAAACCTGAATTTTTAGGCAGTGGAGAGAGTTTGAGAGGAAGAATGTCAGAATCAATAAAAGGATGTATTGCTTGTCTCACTTATAAGTAAGCACATGGAACAAGGTGAGGTAGTACTTAGCTAAATTTATGAAATGGATTTGGACAAATTTACTAATGACCAGGTCTTAACTAACTACCGTGAGAGTGTAAAATTCCGTCCATGTCAGAGAGGAAATCCACGCTGTCTGGCTGCACATTGCCTTATTGCCACTGTCCCATCCAGGGTCCAGGGAGGGCAGGCCATGGACCTGAGCCAGGACAGCCATGTGTATGTCGCATCTATCTCACTGACTGGTCAGATCTGGGTAGATTCCTGCAAACCACTGAACTCATCCATGGTCTGTTCAGAACCAACTGAAACATTTAGATTCTTTCCAGGTGTCTGAAATTCCAGCATTATAGTTATTCATGTTTAGATAATAATAATGGCTGGCACTTAGTGCTCAATAATAAGTACCAGGCCCTGTCCTAAGCACTTACAGACATTAACACATGTAATCCTCACAATAACATTGTGAGATAAATACTAATTTAAGGGATGAGAAAACTGAGGCCCAGAGGGGTTAAGTAACATGTCCAAGGTCACACAGCTAGTAAATGGTGGAGTCCGGATTTGAACCCCATGCAGCTGGGCTCCAGAGTCTGTGCTATAATTATAATCTCTTCTCTATAATGCCTTATTGAGAGGTTTTACAATGCTTCCTCATTTTGTTATTTACAAATAAAATACCAAAGAACATAACAATAACATTAGAAAAATGAACAATGAGCAAGCTATTTTTAAAGATAGGAGAATAACTCCTAAATTATTGTCTTCAGGATCACCCACACACTGTATGTTCTTCTTTTGTGCTCCTAAATTGCGTTGGAACTTATTATAGTACTTTTTATTTTCTCAATTATAGTTAGTTGGTATTCCTGGGGCAAGTCCAGAAAAAACTCCTCCATTGATTTCTGACCTACCTGAGACAGGGACCTTTAAAAAAATCATCATCTTATGCCTTGTACAAGGTAGACATTCAATAAGTGTTCACTGAATAAATGGAGTTAATTGCACTTCAGGCAGTGGGTTGGTTCTAATTTGATAGACAATCAAAAGATCACTCTGTAGTAACACTGTCCAGTGGAACCTTCTACAGTGAAGGAATTGTTCTAGATCTGCACTGTCTCATGTGGTAGCCACAAGCCACATGTGACTATTGGGCACCTGAAATATGGCCAGTGTGTGACTGAGGAACTAAATATTTAATTGTATTTAATTTTGATTAACTTTACATTTAAATAGCCACAGCTTTATAGTATTAGGTGTTTAGCCAAACAAATTAATTTGGATCCCTATTTCTAAAACCGTTGCCTGAGATTCAAAGCCTTTTTTAAAGCCAAGGACCTAGTCCTAGCAATCACAGATAAGAAGCAAAAGAGAGTGAAATTCTATTACCTTCTAAATGGTTTTACGATAATTGTCCATTCAGAAGTATCTCAAGTAAAATAAAGTCTTTTAATTACCATGACAAAGATATATCAAAATTTCAAAAGTACATCCCCTTTGAATCTGTAACTCATTTTCTAGGAGTTGCTTCTATTCTGACACACACTGTAAGGCATATGTACAAGGATAGTCCTTAAAGTACTGCTTGTAATAATAGCAAAAGACAACCTAAAATTCCATATGTAGGAAGCAAATTACATAAACTGTGGTATGGTGGTAGGCACAATAATGACCCTCCAAAGATGTCCACATCCTAATCCCTGGAATCTGTGAATATGTTACCTTACATGGCAAAAGGAAATTTCCAGATGTAATTTAGTTAAGTAACTTGAGGAGAGTATCCTGGATTGTCCAGGTGGGCCTCATGTAGCCACAAGAGTCCTTATCGAGGGAGGCAGGAGGGTCAGAGTCAGAAAGAACACGATGTGATGAGAGACACAGAGGTCAGAGGGATGCAACTGCTGGCTGGGGCCACAAGCCAAGGAATGCGGTGGCCTCTAGAAGAAGGAAAAGGCACGAAGATGAATTCTGCCTAGAGCCTCTGGATGGAACAGAGCCCTGACAACACCTTGATCTTAGCCCAGTAAGACCAATTTTGGACTTCTGAGCTCCAAAACTGTGAGAAAATTAATTTCTATTGTTTTCAGCCACTAAATTTGTGGTAATTTGTTACAGCAGCAATAGGAAACTAATGCAGGTAACTTCATATATAATGGAATACTGTGCAACCACTAAAAATAATGAAGAACACCTATATGTTTTCATATGGAAAGATCTCCAAGACATATTATTAAATGAAAAAAAAAATAAGGTCTAAGACAAGTACCCCTCAGTTACAAAGGATACACACAGGCCTATGTATTTCTGGAAGGGGCAGGCTGGAGAAGGGGTAACCTGGGGAAGGGGTGGTCAGTGTTAGAAGGGAGACTTACTTCTCACACTGTGCTTCTCTAAACTAATACATTTTGAGAATTGCCACTCGGTAGAAAATCAATTTTCACACCAGATCTTTGGGGGATGAGACAGAGAAACGATACTAAGTTCTACAGGCCTTTTTCAGGTGTGTGGCTCTGAACTTCAGGGAAGAGTAGATACATAACATTCTCTGACATGAGCAATTAGCTGCTGGGTGTGAGAACTGCTAATGTGTGCTCCAGAGCAGCCAGACTTGAAGGTCAGATGGAAGCTAAGAGAAAAAGCCCCAAGGTCATTGTGGAAAAAAATAGACACTAACTCCATGTGCAGAATTAGACCATTCAGAAGGACGAGATCATGCTTCTTTCCCAGGGGTGTGCTAAGAAGAAAGTGTCAGAGGGAGATTTGAGTTCTGTGAGCCAGGAACCTAGAACAGGAAACTTAAGAAGGTGGTGAGGCTAGAGCTAATTATGAAGTGTGAACTGCAGAAGAGAGGAAACTGCCCGCAGCCACTCCTGCAAACAGGTGCCGTCATCACCTAACGCCCGCATCACTGAACAAACAGAACAAACGCGCAGACGGTCCAGACCTGGAGGCTCCTACCTCTGCAGGCAGGCACCTCCCATCATCCTGAGGATTTCACCGCGAAGCCTGGGGGCACCCTGACCCATCTGGCCCCGGGAGAGAGGAGGAGCCTGACTGGGGTGCATGATGGGAGTTAGCTTTGGGAAAAGGTGAAGGAATGGATTTGCAGTTTAGGTTTGATGTGTGGAGAAACAACTTTAAAGGCCTGACGTCAGCTGGGGAAGTAAGGTGATGACCCCTGCCTGACCTGTGGGATCTAGGGCTTCTCAAAGCAAAAGGAAAAACGGAGAGAAACCCCTGAGGTCCTCAAATGCACAGTTACTTAACATTTGAATCATTTAATCCTTCTAAACCACAGTTTATTTATCTGTTGGATGGGAATAAATAACGGTACTTACTTCTATGGGGAGGGTTAACAGAGCTTGTCACCGAGCTTGGCAAACTCTGCAGCACTCACTGTGTTAAAGTACATAGTACACAATTAACAGCTCTGAATGGCAGGCTCAATGTTGTCCCCATTTTACAGAGGGAGAAACTGAGGTGCAAAGCACTCAAGCATCTTGCCATGGTTACCCAGGGATTCAGTAGCAGAGGCAGGATTTAACCCCAGGCAATTTGGCATTGCAGGTCATACACCTCTTGTAGTACATGGGGAAAAATGGTAGTTGTGGTTGTGGTGAGATAATGGCTGCGATGTAGAGGCACCATGATTCCCATCTTAGCAGATAAACTGAAGTTAAGGAGGACCAGGTGACTCAGATGTTAAGTAGCTGTGCTTTTGTGACCTGATATCTGGGGCTCAGGTGCCCCCACCACAAGGGGATCCAGACAAGTGTCACTAGGCCACCTGCCCCAGTGACAGCTCCTGTGTGGCTGTGGGGACTGGTGGGAGCCAGGGAAGAGGGAGCATCTAAGCATGTCTGGATAGGGCACAGGTCCAGAGGCAGCCTGCGGTTCCCTGTACTGCTGGGACTCCTCATCACTGCTCCCAGGGTGAAGGGAGCCTGGGTGGGCCTGGTGTGGCTCCAGGGCAGGGGCCAGAGCACAGTGACACCGTGGTGGCACAGAGACCCTACAAAAGCCAGAGGACTCTCCAGGGGAGGCTGCCAGGAGCAGACATTGACACTGGCGGGCGTGAAAGCTGTTATAGGCCTCAGTGATTCCCTGTCTCCGTTGGGTCAGGAGGAGGAAGCTGGGGGAGCTGGGACTCAAGAGTGTGAGCTCCGTTCCTCATCAGCACTTTGCCTAGCTTGGCGGTCCAAGGAAACAGCTGCTATAGCTCTCTTTGAAGTTCACGCACACTAAGGTGGTCTTTGAGTTAAACGTAGTTTGCAAAGCTGTTTCCGGATCAGCTTCAGAAACCACAGGAGAGTGAAAAGTTTAAAGCTGCACCATTACTAAAATGACAGTAGTATTAAGGAAGATGGCTCAGGTAATTAATTTCATACCTGGCAGAACGTAGGAAATGTCCTTGTTTTGGAAATGGGCTCATTTATTTGCCAAGCCAGTAGGTCAGGCTTGCTTTTGTTTGTTTTGTTTTCCCAGTTTTATTGAGAAATAATTGATATATAAAGTTGTGTAAGTTTAAGGTGTACAACATAATGATTCGATACATGTATGTATTATGAAATGATCACCACAATAAGTTTAGTTAACATCCATCACCTAGCAGAGTTCCAAAGAATTTTTTTTCCCTTGTGATGAGAACTTTTAAGATCTATTCTCTTAGAAACCTCCAAAAAACAGTACTGTTCACTATAGTCATCCCAGAACTTATTTATCTTAAAACTGGAAGTTCATACCTTTTGAAAACCTTCCCACAATTCCCCCACTCCTATATCCAACCTCTGGTACCACAAATCTGATCTCTGTTTCTATAGGCTTAAGTCTGAACACATTTCTTTCTTCTTCTCTTTCTTCTTTTTTTCCTGCCTTAATCTTGTTTGCTTTAGTTTTGTGCATCTATAAATTGCTTTTTGGAAGCTGTACTTTATAAAAATGTTTCAGTATGCAGTTGACCTTTTTTTGTTGGGGAAACGAATTAAAAAAGGAGGAAAATGGAGTGAGGGTTAGAGATTGACTAGAACTGATGCTGGCCCCAGTGGTCAGATTCATTGCTGACTGCAGGGATATTTCCACTAGCGGTGGTGTTGTGGCGGGGGCTAGAGAAACACCGCTAGTCCAAGGCCAGGTGAAGGAAGACAGATGCAGTGAGAAGGCGTTCATGGGCTGATTACAGAATTATTTTATACTTTCCAGAAGATCTTGACATTTAGATTCAAGGGGCCTGATTAAACAGGGAGGCCTACAAGATCCAGTGTAAAAACAGGAGGAAGTCTCATGTCTGTTCCAACATATTGCCATGGCTCTCTCTTTGCTGCCATGACAACAGGCTTGAGAGCTCTGTTGTGATACCTCTCTGACCTCAGCCTTTGATTCTGCCCTGTGGACTTCCCAGTACTGCCCTGGAATAGGAGGACTTGCCCTGCCACCTAGTCCCTGGTTTCACAGTGGATAATTCAGCATGGCGGAGCCTTTAAAGCTTAATTTTTCATGATCCAGGCCAGAAGCCTGAATGAGTTGTATACATCTCTGTTGTACGGCTTCTGATCAAAGACAACTGTAAAATGTTGAACAAATCAAATGGAGAATTACACTGAATATTTTGAATACCAGAGTTGCATTTGACTATGAGCAATAGAATCCTGAGAAGCAGTGGTTTAAATAAGACAAGAATTCATTTTTCTCACAAAATGAGTATTCCAGAAGTAGGCACCAAGGGCTACTGTGGCAGTTGTAGGACATCATCCTAGAGTGTAGCCCTTATCCTTATGTTCATGAGATAGCCGCTAGAACTCCAGCTGTCACATCATGCTCTTCTTGGAAGTGGAAAGGAAGAAGTACCAAGTGAAAATGGTGGTTAGCAGTTGATTCCGTATGGTTTTTAAGAAGCCTTCCCAGAATCCCCATCCAACAACTTTCACTTACATCTCAGTGGCCGGAACTTGGTCATATGTCTACCCCTGTCTGCAAGGGAGGCTGGGGAATGTTGGGTTTAATCTGAACACATTGCTTCCCTTGACAAAATCTGTTACTAAGGAGCAAGGAGAGGATGGATATTGGTTAGGCACCTAGAAGTCTCTATCATGAGATGTCTGTGAATGGATGAAACTGGGAGCTGCTGAAAATGACCAAAAATAAGGTGGCAAGAACAAGGCCATGGAAGAAGCCAGAATTTCCTGAGGTCTGTTCATTAGCTCCCAAAGGCTGGCAGATAGTACTGACTGATAATAATACCGTTAATCTAGCATATATGACAAGTCGACACAATAGGACATTGCAATAGGGAACAAGGAAATCAATTCATGGGTTTGCCACCCCTTACTCCGACAATGGAATGCATGAAAGGTAACATAGGCATAAATCAGGTGCTACTGGAATGAGCCTACAGTTTTGTTGGTTTGAACGTTTGCTTCTTTTTAGTAAATACATATTTAAATGAGGATATACGTCAATTAAATTTATGTCCGTCTTCTCCACCATTTTCAAGTAAATCCTTCATGCTTAATAAGCCGTTGCCACGGGTTAACTAAGCTGAAGGTAATGAATTTTTTAGATAACTGCAACACTCTTTTTTTAATTTTTATTTTATTTTATTTATTTATTTATTTATGGCTGTGTTGGGTCTTCGTATCTGTGCGAGGGCTTTCTCTAGTTGTGGCAAGCGGGGGCCACCCTTCATCGCGGTGCGTGGGCCTCTCCCTATCGCGGCCTCTCTTGTTGCGGAGCACAGGCTCCAGATGCGCAGGCTCAGTAATTGTGGCTCACGGGCCCAGCTGCTCCGTGGCACGTGGGCTCTTCCCAGGCCAGGGCTTGAACCCGTGTCCCCTGCATTGGCAGGCAGATTCTCAACCACTGCGCCACCTGCAACACTCTTTTAAGCAACAATTAAAAAAAAAAAATTCAAAGTTATTACTGGAGATCATATGATGTCTTACTGCCTGTTTCAACATATATTGAATAACTTAATGTAATGGAACATTTTTGACTGTCTGCTTCTTGTGTAGGAAACAATCTTTCTTACCATTTACCACCTGTTCACCATCTGCCACGCACAGACACACACACACAGACACACACACTGCATACTCCCTCCCCAACTCCACCACTAAGTATAAGGAAGGGAAGTTTTGACAGTGTGCTGACATATCCCTGGTTCATGGAGAACAGTTTAGAACCAGCAGGTAATCAGGCACTTGTGTTATACTTGCATTTTTTTATAACTTAAGATAATTAAAATGTATTTACCTCTAAATCATCACTCCAAATTACTATGCTACTTGAGTTCTATGCCTTTGTGTGGAGGTGTATACTTTTTTGTTTTGGGTGTGTCTTATTCTAGCAGCAACCTTTTAATTTGCTGTTTGTCAACTGCTGTGCTCTGGTAAACCCAGAACACCTCATTTATTAGCCTGTGGGCAAAGTCAAAGTAAAAGGCTCTGGGAACTCTCATTGATGGTGGGTATGTAAGTTGGTAAATACACTTTGGAAAATGGTTTGGCAGCGTCTACTAAAACTGAGCACAGGCATATTCATGGATCATACTCCCAACCGTCAACCTACTGACACAGCTTTTTCCATCTCCCCGTGTTAGGACTCACCCCAGCCTTCTTTCCCCTATGAGAACGCAGGCATTGTTGTTGACACCCCCTCCAGCAGTTTCCCAGCCATCAGCTGATCTTAGGCAGCCCGGCTCAGCACATCAGACGCATGCTCATGATGGGGAACGTATGCAGGCAAGATTAGGAAACTTGAGTAGCTTCCTCTCAGTAAGCTCCTTGAACCCTATGTGACATTCCCACCCCTTCTCCAGAAACCTTCCAACTTTGTACCATTTAGGATGACTTCTCCATCAGTATCTAGTACTATAAAGCCCAACACAAACTGGCTTAGACAATAAGGGTGAGTCATTGTCTCATATAACTGCAAAGACCAATATGGGCTTCAGGCACAATTCTCTCAGAGCTCCCGTTCAGTTTCTCTGAAATCTCTTAACTCTGTGTTCTGCCAGGTTGGTTTTATCTTCAGGTAGAAGTCCTTCACGGTCATAAGATGTCTGCTAGCATCAAATGGGTAACATGCCTCTTTGTTCAAATGAGGAGAGAGCAGGCCTTTATCCAGATAATCACCAAATAAAAGCTCTGAGCACAACTCTTGGGACCTTCTGGGTCCATCTCCTGAACCAGTCATTTTGGTGGCAAGACCCCACCTGCCTGCAGAGTTGAAGCCCCAAGCCCTAGCTAAGCAAACAAAACAAGCAAAAAAAATGACTCCTGCTGCACCTTCTCCCAGAATAATGGGTGCTTGCTCTTACTATGTTTACATAACTAAAAAGGTTGGCCCTTTTTAGTGTCAACTGCCCTTCTAAAACATAAAGTTCTGCCTCTCTGCTATACCAGACTGTAACACCCACCTCCTTAGCCAGAAATTCCAAGGACATTTGGTGAGAAGAGATGCCCACATGCCATAGCATCTACAGCACTGGATGCAAGATAATAATAATAATAATAATAAGGCTTCCTCTTTGATTAGCATTTTACAGTTTCTAGTGTGTTTTCACGTGCAGCACCTCATTTCATCCCTGGGAGCTGGGTAGGATCTGTACTGTTATATCCAGCTTGTAGATAAGGAAATCTCAGAGAGATTGAATGACTGACTTAGCCACGGTCAATGACTTGTAAGTGATGGAGCTGGCATTGGAATCTAGGTCTTTTTGATGTTAAACTTTTGGGGGGAACTTTCTTCTGATTAGTCTTTTAGACCAGGGTACAGAGTAAGAAAGATAAGAAAGATGTAAATTTGATTGTGTGAGGCTGAGTAGGAGTTGTCTGAAAGGAGGAGTCCTCTGCTGCAGGGCTTTGGTGTATATGAGAGAGAAGACAGAAAAGATCTTCTCAATCTTTGCTTTTGCCCTTTTTTGGTTTTCTTTCCCAATTACCTTTTCCTTGTGTTTCTTTCTCAAATTCTCTTCTCTGGTACAGCTTTCTCAAATACAGTACCAACTACTTTTCATGCCTAGGCCCTATTCAAGAATCAATCTTGAAAAGGAATCCTGGGGTGGGGGGGTGAGGGGACAAGGTGGTGAATGTGAGAGATTTGTAGGATTGGGAAGGGGGGGTGAGAAAGGGGATGGCAGAAGAAGGAGAAAAGAGAAAGAAATTAGAGTCATGAGTTGGCTCTGACACCAAAGATTAACTGTAATCTAAAATGTGTAGATTACTTTATACATTTTTTTAAGAGAACTAATGCGTTCAAAGCAATGTGATCTTGAACTATAGACCCAGGAGTGGGAGCACTCAAAGATTGGGAAGGCCAAACCTACTAACTGAAGGGTTTAATTAACTATTTTAAAGTATACCTGGACACTGGCCAAGCAGTATAAAACATTATATACAGCATTCATTTTAGATAAATTTGGAGTACTCACATATTCAGTTGTTGAAAATTAATTTTTTTTTAATTGAAGTATAGTTGATTTACAATGTTGTGTTAGTTTCTGGTGTACAGCAAAGTGATTCAGATTATATATATATATATATATACATATATATATGTATATATATATATATATATATATATGTATATATATATATATAAATTCTTTTTCAGATTCTTTTCCATTACAGTTTATTATACGATATTGAATATAGTTCCCTGTGCTATACAGTAGGACCTTGTTGTTTATCTATTTTATGTATAGTAGTTTGTATCTGCTAATCCCAAACTCCTAGTTTATCTCTCTCCCCGCCTTCTGCCTTTGGTAACCACAAGTTTGTTACCTATGTCTGTGAGTCTGTTTCTGGTTTGTAAATAAGTTCATTTATGTTATATTTTAGATTCCACATATAAGTGATATCATATGGTATTTGTCTTTCTCTGTCTGACTTACTTCACTTAGTATGCTAATCTCTAGGTCCATCCATGTTGCTACAAATAGGATTATTTAATTCTTTTTTATGGCTGAGTAATATTCCAGTGTAAATATATACCACATCTTCTTTATCCACTCATCTGTCGATGGACATTTAGGTTGCTTCCATGTCTTGGCTATTGTAAATAGTGTTGCAATGAACACTGAGGTGCATTTATCTTTTTGAATTAGAGTTTTCTCCAAATATATGCCCAGGAGTGGTATTGCTGGATCATACGGTAACTCTATTTTTAGTTTTTTAAGGAACCTCCATACTGTTTTCCATAGTGGCTGCACCAAGTTACATTCCCACCAACAGTGTAGTGGGTTCCCTTTTATCCACACCCTCTCCAGCAGAAAATTAATTTTCTTAAGACTCTGATCTGCATTGGGAAATATGGAAAGAATTTGAGAACCAAGAAGTGTTAGAGTCTGGAAGAAGCCCTTACCAACTATTTCTTTCCTCTGCTATGACCATTACTGGGCAACTCTTCCATCATCTTGGAGATCTGTTTAAGGCTCAAAGGGTCCTTTTTGAATTATTTGCACCAAGAATTACATTGCATCTAACTTCATGGTGATGAGAAACTTAGAAAGAATTAATCCAGATACTCTTGGGCTGTTATCACAATAAAAGTCATCTAATTTTATACCGTGGCTTGGAAGGAAAAACAGAAGTGGTAAACTCCTGGGCTCATGGGCTAAATGTGGCCCGCAGATGGAACTTGTTTGCCTTCCACTGTTTTAAGAGAGGAGTGCTCTCCAGTTCAGCACTGGTCCCCACCATTCACACAATACACACATGTGCACTCCACACCACCCTCTTCTCTGATTGCTTCACCTTCCTGACCCTTAGGGCATCTGAGTTTGAGAACTCTGAGATTACAAAAGTCATTCAATATATGAGGCACTACAAGAGAAGAGAGAATCATTTATGTTGGGAAAAAGCATAATGAGATGAAAATTATAGAAAGGTAAATTTAGTCATAAAATCAAGATGAAAGTCCTTCCTGGAGAAGTTACTGGAATCTGGGTTGGTTTTGTGAAAGGCACATACGTCTAGCTCTGGAAGAAAAGGGATTGAGTTGCAGAGCCTCTGAGATGGCATTCAGCTGGCTGGCTGTTCTATGGCTCCAGGAACTAAGACTGTAACAGAAAATATGATTACGCCAAACAATTGGCTGAAAAGCAACATAATTAGAGTCATTACAGACTGGAGACAAAGACAAAGAGCATGACAAAAGCAAAAAGAGTCACCTTTCCACGTGATAGGTGATGCCTGTGTTCCCCGCCCCACCCCAAAATCAACAGTAGGAAGTACACAATGAGTGGGTAAGTCAGGAACTGGCTGAAGAACAAAACAAGGGTATCTTTTCAAAGTCTCACTTCTCTATAAAGTTCAGTTTTAAAATCAGGTATTTAAGACCAGTAAATGAGCTTGGCAACAGCAATGAAAGGACCTTCCAAAGGATAAGGAAAGGGAAAAGACAAGCCAAGATTCTCAATACCTGTTGGAGGCCCCAAGCCCTCTCCATCATCAGTACCCCATCCTGACCCTCAGGACCCAATCCTAAGTGCATTTGGTAAAGTAAGACACTTTTCCCCTCAATCTTAGTGTTTGTGATGTACGTGAGCCGGATCCTGCCTGTGGCAAAGAGCCCAACTTCTCCCCCAGATTCAAGGGAGAGAAGGAAAATGTTCTAGAACACCCAAATTCAAGGAGGAATATTATGTTAAGAGCCAGGACTCTGGAGTCAGACAGACCTGAGTTCAAATCCTAGTTCCAGCCCTTATTAGCTTTATGGACCTTAGTAAGTTACCTCATTTCCCTGGGTCTTGTTTTGTCTCATCCATAATCTGGGCATAATGTATTTAACTATCTCATAGCGTTTAAAAACAGATCTGTGTTAAGACATCTAGTCCAACAGTGCCTGACCCAACAGTAGGCACTCAGTGAATGGTGGTAATTGTTATGTAAAATAATCATCGTAATGAACTTGAACATCTGTGAAAGGGAAAGGGGTCCTACTCAGTGAAATAAAAGGAGAGCTAGTGTCAGATCTCATGTCATGGCTCAGTGCTTCCCAGCTTATCTCTGTCCAACTGAACAGCTTTGTCTGCATTAGCAGAGCCTAGGAAACCAGTGCTATCAAAACCAATGAGACAAGCATTTCAAAAGTGCCTGTTAGGGGCACAGGGCAGTGACACTGTGCTAGACCTGAAAAGAGGTCTCGCCAGAGGTTGAGCCATGATCATGGGAAGGTATAAGTGTTGTAATCTCTTCAAGCTGAGAGATGATTGAAGTCTATCTTTCATTGATGCTACATAAGAGAAGAACAGTAACAAATTGTTAGAAATTACTTCAGCATTGAAAACTGAAATCTTAGTGCCCTGCTCTATCACAGTACTGAGCTATACCCCCCATACAACTTTTACTGAGCCCTATGTGCAGGCACAGTGAGAGATAGTTTCCTTTTTCACGGAGACTAGGATCAGTCACCTCCAAGGTGGAATGCGTTTACCCCAGGATGGGGGCCAAACAATACTCCGGGGTGTGGGATGAAGATATTAGACCTTCCATTTCTGTTTTTTATTTTAATTTTTTAAAATTAATTAATTAATTTATTTATGGCTGTGTTGGGTCTTCGTTTCTGTGCGAGGGCTTTCTCTAGTTGGCGGCAAGCGGGGGCCACTCTTCATCGCGGTGCGCGGGCCTCTCACTGTCGCGGCCTCTCTTGTTGCGGAGCACAGGCTCCAGACGCGCAGGCTCAGCAATTGTGGCTCATGGGCCTAGTTGCTCCGCGGCATGTGGGATCCTCCCAGACCAGGGCTCGAACCCGTGTCCCCTGCATTGGCAGGCAGATTCTCAACCACTGCGCCACCAGGGAAGCCCCCCCAATTTCTGTTTCTTAAAAGGTCACCTTCTAAAAGCATCTCTTACTTTATAACATACATACTATATTTGAGTAGTAGTGTCTATATATAATTTGTAAATAAAAACATGAATGTTCATGTGATCAAGGTTTAAATTTTTTTATTGATGGGGTTCTTGATTTAAAAGGTTTGGGAACTACTGGTCTAGAGGAGAAGGAAGACCAGTAAGCCAACAGTCAAAATTAATGCAGAGGGAGCTTGGCTGGAGCACAGATGATAAGCATGTAGCTCAGCAGTGAAGGAAGAGGAGACAGGATGCAGGGAAGGCTTTCTGGAGGAGGTGACAGGATGAGCTGCTGAAGTGTGTTTGGTGTGGGGGAGAGGGGAAGAGGAAAGAATATTTCAGGCAGGCTATACAACACATGCAAAGGCAAGGTGGCCTGTGCAGGTACAGTGAATGCATCTTGAAAACTAAAATAATTTGATCCGTCTTGAACTGTCAGTATAGCTGAGGAAACTGCAGGAGGTAAGGCTGGGAGGTTTCTGCAGCGATCCAATTATTGAAGGTCATTGAATAGAAAGCTTATTCTGATGGTGCAGGTTGGCGCTGAGGGATTCCAGCAGGGGAGGGGAGATCATGGAGCAGTATTCCCAACTTGATCCTCTCGTCCAGTTTCCACTGATGCTTGTCTGAGTTCTAGAGGGAAAGGATTGTGCTTGTGGGAGCTGATGAAACCTCAAAAGGCTAGGACAAAAAAGGTGCTAGAAGCCTTTGAAGGGATAGAGAATCTTCAACACTGGGCATTGCTGGGTGAGCATCACCAGTGCCTAAAGACACATCTCTGGGCAAAAAGGCTGTGCAGTCTTGTGCAAGCATTAGTGCTTTAGTGGCGTCAGTACAGTCAAGAGCAACAAGATTTATCACCTGAGTGAGCCAGAGTTGGAAAGGAGGGAAATGGCAGACACCAGAGCAGCCAAGAGGACAGTATGTGGAGTCCACTGAGCCACCCCAGGCGGGCTCTAGGAACTGATGCAGGAGGACTTGCAAAGCATTTGGCGTTCCCTCATGAGGAGAGACTGTACTGGTCATATTCAAATTGTGGCCCTCATGTGTTGCACAGTGGATCAGGCTCCAGAGTTTACAAATCCTGAGGCCACTGTCCAGGCAGTTCCTCTATAAATATACCTTCAGGAGCTGTACAACAGGAACCTGGCATAGATGTTCAATCAAGATGTCAGGAAACGAATGAAACAGTGATTGGTTGGCTGCTCTCATGACCTTATTTAAACCTCAGACTGGGCTGGCCAAATCCCATCAGAGTTGGGTTTAGAGCTATTATTTGGGTGCATGTGGCAGATTGCAGCAGGGGAGTAAACCCAGGAACTCAGTTAGAACGGCAGTCAATGGCTGGGTATTTTACTACTTTATTCTGGAGAAATCTTACAAAAAACTAGAAATGTAATGCCATAACTATGTATATAGTCAGTAAGGCAGAAGCATGAGGGTAGAGAACTTAAGGTAACACCCCTTAGGGTAACACCCATGAGGACTTGTCACTGGTGTCGTCCGACTAGAGAACCCCCGTTACTCATTCTAAGGCCAATGCTTAATTCTAGGCAGAATGAGACTGGGGGCCAAAATGAGAATTAATCACCAAAGAGCAGATAAAGCTGATTCATTTCTGAGCTGGAATAAAAGCAGTACAAAGACCTTGAAGACCTGGTTGCATACATATTGAACAGGAAAATCTGGAATAGACACTGTCCTCCTTGGAAGAAGGTGGGAACCTCAAGAAAACATCCTGTTGAAGCAAAGGTTGCTGTTGGCATAACTGGCAGCCTGAGTCTTCAGGAGCTGGGCAGTGTCATATATTCTTGTAAGTGGCCAGACTGGCATGAGTTGAAGAAGACCTACCTGTGTCCACGATCTACTCAGTCTACGTAGTGGTGGCAGTAAAAGGAGTGCCTCAAGCCCTTAAGGGCCTGTTTACATCCAGTAAACCTGAAAAGTACCTTAAGAGGGACCTGGAAGAATGATCCAGAAAACCTGAGAAAGAGTTGAAGGCAGTATGGAGAGTTAACAGAATCCAGTGTTCATAGACATCCTCTTGTAGTGCTAACAGATGTCCATGCAGGGCACAGGAAGTGCCCACTTTCGATGATCAGTGTATACCTAAGTTAACCGAATCCTGTATGTGGAGGCCAGACAAGAAGCAGAGTCCTTTGGTGGCTTTGATTGGCTCCCTTAGACCAATGGATTCACACTTTCCTGGCAGCTGCCCCGTTTTGTGGGCAATAGCCATGCTGGATTTTGGAGATTGCTACTAGATCCCAAAGCATTTGTAATGGTAAGCACCAAGCTCTGGGGTCACTGTACGCCTGCATTTTGTGTGGGCCTACACATTGGGAGGACAGTGATCTGGGGGGAGGCAAATGGTTCCCAGGAAAGGGGTCTTAAACCCAGAGAGCACTTCCAGTCCACAGCCACCGTCATCTCCTTCTGCCTCCTCAGTTCTCTCACTGTCCCTTTCATTTGAAATATTTTTACTACCAAAATCAGGGGGACAAAATTTTTTTTAAGTATAGAGATATATCAGCCATCACTTTCTCTGGGACATAATAAGTTGAAGTGTTTGTTCTATAGATTTTTATAGCTTCATGTTGACTTTATATGAAGGGACACCCTTGAAACAAACATTTTTATAAATGCAAGTACATAATGGTAAGCATGGCATTGTAAAGCAATTTTTTAAAAGTTCGCCGGTGGTTACTGTATCTTTGTCCTTCTAATGTCTGTTGATGCCTTACTGAATACACTAAGAATACAGAGAGGAAACTTGGCTGTGTGTACCTGGAAAGAACTCACTCCATGCCTCTGGCCTCAGTGTACCATATCTATAAAGCCCGTGGGTCTGCTGGCCAGAGTATCTTCCAGATCTAAAAGACCATGATTATGTATCTAATACAAAGGCCAGAGATGCCTAGACTGTGCAGATTTTTAAAAAATAGGATGAGCAGTATGTCATATAAGCAGAGCTTCAGTTCACAGATGAAGAATTAGAGTGGGTTATTTTATGCAAAATAGAGTCCTTTCAAAATATTAATAATTGCCCAAGATAAAGAAAAAAATTTTAATCTTAGAAATCAAAATTTTGATTCATTTTATAGGTTATTTTGGCTTGTTTCATTTTAAAAATTCTATTTATTAAATGTGGCCTGTGAAGGTTTTATTTTAGGAATACTGAAACTCATAGCAGGTAGTGGAGACGTAAACATTAGTGAAACCCAGTCCCTTTACTTCCTTCATCTTTCATCTGCACATTTCTGGCACTTTCCATCTCTGAGCTCTCTTGCCTGAACTACATCTGTTCCTCTTCGCACTCTCTCTGGAGTTAATAATTCCACACGGACAGTTTCTCCTCCAGAGGACAAAGTTGCTACTTCTCCAAAGCTCTCCGTGCCTCCTCGCTTCCTCGACGCTGCCTCATGGTGGGGGTCCCTAACACTCATCTCTAGGGGGAAGCTGTCTTGGCGTCATTTTGGCTGAAGCTTTTGCATTGCATTTCCCTGTCCTGTTACTCGGTGTGGTGTGTATTCTGCCTGCTCTTAGCTGAAGGCCTTCCCAGACTGGGCAGCTGAATGCACTGCACAGCTGCCAAAATTCTAATTCAAGAGCTAGAATTCTTACTCCTGTTCTTTAGACCCTTGTCTGGCCCTGGCTCCAGTCTCCCGCCAACTGGGTCCCTGGCTCGTTATCAGGCCCACCCGGGCCCTGTCTCCACCCCCAAGTGGGCCCAGGAAATCATTCTTGGCACCAAACTAAACTTCAACCACACCACTACCCCAGCCTCACCCAACCCAACTCTCATCTCAGCACAAGTTGTTACCTTGTGAGCTGGCAGACAGAAGAGATGGGCTCGAAAAGAGGAAATGCCATGGGTGAGGGCACTCATCACCCCCAATTACTGTGACTGTCAGATTGTAAAACTTTTTGTGGTGCCTTTCCTCTATCAAAAGAATTAAGAATCCTACTAGAAATAACACTAGGGATGAATATAGTTTATGGAGAGGGGCATACTATTTCTCTATGTATCTGCACCAGAGGGTAAGTGAAATTTGTCCTAAAGAAAAATGCTAAATTCAGTATACGTGCATAATGAAAAAATGCACTGTTGGATCATAAACTGCTGATAATATGTAGGCAACTGTAAAAGTGCTATTGGAGAACACAAGCTTTAAAGGTAAAATATCAGTGAAATTGGGGGTGGGGTTGGGGACAAGGAGGTAGTTGATTCTTAGCAAAATGTTGGTTTCAGAGAAGCTACCTGATTCAGCCTAACTGCTTAACTGGTCAACATTATGGTTTAAATGCTCACAGGATGGTGTAATCTAGATTGATTGGAAGGATCTCTCTTTTAAATGAAGAGAAAGTATGTTCCTTGACCCTGTTTCTACTCCTTCTAGCCTTCACCAATGCACTGTCCTTTCTGCTGTGATAGTTTTGCTCCCAGGGAGACAGATGGGTTAGTCCCCAGATCTGAGATGGGGCAGTGGGGTATTATAATTTGGGGAAATGAAATTAGTTTTCATTTTCCCAAAAGGGGCAGGGAGTATTACAAACGTGGTACACATGTAAAACACAGGCAAATGCACTTGACAATCAAGCACTCTATTTTGAAATTTAAATAAAGCTAAGATTTTCTTCTGGCCTAGAGGGAAACTTCATTAAAATCAATTAGTACAAACCTCCAGAGGAAATGGGCTTTTTTTTTTTTTTTAAAGAAGGTTTAAAGAGTAAGGTGCACACAATTACCTTTCCTGGGTCCCCTGTGAATGTCAGTGTCAAACCTAGACAGGTGGCCAGGTGCAAACAAATGTCCCTGAGAGGGGCCTGGGTAACTCCCTGAGTTCTCACTGCAGGGAGGTAAGTGTAATTAATAGATGTATATATACCAGGAATGTAATACACAAAACCAAGGAGGCTCCAAACAGATTTCATGTATTACCAACTGTGAAGGGCAGGCCGAGTGAGATAAAGTTGGTGGCAGGCGCTCCCAGGTGAGGCCTCGGTCCAGGGGCGGAGGTTGGGGCCGCACAGCTGTTGCCGCGCGCCCTGGTCCCTCCTCCCAGCTGCGGCGGCCTCACTCCCACCCCCACCCTCCCCCCGCCGCTCCCCCCGCCGCTCCCGCCGCTCCCGACGCCGCCGCCGCCGCCTCCCCTCTGCCTCCCGGTCTCTCCTCGCAATCCTTCCATCGCTCTCGCCCCCTCTCCCTCCGTCCGGTCCTCTGCGCTCCCCTCACCCCGCCTCTCTCCCCCTCCCCCAGCCCCTCCTCTCCTCACCCCACCCTGCCTCCCTCCCTCCGCCCGCCCGGCGCTGGCTGAGCCGACACCAGGGGGGCTCTCGATGTAGCACCATGACAGGCATCGCCGCCGCCTCCTTCTTCTCTAATACCTGCCGATTCGGGGGCTGCGGACTCCACTTCCCCACCCTGGCCGACCTCATCGAGCACATCGAAGACAACCACATCGGTAAATGGCCCGGGGGTGGGCGGGGGTGCCCGGCGCGCGGAAACTCCTGCCCAGGCGAGAACCCCAGAATGGCCAGGGGTGGTCAGGAGGGAGGAAGGCGGCGGCGGGGCGGGGAGGGTGTGTGGGAGCCCGGGGCATGGGGGTGGCGGGATGCGGAGGCGCGAGGTGCGGTGGGGATGGGGGCAGGGTGGGGCTGGGGGAGAGGGAGGGGGAGGGGCGGGCGCCCCGAGGTGCCGCTGGCGGGCTGGGGGATTCCGAGGGGCGTGCGCGCCCGCGGCGAAGTGGTGGGAGTGGGGCTGCGCGGTGGAGGGGGCGGCGGGGGGAGGGACCCGGCGGCGGGGAGATGCGGCGCGGGGCGGAGGGCGCGGCGGGGCCGGCTCTGGGCAGGAGCGCGGAGTTAGTTGGCCCGGGTGGTCGGAGCGGCTGGGGGCGGCTGGGGGCGGGCGCTGCAAGCCGCCCGCCGCTTCCGCCCGGGCTCGAGCTGTCAGGGCTCGGCGGCGGCTGCAGCCGCTGGGAGGTGGGAGCGGGGGGGCGGGGGTGGCTCCACCGCGGCAGCCATTCCGCTTCCTCCTCCCGGCACCGCCGCCACTGCGTCCTGTCAGCGCTGGTTGCTAGGTGTGGTGCGTCGGGAGGGGGCCGGAGCCGCGGCCGGAGGACGCGGCGCTTGCTCTTTCCCCCGGCGGCGGCAGGGCTCGCTGGCCTGAGGGCGCCCGCTTCTGCCCCGGCCTGGCGCGGTTGCCGGGGCGCTGCAGGCTGAGGTCCCGGGTGCGCCCGCGGGCCGCGCCCAGCGCCCAGGGCCGCGCCGCCCCGGAGGCCCCTGCGGCTGCGTCCGCTGGAGAGCCATCCCCCAGGACCTGGGGCAGGGCATTTAAATGCGCTCCGGTTCTGAAATTTGCCTTTCAAATGGTGCTAGGCCCGAGGTGCGCCGGCTGCGCCGGGTATCCGCAGCGGCGGCCTGCGCAGCGCCCCGGGCGCCGGGGACTTGGTGGCCGCGGGGGAGGGGGCACCCCGCGGGGCGGCTGCTTTCTCTTCCTGCCCAAGACCCCGGGGCCTTTCAACAAGTCCTTTAATTAGCAGAAGCCCTTGCACACGTTTCCACGCTCCTATCCGGAGCCCCTGCGAGGAGAGATGGGTCGGGTTCGTGTGGTTCGGGCGATCCAGCCACCTGCGGAAGGTGTGGCCGGAGCCCACGAGTTGTCCTGTGTGGGCTGGAAGGTGAAGCGCCCGCGTGATGCCCCAACGGGGCTGCCTAATCCAGAGAACCTGTGAATTGCCCCCAGAAAGTCATTTCCCAATGCATGCTATGGATTCTGCCATGTGGATGCAGCTCACGTTTCTACAAAGTTGAGAGAATAAATCACGGCTGCTGTGTATTTATGCACGAATAAAGTGAGGCCGAGCCTTAAGCTCCTTCTCTTAGTATAATGCTTTCTCTTTGCACACAATGAGTGCTTAATAAACGTTGAATGCTAGTTTAGAATGGGTATATGATGGGACATCCAGAATGGGAAATACTCATTGAAAATGCCTACAAACCATCTTTCAAAACATAATCTGGATGAGTAATTGTCCAGGTTTTGAAACTTACAAAGTTTTAAAACATCCGTGTAATAACTTCTGCCATCTCCTCTGATAAAGGTGTGACAGAAGAGCTAGGGAAGTTTTGGTAGTCTTAAAAGCAGTTTAATGGAGTAACATTATTTGCTGATTCATCATCATGATTGAATAGTAATAACTGAAGGTGCTTAAAGGATAAATCAGATTTTTCATGATGGGTAGTTTAAAATAATACTAAAACTCCAGTAATGCAAAGCTCCAATGGAAATTTTGTCAGTTCAAGTTGTTTCTCTTACTTTCAATAATAAAAAATAATAAATATAAATAAAATAAATATGTATTATATAAATATATAAATAACATTTCCTGACCTAGGGAAGGCTGTCATTGCATATCCCATTCACTCGCAGTTATTTTAGGATAAACTATAATTAATGTGAGTAATAATTTCCCCACATTGCCTGCCCACTTGGACTAGCTGGTTAAAAGAAAATATAAATTATATTTATTAAAATGTGTTAAAGATAGTTATCCTTCTTGAGGGTTTAAGTCTGTAATCAGTTAGATAATTTAAAACTAACTATTGGTGAATCACAAGTTCTTTAAGTTTGTAGAAATTGTCTTTAGTATCATGCAAACATTTTTAAGAGGGTTAAGTGGTCCATAAATTTTCTAAAACTTTTAAGTAATGGTCACCCCCAAAGGGCTAGTGTTTTTCTCTTAGTGAAAATATGGAACATTTAAGTTTATAACAGTAGCTATGACTTAGGTGAATTTGGGGGCGCGGCTAACAATTACTATACTTTGGAATTAGTTGGACACCAGAAAACTTCATGGAAAGTAAATGTTAAGATGAACAAACACTTAAAATTCCCTGGCTGAAGAGACCAAGTGAAACTATTCTGTACCTTAACCGAGGAGAGGGCCCTTACTTTCAAAGACAGCCCCATATGCAGAAAGAAATAAGAATTGACCTCAAGAAGAATAAAAACAACCTGCTTAGTAGGCAGTGTCATGTAAATACACTTCTGGTGAAGGGACATGAGTGAAAATATACCAGATAAAGCGTTTGGTGAACGTTCTACACTACATGTATTGTTAAGTGGAATTTATTGTTTGTGGGTCAGTCTATAAATTTTTGGAGAGAGATTGTTATTTTTAATGATTGATTTACCAATTCTGAGTATTTTTCATCAAGTGGCCACATTAAAAAGATGCATGAAGACTACTAAGATATATGTTAATATTATCTTTAATTTTTTCAAGGAGTTTGTTATTTAGCAATTATAGGAGTATTAGAGATGTGCTCAGGTAACAGGTCCATCTTGACCTTTCTGAGTTATTACCATTTAACCACTAGTCAAAATCCTTAAGCAGTAATGAAATGAAGGTTTACGGATGGGAATATGGCATATTTCTTGCTTGACAGATTTTTCAAGGCCTTTAGTGTACAAAGCCCATAGTTTTCATTATAACTGTATTGTTTAGTTCAGATTAATTAAGTGCATTAATTTGAGAGTAGCTGTTATACGTGTACACTCAGCTCTTGTTGTTAACCAATTATCCATACCCATTAGGAACAAGGATTTGGGGATGTAGAGCCAAAGGAAGTGTGATTTGCACCATCCTCTGTTTTGCCTCTTTTCCTTTCTGTTGGAGGAGTGCTGCAGCTGAGGTCCCATTTTCTTCCTTGCATTTCATTGCTGGTTTAGTCCTGGAGCACCTGTCTCCGTGTACAAGCTGAGTACCCCAACTAAAACCCTGCCCCTACAACTTAAGTTGCCTAGAAATCCCACAGCCCTGCAGCTGTGAAGTGTTTCTCCATCAGCTTCACTATCAATTCATTCATAGCCTGGCTCTGTTTCCTGGAGATGGGGAAAGCTGATCAGAATTTGTTTGCTTCCTATTGTGAGTAAATACTTGAGTTAGTAGAAACACTCTTGACATACACATCCTAGGTAGGTGAAGTTGAACTGGTAACTAGGAATCATAGAAACACCGAGAGCACTAAATTTAGCACTGAAGGTCGTGTCACAGACTCATGAGATGTCTGCTCCGTCTGTGCATCCCAGTGCTGTGAAGTCTTTTGGCTTTTGGTCTCAGAAAGACAACTGTTTAATCATTCTTACTAGATTTGATTATTTGGTACATTTGTAAGCATCAAAAGCATTTTGATTTTTATTTATATATTAATAGATATCGAGCACCTATTTTGTACCAGGCACAGTTCTAGGCACTTGGTATATTTTGGTGAACAAAGATCCCAGCCTTTGGGGAGGTTATGTTCTAGTGGTGGGAGATAGACAATAAATAGTCAGCATAAGATGTAAATTATATAGTATGTTGGAAGGTGGTTAGTGGTATGGAAGAGACCGATTAGAGCAGGCTAAGGTGGATTGGGAGATGAAGTGTTGGAATTTCCAATTGGTTGGTCAGTACAGTCCTCGCTGAGAAGCTGACAGGTGAGCCAAAACCTTGACAGAAGTGAGGGAGTTAGCCATGAGGACAAACAGGGAACATTAAGGTCCAGGCAGAGGGAACAGGAATGCAACTTGCACCTCTTAAACTGAAACACAGATTTGACCGGATTCAGTTATTCTTGTGATGGTACTAAACGAGCAGGTCATTTAGAACTTTCCCCAGATGTTGGGAGCCTCAGTTTTGCTATTCTTGACTAAGACTTTCCTGTCGGGGCCGCATAAGGAGGTGGAGTATTGTTGCCTGATGGTGGCTTGCAGTAGCTATGACTTGGTTGGGTCTTGACCCTGAATGTCAGCAGGTTTCTTGTTGTGAGTCTCCTCATCTCTAAAATCCGGGTAATAAATCCATGCTGCTTCATTTCGTAGGATAGATCTGTAAACCATCTAATTAATAAAGGTCAAAGTCTCCGGAAAGAAAAATAAGGTAGTTACTATCAATAATGTAGAATTTGGCTCCAAGGACAGTTTGGTAAAAATTTGCATTATCTTAAAGCTGCGCTACTGTATACTAAATAGATGGGTGTATGATATGTAGTAGGCCCTTATTATCCCCACTTTATAGGTGAGCAAACTGAGGCACAGAAAGGTTACTTAACTTGCCTAAGTTTCCGTGACTGGTAAGTGTGAGCTGGAATTTGAATTTCAGATGGGTATGCAGAGCTGGGCTTGTGCCACATTGCCAAACAGCTGAAGAGCTAGACAGCCCTGGCCCTGCTCCCCTTCCACACCCAACCGGTCTGCTTCCTCCTTCAGGAAGTAACTCTGACCCCTTGAGATGAGGATCATCTCGGAGGCCCCATGGTGAACCCCGTTTGCTTGGTTTGGAATATGCATCTCTGCCACTTGTCAGCCATTTGACTAAGGACAAATGACTTAACCACACTGAGCTTCAGTTTCATCTTCTCTATAATGAGGATCATAACAGCGCCTACCCCATGGAGTGGCTGATGAGGGTTAAGTGAGCTAATATGTGTAAAGTACTCATTTACTTCAGTAGTAGTAAGTTATGTACGTCATCCAGTTTCTTGCCATTTTGTGTGTTTGCTAAGTATGTTGGAATCCTATGAAGGTCTACATTAGAGGTTAATAGAATGTGGGTGGTGTCCACCTACAACTATATAAAATCACCAGGCCTGTCCCAGGAAAGACGGAGAGTCAGAAATGGGACACCCACATTCCAGCGCTGGGGTTGCAGCCTCTGGCCACTTTCTCTTCCATGTGGCCAGAGGTACTTTAGACGCTGGCAAAGGCCTTTGCCGCTGTGGACTAGGAAGTGGTGTCAAGGCCAGCGGCTTCCAACATGGCCTTTCCTTGTGGCCTGCATTTAGTTGAAAAAAACCCAAGACTAGAAAGAGGCACTGTGCCTTGGGCCTGTGGGCACATTCCCACGAGGGCATTTCCTGTGGAGAGAAGGAATGACTGAATGAATAAATGGATGAATTAAAGGCTTGTCCCTGCCCGTCCTGCTCTTTGCCTGTACCCTGTGGCTTGGTGGCAAGATGCCCTGTTACTCCCTCCCATGGTTCACTAGAAGGTCCCAGGTAGAGAGCCGGGGAGATTTTAAGTGCGTGTGTGTGCATGAGTGGGCGCACACACATGTGTGCACACACCACCCAGTGGGGGACCCCTAAATGTAAAACTTCCTCCAAAACACCGTCTTCAGTGGCTTTTCCATTTGCCCACTTGTCACCTGAAAGCAGTCAAATCACCCTTTATAAAACATTGCTAGTGAACATCCTGTCTCATAGGTTTCACAAGTTTTTGATTGTTTTCTCCTGTCCATGTTTTCTGATGCATGACTGAAACGCACAGTCAGAAAAACTCTGCCTACAGCCGACTAACTTGACAGAAGCCTTCGTATTCTTTGGAAACTAGTTTCCTTTAGAGTGCAGTTATTTTGGTGACATCTCCCACCTTGACAATTCTAGAAGTGCAAACTGACAGCTGTTTTCAGAAAACCCGATTCTGCTGTTGATGACAGGGAAGAAGCTTCCAGACTGGAGCAGGCTGGTGATACTTGATGAGACGGGCTTTCCTAGGACCGTCTGGAAGCCAGAGGCCTTGAGTTTTAGACTGAGGTCTAGAGACAGGGCACAATGCTATTGAAGCCCTTAAAAATCCTCCCTTTTTTTCCAGCTTTTGCTTTTAGGACAAGAATCATACCCCGCATGTCCTTAGGTTTCCCTCCCCACCCCATCCTTACCCCTGCCCTCAGATCTTAACAGTGCAGACATGGCCTGGGTACTACTGAAGAAATATCAGTACTTGCTGGATTGCAGATAATACATTTTGTTTCATGATGAGGTAATAGATTTGTTCCATACTGACCTGGCTGAAGTGTTGAATAACAGATGTTGTTTTATTTAGAATTTGAAAATCGGAAACTGCAAATGTCAGAAACTTATTATATGTTTCTTTAAAAAAAGGCTTTCATTTTATATGCTAAATCAGTTGAAAGAAAATTATATTTTCCCCTTGCACTAAGCACTGTGATCATGCAGTAGTTTTCACCTATTTTTTTTAAAGTCCAGCTGCAAGCACAGACCAGATTAATGGATATTCTCTTTAAGGATGAAGCCTTCCCAATAACTCTCTCTCCACTTTGGCAGACGTCTAAGTGCCTCTTTTGGGTCACTAACCACAGACTCTCTGTCCAGCACTAGAGAGCATTGATAGTCTCCTGATGGCCTGGCTCACCCACTGGCCTCCTAAAGGAAGCCCTGTTCTTTGTCTGCCAGGCTCTAATAGTGCCTTTCTTCTGAGATAGACCTCCTTGAAGGGACAAGATCTGGATACCATGCTGTTAATTTGAAAAGACTCACTCTTTCTTTGGTATTATACATATATAGAATTAACGTATATACATAATGTATAGATAAATGTTATATATATAAAATATATAATACAAATACATATATAATGCATACATAAATGGTATATGTATATGTGTATATTTATACATGAATGCGTATATACACCACACAGATATATGTATACGTATATACATATGTGTATTTATAGGTAGGTATATAATATATACATTTCTCTCTCTCTCTAGATCACTGTGGATAGTGAGGGCTACCACAAACATTTTTGAGTATTTTCTATCTACAGTACTTAGGACTGTACTTCCTGTTTCCAAGGGATTGAAATTTATTTGGAGAGACCAGGCATGTACAGACTGAGATAAATGATGAAGAATAATGGGGACCACAGAGGCAGATTTATTGTGAAGCTAATGAATTGCAAGCCCCAGGGCCCCTCACTTGTACAGTATATGTTTTACCATTTCTGAATATATTGCTTGGGCTCACCCAGCCCTTTCCAAGGCCCTAGAGGAGCCCACCAGTGTACACAGCCACGCATTCATGGATGACATCATAACTTGTAAAATTTGTAGGGTGTAAGGTTTTAACAGCAGTCGGGTAACATTATCCTTTTCCACTCTGACTTCCCTTCTGTAACATTTCTCCTTGGATTCAGTGACATCAGAGTTGAGAGTGTTTCTGAGATATAAATAAGGGGCAGTAGAATTGGGGACACTTTTAGTTTGGGTTGAGTGGGATGTATTTATTCAGTTCACAGTCGTCTCTGTGTCTAGTTAAGTTATTCCTAGCCATCCTAGGGTAGGAATCACTTCCCAGGAATGTCATCCACCTGGGGATGTGCCAATGTGCCAGCTCACCTAGGGTCTGTACACAAAGGGGCAGGGATGGGTTAATATTGCAGCATGAATCTGTACTATGACTTCTGCTGGTGGGAATATGGTTTGAATATGGTATGGAGCCAGAAGCTAGTCTGGAAAATTCTTCTACGTATTAGATGTATAAAATTGTAAGTAGAAGATTCAGTTCTCATCTAAGTGTCTTTGACGTGGAAGTTCTTTCTGTTAGGAATATACTCAATAATGCAAATATACATTTATAAATGCGCCATGTTTTTTAATGGGAATTCTGTGTTTAAGTTTCTTGTTTGACGTGAGTGTGTAAATGTGTAGATACACACATACGTAAACACATATCAGTGACAACAAAAACACAACAAACTGATTACTGAGTGTCATCAGTACAAAAAATATTTAAAGTTAGTCAATGCACAAGAAAACTTGGAATGCCCTGAATTCTTGTGGCTCACATGTGAAAGAAAATTAATAAGCGTTTACAAATTTGACAACAATCCTAAAAATTTATATGGCATCATAAAGAGCTATGAGGCTAAAAGTAACTTTTCTGAATTATCAATAATTAAAAATAAATTTTGATCACCCATGCTGGAGGAAAGACCAATTTATCTTTGTGCCGTATAGAAAATGATATTAATATGAATCATTGTCATATGAGAAGTAATCAGAGTGTGCAGCCCCAAAGAAGTATTTACAGTGGTGTTTCAGGTGATAAATTAATTCACATACTGCGTTCTTTTTCTGAATTTTGATTTTGTGGTGTTTTGGTAATGTCAGCTTTAAAACTTTGTATTTTGCTGTGATTTTTTAAAATCTAAATAATCACTTTTCTAAGCATTTTGTATTTATAATGTTGCAGTTTTTTTCATAAACAGGGTCTAAAGCTGTAGGCCCTGTAAAACTTGGGTCCATTTCTTGGTACTAATTAGAGAGTCATTACTATGTGCCAGATACAGTTCTAAACAATTTTCATACAGTATCTAATTCACCCTCACAGCAAGCTATGAATTAGACATTTCCATCCTAGAAGTACCGCCTTCTAATTTGGAGTTAAATATGCTACCATATTAGTTAAATACCGTATCTGGTGAAATATGACTAGAATGCTTGTTTATTTTGGTAAGGTTAAAAAACAAACATTTCCCTCGGTAAATAGCATCATTATAACTGGTCCTTCCTCCTTTGTGCTGTAGCGTTGGCTCATGTCTCTGCCAGAATTGTGTGCACTGTACTTTATGGTAACCACCTATGTACTTTGCCTCCCCCAGAAACTTGGCCCCTTTCTGTAGGACTGGGCCTTGCCATCCTCCTAGCGTCTTCCTCAAGAAGTGTTTTCAGAAATGAAATGAAAATAAAAATCAAGAAACGTCTTGGGCTGTGGAAAGAATAGTTACAAAGGGAACTTTGGGCAGTGAAAAACATTTTTGAAGCTAATCATCTCTGGAGGTGTACATACGTGAGGACTTACATATTTATTTGTTTATGTGTATATGTTAATGGCACACATACAAACACTAGTTATGTAATTAGTCTAGGGTAGTTTATATTAAGGAAATTTGAAGAAGACTTTTTTTTTTTTTTTTTTAAAGGGAGATTTGGAAAGGAAATCCACTTCTTTAATTTTACACTTGGGAATTGAACTTGGTGAATCTTTTTCCAGGTTGAGAATATTACGAACCTTAGTTGAATCATTTTTTGCCTGATCTACAGTATTTTGTTGTCTAGAACATTCTAGGGCTTAAACAATGCTAGGACAAAAAAGTATCTTGCATCCCTTCCACATCTTTGCCAGGGATGTTTGGGGTAAGGGAGGCCAGGGGCTGCAGTGGGGAGAAGCTGGGGCTGTGAAGCTAGACAGAATTGGATTTTGAATCCTGATTCCACTTGGACAGTTCTGACAATCTTATTTATATAAAATAGTAACAATAACTACTATCATTAAGTGTCCACTAGTGATGCACTGGTTATCTGCTTTATACGCATTGCTTAAGAATTCAATATGAGTCCCATTTGACATAAGAAACAGACCAAGACCTAGACCAAATCACCCAGCATGAAGTACACAGCCAGTAAAATGCTCAGGGGAGTGAGGGACAGGCTTTGCTCTCAGGTGTCCCCATATACCTTAGCACTTGCTCTTTATAAACTGTGACTTTTTATGAGATGTTTGCATTTTAATAGAAGGCTGTTGTATACCTAAGTGTCTTACACACAGAATGGCTGGATTTCCAAAGGGAACAGATGTTTCAAGGCTTCTAAGAAAATGTTTATGTAGGTTAGGAGAGTCCATGAGCGTCCCAGCATCACAGTAACAGTAATGAAAACAATAATTTGGCAATTCTAAAATGGTTATAATTACTGAATTGTCTAAAGATGCTGACTGGTTTTCTTTCCTTTACCGATACTTATTTATCTGGGGGTGGAAGACTCTTTTTAAACATAATACCTAACACTATAAACACTTACAAACTTCTCTTTTACTTTAGATTTTCAAAATTAAAATAATGTCATTATGTTCATGTGCATTATTTTAAAAATCTGTTTGGACCAATGATACCTAACTGGACCCAGCTATATAAACATTGTGAATTAGGAGCCCTGACCTCTTGGCATGTGTTTAGAGCCCTCCCTGACGGACATTTCCCTGGTGGCACTGACGACACACTTTAGGTCACATTTCTGTATCATCAAACCTCGAACAGCTGGTGCAGGAGCACATCTGGGCTTAAAAATTGAAGCCCCCCTTTTCTTAACTAAATCATTCAGTTAAAGTCTCTCGAATGCTAATTTAGCTGCCTGAGTCTCAATACATGGCATAATTATATAAGAAATGGCAAAAGCAGGGGAATCTATAGAGGCATATTTGTATAGCTTACTGTTAAGTAAACTGAATAGCATGGTAATAAGCATAAATAAGTGTAAGTTATGCCCATGCTTCCTTAGGTATCAAACATCAAATAAAGGTGATGGGGTTTTGAAGCTTTTTTGTAAATTCAAGCTAAATACATATTACGGAAAGCTTTCACCTCTAAAATTCCAGATGAACTTTTCTAGGCCTCTGTCCTTGTGGAGCTAATCTCTTGTTGGGGTATCTGACAAGCTGGTGTGTCTGATAAATGTGGGCTAAAACTCCTCTTCAGGACTCCCAGCAGGTGTCACACAGGCCCCAGGTAATTTATAGATAGTTTAAATTTTAGATCTTTATTGAGTAGATCTTTTGATAGAATATTTCTGACACTAGACGTCTGGAGTTTGGCACCAACTCAACCCACTGGTTGACAGTGTGTGATTTAAGTTAATGCGTTTCAGTGTTCTGCTTGGGCTGGAAACTCCCGTTTGTATGTTGGCTTCACTTCAGCACTTTCAGGGGCCCACACCAAAATGTTTGCTGTAAAAATATGCAAACATCAGACCAAAAAATTTGATCAAGAGATGTTAAGTTATATGTGCTTTTCATTTCAGATGTTAGAATAAAGAAATGATATTTTGTCAAAACCTGGAAAGACGATAGCATCTTAAGTGTCTATGTGTCATATATGTTGGAAAGTAATGAGAATGTTTCTTATCTGTGGGAATCAGTCTTACTGATTTATAAGTCACACCCTGTATAGCAGTAGAGTTTACATCAGTAGTGTTCAACAAGAACAGAGTCACTTGGATGAACCTGGAAAAAATAAGGATGCCCGGGCTCCACCCCCAGACCTTCTGATGTGCTTGACCAGAGGTGGTCTGGGTCTGAGCATCTGTGTTTTTAACACTTCGAAGTTTAATCTATTATGTTGCCAAGGTTGGGAATCCAGTGGCTTACACTAATGAAATAATTAACATTGTGAGGGTTAGGGAGTGTTAAAAAGGAATCAAACTTTTAAAGAGCTGTAACCTTTTTGGGTTTCCATTCTAATAGATGTAATTTTTAGTTTTACTGGAGGCAAGCGTTTAATATAGGCGAGTATGAAGACCTGATACTAACTCAGGTATGTAGTTAGAGCAGAAGTGCTCAAACTGGGGAGCTTGTGGCCTAAGCGTCTCAAACCCAGATATCCTCAGGACACAATGTATGAGTGAACGGACCAAGTTCAATGTAATTTGGAGTAGAGGGAACTCTGGCAAACCAGAGAGTCCTTGCTTCACTGACCTGCAGCTCAGTGCTCCCACGTTGGAGTACAGGCCCTTTGTCCGCAGGTTCTGTTATTATAATTATTATTATTACTGCTACTTTTAGAAGCTAGGAATTAAGATTTTTATGTGAAATCTATCTTTAAATGTTTGCAACTAATACAGATGGGTTTTATAACATTGTGCGAGAAAACTACTGCATTGTACCTATTCACTGTATTTAATGAGAGATTGTAAGGATGGACCTGTGTTTATAATGGAGTACATGTGAATGCTGAGATGCAGAGTAAACTTTGAAGACCATTATTTCCAGCAGGGAAGCTATGCAGACTACATAAAGTGTAATGGAAAGAACATATATTTTTTTCCCCATTTCTCTTTGTGAAATTGTTGACTGTTTTTTTAATATGAAAACTTAGTGGCTTATCATTTTTCTTTTATACCAAATTCTAAAAAATGAGGCTTAGTTTTGAAAGTGTATTAGGATCATCCTCAGTGGTATTTCCCTCCTTTGGGGAAAAAAAGGACCACTCAAAAACTCTATCCTAGGTGTTTTCATCATGGCAAAGAAAAAAAAAAAAAAACCTTTTGCAGATGGATTGAATATCGTACCACTAGAAAACTGGAAGGAAACTTAGAGTTGATCTAGTCTGATCAGCTAATTCCATAGATGAAGAATCCATGGTGATTTAAAGTCATGAGCAGGCAAGAGAGCTTGGCCAGGAGGGGTGGAGAGCACAGCCCTGGAACAGCAGTTCAGCTTGGGGTTCCTGGAGCCGGCTGGCCTCACTTGGAATCCTGGCTTTGCTCCTTCTGTCAAGTGATATAATCTCTCTGTGCCTCATTTTCTTCATCTCTAAAATGGGAGTAATAGTACGTATCTCAAGGTGTAGTGAAATACCACACACATGTGGTGTGTTAGCTGTTGGAACTCTGGAGAATTCTGAAGAGAAGAAAACTCTCCAGTGAGTTCCCTTCATTGCCTCTGGAGGAAGCTGTGTGGGGGCGTTTCTGTAGGGTGGTCAGGGGCGTTGCCTCCAGTCCCACTGCCTGTGTGACCTTGGCCAAATTATTTAATTTCTCTAGACCTCAGCTTCTGTGAGATGAGCAGAGTCAGTATTTATCTCAGAGTGCTGTTATGAGGATTAAATAAAAACATGCATTTGAGGGGCCTGGCAACCAGAAAACACCCCATAAATGTTAATACTGATAGAATTGTGCCGTCTTCTTGCATCTGCGATGGTGTTCCCGATGCCACATTCCTCAGATTCTTCTATCCTCTTTGTTTTCATAATACAATGGAAGAAGGTGAATCCAAATAACCTTATACATTTCTGTTCTTTGTTAAGCATTTTTACTTTGAGATCTTTGGTGAGATTCGATTTCCCTGGTAGAGTTTTGGTTTGTGTTTGAATAAGTCGTACTGAGTGGTCGTCGGAATCCTTGAGCTGTTAAAACATTCCACACACAAATTCTTGCTGTTTCAAAATATACCAGCCTTAATTTAGTATTGTTTGTCTAGATCTAAGTTTTTGAGACGTTAGATCATGTGATTAGAAAAATGACTTCCATATTTGATAAATATAATTTTCTATTTGGGAGAAAAGGCATTTTAGGGGTCTAGAGAGGTTTATTAAACTATATAAACAGAAAACACAATTTTTTCATGTTGTACCAACTAAGCAGTGGAAAAACAGGGGATGGTTTTGTATGAATTGTTTGTGATGGTTTATTGTGAATCATTCGAAAGGATTTGTAGGGCTTTTATGAAGAAATCCAAGAACATGACTGTAGGACTCTTAACAAAATGCCATGTTCTCATTAAGTGGCTGTGCATCTCTTTAATAATAGTTCTTGAAATGTCACATACTCAAATCCTGGAAGCTTCTCAGGGAAGTCCCAGGATAGGCCTTGTTTTAGAGGCTTGAGTGGCAGTAGTTGAGTTTTTTACTGATTGCAGAGGATATTTAAAATACTTTATTCCTAAATGGTATCTGACAATGACTGAAATCCTTTTCAGTCCTATAGAATATGTTGCCACTGGTTTTCCCCTTTAAAGAGTATGCAGGGATCCGATACAGTTAAGCAGTTGGTCCAGGCTTATGAGACTTATCAATAATTGAATTTAAAAATGGTTTCCAGCTCTTTTATTACTGAGGGTCCCTTTAGTTATTTTCCTTCTCCCTCCCCATGGATTCTAAGTCTTGACAGATTTTTGTCCAACAAACAACCTGACTTGGTAAGTAATTAAATGCTTTGTTTTTCTGCATTTTCATGCAGCAACATCTAAAACTCTCTATTTATATATTTGATCAATATTTATGAGTACTAACTATGCGGGCACTGTAGTGAACAACGCAGTTAAAGTCCGTGCTCACAGGAGAAGCAGACAAAACACAAATACATAAGATAATTTCAAACAGTCATAACGCTGTGGAGAAAAACAGAGTGAGTCAGGAGAGGCTAAGAGGCCTATTTGAGATAAGGTAGAGGGAGGCATCTCGGAAGGGACCTGAATGAAGTAGGGGATGAATGAGCCATTCGGGTATCTGGGGGAAGAATGTTTCAGGCAGAGGGACCAGCAAGGACAAAGGTCCAGAGCAGGAGTGTCTGGTGTGCTTGAGGAACAGCAGGGAGGCTGGGGTGGTGGGAGCAGAGAGAAAAAGGAGGAGGGGGTGGAGGGTATGATAAGAGCAGTTGTCAGGGACCTCCGCGTGTCGACATGTGTCAGCCAGTGTCACCTGAAGGAGTTAAAATAACTCCAGCCCCAAAAGATGATGTGGAATGTTGTGTAGCTTTATTATGGTTATAGTTTTCACTATGCTTTTTGTAACATCCAAATAGCTCAAGGACCCCATTTCCACCTTCAAAGCCCTGTAGAGATTGGGAAACCCTAATTGGCCTCTAGATCTCTTCAAATCTAGTTTGCTTTTTGTTTAAACCTAAAAGCTCTATTTATATTTTGCAATCCATGTTGAGATAAAGATTTTTGACTAATATAATTCATTTAGTGTTTGCTGTTTTATTTTGGAGTGGGAGTGAAAATAAGGATTATCAATAATCATGATGCATAAAAAAATAATGTTTGGTATAGTTTTCAAACTCTGGGGACCTATGGATTTCTTAAAATTTTTCTTCAGGAGCTTTGTGAAATCTTGTATAGATTTTAGTGGATATGAACGTTGGCAGAAAGGGGGGTTGTGGGGTGAAGAGAGGAGAGAATGGTCTTGACAGCAGTAACTTAAAACATACTGACGGAAGGACAGAAAAATTACTGAGGGAGATTATGTAGACCATGAGCCTGAAGATACTATTTCGCCATCAGTTCCTTTATTTTGTTCTGAAAGGTAGTATTTTATGTAGCTCTTCCATGAAAAATAGATACTGGTTTTTCTTCTGCATCTTATGGGGAAAAGTTAGTATAAACATTTCACTGTCAAAGTGAGCTTTTGTTTTTATTGAGAGTACGTGAACCTGTTCTCTATATTCTAATGTGCCCGTATCTTTGTTCAAGTAATTGAGATATGGTGTGTTTTGGGTGACAGGATGCCTGTGCAGTTAATACATTTTAAGGGAAAAATGAAAGAGTGTGAGATACTCAGAAATACATGTATTTGTACCTGTAATTTAGCCTTTCCAATGAATATAAAATGATGAAGCATTAATCAGCTACTGCCACAATAATGCAGCATAACAAACTATCCCAAAACTCAGTAGCTTCTAACGCTAAGCTACTGAGCACTTATTCTCATGCTCTCTGGTCTACAGGGTGACTGGTTGGTAGAAGCTGGGATTCAGCTGTTTGGCTGAGCTTCAGGCTGCCAGTCAACTGTTCTACTCAGGTCAGGCACAAGTCAGCTGATGTGTACATTCTGGGGACCAGGCTGAAGGGGCAACAGCTACGAGGGGCATGCTTTTTTCATGGTGGCCACTGGAGTGCGAGTGCCACACCAAACCAGGGAAGCTCATTTAAAGGCCTCTATTCATGTCATGTCTATAACATTCCTTTGGTCAAATCAAGTCACTTGGCCAGGCACAGAGATGATAGGGCAAGGAAATATATTCCTCCCCAAGGGGAAGAAGGGGAGATGTGAGTGAACAGCGATCCATTATCACAGATATCTTTTATCAGAAATAGAAAAAATCCAAAAGCATTTGCAAGTTAGTACAGAGATATAAATTTTCTCTAAAATGATCATAATACTGTATAAACATGAAGTTGCTCCCAGAGATCATGGGAGGCACACCTTGGGAGTCCCCAGTGAGGAATGAATAAACATTTCACATGGGGAAATTAAGACTTAAAAGCAGTTAAATGATTTCTACTTAGCCACAAAGAACAGGGGAATCTACTTCTCCGGTTAGGAATGACCCCTTTTCTATTCTGAAGTTAACTTATGAATCCAAAGGCTTTGATTTGGGTGGCCCAGTGTTCTGTGCTTGTCTTCTTAGTTCCTAAGCTGTTTGGCAAGGCTTAGAAGGTTGAGAACACTCCCTGTGATGCCCTTTCCTAGCACACAGAGCTTGAGAAAAGCTTTGGGACTGCTTTGTGGGGTGGATCTTGTGCCCCTTCTTCCTTCAGTTCTGAGCCAGCATCACAGAGGATGGAAAAGGGCTGACCTGCCAGTAGGGAACCTACTTTCCCCATTCTCCCACTGTGCATCACACCTTCTGGTGGCGGAGGGAGTGGTCACTGGTATTGGACACCTCAGGTTCTGGTTGGGCTGCTCTGTGATTTTGGGCAACTTACTAATGTATAATTTTCTCATTTGCAAAGTGAGAAATGTGCTATCTACCATATAGGGCTGTTGTGAAGGTTAAGTAAGTGGCAAGTCCTAGCACAGGGTCTGGAACATGTTAAACATTTAATAAATTTGAGCAGATAATGCTTTTATTATTATCTGCTGTGACAGGTACTACAGACCGCATTCCATTATTGTTATTTCATTCCATTATTGTTATTTCTGTTTCTCCTCACTAAATCGTGAGCCTCCAAAAGGCATGGTTTGTGGCGCTGTTTCATCTCTGGTCCCCATTCTGCAGCAGCACTAAGTTTATGATGTAGAAACTTAAACTGATATCCACTGAATTGTATCCAGACATGTATCTTCTGCCATGAAGCCTTCAGCTCCAAGGACCAGATTAGACTGTTCCTAAAAACAGATTTAGTCATTCTTTTTTCCCTTTCACATTTTGCCTTGAAATAAAGACTTTTGAAGCCATAGGAATTTAAAGGTTTTGAGTTAGTTCCATGCTTTGCCTTTAATCAGACACATTCTACAAACTCAAGGAAGCCCTGGCTGCTTTATGTTATTGATGAAGAGTTGATAAGAGTACAGATACTGATTTTCATTGTGTGTTTACAAGACTTAAAGGGCATTTAAAGAAATTTTGTTCTAATATTCTTCTAACTCCTGTCCTTTGAGTTGCCTCTCAGATGGTGTCTGTGATCTTACCATCAGCCTGTTCAAAAGTATTGTACAAGCAGCTCATGCAGCTCAATATCAAAAAAACAAGCAACCCAATCCAAAAATGGTCAGAAGACCTAAATAGACATTTCTCCAAAGAAGATACACAGATTGCTAACAAACACATGAAAGGATGCTCACCATCACTAATCATTAGAGAAATGTAAAACAAAACTACAATGAGGTATCACCTCACACCAGTCAGAATGGCCATCATCAAAAAATGCTGGAGAGGGTGTGGAAAAAAGGGAACCCTCTTGCACTGTTGGTGGGAATGTAAATTGATACAGCCACTATGGAGAACAGTATGGAGGTTCCTTAAAAAACTAAAAATGGAACTACCATATGACCCAGCAATCCCACTACTGGGCATATACCCTGAGAAAACCATAGTGCTAAAAGAGACATGTACCACAATGTTTATTGCAGCACTATTTACAGTAGCCAGGACATGGAAGCAACCTAAGTGTCCATCGACAGATGAATGGATGAAGAAGATGTGGCGCGTATATACAATGGAATATTACTCAGCCATAAAAAGAAACGAAATTGAGTTATTTGTAGTGAGGTGGATGGACCTAGAGTCTGTCATACAGAGTGAAGTAAGTCAGAAGGAGAAAAATGAATACCATATGCTAACACATATATATGGAATCTAAAAAAGAAAATGGTTCTGATGAACATAGGGGCAGGACAGGAATAAAGACACAGACATAGAGAATGGACTTGAGGACACGGGAAGGTGGAAGTGTAAGATGGGTGAAGTGAGAGAGTGGCATGGACATATATACACTACCAAACATAAAATAGATAGCTAGTGGGAAGCAGCCACATAGCACAGGGAGATCAGCTTGGTGCTTTGTGACCACCTAGAAGGGTGGGATAGGGAGGGTGGGAGGGAGACGCAAGAAGGGGGGAGATATGGGGATATATGTATACGTATAGGTGATTCACTTTGTTATACAGCAGAAACTAACACACCATTGTAAAGCAGTTATACTCCAATAAAGATGTTAAAGAAAAAAAAAAGTATTGTAAATTTTCAGCTAAGTCATTGCTCCCAGTATGGGGTCACTCAGGATAAAAGCTTCAGATATTATAACAAACAGGCCCAACATTACATAGATTAAATGTCCAAGAAGTTTCTCTTTCACATAAGGATCCAGGGTAGACCGGCAGGCTCCTCAGTTCCATGCAGTCATTCAGGACTTTAGTTCCTTTCATCTTATTGCTCTGCTCTCCCAGCATCTACTCCCCTTCTACATGGTGCAGGTTGGGTTCCCTAGGGTCCTTCCCTGAGAATGACCCTTTGTGTTTACGTTGGAGGAAAGGAAAAGAGTGTGGAGCTGGGCACATACAATGTGTTATGGCCCAGGCCTCCAAGGGTGGCCTATCATTCTACTCTGTTTCATTGGTGAGAACTTAATTGCATTGCTCCATGCAGCTACAGAGGTGCTGGCATATGTAGCCCCCAACAGGGCCTAACTACAATTCTATTACTGTGGAGGAAGAGAGGGCCTAATTTGAGTGAACAGCTATCAAGTTCCTGCCCTGGACCAACAAGTAAGTCTGCTTTTGAGAATTTTGCATTTCCGTTGAATAGCTGACATATAGTCCAGTGCTTTAATGAATGGGTAGCTATAATAAAAATTGATAGGATTTACAATTTATTGAGCTCCAATGATGTGCTTAAACACAATTGAAAGCGTTATCTCTTTTGACCCTCTCAGAAAGGCCGTGAGGGAGATTCTGTTATTATCTGCATTTTATAGGTCAAGACACTGAACCTGAAGGAGGGTAAGTAACCTTGTCAAGTTTGACACCAAAGCCTTCACCTTACTGCCCTGGGAAGGATGAGAGTCCTCAGGAATAAAGGACAGCTCTATCCTGCTTCTAATTCTGGCTTCTGGAGCTAGTCAGTAGCAAAGGCTATCAGGAAAAGCAGAGGATTCTCTGGAAATATTCGGGCAGAGGCTGTACAGCCCTCTGTTAGGGATTCCATAGAGAGACTTCCTGCTTTGCACTGGCGGATATGGTGAATGTCCGTAATTGTCTGTGAAGGTCAAGTGCTCAGCTCCGTGCACTCTGGTTTCTGCACGTCACCTGTGACCCCTCCTTCCTACGAGAGCGGTGCAGTTCCATTGGCACACACATTCTATCCTTGCTTCATAATGAGGAGGCACCTGGTAGCACAGGGCACAAGAGGGTCAGTGGTTGAGGTGGGGTTCCTGGTGTGACTTTGACCAGTTACTTCAACCTTGAGTCTCCATTTATTGGGGAGTAAAGTATGCGCATTGAGCTTTATCACTGGTTTTCTAGGAATGCTTCTTGGGGCTCTAGGATTTCTATAGAACTCCCTAGTGGTTTTTGTCCCCTACATACAGGGCTTTTGGGTAAACTTTTCTTTAAAGGATTTTTTTTAAGTTTAACAGGAGTGAAAACCAAAAAGTTGATTATAGTGAGAATGGCTAATATTTGTTGAATGCTACAGGGTACTAGGCATTATTGTTGCTCCGAGTGCTTTACATGAATTAATTCACCTGTGGCATGCACGTGTTATTCCCAATTTACAGATGAGGAAGCTGAGCCAAAGGGTGGTTAAAGAACCTGCCCATTGTTGCTCACTAGAAAGTAACCAGAATTTAAACTTGGACTTGGACTTTGAGAGCCAGAGCTGCGTTCTGCTGCAGGAATGGATGATTTCTGAGGTTTCTCCCAGGTCAAAAAATGCTTTGGTTCTATGCCTATTGTGGTATACAGATAGCTCAAGAACTTTTCTTCTCCAAGAAGAGACTCCCAAACAATTCATGACCTCCCTCTTGACAAGTAGAAGCTGAATGCGAGTCATAAAGGTCCGTGTCTTGCTGATAATTTCAGAAATCCTGTAATCTGTTCATCATCACCTGATGCAGCATGAGGTTCTGTTAACATTGACATTTCTGACCCAGGAGCTGCTTTGATAAATACACCAAAGACTTTCTAAAACACAGCTGGTCCTGGGCAGGGGGAGTTCATAAAGGGGGCCAAATTCTTATGAGATGATTTTGGTATGCAAGGAATGGCCTCCTGGGATGGATCAGAAATGATACTTTGTGGCTAACAGTGCTATTAGAGGCATCTTAGAATCCTAGAGCCTTACAGCAGAAGGAACCTTTGGGAACATCTAATCCAACAGCCTGCTTTCACACTCAGCCTCACCTACCATGTGCCTGCGCTGTTCTAAGTGCTGGGGACATAGCCATGAACAGAACCTCTGCTCTCTTGGACCCTACATTCTTTTGGGGGGACCTAGATAAACCACCACCACAACACAGCGAATGTCATGTTAGGCAGTGGTAAGTGCTGGGAAGGAAAGCAGGATGAGGGGATAGAGAGTGACGTTGGGGGTTTGGTCTGTATTTTGCTTTAGGTAGGGTGTTTATATGAATCAGTGTTTCTCAGCCCTTTTTTCATGAAGCCCCTCCCCAGAACTATTTCAGACATTGTCTCCTATTCCCTTCACCCATGAAGTTTTAATACTGCAGATATACTGTATATTTGTTTCTGTACTGTATGTATATCTGCGCTTTATATATAGGGAGTGAGATTCCCCAGCCCCACCCCAGATCCAGTTTCACCACCTTGGGGGCAGTATCACCCCATTGTTCTGTTAAGTTCTCCTTTTTGCAAAACTGAAGTAGCTGCTTTTAAAAGATCACAATCTAAGCTAAAAGAGCTTTTTAATTCAGAGCACTTTATTTCCTAATGATGTTTTTATATATGAGAAGTTATCAGGGCTTTAGATAAAAAAATTTTTAAATTGTTTAGGCACTAGAAGTGAAGTCTAAGAATATAGACTCCCCGTTTTTATGCAATATACAATATAATAGGCTGTATATATACTAGGAAGGATGAAATTCATTAAGTGTAACTGATTCTTATTGCAACCGGGGAGGAGCCTGACAACGGAGACTCCCAGGCCACCATCATCCAATGCTACAGACTCCTAACTGGTCCCCCTGCCTCCGTGTCATTTCCTCCACCCCCTAAAGCTTGTCCTCTGCAGCAGCAAGAGTGGTCCTTTAAAAATGTCAATCATATCAAGCCCCCTTGCTTACCAGCCTTGCTGTTATAACAAGAGAAAACCCAAACGCCTTATGATGCATATAAGTCTCACCCCCTCCCACCCCTGTCCTTCTCTCCTCTGCACTCACCACGCTGCAGCCACACTCACCGTCCCCTCCCTTCAACACACCAATATCCTTCGTGCCTCAAGCCCTTTGCTTTTGTTCCTTCTGCCTGGGTTTCTCTTTAGATTTTTTAAAAATGCATTATGATTTTTAAAGCAGTTTTAGATTTACAGAAAACTTGTGATGACAGTACAGAGTTCCCCTCCATCCCACCTGCAGTTACTTCTCTAGATTTTCCCATGACTGTCTACTTATCATTCAAGTTTCATCTGCTCAGAGGCTTTCTCTCCACCTCAGCTAGTAGAGCAGCCTGCACGCCCTCCTCATTCTATCACATTACCCAGTTCTGTTTTCTCGTAGGACTTACCTCTAGTGGAATTATATTATTTATGTATTTGCTTTTTCCTTGTCTCCCCTTACCAGTATGTGAGCTCCTTAAGGGTGCGGATTCACAGCCAAGTGCACTGTTGTTTCCCAGGGCCCAGAGCAGTGGCTGGTACATAGGGATGTTCTGACCAGCTGACTGTCTCTCAGCCAGGGAAGGCTGGTCCAGGACCAAAAGCCATTAGCGGATGAGCCAAAATGAGGAGCTAGGTTCCTTGACATCCATCCATCAAGTTTTCGACGTCACTAAGCCCAGTCCGCGTCCATGTCAGACTGAATTCTCAGCTGCAGTCAGTGATAGGACTGCAAGTCCGGGGACCAGTCAGGAGGTGTCATAGGGTCAGGGTAAACCGATGGTGACAGGACCCTTGGGCAAAATTGGCTTTCGCAGAATCATTCTAGAAGACATCCTCTTGACCCTGTGTATTGTGCTCTCTTATATCTGAGAATTCTGTCTCTGAGCTGTGCACTCTGCGGTTGTGGGTATTAACTTTGCTCATTTGTGCAAATAGGATCTAATTTGGGGCCTATGTGAGTTAGAATCACATCGGCTGCTAGTAACAGACATCTGAGCACTAAAGTATTCTAGATTAGCTTGTTGTTCTTCTTCAGTGGCCCAGATGCCAGGTCCATGGCAATTGAAATCTTGGCCATTTTCTTCTTCTTTACCTCATGGTCCCAAGAGCTCTAGTTAATGCTCCTGATTTCCAGGCTTCCAGGACGGCCAAAAAGGCTTTCTGGGAAGCCTACCCAACAGCTACTGCTTATATTAGGTTGGCTACCGCTGTCTTAATGGGAGGGAGGAGCCTATTTACCTCCTCTTGGTCCCTCATGAGCTATGGTTTGGGGAGAGTCCCAGGAAGCATCAGGAAGTGCGTGTATGTGTGTGTGCGCGCACGTGTGCGCTCAGTGTGGCCTCCTTTCTCCTTTTAGGCCCACGGTCCCTGCTCACAGCTGAGCTTGGGGAGGCTGAGAAGTATAATTCTTCTGTGGAGTAAATCATCCAGGGTTCTGTTATGAAGAAATAAGGGGAGAGTAGAGGTCGGGCGATCGCTGCTGCAGCCACCAAGATAGACGTTTACTCCTGTTAGTTTTGCCACTGTAGAAAGTTATGAGGAAACATGGAGTGTAAGCTTACATCAGGGATTTTTTACAAAGGACTCTTCCATTCCTTTAATTTTTGTTCATTTCGAATAGTCCTGATATCTCAGACTATCATACCGAAATGTGATTTTGTACATGTAGATGCATGGTCTATAGGTGCACACTAAGCTTGTTTAACAGCGACCCTGAAATGTAATTGCTCAAAGAAGCTAGAAGCTTCTTTCTCTGTTGTTAACAGAAATAGACTGTGGTTCGGGGTAGGTAGTGCCTCTGCTCCATGAGGCTCTCTCAGGACATCTTCCTTCTCTCTTGTTGCTTCATCATCCTCTAGGGCACGGTTGGCAGATTACAGCCCATGCACCAAATTTGGCCTGTCCCCCGTTTTTCTATGGCCCACATACTAAGAATGGTTTTTAAGTTTTTAAATGGTTGGGAAAAATGTTTTCTAATGTGAAAATTATATGCAACGCAAATTTCGTGCCCGTAAATAAAGTTTTATTGGAACACAGCCACGCTCATTTATTTTCATATTGTTTGTGGCTGCTTTTGTCCTACAGTGGCAGAGTTGAATAGTTGCGACACAGATCATCTGAGCCACAACGCCAAAACACTTACTGTCTGGCCCTCTACAGAAGTTTGCCAATCTCTGCTTTAGATTGTGGTCCTAGATTTCATGGTTGAAGCTGGCCTTCTCTCACTGTGTCTATTCTTCAGCCTATGGGAAGAGGGACTTGTTATTCAGCACATACAGCCGCGGGGAGGTGGAGAAATAAAGTTTGCAACTGGGCAAGCCTTTGTCCAGCTAAAACTCTGGAACTTCTTTTTTTTTTTTTTAAACTTTTAAATTTTATTTATTTATCTGTTTATCTATTTATTTATTTTTGGCTGAGTTGGGTCTTTGTTGCTGTGCGCGGGCTTTCTTTAGTTGCGGAGAGCGGGGGCTACTCTTCGATGCGGTGCGCGGGCTTCTCATTGCAGTGGCTTCTCTTGTTGCGGAGCACGGGCTCTAGGTGCATGGGCTTCAGTAGTTGTGGTACTTGGGCTCAGTAGTTGTGGCTCGCGGGCTCTAGAGCGCAGGCTCAGTAGTTGTGGCGCACGGGCTTAGTTGCTCCGTGGCATGTGGGATCTTCCCAGAGCAGGCTCGAACCCGTGTCCCCTGCATTGGCAGGTGGATTCTTAACCACTGCGCCACCAGGGAAGCCCTGGAACTTCTATTTTTAAAAGGAAGAAGGAGAGTTTAGATGTTGGGTACATTTAGCAGACCATCACAGGGGTGCGTGTGTGTGCTATATAGTCTTTTTTCTGTTTTAAAAATCCATCGTGGTTGGTTGGATGTTGAAGGCCATCTTGATTTGTATGTAGTGTCCAGTAGTATGGGAGATGTGGTATTGATGGAGGACTTGTTCACTCATGTATTCACTCATCCAACAAATTTCTAATGAGAATGATTACTTCCTTCTTTGCTTCGTGGTGTGCTATGTCTTAGGGTCTGAACTTAACTTTCTTAACAGCTAGGGAGATACTCCTGTTATAGAACAGTGGTTCTCAGAGTGTGGTTCCCAGAGCGGCGACATCAATATCTACAGGGACTGTATTAGAAATGCACATTCTCAGCACCTGGTCCTCTTGCCCCAGACCTACTAAACTGGAAACTTTGGGGGTAGGACCAAGCAATTTATGTTTTAACAAGCTCCCAGGCAATTCTGATGCATATTTGGGAACCACTACTATAGAAGATGTAGCCTTAATCCTTAATTATAATGAATGAATGCCCCCCCCTTCACTGAATGAGCATTTTGTGCTTTCAGGGGAATCAACAAACATTTTCTCCTCTTACCTAGATTCCTTATCAATAGTCTCCTGTACTCAGAAAATGTACAGAAGTCAAAATAGACAAATCATATTTTGGCTCCAGGTTTATTCCAGCAGACAGTGGCAGACTCTGCCAAATCCACAGAGTGACTCCCCATGAAATTGGCCAGGTGACCAGCACCACCACCACCACCACCACACAGAGCGTTCTCAGTCCTTGACTGATTCCTGCGTGAAAAGGGGCCTTGACAGCCTTGACCCAGTGACTTTCAGATTCTAAGGAAAACAGATGCTTGATGCCCATCCAAAGTAAACAGGACCTTTCACAAGTAAGAACTTGGTTAAGGAGCCATGGCTCCAGCTGAATGATTTAGGTTATTTGGTATTTAAGTATATTGTGGCATAGCTCTTGGCAGCCACAAAACACCAATCTGCTGGAGTGTGCGGCAGTTTGGGTTGAATGAATACTGTGTCTGCCAAGGGTATATCTGTCTGTATTTACTCAGTACTGTACTTGGGACATTACCTGTATTAGCCTGTATAACCTCACAGCCACCTTAGGAGGTAGGTACCCTTATGATCACTTTACGGATCGAAAGCTGAGCCATTACAAGGTTGATGTGCACGAGGTCTTCTACCCTAGTAAGGGGGAGGATGAGAATTTGAAGCCAGGTATTTGGGTTCTACAGACCATCCTTTTGACGGCCATGCAGCACAACCTGTAAAAGTGGTGCTTGTGTTTGCACTTCTGTGGTTACACACACAAACACACATGCACACACACACATTCTGAGCAATCATAGCCTGGCCGTGGTGGTTTCTCTTGGTCTCCTTTGCGTGTGTCATTTCTTAGTGTGAGAATTCAGAATCTGGGTAGAGGTTCTACTTGTTGCATGGCCCTGGGCTGCCAGGCCCTGCTTTCTGCATTCAATACCTTTGCTGACTGACTCTGAAAGGGGAAGAAAGGATTACTTTCTAAGGGCCAGAGAGCTGTAAGAGGTTCCCAGATTACTCATTTCCCATCTGAATTCCTCCTCTTGCCTCAAAACTAAAACACACTTTATAGGGGAAGGATGACGACCGTATGTGGCAGCACATTTTGGTAATTAATGGATTTGTGCCTCTATCAGAAGACGGATGCATTATTCCAGAGTCCTGCAGGATGAGTTAAACCCAGAGTGAATTATTTGCTTTGACTGATGTGTACAGTAACTGAAGACAGTTTATTACTGGGGTGGGTTTTAATCTTCTCTTAAAATGAGTTCTCCTCGAATTCGGCCCAAGTGCCCAGTCCCTTTAATGGACCTGAAGTTGAGTAAGATGAGAAGCTCCTAAAATAGTTGCAACAAGAAGTGAAACCTTCTGTTTCATCATCTGTTCCAGAAAATATACAGTATATTTTAACTACAGCCTCTCTTCCATCCCCCTCCCAATCATTTTTATTAGTGATTGATGTGATTGTAGAGTGGTTTGGTGGGAAAAGCACTTGCAACCAAATTTAGTAAACCACAGGCCAATTTTATTTTTAGTTTTACTGAACAAGGGCAGATAGCAGTTGCAAGTGGATTACTGTATCTGCTGCTAATCTTTTACTTTTTGAAAATGTTTTGGCTCTTGCTCTCCCTAGTATGTTTTATCTATTTTGAATATAATTTTCTTTGAGGGGAAAAGGCCATTCTTTTCCATCGTAGAACCCCATTTTTTTATTTCAGTATGTAGGCTTCACCTTAGTAAAAAATGGAATGTATTTGTAGTCATTGATGCTATAGAAATTTTGAAACTGAGAAATTGTGTATCATAATTAATAAATGATAGGAATAGGGAATCATAAATAATGGCTTAATATTAATTGTCATCAACATCCTAAAGTTGCTCAGATTAATAAGGTACAAGCAGAATAATACAGGATGCAGTTAGATAGGGAATGTGAACGGGATTCATTTTTCATCTGTACAGACAAGGGCAGGCATCCAGGAGATAGTTAATGAATGTGATTTGGTTCGTTGGTTGATTGTTGAGTGAATGTTTGAGTCCTGCACTCACTCCCGGGCACCAGAGTTTTGAAAATGAGATTAATTTTGCCCAGGGATCTTGAAGGGGTTGTATAATTATCAACTCTTAAGCACTGGAAGGGTCATTAGAAGTCTCAAACTTGGCCAGCAACCCCACCCAAGATTTCTTCTATAGGAATCCTGACAAATGGCCCGCTGCTGTGCTTAACCATTGTAATGATTAAGGGCACATCAATTCTTTTCCGGTCAATTCTGGTCCATTCTGTTATTGGATAGCTCTGATTGTGGGACTGTAACAAAAGCTCAAATGTGCTTTGCAGATTCTCCCATATATGGCCAGATATCGTCATGGCTAGAGAGAAGTCAAGCAAGAGAGTAGTTCCGAAAACCTTGAGAAGCTTGTGTTAGGGGCTGCATTTATATACTGCCTTCATCCCATTTTGAAAGGCACTGAGAAGTCTCAGCATTTCTCAGCATTCTCCCTGGATTTTCCATAGTGAAGTTTTGATGGGGGCTTCTTTTAGATTCTCATAAAAATTGTTCTAGGAGGAGATATGGGGAAGGCATTTGGGAGGCAGGAGAGGTGATATGGTGTGTAAAAACGTTCTGGGCTTTTGGCTCCTCACAAACTCAGTATGAGCCCACGTTGTTGCAGGCCTCCCAAAGCTTCCTTAATGAGGTATCACATCCCTGCTGTGGTGAGTGGTAGCCCCACCGCGGTCATTGCTAGATCGCATCCGTTCTGATTGTCACGTTGAATGAAATAGGTCTCCAAAGAAGGACTGTCAAGAAATGAAGGCTCTCGACAGATGAATGGATGAAGAAGATGTGGTGTATATATTTGGGGTTGGCCAAAAAGATCATTCAGGTTTTTTTGTTTTTTAAAACAGAAAAACCCGAACAATCTTTTTGGCCAACCCCATATATATACACAGTGGAATATTAGTCATAAAAAGAATGAAATAATGCCATTTGCAGCAACATGGATGGACCTAGAGGTTATCATACTAAGTGAAGTAAAGTCAGACAGAAAAAGACAATTATATGATATCACTTATATGTGGAATCTAAAAAATAGTATAAATGAACTTATTTACAAAACAGAAATAGACTCACAGACATAGAAAACAAACGTATGGGCTTCCCCGGTGGTGCAGTGGTTAAGAATCTGCCTGCCAGTGCGGGGGACGTGGGTTCGAGCCCTGGTCCGGGAAGATCCCACATGCCGCGGAGCAACTAAGCCCATGCGCCACAACTACTGAGCCTGCACTCTAGAACCCATGAGTCACAACTACTGAAGGCCGTGTGCCTAGAGCCCGTGCTCTGCAACAAGAGAAGCCACCGCAATGAGAAGCCCGCGCATCACAATGAAGAGTAGCCCCTGCTCGCCGCAGCTAGAGAAAGCCCGCGCACAGCAACAAAGACCCAATGCAGCCATAAATAAATAAATAAATAAATAAATAAATTATTTTTAAAAAAGGGAAACAAACTTATGATTACCAAAGAGGATAAGTGGGGCAGAGAGGCAGGGGAGAGATAAATTAGGAGTTTGGATTAACATATACACACTACTATATATAAAATAGATAAACAACAAGGACCTGCTGTATAGCACAGGGAACTATATTCAATATCTAGTAATAACCTATAATGGAAAAGAATCTGAAAAATTTTATATATATATATATATGTATATGAATCACCTTTCTGAATACCTGAAACTAACACAACATTATAAATTAACTATAATTTTAAAAATGATTTTTAAAAATCAAGTAAGAAGAAGAAATGTAGGTTCTGGAAGCCTTGAATGAGGAAGAGATGAGAGACTGGTAACGCTTAGCTTGGGGAGGAGAACGTAGTTCCAGATTTGAGGAGGTCTGTCAAGGAAGAGGGAATAGATTTGTTCAGTGTGGCTGCAGAGAGTGAAGATGGGGAGATTGCTGTGAAGGGTGACTAGTGAAGATGGGGGGGAGAACAGAGATTATAGTGGGCCAGGTTTGCTTCAGAATTTCCTGGTATCTTTATCTAGAACTGACCAAACCCTCTGTTTTTTGGTCCTTACCTTTTTTATTATAATTGGAAAAGCTGCAATCTGGGTATTAATAATGAAAATTTCCCCAATAGAAAAGTTAAAGTCTTTTTTTTTTTTTAAATCATGATCTGAATGCAGACTTTAGGAAAAGAGATTTTTAAAAAAACATTGTTACCATTATTTTTGTGTAAAACTGATGCTCTTAGTCTAGGTTTGTTTGCAAAAAGCCAGATGCTGCTATGCAGTTAATTTTATTTCAGCAAAACATTTTCTAGGAGCCCACTCCTTGGCTGATACTGTGCTGGGAACTGTGTGATCATAGGTGAGCATATTTGGGGCTCCTTGGGGGTTCTTGGTGGCCCCACACTGCTCATGGGGCTGCAGTGGAGGTGAGTGAGGGGCTGGATGAGGAATGGGAAAAGGGCAAAGGTAAGGGTGGCCTTTAAGCAGGATTTAGGAGGAGGAGTCGGAAGGCAGAGAAGGGCAGACATTCCCACACAGGTGACTCTGTGTGCAGAGGCATGGGGTGTGGGAAGAGCAGGCAGCAGCATTTGGCTCCCAGGGACTGGTGCTGCACGGGACGGGGCACACACCGTAGAGGGAGGTGTAGGAGAAGCGAGCTAGGGCTTGCACATTGGTTTGGTTTTCCTTCTCTTTTGTTGGGTTGGGCTGGGGGCTGTATAGTTTGATTGGAGACAATCCCAAGCTGTTTTGTACCCAAGCATTTTGCTCCATCTTTACTTCTGGATCAAAAGAAAAATTGTCATAAATGGGAAATTGGCCTTTGGAAGTTGGAAATTAGCCAAAGAGCTCAACAAACCATTTATGATTTATAAATTTTAAAAAATTCTGCCTAGAAACTAGGAACAACACAGATTTACAGATTTTTAAAAGCATGTAGTCGTACTTCTAAACACCTTTTTTATTCAGATAATCTTTGTATATCTGTACTTGTTTATCTCTGCATCTTTTTTGTGCTTTCTTACTCTGTCATTTTTCTCACCGTCTCCCCTTTTCACACTCCTGCCTTCCTCTCCTTCTTCTATCTGTAACTCTTTCTCCCCTCCCTGCTCTTCCATTCATTATTCTTCATTAATTCACCACATTTACTCTTATTATATGTCCTGAGTAGAATTTTATATTTTCACCTTTCCCTTTTACAAAGGAAGACTAAACCAAGATTTATTTTTTACTTATGTGGCCTTTGATTTTTACCCTTCTCTCTGAGTCAATGGGAGATAGAATAAACTAATATATCTTGCAGAGGGTAAACATTTAAGTAGAATTAGAAGAAATACGGTAAAGCTTGAGAGAGAAAAACGATGTGCAACAGGTGGTTAGGATAGTGGGGTAACTGGTGGATGAGGTATCCGTGGGTTGGAGGACCAGCTTACTTATTCCAGAAGCTAGACTCAAGGTTTCACGAGTAATAAAGCAAGCCATTTTGGGGGTTCATACTGTTAGGACTTCATACTAAATATAGGACTTTTAGATATTTGTATGAATCTTAGTGAAATCATTGTAGTGATATGGTCAAATATGGGAAAATCTTACACAGAGAAGGTTTGGCAACCGTGTCATGAATCCACCAAACCTAATTCATGTCCTTTTGAACCTGTCTATCATTAGCTGACCTGTAGCCTTTTTTTTTTTTAAGTATAAGAGATGATCTGATTAATCAACAGATCTGGCTGGATTTCACCTCTTCATGATGAAATAATTAAGTCAAATGGAAGCTCCCACTTCATCACATCAGACTGAAACCACATGAAGACGTGAGCCTGCTGATTTGTTTTAGAAAATCTATAAGTAAAATGATAATGTAATAGGTATCCTAAAGCAGAAAAAAAAGTAATTAATAAGTATATGCCAATATGAGCCACAATTGGGTTTTTTTTTTTTTTTTTTTTTTTACTAGTAAAGAGTATTTTTGCAAACCTTTATTGAATTGTGGCCATCTATAACAATTTGAACATGCAGGATTTAAAAAAACATTTAGTTTTGACCCTCAAGGGTCTGAAAATAAAAATATTTTATCCTCTGGTTTTAAATGGATTGTAGAAAATGAAGAAGATACAGAAAAATACATACTTAAATTATAGAAAATTTAGAAGACATAGAAGAACATAAGGAACATTCATAATCCCCCCTTCCCAGGGCCAGTGCTATTAACATTTGGATGCATTTCAGTCTCTCTTTGTTTATGTGATTCATTAATTATTATATATAATTTATATCATGCATTTTTCCATTAACCTTATAACTTAAGCATTTTCACTTCTAGTACAGATTCTTTATACATGAAATTTTTAATGGCTCCTTAGATTGACTCCATGCACTGTAATTTAAAATAGTTCCTGAGTGAACTTCACGTTCAGTCTAGAGGCACCGAAACGGCTGGAATTTTGGATGTCAAGGGCCGCTCTTTCAGCTGTCAGGCCACTGCAGGGGGCTAGTGGCCACGGGAAGCACGTGCACTTGGCAGCCAAGCCGGCCTGCCTTCAGATCCCACCTGAGTGCTTCTTAATCCCTCACCACTGTGAACCTTGACAAGCTGCTTTGCCTCTTAGGAGAAGGAAAGCCCCGTCCTGAGCTCTGTAGTAATCCTGCCCAAACATGCAGACCTGGACCAGCTCAGGACATCGTGTCCACTGGTCTGCAGCAAAATGAGAAAAAAATACAGAGCCACGGTGTGAGTGTTTCTTCAAGCTGAGTGTTTCATTTGCGTCCTTTATGGTGAGATGATGCCCTTTGGTGAGTGTACGCTAGGCGGTTGTTTCTTTAATGAAATGAAGCTGATAATGGTACATAGGCGTCCTTGGCCCATCACTTGTCTTTAAAGCCCTGCTTTGTGAAATCCCAGTCTGCGAGCAGCTCTTTTGCAGGACAGCTGTGTCAGATTTTTGGTGTTTCCCTGGCTGTTCCCTGCATATCTTTGCTCACCTCGCTCGCTCTTCCTGGGATGCTCATCCCCACCCTTTGACAGGATGGAAATTCTGTCTGGGCTCCTCAAGCAGAGCCCTCCGAGCTTTCCAGACCTGCCTCTCCACCTAGAAGGATCATTTCCCCCTCGTGTAACACTCGTTCTGCTTACTTGATTCTCTGGCTGCCTTCCCCGAAGAGTCTAGATGCTCCCTGAGGAAGCAGAGTCCTGTTCCGAGGACCTTTCCTGAAGAGTCCTGGGAACGGGGCTCTGGGCAAGGGCACAGAGAAAGGCACGGCCCCTCCAGCACAGCCTCTCGTGGCCATGTGGGTGCTGTTTACTCTGACGGCACTGCCGAGGTTGCGGTCCAAAGGTGCCTTTCCAATCAACGTTGTAACACTTTTACAAACAATGAGTTTATGTCATCAGAGGAGGAAAATGTGGGAAAGAGTGTAGAATGAGAAAATGGACAATGTGAAGAAAACAAGATGACTGTTAAGAACAAGCAGATTATCTAGTAATTATTTAACTCGTTGTATCACATGTTTCCGGAGATACATTCGTTTTAAACAAATCCCAGGTTTAAAGATAGTGAACTTTTCTTTCCCCACAGATTCAAATTGAAGAAAAATGGGTTGCTTGTGTGGGAATGTATCAATATTGGAACCCAGGGGTAAGGGCTAACATTGCTTCTTTATTTCCACACTCTTACTAGCTAGATGCTTCCCCCAATTCTGACAACTGAGAAATTCACCAGTGAGAGAGGACCTGCTATAGCCCATAGAGCCAAGGCCCCATATGTCAGAGACTGAGGGAGGGGTGGGGACCTTGGAGCCGGCCTGTTCATGTTTGATCTTCACAGGAAAAGAAATAGATAGACTGCTGCCCTTCCTTTCTCCGTGGACATCTTTCCTGACCCTGGCGACATATCTCTTTGGCACTCTTTCCAGTCTGATAGGCATTAAGGGAAAAAAGAAGCTTTTCATGCATTTGTTGACAGAACGAGAAAGAGGATATGGTTGTCTGGTTCCGATTGTGAAAATCTGAGCTGGAGCTGTCTGAGGAGAGGAGGCTCGTTATGGGCAACACAGCCCAGCCTGTATGTGAACACTCCCTGCTATCACAAGAAGGGTCTAGCTAGATTCCTTCACCAGAAATGACAGTGACAGTGCTTAATGCCAGAAAAGAAAAAGTTATCATTTTGCTGTGCTTGATTTTGGATTGGGAGAAGAGATTTGGACCATCTCTTTGTTAGTGTCAGAGCAGTGTAGTAGAGAAAGCCAGTATACGTAGATGGGACAACCTTACCCGTCCTAAGACCCCTCGCCTGCCCGCGTCTGGCTGTATTAGGCACGGGGGGCTTTCCTTCCCCACTCGCTGAGTTGCACGTACCATCAGGGCAGCATGGCTTATCAGTGAATCCCTGACTGCTCCTTTGTTGCTCTCTGATTGTTTCAAGTGCAGTGAGCTTGTCTCCACTGCTAGTTTGTGAGCTTATGGAGGGCAGGGACCATATTTTACTTTTTTTTAACTTATTTTACTAAAGACCTCTAACATCAAGCGGGAACTTGGAAGTGTTGTTTTTGAATGAATGGTTAGATGGATGGATGAATTAATGAGTGAAACCGTTTCTTAGACCTTGCTCTGATGATCCCAAGGAGTCTCAAGCCGGATAATATTCAGGTATGCTTTCTGAGTAGATTAAAAGTCAGGAGATTAGACTATGTCCATAAAGGTGTTCCCTGAAGTCTGTGCACAATAGCAAAGAGTGGGAAATATCCCAAATGAGTAATGATGACATAGAATTGGTTCAGTAACTGGAACATTTACTTGCTCTACTATGCAGCCTCTAAAAAAATGATGGTTATGTAGCAACCTAAAGAAACATGTTTGAGAAAGTGTTGTCATGAAAGTGACATTCCAGATGCCACAAATATTTGGGAAACCCAGCTGCACAGGAAAAAAGAAAAGAAGGAAATTTACCAAAATGTGAATATTGGTTGTTAAAATGGTAGATTATGAGTGATTTCTTTTCTCTATTTTCCAAACGCCCTGGAAAGTGCCTAAACTACTTTTATGATGTGAAAAAAGCTTTTTTTTTTTTTTTTTTTTTTACTAGTAGGGGGAAAATGATCTAAAACAAATATATCAATTATGAACAGTTCTTAAGTCTTGGAAGGTGAGTACTTGGCTACTTATCCTCTACACTTCTCTGTATCCTGGAACTATTTTATGATTAATTTTTTAAAAGGAAAATAGTAATAGTTCAGCAGCAAGGATGTAGCAACAGTATCAAGAGTGCTAGTTAAAATTATAGGAAGATGGAAGCTTCTATTTAAACATGGTAATAGTCTTGGGCTATTTGGAATAGGGAGATACAAGTCTGCCAAACTTGGTAACCCCCGAGAACGTCTCTGTTTAAGAGCTTAGCACAGCAGTCAGACTGTTTATGATGATGATGATTCTGCCTTATCAAATAAATGTTTTATTATGTTCAGTAGACTCTGTTTAATAAGACGTGGAATTAGTACTTTTTAGTACTTAATTAGTACTTAAAGGCACTTAGTAAGATAAATTTGAGTTATCTGAAAATTCACTCACGTGAAACACCTGAAGATCGTGAATCTTCAAGGGCAGTGGGGTAGCTCACGTGCCCCTCACAGTGGACAGGTGGCAGCTGGTCAGGTGTATCACTGTTTTTTGTAACATAACATACTGATCAATCAATGGGGAAATGGTATTCGCTAACGTGGTGCTGGTCTCCTCTTTTATGGTCAAGAGATTTCGTCAGGATATTGGTTGGCTTCTCATCTCATTCTTAAGTACGTCTAGTCATTTCCAACTCTGTGCTTAAATTCTTGTTGGCTTGCCCAGCGTGGCCTTCCTGACAGTTGTTTTTGTAACTAGCCAAGTGACCAAAGTCATGTGGACATTTCTTTGAGGGACAAAATCAGGAAAGTCAAGAAATAGCTTCTGGGGTATTAGCACAGGGCTTACCTTAGGGCTTCTAGGGAGGATAGAAAAGTGATGGGAAGAAATGGAATACTGTGCAGCAATGAAAAGGAGCAGACTCCCAAACCATGCAGCAACATGCATGAATCTCCAAACCTTCATGCTAACTGAAAGAAGCCAGACACAGAAGGCCACATACTATGTGATTTTATTCATATGAAATTCTAGAAAAGGCAAACTACAGTGGCAGAAACCAGATCAGGTTGCCTGAGGCCTGAGATTGAGGAAGGGGCTTGCCTACAAAGAGGCACCAGGGAACTTTTTGGGGGTGATGCAAACACTTTTTTTATTGTGTGGTGGTTACACAACTATATACATTTGCCAAAACTCATCAACGTGTACACTTAAAAATAGATGAATTTTACTCTGTAAAGCTGTTTAAAAGAAGTTAATATGGAGAGAGCTTCAAATCGCTTTTCATGTTCCTTTGAGGATGAATTATTGCCAAACCATTTTCAGTATTGTTATGGTTTGTTGGATGCCCACAATAAGCTACCATCCTAAATGTTTGAAAGTGCCTCCTCTGACATTACTCAGGGTGGAGTTTAAACGCGTGATTGATTAAGCTGCAGGGTCAGGGTATAATTCATCCTCAGCTTTGGATTTTCCTTGTCTCCATTTCCTTGTCTCCATGTGCTCAAATGTGTTTTCATATTGCTTCCAGTGTTTTGGGGACATGACCTCATGGTATCATACCCTCAGGCCCTGGAGAAGCAGAGATTGTGCACTTGAGCCTTGTCTTGGAGACCTTTCAGTGCCCTGGACATTTTAGGTACCTTTTCCTTGGGCCTTACACTTGATGGAAATGTGGATCTGGCTTACAGGGGATCAAGGGCGGGGGCTCTCTTTTTTCCTAGTGCTCTTGGTTGCTTCATTCCCCGTTTGGCAGTGCAAACTCACTGTGACCTTTTTCCTTCTCACAGTATTGAATGGATGTTTTTATTTTTTAGTGGAAAATAATTTTTAAAACAGAAGAGAGGAGATCTCGTTTTAAACGAATTAAAAGTAAATTGAAAAAGACCAACCAAAATTAATTTCTAAGTTTCATCAAAATTTACATTTTACTCTCCCTTCTTGGACCATGAGTAATAATGCTGGGAAACCAAGGACAGTTTTTCAGCAACTTAAATTTTGATTGAAAAAACCTGAAATCGAAAGATTTGGACTCTTTTCCATCTGTCTATTTTCATTCATTTTGGGGATTACAATTTAGAGTCTCATTTGTAATATAAATGAGCATATTTGTTGCTCGGTGATTATACTGTGATTAAACTGTGATTATATATATTTATTTTTGATGTCAGCCTATTGTTTATTTGATTTAACTCTTTCCTTTTTTTTTTTTAAGTTGGTGTTTTATTCTCCTCTCTCTTTGCCCTGTATCCTCTCTGTAAAGCGCCTGTGCAGGGCCTGGTGGTGAGCGAGCCCCAGTTTCTTGGTGACAGAGTGGTTCACTGTTGATTGGCAGGCTGGGCCTGAGACTCTGGAGCAGCGCTGCAGCTCCCATTGTTCCCTGCAAATGTCTGCCTCTCCCGGCTGTGGAAATTGATGACTGAATAATGTAGTGTACACATACCGAGAACTTACCACTCCAGACAGAACAGTCTGTTTTTCTTTTGATGCAGTGTTCTGAGAATATGTACAAAGCTTTTCTGGTCCCATGCCTTCAACTCTTTTATTTCCTCTAATATTTCAACCTCTTACACATCGGCAGTGTCTTTAATCTTATTGTTATTACCAGCTAGGGGCTAAGCATGGAGCCTGAAGCTGATTTGCTGTGTGACCTTGGGTTTGAATTCCCTTATCTTAAAATTGGGAGGATAGTACTGCCTGCATCTGAGGGGATGTGGTTTACTAAAGCTAATTAGTGATTATAAAGCAGTTTGTAAACATGCTTAACAGTGCAAAATATGTTCCAAGTTCGTTCTCTTCTCTCTTTTTTTTTTAATTATTTATTTATTTTTGGCTGTGTTGGGTCTTCGTTTCTGTGCGAGGGCTTTCTCTCTAGTTGCGGCGAGTGGGGGCCACTCTTCATCGCAATGCGCAGGCCTCTCACTATCGCGGCCTCTCTTGTTGCGGAGCATAGGCTCCAGACGCGCAGGCTCAGTAGTTGTGGCTCACGGGCCTAGTCGCTCCGCGGCATGTGGGATCTTCCCAGACCAGGGCTCGAACCCATTTCCCCTGCATTGGCAGGCAGATTCTCAACCACTGCACCACAAGGGAAGCCCCGTTCTCTTCTCTTAATCCCCCTACCCAGCAACTTAATCTGCACAGGTTCATTTGTTAGCACAGTCATTCATTCATTTCTTCATTCAACATTTTTTTTTTTTTTAAACAGAGCACCTGCTACGCTCCAGGCACTGCTTTAGGTGCTAGGGATTCAGCAGTGAATGAAACTGACTCTTCCCTTGTGGAGCTTACATTTTAGTAGGAAAGACACATAATAAAATAATAAATAAGACCTGGCTTTTGTTTTTAAAGAGCCACTCTGGCTGCATTCATGAGAATACACCATAGACTCCTTTAACGGGTAGTATCATTTTCTCTTATACTTAAAAGATCCATCTGTTTGTAGTTCCGAAGACTGGACATGGGTAATGTCCCTTCTCCTTGATGTAGAAGGACACTTCAGTAATTGCTAGAGGGTAGAAGAATAGTCTTTCTATACATTAATTCTTTCAGTAAATATCGAGCATGTTATACACCTGTACTGGGTGGTCAGTGGAACACCCTTCTCAAAGGATGTGGCTCCTACCTGTAATGGGGAGACAGACACATCGGCCAAGAATTACAAGTCAGTGAGACACTGCTGTAAGGAAGGTGTGTGTGTTCAAGATGTAGTGGTCCCTGAGGGAGTCAGGGAAGGCTTAACCAGAGGAACAGAGAGCCTTGAACTGGAACTTGAAGGACACGGACAAGTTGGCAACATACATGTGCGAGGAGGGTCTCTCCAAGCAGGGAACACAACACAACAAAGGCCGGATGCGTCACAGAGCAAAGCCTGGAGGCTTCTGGCAGGAGAAGTGTCTCAGTCGAGCTGGGGATGGAGAAGGAGGTGTGGAGTTATGGAAGACGAGGCTATACCCAGCAGTTTAGCCCTAGGGTTAGGTAAAACGCTTCACTCGATCTCCAAAGAGATTGAAGACCAGAGGGACCCAGTGACTGTCCCAGTCATGTAACTCAACGGAGGCAGGATTGAGACTGAAAGCTCTCCTGGCTCCAATGCAGTGCCCGTGATTTTCATCCCTGGAACACGGGATGAGCCCTAGGCCAGGGTTGACCTATACGGTGGATCGCGTCTGATATGGTTGCCTGGGAGCAGGTGGAGGTGCTGAAATCCAGGCTGCTCTCTGCTGGCCACACTCTGCATCCTGTGCAGTTATCTTCCCACCCAAAAGAAGAGGCACTTCTTTAGAGGTCCCACACAGGGCCAGATGAGCTAGCAGGGCCCTCGGTGGCCTGCTGAGACATAACCCCGGCTTGGAGGGGCAGATACAGAAATGAAAATGTTGTCATTTCAACACCAGGGCTTTCTTCTCTACTTGGCCTCTTACTCTGTGCTAGGAGCTAAAAACGGGCTGGGGGAGGGGACAAAAGGAAAGATGCCCACAGTAGAAAGGCCCTGAGTATTTGGGAAGTACATGTGGAGTCTAAGGGCATCTTCCACTGCCCTTAGAACTGATTTCTGACCCTGGGAAATTGGTGCTCCCTGAGTGGCAAGCTCTCTGCGAGCCTCAGGAAATATGCTGCTGCTCACCTGACTCTGAGAGACTGCGAAGCCTCTGGCCTATAGTTGTGGTCTACTACCTGTCACAGAGACTTCACAAGCGGTTCTCAAAGTGTGGTCCTCAAAGGACCTGTGTAGGAATTATTGTTCGTGTGTGTGTATGTGTGTGTGTGTGTGTGTGTGTGTGTGTGTGTGTGTGTGTGTGTGTGTGTTAGAGGGGGTGGTACATATGAGAAATACAGGTTTGGGGGCTTCACTCTAAACCTACTACATCAGCATCTCTGGAGATGAGGCCCAGGAATTTCACCAAGCTCCCCAGATAATTTTTATGGGCAGTAACATCTGAGACATTCTTTTTTTGTGATTTTTTTTTAATGTCCTGCTGACAAAGAAGAGGGAGAAAATGTTTGAGCATCATTAGGAAGCTAACCCTAACATTTGAAAATTAATTTTCTTTCATTTAATAATCTAACTGGGAAATCATTCCATATCAGTAGTAGAACTGCCTCATTGTTTAAATGGCTGCATAGTATTTCACTCTGCAGATACACTATAATTTAGCTAACTAGTATTCTTCTGACTGTGGTGGTTTTTCCAACTGTAAATCCAGAAATAGGTTGTAAATCAATTTGTCTTGACCAGCATGAATTTTTAAGTATTATTTTTAAAATGAAAAAAATTAGAAAAGAATATTTGTGAAACTTTTTTTCCAGTTTTCCATGTGGTTGAAATACTAAAAATTATTTCTTACTGTAGGCTGTGGTCAGAAGTCTGAAAGCCACAGATTAAGAGAACTATAAATATTTAAAATATCTCTCAAGCACCCAACATCAGAAACTTATGTTATCTTTCTGAGGGTAAGTTCATAGTAACAGCTGAACTTACTTTATATGAACATTTATACCAAAACCAGGACTTTAAAAAAGAATTGTTATTAGTTTAGTCTATGCCTGATAATAATGAAGTCTTCCAGTTCTTAAGGCATGCTTTATTGAAAATGTCTAGTTTGATCTCAGGACTGTAGATAATATAAGAACATAAAAGTTGAATTGAGAGTCTTGTTGGCATTCACTTGACATTACTCTAAATACAGCCTTTTTATGGAGGGAACTGGCCTGGTTTGAGGAGTGTTGGCCTCTTACCAACACCTTACAGGAATTTTCTGGCATTCTATCACTGTGTACCTAAAGAACATACGGCAAGCTCTTTGGCTTCACTTCTGGAGCTCAGAAAACTGAGCCTTTAAAAAATCCTTTTCTTAAACCTTCTCTTCTGGTTTTCAGCTTTCTACACAGGAGCCGTGTGTTCGGTTTGTTTGTTAACTTAAACTTTCTAGAAGTCACATGTCTCTGAGTTGTGTCTAGATGGACTTTCTGTTTAGCATTTGGCTTAGGATTTCACTGGAACAGGATACAGGCTGTGGGCTGCATCTTTTGAGCCTGTGAATTTTTTGTTCTGTCCTGAATTGAAAACTGGGATAATAGAACATAACTGAGAGCTTCCTAAAACTAAGCCATGAATGGGTTTCACATGTGCCACCACATATTCATGGCTGTAAATTTCTGACTGTGCTAAAATGTAATATTTCCTACAACCATTCGAAAAGTTGTAACAGTTCAAATTACATTTGAACATCATTTGTGTGGCTCCCTTTGTAAAGTTCTTAAATTCAGTGATTTCAAAAGGTTACAATTGGAATATTTATAAAAATCCATTGTTCAGTGTTTTTCCTAGCATTTTGTTTTTCTTATAATAATGTAATACAAAGAAAGAAAATTGATTTTTTTCACCAGTCCCCACATAGGTGTTGCCAAATCACCCCTACATTAATTCAGTGTGTTGAAATATTATCAAATTTACTGTGTTCTGCCATCATGTGAAAAATGTTGGAAGCACCAACAGAAAATGCTGTGGACCAGATACTAAAATCCTCTCTAGAACCTTCTAAGGGCATACATGTTCTCTCCTGCCCCAGACCTACTGAACCAGAATCTCAGTGGGGGTTGGGTGAGGGCTGGGCAAGCATATGTTTTCCAGACCACGGTAAACATACCATAACGAGTATTCTTGTCTCTGTTAGTGCTCCTCCATTTTGGCACCTCAGTCACTTTGCCTGTCTTCTGGGCACCTGGGACTTGTAGTAACTTCATTCAGCCTTTACGGGAGCTCTTCAGCCTATCCTGGTCTTCCTCCCTACCTCCTCTTTCCTGAAAGAACCGCGACCTCTATCTCCTCACCCCCAGTGTGCTCTCAGCGGACCTTCCCGACCACTTTACGTGTTGGTCCACAGGGCTGTGCCTCCTGCTCCTTGAGGGCAGGATGTCTTCCTCATCCAGGGCCTGGTTGCATAGCGCACCCGCAGTAAATACTGTACATTGAATGAATGAATTACTGAGTGCCAGACAACTGGAAAAGCAAATGCACCTCTGGCTGGTGCAGAGGGGAGGGAGTGAATGGACCCTTGCTAAGAGTTTCCTTTGGTCTTTTCCTTGAAAGGTTTGGCCATTTCAGGGGCAGGCTGATGACCCCTCAGGTCCTCAGGCACTGATGGGAACACACGAAAGCAGTGTTTTGTGGCAGGATCCGAACCAGGATAGGGCTCACTAGAGGCAGTGGGGAAGTTTGTCTCTGATCTGAAGCAGGAGTAGTGGGGCAAGAGGTCATCAGAGTGGGCCGCAGGGTAGTAACTCAGCCCTTCCACTTTAGGTCTACCATGACCCAATTAATCAGCTAATTCATGAATCAATCAATTAACTAATTAGCCAACTAATTAGTTAATTAACTAATCAGTTAACTAGTTATCTAATCAATTCACATTTGTGTGGTTTGCAGTTTCCAGACAGCTTTTGTATATATTATCTCATTTGAGCCTCCTGCCAAGCCCGGGGGGTGGGGGGTAGTTAGCTGGGGGCCTCTATTTTATAGATAGGGAAACTGAAGGTATATTCACACATCTCCTAAGTGGTAAGTCTGGGAGTGAGCCCAGGTCTCTGGACTCCTAATTCAGTGCCCCTTTCCCTCTTCCCAATGTCCACAGTTTCTTCAGGGCCTGTCGGTCTCGGCCAGTGCGTACTCAGCTCAGCAGTGAGACCCAGAGAAAACTGGAGGCAAATATTCTTCAGAACACAAGTTTGGATCAGAGGCCTGTTAGGATATACAAATCAGATTTCCTTGTTCTCTTTGAAAAATGTCTTTAGTCTAATCTGAAAAGCTTGTCATGCCTGTCAAAAGGAGCTAGCGACAGGTGAATAGCAAAGCATTCTGAGAATGAGAATAAAGGGTTTTATTAGGGAGGGAGGGCACAGCAACTTAATAATTACTGTTGAAATAGTCACAGCAATGCTGAAGCTTCTCCATAATTTAATCTAACTTAATACTAGCTGCCTCCTCCCTAGTGGCAATACATAAATTAATTAATAGTAGGTTGGATTTGAAGCTATGCCTTTATATTTAGGCAATTATTAACTTGTTCTCTGTGTCTCTCTTACTTGGTTGGGTCTGTTCTCAGAAATGAGAGTAGCTTCTGGTTCCTATTTCTGTTGTGACTTCTACCAGCATCAGGATTTTGAAAACATATACTGTTTTATCTACTTTTTACTCCCTCTTGTAATAAACACCTGAGCCCTGCAGAGAGGTTACATCAACTTGCTTTGTAGCACATAGTAGCTGTGGTCCTGGAATGTGGATCTCGCCTCTTTAGTTTTTCTCCTAAGAGGCGAGGAGGGTAATGAAGGCTGTGGGCTCTGAGTGAGGTAACCTGGACTTGAATTCTGGCTCTACCAGTTACCTACTGTGTGACCTTGGGTAAGGTGTATAACCTGCCTGTGCTTCAGTCTCCCCATCAGGAACATGGGTAATAAGTACATCTACCCTATAGGGTTGTCGTGACAATTAAATAAATTCGTACCTATAACGTTCTTGGAAGAATGCCCAGTGTGTTCTAAGTACCGATAAACATTAGTTAACATGTTTAACAGTATCCCTGCAAGTCCTCAGTTGCTTTTCATTCCCAAGGTAATGACATAATATTCTCTTGCTTATCACCAAGTCACTCCATAGGCCAGATGGTCTAAAAGGATCAAAGCTGGCCATCTGAGGTCCTGGCTCCACTGCATACACCACTCGTGATGACTGCTCAGAAAGATCATTGGTGGAGAGGCAGAGGCACCATTCAGAAAGCATTGCCATCCAATCCACATCCTGGGGATATGCAAAGATGAATTATTGTATGTGTAATTCATCCGAGAGCTCACCATTCACAGGGCGAAAAGGACTTGCAAGGAAGCATTTCTGATACTGGTGATAAATGCTATTGATGAGCCGGGAGGAGTGGTGGGGAAAGGTATTTCTGGTTTGCTGCGGATCACCTGTCCCAAGTAGATTTCACCCTCATGTTTTGGAAAGCCACAGCCTTGTGAAGGGTGACTTGGAGCAGAACAGAGGAGCCGTTAGTGAGGTGGAAGAGTGTGGCTGCAGAGAAAATGCTGCATCTTAACAGTCGATCAGCCTCATGCCCCGAGTCCACCCCTTCCCCTTTACTTTTCCTACAGCTGGGAGGTGGTTTTCTATCATGCCACTTTCTTGTGTAAACCCCTTCTTGCCCTCAGGAGCTTGCTGAGCCCCTGAGGCCAAGCAGCACAGAGGTTGCTATGGGCTTTGGGATGGGACGACCTGAACAGCCCCACCGCGTTGCTGAGCGGCTTCATGCCGGTCAGTGCCTGCCTCTCTGCCTCAGCCTCAGCCCTAAGATGGCATCAGGGTGCCTAGCTCAGTGGGTTGTTGGGCAGCAGAGTGCTTTTGCACAGGGCCTGGCACAGAGTAAGCATGCAGCATTAGTCATTGTTATTTTCTGGCCTCCAGCCTCATCTCTTGCAGAAGTCTGGTGTGGACGGCCTGTCCTGCCCTCCTACCCTCAGCTTGCCTGCTCCCCTCACTCTGCCGGCTCCCTCATGGCTCATCTCAAGATCCAGTGCCCTTGGGAAGCCCTCCTGGCAGTCTCTCTGTCCTCCTCACCCAACATAGCCCCGTGCCTGAGCAAGTGGTACTTATGTCAGTATTGGGTCTTACCATGCAGTATTTTATTTTTATTTTTATTTTTATTTTTTTTTAAATAGAGTCCCTCTTTTTTTAAAAAATTATTTTATTTCATTTATTTTTGGCTGCGTTGGGTCTTTGTTGATGTGCACGGGCTTCCTCTAGTTGTGGTGAGCGGGGGCAACTCTTTGTTGTGGTGCGCGGGCTTCTCATTGCAGTGGCTTCTCTTGTTGCGGAGCACGGGCTCTAGGGGCGCGGGCTTCAGTAGTTGTGGCATGTGGGCTCAGTAGTTGTGGCTCACAGGCTCTAGAGCACAGGCTCAGTAGTTGTGGCACATGGGCTTAGTTGCTCCGTGGCATGTGGGATCTTCCTGGACCAGGGCTTGAACCCGTGTCCCCTGCATTGGCAGGCGGATTCTTAACCACTGCGCCACCAGGGAAGTCCGTTTATTTTTATTTTTAATTAATTTATTTAATTTATTTATTTTTGGCTGCGTTGGGTCTTCATTGCTGCATGCGGCTTTTTCCAGTTGCGGCGAGCGCGGTCTACTCTTTGTTGCAGTGCGCGGGCTTCTCATTGCCGTGGCTTCTCTTGTTGCGGAGCACGGGCTCTAGGCACGCGGGCTTCAGTAGTTGTGGTGTGCGGGCTTCAGTAGTTGTGGCTCGAGGGCTCTAGAGCGCAGGCTCAGTAGTTGTGGTGCACAGGCTTTGTTGCTCCGCGGCATGTGGGATCTTCCCAGACCAGGGCTCGAACCTGTGTCCCCTGCACTGGCAGGTGGATTCTTAACCACCACACCACCAGGGAAGCCCCTATTATGCAGTATTTTAATTGCTACTCCTATTGGTCTCTCTCCCCAACTAGACTGCAAATCAGTGAAGGCAAGGACTCTATGACCTCTGAAATTCTGGAGATTGAAGTGGCCGGTGTACGGCAGTTATGCGCTAAACATTGGTAGATTTGAACTGTCTAATCATAGTACACATTCAACTCCCTGCTTAAGGCATCCCAGCCTAGACCCACCTCAACTGAAGTGTTGTTTCTATGTCGATTCTAAACACATGACGGTTTCTAGACTCATCCTTGCTGGAGGAGCATAGGCCATATTCTTGTATGTGTCCAGGTGATTTCCTTTTTCTTCCCCCTTCTCAAGGAGGGCTGACTTTCCATTCAAGAGATCACAAGAGCAAGAAAAAGTTCAGTGTGGTGGATAAGGGCTTGGGTTTAGAGTTAGGAAGACTGGGTTTGACCAGTTCTACCATTTATTTTTAGCTGGACTGCCTCAGACAAGCACCTTATACTCTCCGTGATCCAGTTCCTTCATCTGTAACTAAGAAGAGTCTGTCTTCTTCATGGAGTTGTAAGGGTTACGTGAGATCATAAATGCAAACTGTTCAGCACAGGACCTGGCACATAGTGAACTTTTAATGATTCATACCTGCTACGATTATGATTGTTGTTGTGTTTGTAGCTTCCATAGCAGCATTGTAGATTGGCAGTGCTCTCCATACATTTCAGAAGAATGAATTTTTTTTGCCTGAGGTAAAACAGAACATGGAAAAGAGTATTTGTCCAGCTGCCAATCTCAGCAGCTTGCAGAAACTTCATTACATAAAGCTGCTTAAAATAAGAGAGCCAGTACAATAGCACAAGACGTTAATACAGGAAGAGGACTAGAGATGAATCTGTTGATAACCTCCTTCTACCTAGATACGTAGCTACAAACAGAGAATTTTATGTTGGTGCCACCTACTTAGCCAGAATACCACCAGCTTGTTTATGAGTGTTTTTTTGTTAGTGTTGCTGTAAATGTCACTTCACCTCAGCCTGAAATGAGTTTTTTAAAAGGCATTTTACAGTTCATGCTCTATGCTATTGATCGGACTTGAAAAGTAATTGCTTCTTTTGAAGCTCTCTTTTGCCCTTGAAAACATCTCCGTGTTCTCTCAGAGCAGTGCCTCAAAATGTCGTCCCCAGATGTCCATGTGTGGGGGGGCGTTTATCAGATAAGATTTTGGCTCAGAGTTTCAAGTTATTTTGCTATAAATCCAAGCCAGTTCTTATTAAAACAGCCACAGAACATGTGGTCCTGAGCACGTGGCAGGATGCTGTTTGCTCTTATAAGCAATTAGCTGACATAAGGACAATTGTAAAACTTGTAACACGCAGCAACCCCTACATCTTAAACCATATATTTTGTGCCACATGGTGAAAGCTCTGTCTCATGTCTGCCTTTCAGTTCACGCTTGTAGTAGCAACACGATTCTGTTGTTAGGCATAGAGCCTGTTGAGGAGAAAGGGGTTTTTAGTTTGCGGAAACAGAAACATTGGGACTAGAACTTCCCATGTTTAATGTTCACTCAAACCCGTGTCTCTGTGTGTATGCAGTGTAGTGCAGGTTTGTGTTTCCAAGAGTCTGTGTCTTTCAATAGTAATTGACGATGTTACTGTATAAGGAGAATATCAGTTCCCCCACTTATTCAGTTATCACTTAGGAAAATGGCTACTTTGCAGACAAGGTATCGCATAGTTTGCTTCATTTTGAGTAATAATGGAATATCATCCATGCATCTGTTTGGTGTTTACTGAGCACCTATAGTATACAAAGCACAACGCTCAGCATTTGAGAGGTAGGAGGAATCAGATATGAGTCCCAATCCCTCAAGGTGCTTAGAGTCCAGAAGAGATCATACAGATATATAACTATAATACAAAATAGACTATGATAAATGATAGCATAAAAAAGGATTGGACAATATACTGCAGGAGTTATAAACATACACACACGCACACATACACACACACACACTTTTCAATCCTCTGTTCTCATATCCCTGGGAAGTCCCCTACCCTGAAGCTTGTATTGTCACTATAGGATCCTGTTTTGAAACTAACTAAAATGACCTCATGTGGGTATATAAAAAAATCACTTGTAGACTGGGGTCTGATTGGTGCTCCTCAGGAACCAGGGTCATGTTCTGTTTCTTTAGTAAAAGACAAATACTGGTAAATTTAAAACAACAGTAGAGACCCAACTCTGGATTGTAAAACCATAAATGTTTAGTTAGAGATTGTCATTGCATATGCCCTCGATGCTTTTTATAATGGTGAAATCTCTAAATTAAAGAAAAGAGGTCGTGTCTCCTAAGTTTGTTAAAAGTTCTTTTTGGGACAACCAGTATTCCTGGAGTGCTTACTGCATGCCGGTGCACAGTGTACAGATTAGAGGACAGTGAGTGAGCAAGAGATTACACTCCTGCTTTCCTGAAAACTTGGCTTTTAGTGAGGAAGACAGGTGATCCACAAGTAAACAAATAAATGAACAACATTTTTGATAGGCCCAAGCTGCTAGGAAGGAAATAAAATAGGCAATGGTACCAATAAAAATGGACAGTTACATTTGAGTTTTGTGGATGGTAGGTGGGACAACATTGGTTAGGGTCAGGGAAGGCCCATCTGAAGATGCAAAATTTATTCTGAGACCAGAGTTATGTCTGGTCTCTGGAAGAAGACCGTTCTTGATAGAGGGAGCAGCAAGTTGCAAAGGCCCTGAGGTTGGAACAAGTCAGCCTGTTCGATGAACAGAAGGAAGTCTGGTGTGGCTGGAACATTGTGAGTGAGGTTGAATGGGAAGGTGGGGTCCTAGGAGGCCACAGTATGGAGTTGTTACAGCAGATAGTTGTCAAGGGTAGTGCACAAAAGGCCATTTATCTTAAGCTGAAGCCATACTCCAGTACTATTCATACTAGGTTGAATTCTGGGTCCTGAGAGCAAGTTGCTGCTAGGTAACAAAAAGAGGAAAAAAAATTCTATTTCCTTTCCTGGGTGCTCCTGGCAGATTTTTAATAGTAAATACAATTTGCATATTGTCTGTCATCATCTCTATCTGTATCCCTTTATCTAGGCAGCAGGCATTATGAGTCTTTAATTTGATTTCCCCGTTGTGGTACCCCTTCCCTTCTATCCCTATAGCACTTCATTTTCTAAACTTAATTTTACCTTTCTTACCCTTTTAACCATTCTCAATCAAAACTCTCATATCTTCAAGGCAGCCGATTATAGCTGGTGGTTGGAAAGCAAATCTGATTCATGGCGTGAATAACCAATAGGGTCTGGTCTGCTTACAAAATTATTTGCATTTTTAAAAGAGTGTTGGTTAAGCCAAATGAATCTTCTATTCTAATGAATAAGATGGTAAAATAAAGATGAGCAAACCATTTGAGAAGCTTGGAGGATGACCTTTTTTGGACAGGAGAGACCCAGCCTTGCTTGCTTGGAGTTTGCCTCTGTGGTTAGAAGTGTCTGCTTTGTATGGCTTCTCCCTTTCCTCTGCTCACAGATTCTCTCAAGAGTTCCATGTATATCCATAAAGATTCTTTTGCAGCAGGCAGTTCCATATTTGGGAGTAGTGTGAAGGGTCAGAGACGGGTTGGGGGTGAGAGTGAGATAGAGTGGTGGCTCTCTGGGTTGATCAATTGTAAATTGATTATAAATTGAGAGCTAATTGTATTCAGGTATTTTATTTGGAGAATTTCACCTGCAGTTGGAGGATAAGAAAAATTTGATTATGGTTGACCTTTCTTCCACATCTATGTTTCATTTTCACTCTATGTTTATGCATGTGGATGCAGGGTAATTCTGAATAATGGTAATGATGAAGGGCCATCGTTACGCAGATCATTCTGGGTTCCTAATTAAAATTATGGCTGGAAATTGCTTCCTTATGTGTGGCTCGAATTGCCTTTGCAGTAATTTCGCTTTATAACTTCTACCTAATCCTCTCTTAACCACCCTTAAGAATCCTGCCTCGTCCTTGAAATTCACTCCTTTGAAATCTTTATGGGCAGTCCTGGTTTCCCCTAAGCTATGAGTATCCTGATAATTTGTTCCCAGAAGTCTTCAAGCTTGTAGGCAAAACAGTCTTTGCTCCCTTTAACCACCCGCCGTCCCACACTCTTAATGAGTTCTGGTTTTGGAACACAACTTGATTTCATGTTGTGGTCAATATTATAAATTAACTGAGCCTTGCTGATCCTTCTCCCTAATGAATTCACTGCTATCTGTCTTTCAGGCCAAGGCTGCCACATACTGTTTACCCTAATTAGTATTCTCTAATGGTAACCAAGTGACCAATAACTCACATCTTTTTCCAAATGAGCACTTATTACATTCCATCTCATCAGTTATAGTAGGAAAATTACATATAATGATATTCTCGCTGAGATTCCAACTAAGAAATGTTTTAGCCAAGCAACATCTGATCATGGGGGCAGTAGGATCAAAGAGTTTTTTTTTTAAATCAGTATTTTATGTAGTCAGTCTCTGACCCATACGTTCCAGGTGAGATTGCTTAGTACAATAAATTTGAAGGTTTGTATGTTGACATTTTTTTATTCCATGGGATTTCAAGAATCATATCTAACAGTACTGTATTTTGAAAACTGTGCTATTGCTTTTCCCCACAGTAGAGGGAACTTCGGAGACAGAATGCCCATGGCAAAGTGACAGCCCAGTTTTCCAACCCAGAGTTTAGAAAACTCAGGCAACATTTGACTCTCTGAAAGAATGGTAACAGAACCCTTATGCAAATTGTAGGATATGCTCTGCGGATTTGCGGTTGGTGCTGAGAAATGCTTATTTTGGTCATTTGTTGAATGAATAAAAGAATGTTGTGTCCAGAGCTTTGTCAGTATGCGCAAAAAACAGGTTGTAGGGGCCAAATGTCTGTCCATTTTGCTTGTTGTTTATAGGAAAAAGAGAAGGAAAAAGAGATGATAATTATGATTTTGAGGATATTTTAAACCATTTATAATCATCTAGTGCATATTGTGGTATTATTTATGTAAGCAGAGAAGGTTGTGGTGAAATAAAAAATGTTTTGGAAGGGAAGTGGCAATCTTTTGTTATTTCCCTACTCTTGGGTACTAAGGGGGAAAGTTCATTGTGCATATGCAGGTAGTCATTTATATAGATGTTTTTGTTGAAGTGACTGGAGAGCAGTTTTGAGGACCTTCTGTCTTTGTGAATATACAGATCACTAACATGCCCTTCAGTCATATTGTTCTTAGGGTTCCGAGTCTTATGGAATCTAATGAACAATTTTTAATGTCAAGAATAATTCAGCTTAGAAACTACTGTGATAGGTCAGGGCATCTGAAAATTTCCTATGTGGTTACCTTAAAAGCTTACCAGAATCTCTGATGTGGGGTCTGGGAATCTTTGTTTCTTAAAAGCTCCCCAGGTACTGGTGATGATAAGCCTGCTGTGGGACCATGTCTGTCGCTCCCAGAGAACTGTTATTCATGAAGAACTTCCCAGAATACATCACTTTGACTTTTCATGATCACAGTAAGGGATCCTTGGGTCTGATTCAGTTGTAAAGCAGTTCTCGGGCCAAATATTGAAAGGTTGAATTATTCCTCATTCTTTGGCCTAACAAGCAGACAGTCTGTATTCTGTCCAATCTGTTGTGTTCAAGAGATTTCGGGTTATGGTGGGAGGGCAGTAGACTAAGAAATGGTGAGTCAGCCCCATTTCAGAGAGCTAGGTACCAGCTAGGCTCAGGATTACATTGGGGTAGTACTTTAGAACTTCACGTGTATCATCTCACCTGGCCCTCAGAAAACCCTTGGGAAATCAGTAACACGGATATTCTTTATTAGCGTCCTCATTTTCCACGTGGGGAAACTAAAGCGTAGAAGCCTGAAGTGGCTTACTTAAGTTCCCATGACTGCTAAGTGTTGAAGCCCTTGCAAGCTCTTTGATACCAGGGAGCAGGGGAGTGTGAATGTGGCCTCGTCGCATAAACTCACATTCTTTCTGCCCCGTTTATAAAACATGAAAGAATTTACCTTTCAAGTTATGATGAGTGTCTTCTGTGAAATGCATTTACGTTTTGACCGCTTCCTGGTTGAATAGAATTAAAGTTTATAGACTCTACGGGCATGTTTAAAAAGTTTTTTGTCTCAATTTTGTTCCATTAGAGGCTTTTGGCTCCTTTTGAATTTAATGAGAAAAACCTTGGTCTAATAAGTTTCATTAAAGTGAATACTTGTTGTATTAATATATTGTATATATGTCTAGAGGCCTTCAAGTATTGGGCACACATTCATTAAAATGAACTAATGAACTAATAAAAATTGCTAATAAACTGTATCAATGCTAAATCACTTAATAAAAGCAATAATGAGATTTTTAGCATACTTGTACAGATGGCACAAATATTTGTATTTATGTACTGGCCACATGAATAGAAGATTAATTCCTTGATTTTTAAAAATAAGATCTTAGCAACTGAGAGTTGATGTTTAGACAGTATGTCTTTTATATCTAAAAGAAACAAGGACTGGTAAAAAGATACTGACAATATTGTTAGATGTAAAAAACATATACTACAACAACTACGTATCCTTGGATCCCACTATTTTTTTTTAAGTGTGTGTGCGTGTGTGTGTGTGCGTGTGTGTGTAAAGAGCCTGCAAGTCGTCTGAAGAATATAATGTACCAAGTTATCTCAGATTGTGAGATTATGGGTATTTTTACTTTCTCCCTTTTGCTATTTTTTTTCTACAATGAACATGTATAACTTCGGTAATCAGGAAAAAATTATTTACTAAAAAGTTACTTTAATGTAAGATACGTACAGACTTTCTCTTAACTTTCTCTCAACTAAAGTTCTCCAACTTTAGCACACATGTAGAGAAAAAGGAACTTGTAGTTCTTTTGCTTATAGGATTGTTTTATTTTCCTATGTAAGAAAACCCCTTGTTAATATCCCTTGAAAATTGGAGAAGTGATCATGTTGGTAATTTAAATACAGATCCCTGCATCAAAATCACCTGGGCATGCTTATATAAAAGGCAAAATGCCTGGCCCCCAAGTCACGTGACTCAGAATGTTTGGTTATGTGGCCCAGAAGTCTGCATTTTCATCAGGCATCACAGGTGATTCTGATGCACAATTCAGTCTGAGATGCACCCTTCTGATTGCAGGTTTCCTCATGTATATTTACCTTACAGTGATTAGGGCATCTTCTAGATTCTTTTTTCATCTTCAAAGTTTTTAATGAATGTATGCCCGTATAACATCCATTTTATTGTCAGGAACACTGAAGATTGAATGTTCTCTCTAAAATATAAAAATTAGAGGGAGTCATCCATTTGGCAAGGGTTTTAGGGTATTTGCAGTGAGTCCTCCTAGGACCCTGTATCCACCCTGGGGAGCTCCTGTTGTTCAGGAGGGAGCCTTGACAGTGCTGGAACGGGTCCAGCAGGAGGGGGTAGCCTTAGATCAGAGAACTCACTGGTTCTCAAAGTTCTCTCAGAAGGCAACACCAAACTCAGGTTTCCGAAAGAATAACTAACTTTGCTTCTTTCCATTTCTCTCCTCGTCGGAACAATTGGTTATCTGAAGAAATCAGTACATCAGCATCTTGTGTTCTGAGTGGTGCATTCTTTGGAAAAAGTTACTGTGTCAGGAATTCACACGATTAGTGTGTTTGTTTTGAATGCGTGCCGTTATGCCGAACGTACAGAGCAACTATCCTTGGTTTCCAGTTGATTGAAATAATTTGCAGCAAGTTAGTGCTAAGTATAAACTCAGAGGTACACCATCTTGCTGAATTGGCCTCGGAAGGCCCTCAAATTTAGCATGCATAGAATCACCTGGAGGGCTTGTTAAAACACAGATTTCTGGGCCCACTGCCAGATTTCTAATTCAGTAAATGTGGGGACTGGGCTTGTGAGGATGCATTTCTAATAAGCTCATCAGGTACTGCTGATGCTGCTTTGAGAACCACTGGCCTAAACGAAACATCTCCAGGACCAAGACTATGGTCACTTGTACAGCTTGTTTGATTTTTAACTCAAAATGCAATATAGCCTCCTTGAACTGTGATGAGATGCTGCAAATAGAGGGTTATCCTCTATTTAATTGAGTGGGTTAGCATGAATTAAGTCAAGCCTAGTGAAATGTTTGTATCACCCAGACAGGTATGACAACTGCTCTGCAGACCGTGCCATTGTCACCATTCATTCTAGGCCAACCAGATAGATTAGGTCCCATCACCGGCATCTGTATGCCCCAAGCTAAACCCCAGCCCCACCGCAGCCCCAGGTGGGCTACACCTAAGGTTTCACGTGTCTCTCTTAAGGGCATTTGTGTTTAATAGTAACTTCTGAAGCCTTCAGAGACTTAAGGCATGGCTTACAAGGCTAGAGTGTGATATTTGGAAGAAGAATCTATCCATTTTCCCTTGGCCCAGCACTCATAAGGTTAGTCTGGGGGTCCTTGGCCTGGTATGGAGCTGTCCATAGAATCTTTGTCACTTCTCTTCATAAGCAAGTTTCAGAACTTCTTGGAATATATGTCCCGAGCTGCTGACCACCGCCTGAAATATCCCAGAGCCTTGACTGGGTGTCTGGAACAAACTGTTTGTCTAATCCCCATCCCTTGGAGGCTTCAGGCAGGGGGCTTTGGCCAGAAATGCTCACCCCACCTCCTCTAGGGGAGATCGGTCCAAGAATGTACTTTCCAGTTGGCTCAGAAGACTCTCGGAGGTCAGGAGGGGACTGAGCCTTGATCCAGAAAGGAAAGAACTTTTAGGGTTCAGTGGGACTGACTCTCCCCTTTTTCCTCCACATATGTCAGACTTAGGCTCCATCTTTTAGCCCTGAAGTATAGTGCTAGGTGGCCCTAGAGACAGTAGTGTCCCTGAAATGCCATGAGGCAGGGGCTTAGGGGTGCAGTCTTGTTGGCAGGTGGTGGGGGAACTTGGCTCAAAGTAGCACTGCTCATATCAACGCCCCCTCCCATCCTGTTCCTCATCATACTTAATGCCCCCACCACCTGTGCTTGGCTTCTTTGTTTCTTTTTTTAAATCTGTGCAAAAGACACCCTGTGAGAGACCTCATCTGCTGTGGTCCACCCAACCCTACCCATCCTCCTCTCCTCCTTAGGCTACTTTTTCTCTTCCTATTTTTTTTTTTATCACTACCTGAAATTTTATTGTGTATGTGTTTCTTGATTTATTTGTCTCTCTCCTGCACTAAGATAGTTGAAGATAGGGATTTTTTTTCTTATTCACTGCTGTCTCTCCGGCACCTAGATCATCTCCTGACAAGTGGTAATTATGCAATAAATGTTTGTTGCACGAGTATGTGAAAGCCTAGCAAGCACATTGCTTTTCCTTGGAGTGGGTGTTATTAGGGTGGTTTTGGAGGCCAATGGTGATTGTGAGGGGGCTACACGCTTTCCAGCCCTTCTTGGTGCCTCTTTTGCCTGTGGAACATGGTTGTTCTCCAGCTGCTCTGGAGCTGCCAGATGAGGCTGGGCAGAGTAGAAGAGTGGCTTATTCGGCAGTTTTGAAGGGAATTTGTCTGCGTGGGCTCTGATGGAGTCATCGAAAGGTTTGGTTCTGTCTGCAAAATCAAACTTGAGATCAACCTTGGTCTTGGGTTGGCAAGCCCCTTGCATCATCTGATTGAACTCTAAGCTGAAAGCATCATCCATCCATCATTTAATGAGAAATAATTGTAGTGCAGTTCAGCAAGGCCCAGCAATACTATTTTGTTAGTTATCTCTAATGCTTGCATTGGGGTGAGGGGAGACAGGGAGGACAGGTTAAGGAAGATGACAGCCCAGGCAGCTTGCAATCCTTCCAAAGGGAAGATTCTCAACTCTGGTGCTTTGAACACCAGAAGGATGTTAATCAGGGGATTTTTTTTGTATCAGCATTGTCAACATTTACATTCATTTTACACATTGGATTTGCATCTGAAAAGACCAACTAAAATCAACATTTAAGCGATAACACTCATATTTGCATATGATTGAGCAGACATGTTAAGTAATTTTAGCCTGGCTGTTGCTAGGAAACCAATTAATAATGTTCTGCATTTCATTAAAAACTGGGTTCTATCTTTGCTTTCATTTCACTTCACAATTTAGCTGCTTGTGCTGCACTTTTTCTCCCTTGGTAAATTGTGACAGATAAATTATCATTTTACTAAATTTATTTCTGTGATTACAGTTGTTAGTCATGTCTGTCAATACAACTTCAAACCTTTTTTTTTTTTAATGCTTCGGTTGGGAGGGAAGTGGATTTTAACTGTTAATCATTTTTTCCTCTATAGCTTATGGGGACTAAAATCATATTTCTGCAAAGGCCTCACAGATTGTGGGCTAACAACAAAAATAATTAAAGCAATCTTCCCTGTTCCATAATTGCACCTTCTCAGTGTGGTGACTAATAATTAGAATATTAGTCACTATTCAGACACTATTCAGAAAGTGACAGACAGCTGATTAAGCATTCATCTGCATTTTGTTTCTCATGTTTGCCATGGTTTGTGGGCTAGACCAGGTTCTGTCCTTTATGCGGTGCAATTAAAATTTTCATGACTTTATTTTACATAATAGACTCCTGCTCTTATGAAGAGAAAATACAGTCTAAGCTACCATAAGTGCCTCTTTGAACCAATCACCTGGGCAGTTGCATTGAAATTGTAATGACATTTTGCAGTTTAGCATTTTGTAGTATTGATCTGGTCAGAATGCTCATTAAAAAGCAAAATTTGTTTCTATTCATATCTGTTTCACAGTATTTCAATCACTTTATTTGGGTGAGGCATACAAATGCATCTGGTTCTTCAACTAAGCTCAAATGGTGATCTTGCCCATTTTCTAAGGGCAAAATAAAGCAAGTTAGAATCTGCTTTCACATTTTATACTCCAGTTTGGTCTTTAAGATCTGAAGGTATAGTACAAAAGAGGACATGGAATTTGGAAGCAGCCCTGGAGTCAAATTCCGGCTCAGCCCCCTCTGTGGTTCTGTGCCTCAGTGTCCTGATTTGTCAGATAAAGAAGAAAGGACGGCCCTGGGGAAAAGATGACACCTAGGATTGTAACGAGCAGGGCCAGCAGTGGGTACTTGGCAAATACTCTTTCCCTTTTCCGCAAGAGCTGCTTGGGCACTGCATTAGTTTGCTAGGGCTGCCATCCCAAAGCACCACAGACTGGGAGGCTTAAACAACAGACATTTATTTTCCCACAGCTTGGAGGCCAGAAGTCCAGGCTCAAGGTGCCAGCAGTGCTGGCTTCCTCTGAGGCCTCTCTCCCAGGCTCACAGGTGGCCGTCTTCTCCCTGTATCTTCCCTCTGTGTGTCTGCGTCCTAATCTCTTCTGAGATGAGGACACCAGTCACGTTGGATTGGAGCCCACCCTAAGGGCCCCATTTTCATTTATTCACATCTTAAAGGCCCCATCTCCAAATACTGTCAAGTTCTGCGGTCCTAAGGATCAGGGCTTCAACATGTGGATTTGGGGTGGGGGGACAGTTCAGCCACTAAGGGGCACTAACCGAGAAGCTGCACATGGCACACTGCTGTCTCCACTTGGCTTGGGTCCTACTCAATGGTCAGAACAACTGAAACCAACTGAAAAGGAGTCAGGAGATTGGGTTCTTTGGTTATGACTTTTCTGGTTAGGTCAGTGTTGATCAGAAATGCTCAATAATACTACCCTGCCCCTTTATTTTTAGTTCTTATTTTGATCTTTTTGGATTATATTCTAAGACCACTTCTTTCTGACCTTAGTAATACGTGAGGATCATCAACTCTAGGCTCATAAGATCCTTATATTTATCCTTCATTGTTACTAGATGTGGATATACAAGGTGTAGGCGGTAGGGACAAATGTCCATTTCCCTTTTTAAATGACTTGTGGGAAAGTGTTTGGCTTTGAGGTAGTGGGCAGAGGCCAGGCTTCGGGGCCAATACACTATTGGGCAATTGGAATTTAGTGACACAAATACTATAGAAGGTCATTCATTCATTCAGCTACTGAGTGCCTACTGTGTGGCACTGTGCTAGTCCCTGTGGTTATAATGATAAGTAAAAGTAGTCATGGTCCCTGCTCTTAACAGAGCTGACAGTCTAGTGGGGAAATAGACTTTAATCAAATAATATCACAGTTTTAACAGTGTAGCTCTGATAACCATGGGGGAGGAAAGGCAGGTGATGCTAAGAGGGTGAATAATGGTGAGGATCAGGGATGGCCTTTTGGTTCAACTAAGATCTGAGGGGTGGTGAGGCTTCTTCGATGAAGGGGTGAGCAGTAGGGGCTGTGGTGCTGGGGGTGGTCATGAGTTGGAATGTGGGCAGGAACATTTCAGGAGTGCAGACTGCATGTGCAAAGGCCCTGAGGCAGAAAGCAGCTTAACATGAAAGGCAGGAACTGAGAAAAGGGCAGTGTAGCTAGAGGAGAGTGTAAAGGAGGGTGTAGTTTTAGATACAGCTAGAAAGCCTTCTAGGAAGACCGGGGGAGTTGGAAAAGACTTCTAGAGAAGTGACACCTGTATTTTTAAGTATAAATATAACTGATTTCTTCTGGTAGAGAAAGGAGAGAGGCACTTTTAGATAGAATATCATAACTTGGTGTGTTTATTATGGCTCAAGTGTCCTTATATGAAGGAATCCCATTGTTCCAGTTAGTGGAAGTTCATACTTGAGTGGGTTCAAGCTAACTAGTTTACTAGATTTGCCATATTGAGATGTATCTGCCTACACTGATGCAGAGGCTCATTTAAATAGAGAATGAATGAATGAATGAATGAATAAATGAACAAACGAATGGGTGCTGTGTTACTGAGTGGGTGGCATTGGTGGGTGGTGCTCCAGGGTGGACCTGACCTTAGAAGCAGTGATGCATTATTGATCCATCTGTTCAGGTCTGGTGGACTAACAGAAGACAGGCTGCACTGATCTCAGGCCAGTGGCCCCCCAGCGTGTGTCTCCTCCTCCTCTGCAGTTCTGGGAGGGCCCCTTAAATCCTGCTCACTGGTCCAGCCTCACCCTCGTTGCCTAAACCAATCCCAGCTCCAGGCAGGAGAGACTAGAAAGAGCTGGGTCAGCAGTTACTGTAAGGCTGACCTAGGTCACCGTGGCCCAGTTCTGGGGAGCGAGATTCAGATAATCACGGAAGCTGAGCTGCAGAGCATGTTCCAGACATGGTGGGAGTCCAGACTGCTTGGAAGAGGTCTGTCTGCAGGGAGGTATGGGAGGAGAAGCTGGAACACAACGTTGGGAGCACATCAGAAGAGACTGACAGCTATATCTCTGACGGAAGAACTCGTATGTCATTTGGTTTTGGCTCAGGCATGAATCTTTGTTTCTTTCCCCCAAAGAAACTAAAATCAGATAAAAGAAGATTTAAAATTGGAGCTTAGAATGTTTTTTTCTGCTTTTAATAATTCATTTACTTAAATAGACATAAACAAGGCCACTTGCTAGCTGCTGTTAGGTAGGAAGTCTGTATTTCAAAGGTTTTCATAAATGTAAGGAGTATTCTTTGATCTTGAAAACCAAGATTTTTCTTCCCTTGTGAATATTGCCACCAAACAGTCCTCAAAGGTGGCTTGAGAGAGAGCTACTGATAGTTTCCAAGGTCTTGGGATTCAGCTATACCAAAAGACCACGACATCGAAGAATTATTGTAAATTGAGGGCACAGATTTACTTGTGAATAATGGAACAGCTGCCTAAAATAACATCTGAAGGGCAATTACCTCCAGTCTACTTTGATGAATGTGGGCTTTATAATCTGTGGCCAATTAAGACTATCAGTTCTTCTGGGCCCCACAGAGAAATGTACAAACAGGAGACGCCCTTATCTACATTGGCCACATGTGCACGACTGTGCTTCTGTTAAATTTGACTTGTTTTCAGCTCAAGCAAAGAATAACTGGTCTTTGACTTTGAGGAGATTCAGGAAACATTACTGAGCGCCCATTGCCATTTCAGTAGGCACAAGGAGTGGGATGAAAACATCACACATCCTCCCCCTTGGGTTTTGTGTGAAGAATGGGGAGCAGATCAACATGAATACAGGGAAATAGACATGGAGCTCATGATAAAAATCCTGGCATTTGCACATCATGCTACATCTCATGGCTTTATAGATGACTTCTGGACTCTACCAGCCTGGTCCAAAGAATACTTCTCACAGGGTTATTCTTATTTTGAACTTGTAGATACTTTTAATTGCAGTTCCATGTTGCCTCTGCCTGGGTGCTCATGCTGGTACCAGCCACCTCCTTCAGAGTGCTTTCTGGCTTCCTGTAGGGGCAGCTCCCTGGCCAGAGCAGAGCATACAGCATTGATACAGCAAGATAAGGGAAGCCCCGGATATCACAGGGGCAGTGAGGGGCAAGCGGTCTGGCATCTGGAAAATTATGCCTTAGAGTTTAGTTGTTTAGCATCATTGAGGTCTCAAGCAGTCTGCAGGCAGTGGGGAACTGGAAAGAGGACAACAGTGTAGAACTGGGCAAATCCATCAGTTGGGGTGGCTTTTCTGGGTTAGTTGGGCCTCAGCTCAGCAGTGGCTGTTGGAAAATTGTCAGACAACTTGGGAACACATGCATGGATTGCAGGGGAAAAGAACTGCTTGCAACTAGCAGTTCAGACACCTTCTTCCACCCTGTGGGACAAACGGCAGTGTGCCCGCTAATCTGCCGTTCATATTTATTCACTTTATTTTTTAGCACTTGATACTGTGACTTAAACTCTCTCTGCCTAAGGTTCCTCAAGAAGCAGGATGGGTTTGATGAACTGGAGTCAGAGGGTTTCCTTGGCTGTTATGTTCTGTGATTGTGGAATTCTACTAGGAAAGATGCATCCGGTCCTGAAAGACCTCTACTCCAGTTAGGAAGTTTCATTAAACTAATGGAGAATAAAACAAAACAAAGCAGCATAAAAACTTTAAGCACTTTCACAAGGTAAACGATGTCATAAGACAGAAAGGAACTGATGGCCCCTGCCACGGGCCGGAGTGCCCAGGAGAGTCTTTACGGAGTTTGGAGGGTTTGGACTGTGTATTTCAGGATGGGCAGGGTTTAGAGGGCGAGGAAAAGAGAAGGCATTCAGAGCAGGAAGGTAAGGGAAGGCCAGGGTGGGACAAATGGATAAGACATCTGTCTTGCTCACTCTTGGATCCAACACTTAGTAGAGGCTTGTTAGGCATCATTGAATATATAAATATACCAGAATATAACTTCTGGTATAGATTTATTTATAGATAGTGTTTACAGTTATCTAGGGGACTAGTGAGGTGAAGGGCAGGGAAAAAACAGGCTAAGACAAAATTAAGCAGGAATTTATTGTCTTGTTTATTGCTGTGTCCCAAATGCCTAGAATAGTGCCTGGCACCTAGTGGGTACTCAGCAAATATTAATTAAATGAATGAAATGATCAGTGACATGACTTCAGACTGTCAGGTAAGTAAATGGGGAACATTGGAGGTTTTGGAGAAAGTACCATTTAGGAAAGAACTGATTGTAAATGGGGGAGTGAGGAAACCAGTTAGGAGATTAGGAAGTAAGCACAGGGTCATGAGGAGGGTCTGAAATATGAGGGGCATTGGAAACAAGAGGGGAGAGCAGGATGGGGGACATCACAAAGAAAGCAGGATGGGGGAGTGGCTGTTGTGGGGTGTGAAGAGAGTCAGAAGATGCCTAAGATGGAAGGTGTGAAGGCGTCTAGGTGAAGAGGAAGATGACATAGAGGGGAGCAAGGTAGGGTTTAGCTGGAGGGGAGGGCACTTAGGTAGCATGTGGGGGTGAATTGCCTCCATGAGGTGCTCGCAAGTTGAAAAAAGGTTGCAATTCAAGAGCGTTGTCTCAGGGCTGGAGATCAGGTTTGTGAGTTGTTGACTGGAGAAGCAGTGGCTCAGGGGACGCAGGGTGAGCGGGGGGGAAGATGGGGAGACAGGGAGGCCATCCCGGGAGGAGCACAGCCACGGCCTCTGTTCACAGAACTGGTGGCTTCTACCCCGACTCTTTCTTTCTTTCTTTTTTTTTTTTTAAATTATTTTTATTTATTTATTATTTTTGGCTGCATTGGGTCTTCGTTGCTGCGCGTGAGCTTTCTCTAGTTGCAGCAAGCGGGGGCTTCTCTTCGTTGTGGTGCGCGGGCTTCTCATTGCCATGGCGTCTCTTGTTGCGGAGCACGGGCTCTAGAGCACGGGGGCTTCAGTAGATGTGGCGCGTGGGCTCAGTAGTTGTGGCTCGTGGGGTCTAGAGCACAGGCTCAGTAGTCGTGGCGCATGGGCTTAGTTGCCCCATGGCATGTGGGATCTTCCCGGACCAGGGCTTGAACCCGTGTCCCCTGCATTGGGCAGGCAGATTCTTAACCACTGCACCACCTTGGAAGACCCCCGACTCTTTCTTTTAGAAACATCACAGACATCTTGGAAGCTATGCTCTGTTCTCGTCTGGGGAGTTTTGACTTCTCAGGAGTCTCCTGGCCCACTTCCCCAGCATTTCCTCTATTACTTATGTCGGAGCATTCTGTTGCCATTGTTATTTTTCTGGTACTATTATCCCCTATGTGAAACTCTATAATTTGTGTCAAATACATGAGCATCCTCTATAGGAACTGATCTCCTTTCTATTTTTGAAGGGTATGCTGCTCAAAACTCTGTGTGTGTGTCTAAATCTCTCTTAGAAACTGAGCTATAATGACTAATTTCACAACCTCAAATGACAATATACAGTATGCATTTATTGAATACAACTTGACAGATGCTAATATAGAAGATGTGAATTAATATTGGAACAAAAGGACATAGAATACCTATAGAATACTATACCTTTCTCATTTTTACTTTAAAAGTTCTGGTTTACTAGAAACTTCTGAATAGAATTAATTGGGAATTTAAAATCCTTGTTAAAGAATATTTTCCACGCTCATTTCGGCAGCACACATACTAAAATGGAATGATACAGAGGAGGTTAGCATGCCCTGTGCAAGGATGACACACAAATTCATGAAGCATTTATGTATCTTTATGAAAACTCAAAAAAAAAAATCAGTTTTCACTTTTCCAACTCAGGTGGACCAGATATCTTCTGAACCGCCCTCTCTTTTCTCCCTCCTTTCTTTGTTTTTCATAAATCTTTTGAATATCACACTGGTGATTACCTAAAATGAACTTGGATAAACCAGAATTTTGTCACTGATGAGAGTTTTGCCAAACTTTACTTGTGGTGTGCTGCTTGCCTTTTAAACAAATAACTCGCAAAAAACAATTTGGCAGCCTCGCAATTGTAAATTTCTCAGCAGCAGTTTGTGTCTGTATATCTCTTCAGGTCAAGCGTCTGCTGAAAAGCTATTGAGGATGACGCGGGAGTAAAGATACTGCTGTATGAATGCAGTTTTTACAAAACTTGGCAGTTCCTGTAAATAAGTGAAGATCATAACTTGTATTTACCTCTGTAATGTCTAGACTAGAGAATAAGAACCATGAGTTTATAAAAATCCAGGTTGCTGTCTATAAAAATAGAAAAGTATTTTAAAATTATGGTTCCAGTGGGGTAGTGATTAAATTTTTAGTATATGGTCTTGGACCAAATGGGTAGCTATCTGGAGAAAGATGAAGTTATTTCTATATCTCATACTGTTCAAATAAATTCCATCTTGACCAGTTCAATTTATATGATGATCAGTGTGATATTCAAAAGAATTATGAAAAGAAAGGAGGGAGAAATCAGGAAGGCATTCATAAAATGGTCTTGTCTACTTCATTTGGAAAAAGTCAAAAATGATATTTTTAACAAGGATTTCAAAATATGAATATATATTCATATCTGCTTAAAATGAAAGGACTGGAAGAAACATGTAAATTCCTTTTAACTCTGAAGTTAAAAGTTAAGCCTTTTAAACTATGACTCAAAATTCAGAAACCAGAAAAGAAAAAGATTGATAAATTAGACTAAATTCAGATTAAAAAATTTTACCTGGTAAAAAACACAATAAGTAAATTCAAAAGACAAATAATAGTTGAGGGAAGAAATTTACAGTTGCCAAAGGGCTAATCTCTCTATATAAAGAGCTCCTACAAATGAATAAGAAATGAATAAGAAAATGACTGGCAAACCAGTAGAAAAATAGGCAAAGGACACAAACATATGATTCACAGAACAAGAAATATAGATTGTCTCTAAACCAAATAAAAGATCTTCAGACTCAGACATAGTAAGAGAAATGCAAATTTAAACTAAGTAGCACTTTTTACTTCATTGGATTGGCAAAAATTCTGAAATGTGATAATCGTACATTGTTGACCAGATGTGCACCGTACTTCTCCTGAGAGTACAAAATTGCACAACCCTTATGCAGGCCAATTTAGCTGTGTCAAGATTACAAATGCAGTTACCCTTTGACCCAGCAATCTGGCTCTGGTACTTTTTCCCTGCAGGTACCCCTGAATACATATAAAGTGACGTATGTACGAGGTTTTTCATTAGTCCATTGTTTATAATAGAAAAGATTGGAAACAATTCAAATATCCATTAGTAGGAGACCAGTGAAATAAACTGTGAATCATCCATACGATTGAATATTGTGTAGCATTTAAAGAGAACATGGAAACTCTTCATGCAGTGATATGGAAAGATCTCCAAGATATATTATTAAAATGAAAAAAGCAAGGTGTAGAACAGAGTAGGTAGTGTGCTACCTTTGGTGTAGAAAGGGGACACAGTATGAGTCTACATTCATATCTGCATGAAGAAATACTGAAAGGATAAGCAAACAGAAAAAAGAAACTTAATAAAATGGTTCTCTTTAATGAGAGGGTGGGGGGGTGGACAGAAAAAGGGTGAGGGTAGCACTGTTTGCTGTATTATTTTTATTTGTGAACCATGTGAATTATTATCTATTCAAAACAAAAAATAAGTTACATGTTTGTAAAATTGCATTTCAATGGCAGTTTAGCATATGTCCAAGGGCTGGAAATAGCTCCCCAGACATTTATCATCTCTTGTTTGGACTCTTGGCTACAGCCTGCTAAGTGGATCTTGTATGTGATTTATCTGGAGCTGTGCTGTCTAGTATGGTAACCACTCACCACATCTGGCTTTTGAGCGCTTGAAATGCGGCTCTTCCAAATTGAGATGACCTGTAAGTGTGCCAGATTTAAAGACTTAGCATGAGAAAAGAAGAATGTAAACCATCTCACTATCACATTAATAATTTTCAAAATATTGACAGATAATAGTGAATGATAACAGTTTGGATTAAGGGGGTTAAAATATATTATTAAATTAATTTCCCTTGTTTTTTCTTACCTTAAGTGTGGCTCCTAGTAAATTTAAAATTACATATGTGGCTTGGCTCTGTGGCTCGCATTTTGTTTTTTTTGTACAGCACTGATTTAGAGTCCTGTCCACACTTGGCCATGTCTGCCAGAATTACTTTCTTTAAAAAAAAAAAAAGCTAATCATGCTTTAAAACCTTCGCTGACTCTTACAAGCCTATAGAGACCCTTTGTAATAGTCTGAGATGCTTCCTTTACCCGTTCCCTACCTCCCTCGTGGATAAACACTGCTTCTCTTCACTCCCCAGACTGCAGGCCTCTTCGTAAATATGAGCCTTTGAATGTACAGTCACTGCTTGCAATGGTCCTGAACCTCCATTTCTTGGCCTTGAAAACTCCTACTTGTCTTATAAACCCAATTCATGTGGCCCCTTCTTTGATGACGCTTCCCTGGTTCTTTCGTCCTATTTCTTTATAGTATTTGGTATACCTGCGTGTTCTCATGCTCATCACCTGATACCACCGTTCATCTTTTCAAGGGTATTGTCACCCTCACCAGACTGTGAGCTCCTGGAGGGCAGAACCAATTGTTTTTGTGTTTCCAGAACCTGAAACTGCCAGTAAATAAACTCCAAAAAGTCACTAGGAAAATGAGGTTGGTTGTGTTTTGTTGAGAGCACACCCATTTACCTGCCTGGCCTGTGTATTGAGGAAAGCAGGCTCAAACCCTGCAGGTCTTCTCTTGGTTAGAGATAAACCTCTTTGCATAGCAAACAAACTTACTGTTACCAAAGGGGGAAGCGGGGGGAAAGGATAAATTAGGAGGTTGGGATTAACATATACACACTACTGTATATAAAATGGGTAAATAACAAGGACTTACTATATAGCACAGGGAACTATATTCAGTATCTTGTAATAACCTATAATGGAAAAAAATCTGAAAAAGAATAGATATATACATATGTATAACTGAATCACTTTGCTGTACACCTGAAACTAACACAACATTGTAAATCAACTATACTTCAATAAAAAAAAAAAAAAAAGAATAGACCTCTTTGGAATGTTCTAGCTTTAAACAGGTCAGCCTTCTTATAGGCAGAAGACTACAAACTGCAAAGATGTCAGTAGCACCAAACCCACCATGAGTTGTGGTTTCAGGGTTGTGTTCAGACTGGAAGGTGAGAGGTGTTTGTTCAGTCAGAGAACAGAAATCTCCAGGCTGGCCAAGTGCCTGTGTTTGCAGAAGGTGAGGGTGGCAGGTGGCTGGCAGAAGGTGAAAGCACGGGTGGAGGCTGGCTGGCCACAAGAAGGCTATGAGTTAGAATAATAATGAATTTCTCCATTATTCCATGGCCTTGTCGATCTTACTTTGGTGACCATCTTATCTGCTTTTTAAAATTCCCGTTGTCCTCTTCTGCTTGTGGGGTCTTAAGCTTTTGCTTGAAAGAGAAAATAAGAGTAATAAACAGAATATCCAGGATTGGTGGAACAAAGATTTTAGGAAGGAAAAACTTGGAATTTTGCAGGAAACTTCTCTCCTTAGTTAAGTCACCAGAAGACTCATGTTTAACCCAGATTTTAGAAGCTTTCTTACCATTGTTCAGGATCCATTTGTTTCTTATATTACAATTCAGATATTTTCACTAGACAAAGCTTCTTGTGCCGCTGTCATAATCAGTTGGATGGGGAACGCTTTCTTTTGCAAAACTTGGAGGGCTGGTGGTGTAGTAGGAAGCACAGTGTTTCCAGGGGGCTAGAAAAACTGGTCTGAAGCCAGGATTGGCACTTACCTAGTGGTGTGAGCATAAACAAGTTACGTCACCTCTCTAAGCCTCATTTTTCAGTAACATGAGGTTATAAACACCTCCTGGGTTGTGAGCATTGCAAGGAGAATGAACACTGGTGCTAATATGGCTCCTGGACCATGCTAGGTTTTGATAAATAATATTTATAGCTCCAATGAGAATGTCAATTTTCTTTTGCACCTGTCTGGTGTTGAATCGCCACGTGAGCACACCCAAGGCGGAAGAGGAGTGTGACCTTTCCTAACTGTGACGGGCTGCAGTGAGTGCTGGACAGTGGCAATCCTTAGGAACTGCTCTTCAGAGCCTCACGGTCATCTGAGCGGGGGCAGGGGGTTAGGGGTCAGGATGCCTGCTTGGAGAACTGGCTTTACTGTTAGTTAGGCCCATTCATTCTACCTCCTTGGTCCTGAGTCTCCTCGTTTGTAAAATGAAGGTGTTGATCTTTCCCATCTCTAAAATGCTCTAGTTCTGTCTCCAGAAAACAGCGGAAGTGTCCCCTGGTGGTTAGGCTGCGTTGTTTGTAGGGTAGCATTTCACTGTGCCCAACTCTGAGACCCTGGAAACTGCACAGCTGGGCTCTGCCACCTCTGAATAGCCCCGAATCCAAGGAGTGTTCCCATTTCCCTTTGGGATTATGTCCCAAGGCAATAGTCTTCTTTCTGGGCTCCCCATGGTCTGCTCGCACATTCTCCCAGGACCCACCCAGCTGCATCTGTCACCAGAGATGCTCACTTTTTTTCTGGAGTTGAGATCTGTTTCCTCCTCATTCTTTGGACAAGAGAGAGAGAATCATCATTTTAAAGAGGGAGATTATCAGGCTTTTTTAAAAAGTAACTTTGGTGCTTAGTAAACATTCTTATAAACATTTTGCTTTCTCTTAGGCACTTGGGGTCTGTGTGGTCAGCCTCCTCTGCCTCCTTGTCTTATGTGACTCCTCACCTTGAGGGCCCATCCTTCATTCTTGTTTGAGATGGAGGAACACAGCACTTTGTGTGCCTTGTGACCAGATAATTGGAGCTGACAGTAATCAAGATTTGGGGCTAATCATCATTAAAGGGTAATTTCATTGCTGCCCATAATTGATCTTGTCTTAAACCCATTATTGCACTTCTTTTGTCACATGATTAAAAAAGAAAAAAATGCTCCTGGCAATAAACTTTTGAAAACGGGTTTCCTACATTCAGTTCTTTTTCAAACTGACTTTATAAATTTCAGGTGTGCCTTTATTAATGTAGTGATTTGCCTGCTTTATATTACATATTCAAAATAGAAAATTGAAACAGTTCACCATTGAAGTAAATGTTACAAAATCAGCATCTGGTTTGAATAATGAGGTTTTTTTGTCCAAGTTTTGCTTCATTGAACGAGGCTGATAAAATTGCCCTTAGTTGTTATGTGACTTTTTCACTAACTTTTGGTTCCTTCAAGTTGCCAATTTGGAAGGCACTAGGGTTTCCTTTCGAAAGTTCTTTCCTAGCGGTAGTTGTTTTAAGTGACTCTCAGACAGCTTTTGGTCACCGGCAGGGTGGAGATGATGATACTCCCTGATCACAAAATCACAGCTTGGGACATTTCAGGTATCTTCTCCACCATTGAAGCTGTTGGAACAAGAGCAGAGTGAAAAAAGAGGTCTAGAGTCGTAATGCTAGAAATAGATGTTGGTATGGCAGCAACATAATATCATACTATTTGGGGTCAGGTATCTAGACACTGTCTCCAAGTTCTGTTTCTACCTTGAACTCGGATGCTTGCAGAGATATAGTTGCACCTGGGTAATGATAATGCTGCTTGGAGGACACAAAGCCATTCCCACTATGGCTGCCGATAAAAACATGCACAGGCACGTGACATGCCATGCACACACACATTCCTAGGAAGTTTCTTGAAGGTGACTACACTTTTTCTACTAGGTTTCCTGATCCATAGATATCCATGCTGTAATACTTACAACGTACTTTCAGATTGATCATTTGGTTTTGGCTTTCAGAAAACCACTTTTAACATGGAATCGGTAGATTCTATTATCCCTCGTTTACTAATGAGGAACCTCTTCAAAGAAGTATTGTGACTTATTCAAAGGTATATAGCTGTCACCTGGTAGGAAGGAATGGTATTTTATAAAGGCCTAGTTTTAAATTTTATCACAAAACCTGTACTGCATGTATGATAATCCTGTATTGCACATTCTACTTCAATGAAAAGCTTGACGAATGAATGAATGAATGAATGAAATGAACAAATGAAGAAACAAACAAACAAAACAAAACAAAATCCTGACACAACAAAACACTAAAGGGAAGTATCTCCAGTAGTCAGATAGTAAAAGCATGGCATTTTTTAGCTAAATAGAAAAACAACAGAATATCCCTTTATCTATGAATACTTTGATACACAGGTTGTTATCAAATACAAACTAGGCTGAGATTGACTATCAGTTCCCTACTTTCTTCAACCAGATGTAGCTGTCCATTGCAGTAGGGCCTTTGGGAAGCTGTAGGCAAGAAAATCAGAGCATTGGTCCATCTTGTTGAGTGGATCACAGGAAATTATCCCGCTCTACTTTTTAAAAAATGTTCTTACTGATTGTGTTTTCTACTGGGCTCCTCACAAGGAGAAAACTTTTGGGTGGAATCGAATGGTCCTGCCAAGCGAGCCTTGTGGGTATGAGCGTGAGTGAGTTCAGGTAACTGAAAGTTTGGCCACCTCTGTGGTCAGCATGTGGGCACGTCACCCACCAGATCTTAATCTTTTGGGACATTGGGGCAGAAAAATAGGTTCTTCTCTCACATTGTTGACAGAACTCCACTTTCTTTGTCTGAGAATCCTGGAATCCTTGCTCTCTCTTTTTTTTTTTAAGCTTTATAATTCTTTGTAGTCAATTTTTTCCCCCTCTTGATCATGCTTCTTTTAAAATTCTAACTCTTGAAGAGCCAAATGGATGTTTTCCTTTTTTACTGATTAACATGTGTGATGTTCAAGTGTTCCTTAAAAAATACCTCATATACTTTGTAATTTAACCTTTGCAGCTTCATTCCAGGCTCTTTCCTGACAACTCCTTGCTGAATCCTACTCTTTTAAATTCCCTTCGGCCATTTTAAGATTCCAGGCCTCAAATTCCTGTCTCATTGGACTTGGTTACTTCTCTCTTCATTATTTGGTTTCCTCATGTGTAAAATGAGTGAAGTACTGGCTATTTCACAGTGTTGGTGAGGCTTAATTGAGATGGTGTAATTGGAAGTGTTTTACGAAGTGGTCAGTGCTGTTATTATTGACACTTTTTCATGGGAAGGTGATTGATACAGATAGAGATTAGATTATTTTCAGATGAATTATATAGGGAAGGTAGGCTATCAGAGTTGCCTGAATAAGGAAAGGGATGAGCCCTTATAGATCAAGGCACCTCATCATGGGATTATTAGATCAACGAGGTACTGAGTAAGTTAATATTAGAGGAATGGATAGAACCGGCAGGGAAGAGGGAAGACAGAACATGAGCTGGTTGGATTATCTAGAGAGATGAGCTTGGAAACCAAGGGAATGGGCTCTCTTGCCACCAAAATGTAATTAAAGGAGCATGACGAAACTAGGATGCTGGTGACGTTAGGCACTGAATGAATTTGGCATTGCTGGAAAGGTAAACACGAAGGGAGTTTGGAAAGTTAATCCAGCCAAGAAATTAATCGGGCCTGGGTACACCTCTGTCTGCTAGGAAGAAGCGATGCTGAGAGCACAGGACCTGGCACAGAGTAGGCGTTGAATAAATGTTTGTTGAATTGATAAATGGATGCAGTAGAAATGATGTAGATAACCAGTGGCAGAAGTGAGCTCAGGTTAACTATCACTCTGCCTTGAAAAAGCCTGTCCTCTGAAGAAGAGAGTCATTGCGTCCCACCCAAGTGAACCTCTGCAGTCTGGGGAGGGCATGGTTTAACACCGCCCCCCCCCACCCGCCAAGAGTATGTGTTTGTCTAGCGCAGGAAAGTGAGATGTGCCTGGTAAGATGTGATGTAAAAGCCTTTAGTCTTATGTCTCCTATGTTTTAATTTGAAGGTCACTGCTAGTTTAATAAATTACCCCTATGAAATTGTTTTAGTTCTATTTTAGGATCTGGAAAGTGGAGCTTTGTATGCGTTCTTTGACAGTAAACTAAGTTAGATGTGTGTGTGTGTCCAGTGATGGTAACAGTGACTCCATGTATTCTTTCCTTTGAACCACTATAGAATGGCATTTTGTTCTGATAATATTGTAACCTGTGGAGTCACTATGTCCTTTATTCCTCCTTTGTTTGTGTACCTTAATGACATTTTACTTAAACTTGTATCTTGTCTGGTCTCTGCTGGTCTGCTGTGGGTGGTTGTGGTCTCTGGCTTTCACAGATGCAGTGTAATTTTTGGTTTATGAGGACAATTGAAACATTAGATCTTGTGTTCCTGGCTCTTTCATGCTGTATATCATGAAACACATCCCCAGCTGAGGTTTCATCACTGTGGTGTGCAGAGCACAGTGACTACAGGTGTCAGAAGATTCTCTGCCCTCCAAAGCCCTTTTTTTTACTCTAGGTCACCTGGCACAGAGACGAGCATGACTCCTGCTTCCGTTTTTTGCAGGCGACTTAGCTCAGCTACTCTGTGGTTTAACCTTTGCCTAGTATGGATGTGGTTTTTGAATATATAGAAGTGCTTCAAGGGACTGGTTGTAGAACACTGCACATGATGAGAAATGCCTCAAGACACTTCACTCAGTAAGAGCTGGAAACCTACTCTTGTGGAAGGTGTGTGGGTTGGTTGGTACTTGAGGGACAAATTATAAGGCACACCTGTAAGACTGGGAGATTTAGGTGACAGATTAATTTGATGTTTGTAGGTTGAGTCATTTGGAATGGCTTAAAGTTTAGCTGCTTCTGCTGCAGTTAGAAATTGGTAGTCATCTTTGTTCCCTCTTTCTGAGATAAAGCAACTGGGATATAATTTAAATAACTTTCCCAAACTTGAAACCTGTTAGCAACTGAGGAAGTCCTGTAACCCCACAGGTTTCTCCAATCCCAGACCTGTGTTATCCCCCTAGACCATGGGGCCTGCATGGAAGATGAAAGTGTAAACATGTGAGCCTGTATTTCCTAAGGCAGTGGAATTTTGTCTCTTGGTCATATGGAGTACAGTATTTCAAAGTGGTATTATGTATGGTGTTCTAAGCTGAAAGGAATATTTATATGGAGCCTGTCGGAGGTATGCTTGGTATGAAAACCATAAGTGATTTGCCTCACTGATTTGTTTAAAATTCTCAAGCATCGTGCTGTACTAACATAGCTTTTATTCACTGATTCTCCTTTACAGTGGAGGGAAAATGACCCATGTGGTAAATGAAATAAATATACTGGACTTGATCCTTAGAGCAAGAGAGACCTGTAACATTTATGTTAGAAGGTGATCCCTCTGTTCCTTCTGCTTGGCAGAAGGCCTGGATGTATAATGAGGTACTCACATGTGTCAGATCTCATGTCTCCCCAGAACCTGGGGTTATCTTGTAACACTTGAGTTCTATTTATTGAAATGACGACATGTCGTAATGGGAGCATTGATGCGCACCAAGCCAGGTGCAAGGCTCTGTGAGAAGCTGATGGAAGGAGTGCCTATTGGAACATTAACTCCAGATTTCCTCACTTGTATGTGATAAAAATATCAAACCCAGTATGGAGTCAAGAGCAAGTGAAAAAAAAAAAAAATCATTGCTCTTTGAAAGAAAAAAATGTCACATCAGCAATACTAGGGAATTTCTGTATTTGTAATCCTTGGGTCTGATATGGATTCATTTTTTTTTTTTTTTAAGATATTTATTTATTTATGGCCGTGTTGGGTCTTCGTCGCTGCGCGCGGGCTTTCTCTGGTTGCAGTGAGCGGGGGCTACTCTTCGTTTTAGTGCGTGGGCTTCTCATGGCCTTGGCTTCTCTCATTGCAGAGCATGGGCTCTAGGCACACAGGCTTCAGTAGTTGTAGCACGTGGGCTCAGTAGTTATGGCTCACAGGCTCTAGAGTGTAGGCTCAGTAGTTGGAGCATGGGCTTAGTTGCTCTGCGGCATGTGAGATCTTCCCGGACCAGGGCTTGAACCCGTGTCCCCTGCATTGGTAGGTGGATTCTTAACCACTGTGCCACCAGGGAAGTCCCTGATATGGATTCATTTATTTTTCTCTAGTTTCGCTAGGTTATGTAAAGCATGTTGTACACCGAAGTAAAGTGTAAGATGTAAGACACCATCCATAGGCAAGATTATTCTTGATACCTGCTGAAAACCTCCGAGTGTGCTTGGATTGGGTCCTAGCAGAATGAATCATGAGCGAGCCTGTGTGTCATCCTTAAAACAGTTCCCCCTTCCAGCTGATCCTTCTTGGGACTGCGTTGTTACTTCTGGAAGAGAGTCCAGATACAAAATAATTTGGGTTATTTTGTTGTTGTTTGTTTTGTTTTCTTTAATATTTTATTTATTTATTTATTTGGTTGGGCCAGGTCTTAGTTGTAGCAGGCGGGCTCCTTAGTTGTGGCATGTGAACTCTTAGGTGCGGCATGCATGTGGGACCTATTTCCCTGACCAGGGATCGAACTCGGGCCCCCTGCCTTGGGAGTGTGGAGTCTTAACCACTGTGTCACCAGGGAAGTCCCATTTGTTTTGTTTTTAATGAAGGAAAAAGAAGCCGAGTTTGATGAGGATGAGTTGCAGTATTCTCACGGAGTGAGTCACTCACATAAAGTGAAAACTGAAAGCCTTCTCTGTAGCAACTTGTGTAATTCTTTCTGATTGATTCTCTCCTTCCTCCCGCTTCTTGAGTAATGAAGCCTCCAAGTCATGATGTGAAAGGAACAAGACAGGCTTGGTATGTTGCTGACAAGCAGAATCTCACAATTAAGCTGATTAAGTCTTAAATCGGTCAGTTTTCTGACTTTGATGTTAGGGTCTTTAATAGGATATAATTTTATAAGTTGCTTTTTTCTAAAGGGGCTGGAGGGTCTGATGAAGGGAATCGTCTTGGAAAACTCAAGGCTGAGCTCTGTAGGACTGGCTTACTCTCACCTCTGCCTGCTCCCTAAATGGAGCAGGCACTGCTGCTGGGCTCAGGTGTCCCACGATGCAGTTTTATCCACTTGAAAACCCTTATGTGTTCAGCTAAATTAGGTTAATTACCTTGCTCTCCAGGATTCACAGTGCTTTGCAGTTTAGCTGCAGTGAGTAAATGTTAGTTTTGCAAGTAAAAGCTACTATTATTGGCCTCTAAAGGGCTATGGTTTTTTTGGAACTCATAAAGAGGAGCTTTAAACAATCATTCCAGCCAAGATGGAATATAGGTTAGTAAATCTGTCTTCAACTGAGTTTTCTACTTGACTGTGTGGCATCTGCGTTGAGAAGAGTGTTCTAACTCCGTGTCATTTCTGTTTGGTGCCTCCTAAAGTAATTCTGGGTGTATCATCATGAAACATGCTGTTTTCTGTATTTCCTGGTGTTAATAGAGTATTTTGTATACTCTTAGTTTCCAGATGGAGATCATTGAACAGAACCCAAGCTTCTGTCCATTGAGAGTTTGCACAGAAATCTACCCTGGGTGAGACATGGCTGTGTCATCAGGGTTCTGATACACAAGAAAGGGAAATCAGGCACTCTCTGGACTCTTAAGTGATCACACTTAATCTTTTAATCTCTTCTTCTGTCTTTCCATATTCTTCTCCAATGGAAGACAAAAATCCCAACTTGTGATTAAGATAATCATTTGTAGGGTTAGACATTGAGTGGATCTATGAACCTAATCCTTTACAGAATCCTAGCGTTGTGGGAATTTCCTATCACCACCTTTGTACTGAAACAGATAAGTTAAAAGGGAGGTGGGGAATCGTAGTTCAAGTTTCAAGCATGACTAATTCAGGCCATATCTGGCAAGACTTGGGACATATCTTCAATATAATAGAAATGATAATAATAACACCATCCACATATTGATCTAAGTGTCAAATTATTCAGTAGTTGCTTTCACATTCCTGATGTTCATGTGTTCCTTATGTAACTCTGAGAGAGGTAAGGACAGGTACCTTTTAATCCTATTTATTTATTCAATAAATATTTATTCAGTGCCTGTTATGTGCCAGGCTCTGTTCTAGGTACTAGGTCAGGAGCAAAACAATAAAAAATTTTTGCTTTTGTAGAACTTATATATTAGCTGTGGGGAGATAGACCATAAATAAATGAAGCGAGTGAAGTACAAGTTATGTTGGGTAGTGAAACTTCTATGAAGAAAAAGAAGACAAGGAAAGGGGACAGGGGGTGTGTTACTGGGGTGTGGGAGTCGTCATAATATTAAAAGGGGTGGCAGGGGTATCACCCCAGTGAGAGACATGGACCTGGAGGAGGTAAGAAGCTAGCTATCTGGGAGAACAGTATTTCAGGGAGAAGGAACAGCTAGTCCAGTGGCCCTGTGGTGGGAACCTGCTTGATTTGTTTGAGGAACCACAGGGAGGCCAGTGGGGCTGGCGGGAGTGAAGATAAGGGTAGTGGGAGATGAGGGTGTGCACCTGTAGGCCAGCACAAAGAATTTGGTATTTTATCTCTGGGAGATGCAGAACCTTTGGGGGGTTCAAGCCGAAGAGTGACGTGATGGATCGACACTTTAATAGCATCAGTCTGGCTGCCGTGCTCAGAAGATACTGCAGGGGGCGTGGGTGGGAGCAGGGAGACTGGTTAGGGGGCTCCCGCAATAATAATAATCCCAGACGAAGAGGGTGGTCCTGGACCAGGGTGGTAGCTTTGAAGGTGTGGTGTGAAGTGGTAGGGTTCTGGGTGTATTTTAGAGGTAGGGTCTGTAGACTTGCATTTAGGGCATGAGGGAAAGAAAGAAGCCCAGAGTGACTACAGAGCTTTTGGCCTGAGCAACGAGAAGGATTTGGTTGTCATCAACTGTGATGAGGAAGAGCAGGTCTTGAGGGCTGGAGGGAGATCGCGCTCTCAGTTTGGGCCATGTTGAGTTTGAGATGCCTGCCAGACCTCCAAAAAATTATCTCCAGTGGGCAATGTTTGACATTCGAGCCTGGAATTCAAGGAAGAGGTCAGAACTGAAGATGGATACTTAGGAACAGTTGGGTTATCAGTGGAATTGAAGCCATAGACTGGCTGAGAGTGGACAGAGTGGAGCAGAGGTCAAGGGTTGAATCCTGGGCACTGGGACGATGAGCAGCCAAGAGGCGTAGAGGAACCAGCAAAGGAGACAGAGGCGGAGCCGGGAGGAGAGCTAGGATGGACGTGGGCTGGAAGCCAGATCTAAGTTCTCAGGGCAGAGGGGGTGGTTATCTCTGTCCTGTTGCAGCAGGTCAAAACTGATTCCATCAATTGGTCATAAACTGAGGCCATGATAAATGACTCACCAGGGTCCATGGCTGGGAAATAGCTGGATGAGGGCTCAAAGCCAAGTTCACTTTCTTTCTGCCAGGAGCGTCCTCTGGCCATACCTGACCTTTGTGTGCCCTTTTATGTCATCACATGCTTCTTGCATCGGAGGTGGTATTGCACATGTCTGCACATTTTCACAATTTCAGCAGCAGTCTCCCGTGCTTTTGTTTTTTAGTTTGTATGAGAATTTTGGTCTCTCATATCTTTTGTATAAATATGGAATGTGTGTTCATTGTAGAAAATTAGAAAAATGGATGAGCAAAAGGGGACAAAGTTAAAATCATTAATAATAATTGTACCACTCAGAGATGACCATGCTCACAGATTGATAGTATATGTCCTAGTCTGTTTTCCAGCCATATATATGGACATACATATTCTTTTCAAAAGATGATTCTGTACTAAATATATAATAGTTATAGAACCTTTTTAATAACCTTTTGTACCAATAGCAGTGAGTGTCCATCATGGTGTCCATATTGTTTTGGTTTTTTAAATTAATTAATTTATTGTTTATTTATTTATTTTTGGCTATGTTGGGTCTTTGTTGCTGCACGCGGGCTTTCTCTAGTTGCAGCGAGCAGGGGCTACCCTTGTTGCGGTGCGCAGGCTTCTCATTGCAGTGGCTTCTCTTGTTGGGGAGCATGGGCTCTAGGTGCACGGGCTTCAGTAGTTGTGGCACGTGGGCTCAGTAGTTGCGGCTCGCGGGCTCTAGAACGCAGGCTCAGTAGTTGTTGTGTCACACAGGCTTAATTGCTCCGTGGCATGTGGGATCTTCCCGGACCAGCGCTCGAACCTGTGTCCCCTGCATTGGCAGGCGGATTCTTAACCACTGTGCCACCAGGGAAGCCCTCCATATTGTTGTTGTTGTTGTTGTTGTTTTAATAAATTTATTTATTTTATTTATTTTTGGCTGCATTGGGTCTTCGTCACTGTGCATGGGCTTTCTCTAGTTGTGGCGAGAGGGGGCTACTCTTTGTAGCGGTGCATGGGCTTCTCATTGCAGTGGCTTCTCTTGTTGCAGAGCACGGGCTCTAGGCGCGTGGGCTTCAATAGTTGTGGCACACGGGCTCAGTAGTTGCGGCTCGCGGGCTCTAGAGCGCAGGCTCAGTAGTTGTGGCACACGGGCTTAGTTGCTCCGTGGCATGTGGGATCTTCCTGGACCAGGGCTCGAACCCGTGTCCCCTGCATTGGCAGGCGGATTCTTAACCACTGAGCCACCAGGGAGGGAAGCCCCATATTGTTTTATATCTTAAAAAAAAAAAACCGGGCTTCCCTGGTGGCGCAGTGGTTGAGAATCTGCCTGCCAATGCAGGGGACACGGGTTCGAGCCCTGGTCTGGGAGGATCCCACATGCCGCGGAGCAACTGGGCCCGTGAGCCACAACTGCTGAGCCTGAGCGTCTGGAGCCTCTGCTCCGCAACAAGAGAGGCCGCGATAGTGAGAGGCCCGCGCACCGCGATGAGGAGTGGCCCCCACTCGCCGCAACTGGAGAAAGCCCTCACACAGAAACGAAGACCCAACACAGCCAAAAATAAAAAACATAATAAATAAATAATAAATAAAAAATTTAAAAAAAAACCCCAAAAAAACAGTGCCTGGATATCTATCTATAGTATAGTTTGTCAAGGTCATGGTGATAAGAAGTAATCTAGGGATCACCTATGGGAATTAACCAAGAAATAAGAGTGATGATAATGGGAAAAGTTTATATTCGTTGAGCCCTACCATGTGCTAGGCATTGTTGCCAAGCATTTTATTTGTAGTATGTCATTTAATTCTCCCAACAATCCTGTGAGGTAGGTACTGTTATTATCTCCATGTTCGTAGTTGAGACCCCAAGAGATGAAGACAGGGACATCTGCTCATGGTTACAGTGCAGCCAGGGTTGGAGCTGGGATGGATTTGGACCCAGTCAGTCCAGCTCCAGCCAGGGCCCAGAGCATTCTCCGCTTTCCATCTCATATCTCTCACTGTACTTTCATATATGACCCAGTACTCACTGTCCCATTAGCTTCTCCCTCCCCATTGCCTTCGTGGAGGACCTGAGCAGGCAGGATGGTGGATGAGAGCATGTGCTGGGCTCTCTTCCCACCCCAGTCGCTGAGACATGTTTGATGAGGTGCCTCTATTCATCTGTGATTCAGGTAGAAAATTAGGGTTTTACTCCTCGAGGTCTCCTCTGTTAAAAACAAAAAGTTCTATACCTAAAAGGATCCCTAGTCATATTAATCCCTTCAGGCTTAAAAAAAAGTGACATTTCAACCCATTAGTTAGATATGTATTTTTTTTTTTTTTTTTTTTGGTACAGATTCTCAAATACACCAGGCACACACTTTGAGTGGGCTTAAACGTTAACTGTCAGTTCCTTTTGTGATTCCTTTTTCAAACCTTCTGTGCATCTTAGTTTTGTTAGATATTCTCAGGGTGGAATAAACATACTATATAACGTGTAGTAGTGTAAATAAGTAATGTATAGTATATAGCATATAACTGGGTGTCTGCGATAGAGATGTACTTATATGTAGCACACAGCAATAGTTAAAATGTTGACAAGCTGGAATGGCAGACATATCAGATGAATTGCGTTTGAAATAATAGTGGTTATATTTGCAAAATTAATGTGGCACAGTGAGAATAAAAAGGGAACTCCTTATTAAGACGCCCCTGTTGTTACCTGTAAAGCTGTTGGAATTGACTGCTTACTTCATTAAGTCACTAAGCATCATGCTTCAAAGCAGTACTGAAAATGCAAACTTCCTTACAAATCACTTCAGTATTATTCTCCTTGTAGGTGCTCAGATTACATAATCTCTAACTACTACCACCACCTCAATGTTAGATTAAGTAAAAGCCTTATCTTCATCCAAAAGTAGACAAGTGATGCTTAAGGTTTTTAGCCCAACACAGAATACAGTGTTTCCACACAAATGCCCCAAAACTACTTCTTGGTGGTCCTGCAATCACTTTCCACCGAATCGGTCCAGCTGTTCTCGTTATTCTGCTCTTCCAGGCAGACTTTGCTGTTCAGAATATTGGCACGAGATTTGAAAAGCAGTGCCTACTGGTGGTGCTCTTGTGATTCTGTTTTCTTTTCCGTCCTCATCCTCCCTTAGCTTTGCATGTAGAGTGATCAGAAAATAAAGGCACTTCTGTGGTGGGTTAAGTTCAACTGAGCTCTTTCCTAGGAAACCAGTAATGCTGCTTATGGAGCCTTTACGTGCTGTCTCTAAAAAACAGGACAGTAAATTAAACTTGCAGGGTCATCCTTAGCATTCGAATGCTGTCTGAGTCCTGATGTCCATACCTCTGAAAGTACCCATCCCTGTTCATAAGCTGGAAAGCTCCTCATTCCACGAAGAATTTTATCTTGTTAGTTATGAATACATAAGTTCTACCCGAACAGTCAATAGTTTCAGAAAGAAACCATTTTTCATGTGGATTGGTAGTGGTTTACTTTACAGAAGTTTTAGGCAAGCCCAGAGATGCTCATCTAAAGCCCAGAGTTCATGTAAGGACTGTGGTTTATAAAAATGCTCTTATGTGTTTTTTTTATAAATCCTGGTTTATAGTTTGTTCTGAACGTGATTTATGAACAGAACTATGACTCATTTACTAAAGCCAATGGGTTTCTCCCCTCATCCTCTCTTCAAACTTGTCTCTTTCTCCCTTTTAGTAAATTGTATGGAGTATGGAACGTACTGTTCATTTCTCTTCCTTCCAACATTGGGCTTCAGACTAATCAACAGAATAAAGCAAGCATCTTTCAAAACTTTGACTTTAAGTACTTGGGTATATATCATCAGAACTATTAAAAAGAACAGGATGTTAGTGTGCCTCTCCTCCCTCAGTGAGCACAGAAACTTCTCTTGGCTGTTCCCGGTACTGAGGCCAGCCAAGTGTAGCTCTAAGCACCAAAATCTTAGAGATGAAAAGGCCACATCTCTTTGTAGGAAAGTGAAGACCCTCTTCTTGTTCATCCGTTCTGGTTTTGTCACTGAGTAGCTTTTGAGAATACATTAACAAACTGATCCATGTTATACACTCCCCCTCCCTCCATTTTGGTGCGGTTCCAAAGCTTGGTAGACTTAACCTTTCTAAACTGGAATTTATTAGCTGTAAAAAGTGCTTTTTAGCCTTACTGGAAGTTGTGAATAGACAGTGAAAACTTCATAGAATTTTTTTCAGTCAGTCTGAATACAAGTTAAAAAGAATAAAGTCCCAACCCCTTTAGCATTGAAATTTGGGGATGGGGCTGTGTTGGCTGAGTATAGGATAAGAGAAAGGATATTGGACATTTGGACAAAGTACACTATACTCTTTGAAGAGACCAGTTTCAGCTCCATTAATGCAAATAATTGCCGCAGTATTCTAAGTCATGTTGGCCAAGTTGTCAGAAATAACAGAAAGTCAGGAATGAGGGGCTGGCAGCCCTCAGTCCTGGTCCTAACTTTGCTCTGCTGCTTATTAGGAAAAGTTAGAGTAGCTCATGGCTGCCTACCATGTCTGAGAGAGAGAGAGGACATTTAATTAAGAACATTTAGCTCTGTTTTGTGAACAGTTTCAGAAGAGGAATTTGGGCATGATTAGTGGACTTGCCTTTCGGGATCTTAGAGGTACGGTGGGGATAAGTGCTGTCCTCAGAGTTTCCTGATGATGAGGTGACTACGGTGTGTGGTTTACTCAGTGCAGTGCCCGACACGTTGCAAGTGTACAGTAAGTGTTAGCTGTTGCCATTTTCACCATTATTTTTAATCATCTGCTGCCATCAAATGCCGATTGGAGAATCCTAACATTCCCTTATCCCCAGTGAGACATACTGAGAGGCATCCCTGTGTTCAATGGAACTAGAATCTAGGTATGCTTTAGTTAAAGGGGACCCTGAAATAAAAAGTGAACCCTGTTCCATGACAAACCAGAATTTACATGCTTATTAGGGAGGCTGTGGTTGAATAGGAGTTATTTACTAATGTCATTTGGTAGTTACTGAGCACCTTTTCTGAGGCAGGCACTTGGCTAGGTGCTGAATACATAAAAATGAAGGAGACAAATCTGGTCCCTGCGCTCAGAGAGCTTCTGTCTTCTTGGGGCTAGAGATGGGTTGAGAGGCAGTTGCAGTGGCTGAATAACTGCAAGGTACAGCATTCTCTTTGGTACCTATTGGGGGCGTTTAATGCAGACTTGGAGAGTCAGGGAGAGCTTGCTGGGGAAAGGGACATTTCAGCTGGGACCTGAAGGAGGGAGCAGGAGTGAGGAGAGAACACAGGGACAGTGGAGAAGGCATGGTGCACTAGAGGAACTTAAAGGACCTCATTATGGCTGGAGTGCAAGGTCAGGTGTGAGGAGGGGAGGGAGGGCAGGAGGCTGCAAGCCTTGGTAAGGAGAAGGGACTGGAAACAGCTGGAAGCAGGGGAGAGACGTGATTAGGGTTGCATTTCAGAAAGGTCACTTTGGCCATGCTGTGGAGGCTAGACTAGAGGGAGGCAAATTGGAGCCAGGGAGGCCAATTAGAAGGAGGTTTGAGTTGTCCAAGCAAGAGGTGATGAGGGCCTGGATCAGGTAGTGTAGAATGATGAGCATGATAACCACAAGGGGACCATCTACCCGACTCAGCGCTTACTGTGCCAGCCGCTGCTCTGAGTGCCTCATTGATATTAACTCATTTAATCCTCCAAAGATAGTTTGTATATACTACTGACATTTCTTTTGGATAGGTGAGGAAACTGAAGGCCAGGACTTGCCCAGTCACAGAGTTGTAAATGGCAGGGCTAGGATCTGAACTCAGGCAGGCTGTTCTTGACCACCAGGTGTAAGTGATTAGATTCAAGACATATTTAGATGGTAGAATGGTTAGCACTTGATGATCTTGACTTGAGGGTTGCTGATGAGCCAAGGTGATGCTTGGTAGAATTCTGGTTTGGGCATCCAGGCAGCTGGTGGTGGCCCTGACTGAAGTGGGAGATGCATGCTGTGGGGGCAGTCTTGTGACTGATGATGATGAGAGATGGGTTCTGGACATGCTTGATGAGTGCCTTTCCAGTAGGATTCAAGTATAGATTTTGGCAGCATCATCACGTAGGTGGTCATTGAAACCGTAGGAGCAGAGAAACTTGCCCCAAAGGAGAATCTATACTCTTAGAAGAGCAGAGGGCCCAGAAGAGAATAAAGCCAACATTTGAAAACTGGGAAGAAGAGAACCCCAAAGGAGACTGAGGACAAGCGGCAGAGAGTATGTACAGGGGAGCTGAGGGGAAGTGGGGTTTAGTTGACAGCCTCTCGTGTACCGCACTTTGTCAAGAGGTTTAGGAAGATTGAGGGGGGTCCACTGGATCTAGTAAACATGAGGCCATTTGGTGACTTCAGCTAGAGCCAGTTCTGTGGACTGGGGAGAATGAAGTCAAAAGTGCTGTGGGTCTGGGAAGGGCTGGGAGGTGAGGGGTGGGAGGCAGCTATAGAGACAGCTGTGGAGACAGAATCAGGGCTGGAAAGTAGAGAGATTGGGAGATTTTGCTTTGCTTGTTTAAAGACAGACAAGTAGGCAGTTTAAATGCTTATGGGAAAAGACGCTGATGGGCGAGTGAGGCCCCTGAGGAGGTGAAAGGGGATGGGAATCTAAAGAACCTCATGGGAGGGAAGGAGGAAGGCAGGGTGTAGATGCTGGAGCATTGCAGGTGTGGGGGCGACGAGCTAAGGGATTGCCATCTAGTGGCTTATTCTTTATGGTGTTTGGAGGCAAGGTCAGTCCTCTGCTGAAAATGAGGAGAGAGGTGGAGAGGTCAGATTTTTGAGAGTGGGAGGGATTGCTAATACCTACTGTTGAGAAATGGGAAGGAGTGGTGGGGGGATGTGGACAGTGTCACTACGAGGAAGGCAGCCTGATGGAGCTGGTTTATACTAAAGTAGAGTGATTGATGTGTCAACCCTTTGAAACCCTGAGGTTCTCACCAGCCGATAAGATATTGTTGAACTTTATTTTCTATAATTTATACTATACAAATCATAACAAACAGAAAAATCCAGATTTATCGAAAATGCTTTTTAAAACTACTGGCCCAGAGATTGGTTCAAGATGGCGGAGTAGAAGGACGTGCTCTCACTCCGTCTTGTGAGAGCACCGGAATCATAACTAACTGCTGAACAATCATCAACAGGAAGACACTGGAACTCACCAAAAAAGATACCCCACATCCAAAGACAAAGGAGAAGCCACAATGAGACGGTAGGAGGGCACAGTCACAATAAAATCATATCCCATAACTGCTGAGTGGGTGACTCACAAACTGGAGAACACTTGTACCACAGAAGTCCACCCACTGGAGTGAAAGTTCTGAGCCCCATGTCAGGCTTCCCAACCTGGGTGTCCGGCAACGGGAGGAGCAGTTCCTAGAGAATCAGACTTTGAAGGCTAGCGGGATTCGCTTGCAGGACTTCGACAGGACTGGGGGAAACAGAGACTCCACTCTCGCAGGGCACACACAAAGTAGTGTGCGCATCGGGACCCAGGGGAAGGAGCAGTGACCCCAGGGGAGACTGAACCAGACCTACCTGCTAGTGTTGGAGGGTCTCCTGCAGAGGCGGGGGGTGGCTGTGGCTCACCGTGGGGACAAGGACACTGGCAGCAGAAGTTCTGGGAGGTACTCCTTGGCGTGAGCCCTCCCAGAGTCCACCATCAGCCCCACCAAAGAGCCTGGGTAGGCTCCAGTGTTGGGTCACCTCAGGCCAAACAACCAACGGGGAGGGAACCCAGCCCCACCCATAAGCAGACAAGCAGATTAAAGTTTTACTGGGTTCTGCCCACCAGAGCAACAGCCAGCTCTACCCACCACCAGTCCCTCCCATCAGGAAACTTGCACAAGCCTCTTAAATAGCCTCATCCACCAGAGGGCAGACAGCAGAAGCAAGAAGAACTACAATCCTGCAGCCTGTGGAACAAAAACCACATTCACAGAAAGATAGACAAGATGAAAAGGCAGAGGGCTATGTACCAAATGAAGGAACAGGATAAAACCCCAGAAAAACAACTAAATGAAGTGGAGATAGGAAACCTTCCAGAAAAAGAATTCAGAATAATGATAGTGAAGATGATCCAGGACCTCGGAAAAAGAATGGAGACAGAGATCGAGAAGATGCAAGAAGTGTTTAACAAAGACCTAGAAGAATTAAAGAACAAACAAACAGAGATGAGCAATACAATAACTGAAATGAAGACTACACTAGAAGGAATCAATAGCAGAATAACTGAGGCAGAAGAATGGATAAGGGACCTGGAAGACAGAATGGTGGAATTCACTGCTGTGGAACAGAATAAAGAAAAAAGAATGAAAGGAAATGAAGACAGCCTAAGAGACCTCTGGGACAACATTAAATGCAACAACATTCGCATTATAGGGGTCCCAGAAGGAGAAGAGAGAGGGGAAGGACCTGAGAAAATATTTGAAGAGATTATAGTCGAAAACTTCCCTAACATGAGAAAGGAAATAGCCACCCAAGTCCAGGAAGCGCAGAGAGTCCCATACAGTATAAACCCAAGGAGAAACACGCCGAGACACATAGTAATCAAATTGGCAAATATTAAAAATAAAGAAAAATTATTGAAAGCAACAAGGGAAAATCGACAAATTACATACAAGGGCACTCCCATAAGGTTAACAGCTGATTTCTCAGCAGAAACTCTGCAAGCCAGAAGGGAGTGGCATGACATATTTAAAGTGATGAAAGTGAAGAACCTACAACCAAGATTACTGTACCCGGCAAGGATCTCATTCAGATTCGATGGCGAAATCAAAAGCTTTACAGACAAGCAAAAGCTAAGAGAATTCAGCACCACCAAACCAGCTTTACAACAAATGCTAAAGGAACTTCTCTAAGTGGGAAACACAAGAGAAGAAAATGACCTACAAAAACAAACCCAAAACAATTAAGAAAATGATAATAGGAACATACATATCAATAATTACCTTAAACGTGAATGGATTAAATGCTCCAACCAAAAGACACAGGCTTGCTGAATGGATACAAAAACAAGACCCATATATATGCTGTCTACAAGAGACCCGCTTCAGACCTAAGGACACATACAGACTGAAAGTGAGGGGATGGAAAAAGATATTCCATGCAAATGGAAATCAAAAGAAAGCTGGAGTAGCTATACTCATATCAGATAAAATAGACTTTAAAATAAAGAATGTTACAAGAGACAAGGAAGGACACTACATAATGATCAAGGGATCAATCCAAGAAGAAGATATAACAATTATAAATATATATGCACCCAGCATAGGAGCACCTCAGTACATAAGGCAACTGCTAACAGCTATAAAAGAGGAAATCGACAGTAACACAATAATAGTGGGGGACTTTAACACCTCACTTACACTTACACAGAAAATTAATAAGGAAACACAAGCTTTAAATGACACAATAGATGAGATAGATTTAATTGATATTTATAGGACATTCCATCCAGAAACAGCAGATTACACTTTCTTCTCAAATGCGCATGGAACATTCTCCAGGATAGATCACATCTTGGGTCACAAATCAAGCCTCAGTAAATTTAAGAAAATTGAAATCATACCAAGCATCTTTTCTGACCACAGCACTATGAGATTAGAAATCAATTACATGGCAAAAAACGTAAAAAACACAGACACATGGAGGCTAAACAATACATTACTAAATAACCAAGAGATCACTGAAGAAATCAAAGAGGAAATCAAACAATACCTAGAAACAAAGGACAATGAAAACACGATGACCCAAAACCTATGGGATGCAGCAAAAGCAGTTCTAAGAGGGAAGTTTATAGCAATACAAGCCTACCTCAAGAAACAAGAAAAATCTCAAATAAACAATGAAACCTTACACCTAAAGGAACTAGAGAAAGAAGAAGAAACAAAACCCAAAGTTAGCAGAAGGGAAGAAATCATAAAGATCAGAGCAGAAATAAATGAAATAGAAACAAAGAAAACAATAGCAAAGATCAATAAAACTAAAAGCTGGTTCTTTGAGAAAATAAACAAAGTTGATAAACCATTAGCCAGACTCATCAAGAAAAAGAGGGAGAGGACTCAATAAAATTAGAAATGAAAAAGGAGAAGTTACAACAGACACCACAGAAATACAAAGTATCCTAAGAGACTACTACAAGCAACTCTATGCCAATAAAATGGACAACCTGGAAGAAATGGACAAATTCTTAGAGAGGTGTAGCCTTCCAATACTGAACCAGGAAGAAATAGAAAATATGAACAGACCAATCACAAGTAATGAAATTGAAACTGTGATTAAAAATCTTCCAGCAAACAAAAGTCTAGGACCAGATGGCTTCACAGGTGAATTCTATCAAACATTTAGAGAAGAGCTAACACCCATCCTTCTCAAACTCTTCCAAAAAATTGCAGAGGAAGGAACACTCCCAAACTCATTCTACGAGGCCACCATCACCCTGATGCCAAAACCAGACAGAGATACTACAAAAAAAGAAAATTACAGACCAATATCACTGATGAATATAGATGCAAAAATCCTCAGCAAAACACTAGCAAACAGAATCCAACAACACTATAAAAGAATCATACACTATGATCAAGTGGGATTTATCCCAGGGATGCAAGGATTTTCAGTATATGCAAATCAATGTGATACACCATATTAACAAATTGAAGAATAAAAACCATATGATCATCTCAATAGATGCAGAAAAAGCTTTCAACAAAATTCAACACCCATTTATGATAAAAACTCTCCAGAAAGTGGGCATAGAGGGAACCTACCTCAACATAATGGAGGCCATATATGACAAACCCACAGCAAACATCATTCTCAATGGTGAAAAACTGAAAGCATTTCTTCTAAGATCAGGAACAAGACAAGGATGTCCACTCTCACCACTGTTAGTCAACATAGTTTTGGAAGTCCTAACCACGGCAATAATAGAAGAAAAAGAAATAAAAGGAATACAAATTGGAAAAGAAGAAGTAAAGCTGTCACTGTTTGCAGATGACATGATACTATACATAGAGAATCCTAAAGATGCCACCAGAAAACTACTAGAGCTAATCAATGAATTTGGTGAAGTTGCAGGATACAATATTTATGCACAGAAATCTCTTGCATTCCTATACACTAATGATGAAAAATCTGAAAGAGAAATTAAGGAAACACTCCCATTTACCATTGCAACAAAAAGAGTAAAATACCGGGGGCTTCCCTGGTGGCGCAGTGGTTGAGAGTCTGCCTGCCAATGCAGGGGACACGGGTTCGAGCCCTGGTCTGGGAAGACCCCACATGCCATGGAGCACCTAGGCCCGTGAGCCACAATTACTGAGCCTGCGCATCTGGAGCCTGTGCTCCGCAACAAGAGAGGCCGCAATAGCGAGAGGCCCGCGCACTGTGATGAAGAGTGGCCCCCACTTGCCACAACTAGAGAAAGCCCTCACACAGAAACGAAGACCCAACACAGCCATAAATAAATAAACAAATAAATAAAAATTTTTAAAAAAAGGGAGAAAAATAATTTAAAAAAAAAAAGAATAAAATACCTAGGAATAAACCTACCTAAGGAGACAAAAGACCTGTATGCAGAAAACTATAAGACACTGATGAAAGAAATTAAACATGATACAAATGAGGAGATATACCATGTTCTTGGATTGGAAGAATCAATATTGTGAAAATGACTGTACTACCCAAAGCAATCTACTGATTCAGTGCAATCCCTATCAAATTACCAGTGGCATTTTTTACAGAACTAGAACAAAAAATCTTAAAATTTGTATGGAGACACAAAAGATCCTGAATAACCAACGCAGTCTTGAGGGAAAAACTGGAGCTGGAGGAATCAGACTCCCTGACTTCAGACTATACTACAAAGCTACAGTAATCAAGACAATATTGTACTGGCGCAAAAACAGAAATATAGATCAATGGAACAAGATAGAAAGTCCAGAGATAAACCCACGCACCTATGGTCAACTAATCTATGACAAAGGAGGCAAGGATATACAATGGAGAAAAGATAGTCTCTTCAATAAGTGGTGCTGGGAAAACTGGACAGCTACATGTAAAAGAATGAAATTAGAACACTCCCTAACACCATACACAAAAATAAACTCAAAATGGATTAGAGACCTAAATGTAAGACCAGACACTATAAAACTCTTAGAGGAAAACATAGGAAGAACACTCTTTGACATAAATCCCAGCAAGATCTTTTTTGATCCACCTCCTAGAGTAATGGAAATAAAAACAAAAATAACCAAATGGGACCTAATGAAACTTAAAAGCTTTTGCAAAGCAAAGGAAACTACAAACAAGACAAAAAGACAACCCTCAGAATGGCAGAAAATATTTGCAAACAAATCAGCGGACAAAGGATTAATCTCCAAAATATATAAACAGCTCATGCAGCTCAATATTAAAAAAACAAACAACCCAATCCAAAAATGGGCAGAAGACCTAAGTAGACATTTCTCCAAAGAGAACATACAGATGGCCAAGAAGCACATGAAAAGCTGCTCAACAGCACTAATTATTAGAGAAATGCGAATCAAAACTACAATGAGGCATCACCTCACACCAGTTAGAATGGGCATCATCAGAAAATCTACAAACAACAAATGCTGGAGAGGGTGTGGAGAAAAGGGAACCCTCTTGCACTGTTGGTGGGAATGTAAATTGATCCATCCACTATGGAGAACAGTATGGAGGTTCCTTAAAAAACTAAAAATAGAATTACCATATGACCCAGCAATCCCACTACTGGGCATATACCCAGGAAAACCATAATTCAAAAAGGCACATGCACCCCAGTGATCCTTGCAGCACTGTTTACAATGGCCAGGTCATGGAAGCAACCTAGATGCCCATCAACAGACGAATGGATAAAGAAAAAGTGGTATATATATATATGTGTGTGTGTGTGTGTATATATATATATATATATATATATATATATATATATATATATATACACACACACACACATATATATATATACATATATATATACACAATGGACTATTCCTCAGCCATAAAAAGGAACTAAATTGGGTCATTTGTAGAGACATGGATGAATCTAGAGACTGTCATACAGAGTGAAGTAAGTCAGAAAGAGCAAAACACATATTGTATATTAACGCATATATGTGGAACCTAGAAAAATGGTACAGATGAACTGGTTTGCAGGGCAGAAATTGAGACACAGATGTAGAGAATAAACGTACGGACACCAAAGGGGGAAGGCGGTGGGGGGTTGGAGGAGTGGTGGTGGGATGAATTGGGAGATTGGGATTGACATGTATACACTAATATGTATAAAATAGATAACTAATAAGAACCTGCTCTATAAAAAAATAAAATAAAATTCAAAAATTCAAAAAATAAATAAATAGAACTACTGGCCCACCTTTCCTGGAGATTCTTAAATACTCCTCTAAGGAACCTTGCCTGCCTTCCTCTATTCAGAATCTAAAGGGTGGAGTGTCCCATACTACAGAGGAAATGTTTCAGGTAGGGGACCTGGTACCCACTTGGAGAAGAAGTATATATAGGGATAGAAGTGTCTGTGTGTGTACCCCTGAATTTTGCTCCTTTAGGGCAGCTTCTTGTTTACATAGGTCACCATTCCTTCCCCTTTGCTGGTATCATGTCATGGTTTTTGTTTTTTTGTTTTGTTTTTTTTTAAGATCTTCCATCCCCACCGTAACTCCCGACTAGAGCTTGGAACCAGCTGTTCCTCTTTGGTTCTCATCTCCATCCTCCCCCCATGTTTCCTCCCTGCCTTGGGACCTTCTGTGGGGTGAGCTATGACTCACTGGCTTGCCTTGACCTTGGTCTTCTCTCAAAAGCGTCATCCCAGGCCCATTCCAGGTGGTATCCCATTGAGCCACTGGTCTCCCATCTCCTCCAGGATGGGATTCCAAACTCAGAACATCAGAGCCCTATTGCTCTGTCCCTGCCTCTCTCTCCAGCCTCGGAGTGGGGTGTGGGAGGGTGGTCACCAACGAGGGAAGTCAGCAGGGGCAACACCACGTGTACTTCTTACCGGCCTCTATGAACCGACTCCTTTCACAACTCGTTTACCCTTAAAACCAGGTTTTACTTAAACAGTAAAAAAAAAAAAAAAAAAAAAAGTTGTTCATGGCCTATGCATCTTGGGCAAAGGCAAGAACAAGAAAAATTAATCTGTCTTTATATTGGGCGAATGAAAATACAGCCCAAGTTAGATATGTATTTTGCTTCATTGAAAAAGAAAAAAAGAATCCTGGTGTGATCCGCTAACTGGATTGACCCAGAATTTGAAAAACACTGCCTTGCCCTTGTTCAATGACACAATAGAAAACTTGTGTTTTCAGTCACCATCCCCACTCATATGTAAAATCTAGGTTTGTCAACACTTTTGAATTCAGCTGGGTCATATGGTTATTAACGTTTACACTACTGCCACCATTTGGCACTACACATATTTTTCTTTAGGAGTAGTTGTGTAATTGTGGAAGCAGGACAGAGCTGATCACTGGGTGGGGAAGCAGTGTGCACATCCCCTCGTGGATCCAAATGAGTTGTGTGGCCTTGAGCCTCTTTGTGTTTCAAATTCTTCCTATAAAATGCAGTGCCTGGACTAGAATTTTGGTTTATATTTTCTTAGTTCTAAAATTTTTTCAATTTATAAAATAGCTTAGGGACTTAAATGTCCAGAAACCTGTTTTTGAGTACTGCTCAGATATAAACATTTCCCCAAATCTGAACTGTCCAGTGTGTGTGCTTTCCCAGTATGTTTTCTAGTTAATTCAAATTTCACATTTACCTTTCAGAAGTAAGTAGAGGAAAAAAATTATCATTCTAAGACAATGTGATTTTATTTCCCATTGAAGTGCCCAACCTATTTTTGGGAATTGACAAAATTATCTTGCGAAAGTTTCATTTTCAGGCAGCACGTGTTCACGTCTCACTGATGTCACTCTACTGAAAACCAAGGAGCTCTCACGGGTCGGCTTCTTGCTTCCCCAGCTACAGAGCACCATTTCTGAGCGGCGCTCTGTCCAGAACACATCCTCTGCTCCAGGCAACCGGCCTCCCTCCAGCTGCTCAGTCTGTTTGTCTGTGTTTCTGGGCTTCCATCATAAAGCCACATAAAGATTTATTTCCTTCAAAATGCATATCACTTCTCAGATTGCTGATTTTTTTCCCACCTGAGTGCGTCAGTTGTGTCCAGTTAGTATCCTTGTATATTCATTTGCCACTTTTATCAAGTTTTGCGCGTGTGGAAATGCGGGCTTCCCCAACTAGTTTGAAAGCGGCTACTTACTAAGTGCTTTGGATGAGTGAATGCATGAATGAACCAGTGCTGCTTGATTAGATGCCTGCAAATCCATTACTGCAAGTGGAAAAACAACATGACGTATGTGAGTGGGCCAGTGATGTCATCTTTGTTTACCAAAAGTGTGACATTACTATTGCAGTTGTCACTGTATTGTTTTGTGGTAGTCTTTCCTGGTGGTTTGCCCAATATTTCCACTTCTACCTCCTTCCGGGCACAGAGTAAGGGCACACTTCCCAGACCCTTGGCTGGGGATGAGTTATGTGATTGGTGAATCAGATTGGCTGGTCCCTATGATTGATTCCAGCCAGTGGTTCCAAGTAGGAAATGAGTGATGTGGCACATCTGGGCAAGAGCATGTAATTGCTGATGTGAGGTTCTCTGGGGCCCCCTTGTCCCTGTTGCGTGCTGACTGACAACTCTCAATGGGCAAGTAGTGTGAGCAAGAAATAAACCTTGTGGATTTGGAGGTTGTTTGTTTCCTCAGCAAAACTTATCCTCTCCTGACTATACAGTGTTCTTTTTTCTACTTGGAGATTGTAACATGCGTTATGTTTTCCGACACAGCGTAGCAGTTAAGAGCATAAACTCGGAATCAGAATGCCTCGGCTTGATTCCCGTCTCTGCCACTTACTAGTTGTGTGAACTTGAGAAAAGTGTTGACTTCTGTGTGCCTCAGTTTCCTCATATGTTAAATTGGGAATTTAATAATAGTGCCTATATTATGGACTTGTTATGAGAATTTAATGTGTTAATATTTGTAATGAGGCTTGGGCTATGGTTAGGTGTTCGTTGATTAAAATGAATAAATGTACCAAAGAGCTGTGGGAGCACTTCGGGTATTGCCCATCTACATGAAGGAAGGTGTACACTCTCAAAGATGACCTGGAAAGCAGGCCAGTGACTAAGGCAGGCCAGTGATGTGGAGCTGACTTTGCACCTGCATCTGGAACTCTCTGAATGCGTCTGAGGCAGTGGCAGACTGGCAGCCCGGAGCCCATCATGCCTGTGCAGAAGCACATGTGCCCTGGACTTCGGTAAGGAAGGTTGCTCTGTGGGCTTTGGGAGTCGTGGCATTTCGAAGATTTACTGCTTGCTTGTCATCGTCCCACTCATCTGTGCAGGGAGACCTCCCAGCCTGTGGCTGCCTCCTTTGTTCTGGGCTTCCCAAGCCTCCTCCCTTCATTTAACTACCTGGAATCCCACCTCCTTCCAAAGGCATCCTTATTAGAATTTTAGACAACTGTGATTTCCTCCCACTCTGCTCTTTATAAACATCCAGCTCATAGTACACTCCCATTTTTTTGCCAGAACAAAATACAGGTACAGTCACCTAAGTTAATACACCTGTGCTGTTTGTTCCATTGTGTCAGTTGTGTGTTACTTCATCTGTTTAAGGAAACAAGCTCGGAGGTGAGGGTTTGGCTTAACTCATTTCTACAGGGCTTAGTAAAACGCTCTGTGGAATTGGAGACACCTAATAAATGCTTTTAGACTTTCAAATGATGCTGTAATCATTTTAATGGAAGCTGATGTGTGCATGTTGAAACAAATGGCATATTTTCCAGCAACATTCTGGCAAATTAGCAGCTTCTAAATTTTTTAAAAAAGTCTGTACTTAGAAAATGAATTTTGTTAACTGCAGTAATATGCAGTTTTTTATTGCTAAGCTGATTTAACCAGAGGCTGAAATGCGGTAGTAGAACCAAGATTTTTTTTTTTTTTTACTATATTTGTTTGTTTTCTGAAAAGTTGGTTGGCATGGCAAGGGTTAGGTGTGAAAGGGGACAATTTAAAGTCGTTATTGTGAATTTAAAGCATATTTTAAAGAGAGTTTAAAAACCCTTTCTATTAGGTTAGCAAATGTGATCTGGCACCACCTCTTCCCACACATGTGCCCTTTCCATTAGGAATGTGTGCCTGATGTGGTGCAGATGGTATTTAAGCCACTTAGTAATATTTTCCACAACCTGTTTTTAGTAATTAGGCTTGAATTTGCTGGTTCACAATACTAGACTTTTGGCAACTTTGTAAACTAAGGAACTTGACATGTGGCCAGTGAACCAGCAGAGGGCAGTGTAAGTCAGTGTTTTGTTGGCAGTCGGCTTTCCACCACTGGGTTTCCAAACAGGAGAGCTGGAATGTTCTCAGTGTATTTGAGAGATGTGATTTGAGAATTTTTTTTTTCTTCTGGCTGTGTTGGGTCTTCGTTGCTGCGTGTGGGCTTTCTCTAGTTGCAGCGAGCGGGGGCTACTCTTTGTTGCTGTGCGCGGGCTTCTCATTGCGGTGGCTTCTCTTGTTGCGGAGCACGGGCTCTAGGCACATGGGCTCAGTAGTTGTGACGCATGGGCTTAGTTGCTCCGCGGCATGTGGGATCTTCCTGGGCCAGGGATCAAACCCGTGTCCCCTGCATTGGCAGGCAGATTCTTAACCACTGCGCCACCAGGGAAGCCCCGATTTGAGGATTTTTTTTTTCTTTTTTAATTAATTGACAATAAGAAAGTTTTGAAAATCCTTTGTTGACTGTCTTCTAGTAAGAAAATAAAATGTCCAGAACAGGGCTGCACTTTTATAAATTGAATTTTTTCCTGATTTCTCCATCAACCAATATGCATGACTGTGTGAAAGATACAGTCCTTCTATAAATCTTTTCATTAATGCCCTTGAAAGACATAATATTTAATTTGATGAGAGGTGTTTTTCCTCAGCTCAGTTACTAATGGTTTTCAATATCATGTCTATGAGGGATTTCCGTTGTTTTTATGAAAAGGTAGTAAAGGTCATTTTCAAATTTATGTGGTCCAGTCAAGTGTCAGCGACCTTCAGAGAGTAACACCAAGGATGGCCTTTTGTTATATACTATTGTGCTCATAACAGGGTTGCCTTGTACACATAAGTTTTTCCTCATCACAAAACCTCATGGCTCTGTCGTTCCCCTTACTCCTGTTTTCTCCAACAAAACCAGACACAGTCCCTGCCTTCTCACTTCTCTCTCTAAAGCAGTGTCTCTGCAAGTTCTGCTGACCCCTCTCCCTTTTTGTGTCTTACATCTCACACCATACTCCCTCTGTTATGGACTGAATGTTTGTGCTCCCACCCCAAACTCATATGTTGAAGCCCTAACCCCCCATGTGACTGTATTTGGAGATAGGGCTTGTGAGGAGGTGTTAAGGTTGAATGAGGCCGTAAGGGTGGGGACCCAATCCACTAGGGCTGGTGCCCTTAAAGAAGGAAGAGATGTCAGAGCTCTCTCTGCCATGTGAGGATGCAGGAGAAGGTGGCTGTCTGCAGGCCAGGCAGAGGGCTCTCACCAGAATCCGAACTGGCTGGCACCTTGATCTGGGACTTGTAGCCTCCAGAACTGTGAGAATATAAATGTCTGCTGCTTAGGGCACCCAGTCTATGATATTTTGTTATGGCAGTGGGAACTAAGACACCCTCTTAGTATCTATGAAGATCCAAGGTTCAGAGAAGGGGACCATCATTGCCTGTTGGAAGGTAGCAGAGGCTTTGCTGGAGGCCAGGTAGGCTGAAGCTTAGCAGAGGCTTGAGGTGTGGTCTGGCCTAGGAGGTCTACAAGAACGAGTGAGTGCATGAAATGACTGGTGCGTTTGACAGAGCATGAAGAGATGGACTTGGACGAAAATGAAGAATTGTGAGGATAGATGGGGTAAATTTGGTGAAGCCTTGAAAGTTAGCCAGAGTAGTTTGGCCTTGATGCTGTGGGGAGCTTCTCAAAGGGGGGGGATGCCGAACTCTTGGGAGCACGTGGATGTCAGGGCTTAGCCAAACCACAGAATAAGGACTGTGCGCCTCTCTGGGGTGCCAGTTTTTCTGTGCAGGGCTTCTCTCTGGATGGGACTTCAGATATATTTCTGGGTATTTATTCTCTTCTGCCTTACTAAGGTGCTTTGGTGGGAAAACCCAGAGCAGTGGAGGAAAAGAGGGCATCGTTAAAGACCAGGAACAGAAAAATGAAGAAAGTTTGGGTGGAGCAGGCTTTGGGTCTATTTGTCCCTATTTCCTTCTTCTAGAAATTTCCAAGTGCTCTGTGCCTAATGGTTCATTCTTCCCTGGTGGCATTCCTATAAGACAGGTGGCTGCTTTTCAGCAGATGGTAATCTAGAAACAAAGCTTACTAATGTGTGTAGGGTCACAGACACATTAGCTTATGTTTCTAAGACAGAAGCCCAAGCCAGTCTGAGCCTCTTCAGGGCTTTCAAGCTGCTTACTGTTGGCTTTTAGATGACTTGCAGAGCAAGGCAGCCCTGAGAGATGGGGCCCGGAAAGGTCGTGACCTGTAATGTTGGGTGAGCTGGTTCTTCAGTTTCTGCCCCACCACTTGCCAGCTGTGGAGTGGAACTTGAGGCCAACCAATGTAGCCTTTATGCGGGGTGAACATTAGGGATATGTGTTAATGGAAAAAGGAAAGGATGGGTATTGGGTTGACAGACAGTTTTTTGTTTTTAGATTACTTCTCGATTAAAAAAAATACAAATGTGTGTTGCCACAAACAGAACTTTGACTTCTATTTCAAAGGATTACATTACTGATACTTGTGTATTACCCTGTTTCATAGTCTACCACATTTTGGACATTTACACTTCTTCCCAACTCTGAGAAGGGGTGGGTCATGTCCCACCCGACATGACCTTATTTCTGTGTTTACATGGTTATTGTCTGTCTCTTGCTTTCACTGTACAAGAATATAAGTTCCATGAGGGCCAGACCATGGTCTGTCTCACAGGTGTTTCTATGTTTCTCATGTGCTCATGGCACTTGCTAAATATTTGTGAGTGGAGGTGTGGGAGAGTGAAGGGGAAGGAGCAAGTTTTACTGAGCGCTGAATTCATTCTTTGCTCCTCTGCTTCTGCTGTCAACCCACCCCTTACTCTGTTGTCAGTGACACATCCTAAAAGGCATCCGTGTTTTTGGCTTGTTTGTGGGCATTGCCACAGGGGGGCGCTACAGCACTTGAAGGGAGCAGCACCTGTCAGCTGGGGTGTGCTCTGGGCTCTGTGATGGGCTGTGTCCTCCTGACTTGGCACCTTACCAGCAAAACAGCCCAGCGAGTTCATGGCCTGGTAGACCTGGATGGATTTTAGCCCTGTGAAACAGTCATACATACCAGGAGAAATGTTTAAAAATTGAGAAGATATCTAAGTGGTAATAGATCAAGACTCTGGTTTCTCAGAGAATTTAGTTCGAAGTCATTCAGTAAGCACTTTTTTGTTTGCAACACCAAATTCACTGATTCTAACTAATGGTGGAAGATGGGGGTGCTAAGTCACATATCGAAACATCACAATTGAAGAATGTTTTTAAAAAGATGTGACCTTTGATGTACTTCAAATACATATAGTAACTAGAACTAGAACACTGCGTAGAAAATGTTCAAGGGACATGTTTTAATAAAGGGATTAAAATGATATGAACTAACATTGATTATTTGCCTATGGATGGAAATTTCTAGATAGAAATTTCTAGAAGCAGATCTATGAAGTAGTTTAAACAGTACCCCCACTTATAATTTTTTTAGCACTTTCTGAACACATGGTATAAGAGCAAAGATGAGTCCAGCTCTGTATTTTAACTAAGTGAAAGCCAAAATTAAGGAGGTGTCATTTCTGAAAATGAGATCTCTTTATTGCCTTCTTTTTCTACTTTGGCAATGGTTGATGTGACTCTCTGCTTTCTTTTCCCTAAAATGGGATGTTAAAATTAGATTATTGCTGCCAGATTTTAAAAAGTAGTTTGAAACTAATTAAAGTTGATAGTTTAAATATTAACTCCTATCCTGTGGGTGCCCTTTATATATATGTGAACACAATGTTTATTTATATACATGGGGTCATATATAACACTCCAAATATGCCCCCAAGGAGAGGACAAAATATCGAAGAGGTTCCCAAAATCTTAACCTCTTTTAACCGGAGGTTGAATGTTGCTATGTATGCTTGTGTAATTAAGCCATTCCAGCACAAAATTTTTTCTCACAGTAAGAACACTTGAACTGTATGAAGTGTTACTGCTAAATTGATTTTACAAGGTTTTGACCTATGGGCATGCTAAGATAAAAGCTGAGTCCTTTGATTTCCATCAAGTGGGATTTAAGGACCCTTATATGTAATTTAAAGTAAAAGAATATTTTCTTGGTTGAGCCACACACACACTGACTATTCTGATGGAGATATGGCTGTTGAAGTATATTTCTGAATTTTAAAACCTAAAAGTAATGAACAAATTTTATATTAAATGAATTCCCCTTTGATCTTATTATGTATTTAAATTTACAGAGAGATCTTCATTCAGGATTCATTTTTTTCAAGTTAATATTAAGTTGACTTTAAGAGCATATAAGAAATTAAAACCTTTTTCTCTTTGTCTAAAAGTGGATTTAATGGGAATAATACCTAAATTTAAACATCTAAACTATTTTAAGAATGTTCTTAGTGGTGAAAATTGTTATGGTAGCATATTGGGAGTAAGGGAAAATGCCTCATATATACCTAGTTTAACAACTGCAGTTTTTAATAATTGTGAAAAATAATATGACCATTAGAGGGAAACATTAAATATTCAAGAAAATGTGGACTCCTATTTGAGACATTGAAAAATTGAAGTTCAGGGTGATAAAGTACAGCTCTCAAAAGTATATAAAAATAATAATGCTATTTCATCTGATAGAATTAGAAAAATGATAATTCTAATTGATTTTTAAATAAAATATCTAAAACAAAAAAATCCATGGGATAGGAAAAAATGGATGATTTGAATAGGAAAAGAGGAAGACAAGGGGATGAAGAGGCATGGTTAAAAGTCAGATAACTTACCTTCATTCTGGGCTCCTTCAATTATTAGCCTTGTGGCCTTGTAGGTTGTCTCATTCTTCTCTATGAAATGGGAGTAATAATACCTGTTTCAGAGGGTACTGAGATGCTTAGATGAGAGGATTCAAATATAGACTGAGTTAGCTATTAACTCTTTGTCTAGATGGAATAGAAAATGTTTTAGTATTGTATCCCTAAAATAATCTCTCCCATTGGCACATATATTGGCCTAAAATTTATATTAAGCGTTAACTGTAGATTCTTATGCCTTGGTTTGGTAATGTTTAAAGTTCTAACAAATAAGATATAAAGAATGGGCAAGTTAAACACAGTTGTAGAAGAAATTGGAAGAAACCCGATATTCAAATTGCATTCTTACTGGACATCTGCATCTTTGATCAGCAGAGAGGTGTGTTGTTCGTCATGATGAAGATGATGATGACGGTTAACATGCATTGAGTTCATAAGTGCCAGGCACTGTAAACGCTACATAGGCAAGGTCTGATTTAATCCTCACTATGGCCCGATGAGGAAGGTTCAATCATTAAACTGACAGTTGAGGAAACTTTGGTTTAGAGGGGTTAAGTAATAGCCCAGTATCCACAGTGGATGTTGGGGTCAGAGCCCTGGCTGACTCTGGAGCCCTATTCTTGATGGACATTGGCACCGTGATGGATTTGGGGGTGCTTAGGGTTATATTCTTGGGAACCCAAATTTAACATGACATTTTCAGTCTGAATAGTATAATTCCACCATTGAATTTCTTGTTTCTCTTACCTGTTCTTCATTTTTTTTTAGTTATAGAAGCATAGTTTTGACAAACTGTCATTAGTAGGTATGTAAGGAAGAGGTTGTAACTGCTTAAATTTATTTTGTTTTCCTAGATATCCAATACTATTACTGCTTTAGTCTCCGTATTTTTTCCCCTCTGTTGCTCACTGGAATGTAATCTGATGACAGGGAGTATGCAAATGGGGACTATGGCATGGAGAGCATTTTCCTTCTTGTTGAAAATCAATGGTGGTTGACAATATGATGAGTATATGCAGTGCTAATAATTTGACCAGTTTCCTACCTCAGAGATGATAATTTAAAATGACCTAGGAAAAAGGAATTAACATGGAAATCAAGTCCTTTAGTAGTTTAAGAATGAATTTATCCTTAGAAGGATTATATAAACTCACATAAACACCCATCTCCACTAAAAAAAGAAATGCATGAGGCAACAAAATGCAAATAGTGATTTAGTGGAATAATGATGGTTTGGCAGGTGAAAATAACAGTATTCCAGCAGAGGAGGATCAGAGGACCGCTCCCCAGAAATGGAGACAGTCCCCCTTCCTTTTGGGGAATGGTAGGGCAGGGTTTGGAAGCAGAAGGAAGAGGAGACACTGAACAAATCTGGCCAGACTTCATCACACTCTCCTCTGACTTTGATCTTCACGGTAGGCAGCACTCCTATAAAATGGGAACTTACTGAGGTTTTCTTGTGTAATTAGGAAATTGAAAAACGTGTTCCACCATGGAGCCTCCAGGTCTAAATACCTGCAACCTAGTTGTACCTTGATGGCAAGAAGCGAGCCACCAGCAGCATTTATAATGAATTGCTGAATTTCTTTGTAAGACACTGGAAGCCTGTTGGGAAACTAGCTCCTAAAAAGAAAATGTCTCCAAGTCAACAACAACAAAAAGATTTAGCAATATGGAAGAGAGATTTGTAGAAAAATGAAGAATTAGACTGTAAAAGGTGATGAAATTTTTGGAGCACCATTTCAGGCGGAGGTGCTCTTAGCTGCCATGCTCCTGTTTTACTGGCCCTTTCCCAGCAAGTTGTAGCCAAGTGGATGTTAACCCACATAGCCCTTAAGCTCTATGAAGGAGCCTGTCTTCAGACCTCCCCTCCCCAGTTTTCAAGTCTCTATCTGTCAACATTGGGCCTCTAATCTGCATGAGGGGCTCTGGATGTAGTTCAGAAGTTGGCAGGGAGATATCCACTGGGAAATGGGATTGTCTGGGTAATTGCTTGGGAAGAAATAAAGACCCTTTGTCAAACCCCTCTCCTTACCTCCTTCATTTCCATTAGGAACAAATCGGGGAGGAGAAAGAATATATGAGTATACTGATGGTGATCATTTTTTCCCTTTTAAAACTGGCATTTTTAAAAAGTTCTTCATAGGAGAACAGTCACTTGCCAAGGAAAAGAAAAGGAAACATGACAAAGACAAGATTAGATTTTCATACTCCTCATTTCATATAAACACATGGCCTTTTCTCTCGGTAAGTTTGAAAAACCATATGTACAGTGGTTACGTTCTGAAGCTTAATGTTCTAAGTAGACAAGTCCTCAATAAAATTTTCTCTAAGAAGCAAGTGATGGTTAACTGTATGCGGAGGGTCTTCATTTTTTGTGACTTTTTCCTCAGAAAATGGGGAGATGAGTTTTTCATGCAAACTAATGGTGCATTTCTGAACCATGTTATTTTCTGAAGTAGTACTGTTCTGGTAGATATAGGTTTTCCTTAAAGAAATAAAAGCAAACGAAAGGGAAAATCCCCAAACAGCCAAGAAAAAAAATTAGGGATCACTTTGAAAACTATTCTCGTTCAGATGTGATCATATTCATTTTACCCTCTGAAATTAAATGGCATATGATTTTTTACTTTGAAAAGGGGCTTTGGACCAAGTCACCCCTCCAGGTTTACTTCCTAGGATGGTTCTGGCTAGTGTGGTCTTGAAGTCAAAATGAGATCCTGACTCACTGTCAGTAACAGGATTTAGGTAGCTTTTCGAAATGATATTGGTCCTTGGATTAGCAGTTGGTACATACTTTTGTCTATTTGATCGCTAATATATAGAATATCCATATAACTTGTTGAAAAACAAAACAAAACACAAAACTCTTTAAATCAGTCATTTGATATCATAAAACTGATTGTTTATAACATTCAACTATTTTTAAAAAATGAATTAAATCAAACTGACTAGTGTGAGTTATAAAGAGAAGAAAAACAAAATAGGTTAAATAAAGGAATCTGTGTTTTCTGCACATCATTCTTGTAGGAAAGTTTCCCAGAGTACATTGCCCTTCTAATACTACTGTGAATAAGTTGTTAACTCTTACAAATTCTACTTTTGAGGATATTTGTCGTCATCAGAGGTGACCTTTTCTCTTGCTTCAGATGTGTTAAGTCTTTACACTTATTAATTCTTTTATGTAGTGTTTGTAGTTTGTAGAAGGAAATTGATTTTCTTGTAATGGGAAAATCATTGCTCCTATTATGACATAAAACTTTAATTTGATGTCTCCTCCACTGACCCAAGCTAATTACAACAAAAACATATTAACAAAGTGAGTAAAGTTCTTTCTTTCATGCATCAATTTTACTACTCAGTGCTGCCCCAGAAAGTCTTAAGTGAAGGTGCTGCTCTGTTACCCTGGGGGCTGTGTGTGTGTGTGTGTGTGTGTGTGTGTGTGTGTGTAGCCACTGACAGGCTGTGAAATATTGATGTTCAGGGTGAAACTTGAACTTCTCAGATCATTGGCTTCTAAGGAGCTAACAAATATTAAAGGGGGTTATCAGTAATGGTCAGAACACACAACAACTGAAAATATGGACATAGCTTCCTCTTTAATTTGGAAAGGTTGGAATGCACTCCCTCAAAATCAAACGGAAATAGTAAAATTTAAAAACTTTTATGAGTACCCAACTCAGCTGCACCTGGCTTCCCTAATTGCCTTCAACCAAGTCATTACTAGGGAGGCAAGATGTTTAGCCACCAACAGCCCTCATTAATATATAATAGGAATTTACTTGTAAAACAGTATTATTGGGATGGCATGATGTCATAAAAGCAGAGTGCTGACATTTTAGATTGTTTTATATAGGAATGTTGAATTATAATTTAGGAGTGGAATATTCCTTTGGTAATTAATCACAATTTGGTGTGGCCTCAGTGTAGGTTAGGTGAGTGGCTACATGGAATTCATGATTGTAATGGACCTCCATTAAAGGTTGTGTTTGTGCAAATGCATGTCATTCTCATGAATTATCTATGGGAAAGAAAAATTTTCTCTAGTAGCTTGCAGATGTGCAAAAATGGGCCATAGCAGGTGTAAATAAATGAAATGCTTTAGCAAGGCTGTTTCCCTGATTTCTGAAAAAATGTCAAAGCCTTACAATTATTAAAATGCCTGCAAATTTTTTTCTTGGTCTCAATGATGTGAGAAATGGGGTACATTAATTTGGCTGGACCCATGAGGCTGGACCTCAAACTTAGGGTCTGTCACTATGGCTCTGTGATGAATGGGTACAGACTTTTACCTGCCTCATAAATGTAGTGTGCCTTGATTCCTGGGCCCCGTTTGCAGAGCAACAGTTAACACGATGTCAACACTTCCATTGTAAACCCTGTATTTGGAGGGGTTTATAACTTGGCCATAAAAAGTCACTCGGGATGGTACTGTGAATATGAGGTCTTAGTCTTGGGGGATGAAGATATTTAAAGGTATAGATTTAAGTGTTCCATTTACCTATTTGTAGTTTTATGAAGGCCTAAGCGGCTTCTAAAAAATTTGTCGTATATACTTTAAAGAGAACATATTTAAATAATAAAGAGGGTTTCTTATTGCTCATTTTGTGCAGTTTTTTTTCCTTAGGAAATAATCTATACTTAAGTGTTGGATCATTTATTTTAAACCAGAAGGGAACATTTTAAATGTGGTTATGATACATATCAGAAGACGTTTTAAAAATCATTCAGTATTAATGTCTTTGGGATTTTATGCCAGTTAGCCACATCAATTCATGTTTTAGGTCAAAATCCATAAGAATTCTAGGACAAAGCTTGAAATATGCAAGGCTTGGAAAGTATAATATGAAGTGGGCCCCCGTGGGTAAGAGGACAAACATCCTTTCTGAATTAGATCATAGATTTTCTCTTGTTCTGAAGTGAGAGACCAGCTCTTTTCCACCTCGTGAGGCATGAACCTTGCAGGATGATGCTTACGCAACATCGTGGGAGTGGGGAGATGGGGTCACCCTCAGGATTTGGGGATTTCTTATGTCATGTCTGGAAAGGACTAAAGGAACTCTTACGGTTTTTGGTCTGCAGTACTTCTAGTTTGTGAGCGCAAAGGCCAGGAAGCCAGGATTAACTCTGTTGGAATTTGTGGGGGGTTGGATGGGAGGCTGTGGTCAGAACCCAGACCTTTGAAGTGGGTATTGAAGCTGCCACAATTTACTTGACTTGTTGGATAGCTTAAGAGTTTGAATTTAAAAAGTCATCTCACAGTGCTTTGTAATTGGTTCCAAAGCCACTAGTTAGTCTGACCAAAAGGGTTTTTGTGTTTGTGTTTTTGGAGTTTTTTTTGTTTTGTTTTTGTTTTTTACAGTTTTTGCCTTTTGAAGGGATGGGGAGGCTTAGTTGTGCCGTAAAATCAGTAAAGCAAGATTCTGTTAGATCCACAATGGTGGGCAAGTTTTAAGTTTTCTTCCTCCTTTTCTCCCATCTCCTCATCCTCCTTCGCTCCCTCCCTTTCTCCAGCCATCTCTCCCTACTTTACTTGCATTGAAAAATAGGATATTCCCTTAAAGGCAGCAGTAACAAACCATTAAAAGGAAAAAAAAAGTAGGGGAGCTCTTCCAGAATCTTCAGCAGGCAGGAAGGGTTGCAGTATGATGGTTACAAGACTGGCGTATATTTCGGTACTCTTTGTACTGAAATGTTTATCAAAATACACTCACAATTGTTCTCTGCCCTCCTTCAACCATCCTGGGAAAGAACAAACTATTTTCTTTATACTGTTACACTTGTTACCATAAAATGTAAATTGTAGAAGCAGTACCTATAATTCTTAGGTTGACAGGCATTGGACTGACCAATTTGCTTGAGTAATAATGCAGGGCCCTGAATGAAGGTGCTGGGCCAGTGAGCAAGGCTTATTTCTTTGAATAACTGCCCACATAAAGAACTTCAGAAACGTCCCAGATGGCCTAAAGTTTAAGGTAGCAATAGCGTTAATTAGTATTGCAATAAACAACTTTGTAGCACTGAATTTTGAAAATAATACAAGGTACATTGGTACTTTATATCCTATGTATTTTAATCCTCGCAACAAGTCTGTGAAGTTGGTTTATTCTGCCCCCGCAGGTTTGGATACTGAGCTTTAGAAGGCTTCCTTACATGTTCTAAGATCACAGAGCTTGTGATCTGTGGAACTGGATGGGAACCCAGGCCTGTCTTATTCTAAAACCCATGGTGTTCCCACTTTGTATTAACAACTCAGAGCTCGAGTACTCATGAGTGAAGTAGTAATAATTATTCATTAATTCATCAGTAAACACTTATTGGGCACCTATCATGTGATATGCCTTGTGCTAGGTTCTAGGGGCACAATTTGAACAAAACAGCCTTTAAGAATTTATAGCCTTCAACAATTTACAAACAAATGGGGGGAGGTACTAGAAAGTAAACAGGAAATTGTAGACTAGACCTAAGGGTTAACCTGAGGGGCATGAAGAGACCCAAAGGGAGCACCTGGACAGGTTACCAGATCTAGATTTAAGGGTTCAGGCAAAACTCCCCAGAAGCTGAAAAGCTGAAGGAGGGAATGGCCTCAGGTGGAAGGGATCGTTGTGGGTAGGGTGAGACAAACGGGTAAGGGAAAGCATTTTAACCTGGGAGTGCAGCAGATGCAAAGTAGGGGAGAAAAGTATTTAAGTCGGGAGAGTCTGGAGCCCTGGGCAATGGTCAGGACTGGGGGGGCCTTTGAACAGAGTTTAAGGAGTTTTGATTTTCTTCAGGGCCATGGAAGGCATTGGAGGGTTTTGAGCTGGGATGAGGTGATCACGTTAGCGTTTAAGAAGCTGGCCCTGGCTGCCTTGTGGAGCAGGGAGTAGATTTGGGGGCACCGGAGCCAAAGTTCCAGGCATAGTTGCCATGTCTGGGAGCCAGAATGGATGCTGGGGATCCCCTGTGATTTGGGAGAGGTGAGGGGTAAGGCCTCAGGGAGGGGTCTTGATGGGCGGCTGGGTGAACAGAGGTGCCTTTCACCCAGGAGACGATCAGAGGACGGTGACCAGGTGCAGAGGAAGGAGCAAGTGATGCTTCTGATCTTGAACATGCTGGAACCTGGGGAGTCACCAAGTGTACACATCTGATGGGCAGGTGAAGCCAGAGAAGGAGATTTGAGAGCCATTACTGTACAGATATTAACTAAGGCCATGGGGGAGGAAGGAACATGTGGAGTGAGAAGAGCACACAGGAAGATGTTCTAGGACAAGGACACTCCAAAGTTAGACAAAGGGAGCCTGCATAAGAGCAAAAGGAACGGCCAGAAGTGGGAGAGCAGTGATGCTATGGCCTGAATGCTTATGTCCCCCAAATTCATATGTTGAAATCTTAACCCCCAAGAGGATGGTATTATTTAGGAGGTGATTAGGTCACCAGGTTGGAGCCCTCATGAGTAAGATTAGTGCCCTTATAAAAGGGGGCCCACAGACCTCCCTTGCCCCTTCCACATGTGAGGGCCATCTGTGAACCAGGAAGTGGGTTCTCACCAGACACCAAATGTGCTGACACTTTGATCTTAGACTTCCCAGCTTGAAGAATGATGAGAAACAAATTTCTGTTGTTCATAAGTCAAGTCACCCAGTTTGTGGTGTTTTGTTGGAGCAGCCTGAATGGGCTAAGACAAATGAAGCCAAGAAGACGGTTTCCATGCGGGAGGCTGGCCGGTGCAGTTGGGGACTGCAGAGGAGCGTGACATCTGTCTCCCTCCCACGGGGAGACACATGCCCTTGGTCTCCAAGGAAGTGATCCTCTGGCACGATTTTTTTCTGAAAAATCCCATCAAATCTCTCACTTCCTTTTGTCAGAGGACACCTGTCTAAGGAAAGTTTTATACTTTCTCATAATGATCAAACATACTCTATTCTAAACTAGCATAGGGACTTTTCAATAATAAGCACATTTGCTATCCCAAAACATACCGTTTTTAGGTTGAAAGTAACTTTTGAGATCAATTTATCTAGCCCCTTAATATTACCTTGTCATTGATTTCTTCAATAAACACTTATTAAACTATCATCAGTCAGATGTGTAGATTAATCGAGCTTTACTTTATTGATCTTATCAAGAGAGTATAAGAGTACAGAGTTTTGTTAGAGAATGTCATAATATGTGAATATATAAAAATAGAAGTTCAGTCTGTGTTAAGTTTTTTTTTTCCTATTTGGGAAGATAGAAACACAAAAAATAAAGGCATATCGAGTCATTCTTCATGAGGTTTTGAGCACCTCACACTTGTTGGCCTTTACATTTCACTAAGTTTCTGCTTGTCATTGTTGCCTCAGCTCTTGTCCCACATCCCTCTGTAGGTAGTATCAGGCTCCGGGCCAAGGCCCAGGGGTAGAAGCAGAGGCTGCTGCAAGTGCTCCAGGCCCGGCTCGTTCACCCGGGAGCGTGGATGCTGCCTTCTGTCAGACCCAGGTCCCTTTTAAGTCCCTGAGACCAACCACTCTAAGCCAGAGGGAATGGGTAGAACAAGCTAGTGGATGTGGCAGTTACTTGCCTTATTGGCACTGATTATGACCAAACCTTGCGAACTGATACCTGGAGGCTCTTGACTCTTCCCCCCATGCTCATCCTCTGTGGATACAGACCCCTCCCACACTCCTCTCAAGACCTTTCTCCAAGTTGGAGCTGAACAGGCTTGCTCTGTCTTCCAAGGTGCCATTTGTCTGCATGTGTTTTCTCTCATCATAATGTTATTATCATAAGGGGGGAGCGCTCTGTTCCAGGCCTACTGAGGAGTGGGAACACGCAGCTTAGTCAGTCCCCAAAACCTTAACATGACTTGGTCACATTCCAACTGTGTTCTCTGCTGCCCTGAGGGCAAAAGAATGCAAAGCATGCTCTAGCTCTGCCAGCCGCTTCTCCCTGTGCTGTTTTCCACTGGGTTTTCTTGCCCTTCCCCCAGATTTACCAACTTACTCAGTTTCTTCTAAGGAACCTTGATAACCCCCCCTCATTAATAGATCACTTGTCTGATCCATGGTGCTCACTGTGGTTTGTAAACTGACGTAGTCAATAAAGGTTGTTAACAGCATGCTGGGTATCGTGATGAGGTTATAAGGAGCAAAGAAAGCATTTAAAACAGAGCCGGCTGCATAGTGAGTATAATTAAATATTTCTTAATTAAACATTTGAGAGAGGAGCCAAATTCTTGAGTGCTTACTCAGTCCACCAACAAGCCTTTGTTGATTTGCTTGTGAACTAAACTGTTGTTGGTATTATTTTAATATTTGCTAACCCAGGGATAAACTGTCAAGTTTTTTTTTTTTGAGACTTGCTACTTCCATGATTTCTCATAATGATAATATCAATATTTTATTTTGTTCTCCTTAGTTTTTCAGTAGTTTTCAGTATTTCTCATTGCTGTATACCAGAGTCACAGAGGAATGGGGATGAAGTTGTATTTTGAGCGGTGAGTTGAGACATGATAAGATTGGAAGCAGGAGGCTGCTGGGTGTGACCGTGTGTGCTCTGATGGGATTCAGCCCCAGTTAGGTCTTTTCAATTATCTGCATCTTAGATTTCTTAACTGTAAAGAAAGGAAGTGGAACAACATGATATCTCGGGTCCCTAGCAGTTCTAAAGGTCTGTTGTCCTAGTTCTAGAGGCAGATCTATCGATGGCTTTTTGTTCCTACAATTCGTCAATAATTCCACTGGCTTGAATATCTATGTGCAGAGTAGGATGGAGGGCAAGACTTCCCACCATTCCTCAGCTGATCTCCTGAGACAAGTTCTCTTTTCGTCTAGTACTTTATTTTACACTTTCCAAAAAAATTTTTATCCTTGTCTAGTGGTACAGAAAAATTAGTAGGAGTACAGTGTCTGGAGTCACTGTTCAAAAATTTAGGATTCTTTCCTTAAACTTCCTTTCTTCAGGTTCTGCTGTGTCATCAAGATAAAAAAAAAAAAAACCAAGTAGATCCTTTTCATTGTATATTCCATGTCAAGTGTCCCTCTCTCCACTAGCCTAACAATCAAGGGTTAGTTGCATAAAAATAATCTGGTAGTAATAGAATCTGCAATTCACAAAATAACTTGGCCTTTTGAGTAGCATTGCAGCCTGCTCACCACAAGAGGGCAGCACAGGTGATTGAATGAAGGAAATGGCTTCTATAGAAATGTTTGTCGTTTGTAACGCTTGTTTCCAGTTTACAAGGTGTTTTCATGTGCATGTGTGACAGACTCAGTGGTTCTCTGTTATAGGTAAAACAGGCATAATTATTACCATTTTATAGATGGAGAAGCTAAAAAGGCTTAAAGATGACTTGCATACAGTTGCACAGCTATTCAGTGCCATCCAGTGCTTGGATCCAGCCAGGTCTTCTTACCCGAATCTAGGTCTCTTTCTACCGTATCACTCTGCCCATAAATGGTGCATTATCATCATTACAATGGCCTCCTAAAGCAGAGCTGGGACGGTGTACAAAAGCTAGAAAACCATCTGTTCTATACCAACGGTTCTCAAATTTTTTCATGCGATATGGCATCTTGTGAAAGTGTTCCAGACCCCTCCGTGTCCTTCTGTTCCAGAAAGGTGGGAAAGGCTGGGGATGTTTGCCTCATAAGTACCACCATGAACAGCCGTCACTGCAGTCTGTTATTTTGATCTATCTTATATAGTGGGCCTTATATATATAGGAGGAGGGGAGGATAATGACAGAGGTTGAAGTGAAGGAGAAACCGGACCTGGATATACAGAATCCAAATGACTACTTCAGTTTCCATGGTGAACTTGGAAATTCCCTGTGGACTCCCAGAGCTCCACCCCTTTAAGTAGTTTCAAAGGAGACTGCAGAACACAGTAAAGGCACAAGCAAGGCTGACTCAGAACTGGACCAAAAACCCTACTATTGAACACCCAGATCAAGTTCCCAAATTCCAAGACCTAGCACTAGAGGGCCTGCCAGCTGTCACACAAGTGGTCACTTTGCTGGGTGACTTACATACAGAATTTATTCTAAAGGGATTTTGCCACGCTTTTTTTTTGTTTTTTTCTTAGGGTGAGTCTATCAGGTAATTAATTCTAAGTGCTTTTATTTGTCTGTTAGAAAAAACAGAATAAAAGGCTAAAGTAGCAGCCTGTGGTTATACCAGTTGCCCAATGATTCATGAATTCAGATTGAAAACCGGAGTAGGTACAATCAATATGTGAAAAATAGGTGCTGCCTAATTGCCTTTTTAAATCAGTAAAATAATTAAAGCCCTTATGGTCTGGTCAATTAATGTTTGCACATCTGTATGGTCGGCTTAATAAGGAAAATGCTTGGGAAAGATAAAATTACAATACTGAAAGCAACTAATAGTTGAAAAAAATTTCCAAGTGCAGTTGATTAATTAGCCTCCTCTTTTTCTCTTAAGAGACTAAACATTTAGTAAATCCGTATAGCTCCAGTTTAGTCAGCATTCCCATTGTAAAGTGCCTGTGTGATAATTTTTCATTCATCGTTTTCTTAGATTCCAACGTGAGTGTCATTGTTGTGTTTAGTAAAAGAATACAAATATTTATTTTAAACGTTTCTTTAAACAGATTCTTGGTGGAGGGTAGAGCTCACTAATGCTCTGCAGCTGGGTTTTGGGCTTTAAAATTGGTTGTTGTCTGCATACTAAGTCCTCTGCAAATACTCAGCCACAGAGAGCAAAATCCCACTTGACAAGAAGTTTCTAGATGTAGATTTATGCAATGGGTTGTAATGTTTACTTTGAACCTGCTATGATCTACCTGGGAAATTTTTCCTATTATACATTTATTAAAAAGCTCTAAATACATATTTGCCCAATGTTTTCTCATGGAAACATCTGTGTAAGGCATCTTTAACTTACTCATTTCCAAAAGAGAACTTTTAAAAGTCAGAAAGACAGCAATGGTGTAAGCAAACCAGAGAAAAGGTATGGACATAGTCCATTTAAAACTAACACTCCGAATTCTGGCTGAATTTTCTGTTATCCTAACTAGCATTCAGTATCTGCCTCTCATTCTGTTATCCTGAAATTAAACATTTGATCTGTCCTTTTAGCGAAGGCTGTCAGGGGAGGAGTTGGGTACTGGCTTTTTTATCCTCCTTTTTCTTTCTGTTTAGCCTGCACTGAACCTTTGGCCTTACCCCAAGTGTATGGGTGGTATATGGTTTTAAATTGATATATTAATGTTGAATTTTTATTGTCACAGTTTCTGTTCGTGCTCCTTTCAGACCTTTCATTTATTTGTTTCTGAACCTTGGATATCTCGTAAAAATGTCACCATTGTGGTTGAACATTAAGCACCTTCCCATTTTGCCCTGGGCTGTTGAAATAAATTTGGACCAGGTGCTCTGCTCATAATGGAGCCCCTTGAAGTGCCCTGATAATGAGCCGGGAGCGGAAGCTGTCAGCCTTCAGCTGGCTTGAAGAATGCAATTAGAGCAGTTTTAATACTGCGGAGGGACCCCATCCAATCAAGGCCATTTTAGTGAAACCAAGTCTAGAATCCTAAACACATACTTCTAAGCATGTGAGCTTTGTCTCTGCCCTGAGAATGGTGAGAAGGCATGCCTCCACAATGGATACGTTTTGAGTCAAAGTGAAAAAATGCTCCAAATGCCAATGGAAGTTCTCTTTCCTTCTCATCTCTCTTGTTATGTTATTTTGACCTTATTTATGATCTGATGTCACTATGATCAAGATAGCTAGTGTCAGATTGTTTCAAATCAGTCAAGTACTTAGCAAGACCACTTAGCTCAACTTTTTTTTTTACTAGCAAAAAAAAAAAAATGGATTCACTGAAATATCCATTAATATGGGGAATGCTTAAATTATATTCACTCTAGGAAACCGTTAAAAAGGGTTATTTTTTACTCTGTTGTTGAGTAAAGCAAGTCTGCAGAACAGTTATGTACAGTATGAACCTGTTTTGGCGGGGGGGAACCAACCAACTACAATATACACATAAGTGCATAGAAGAGGTTTGGAATAACACACATGAAATCGTTAAAGGTAAAAAATAAGGGAAAGTGGGGATGGGAGTAGGTTTTACCTTCTCTATACATATATGTATTTTTAATTTTCTCATTTATTTAACCAATAATTTTTTATATTCTTGGAGTAGGTCAGCTCACTATCAAGCCAATGGCTTATTGTAAGTAAATTAATGGCTTCTGTGGAGCAGGAGAAGTAGAGAGGAAGTCTCGCTTCTGTTACTACCGGAGATGCTGGGGTATAGTAATGAGAGAAGTTTTCTGCCGAGTGAGAGCTTTCCCTTTGTCATTTCAGATAATCCTTCCAACAGCCTGACTCCACAGATACTCACTGATACCTGGGGACACACAGGTGCGGAGAGATTCAGTGATTTGCCAGGTCACAGGTTCGAAGTGAGATATCAGGATTTAAACCCAGATCCGCTTGGCTCCAAAGACTATGCCCTTAACCCCCTCTCTCCACCCTGCTTGGTGTCTGAGTAGATTACTTTAAAAGCAGATTTTATTTTCAGGCTCATGTTATCCTTTCATCCTGGATTTCTTTCCAGAAAATGAGGAAATAAATCAGGAGTAGTTGTTATTACTGTTAATGACATTTCTTATGAACGATTCGACCAGGCCTCAGAAAGTCTCATTTTGGGCCCGTGGGATTCACAGTAGATCCTCCAGTGAGTGGGGTAGGCTTTGTCCCAAAATGAGGCTGTGTATAGTAATGTCAATTCAATTTCAATTGAAAAATAATTTCACACAGTGGGGAGGGTGGGGGATGTTCTCATTAGTAAGAAATATTATGCAAAATGTAAAGATCACAATAATTATGAAAGTATTCTTTTATAAACTCCAGATTACTGAATAGTAGCTTACTCAGCTTTCTTCTACCATATTTATTATTTAATAAGCCATGTATTTTTTTTTTTTTTAAGAAAGTATTTTTATTTTTAAATTTATTTATTTATTTATTTATTTATGGCTGTGTTGGGTCTTCGTTTCTGTGCGAGGGCTTTCGGTAGTTGTGGCAAGCGGGGGCCACTCTTCATCACGGTGCGCGGGCCTCTCACCATCATGGCCTCTCTTGTTGCGGAGCACAGGCTCCAGACGCGCAAGCTCAGTAATTGTGGCTCACGGGCTTAGCTGCTCTGCGGCATGTGGGATCTTCCCAGACCAGGGCTCGAACCTGTGTCCCCTGCATTGGCAGGCAGATTCTCAACCACTGTGCCACCAGGGAAGCCCCATGTATCCTTTTTATTCCATAAAAATATGAAGCTTATCCCGTAGACTGGAAATCTCTCTCTGTGTGTAGATACATACACATATATGTATTTCTATTTTTTAAGCCCTACAAATTTCTTTGTTTCTCAGATCTTCTTTACCTTGGATTTCTGCTTCATATGGGATATTCCTTTCCTGTTGGCCTTTTAAGGTGTTGTGCATAATATTAAAATCCCATTTCAGGTTTCAGCTCTACTCCACGACTCAAACTTTGGAATTATTCCCATAAAAGAAACAATTACTCAGAGACAGAAAGTAGACTGGGGGTTGCCAGGGGCTAGGCAGGGGTGGGGGGCATGGTGGGATGGAAGGGTGAGGAGGTGGAAGGGAGTTATTGTTTAATGGCTGTAGAGTTTTGGTTTACAAGATGAAAAGAGTTCTGGAGACGGATGGTGGTGATGGTTGCACAACATTGTCAATATATTTAGTATCACTGAACTGTACACTTATAATGGTTAATATGGTAAATTTTATGTTATGTGTATTTTACTACAATTTAAAAATTGGAGAAAAGTTTACTATATTTAGCCACAAGCGCACCTCATTCAGCGACCTGAATGAATGTTTAATGGTCCTTCTTCTGACATTATGACACTGACTTGTTAACTTATCTGGGGCAAAGTAATGTATTGGGGCCAAATAATTTCAACATCCTCTCCCAGACCCTGAAAAAACAGCACTGCATAGGTAAATGTGAGGTGCTTTGAAATTTTGCAGTGACTCCTTTATAATGCTGTTACTTAGCTGTATCTTTATAAAGCATAAGAAAGTGATAGAATAAATTGGACAGGGAAAGCCTCACCTCTGATTTTTTAACTAAAGAAAACTATTCTTTTTCAGCATCTATTTCAACTTAAATGATTGTATTTATGTGGCATTTGGGTTCCTTTTTCATATATGATTTCTTTCCAGTTATGATTATTTTATTTTATTATATTTTACTTCTTATCAACCCATTTGACCACGTAGTCATGAGGTTTTCTTTGAACCTGCTCTCCCTCTGCAGCAAAGAATTCACAAATCCAGGGGCTTCGGGCATGGAAGGTTAGTTACTTTGAAACCGACCACAAAAGAGTGGTTATCCCTCCTGAGGTGGCAGCCAGCATCGCCCCAGGCAGGGAGAAGGATGCAGACGCGAAGTCAGGGACATAAACAGGTAGCTTCAACGTGACGAGGGGTGAGGACTCGGTATTCCTCAAAGGGGAGTACACCTTGGTGGTTTTAAGTGCACCTGATAAAATTATGAGTGGTGGAGGGGAGACCATTTTAGGCCAAACCATTAAGAGAAAAACTGCTTTGGTTTAAAAATGAAAAGTACAGCAAGATGCAAAGATTCAGGCTCAAAGAGTCCGGTGGGGAGAATGTGGTCATGACTTGATTTGCAAACTGTGAGCATTCCTGTGTTGGGGGGTGGTGGGCAGCCTAAAGTCACCACCCCAGGGGGCAGGTCTGAGGACTGAACCTGCAATGGGGCAGTGCAACGGCAGATGTGAAATAGCCCTTCTGAGAGCAGCCTCGGTTGGGGTGGGTGGGAAGTCAGAAAGCGGGTCTCCAGCCAGGCTCTGGCAGTGCGAGCTCTGCGTGTGTAACTTTCTAGGCACTGGTTGCTCGTTTAAAAACTTAGGAGATTCAAATGGGTGAAATCTAGAAAACAGTAGTCTTGTATTTCATGTGAAAGAAAGATTGTGGGTCACGTTTTCCTCCCTGCACACACCTACAGATAGTGCTAACTATAAAAGTCATATAGCCCCGGTAGAGGGCAGAGCTAGTTTCTTCCCCCACCACCATGGTTGGGAAGGAGAGGGGAACAAGGTGAGAGAGGTTGTCTTTCTGTTTTTCCTAAATATAATTCTTTTCTGCCATTCACACAATGTAATCTCAATATGTACCCAGAGGAAAGTCTGGAAGGTATGTACATGTGTATAAACTAGTTATTTAAAATTAAAATCGTGTTACATGCACATGATAAAAAATTTAAATGATAAGTTCATCCTCCCCTGATGCTCTAACCCTACCCCAACTTTTTGAACCAGCCACTATTCAGTGTTTATAGCTTTACTTCTAAAATGTTAGTTCTAGGTTTTTTGAGGGGTGGAAGGGAGCCGAATTATGGGTGATTTATATATATTTTCTTTTTTCTTTTCTAATTTCTGCAATTATTTCTAGGCTTTTTTTTTTTTTTTTTTAAGTTTTATACAAGAATTTGTATGTCTGGGGATATTTCTTTCAAATGTGAAGCAATGCCAATTTACATTAAAGACCTGACTGGAGGAGTTGTTTTTTTGCTATTTAAGCGTGGAGTTGTATGTAGTCATATCTGTAAGTAAATATGGTAACCATTATTTTAAATGAACTTTATTCTTCAGCTTGAACAGATTAAATTCTATAGTGCACGCACACCATTTCTTTAATTGCATTAATTATTTATTACATACTACCATGCATACAGTTCAGTTGGTCTGGGGGAAGTTGATTATAGCAGTTTGTTTCAAGTCAGTTTTGCACCCTGGGCTGACAACATTATCACACTTTCTCACTGAAATGAAAGAGCTGGCCTAGTGCTCCAGGGCAGTTATAACAGATGCAGGGTTAAGGTGCAGACTGTGTTTGAAGTATATCCATCCTATTTGTAGTGGAATCCAGTTTATACAGGCAGTCTGTATTTCCTTCATGCATCTTCTTGGAAGTTCTTCATTTTGGCATATTTTAGAATGGAAGACATGCTTAATGCAAATAATGAGTTTTCTCATAGATTTCAGATGGTTATGTTAAACCTACAGGATCACTAGTTTCTTCTTTAGCATTTTCCATCTTCTGATAAGAAAAAAAAAGCCAAAATCAGCTCCTTTTCATTAGTAGTAGTTTTGTTCCATAGTTTTGGAATAAGAAAGACCAGGAAGATATTAAGTATGGGATCCCCCAGGACACTGTGCCATGTAAGCATCTGGACCGGCCACTCTCTTTCTGAACCCGGGCAGTCAGAATGCAAATCAAAAGCAGCTTCCTCTGCAAATCTGTGCTTTTTCTGGTCACAGATGTGCCCTTCCATGTTGCCTGCTTTTGTAAACCAAGCATATTTTTGTCATCACCTCCAAACCCTTTAATCAGCTGTAAGTGCTATCACCGGGTGGAAGGTCCATCTGTGGGTCTGTATGTGGGTGGCAAATGGTAAGTGGAAGGTTCAGCAGAAATACTGGCAGGTTAGGAGTTGGGTTAAAAATACTTTTACAGAAAGTAGTAACACTTGTGTATTAATATATTTATTGAAAAATCAAAACCTTTCCAAAGGGCCCCATGAGAAAGAAAAGAAGTGAAAGTTTCATTGTAAACATTTGTTTGGGAGGAGGATTAAAGATGTTGTTGAGGACAGTGGAGGCAGGATTTTTCAGAAGAATCTGAATTTAGCAATTAAGTTGTAACACCTTCCTGATGTCGTGATTGACGGAGGTGTCTCAGCTAAAGGTATTACATCTTCATGCCAGTGGATAAAAGCTGCAAAGAAATATGCTGTGATCTGAACTCTTCTCTGAACATTTTGGGGGGCTTTCCTGGACCCTATAAAACCCACAGGGTCTCTTTTGGTGCCAGACCTGTCCCGTGCACCACTTCCAGGCTGCATCTAGTGTGGAGCCTTTTGTATCACATCGCATTACCTGCTGACATTTTGGATGCTTCCCTACATACGGGGAGCTGGCTTTTCTTATGGTGGGAAAACCAACCCCATTCCCTATTAGGCAGCTGCATTCACCCTGGAGGAATACTCTGTTTATCTTGCTTTTACCTGGCAACCAGTTCTAGTTAAGATGCCTGCTGGTCATGGCCCTATTCCCACAAAGGTATTTGTAGCTTTAATTCCAGTCAATCAGATTTATTGAGTGTCTGCTGTGTGTGTGCAGTATGCTAAATGCTGGGCAAAGATGAATAAAAACAAGTCTGTGCCCTCCAGGAGCTCACTTTTTAACAGGGGATTTTAGATGACCTTCATGCTTCAGGACGTAGTAAGAAATAAGTCTTGTACTTGTGAAATTTTAGGCTTTGCTGATGAATGTTATGGAGGGAATTTGGTACCTTTCTGCTACCTTCACACTCTGCTTCTGGACCTGCATGCTGTTCAAATGCCAGAGACTCCTTTTAGCATGTAGGGAAAAATAATGGGTTAGGGGAAAGAAAAGAATTTGTTCTAAAGGATCAGAGGGGCTGTATGACTTGGGGCCCTTTTTTCTGACCACTGATAGGCCACTGACAGCCTGCCTGGGGGCTGAACATTGGGCAGAATCACATAGCACTACAGCCACTGGACGGTGGAAAATTTTGTAAAAACATCTGTTCTATTTGGATGGTCCAGATATTTTCAAAAACATTTGCTTAGCCAAAGCTCATATTTCATAAAACCTTTGCAAATATCTCCAGTTTTTCTTCTTCTTTTCCAAGTGGGCATGGAAGCAAAGGAGAGGAAAAATGTGGCCACGTGTATGTTTTCAACTTCTGATTTCCAAGGGTTTGGCTTTTTCAGGCATGAAAACCAATCAGGTGACTCTGCTGAGGGTCTGCGGTGCCTCTAGACTGTTCTCTCTCTTCAGGATGGATACACGAAGTCTTTAATAACGAAAAATCTCCCTAAATGCAATGTGGAGGGATTACAATAATGATATCAAGCTGTAGTTTTAATTGCTGGAAAATAAACGAAGGAAAGGGTTCACAGCTGTTGGAGGGTGAGGAGAAGTCAAGGACAGAGCAGCAGAAAAGCTCCCCTTTCCCGGGATGGCTGCCAGGACTCTGCTCTCCACCTCTTCCCCAAAGTGCACTTCCCCGCGCGCAGGGAGGGAGAGGCATCAGGGGAAGGTGGCGCAGGGGCGCCCAGAGGTGAGCAGCCTGGGTTCTGGCTTTATTCTGGGCCCGCAGACCTCAAGAGTAGGTGTGCCGACACGCTGGCCCGGCGGGGCTTCTTTGGGGATGGGGTGAGGTCGTGAGCAAACCCCTCCACTCTCAGCACTTGGAGTGCTGTGAGCCGAGCATCCCGCCGCCGCACCCCGGCACCTCCGAGAGGAAGAGGTGCCTGAATCTAGCTCTGCGGGCCTCTGCACATTAGTGAACCAGCTGGGTTGAAAATAAGTTCATTTCCCCCCTGTTTGTACGAAAGATGAAAACAGTGACTAGGAAAAGACCCCAGGGATTTAAGTTAGAACTTAATCGTAAGAGCTTTGGTTCCCCTGATGGGTTTGAGTTTAGACGTGATCCAGATGCCCTGGATCTTGGCCCCCTCCCTGGTGGCGTCATCAAAGGCTGTTGGGTCATCTGCAAGGCGGGCAGAACTGTTCACAGTCTCCATAAGCCCCAAGTCTGATAGGAGACACGGAGGCACAGTTTTATTTCCTCCGTGATTCCAACTTGGGCGTGGTGAGAAGCTTTGCGGGTATTTTGAATGTGGCACAGACCCAGGAAACCAGGCCTCTCCTCCAGCACATCTCACTTGAGGGGCATGGCTTGCTCAACGACTCAGCTCGCCTTGCCTTTGTTCCTTCACACTAGTTAGCAGGCAGGGAATGAGATACCTGGGGAGGCTGAGACACATGTCCCTAAGGCCATCTTTGGTGAAGTGGAAAGTGTAGGATCTGCCATTTTTCATGTCACCTTAAAACAAGGAAAAATCCATGGGACACAAATATCTCATTTATGTCCGCTACTTAGGTCTCTAGATTAAAAAGAAACACAGTCATGAAGCATGAGTCTCCTTGTGAAAACAACTGAGTCGTGAGAAATTTCAGTTTTCACTAAAACTGGAAAGATTAGGCAGTGATATAAAGACGGAAGGGCACTGAGCCAGGAGTGCAGATACCCGGGTGCTGTTCCCTGCTCTGCCACAAACTGTGACCCTCGTTAAGTCTCTGGGGCTCCACTCCCACTCTGTCTGTCTTGTATAATAGGCAGGTGGATGATGTGTAAGACCCCCCTGCTCTGAGAATCTGTGAACTGAGGACAGTTCAGAGGACCTGATTTCTGGAGCCCTTGGGAACATCTTAGAAGTGGAGTGAATCCTATGGGACTTTCCCAGTGGAGGCCTTGATCACATTTTGTATGACATTCATTCAGTGCAGCTGCCATGATGCCAGGCAGCGTTTTGAAACCATAACCAGGGATGACTCAGTTAAGGGGCTGGGCCATCTGTCTTTGCTATCAGAGCCAGCTTTTCTGCAATTCCAAGGGGAAATAATGGGCAATCGTTAATACCCCAAAATACTTAGTACAGTTTTAAACAAAGTTGTCAACAGATTGTTTATCAGTGACTCATGTTTTCTTTTTCTCTCCTCTTCCTTTTTGTTTTTTTAAAATGACATTTCCAAGGCTATTTTTCTATTCTATGTTGTGTGTTTGGAGAGGTATCTTGAAACCTGAAATTTAACCTCTATATTTTCTATATTTATCTGGCTCATGAGATTTTCCTGTGGCCCTGGTTAAAATTTTAATTTTTCAGTAGAGTTAAATCTTATTAATGGCATTGCAACAGTTGGGCACAGAGATCACTGGCAAGGTCTGTGGGGAAGTTTGTCTTTATGCAGTTTAGGGATGATTTTATTAATTAGATGAGTAGTATAATTAATATGACAAGGGGAATGTTTAACTTAAAGGAACCAATTCATTTTGCAGATGTCAGGAACTTCTAGATGTTCACTGATCAATTGCATGCTGATTAGAGATCCTTCTTGTATTTTAATGGAAAAACATCTCATATTGTTCACCTCCTAGCCCAGTCTCTGGTACACCTGAATGTAACACAAATAGTTTGTCTTAAAACAAACAAACAAACAAAAAAAAAACAACTCAGGAGAAGCAGAGTGAGCCAGGGGAGAGACTGAGGCCAAAGCATTGACCAGCAGGTGACTGTAGTCTCTTAACTCATCTGTAAAGCTTGGAGATTGGATAGAGCACCTGCGGAAGGCCCCCTTCCAGCCTTTTCTAACACTGAGATTTTACTAATTAAAGCTGATTCCCATACTTGGTTCCAATTCATTATATTTTTCTAAGCGGCCAAAGCCCATCCTCCTCATTTTATTTTTTTCATTTTATTAGACTGAGCAGAAAACAAGAGAAGGTTTGCCCAACCCAATCTCCATCACCTGTGCCCCAAAGTTTCCCAGGGGCAGTCATCAGATTACCTAACACCTTGGCATGGAATGGGCAGCCCCTGATGAGACACTGGCTGGAGCCTTGGTATTGATGTCCTCTTTAGTTGCTGGATGGTGGGGAGGCCTGAGGTGGCCCCAGGGAAAGGAGGAGCTGCAAGGGATTCCTTTGGGGATATGGGCACAGCAGCATTTGCCAACTGAGGGAGCATTAGTTCACTTGTTTAAACAACCAGTGCCAGCAGAATTCAGCCCCGTGGGTGCCTAGGTCATCATCCCCTGGACACCTCCCCCCAAACAACACTGAAGTGGCAGGGAAACATTTTCAGTGAGGATTATATTTCTCCCAATTCAGTTTTGTTTGAACCCAGCCTTTCCTGCCTCCATCTGCTGTGGGCCTAGGAAATGATAAAGCTCTGCCTAGATTGCTGAAGTGGACACAGATTCCAGCATTGCCCTCTTTGGTTGTCATCCAGGTGGTTTCATAGCTGAGGTGGATGGGAGAGAGCCTCATGTTCAAGAGTGAGGCAGGTGCAAAGGAGTTAACTGGCTGGTGGGAGCATCCGTCTAGAATGGGGTCTGGCCCTGGGCCAAGATTCCGGAGGTACTTGCAGCTACTCTTGGCTCTGGATGAGTGGGGGCCATCTTTGGATGGATTTTGTGGGGTTTTTTTGGAAAACCTTTCTTAAAAAGGCCATTCATCTCTTCAGGTCATAAAATAGAATCACAAACTGATTTTCCCAATTAGAGTCTTAAAACAACAAGAACAAAATCAGCAAGAGCAGCAGTCCTCTGGGGAGTGCTGTCGTCATGTCCTAACAGCTGAAGGGCACAGGTAGCTCTGTTCTGCACGGGGATCGTACAGTACTTTAGCGGAGGAGCATCGTTACAGGGGCTGCTGTTTCCCATCATTTGTTGTTGATGCTCTCCTCCCAGCCCTGACCCAGACTGTGTCAGAGCCTTTGCGGTGTTCTTTTTGAAAGTATCTAACAATTTTTGAAATACCTCTGGAGAAATTCTGCCGCCTGGGAGATTTATTTCTGTAATTGTTTGTCTTAGAGACCAGTGCATCTAAGGTGTTAACACTTAGGTAATGTGTAAAGCAAAAGACTGAATCTGCCTGGGGGTCATTTCCTTGGCATTTCTTAGCCATTGGTTGTTGGAATAAAACAAAAACAGAGATAGAAGAACTAGCAAGTTCCATGCTTATGTTAGCAGTCCTCCTGCGAACATTTAACTGTGCTCTTGGCAAGTCTCTGCAATCCATCTGGTCCAGTGTTTTTGTCAGAAGTAAAAATCTGCTTGATGGAGCTCAGCGTTCCTTTTTTTCTTTCCCCCTTCTGTCTTTGGTGTCAGATCTAAAAGGTACATTGTTTGGGAAAGGAAAAGAAAGAAAAATAGCCCCAGGCTGAATAGCTAACACAAAAATAAAACATGTCATAGTTTTATTTTCTCTGCTTTGTCCCCATTTAAAAAGAAGGACAAATATAGGACCTATATAACTTACAACTTCCTAAGAGAAGAAAAAAAAGTCATGAGAGAGTTTGGTGATTTTTCCCCCTAGCTATCACATTAAACTGCTGTGACTTTACTAACCTAGCTAACAAGATTTTAAGAATTAAAACGTCTTTGGTAATTTTTCAAAATAGTTGCAAAATTCATAAGTCATCTTGCATTGACTTACACATGTTGAGATAAGATAGTGACATTTACCCTCCTCCTCCTCTCCCCTCCCCCTCGTCCCCCCCCCCCCCCCCCCCCCCCGCTTCTTCTTCTTCCCCCTCCTCTTATTCAAAACTTACCTCTTTCGAGTCTTACTCCCAAAGGATTCCATATCAGCACTTATCTGAGTCATCTGATTCTTTGGCCATTTTCACCAACACTACAATTAATTTGCATTATTACCATCTGCCAGGCTCTGGGGTTATGGAGACCCAGTCATTTCCGTAAGAGATCTTTACCTATGTGTAATTCAGATATGCACCTTGAATGAGTTTGGACTAATGATCTATAAATGCCCTTCCCACTCTCAGTCTCAGATATAATGCACAGTCCAGTAGAATAAGTCTAATGGCACTATTCCAGGTACCCTCTAGGCTGGTCAAGAAATTGCAAAGGCAGAGTGATCTCCTCGTGCCTCTAAAATCGCACCCTATTTATCCCACCTGTTCGTAAGGCTAGTCACAGAGTAGTTTTTAAAGAAAAACAAAGAAACTTATCTGGTCTTTGATTTCATAATCTGTTAAAGGAGCCTGAGTTAAATGATAAGGTCTCTTCCTGCGTTTCCCCACATTCCTGATACTTTGTTTGGCAAGCAAAGTATGGGGTGCTCTGCTGAAGGACTTGAGTGCTGGTGACAGTTTGTTTTCTCAACTGTCATTAGGTTAGTTTGAAACTTTACAGAATTTCTTTTGCAACCACTTTTTGGAATGCCTTGCTTTAGTTTTTAAAAACTAGTTCTTTGCTGAGTGGTAATGAACAGGCAGCCTCCTTTCATTCCTTTCTAGTTAATAATCAATTTCCAGAAATGTTGCTTTCTGCTCACATGGTGGGATAAGAATAGAAAAAGCATTTGCTTATATTTTTACATAGTTTCCTTCTTTTAAATTTTATGTTGGTTTCCTGATGGCTAATTAAAGTAGAAAATGCTGAGGATTGAAATATATTTACATTTTTGTGGGAAATTAACTTACTTAAAATTTTAAAAAATGGAAATAAGTGAATATATGGCCAGATTTTTCTGGTCATTGAGAGGATGTTAATTCTCTATCTTTGTTTTTTCTTGATGTGTATAGATTTTGCCTGCCTCAGTCATTTCTATTTTTAAAAAATCATAATTTATAAGATGCCTAATTTTTAAAAAATTCTTGGCAGTTTCCTATCACCATTAGACTGGTGTGACCTTTTAGAATTATTTTGGGGGGGAAGGAATAGAACATTTCTTGCAGTCCTGTTGAAGCTCTCTACGCAGACATGAGATGCAGCTCATTACATTTGAAATTCCATTGTGATAACTTTCAGATGGTGGCATTTCTTGAGGCCTCCCTCACATGTCAGAGAGACGCATATAGATTGGAAACTATTTACTCAGGGAGTCTCAAATGATACTGAAAATACAGTTGTAGAATGTCAAGTTATTTGCATGCTGGTGAGTTGAATGTCCTAAACAGATATTTGCTTGTTTCCATTACTAAGGCATATAGGGAAGTATTGCAAATTCCCCCCTACTTTTGTATAGGAACTGCTCAGTTGTACGTAGTTTTATTTTTAAATTTAATTCAGCTTCTTCATTTAAGAACTCAAGGCCAAATAGATGTGGTATGAAACTTTTAAATTTTTATTCTTGAAGATATTTGATTCTTTATCTTTTGCTACTAAGTCTCTCTTCTTTTTCTTTCCTTTTTTCACCTGGTTCTGGTCCTATTCTAGTGAAGAGAAGGGAGGGTGCTTCACTTACCTTTTTATGCCGTAGTAGCTAATCTAGGATTGGACTAGTACTGGGTCCTCAAAGAACATTGAATAGGTGGACAAACCATCCATATATTTTTTTTTTTTTTTTTTATGGCTGTGTTGGGTCTTCGTTTCTGTGCGAGGGCTTTCTCTAGTTGTGGCAAGCGGGGGCCACTCTTCATCGCAGTGCACGAGCCTCTCACTATCGCGGCCTCTGTTATTGCGGAGCACAGGCTCCAGACGCGCAGGCTCAGTAATTGTGGCTCACGGGCCCAGTTGCTCCGCGGCATGTGGGATCCTCCCAGACCAGGGCTCGAACCCGTGTCCCCTGCATTGACAGGCAGATTCTCAACCACTGCACCACCAGGGAAGCCCCATCCATATTTTTAAATGCACTTTGAGTATTTTAGCTGCAAGTTGTTACCCTGTAAGTAAATAATTAGAATCTGCAAATGCCTGTCAAAATAAAATGCTTTAGAATAAGGCATGATGAAATCTTCTACTTGTTATTTTGAAATTATGAACAAAAGACTGTCCCCTCTTTGTGAACGGAAGAAAAAATAGGGTGTGAAAAGAGGGTGAAGTAAGTAATTAATTTGACTTTATATCCCTGGGTAGGTGAGGTGCTGAGCTTGGAATTCTTTTATATGATATAAGAAAAGAATAAAATAAGCTTGGAAGATATTCCCTGGCATCGTTCAAGGATTTTCAAAACATGCAAGGAGCATGGTTGGCCAATATTTCAGCTGAGATGTACATGATTAAAAGACCATTTTTTGAATCACTAGAGTGAGGGGTGTATGATGAGGTAAGAGTACATGGCTATATGAATTCAGAAATGCGGAGTCAACCACTGTATCAGTCTGGGTCAAACCAGGTGATGGAAACCACATAGTCATTCAAATAGGGGAAGTTTAAAATAAAGAATGAATAAACTAAGATAGGAAAGTAACCATAAGGATGTAAAGAGAATTCTAAATGGTCCTCTAGAGCTGAAGAAGAGTACCCAAAGAAGGGCAGACTTGGAAGGGGGCTCTTCCCGCAGGCTAGGGTTCAGATCTCATTGGAAAGGGTGTGGATGCAGCCCGCTGGGATGCAGGAAGCTTGCCAGGTTGTCTAGGCCACCACTGGCCCACAGTTGCTGGACTGGCAGTAAACAGTGCTCTTGGCACAGGCAAGCTGGGGCTGGTGGGTGTAAGGACTGCAGCACACAGGGTCTGTTCAGGAGGGCTTTGGGAGGTGGTTACTAGGCCCGGGACACTGCTGTGCGGTCACTGAAGGACTGTGTGCTCTGATCTCCTGGCTGGAGCAGAGCATCACAGATGTTCCGGTATGCATGCAACACTGAGGGACAGGACGATGCAAAAACACAGTGTGCTGGAACCACTGCAGTGTCCCTGCAGCACCTTCTACTGACAAAGCCTAACATTGGCCTCACTGTAAGGAAATGCCTAAAGAGTCAAGTTCATTATCACAGAGCAGCTGTTAAAGGGTGAATTGGGAGTTGAGCTACAATAAACTGGTACCTGGCACAGCCCCAAATTCCAACTGAGCCAAAGATGTTCTGTTTTGTTGTTGTTAAGAAAAGTGATAAATCAAAGGAGCTGATTTCCCTTTTTTTAAAAAAATATTTGGTCACACTGGGTCTTAGTTGTGGCACGTGGGATCTTTAGTTGTGGTATGCGGTATGCAAACTCTTTGTTGCGGCATGTGGGATCTAGGGATCCCCTGACCAGGGATCGAACCCGGGCCCCCTGCATTGGGAGCGTGGAGTCTCAGCCACTGGACCACCCTTTGAGGGCTCACTCTGTACTTTGTAACTGAAGAATCCATCAGTGCTGGCAATGTAAACTCAGTACTCAATTAAAAATTGAGTTCATGATAGTGAGATTGATTTTGGCACTTTATTTTTTAAATGAGCACATCAAGAAATCAATACTTGTTTTACAAAACCCATGTCTCTGATTACTAAAAGATTAAAGACATTATTTGTAATATATTGGCTTTTTAGCTTTCTAAATGTGGCTACACTGGGCCTGAAAACTCTTATGCCTCTTATTTGTGTATCTGTATCTCATAAGGCTTAGTAAGAGCAAAGGATAATCATATTTAACAAACCCCAGTTCATTCTCCCATCACCATGCCACATGGTTGCTCATCTTTACACTTGATGGCAACAGCTGGTTCCCTCCATTCGACATCATTAAAATTACTCTTTGGGTTTTTTTTTTTTTTTTTTTTTTTTTTACAATTTATGTCTTCTAATTTTATTGTGTTCTTCTTTGGTCCTAAATGACAATAGTGGATAAAAAGAAGTGTTCAGTAAAGTGTTTCTGCTATTCCTTGTTATCCATATATTTATGTGTATTGTATACTTTCTTAAATAGAAGCTTCATAAAAATGAATACATTGGTAGAAATGTTAATGTAAAATTACATTTTTGCAGAGTTTGATTTATAAAATGGTAATACAAGAGAACAATATTATGGAGCAGAAAGTCAGCATCTGCATTGTAAGGTCTCATCATGGCACCACCATTTAACAGTAATGATAACACAAAATTTTTTTGGAGTTCTGGCTATGGCCAGGCATGTTCTTAGTGCTTTACATGTGTTAACTCATTTAATCCTCATAAAAACCTACATATGAGGCAAGTACTATTCTTATTCCCATCTTACAGGTAGGAATACTGAGGCAGAGAGTTTAAACAACTTCCCAAGACTACCTAGTTAGTAAGTACTGTTCAGGAATTTGAACCTAGGCAGTGTGGTTTCAGAGGTCTCATTCTGAACCCCTATATACCATCCTGCCCACAGGATCAATGGAATGGATTCTTTCTCAATGCCCTGCCAATCTGACAGGACAGGAAGATATGCTCAGATGTTAAATACCTAGTGAAATTTGGAAATCCAGAGAGAGAAGCCGAGCACCACAGGCCAACTTTCACCTTACCCTTGCTCGTAGATTTTTATAACCTCCAGGGCCACAGAAGGCAAAAACCTGGACCCACCCAAGTTGGGTAGTATGAGTAGCAAAGGCTTCTCCCACCATGGAACTGGAACCCCTAAGCTACATTTCTCTTGGTAACGGTAAGCTAGGGGAAAAAAACAGATTCCTCCAAGGAAAATTTTCTGACTTGAACTTTAGAACTATGAGGAAAAGCAAAAAATAAATCTCCTCAGAAAATATGTAGCTTCAAAGTAGCTCATGGATTTATGGCTAGAATTTACAGGAGCTGGATGGTCAGAAACAATGTCGACTAAGAATTAAAGTGGTACTTGGTTGGTAGTCCCTCCCAGCACTGAGCAGAAGCAGTGCAGATTCTTTGTGGAGAAACTCGCCTTAATTTGACCATAAATAACCCTCACAGGAAGTTTCTAAAATAAATTAGCTCCCATTCAAAAATCTCAAAATACAAGAAAACTAGTCATCATGAAACAAGAGTCAGCAGAATCAACCTGCAGAGACTTCAGGTAGTGAATTTATCAAATGCAATATACAAAATAAGGATGTTTTCTGTGTTTGAAAAATGGAAGAAGAGATTGAAAGTATGTCTAAGGAGCAAGACTTAAAATGACAAAAAAAATTTGAGAAAGAGGCAAATATAACTTTTATAAGTGAAAAATATAGTAATTGAAATTAAAAGCTCAAAAAGCAGTTTAATGACTGATTAGACAGAATTGAAGAGAGAATAAATTGGAAGATAAGATTGTATAAAGTGTTCAGAATATAGTACTATGGGACAAAAAGATGGAAAATATAGAACAAAGGCTAAGAGACAAGGAGAATAGTGAATTTTCCAGAAATGGTGAAAGATACTAATCCACAGATTCAGGACACCCAGCAAATCCCAAATAAGATTAAATTTTTTTAAAGAGATCCATACCTAGATAGGACATAGTAAAACTGCAGAACACCGTGACCAAGAGAAGATGTTAAGTAGTCAGAGAGAAAGGAAATGTATATATAGTCTTACATGCTTATTTTAGAATGGAAGAAAGACTGAAAATTAATGAGATTCCTGTAATGTATTCCTTCTTTCCTATTTTGGTGGTTGTGCTTCCCTAACTGATAGGCATCCAACCTAAGTTAGAAAAAGAACCACAGAAAATAGAAGGAAGGAAGTAGTGAAATAAATGCAAGAATTAAAGGGAAGTTTAAAATATTTTACGCTAGACAGGATCAAGAAAGCCAAATGTTTGTTCTTTGAAAAGATTAATAGAGTTGACAATCCTCTCCCAAGATTCATCAAGGAAAACAAAAAAAAGCTCCAAATAAACACTATTAGTAAAGGAAAAACTGCATATCTGCAGTCAGGGCAGAGATTGAAATCTAATAAAAGAATATTTTGAACAAATTTAAGGCCAGTACATTTAAAGTCTTAGATGAAATGTATAAACCCCTAACTTACTAAAACTGACTCAGGAAAGTACAAAAAACCTGGATAGCCTATAAGCATTAAACACAGGACTCAAAGTCTTTTAATAGAGAAAACACCAGGCCCAGGTGTTTTTACTGCATAGGATGGCTGAGGAGTGCTTTGATAGTATTGGGTTGGCCAAAAAGGTTGTTCGGGTTTTTCCATAATGTGTAACAGGAAAACACGAACAAAGTTTCTGGCCAACCCAATATTTGGCACAGTAGTAAATGCTCAGGAAAGTTTAGCTGTAATCACTGTTGCCGTTTGTTCAGTTTATGTGTGTCGTCTCCCTTTAGTATGTACAAGGTCTAAAGGTAGAGTCTAAAATGTCTATAAACCTCATGGAGGCAGACACGTAGGTTAAAGTGATGAAAACATTGTTTTCACATGTATTTTTACAATAATGAGGATGAAATCTTCCTATACTACCAGTTCATTTATTTAGCAAATTTTTTTTTTTACTAAATATTAGAAATTTTACCAGTAAAATTCAACCTATCCCCCACCATTGGCAAACCCCTCTTTAGTGTATGGTAACCACTGGACTTTAAGTACTTCAATGACGAGGGTCGCAACACGATGGTTCACTAGGAACCAGCTTTAGTCTTGCTTTGTATTGTTGAAAAACTGAGAAAAATGGCCAAATTAATGTGATTTTTTTTTCAAGTGTTCCAGAACAAATTTAGTGACTTAACATTTTAGCATGTTCTAGAATAGCAGTTCAAAATCCTATCCCTTCAAGGCACAAAAAATTTTATAGTCATTTATTAATAAAGGATGATATAGGTAGTCTCCAAATTAGAGATGAGTGTTTTCCAAAGTGTCAGTGTAAGTGATTTATGGAGCCATGGAGATAAGGGGCTACAGACTTAGGGAAGGCTTTCAGGAGCAGGGGGTGAGTGTGCACTAGGCATTGTTAGAATAAGAAAGACAAAGAGAAGGGTAGTGCTCAGCCACTCTGCTTATTATTGCCAAATAGTAATGTGAGCCTCATCTGAGGATAAAGCTGGGGAACTCTCCTGATTTCATAAGCTGTGTTTGCTTTTAGTTTAATCCACTAGTATAGCACTTGTGATATGGTGGACAGGATTCTTATGGAGTAAAATGTTTGGAATGATTTCCTCTTCTGTGAAATTTCATACGCACATTCACATAATACATTCAGTCCAGCCTAAAAAGATCCTTTTTACTTTTTTCCAAAATAGTACAAGAAATGAAGCTGCCTTCAACATATTGGTGCCCTTTGAGCCTTGCAGTTAATTTTTATATGTTAAAGACTCACTCCCAGGAGCCCCATCCAACACAGAGCTGTTCTCTGCTGTCACGTGCACATGCTGTGAACTGCTTCCTTTTCCTAATTAGTGCTCATTTAGGTGTTATTGCACACTTCAGGTTTTTCTTTTTAAGAGACTCTAAATCATACTCTCTCTACCCCTTTATCATCTACCCTTCAGTATCTCACTGGATATTTATGGAGCCCCTACTTCGTGAAGCTCTGAGCTGGGTGCTTCAGAGGAAACTGTGATGGTTAACACTCTCTCTCTGCTAATAAAGAATGGAAACAAGAAGGAGAGAGCAGGCTTTTACATAACTGCAGTATCAGAACATCAGCATCACAGTAGTGGTACATTGTTTTCTGAGAATTCAAAGGCAGAGGAATCCTGACTCCTGAACTGGATGCCTTGGACAAGTTACTAACACCTCTGAGCTTTAATTTCTTCATCTAGACTGTGGGGCTTATGTTAGACATACCCTAAGGGTATTTTGAGGAATAGAAATGGTATGTGTGAAGCACAGTGTGTGGGAAACAGGCTCTCATTCATGAAAGTTATTATCAAATCAGCAAATAATTGTGCACCTACAGTGGGTCAGGCACTGTTCTAAGCCCGTGGGGTATATCAGTGAATAAAACAATGAGCCCTGCCTTTGTGGAGCTTATGTTCTATGTGATAAATTGCATTAAAACATTATTAATTAACAAACTCATAATAAATATTTGTTGCTGTTACTATTACATTATCCATTTGGAGGAATCTGGGAAGAGATGGGGAGGGTTTTGACAGTCTGAGATGGAAATTCAGAGAGGGAGGAGGTCCGGGAGAAGGAATAACGTGCACCAAAGTGTGGGGTGGGAAATCTGCACGGGATGGGCTCAGGGACAACGGCCGAGAGGTGTGTTATCCTGGGTGAGGGCCGTGAGTGCTGGGCCGGGGAGTTTATAGACAGTGATAAGCTGTGGTGAGCCATCGGAGATATTTAACCTGGGGTGTGATTTGGCTAGATCTGGATTTTAGGAAGTTTTCATGTTTGTGATGCATAAAGGAAATTGGAAGGGAGAGAGACTGGAAGTTGGAGAGCCCAGGTCATTGCAAAAGTTTAGTGATGAAAAAACCCAAAAGGGAATGAACTGAAGCCATCCCCCTGTTATTTACTAAGCCTTTATTAGGAACTTTTAAAACTTAGTATTTCAAAGTTTTATTGACATAAAATACAGATATCCTAAATGTACTCAGCTTATTTTTGCAAATATATATTACATATGTCCTCGTGTGAACACCATCTGGACTGAGGTAGAGAACATTACCAGCGCCTGTAGTGGGGACTTTGAACTCAAAGTGCAGGGCGGGCACTGCTCGCTCTGGCCCCGTTCAGGGAAGGACGTTGGGCGAGTCCACGGGTAAATCCCACCTAGCGGCAGCTGCCTTGTCAGCTCTCCAGTCCATCTCCCTCCCCTTCCTCCCTGAGCGGCCAGTTGCTACATTAACCAGACAGCAGGAAGGAAGGCAGACTGTGTCTCCCAGAGTCTGCACCTCTTCCTGAGCTCACTTTTCAAGTGGGCTACACAAAGCACGTCTACCCTAATGGCCCCAAACACGAGAGAATCACATTTTATACCAAGCCCTGGGTTTCCTAAACGGAAACAGTAGAAATATTTACAAGTAGCTTTAGTGTGGCCAGAACATACCTAAACAAACCACAAATAGAGATCCTGTCAGCCAGTGCACAAGGGGGAGGGGGTCACTGGGTCTCGGGTGTGACCAGGGAGCAGGGGGCCCCAGGTCAATGCAGTTTGCTATCTCCCTCTCAAAGTAATTGTACTGTGTTCTCTTCATACACAGGAGGGGACCCATTTTTATTCCATCGCTGATAATTGCATTGCCATATATTAGTTAAATATGTGTGTATCAGTTGTTGTGAAAGACCACCAGGATTGGTCAAATATAGAAGGGTGGATTCTTTAAGTTCTATTTATTCAACTTCTGTAACTATTGTGTAGTTTTACACCAAGGCAAATAGGAAATGCTTTCTAGATAAAAGGTATTGATTGAGCATCAAAGTAGTGTTTTGTATATTTAAGTATATGCAAGAATATATACTCTGTGGCAAATAGAATTTGAAGCTTTTGTGTTCCCTAATTGGTTCATGGCACAAAAGTTTACTTTTCAAAATGGACTTAGGCAATGTATATTTGGGAAGGCATGGGATGGAAAGTCAGAAAAAACAGACAAAGAATTACATTGATTCCTACCCTAATTAAATTTTAATCCTGGGAGGAGCTTAAAGATTAGTGGTTTTCCTTTTTCCTCTTTATTTTTGCTGAATTCAACAGATAAAAAAGATTAATTCAGAGCTGCTGTGGATGAGGGTTGCGGTGGGAAAGGTGAGCATGGCAGGGTTCCAGAAAGCTCTCCAGCATCTTCCCGGGTCTGAATGGATTCAGCCCAGGTCTTTTCAGCCCACTCCAGTTCTTTCCACTCCATTCCACTCCTTTGCTGAAAACTCAGTTGGTGGTGTGATGAATGTTAAAAAAAAGCTGTTTCATTTCAAACTTTTATCTGTTGAAATATCTCATATAGGATCACAGCATGTTTTGGATCTTTGGGATACTTTTCCCATTAATAGGAGATAGGAAAATACTGTTTTATGTACTGTTTTCTTTTGCTAGCTAGCTGAACAGATTACTCTTCTTCACTTATCTCCTGAATGTACCCATGAAAAGATTCTTCCTAATTGTAATCGTCGTAATCTTACCCAAATCAATCCATTTAATTTAGAAACCTAGAGTTGAAAGTGTAATGAATGTCAGTTGCAGTGAATTGATTCTCTCAGGAATGTGTTCTGATATCAGGACAGATAATCTTTGCAGTTTCTAGTCTACCTTTAAAAATAACTCAAATGAATTAAGCACATAAAACGCATAGAAGAAAATATAGGAGAAAAGCTTCAGGACATTGGATTTGGCGACAATTTTTTGGATATAACACCAAAAGTACAGACAACAGAAACAAAAATAGACAACTGGGACTACATCAAATTTAAAAACTTCTGTACATCAAAGGAAATAGTCAAGAGAGTGAAAAAGCAACCTACGGAATGGAAGAAAATGCAAATTATGTATCTGATAAGAGGGTTAATATCCAGAAAATGTAAGGAACTTCTGCAACTCAACAACAACGGAAAACAACTGGATTAAAACATGGGCAGAGGACCTGAACAGACATTTTTCCAAAGAAAGATGTCTGGCCAACAAGCATATGAAAAGCATATGAAAAGATGCTCAGCATCACTAGTCATAAGAGAAATGCAATTCAAAACACAATGAGATGTCACCTCACACCCATTAGGATGGCCAGTAACCAAAAAACAGAAAATAACAAATGTTGGTGAGGATGTGGAAAAATTGAAACCCTTGTGCATTGTTGGTGGGAATGTAAAACGGTGCCATCATTATGGAAAATAGTATGGCAGTTCCTCAAAAAAAAAAAAAAAAAACAAAGAATTATCATATGATCCAGCAATTCCACTTCTGGGTATGTACCCAAATACCTGAAAGTAGGGTTTTGACAAGAATTTTCACACCCGTGTTCACTGCAGCAATAGCCAAGAAGTGGAAGTAGCCAAGAAGTAGAAGCAACCCAGTGTCCAACAGATTAATGCATGAAGAAAATGTAGTGTTTAAATACAATGGAATAGTATTCAGCCTTAAAGAGGAAGGAAATTCTGACATATGTTACAACATGGATAAACCTTGACGACATTATGCTAAGTGAAATAAGCCAGTCACAAGAGGACAGATATTTTATGTTTCCACTCATCTAATTTAAAGTAATCAAAATCATAGAATCAGAAAGTAGGAAGTTGATTGCCAGGGGCTGGGGGGAGGGGAGAGAAGGGATTAGAGCTGAATGGATACTGAGTTTCGATTTTGCAAAATGAAAATGTTCTAGAGGTCTGTTGCACAACAATGTGAATGTATCTAACCCTGCTGAACTGTACACTTAAAAATGGTTAAGATGATAAATTTAACGTTATGTATTTTTTACTGCAATACAAAGAAAATAGTCTTCATACTTGTCCCTGTTTCTTTGGGTGAAAATGATTTCTCCTCTTCTGAGTGTCCTTTATTCTAAAACTGGGAGTCTTTGTGATTTTTGCAGGTTTGATTTTAACATCCTGACTGATCAGCATTTCATATGATCTTAAGTAACACAAAGCTGCATGTTGCTTTGCTCTCCTTGTGAAACTGGAAAGATGGAGAGGATTTTTTGTTTGTCTCTTAATTTTTAAATACTTCCACAATTCGTGCTGTGCCAAATGGCTTCATCATTTTCAGACGAGGCTGAAGAAACCACTTATAGGTGAGGGCTTGGAGAGTAGATGACACATCTGGATGCAGCATTCACGTTCCCTGATGTACCGATGGAAGGTGACAATATCAATTGGGATTGCTTTCTCCCACACGTTTTTAGAGTAGGTTTTTATGCCTGTGTTTCAATTATCAAATTATCAAATTTATTCCAGACTCAAATAAAATGAAAATGAAGTAGGGACAAAAAGGTATGTAGTTTCCTTGGTGCAATTCAACTTAGGAGGGGGAGCACCCAGTTTTTAATACGAACAGTTTACAGCCACTCATGGTTAAATGGTTTATAGGATTCTTTGTAACAAAAGGTGGTCTAATTACCAAGGAGGAGAGAATAATGTAGCCCAGTTATTTACAATGTGAGACTTAGTTGAATTATGATCCTGTTAACTATACAAAAATGACAGAGAGCAGAAACATCAGAGCAAATTAAACATTTTGGCTTTTCATTAATGATCTTGAATATAGGAGATGTGCACAAGGTTAATTTTTTTTTCCCTTTAAAGTCACATGAGTCCTGCCCTCGGAGTGAACCTGCCATTTCAAAGATTCAGTGCATCAGCTCCTAAACAGAAAAAAAATGACGGTAGTTTTTTCTTTTACACTGGGCCACTCTAGAGTGTTTAGTTTCTGTCACTAAATCACATGGTAGGTTTTCTAATGCCCATCTAGATTGATTTTAGGTGTGATTTCTTTCCTTGTGATTTTTGTTTTACTCTGGGTTACTAGTTGATTTTAATTGTTCTTATTTGCAGGCTTTAAATATTGAGGGAATGAGTCATTTACAACACTCTTTTGTGGCACTGACCTTTGTGAGTGTTTACATATGAATCCCAGGACGTTTTTTCAGCACTGTAGATTGGATGGGGATGGGGGGGGAGCTTGTTGGAGAGATTCATTGGTTATAAGTACAACAGATGAAGAATATGCAAAAGGAGCTGGAAAAATTAGTATTCAGAAGCCAATTTGTAGGAGAAAATATAGAATTTTACTAGATTAGAGACATTATTTATAGTAAGTAAATTTTATTCATTTAAAATATAACAGTAGTTTTTTTAAAAAACACAATCATAATGTCCCTCTCAGAAATTGCCCAGATAATTAATAACAAAAGAAAACATATAGAAAATATTAGTAATGCTTGATTTAATGGGAGTATTAATACTCAACAAAAAGAGAATATATACTCTTTTCAAGTGCTCGTGTGACAAAAAAATCGAGTACGGACCAAGTCACAAAGAAAATCTCTGTACATTTCAAAAGTTAGGCCCCATACGTAGTCGAGGTTCTTCAAACAAGATACAGTAATACTAGATGTCAGATGTCAGCCTTCCCCCAATCTAACAACTTGGACATTTGAAAATACTTTTCTTCATAACTGTTTTATTTGTTGTTTGAGATACAATTCACATACCATAAAATTCACCCTTTTAAAGTGTACAGTTCAGTGGTTTTTAGTATATTCACAGAACTATGCAACCATAAACGCTGTCTAATTTCAGGACATTTTCGTCACCTCTGGAAGAAACCCCATGCCCATTGGTAATCACTTCTCCTTCATCTCTCTCCTCAGCCCTTGGTAACCACTATCCTACTTCCTTTCTTTCTGTATTTGCCAAGTCTAGACGTTTCATACACATGGAATATGGAAGATTAGAATACGTGTCCTTTTGTTTTCATACACATGGAATATGGAAGATTAGAATACATGTCCTTTTGTATCTGGTTTCTTTCCCTTAGCTTGTTTTCAGGGTTCATACATATTGCAACAGGAATCTGTACTTGATTCCTTTTTTTTTTATTAAAAAAAAATTTTTTTTTTATTTTTATTTATTTTTGGCTGTGTTGGGTCTTCATTGCTGTGCACGGGCTTTTCTCTAGTTGCGGTGAGTGGGGGCTACTCTTCGTTGCGGTGCGCAGGCTTCTCATTGTGGTGGCTTCTTTTGTTGCGGAGCATGGGCTTCAGTAGTTGTGGCTCGCAGGCTCTAGAGCGCAGGCTCAGTAGTTGTGGCACACGGGCTTAGTTGCTCCGCAGCATGTGAGCTCTTCCTGGACCAAGGCTTGAACCCGTGTCCCCTGCATTGGCAGGCAGATTCTTAACCACTGTGCCACCGGGGAAGCCCCTGATTCCTTTTTATATAGCTCAGCCATATTCCATTGTTTGATTATGCCATTTTTTCCCCAGTCATCTGTCAATAGCCATGTGGGTTATTTCCATCTTTTGGCTGTTATGAATAATCATAATCATGCTGTGAACATTCGTGTACAGTTTTGTTGTGTGAACATTTTTTAAACTCTGAGTGAAAGAATAAAATCATAAGACTATTCTTATAAGAATAAGAATAGTCTTATAAGAATATAAGTCTATTTAGCAGACTGTTTCTAAATTAACTGGATATGAGAACACTCCATACAGAAACCCATATACTGTGGCCAAAGCCGTTCTCAAAGTACAAATTATAGTCTTAGAGACAATTTAAAAAAAACTTAGAATTGCTGAAAATAAGTAAACTAAGTATTCAAATTAATATTTGAGAAAAGAACAATAAAATTATTCCAAAAGTCAAATAACATGAGCAATAACTATAAATTCAGAAATCATATAAAATAAGATTGAAGAAAAAACCTAACAGATTTGATAAATAAAATTGAAAAACCATTTCTTTGAAAACATTGATAAAATAGGAACATTTCTGGCAAGCTTAATTGGGGAAAAGAGGGAGGAGATATAACCAAAGGTTTACAAGTATTTTCTACGCACCTATCTTTTTACTAACAAATTTGAAATTTTAAACAATTATAAGTTGTCAAAATTGATAGGAAGGAATATGTGAATATAAAATAACCACAGAAGAAAATTACTCTTCCATCTTCCATCCATCCAACCATTCATCCTTCCATTTCCATCCTAACCAATCATCTAATTCTTTTTGAAAAGTAGCCTATCTCCTCCCTCCTAAATACCAGGTACAGATTTTGGTCTTGGCAATTTGTATGCCTCCAAAGCGTAAAGGCAGGAAGCAAACAAGTTTTTCCTACAGACCAGCTTAAGTTGTTGTGTTACCTAAACCAGACAAGAATGTGACCAAGAAAATGTGGAACCATCTCACTTATCAATATAGGTGCAAGCCAAGTACAGAAAAATACCAAAATAATAATACACCACCATGTTGTAAGCTTAGTCTAGGAAGGTAAGGATAGTCCAATATTAGGAAACCAGTGTAATTCACTAATAGGATAAAATGCATATGATCATCTCTCTATATAATATCAGAAGCAATCAGTTAAAAGTGAAAAAGTTTCAGTAAGATTGATTCATCATTAGATTATGAATCAACAAAAATGAGTATTTCCCCATATAATAGCATTAACCACATATACAGCATGATGGGAAAAAGGATACCTCTCACAATTACATCACAATCTATAAAAATATGAATGTAAAATTAACAAAGATTGTATATGAGACAAACAATAAAACTTTACTGAAGCGATGAAGAGTTGTTGATAAACGGAGATACATCCCACTTTTGGCCAGGAACTCAGTATTATAAATTTTCTCCAAATTAATGTAACACATATGCAATTCCAATAAAATCCTAACAATTTATTTTTAATGCTTGACAAATGGCTTCTAAAGTTCATACAAAAGAATAAATAAGCAAAAACGGCCCCCAAATGTATTTAAAAAGAAATAATTGTTGGGAATTTGCCCTACTAGATTTTAAAACATGTTATGGAAAATCTTTAAATAGGTCCATGTGTACATGAGACTTTAGTATATGATAAAGATAAAACTTTCATATCAGTAGGAAAGGATAGGCTATTTAATATATAGTATTAAGTCAACTGGCAGTCTCCTTGGGAAAATACACATCTAGATCCCTATTTCATGCCACATACTATATTTCAAATCTATAAAATCCTAGAAGAAAATAAAGCAATATATATTTATAGTTGTGGAGGAAGCCTTTAAAAGCATGACAGGCGGCCCTGAAGTCTTAAAATGCCTAACAAATTCAGTTTTATGAAATTATGGTGAAAGAAACTATAAACAGAATTAAAGTATGAATAGCCAACTGGGAGAAAACACATGAAACTATGTAACAGATAAAGGGTTAATATTCACAATTTATAGAAAGCTCCTACAAACCACCAAGGGAAGACAATGGAATAGAAAAGTGTAGAGATGATATGAAAAATCACACGAGAAATACAAATGGCTAATAAACATATCAAAATAGCTTCACCTTCATTTTCAATTAAGAACACAGGAATAGTAGTAGAGAAATCATTTAATCTCAGTTCAGCAGAGCTTTTCTTCAAGTGTCCCTTGAAGGTTTTTCTTTTCCGGGCAGCTTTTCCCCTTCTTTTGTTATTCAATGTGGGTTGACTTGCCTGAGGAAGAAAGGAGGCAGTCGAGATAGTGCAGAAGAAAACGTTTTGGATTTTATGGAAAATAGGCCGTGAGTGAAGCACTTAGCCATTCAGCAGCTTTTCTGTAACCATACCTCTGCCTCCCCGATCCCTGCCCTCACCTCCTACCCGCCCCCCACCTTCTCTGAAGAAGCAAAGCAGATGCATTTCTTTTAGATCTCCCTAATTCTCACCTTCCTCCTCCCAGCCTTTCTCCTTCCTTCCTTCCTACCCCTTAGACCAGGCACTGGTCCCACCTCATTCAGAGTTTAAGAGGCTGGTGACCCCTGCAGTCAAAATTTCATCTCTTTTAGACAATTTTTAAAAAACTACTTGTTTTTCTGATTATTGGAAGCATTAAAGGAAAAGCTGAGACTAAGTTCCCAAGAATACCCCTCACTCCGAGTTTCAAATAAGGTTGCATCAGTCTTTTGTCAAGTGTGATTGTAATGTCTCGATCTGTATCTTCCTCGCCCACTCCACACCCCAGCAAGTAGGTGGTGTGTAGAGACCCCTGGATTCTTTGATGATTCTAACCTTTTTCACCGTACTGCCACACTCCTAGTATCACCAGCAAAGGACATCACTTTTCATTACTATAGTTGCCTCCAGCCATAGATTCTGAAAGGTCAGTTTTAATTAAAAACCAAAGAAAAATGCATTTTGTGAGGGTTTTTTTTTTCCCTTAGAAGAATAGGTTATTAGCTTTCTTTGTAACTCTTGCTACCTTGCTGAACTTTCAGAGAACGTAGGCAGACTCTTAAAATTCTTTGGCAAATCACCTCATCAGCTGGCGCGATGCAAGCACTTTGGAGGAAGGGGAACTTTCACCCCAGTGCCCATTCTCTGCTAGGGGGTGTCCATGCATAGGATTTACATCATCCCAATAAATTATCCATCAAATGTTAGAGCAGAAAAGGTTAGAAGTCCATCATCTTAGAGCAGCTCCCGTTTTGCAGATGAAATTGAGGACTGAAGGGTTTGCTTGACTTTGTCCCAGGTTCCTAGAAAGCTGGGAATGGAGGAAAGAGGGAGAAAGGAAGGACAGATGGACACTTACACAGGCTAAGAAGGTTCGCTTACTTGGGTCTTCAATGAGATTAGATTCACAAAGATGTGTTTTTTTCGCATAACATAAAATTCACCATTTAACCGCTTTAAAGTGTACAAATCAGTGGTTTTTAGTGCATTCACAGTGTTGTACAACTGTCCCCACTGTCTAATTCCAGCACATTTTCATCACTCCAAAAGGAACCCCATACCTGCTAAGCAACCATTCACTATTCCTCCCTCCCTGCCACCCCGCCCCCTGGAAACCACTCATCAGCTTTCTGTCTCTATGGATCTGCTTATTCTGCATATTTCATATAAGTTGAATTATATAATATCTGGTCTTTTGTGACAGGCTCCTTTCACTTAACATAATGTTCTTCAGGTTCGTTCACGTTGTAGCATGTATCAGTACTTCATTCCTTTTTATGGCTGAGTAATGCTCCATTGTGTAAATAAATCACATTTTGTTTATTCATCAGTCAGTGGACATCTGGGTTGTTTCTACTTGTTGGCTATTATGGATAATGCTGCTTTGAACATTTGTGTACAAGTTTTTGTTTGAATACCTGTTTTCGATTCTCTTGGGTATATACCTAGTAATGGAATTGCCAGTCATATGGCAATTCTATGGGTAACTTCTTGAGGACCTGCCAGGCTCTTTTTCACAGTGGCTGTGCAATATTTTTAGAGAACCTTTAACTGACAATGTTTCTTAAAACAAACACTGAGTTATGTGCCAGGCCTTGAGAGCGAAGATGAATATAAAGCAGCCCCCATTCATAGACAAAGATCCGCAAGGAGATACAGTTGTAGTTGACGTGGTGGAGGTGGGATGTGCGGGGCTTAAGGAGGACAGGTCAACCTCTGGCTTGGCGGTGGCACTTGAGCTGAAAGTCAAGGCTGTAGGTCACATGGGGAGACACAAACTTAAAATACTTGGGATTCTTGCATGCAAAAAGTACATCTTTTGGGGTGAAGAGGGCTAATGGTCGGCCATTAATGGGCAACCATCTGGCTGCTAGCCGGAGTGTTGGTTTCCTAGATTTACTGTTCATTGCCTTCATTACCAACTTAGCTCCCCCTCCTGAATGTGAACCCTCATTCAATAGTCCAGTATACTTCCTAGTAATACTCAGACGTTTTGCAGCATTTTCCCATCCATTTTATATTTTTGTAGGATTATAGCACCCCAGAGGCCTCTGCCAGGTAGGTAGACAAAGAAAATACACACCCTTAATAGTAGAATGTTATAACACACATGAAACAAGCAGGAAGACAGTGTAAACCAAAGCCCCCTCCTACCAAGTGGCAGGTGAAAGGCTTGCTGTTATTTTGGTTTTCTGTTATCTTTGTTCCTTGATCATGGTGCACCCCCGAGCCCCCAGCCTTACCCCAACCCATTCTCCAGTGGCTGCCAGTGCTGTTTCTAAAATGCAAAGTTAATCATGTCACTAGCCCCACTCCCCCCCCCCCCACACACACACACCCTGAACTCAGAATTCTTCAGTGCATCTTCATTTCGTTCGGGGTGGTCGTCACACTCTAGCAGGACCTCTAGGGCCCTTCTGTGTGGCGCTGGCATCAGCCTCTTCCACAGCCTCATCCTCTCCTGTCCCCTCCCCCCGCCCTGTGCTGTAATCCAGTGGGTCTGCTTGTTCCCCAGACATCACACTCCGTCTTGCCTCCTTATCCTCACACAGTTGGCTCCTTCTTTGAAATGTCATCTTTGTCTCCCAACCCTCTTAACCTGACCAACTCCTATTCGTCCTTCAAAACCCATCCTGTGAGACTTCAACATGTTCTTTCTCATGGTTGTAATTGTTTTACTTCTCTGCTCCCCCATGAGGACTGTCTCTTTCAGGCACCCAGGGCTTTATTTTCATGTGGGCACCCCATCATCTTAGACTGGATTAGTGAACAGGTTTGAAGGCAGCACTTCACAAGATGCTTTAGATTCTGGCACCCGGTTAGAGAGGCTTTCTCTCCTATTGGATGGGAGAGGGGCTGTTCGTTCAAACTCTGACAGTTGTTAATGTTATTCCTTGACAGTTTCTCAGAAAACATGGTAATTAGTAGCATTTGTAGGTATGAGAAATACTGTTTCTGAGGTTCTCAAGATGAGTTTTTAGGCCCTATCTACTGCCAGACAGCTAATTACAGAGGAATTCTCTCCCCTCAAGATGTGAATAAAGAGGAAGGCAGCCCTTTCCTAAATATTGGCAAGGACGCTCAGATTCAGAACTCTTGGCCCTTGTGTGTATTATAATCATAATCCATAAATTCAAATAATCTGAAGTATGTAGGTCTTGCTTGCCCTCAGGCTGATGAAGGTCAGACACAAAAATGTCTTGGAAAGTGAAGAAACACAAGATACAATGATATTTCCTTGGCTTCTGGAGACTCAGGCTTGGGAAGTAGATGCAGTCATGGAATTCTGTGCTGCCTCATAATTTTACACTTGAGTAAGACGTCTAGTTTCATTTTTCCCACGTCTGTGTCACCTTTTAAAAAAAAATAATTTATATCAAATCCATCTAAATTCGAGCTCAAAGAATCCCAAGTAAGGAAGTGTAATCATTTGGGACAGTGACTTGGAGAGGAGGTGAGCTCTCCTTCCTTCCTGTCAGCCAGCATCCCCTCTCCTCCGGGCAAACATATACACAAACATGGTCACACACACAGACGTTCGCTAGCCAAACAACAGTTCTTTGTGTTGAGAGCCACAACTAAAAGTCTTTTGCCTGTAATATCTGTTGCACCGCTTCTTTTGCATACATTTCAATTTTTTAAAAATTTGCCCCATATGTTTAAGGCATCTGTTGGTTTGCATTCTGTGAAAGAATTTGTGTGTTTGAAAGCACACAATAGCTGTAAAATAGAAATAATCTGTGTGGTTTCCAAAAGGACTGTCTTTCCTTAATAGATGTTTTATGATTTGCTTACTAATTGAATTTGGGCCATGTGAAATTAAACATTGCTTGATTAAATTGAGTATCTAAAGTGACTCATGGAATGGAATAAAGCTGGCTAGAGAACTAAGGTTTTCTACCCAATGTGGCCGTAGTCAGCACCATCCATTCCAAATTCCTCCCTGGATGCTGGGTGATCATGTAATGGCTATAATTTATTTTTTTATTTGAACCACTTTTTTAGATGGGCATCAAAAACTCCACATGTCAAAATAGAGCTCTTGAACCCCACCACCCCTGCAGACACACACACACACACACACACACAGAGACACAGACACACACACAGTCTCACACACACACACACACTCTCTCTCTCTCTCTCTCCTGTTCCTTGCCCAGGTGTCCCTGTCTCAGTAGGTGACACCATCCCCTGCCTTGTGGCTCAGTCACTGTGACCTTCCTGCCTTCAAACCTGCCGAGCTCACTCTCACCTTTTCCCAGCGACAGTGTCCAATCCCTCTCTCTGAGATGTTTATCCCCAGATCTTTGTGTGGCCCACTTCTCATCATTTAAGACTTGACATAAATGACTTCTCCCAGTCACTCTTGATCATATTATCCTTTTGTTTTCTTTATTGTTCTCATCACTTGTAGATATTTTCTGGTCTGTTTGTTTGTCACTTTCCCATCTAGACTGTAAGCTGCACAAGAACAGGATCCTGCTTGCCCTGCTCAGAACAGTACCTGCCTGGCATGGTCTTGGCGTGCAATAGATATCTGAATGAATGAATGAATGAATGAATGAAAGAAAGGAATGAAATGGGCTTTAGATGTTTCTTAGGATGAGTTTGAAGAGCCCAAATAGTATATAAAATGGAAGCCTTCTTAACAGTTGAACTTATTTTTAATAAAATTAAGGATTTTTTTTTTCATGTGTAAAGAATACCCTTTAATAATACTTTAGATTTGCATTATCTGGACTCTCAGCATTTTTTAATGTGTTAGAGTCTTCAGTTCGAGGACTTTCTGAAAGGCTAACTTTAATAACATCAGACCTGCCATTTCCACAGGGCTTAGAATAGATTCTAAAATGCCAGAGAAAATTAAATGCAAAAATGCTCCAGTTAATTAATGTTTCAGAATAAATTAATGCTTTAAGTCTGACTTTAACTGACAAGCATGGTGAATTTCAAAGTTAAAACTGCCACCCTTTTCCCATGCCTGTATTTTGTGCTGTATTCAGTCATTCCAGTTATTTATCTCCTTGGGGGGAAAAAGAAACATACTTATTGAATTTCAAGTTAAAATGAAAAACACAATTGTACTGGGTATTCTTAGGGGAATGGGTTTTAGCATTCCTCCGAACTCTAGTTATGTGATAATTCCCGAACTTTCGAAGTTGGGAACAGATCCTAAATATCTTTGTCACAGCAATGCTGTAACATATGGAGAAGACAGGAAGCTAACATTTTTGTGTATGGTGTGTTCCAGGGACTGGCTTGGCTTATTACATATATCTCACTAAATTAATTACAGAATGTTGGGGTGTGCATTGGACACAGGGGAAGGGAGACACCTTTTCATCTTGTCTGCTTTATTTCTTGTTTATCCTTGGATCTTAGACCATAGAAAAGAATTGGCAACAACTTGTGACATTTCTTTCTTTTTCTTCTTCCTCATCTTCCCTCCTTCACTTTCTGAATCTTCGTTTCCTTGTTTGCAAGATTAATGATTAATATGTCTATCTTGTAAGAATACTGTGAGGTCATGAGATGATTGTCTGTGTGTGTCCAGTAGAGTACTTGATACTACACTATTTTTTTTAAACATGAGAATGTTCCTGCACTGAGAAGGGCTAGATAGCTCTACAGAGTCTCCTTAAACCTTAAGATTCTGTGATCTTACTACACTGTACTGTACTGTGATTCCATGTACTGCACAGTCACGAATCTTTAAACATTTAATGTCTTTTGCCTCCGATTCACCACTGTTTATTAATTTGTTAACACAAATATTTCAGTATGGAATTGTAATCATGGTGCCAAGCAGTAGAGTTACAGAGATAAAAGATACTCTCTACTTATATTCTACTTTGTTCCGCAGAAGGATTTGAGGTAGAGATAAGTGTTCATTGTAAACATTTGTTCTTCTTGTATAATCTTTAAGTGTACCAAATATAGACAGGCTAGATATATACTGACCTGTAAATATGTTCAGGAAGTCCTTTGCTTTAAATAAATACCTATTTTTTGGTAGTTTCCTACTTTCTTGTAAAAGTTATGTGGGAAGGACAAGTTCCATGTAATCTGGAATTCTGTTTGGTCGGTTCCAGCTTTCAGTTAATCATGTATTTACTGGAGTTAGGAGGTGTGCACATGTCTCTTTTTTTGAAATTATAGTTATTTGATATTTGCAAGTAATTCTGGGGAACAAGCATTTCAAACACAGTGTTCACAAGAAATAACAGTATTATAAAAGGCAGATGTTAAACTCTTTTGTTGAAAAAAAAGATTATCTCCATTGTTTATAAAGGATTGAAAGAAAATAGCAAATGCAGTAGTAGAGTTTTTATCTTTTCCTCTTTTCCTTCTTTTATCTACTCCAGTTATGCAAATTAAGTTATATGAATCATTTGCTTAACAAATTCAAATCTGCATAGATTTGTAGTGTTAGAACCATAAAGACCCTGAAAAATGAGAGAATATCTATTAGTAATGTTAATAGAAGCACATTAAGAAGTTATTTGCTAGGCATTGTGTAGCCAGTGTTCTTAAATTAGGCCTGTTGATCTGGTGTTTAAAAGGACAGCTGCAAAACTCATTGGTGAGCCTATTTTTGGCTAGGTAAATGAATCATGGACACAAACAATATTAAAGTAATTCAGTTGAAAGAAAGCATACAACACACAAACTTGGGGGTGGAAAGTGATTGTGGCCTTGAATTATACACGTGCACAATCTCCTTTGCATGGAAAATTCCCTTTCTCCCTGCTCTTTGTCTGGTGTTGGCCTGCTGTTACCAGATCAGATTGTTTTTTTTCCCCCCACCTTTGTTTAGGACCAGTTGTAAGAATTATCAACTGAGTTTCAAGCTATTTCCACTGGAAGAAAAGAAAGCTTTTTTTCTTAACTAACATGGTGACATTAGGACCTTGCAAGTGAAAATTCCAAAATCTGTCTGTTTTTAGTAAAGCAATTTAGATGTACGTGTGACTAGAAGAGAGAAGAGTGAGTGAAGAAGTTACTGAAGGCATGTTGTCAGGAGACATCTGTGATCACTAGTGCTATGCAGAAACGGAGTGAACTACCTAGCAGAAGATTCTGCATTGCTGGAGGTGTCCTGGATGGTTTAGAGCTGACTCATAAGAGTTGAATTAAGTTGAGTAAGAGTTGAATATTTTTAACAATTAATGCATCTTTTATTCGCAAATAAAAAGTCTAGCAAGATGTTGCACATTTATACAAAGGTTTGGACACCCCTAGAAAGTGCACAAAGGTCACAAAACGGAGCCCGTCGTGATGGGAATGCCACACTGGTCGGCAGGCTCACCCCTTGTCTGCGTTTGGCAAGAAGTGCCTCCTGAGGACCCCTATCCCTATGTGGGGTGCCCTCCAGAAAGAGCCCTGCCTCAGGTACACCTTTCATAGAAAACCATAAAAACATAGATCATTTGTCTTCAAATTCCTACTGGAAATACTGCATTTATAGGCAAAATAATATAAAAATATGAACCTAACCTTATGCCCCCGTTTTTCTTGCAGTAACCTCTCCATCCCACTTACATCTGGATGCTGTATGATCCTGTGGATCAGAATTTAGAAAGAGGGTTTGTTTTGATGTTTTCCCTTTCTTTCAGATGAGGAAACGGGGGCTCTGGGAATTTAAGTGATCCCTCCAAAGCCACATAACTAGTTACTGAATTTGGGAATATGAACTCCGATCTCATGACCCCTTCTCCACTTCATCTCACTGTGTCCCCTCTCTTTCTGTGAGTCATTTTCAGGATGTTTTATATGAATCGTAAAACTCAGCCAAGGTCAGAACGTGGCCTGCTCTGCTCTTCTACTGCCACACAGATCAGTCATTAAAGAGCTGCTGGAGAATGAAATCAAAATTGGCTTAATTGTTTCTCCCCGGAAAACTGAAAAATAAAACAAACTGATTTTGTTCTGACTGAGCAGATCTCTTGGATGTTTTCTTTAAATTCCTCAGCCTCTGTATCCTCTTGCAGAGGACAGTTGCAAGAAAACATCATTTTCATTGCTTTCGAGTACATCTCACCTCGCTGCTTTGTCTTTATAGTCACCGTTGTTTTCAGCCAGAGGTAGTCAGAGGTTAAGCAAGGTCTGCATGGACCCAAATCAACTCTCACCAGATTGATTCTCTCTGCACCCCCTAAGGATTTGCTCAGCTGCCCGCTCTTGTCACACAGATCCAGAATCTTCCTAAAGTAACCTGGGCCACTGCACTGTGCCCACCGGAGAGTAGAAAGGAAGCCCCTGTATGTCTGTTGGCTCCTTCTGTACCTGAAGAGTTTGTTCTTCAGATGCAGATGGTGTGCTGTGAGAGTTGCTAGTATGTTTGCTGTCTTCTATATAACTGTGTATATTCTTTCCAGATGCTTCACTCAGTCCCCAACTATACTGCCCTGTCCTCTCCAGGAGCATAACCTTACCCCTGACATTCCCCACCCCAGAGTACCAAGGCAGAGTTAGGAATCTCTAGGCGTCTAATAAAGGGAGGTAAAAGCCACTGGCCCATGTCAGGAAGGCGGTTTTCCTTCCTTCTCCTGTTTGGGCAGACCCCAAAATAATGTCCTCACCAGGAGAAAGCCCCAGTGCCCTCCAGAGATGGTCCTGCCTCCTCTAAGCTGTGGGGCCTTTGTCAAGGTGTGCTCTGAGTCCAGAGCTGCCTGCAGAGTGGGGTTTCATTCATCTACCACTTAGGTTTGCATCCTGGTTGTTCCCAAAAGATAAGCCAGATGACAATGACACCAGATCAGGAACGAGCAAGAAAGAGAACTTTATTTTACTAATAGTCTTGAATAGTATGAATGTCCCTAAAAACCTTCTACAGAAGGTTAGATATGTTTTAGTTTGTTACTATGTCTAGTTTGTTAATAAATACTTATCAAATAGACTCTAACCTGTAGTTCATTCCAGGCTGGGCTGCTTTCCCAGTAGACTTTAGTATATAATAGAATCATAATTATTGCAAACAGTGACATGTTAAAATGACTGGTTTGGGGAAGATTTGATTTGCTTTTGTTTTCCCCCATGGTTTTTACACACTAATGCATCAAGACAAAGAAACGATTGTAACTTACTGAGAAAAGTTGCAAGGGTCCTTAGCGATCATCTCACATACATTTACTTATAAAGAGGCTAGGGGGACTCGATTTGACTTTATATGTTACAACGAAGAAAAGATGGTCTTCTTGCCGAATCATTGCAAATACAGTACACCTTCACTCAAAGATGTTATGTTTGACAACTACTTTTAATTTTTTCTTCTTTCTTTATTTGAATGTGTTTATTGTCATACATGCCTGTGGTCTGTTCTCAAGAATTTCAGTTGCTGTTACTTGAGAGTCGAAACTGAGAATTGGCCAGGACAATAGTTGAAAGCCTTGGTGGGTTTTGAAAACCCAGAAGGAAAATGTATCGGATTATGTGTTTTCTGGTTTACATTTTGTCATCCTGTGTACGCTCTAATAACCACAGGCTAACAGTCTCTAAGTATGTCATAACTTTTCTCTCTAAACCTTACCCTCCAGCTTATTCTTCCTGTCCCCTCTGTCCCCAAAATAAAACAAAAAACAAAATCAACAGTGAGGAAGAGGAGCTCTGTGCCTTAATAGAGTAGCTCATTTGCTTTTCAAAGTTTATTCTCTCAGAAAATATATTCTGAAAAATTTATTTTCGATGATGTGCTTCTTAATCCCTTGGTTTTTTTTCTTGCTTCTTTACTTTACTTGAGATTAATGCCATCCTGATCTTTCTCAACTGTTCAACAGATAAATTGGGCCTCTTTTTTATTTACATATATAATATTGCAATGTGAGGACAGTAATTGTTCAAGCTTTCATGTCCTCTGCTTCGTGTTGCAAGTTCCTCCCTCTTACTGGTTGTGATGATATTTCATTAATACACAGGCTAGTAAAAAAAATCACACTTTGTTTGCAGAGGCCATGGCATGTTTACCTTTTATTCAATAACAAATTCCTTTCTGAGTGAATAGGGGAAGCATGATTTCTCTTTTGATATTTCATCCAGCCCCATGTTTCTGTTAAGGAGTCATTTGCGTATTGTCCTAGAAAGTTCATGGCATATGAATTCAGAAGACCTGGGTTCAGATTCCAGCTTGGCCACACACCTGGGTATGTGAGCCCAGGCCAGTCACTTTGACAGTTTAGCCTTTATTTTTTTCATCTGTGAATTAAAGACAAGAAGTCTGTCTCTTTTGTAAATCCTCTTTGGAATGAGGCAGCATTAGTATAATGAGAATATCTTCCATACAAGGATGTTGTGAATATTAAATGCTACGTTACATAAACTGTAAATCACTGTGTATATGTTAGTTATCTTCTTTCAAATTTGATTTTCAGTTGTAACTGACCACCCTCAGAGGCTGCTACTAATACTCAAAATAACAAGTAGTGAGACAGACTTATTTGGTCACAAAAGAAACTGAAAGGATGTGTTTCAAATGTTCTTCCCCACTGCTGTTTGTTTTAAAGGCAATGGGACCCCGGTGGGCAATGTCTTCTAGGTCTTGGCTGAAGGGAGCAAAAACCCACCTTAACCCAATGAGAACTCATCAACATGGCTCCGGGGGTGGGCCTGGCTTTAGAAACTTTTTAGAACAGAATTACAATTTCTCAAGGTCATTGAATCAGTTATTTAAAAAAGATGTATATAAACTTTGTATGGTTTTTAAAATTTTTATTGTGTTAGATTTGAAGTGAAAGAGAATCCTTTTTTGGGGAGAGAGATTGGTATTCTTTATGCATCAAGACTAGCTGGTTTTGAAAAGAATTAAAAGTCCTTGAAGAGGTCCATAATTATAAGTTCAGGGCTATTTCAAAATTAGGAAGGAAATAGTAAATTATTTTTTTAAGTTATTTTTTATTGAAGTATAGTTGAATTACAATGTTGTGTTGGAAATGGTAAATTATTACAGTATGGCATTTGAAAGAATTCTGTCAAACCCTTAGGACAGTATTAATCGTGTGGCTGGTGTGTTCTTGACTTCATCAGCTGGGGCTTGGGGGTGCCCTGTGGTCACATTGCAGTAATTCCCTCAGGTCTCAACGTTCCAGGCCCCCAGTGCTCATTTGTAGGGTATCCTCTCTTTTCCAGGGGTTCTGCTCCCCAAATAACTTCGTGAGTGGCTGGAGGGGCTTACGTGTACAGCCGCAGCATTGCCGAGGCCCAGCCAGTTCTGAGTCCCGGGCTGTGTCCTGGATCAGAGCCACTGTCTGTTCCTCCTCTGCCCCCGCATCCGCTGCCACCCCCGGCCCTGTTCCACTGTCCTCTGCCACTTGGCCAGTCTTGTGTCTCTGTCCCACGCCACACACCAGCCTCCAGATGCACAGTCTTCCTCTCCACCTCTTTGGAAATGTTTTCATTTTTGTGAACTTTTGATCCCATAATAGAAGTTCAGTGCCAGTGTCCAGCAGTCTCCTCATTATCTCTTCGGTCAGCGTTTTATCAACTAAGTACCAAGCACTTTCCTTTGTTCTAGGGATAAAGATGAAAAAGGTGAGCTAGGAGCTCGCCATCTAGTGTGCTTAAGTGATTATAATATAATCCACACTCAGGTAGGTCCTGGGCTAAATGCAACTGGTAAGGTTCTATAGTAGCATCTTTAGAAAATAGAGATGGCGGAATCAAGGACCAAAAGACATGTCTTAGGATGCTTAGCATTGTGTGGGGAGCTGAGGAGAAGTGCTGGGCATGGGGCGGGAGGACAGAGACACAAAGGGAGGCAGTAGAATGTATGTTTAGAGTGCAGATAGTCACTAGGCCCTTTGTGATGATGTTAACCTCCTTACCTGGTAATGAGACTTGCCTGGTCTCTCCTTGATCAGAATTATCCAAACCCAAGTTTTTAAAATCTTCCACCTCCTTGTGTTGGCTTTTAGACCTAGCTTGAAATGCGTGAAGCACAGAGGCAGTTCTGTTTTTTCAGGGAAGAACCTTGACTCATATTTTAAACATATTGGACAGATTCTTGTTAAAGTGAAGATAAGGTTTCACTTATCATAAATAGAAGAGGCAACCTGATCCAGTGAATGAGGTAGTGGGTTTGACTCTCTCAAGCTGTCGCTCACACTAGCAAAATGACATATGCTGTTTACAAACACGCCAGCGCAGAGAAGGCCTTCAGCAAAGCACAGCTGAGCTTCAGCTTTCCTTTCTCTTTAATTCCCAAACTTATAAGATGTATTTATTCTTCGTGGCTCTTACAAAGGATGCCCAATAAGTTTATTTTTAATTTTCAAATTGCAGGCCTATTTATTTAGTTCTTATCTAGTTCTCTCAGAGAATACATAATTCCTTTCTCTGGCTTTTATCCAAAATGTGGGGACTGTTTATTGATTTTCTTTAGAGAATTCACAGTGCCCATGTGCAAGAGGGAAAAGAGAAGGTAAACGGGGAAGAAAGAGAAAATCATGTTGTGAATGATTTGTTTTACGTATTTTGGTTTTACATACCCAGGATAAACTCTTGCAGAGGCCATACCCAGAGCTTACTGTAGATTTGTTGTAAACATTAGAGAACCAGCCCCCAGGCTTTGCTTCTGCATATGAGACACTCCAGAGTGTTCTTGGAAGAGCAGAACCTCCCACATGGAGGAAGAAATCTTCATTCTTTCTCACTGCAAGTCCCCCTGGTGAGAAAGCTTAGACACCTGCCTCCCCCCAGGGGATCTTTATCAGAGAGAAGAAGCCCAGTTTGTAAGTGAAAAAATTATACATACACAAACATATACTTACAAATGGTGGGCTGTACAGAATGGTGCTTGTAACCTGGGTAAGGTCTTGCTGGGTCACTAACTGTTTGTCCTGCTCTCTATTTCCCATCCTCAGAAGCAATCTGGGGCTGAGGGGTGGGGAATTGGGAGTGGGAGTCTTCCCACAAAATGCCTTGTCTTTCTTCTCTCCAGCATCTGTTCAACATCCATCCTGCCCTGCATGCCAGTGTTTGCTTTCTATGAACTTTCACCGTGTGGACACACAGGCAGAAATGGCCATCACAAAGATCCTCCCGGACCCCTCTTGCCCATTGTCTTCTGAAGACCCTTCTTCAGAAAGTGTGGTCTCTTTTTCAGGATCTAACGAATGAAGATGCCATCAATAGAGAAAGGATGCAAAGGAAAGGTGGACCTGGGATGGGTGTCTGTATAGCTGTAGAAGGCTCCACACCTTACCCATTGGAGGGATTTTAGGAAATGTTTATGGACTTACTCAATGTAAATACACTTCACGGAGAGCAACCAAACTTTGCCAAGAGGAGGTACCTTGGGTAACTGAGGAGGTGCCTGTGAACTCTGACTACTTTTAATGATAATTGTGCCTTTCTTGGTATGAATCATAACACAAGAATGAAAGTGATTAATATATTCATGTGAATATATCATAAGAAGGTTTGTATCTTCATCATGGGAGCAGTTTAGTTCAAACTTGGCAATCTTCTTAGTAAATGTTTATGAAATCCTTTTGGTCAGGACCAAAATAGAAATCAAAACTTTTATTATCCTCTCCCCCTAAACCAAAAGAGAGACATTATTTAAAGTTTAAGTTTTAAACCAACACAAAGATAAATAAAAACTATTTTAAAGTCAAGATGGTAACTGACGACCTGTACTTCACATCATAAATAGTAGAATGGTTCATAGTAACTCATGTATTTCTTTTTTTTTTTAATGGCGCATGTCTCAATCTGACAAATAGATAATGTGAAATAGACAAGATTTTCCCTCTCCCTTCCAAAAAGAAGGAAAGCCAAAACTTGAAAGGATTAACAGCCCTTGCTTATACAGCATTGTCCGCCACAAGTCACACTCACCTTGGAGATTTACCTGCACAAAGCATCATTGCTTTTCTCAGAAGGGCACTGCTGTAGCTTGTGTGGTTTCATAAAGCCCTATAATTGGAATACCCAGGTTGAAATTTTCCAAGTCTCCCCTTTTGGCAGTGAAACGGCTGCAGAAACATCTTAGTTGTACACGACATTTAAAACTGTTTATCTCTTACTCCTGTCCACATTGATTTGTTTGTATTCCATGCCTGCCTTCCACAAGCCTATAAAATTTCGACTGCACTACAGTCAGGGCCGAGGCTGCATTCTATATCTGTGTATTTAAACTGAACTCTCCTTTTCAATTCTTTAAAAACATTCTCCACCCTGTGCCAACTGCTTAAAGGGCTCTCTTGCTCCTTCTCGTTTGCTCAGATCTAAATCTAGAGATGCAAAACCTTCAGGGTCCTTGTTCGTGTTCTCTGAATCTCATCAGCTCACACGCTTTTATACCCTGATATTATGTAGTCAACCTGTATTATTCACTCTTGCTGTTTTTTAAGTCTTTAAACTAAGTAGAACCTGAGATTGGGGCTTTGGCCAGGAAGGCTGTGTTTGACTGCAGATGCCCGACTTTCAGGGAATATGTCTGAGTATTACTTGGCCTGAACCTTCCATCTTATTCCTGTGATTTGCTTTCCACTTAGAAATGAACTGCAGTCATTACCCAGGTGAATGCATAATTCTTCATCTTGCCAGCAAACTTGGTTCTGATTACTTCAAATGAAAATAACAAAAGTTAATATTGACTTCATTTTTTAAAGCTTTTTAATAATTAGCTTGTAAAACATAAGATCTGAACACAAGTTGAAAAAAATTTTTATATCTCAGTTGCCTCAAATTTTTTAAATGGTTCTCATTTTATATAATAACTTATTTCCATGGCATTTCGTAGATTTCCCCACTGTAGCCTTTCATTCTTTACTTAGGTCTTGCAATGTTCTACGGCCACTTTTATCTACCGTGCATCTGTTTGGGATAATGAAAGTTAGCAGTTGCCTTTGTGGTAACCGTATGTTCCATTATGTTCTGTTGCATGTATTTGATAGCTGATTATTGAAGAGGGGATTTTTAAATGACTTGCTTTTCATCTGTTAGCAATTCCTCCCCCAAAAAGAAGTGTGATACATAAGATACTCACTCTTGATTACATTGCCTCATCCTCACTCTTTGCCTTCATTCTTAAGATAGTTCATCAGCTTCTGCCAAAGTTTTCTAAATAAAATGTTGCCACGTTATTTAATGGTCCAGCATACAAAAATGATTGTTGGTTTTATAGGAAGTAACTTTGACTTGGCAGGACGTTGCAAGGGTGAGTCCTGTGTTGGGAACCATTTTCCTCTAGGGGAAAATCCTCTAAAAAGAATTCAGCACAGTCCCTTGAATCACCCCAATCCCTAGAAGTGAAAAAAAACTCGAGAAAGATATTTCAAGAACATGGATATTAACAATAGATATCTGCATGATTTTACTTCAAGTTAGATATATTGTTTAAAATCTTTTGCAAAATAATTTTTTCTCTTAGTATGAAGAAATAAAGAAATCTGAGCAATTCATATGGGTTTCTATGTACCATGAAAACTGTCCAAAAGTGAAAATACTTTTTGATTAAAATTTTCCATTATAATTTTAAGAAGTAAAGTTTTTACTGTGTATCATCAGTCTACTCCCAACTAGAATGAAAAGTCCATAAGGGCAGGGGTTTTTGTCCATATTTTTAATTCACTTCTGTGTCACTGTCACCCTGAACAATGGCTGGCATTTAATAGACACTTAGTACATGTTTGCTGAATGAATGATTTGTTGATTGCCTAATATTATTCCCAACACTCAATAGAGTTGTTATGACAAAGGAGACATTCCAAATGAGGTGCCCAATCATACCATTATTTGTGACGGTTATATACACTAATATTAATGTACTAATACTAAATGCTATGTGCCCTTAAGATTAGAGCCATAGTGTGGTTTGTGCCTTTTTGGAAAGTAGCAATAACGGTTAACTTGTACATCTACAAATGATACTCAAATGAACTCTTTGGTCCTCATATTTTTCAAAATCCTTCCACTTAACACTCTGATAGCTCTAAAGAACAGTTATTTTAGCCTTTCCTAACCTTTTTTAGAGATGGCAACAAGCAGTAAAATACCCAAAGATAAAGAGAAGGAGGATGGCGACTACTTGGGTAATTTAGATTTGGCTGAATAATACTACTTTGCAGCGTAACATCTGAGGTTAGGTGGTTCTTTCGTATTGAACTTGGGCCTCTTTTGATGAAGGTCATTTCCAACGATGAAATATTCAAATAAACTGATTAACAAATACAGAGAGTAAACAAAATTCCATTGTGCCCTCTTTGTGATCACCTGGGTTTCAATATAGAAACAGGCTCCCTCTACAACTCAGCGATTAACTTGGAAGCTTTGTTGTGCTTGTTCAGTAAAGGCCTGGAGCCTCCCTTCTTCCCACCCCATACTGCAGGGCAAGAAATCAGGCTTCGGGGCTGAATCCCAGCCTTCCACCAAGTACTTGGTGTTACCTTGGATGAGTCATTTACACCACCGCCCCTTCCTTTGTGTCCTTAGGTGTAAAATGGGAAATGTCGTTATCTGTTTTGCAGAGCAGTTATGAGTATGATCTGAGATCGGGTAAGCACGGAGCCTGTTGTGCAGTAGGTCTGAGGACATCTGTGTTGCCTTCTGCTTTTTATTTATTTATTTATTTAATTTATTTATTTTTGGCTGCGTTGGGTCTTCGTTGCTGCACGTGGGCTTTCTCTAGTTGTGGCGAGCAGGGGCTACTCTTTGTTGCGGCGCGCGGACTTCTCATTGTGGTGGCTTCTCTTGTTGCGGAGCACGGGCTCTAGGCCCGCGGGCTCTAGAGCGCAGGCTCAGTAGTTGTGGCGCACGGGCTTAGCTGCTCTGCGGCATGGGGTATCTTCCTGGACCAGGGCTCGAACCCATGTCCCCTGCATTGGCAGGCGGATTCTTAACCACTGTGCCACCAGGGAGGTCCCCTTCTGCTTCTTGTATTAACTTAGGTCTATATTGCACTGAACAGACTGAAGTTCTGAGACAAGAGTCTTCTCCCCACTCTCACCACCCCCATGGCCATTTCTCTGCTCTTCAGAAGCCCTGGCATGGAGTCTTGGGCGATGTTTCCTAGACTTCTGCCTTTCATGCGCAAGTAAAATTTTACCAAAAATCTTCATCAATACACTGATGCTTTTTATTTTGCCAATTGAAGATTTACCCCAAAAATAAATAAATAAATAACATCTACTGTCAACATCATTTCACAAGAGATGGGATGTTTTTATAACCTGAAGAGAGTATAAGCTGCAAGTAAGAACTGTCCTTATCATTGTTTCATCTCTCATCAGAGATCAGAAACAGTCCAGGGACCAGCATTTTGGAACCACTTTTTCCTAACGCCTGACACCAAGAAAGATGATTTCCTTCTTCACTATGGAAGCAACTCTACCCCCCAAGTGAGCCCCTGTGGCAGCAGCCCCTGAGACTGGCACGGGGGATGAGTCAGGGGACCTGTCCACTCAGGCTGTTTCTCCAGGAACAGGAGACAGGCCATCACCCCCTGACAAGCCTGCTCAGCTGTTTCCATTTAGGGGCCTGAGTCTGTGGTGAGCCTGGGGCTTGGAGACTTTCCCCAGCCCTAAATGCCCATAAATCAAAGAGCCTGTTTTTAAACATGGGTAGTGGAAAAAGACACACTGGTGAATAGGGGGGAAGGTGTGAAGCCCACTTGGGGCAGCAAATCAAATCAGTTCTGACCTGATGCAGTGGAAAACTGAGGTAAGTGGTATATGTGACTTCTTGGACTGCAGCCGCTCTGTGGACATCTCTTTCTAACCACTCAGCGCTGAGGAGCCCCTTGTTCCATTTCCCATGCTATTAATTTGAAAAATACTTGATTTGGTTCTATTCAGTTGAGAGAACCTTTAGTAAGTGACTACTAGGTATAGAGGACTGTGTCAGGGGTAGGGTGCTGGGTCTGTAAACGCTGGTTGGTCTCCATGGTAATTATTCTTTTTATAAATATACAAATTATAAAAGCCATTTACATTTGTACACTTGGAGAAAATAGTGTTTGCATTGGTGCTTTATATCGTTACACTAATGACGTGGGTGCTGTCGACAGCATTCCCCTACACCGAGGATTTCTCATCACCTGTACATTCTAGGGGGATGCATTATTCAATATACATCTTGTGCATATGTTAGAGGCTTTCCAGTCTTTAGGAGGAACCTCGGGCTTGAGGGGAAAAGGTGCTGATATGGGTTCTAGATCAGGCTCTTATTGGGCCACAAGTGCCCAGGACTGCTACTTTGGTGCCTGAAACGTTAAAAGTTCTGTGTCTGTGCTACACTCCCTTTCTCTTATTTTCGTATCCCTCTCTGGGGGAGGATATTGTGTTGGCCCCAGGCCTAGATGTAGTAAGGAAACAGCCTGCCTCCAAGACTTAGGGCAGGTGGTTTAAGCTAGCTCTGGGCTTTAGAGAAGAATGCTTTTTGCAGTTCTTTTTTCCTTGGAGCTTCATCTTTAGAAGCCACTGTTGCTGTTGGCAACAAGATGAGGTTGTAAGCCTGGGGACCAGACCCAGGCAGGCCTCTAGACTTGCTATAATCTAGGCCTTACACTAGAGGCTAAAAGAGCTCCTTCTGACCAGGGGGAGCATAAGTTCTGCTTTGCCCTGGCCCAAATTGGATTCTCCATTTATCCTGGTTTAATTATTAATAGTGTCCCCTTCCACTCTCAGAGGTGTCCCGGTGGTTTGGACAGTAAATTATATGATCACCCTACTTGTGAGACACTCGCTGACACATAACCTGCCCCGTCTCGCCAGAGCCACGGTGAAGTTCAGTGCCAAAGCTCCGAACAATAACAACGTGCATGTGGCCAGAGTAACGCCAGCCCCAGCCCATCTCTCACGAGGCTGCAGCCACTATGGAAGACTGGTCTAGAATTTAGGCTTTCCCATACCCGGACAGAAGTCTATCCACTTCACATCAGTCCAACATCTGGTGCTGTGAGAGCTGTACTGACAAAACTAAATACACCACCAAACCAGAAAGGAAGGTTTAGGAGTTGAGGGTATGAGATCGAAGTAGAATCTTAAACCCCGGATTGGGCCCTTGACCAGACTTCTCTAACAAACACAGTATCCTCCAACTTGAGAAAAGTAGTATATTTTCGAATGACCTGTTTTTATTTCTGCATAACTAAATGATATAGTAGAATGAGGCTGGGCTTGGAGTCAGAATGGGGTTTGAATCCTGCTTGTGTCCTGATTAGCCATGTGTGTGAGCTCAAGCAGGGCGATTTCCCTTTTCCTGTTTTGTCATCTGCTTTATGAGGACAACCGTATCTTTTTCTCAGGCTGGTGGTTGTCAGGATTTAGACGTGATGTTGCTGTACGGAGCCTGTTAGATACACTGAAACTTTAGTTTCCTTTCTCTTCCTTACTCAGAACTTCCAGGGAAAGGGAATAAGGGGTTGACTGGAGTGATGTTAAGAATGGGAACAAAATGTCTTCAGAGAAAACTATCACTCGTAAGTGGAGTTTCTTCAGCAGTGAGGTGACAAAGAATTAGCCCTGGGCAGTCAGCACGCTGAGTGGACACTGTTGGCGGGAGACCGGGTCAGGACGGCAGGGCTATGGGAAGGTGTGAGGGGACGACCCTGTCATTGTCCCGAGGTTGTCACACACTGGGCTATAGCTATAGTCACTTCCTCTGTGGTGTAGGCTTTCTCTTCCTACAGAGGCTTGGCCATCTTATAAGGAGGAACCCCAACCTATGATTCAGTTGGACATGGCTCTTTAGGAAGTAGTTGGACTATGGAATCTCTGCCAAGGGCTACAGAGTGCTTCGGGTGCCCCAGTACGGTGTTGCCCTTGTAGATGATAAATTCCTTAAGGACAAAGATTCTGTTTTATCTACCATATAATCCCTCAAGTTGCAGACTCAGGACCTTGAATGTCAGGTGAGAGAAAGTGAGCCCTTTAATCTCTCTTGGAAGTCTGGTAAAGAGTTCATCACCACTTCCTAACAGGCCTCTCTGGAGCCCCCAGAGCACTCTCCACTGCACCAGCAGTACTTTCCCAGTGACGCAGAATTCATCGTGTGCCTCCCTGTGCGGTATGCGTTGGCTTCTTATTGTTTATCACCAGCTAGTGTTCTCTTGTGCCTCAGTATCCTCAACTGTAAAATGAGAATAAAAATGATAGGATTGTTTTGAGGTCTAGATGAGTATATGTGTGTGCGTGTGCGTAACGCATGCGTGCACACACACGTATACATACACATGTATTCATGTACATGCACATATACCTACATATAGCTTCCCCTCCAGCCTCCATCTCACCAAAATCCTCCCTTCTCCACTCTGACCTGGCCTTTCTGAATGCCTCTTTTCCATGGTGTCACCATGTTTTTCTCTCCTCTAGAACTTCTAATGAGCTGTTCTCCCTTCCTAGACACCTCTTTTGCTGCCTCACCTGGCTGTCTGCTATTCTTCCTTCAACATAAATCCCATCTCTTCTGAGAAGCCTTTCCTGATTCTCCACGCCTAGGTTAATCTAGCGCCCCTTCCAGTGCTCAGTCCTTAGCCCAGCATCTGTCCAGAGCATTTGTCACATTGGCTTGTAATTGTCTGTCTGCTTGTCAGCCCCTCTTCCACGAAACTGTCAGCTCCATGACAGCAGGAACACTGTCCTTCTGGTCCCCTTCACCTCCAGCGTCTAGCCCGGCTCATTAACAGACACTCGAAAATACTTATCAGTGTTTTATAAATGAATGAGTGGGTGGGTGAAGACACGCTGCTCAGGAAAGTCTCTCCTCAGGAATTAAGTTTGGTTGATGAGTGGATGCAAGCTTCATGGTCACATGTGGAATAGTTTCTACCTAACCTGTTTTATTCCTGCTAATGTTGTATACATGATACCTTGCACTGGGTATTGTTTAGACACCAGGAATCTGGAATTCCAGAATTTACTTCTACGAGATAACATCTTGATTTTCACGCAAAGCTCTGGTTTTTCTCATGAAGAGAAACACAATTTAAAAATTGCTTTGAATTGCTTTTAGGCTCTTTTATGATATTTTGAGAAACAGCTTTTGCAGGGGTTCAGTTTTGTCCGTAATAGTGAAGGCATAGCAATTGGAATGACCTCGTGAATCAATTGCTGTGTATGTTGGGAAGGGGAGAGGAAGTGAGTAGAGTCATTAGCAATTCAAAATTATCTGTAGACTTATAGTGCTTTACAGTCTGACTCATGTCTTTCTCATGAAACCCCCTCAAGACCATTCTAGGCCATGGCAATCTTGTCTAGGTTTGACCTTACACTGTGGTTTGTGCTACCCCTTCCTGTCATCGTTACTGTATACCATTAGTTATTCTTCCAGTGTGCTGTCATATATCCTTAGCTAAAGTGCAGGCTCCTGGAGAACACAGACCTCATCGCCCATGTTTTTCAATACCTCTTAGTGTCATGGGCATCTTTATGTACTAAATGAGTACTCAGTAATATTTTTATGAAAAGTGAAATATTAAACAAAAAGTTTAGGTTATAATAAGTGAAAAGATAAGACTGACTTCAAATTTTTTAAAAATATGCAAAGAGGACTAAAAGGAAATACAGCAAAAGCACAAGCTGAACTATGTTTCAGTAGTTGATGGTGGGCAGTCAGAATGGCCATCATCAAAAAATCTACAAACAGTAAATGCTGGAGAGGGTGTGGAGAAAAGGAAACCCTCTTGCACTGTTGGTGGGAATGTAAATTGATACAGCCACTATGGAGAACAGTATGGAGGTTCCTTAAAAAACTAAAAATGGAACTACTATACAACCCAGCAATCCCACTACTGGGCATATACCCTGAGAAAACCGTAATTCAAAAAGAGTCATGTACCACAATGTTCATTGCAGCTCTATTTACAATAACCAGGACATGGAAGCAACCTAAGTGTCTATCGACAGACGAATGGATAAAGAAGATGTGGCACATATATACAATGGAATATTACTCAGCCATAAAAAGAAACAAAATTGAGTTATTTGTAGTGAGGTGGATGGACCTAGAGTCCGTCACACAGAGTGAAGTAAGTCAGGAGGAGAAAAACAAATACCGTATGCTAACACATATATATGGAATATAAAAAAAAACTGGTTCTGAAGAACCTAGTGGCAGGACAGGAATAAAGACACAGATGTAGAGAATGGACTTGAGGACACGGGGAGGGGGAAGGGTAAGCTGGGATGAAGTGAGAGAGTGGCATGGACTTATATACACTACCAAATGTAAAATAGATAGCTAGTGGGAAGCAGCCACATAGCACAGGGAGATCAGCTGGGTGCTTTGTGTCCACCTAGAGGGGTGGGATAGGGAGGGTGGGAGGGAGACGCAAGAGAGAGGGGATATGGGGAATATATGTATATGTATAGCTGATTCACTTTGTTACACAGCAGAAACTAACACACCATTGTAAAGCAATTATACTCCAATAAAGATGTTAAAAAGAAATAGTTGATGGTGGGTAACTTTAATTTTCTGTAATTTTCTAGATTTTTCCACGTTTTCTACAATCATCATTTTTTTATTATGAACAAAACTCCACAAATGTTATTATTTCTTAAAGAAGATTTTTCTGCCCTATTTAGTGTTAGAACCTGTGGCCACCCCTTGTTGGCAGGTAGAAGTAGATGTCGGGGTTAAACCATCTTACTGTAGCACAATTTACCCATTTGTTAGGATGATTAGGATAAGGTTGTGCCGACCGCATTCCTTTGATGGAAATTTGAAAATATTTTGTCTGGAAAAGCAGTTAAGGGCAGTGCTGCCATGGTGTGTATTTGGAGCTATGCCTAAAAACTGAGAAGTTACGTAATGCTGAGAGATTAGGATAATAACCCAATTTTCTTAACAAATCCCTTAAAAATATCTTCGTGGCAGTATTGCACAGTCCTCCCTGATTCATCCAAAGCATATCCTTAGGTCTCCGAGACTGGATTTCATAGAAAGTAACTGCTCGCTGGTGTGGCTCTGATAGCAGTCACGCTTTATTGAGTCTGTCTTGTGTCACATGCCACTTGCATTATCTTATTTCCCCTTCACAGCAACCAAAGGAGACAGGGATTGCTCTTCATATTTTATTGATGAGGAACCTGCGACTGAGAGAGGTTAATCCGTTTGCCAGAAGTGGCCCAGCCCAGTAAGGGGCCAAGCCAAATGCTTATGGCGTGTCTGCCATGCATGCAGCCCTCTGCTGGGAGCCTTGTGATGTGTGGCCCATGCCACCAAGAAGCCAAACGACCTCTAGAGAGGGAGGATATAAAGAGATGAAAAAACTAAGTGATAAAGATTCAGGGACACTTTGGGAGCACAGAAGCAGGAACTGGTCACGATGCCTCAGCTTGGTGCTCAGTGACCTCTGTTTTCTCACCCTACACCCGCCACTCATGTCCTTGTCCGGCATATGCCCACCATACTCACACACTTCCCGTGTCAACAGGTGACAGTGGCCTTTCCTGCCCATCGCTGCACGCGCTGCAGCCTCCAGCTGTTAACAATGATCGTTAGCATTTGTGTGTCCTTAATATGCACTGAATCATCACTTTTACCCATGATTTCATTGATCCTTCACAACTACGATATGAAAGGGATTATCCCTGCTTTCCAGATGAAGAAAATGAGGGTTTGAGAGCTCGGATTACGTGCTCAGATGTACAGTTGGGAAGTGACGGGCCTAGGAATTCAGTCCTGTTCTGTCTGATTCCCAGGCCCGTGACCTTAACCACTGCTGTCAGTGCCTTTATGCCCATCTTTGTGTGCCGTCAGCGCTTGTCCTGCAAGGCGAAGGCTGCCTCCAGGGAAGCCTCTCCTGTGTCCCCCGCAGCAGAGCTCCCATGGCCCTTGGCGGCCTTTCTCCGCTTCTCCCATGCTTTATGGTGCCAGGGCCCCTGAGCTCTCTGGGCTGCACCAGTGCCCCCAAGTGCTTTGGATGCAGTAGACACTCCATCCAACCTGGGGTTCTGCAAGATGGAGGATTTCTGGCCTCCATCCTTCACCAGGTAGCTCCTGGGTGTGCTTGGGAAGAAAAATTTAATTTTGAAATTCCAGAGAACCAGGTTCTTTTTCTGCTTCCTCCCTTCCTCTGTCAGACTTAATAGAGGGAGGTATGGTTGGTATTTGAATGCCAGTTTCATTTCACTTTTAAATAATCAATACATTTCAGTAAGTCTCCTACCTGGAGTCTCAGGTGCCAGGTAAGAAGAAATGCTCACCCAGGAGTTGCCAGTGCTTGAAAACGGTGACATTTATCAGAGGTATTATCACCGATACAATTGGAGTACAAATGCCAGTATCACAGTTAAGCTGCCGGCCAGTATACATGTTCCTTGATACGGCAGCCGCTTCCTGCCCTCACTTCTGTTTCCATGGTATGAAAACAGTGAGTCTGTGGTTGAGAAAACAGTTGAAGTTCTTTAAATGCTGCAGAATGACAGATCGTGGTGATATTAGTATGCAGGTCTGTTTTGCTTTGGGGCCACCTATGTGTCATGATACTTGTAGCCACAAGATGTCAGTGTGGTATCAGTCCTGGGTGTCAGAATGAAAACCGCGGCCTTCAGTTTGTAAGTCAGAAGAGGAAGACATGGTCCAGGGGGTTGGCTCGCCTCACCTGTTTCCTCGGGCTGTGGTGTCAGTCCCCAGGCTGCCTTTCCAATTAGTTTTCCCTGTGCAGTTTTCCATTGGTTCACACCTCATCAGGAGGCTTTTCTTAGTTCTCTCTCCAAATGTAGATACTTTCCTATCTCCTACTTATGCACAAATAGCCTCAGGAATCCCGCCATTTTGGTGTTATCTCAGCACTTTAAAAAATTTGCAAGAGGATATAAGTAACAGCACAGTTTTCCCTCATTCTAAAGAGGGTTTTTAAGTAGTTGAGGATGGGGGAAAAATAGTATCTCTAGTCATAGTACTGTTAGGGTTTTTTTTCCTTTCTTAGTCTCTTTTTATTTTTTGGTCAAAGCTTAACCTCCAGAGAAAAAAGTAGGAGCTTGTATTAACTGTACAAAGCAAGCAAAAGAGGGGAAAATAGGGCTCAGGGAAGAACACAAATGTGTGGAGGCCCTGGTGTGCTCCTGCAGCCTTCATAGGGAGGGAGGTATGTTATGGCCATTTTTCTGATGAAGAAAGATGATATATCCTTCCCAGGGTTAGTTAATTAGTAAACGAGTGCCAGAGCCTAGATTTGGACCTGGGTCTGTTTGTCCCCAGAGCCTGTGCCTACCAAAAGCCTGGTAACATTACTTAAAAAAGATTTTTTTTTATTGAAGTATAGTTGATTTACCATATTATATGTTTCAGTTGTACAACATAGTAATTCATTATTTTTCAACGTTATACTCCATTCATAGTTTGGTACTGTTACTCTTGTTGACTGTCTGCATCATAAAATAAATGAGGAGTAACCTGAATAATCCATGTACATACTAATAAGCAAATATCTGTTGAGTCCTGGCTACATGGAAGATACCGTGTTGTGAAGAATACCAAGACCTATTAAATATATTCTCTGCCCTCAAGAAGCAAAACAAAGTTAAGGAGAGGGATGGAAAAAGACATGGACACACAGGTCAGTAGAAAACAATCAGAGAGCAGTGGCATTTCCTTGGAACGATGGAGAGCAAAGCAGAGGGCAGGGCTCTGGTCCCAGCACTAGTTCTAGCCCTCCTATGGGCTCTTTATTATATCAGCCTGAAGTAAATCTGCTCAATGAAAAGATGTTACTAAGGTGGCCTCTACCTTGACTTTCTGTGGCTCTAAGATGGAATATGAGAAGGGGTGGCTAATCCGCGCCACCAGAGGTTGCCACCTATGCATGCCTTTGTAACCCAGACACGGTAAGATTACACTTCATCCTCTCTTACGGTGGTCTGGTCCAAGGAGGACAGGTCAGAGCAAGCCAGGAGGCATGGCCTGGTATGGCAGGGCTGTTTCCAGTTTCCCAGCCCATGGCTTAGATGTGGAGGAGAACAGATTTGAAGTTTCTGGAAAGCTTTGGTAGCGGAAATAGCAGAACGCTTCTGGCTTACAACTTTAGAAGTACTGTGTCAGTGTAAAGAACTTGGCCAGGATGAACGGAGGAGCCACAAGAATGACTGGACATTTGAAAAATAAGACCTGGGATGAGAGGTTAGAGAAACAGGGGTTATGTAACCTGGAGCTCCTCGGAGATGATGTTGGCAGAACTTCCTCTAGAACAGGGCTGTCAGTATCTCAGTACAGAGAGCAGTGACTGACCCTGTTTGTCCATATCGGGTGAGGACTGACTCCAACTGAGCCAAGAAAATTTTAGATTTGATCCATGAAAAAGTCTTCCCCATGCGGCAGCTGTGAAACACAGAATATATCATGGGGACAAGTTGATAGAATTTTCTTTTTTTCTTGTCTTAAAAAAAAAACAACAACGGAATACAGTAGAACTGTTTAATAATTATGGTGCTGGAGGACAGGCTTAACTTGATACTAAAGAATATGTTGTATCCGGCTCCTGCTGTAAGTGTTTGGTTTGAGTGGGGCGTGATCGGCCCAGAGAATATCAGGTTTCATATAACAGTGAATGATACTTTTTACAATAATGGGTCTGGAGAGGATGACCGTATCATTTTTCTTTGAATCTGTAACAGTTTGGAGAGTGAAATGGGGTGCTATTAATAATATCCTTGGGTGTACAGTTCTGTGTTTAAAGAAGTCAAAAACAGCCCCGTTCCTTCTTGAATGTAGGGTATCTGGCTGAAGAGGCAGCACAGAAACATCCACCAGCTTGAATAATGGTATGTGCTACGTGTGCTCGTGAAGGGACCAGCCTCCCTGCCCCTGTTCTTCCCGTTTCCTTCCTGATATCGTATACATAGTAGTATATATTCGCTTATTTCCTTATTGTCCCTTTTCCTTTCTAGAATGTAAAGTCCACAGCAGAAGGGATTTTTCTCTTTTTTGTTCACTGCTGTATTTCTAGTGCCTGGAGTAGTACCTGGCACATAGTAGGTGTTCAGTCGATATTTGTGGAGTGAAAGAATGAATGAGGTAAAAGCAAGCAGAGAACCCCCGGGCTGCGTTTAGGACTTTCGTGGGCCCTTCGGGGATGGGTTGCATTTGACTCCACCGAGAGGTGGCGGGAATGAGATAATAGCACAGATAAGGACAAGGAGGAACCAACTAGGTACATGCAGTTGGTGTTGAAATCAAACCAGTGAGCTCTCAGTTTTACTTCTTCAACGCCCAAATGATGTCCCCTTGCCGCCCCCCCCGCCGCCATCCTTTCTCACGTGGCCTGGGCAAGACCCAAGGAGGAGGTGTCGGGAGAAGGCTGGCCACCACACACATTGCTCTTGGTACTGGCGTTCAAACAGCCGAGTGAAAATAGCCCTCCTCAGGAACGCGTGGGCAGCCGTGAACGCCCCACTACTGCAGGGATTAGCTTCCAGTTTATGGGTCGTCTAGGCCTCTTAGCCCCTCTTTTCCTGCACTCCCATTCCAGCGGGTTCACCACCTGTTTTTAACTCCTTTGGAGGTTGGATGACGTAAGATAGCAGTATGTTAATCTCTGTGACTTCGGAAATCATCACTGAGTTAGAGAGGCCCCGGGAGCAAGGGGGATGGGTGTTAGCTCTGCCCGAATGCAGTCCAGTCTGAAGCAAAGAAGGGACGTAGGCAGCACCCATGTGGCTTGCTGTGAAGGCACAGGTGGCCCTCTGTCTGTCCCCGTGCCTTGAAATTCCACCTTTCAGTTCCCTCCTGTGGGCTCAGAGGCTCTTTTTTTTTGTCATCGTTAAAATGCTTCTTCTCTTTGGAAGAGTCACATCCTAAGGCCACTTGCAGCTAACACGTGAAGGGGTCTAGCTGGGTTTAAGGCCCCATGGGAATGTAAGTGTGATGAAACGTGGAAGGCCTCTGGTGGATGAGAAGGGAGAGGAGACCGGGAGCCTGGGGAGGAGGTGGGACCAAGTTCACGTCCTTCACAGTTTTCCTCCAGCGACAGTCCTGAGATGGGGGAGGGTGTCCCCTCCATGGTAACAGAGCTAACAGTCCAAGGAAGCTCAGACAAAAAGGATCCATGGCAACTCGTGGATTGAGGGTGTGTTTCAGGCCTGCTTTCAGCATGGCATCCTTATGGAAACAAACACCAGTCTTTTGGGGGATCTGGGGGTGGAGATGTGTGTGTATGTGTATAGTTTTCATAGTTTCCAATTATGAAATATTTCACAAATATTTGAAGCATACAGAAAATGATGCAACAGACACCCACCAGTGTATCTACCACTTTGCTTTAACAGATGTCTCAGAGTATCAGTGTCCTAATTTTTCTAAACAACCTCTTATTTTAGAACAGTTTGAGATTTATAGGAATATTACAGACAGTACAGTTATATATTCCCACACCCAGTTTTCCCTCTTACGAACATCTCACATTAGCATAGTATACTTGTCACAATTGTGAACCAAACTGATAAGTAACTAAAGTTCATACTTTATTCAGATTATTCAGATTTCCTTAGTTTTTACCTAATGTCCTTTTTTCTGTTCCAGAATCCCATGTAAGATACCACATTACATTTGGCCATTATGTCACTCCCTAGAGCCATTATGTCACTCTGGCTGTATGTAAATGTAAGGCTGTATAATTATCGTGTAGGTGAGTCCTCCATCTTCATGCCCCTCTCTTCCTAATAACAGAGGTCTTTTTCAGAAGCCACAATTTCCTATTTACTTCTGCTCCAGAAACTCCTCACAGATTAACTGTTTCACAGCCCCAAAGTATTCAGTTTTCTGACACCCAGATTTATCAGCGCTGGCCAGAATCCAGAGGACTGATAACTAGCTACGGAGAGAATAGCCCTGCCCAGGCCACTGTCACGATTCCATTTGTGCCGCTGTTCAATGGCTCCTGTGATTGCAGGGCAGTGGGAAGGGTTGACAAGGATTCCTCCTTCCTGTTTCTGGGAACCAGTAACCAGTACACTCGTGGGAAAACCTGATGCACTGGGCATTTTCCTTATTCCTTACCTTTGTCTCTTAAGGAAGAAATCACTTAACTGAGAGCAGTTGAAGAAAGCGTGCATTTTTTTCCTAAGAAATTCTAGTACAGCGTCTATTTGGGTGGCTATTAGAAGCTTGCATTTTAAACCACTGTATTTTTACAGCTGTAGAATCTAGTGCTCGAGTTGATTTAACAAGCAGCCATGGGTTTGTTTTCTGTCCTAAGTCTGCCACTGGTGCTCTGGGAAAACTTGATCTTGGGCCTATTTCTAGGAAAGTGTTCTATAATTTTTACTTACATGTTGATGCTGTCTATTGTTCTTGCTGGCCACACCTTAATCCTGCATGGGTATGAGCATGTGATAGATGATTCAGATACTTAAGCTGTGAAAATTAAAGGTTCCTGATGGAGTTGGGAGTCCAGAGGGGTGGTGTCCTTGGCCCTGGTCTGTGGCCAGCAATCCCTTGCTGTGATGTTCCCCACCGTATTACAGCCCTTGGCCACACAGAGATGCCTGCAGCTGTCACGTGTTCCTATGTGTCACCTAACCTAAGATTACTAGGCAGCTTCGGTCGTTTTTAGTGCAGTGGTTCTGGAAGCATTTGCATCACCTGGGAACTTGTTAGAATTGCATCTTCTCAGGGGTGGGGCCCAACAGGCTTGAGCTGTAACAGGCCCTCCAGCTGATTCGAATGCACATCCAGTTTGAAAAGCACTGTCAGTGTGTAACCCATGCTGACGCCCCTCCTATCTTTACCCCCACTTCTCCAGTCATTGAACAGCATTTTTTATTCATTCAATTAATATTCAGTGAGCAGGCACTGTGCTGGGTGCCAGGGTGGGGCTGGGTGCCAGGGGTGGGGGAATCAAGGGTGAGCCAGCCACAGTGGGTGTCCTCGGGGAGCTGGAATCAGCTGGAATTCAGGGTTCTCAGCCCTGGAGGCATATCAGAATCACCTGAAGAGCTTTTCAAAATCCAGGTGACTTCACTTAGTGGATCTTTCATCCCAGATCAATTAAATTGGAATCGCCCAGGTGTAAACTAGTTTATAAAGCCCCCCAGTGAGAGACACTGGCCTGATGGGAGAGAACACCGGGCAGTTCCAGAGCAGTGTGGTGTGAAGTTGCGGGTGAGTGGAGGGTGCCCTGGGAGCAGACGGGAGGGTTACTTTACCCAGGCTGCGGTGGGGATAGTGAAGGAGGGGACGTATCTGCAAAGCTTTTCTCCAAGTTTTATTTAAAAGAAGGTAACAACATGGTTTAAATATGGATCCATGTGTGATTTCAGAACAAGTAGTAGAGGAGGATCTCAGGAGAGTTGCTTTCTCCTACACTTCATGTAATTCATGCTCCCTGTGTGCGCCTTAACTCTCAATGGCAGCGGCAAAGGGCAATCGGGGCCACACCCAGAATGGACAGCCTGCCCTTTCTTCTGTATGCCTTCAATGGAAACGCCTGTGCAGGCTTTGTCTTCCGGGCTGCTTAGACACCTAGAGCTCCCAGCCCGCTCCTAGCTGTTGCTAGAGAGGCGGCTCAGGAGTGTAACCCACACCCTTCACTGGTCTTCAGCGTCCATCACATCAACAACAAAATTTCTTCCCAAGGATTTTGATCGATCTTTCCATGCTTTCGGAGATTTTTTTTTTTAAGAAGTAAAGGAGATATTTATATAATAAATAATTCCTTATTCATGAGCCTCTCCACTTTTGATTCAGAAGGTCAGGTGGGGAGATTTAATATGAAATATTAGCTGTCTTTGCCAGCTGCTGTCCCCTGTTACCATGCTGTAAGCCCGAAATAGAAGCAACCTGTTTTCAATGACAGATCAAAATTTAGTGCGATGTTGATGGTCCAGAATGAAGATTTTTTTGACACAGTGAATGAAATACATACCAGTGCATTTCTGGTTGTGATTTAGCTGACCAAGTAGTTCAGTTATAATTATATTATTCTTACTGGAGATCATTACTCTGAATGAAAAATGCTTCTGTGTCCAGACTATTAAGATGTGGATGGTGAACATTATTTAAAACAAAAGTTTTTTTTTTCTTTCTGGACTGTTAAGCAGCTTTTTGAGCATGTGGAGGCTAGAATATGGTTGTTAGCATTTAAAATTAAATGAAAACTTGGAAATATTTTTTGGTGTAAAAAATAAACTCGACTGTCAATTATTGTATGCTGCCTTCTGGTCCCTTAAGCCCCTTATAATGTAAAGGGAGGGACACGTCTAGTAAATATACAGTCAACGTAAATCTGAGGATATTATAGAAGGGAATTGAAGAGCAGGGCTGTGGGGAACAGGCCGGTGAGGGATTGTGTATCATTTATATGAGGGACATATCAATGCTCTTGGGGATTGAAGTACCTTTCAATAGTAAGCGTAGGTTTGATCTGATCTCTGGATCACTGTGTTGTTTTCCATTGGCAAATATTTCTCTGGGCCCTGATTACCGAGGTGTTAGAAGAACTTAAAACGTCCTCTCACCCTCGGGTTTAAAAGGCCAAGTGTTTATATGGGACAAAGATGGTGTAAACATCTGGCAAACCAAATAGTGTTCTCATTAGGACACCTCCCTCCCTGCCTTTCATGTAAGAAAACAGAGGCTGATGTTTGTTGTGTTGAGAAACCCTTGAGTGAATCAACATTTTCAAGAGACTCAGTATGAAATGAATGCTGTCTCCGCCTTATCACCTCCACCTTTTCATGCAATATGGTGATGAAATAATTCTGTTGAGCAATGCATTTTAGGACCCAAAAGTTTAAACCGAGACTTCACTAGGAGTCATTGGAGTAAATCTGAAATGTAAACTTTCAAGAGACTGTAATTGAATAGATTTAACCTATATTTATGGAACAGAGAAATCTCTAGGTGATTGTCTTTTTTTCTCTTCTCTAAGGACCTTTCTTAAAGTCTGCAGCTCTCTTGTCTGTTGACTTGATTGATGAATATTTTTGCCCACTGAAATTGGCCATTAATTATTTCCTTGAGTTGCAGCAATAATTATATCTTTCAAGTAAAATGTAATTAGCATAATAAGCAGACAACAGGCTGCCAGGTGATGCGGGATCGTTGGGGAGCTAGTCAGTCACCGCCAGAGATAGCCGGGTTACCACGCGGTGGTAAGCAGCAGTTGTCTGGAGCTGACTCCCAGCAGTTACATTTAGAAAAGATAGACTAGGTCACCCCAGAGTGGGAATTTTGATGAGGTAGCTCTATAGCCACCATTGTTAGAAAATACTACCTCCTGGCATATGCTTGTGATGTCATTTTGATAATTAAGGATCCTCTTACCTTTCACTCATTTATTGACCCTTTCAGTGATCACAGTTACGTGCCAGCCTCCACGCTAAGTGCGGGGGACAAAGAGAAACCGGGTGCTGGCTTTGGAGAAGCTGAGTCTGCTGGGACATAAACACTTGAAAGCGTAATTCATCCTTTTAATAGAGGTGTGTACTAGGGTGAATTCTACGAAGTAGGTTCCTGGAGTGCTTTGGAGGGGAGGTACCCCTTGTAGTGGACTTTAGAGCATGAATCTGAGCATGGCTACGGGAAGTGGGGAGCAGGTGTTCCAAGTTGGGGAAACAGCCTGTGTTACAAAGGCTTATCAGCAGAATACCTCTCTCTCTCTCTCTCCCCTCTGATTTCCTACTGGTGCTTCCCATTGGCTAAACCTGGCCAGAGAGTCTGGGTAAACTAGCTCGAGGCACAGAACAGGGCAGGGAAGGGCAGGCAGTGGACCTGAAGAGGCAGACAGGGTCATCAGAACAGAAGCTATGGCATGTGAACGAGGAATGTGCAGAGGAGGAGATGAAGTTAGGAGTTGCATGAAAAGAACTGAGGAAGATGAGTTTGGAGCCAAATTGTAAAGGATCTTCTGTATTTTACCTAAATCTTTTATCATATAAACAGTAGTCCTGTGTGGGGTGGGCTTATTAATGCACGATATTATTGATTTGTAATTTAGCAAGATTCACATTTTTAAAAAATCACCATTTTGGGACTCATTAATGGGTCATAAAATCAATTAAATGGGCTAGCCCAACATTTTAAAAAATGAAATAATATGTGCATTGCATACAGTGAAGTTGAGTAATGTTCTGTGAACCCTCTGTGTATTTCTGTGGGGGAAGTGTACTGGTTACAATTTAAAATACGTATCATACCGTGGAAATGTTGGGAACACACTGAGCTAGGTCCTAGAGTGTGGAGGTGGATTGAAGGGGAAAGAGAACGACAGGCAGCCTGGCTATGTCTGGTCAGCAAAGAACATATCTATTTAAAAAGTATATGTTATCTCTGCATTCCTTTTTAAAGCCATTCCTTTTTTAATATCTTCATGGTATTGAATCCATGTCTAGAGTATTAAGCCTCATCTCCAGTAAGCTGAGAAAATCCATCAGCCTCTCTGTCTTCCATTTTCTGAAACTCAGCTGATAGTAATGTTTACCAAATCCCCAAAGTCTCCTGAACCTCTCTGAGGAATCCAATGTCTTGTGCTTACTTTGATAATGCCTGTTTTACTCAAGCATTATGGGGAGTTTTGCATTTGGTTTGAATGTGTGATAAAATCACTTCAGTGTGTTTTGGTTTATAAATTGAAAGGCTTTCCTTTTAGCTATAAAGCAAGTTAATTGATCACACTGTTTTTAGTTAGTCAGAATGGCTTAATAAACTCAGCTGAAAACTAGCCAAAAAGTTTTCTGTCTCCACTGGCAAGACACATGACTCTTTGGAAGAGGAATTGGAGAGCTTTCTGATGAAGGTCCTTACTCTTGCGGGAGAAAAGTAACACCAGTGCGTATGCATGTGCTCTCTAAGCTTCAGGGATGAAGGAAGATGAAGTCTAAACTCTCTATACAAGTAACTCAGGTCACTATTTCAGTGTATAGTTTGATCTTTCTCTTCCCCACACAGTATTTGTTCAGGAGACTAACAAGTAGCTAATGTGGCTGCATTGGGCTGCTCCTGTTGGAGGGATAATAATTCCAAGGCCACCTTAGGTTGGCAGCCGGAGGTGGAGCCTTAGAGTTTATACTGGAATCGCTCAGTTCAAAGGTGATTCTCATGTCAGGCTTGTGGGGTGGGTGTACTATCATTATGGTCATTTCATAGGTAAGGAAACTAATTTGCTTAAAGTTATAAGTTGGAACTAGTTAGAACGAGGACTAGAATCTATATCTTCTGGATCCAGATCTGGTGTTCTTTTAGATCAGTCACCCAGAGGAGAAATTGACTAGGAGATGCAGATAAATAACTGTTTAAGCCTGTGTCCCAGGTTCTGGTTTTCATCAGAATTTGTCCATGTTTTTTGTCCCAGTGCTTCCAAAGCATTCCAGTGCTTTATCCATGAAGCAGTGTTTTAGTGAGAAAAAAATCAAGAACAGGCCAGTTGGCCATTTAGTTTGAGAGCATTGCTATTGAATAGTGTGGTAGAACTAGGTGGTGGTCAGGGTCAAATAGCTGCACTTGGAAGTCACACCTGGATCTGAGGTCTTATCTCTGAGCTGTGTGATCTGGACCTTTTCTGAGCCTTACATTTTCCTTTGAGAAAGGGATGGGGGAGGTACCTCCCCTGCAGGGTTTTCATGAGGATTGCACGGAGAAAGCAGCTTATTCTGCATGGACTCATAGTCGGCACTTTGTAATGCTAATTATACTTTTGTTGTCAGTTATCATTGCTACTTAAGAACAGTTGGTTGTTCACAAATGTGGTCTGACAACGTAAACAGTAAATGCTTTCAGACCTGACTACCTACAGTAATAATAACAGGTATGGTTTATTAAGTATTTCGTGTATCAGCCACTACGCTCTGTATGGCTTGTCTCTTTTAATTCTCATAATAACCTCATAATGTGTAGGAACTGTGAATCACTGTCTTTTATATCAGAAAACTGAGACTTAGGCTGAGAAACTTGCTCAAGTCACAGAGTTAAGTAGCAGACTGTGCCCATGAATATTATATTGCCTGTCTAAAGAAATTAAAGCCTTGGAGAGAAAAAAAAAAAACAACCCGGAAAGTCTAGAGTTGCTTCCCAGAAGTTCTTCCATAGAAGCCAAGAATGCCAGGAGCTGTCTGCCAGGTGCCAGGGCCTTCCCAGACGCCCAAATTCACACCATCAGCGAGATTGATCTGAGGGCAGCCCAGCATGTGACCCTCCTCATTAGCAAGTAGAATGAGTGCACAACCCACACAGAACGGGGAGGAATAAATCCCCGAAAACTGCATAACCTTTGTGGCCCATGAGCCTGCACACCCTGTTCCTGGCTGCTATCTGGGCACGGAGATGCCATGAGGCATCCCAGAGCCCACCAGGCAGAGTGTTGCATATCAGCCCTCTACCCCGGCAAACTGTAACTGATTTGTGCCCTTGTGTTTGATGGCTCTTAGGCAGAACAGTCAGGTCACTCCATTTCCAGATGTTCAGCTATTTCTTCTTTCTTTTCTTTTTAAAGCAATGATTCTGCCTCCCTGGGAGGCGAGAAGTAATGAGGGTGATTCCTTTTGCCAAATCCTTAACTGGCTTCCAAAATGCAAAATGAATATGCTTGGTTATGACCTGATTTCTAAGTGAGGTGAATAATAACAGAAAGGAAAACCACACTGGTTGGGGCCAATCTGAATGACAGAAAATTCTGAGCCATGGAAGACTTCGAGGGATGCAGTCTTACCATTTTAGGGACATACTGTGAGGAAAATCGGTGACCAAAAGGAAAAGGTTGGCGGGGGGAGCGTGTCCCAGTAAGAGGTCTTTGTCAGAGCACCCTTATTGAGTGGATGAAAATTGCGCACAAGTCAAGGGCCGCTGGTGTTTGGTTGTTTGTGATTTGCTTTTAAAGATACATGAAGACACTAATAGTCTACATAATCATTAAGCTTAGCACTTTCTCTATAGAAAGCAAAAAGCTGGGGCGGGGGGATGGGGGTGGTGAAGATCTGAGCCTCAAGTGAAGTCTGAATTTAGAGGTTTTACTGGATGTTGGATTTATTTATAAAGCTTTTAAATTACTTTCAATAAATCATTTCCGGTTTTACAGTTGTCTTTTTAGCTTGGGGAAAAATGCAAACTGGTTTAATGACTTTCCGAACCAGATCTTCATCCCTCTTCTGGTTGCATGTTAGAATCTTTGGAGATGGGTCTTAGGCCTCAGAATTTTTTACAGCTACCCAGGCGGTACTAGTGAGCAGTTCTGGTTGAGAAGCACCGGTCTCCAGGTATTTGGCGGCATAGAAATGGCTGAAACCAAATGAGACAAACTTGCTTATAGGACCCATAGGCCTCACATCTTCGAACTCAGAACACGGGTTTCTTCTCTGCTTGGAAAGACCTGTTCCAAGTGGCTTACCTCTGTGTCTATTCCTGCCATTTCTTTAAGTCCTTCCAAGTACTTAAATCACAAAACATATGCAAGCAGGGAGTGATATCTACACTTTGGCAGAAAATCAGATATTTTTTACACCAGATCATTTTAATTAGAGATCACTGTAAGTCAGATCCTCCAGAGTCTGGACTACTTGAGAACTGGGACCTTTGGAGGATGGGTGAGGGGCCTTCAGTGCCTAGCACACAGTACTTGACATATATTTGGCCTCCTGTATGTTAATTATTTTAATCTTGATTTTGTGTTGTCCTAATTGGGGCTTACTTCCTTATCAACTTTTTCTTCTCTAGAATCCAGGCTTGCCCTAAATCTATATTTTGGTCAAGGGATAGCAAAGGAAATTTCTTTAGGTGAAGACGGGAGGGATGTCACACTGCATGGAGGTTTCAGGTGAATGCAATCCATGGTGTCAGAGCTGCCCTTTAAAGAAGAACAAAAAAAAATTTGGCAGGTGGGGGTGGAATGGGTTACAGGGGAAAAAAAAGAGGAACAAATGGGAACAGATCTGCATTAATAAATATTCAGACTGAGTCCCACTCTTATGTCAGTGTTGTAGGTGGTGTTATTACATGTAGTACTGGGTGATGGAAGTTGTGCACACTTTCATTTTTCACTTTAATTGCTTGCCTGAAAAGATCCTGACAGCTTCAAAGGTTACTGCTGGTTGCATTGTTCATAACTCAGAAGTAATATGCATGTGCAATTTGCTTCATTATTGCCCGTTAATAACCAATTCTAGAGAAAGTCCTAAAGCCACCAAAGGAGCCATAATTTGACATGATGGTTTCCTCCTCCTCTTTCTCCCATTCTTTAATTATCCCAGGTTAAGAGTGATCCACAGATGGTGTGGTGATGTGGGTGTGATTTTACTCTTATTTTCTTTCCATGAGCTGGCATATTAAATTGTTAAAGAGAATTTTTTAAGAATCTAAAAAAACAAAGCAAGACATCGGATTAGAACTTTTGAGTCCAACAAAATAAACCGGCATTCCAGTTGTTTCATGTTTCTGTTAAGATCTGGTGTGGTTTCATGTAACTGAAAAACCCTACATAGCACGTGCCTTAAGTGGAAGAGTTTATTTCTTTCACTTTCAAGAAGTCTGGAGGTGGTCAGTCTCAGAGTGGTGTGGGTCTTCATGGGATCAGGGATTCAGGCTCCTATTGTGTTGCTCAGCCATGTATGACTTCTGTAGATTATATCATATCCAAAGTAGATGCAGGAGGGAAAAATAACCACAAGGAAAGGCACATGACTTTAAAGATGCTTCCCAGAAGCCTTACATCCTATTGGCCAGGCCTTAGTCACAGGGCTACACCTGGCTCAAGGAATGCTGGGAAATGTAGTCTTTATACCAGGCAGCCATATTCCTAAGCATTATGGAGGAAGAAGGGGAAAATGACTACCGGATGGTAGCCAGCAATCTCACTACATTATGTGAATGATGAGTTCTTAGATCATCTATGCATCATTATGCCACTGACTATAAAATGGAGATAATCCACAACAGTACAGAGTCTGATTTCAAAACATTCTACGGGCTAAAGAACCGACAAGTAGCTACACCTAACACATTGCTTATTTAATCCTCATTTCAGCACTCACGCAAAAGTACTATCCTTATCAAAATTTTACAGATGAAAAAAAACCCTAAGACTTAAAGAAGTTATACAGCTAGTATTGAACAGAGGCAGTTTGACTGGTGTGGAGTTGCATTATAATCCTTAGCATCACCAAGAAGTGGGAGCAGGGATTCCAATGGGAGGGTGACTACAGTAGTGAGCCTTAGAGTCTTGGGTACCAAATCAGTTAAAACACTGAACTCGGGGTACATTTTGACTCAGTTCTCTTTTTGTCCCAATCTTTTACATTCACTCCCTTGTGAAATTTGCCAATTCCTTGGTTTCAAATGCAGTACAACCTCTGGCTTTTCTTTATCCCTGCTGGGATTTTATTAGGCCTACTAAGTCCTCAGTCAGTACTTCCTATTGAATTGGCTGAGTTACATGATAACCAAGTTTTGACTCAGAGTGGTCAGGTTTTTGCTGTATCGTCGTTTCGTTTTGAGGGACATGGTCTGGTTCCAGTGCCTGCTGGAACGCGGCATTATGGTGGGAATCTACAGTGCCGCAGTCCCTATCTGTGTCCTGAGTCCTTTATCTCTTCTTCGTTTAAGTCTTCTTGGTTCTGCAAAATGTCTTACCACACATCAGAAGCAGACCTCCTTTTCTTGCCTGTCAAACCCTTTTCACTTTCTAGTTTCTTCCTTACTTTTGGTAATGAGGCCCTCAGATCTGTAACACAAGAAAAACTGTGTATTTCCATTTCTACTTTCACCAAATCTTACATTCCTTCATTCCAGCTTTTTCCCCCCATTCTCCACACCACCACCAGTTATTTTTCTGAAACATGGACCGTATCAGTTTATTCCTTCTGAGGCTCTCCATTGTTCACGGAATTAAGTCCAAACTCTTGGAGACCATTTCAAGCCTTCCAGGACGTGGGCATGATCTGCATTGTGAGGCTCTTCGTGCAGAGTTCCAGCCACACTGGCTTTCTTGCCCCTGTCTCTGCTTGTTTCTGCTAATGCTCAGACCGTTTTCTATTCTGATTCACCATTTTCTCACCTTTTCTGACTAGAGATTTAGTTCGAGGCTCATGTAAAATTCCCTTTCAAGAAGTTTCTCTGATTCGCCCAGAGAATCCTGTTTTGTTTCTACAGCAGCTAGTGTAGTCCTCTAGGTTGGCACAGATCAGTCTGTCTTGGATTATTGTTAACTGTGAATTGTGTTGTCTTTCTTGCTCAGTTGTAAATCTACTGGCTTAGAATTTCCCTTTTGCAACTAGTGCATGACAAGAGTGCAGTATGTCTTTCTTGAAATGAACTCAGTATCTTTGTCTCCATGAAGAAAGTCTGAGCTCTTATAAGTCCAAACAACGTCTTGTATCTTCTGTAGCCTCCTAACCAGCCGTTTGATTTAGACCACGGAAAATAACAGAGATTATCATCTAGAAGCAATAGCTCCATCCTCATAATATTCATAGAGCTCTAACACAGGGTTTCTCAACATCTGCATCATTGGCATCTTCGGCCAAGTAATTCTTTTGTGGGGGCTGGGGGGTGCTGTCCTGTGTGTGCACTGTAGGATGTGTAGCTGCATCCCGGCCTCTACCCACTAGATGCCAGTAGCATCCTCACCCCAGTTGTTCTCTAGATATTGGCAAACATCCTGATGGGCTGGGGGTGGGGGGCAAAATCGCCCACAGTTCAGAGCAACTGTTTTAAAGTATCTCTATAAATATTTTATAACTAATGAATATCGGCTCTGCAGCCCACGTTTCCATGGTACCCACAGACTTCTCACCTGTGCTTTCTGCTTCAAATTTCATGCCATTTTCAGATCCCTAACCTCACCTATGAACCACTGCCTATGCCTAAGTCCCTTCCTTCAAAACCCAACTCAGTTCCTATTCATCAGTAAATCCTTCCCAGATTAGCCCTTTCTGCCCCTCTCTCTCATTATTCTGAATTTTGCATCATTTTCTATCCTTTTGCACATCTGTGCTTACTGGTATATATTTTTCTTATAAGTATCTCTCTGTACTGGCAGTCACTTACACTTGGGTCTGTTTTCCTCTCCTGTCCGTTTGACTCTCCTAGTTGAATAGTCTGAGCTGAATGCTTATCTTTATGTCTTTTGTGTTATGCATGCCCAGGGCATTCATTTATTTGTTCAGCATATGTTCACTGATTATTTACGAAGCACTGGACTTAGGGTTTGTGGCTTCTAAGATCTGGTCCCTTAAGGAGCTTCCATTTTGGTGGGGTGTTAAGACAGATTGGCAAATGTGTGTAGCATAACGCATGGTAGAGGTAGTGCATAGGCCAGCGCCTTGGAAGATGGGTAGAATTTCCTTGGGCGAACAATTTTAGGCAGAAGGAGTTGAAGGTCTCTTTTCATGAACAGCCATTGCCCTTCCAGCCTTGCAGAGAGGACTTCGAGAGCCTCATTTTCCCTGCCTTCTCTTTTGTCACTTACCTTCACCCACCAGCAGCTCTCTTTTCTTCCAGATACGTGCTTTTAGGCTCTTCCCATGGGCAGCGGTGACATAGAAGCTCCTTTACGGTCTTTTGTATCACATGCTACTTGGATCCATCATCAGGTTCATTTCTGGGGAAAGCAGACACGTCCATGTACATGCACACATGCCTGTAAGATCAAATGGGACTAAGTTTTGGCCTTATTCCTGTTTGGAAGAATTTTATTGTTGTGTAACCCCAGCACCCCAGTCTTCAGGGTCGCTATATACAGATGTACAGGTTGTGCACTGCACAAGCATACCTGGCAGCCACGATGGACTCTGGCAGTCTCTCTTGTCCCAGGTAACAAGGTAGAGAATTTGGCTGAAGAGTGCAGACTGAGAGTGTCATACATATAAGGCTACACACCTTATACTTGGAGAAAAATAGCTACCACTCTCAAGCAGTCATCAATGATCCTAGGAGTTTGATGGGTTGGTGAAGAGTTAGAAAGCATCCTGGTCAGAACTGTCTATTTCTAATAACTTTAACCCTCTGGTCATGCCGGAAACTAAAAAGGCTGCAGTATGCTGTGTTTGTTTATAAATGAGCCTCCTAGAGCATTGTCCAAATGGTTCTTGGTTGAATAACGTTTATTCATTCACTTGTGGAGGAAAACTCAGGCTGCAAATGGGAACATAAGTGCTTTTTTTAATAGATGGCGTTATTGTATTGCACAATGTCCCCGACTTTTAGATATTTAACTCATAAAGTTTACAGCAACACTTAACTGCATCTGGATTTCACATTGAATTTGGAAAGGCAAGAATCTCACTGTAATTTGCACTGACTGCCCTGTAATGGAAATTATGGCTTGGGAGAAGTTTCAAATGACGTGTCTATAAACGAAGGAAAAGTTGATCCATTCAAAGGCCAGTTATGTGCAATTGTAGGGTTTTTTATTTTTATTTTTGAAAGGACCATTGCCGGCAAGAAATATTTATTTCAGCAGCTGAAGTAAACTAGCTGTGAATTAAAAGTTGGTCTTCGTAAATTGTCGGTTCATCAAAATTCAGTCCTAAAAGTGGAGTGAAAGTTGCAACAGAACTTTGCTGGGCTTTTAAGAAAGCTATAAAGATTGTATGGAGGCCAGTGTTGCAACTGGTTGGTAGCAATGAGTTGACTTCAGAGGATGAGCATTAAATGGTCAAAATGCTGGCCTAATGGGACTCAGGACTCAGGGCTTCTGGTCCTAGCCCTGCTGTTAACTGGGTTTGTGTAAATAGGCATGTCACTTAACTTGCCAAGCCTCAATTTGTCTGCTCCTTTGCTCCTGTCTCCCACCATTTATTTGTTTTGGTATATCTTCCATTCACATTCAAGACTTTCCCTCAAATGTCTAATGATCACTCCTTGACTGTTCTTGGCTCCTATTTAAGACACTGAGGCAATAAAAACCTGATGGGAGGCTCTGGATAGAGGCATGGATGGAGCTCGTTGACCATAGACTTATCTGCAGGGAAATCACTTAATCAAGGAATTGCCACATGTCGGCATCTGGCGATCTCTTCTCTGCGCCCACTTAGCTTAATCAGAGAGGAATCCTCCCGCCTGGCTGTCAGTGTTCTTGGGACCAGTGAAGTAGGTATATTTCCACTTTAATCCCCTTGTTTTCAGCCCTGTGTTCTCCCCACTCCCCCTCTATCTCCGCTGCGCTTGGTTTCCTGGTTCAGTGTCTCTAGATAATCAACCTTTTAAACAATTCTCCTGTTTTCAGCCCTGAACCTTCCCTTCCTTGCCTTTTGCAACACCTGGCACCTCCAAGTCCAGGGCCTCTCGGGGCTAGAAGCATGGGCCAGGAGGGGAACCCATTGGGTTCCCCTCCTGGCCCATGCGTCTCCCCCGCTGCAGGCGCTTGAGACTATAGCTTCCTCTACTCTCTGAGTCACTTGTCACTCCTGTATGAGTTTTCCATCTTCCAAAACACTGGTCCAAACCACTTGTCTGCTGATGTCTCCCCTTTTTTTCCTATCCCTGGAGAGGTTTTAATTCCTTTATTTCTTCCTTTAGTGGGGCCTTGGATGGTGAAGGAAAAGAACGCCTTTGATCAATCTGCCATGTTTGACCCAAAATCTTCCATTTTCTCATCATAAAATTAGTGTATCCATTTAATAATGATAATGCATCTCCTACATGCCTGCCCCTGAGCTGAGTGCTGGAGAAAGGAAAGGAATTGAGATGGTTCATCTCTGAGAAATGTGGGAAGGGGAAAGGATGTGCCCAGCGTCTGCCTCTATGGTGACACAAGTGCGGGGACAGTGCTGGGGATGAGGTAATGCAGAGGAAGGAGGAGGGATGCACACGCTCAGCCAGGGATGTTGTGGAAGGCTCTGCTGAATAAACTAAAACTCTGTGGTTTTGTGAGTTCAGCTGTTGGGGGGGAAGACTGAGAACAGACTGTGCCCATTAATTATTACCAAGTGAGTCTGCAGAAAAGTGGTGTTTCCATCCCAGACCTTCAGTATCCCTCATCTGGCTGGGTGGGCCTTTGCCTCTCCAGGATCTTCTGGGGCTGCCTTCCCACTCACGTCATCTCAGGCCTCCCACTGTTGCCCTCCACACGGAGTAAAGAGCCCAGCATTTGGAGAATACAGAATTTGAAGAAGGCCTTCTTGGGCAGGGGCGGCGTGATATCCTGTCTCCCCCTCACTGCTGCCTCCCAGCCTACAAATAGCTTATTGCTGATAGAGGCCTCATTAGTCTTGTTGAGAGGTAGTATGGCTGGTTTCTGACATTCTTAAATTGGAAATAAATCCAGGCATATAAATCCCAGCAATGTAGACTAGCTGAAGCACAGCCAAAGCCCATGAGCTCCTCAGTTAGCTTCTGTTAACCCAGCAAACAACCTTGATAGAGTTTTCCTGGAAACTTGAAGATAGCGCTACAAAAGACTCAACATAGGTCCCAAATCCAGGCACTTGGTAGACGTTGGTTCCCAACACCAGCGACAGCAGAGCTGATGGACACAGGCTTCTCTGATTGAACAAGGTGTGCTGTTTGCCCTCCTTTCGTCATGTTTAACTCTAGTTCCTATCCAGAAGGGTCTGAAGACTGTCCTTTCCTTATTTCTGCCGTTTGCCTGGCTTTTCTCTTAACTACTTGAGAAGTCGTGGGAGCTGGTGCTGCGACACTGAGCCTTTTGCCGTTTAATTGACTCTATAAAACCACAGGGTAGTAGGACCAGATGAGCTACAGCAAGCTTCCACTTTGTGTCTCATCCTTGTTGTAGAACTGTGCATTCAAGCTATTACCCTGAACTAGGAACGGTAGAAGAAGCACATTGCTGTCTACTGTGGAGGGTGCTATGTTTTAGAAACTTTGAAGTTGATAGGTTTTTATTGCTTGGACATCTTAAAATACATTTTCATATTTGAATTCTTTTATCTTCAGTCAGCTTGAAATCTGTGAGTGTGCAAGGGGTGATGTGAGACAGAAAACAGTCAACTCTTAGTGGGTTTTTTTTGGCTGTGCCCTGCCCTGCTGAGAAATTTTGGGCTCATCTTCCTGTGCCTTCTTTGTGATATAAGAGTGGTAGAGCGTTGCTGTATGGGGCTGTAGGTAGCCGCAGTATGGGATGCTTTACTTTCTTGCCAGTTGCCAGTTTAAGGAACATCGTGTGGCCATGAAAAATTCAAGCGTTTCTATCCCACAGACCATTTACTGAGGTGGATTTTATCTCTGGGCAGCGGTAGCCAACGTTCCAGGTTCACCTTTTGATCAGTGCCATAAACAAGCCAGAGAAATATCTGGGAGATTGTGCACTATGGTCACTGCACTTCATATCACATTTCTTATTGTAGCGACTTGTGCAAAAACTGTCTCGATGGTGTAGCACGTGGTTTAAAGAAGTTCTTCCTGTTGTAGTCAGCAATTTCCAATGGACCGTGTTACTCTCTCCAGTTCATTCTGCTAATGACGTTCCGTCTTCACAAGGAGGACGTCATCGTCCTGCTGTGAACACCCAAGGCCCTTGTCGCTCCAGTCCTCTCCTGTAGAGAGTTTTTAGCGTCCGACAGTTACTTTTTGGTCAGGGAGGGAGAAATAACGAAGACGGCCATTATACTTTTACTGAATGCGAAGTGCTCCACAGTGTAATTAAATCCATAAAATGGTGAGTCACGATCATTGCACGCCAGTCAGCCAGGAAGCGGGTGACGGAGCTGATGTCTATTCGCGACCAGCCCCTGATGCTTTTCCTCTGGTAGCGCTTGTGCAGGCTTCTCCTGATTTGTGGGCACCAAGTACCTAATTTCGTTTTAAGAACACGAAGCTTTCATGGATGTTCTGAAGGTTGCCCAAGGAAACATTTAATCTGAAAGAGATGTCTCAGGCCTGGTGGACATGTGTCTGGAAGTTCTACTTTCTTGTCGGTTACCGGGGTCTGCATTCTAGAAAAACAGGAGAATCCTGCCTGAGGTGCTTCCAGATGGTTTTATTGTTGTTGTTGTTACGGAAAGGCATTTGGAAGCTTCTGGAAGTCCATTTCACCACTCATAATTTGAGGGTATGTGAGCATAAATCTAGCCTAGGTTATGGAAGATGGTGGAACAAAGAAAACAGTGTTGCTGTAGGCCAGGGATCTATCAATACAAACAGCCTCAGGTGCATATGTAATCATCATAGGAGGCAGAGGAAATGCTGAGTTACTGATCTGTCCTCACTTGCGCTGCCGAAACCTCGAGACCCAACTTGATGGAGCCATTCAGAGAACCTTTGTCTCTTGTTTCAGAATTTGGCTTTCGTGGCTTGCGATGGCAACGACCCAGGAAGCAGGATTTCTGAATAGTGTGTCCCTGAAATTCTTGGCATAGGAAAAATAATAAAGTGAACATGAGATTCTTAACTATAACACCAATAAAAAAATCGCCACTACTGTCCAGTTTTAGTCTGGGAGTGGAAAGCATTGTAAATTGATTTTGATGCTGTCATTTTTGCCACCTGTGCTCTATGCCACTGTGTCTGCACCCCCTACCCCCATCACCTGTTAACACACTTTGGAGTTAGCATGTGTATCTTACATGAACCATGGGCAGTAAACACTTCCTGTACCAAGGTGCTTGAAACGATATCTGTCATTACATCAAAGAAGGTGTTATTGCCAAGTGCAGCTGGAAGAGTTCTAATAATGAGATGGTTTTAAACGAGGTTGTAATGAAATCTGTGTGAAATGTCTGAACCTTTTTCTAAGAAAACAAAAATGTGTTCACATTTCTTTATAGTCTTACTATAGAAACATTGTTTTTGCATATACTTAGCACAATCATTTCTCTACATGAGAAGTTTGAATATATTTCTAGTTGTTAAAAGTGCATTTCCGGTGCTGTGTTGGAGAAGCACTGTTAGGGAAGTTTGCTCTGGTGTTGAATTCTCTCTCTTCAAGGGGGAAAAAAAACCCTCTGATGAATGTGGTGTTTGTGGATTCTGAACCAGCATGAGAATTTCTGATTGAGAGTCTAGAAAAGTTATAACAAACTTATTATACAGTTAAGAAGGAGAAGAGTTGCCCTCTAGAATGTGAATCCGAACCCAGAAAAGTATGCAGTGAATAAGAACAATACTCAGTAGATTTTCAGATTGATGGAGCTTTCCAATGGCAACTAATTTGTTCCAGCATTGAAGTGAGCATAATTATAACAGAGCCTTTCTTTCTTAGGCCGATTAACCACCAAAAACCATGCCAACATTGTAACTTTAAGCAGTGAAAACCAATATTTATGAGGGGGATTGTGCAAGAGTTTGTGTGACAGATGGACATTTTATCACTGTTGATGTTTGGAATTCTCTTGAAAAGTAATGCAATATCTTGTTATTTATGAATGAATGAACAAATGATTGTGCTTTGCTGACTGAGTTTTCGTTAAAAAGCGCTCTACTAAGTTAATCTTTTTCTCCATTTAGCCTCTGTTACTTTAGGTTAGGTAGCCACATATATTCTGATGTGAAAGCTGAAAAATCATAATTGTGTTTTTATTTCAGATACGGATCCACGTGTTTTAGAAAAACAAGAATTACAGCAGCCAACCTATGTTGCCCTCAGTTACATTAATAGGTAAGCCATTTTCAGAATTTATAGCAACCTCATATCTGCCACATGTTTATTTTTTAAATGTATCTTTTTAACGGGGTAGGAAAAATGTTTTCAGTCTTCAGTTATTTGCAGGAGATTATTTAAAATCAACTTCTATATGGAATTTTCTTGTTTCTCTGATGGGGAGAGGCAGGTTGTAGTTTTCTGTTCATATGGCTGAAACATGACTGATTTATAAGCTCATTCTGGAAGTAGTTTGCATGCAGAGTTAGAATATACTCTTTTGACTTCATAGGGCAGTTTGGAGATTAATGGATTTATGTTTGAGTGAAACTTTTAAACCCTGGGGTGAAGAGGTGCTTTATGAATTCAGAACATTGTTGGAATATCAGAATATATCAGGATATAACAAACTGAAATAATTGAATATCAGAGTTATTTAGTAGCAGTTCACCTTTTAGTAAAAACATTCTCAACTGTGAGAATTCTCAGAGAATTCTCATTCTCCCATCTGTGTTGAGTCACGCGAGTTTTTCCTGGAACTGAACGTCTGAGCACGACCTTAGAGAACAGTTTAGAACTTAATATATCAGGTCTAAAAGAGGACTTGTTGTTTCATCCAACTTAAATAATTAAGGAGACAGGGATTTTTGAAGAGAACCTGAAATCAACTGATGTTAGGAAAACACCCGCCCCCCCAAGAGAAAAAGGCAAAGGAAAAGCGAAACTAGTTTTTAATGGGAATGAAAAATTCTCGGCTCGTAATTCAGTGCTTGAATTTCTATTGACTGTCCCCTTTTTATATAAGGCGAAGAGTGTTTATGGTTTCTTGGTACCAGAGCTGAGGTTCAGGATCTGAGGTGGAAAGCTGGGAATGAATTATCTGTACTGTTTCATTTTAATGCCTTTTCAGAAAATTTACTTAAATCTTGTCTAGAGAAGGTTTTGAATTGGAGTCACTGTGCTCAGCTTCAAGTTCTTTTATGAAGCATGTTTTTTAAAGGATTCATTAATATAAACATCTATTTGCATATCTTCTTTGGCTTTCCTACTTATCAGCCTTTCCTGGAAGCGAGATAAAATATCTACAGTTTTTCATTAACCATAATTCTGGGGCTGTTTTAAGTAGAACACCTTCAAAATCACATCAAATACAAATAAAGATGTATGTGCTTATCTGGATTTCTCACAAAACCTGTGTTGTTTCCCGAGTTTAGCACAGGTTTTGAAAAGTCTTTAAGTATACATTAGAATTATGTGGAAGAGATGTATGTGAATTAGCCTAGTAACATTGAGGAATAGGATAAATAGTCTTATAGATCAATTATGGTATTGAGTAGGACTTTTTAATAGTGTGGCTATTGTATTTTTGGTAAAATATGTTACCTATGTATATACAAACGCGTGTATTACTAAGCCTTATTCTAATGCGAGTCTGTGAGATTTTCACATTCATTCTTCCTGTGCGTATTGTCAGCCATGTTGGCAACAGGGATCTACTAATTACACAGGCGTTACACTCACTAAAGAAAGAAATATTCTGCCAGGTGTGATTTGGGACTCTAGTGAAGTTGAAGAATAGGACCGAGGGCCACAGACAAAAAACCCACCAGAGAACTTGAATCAAGTATGATAGTTTAGTATAAACTGTGCAGTAGGATGTGCTTCAACCCTAGAGAGTCAGGGTGTAATCAGTGGGTGTGGACTTTCTGAGATGAGTCTTCTGGGAGAAAAGGAGCATTTTAAAAAATAACCTTTTATTATTATAGCCGTATATTGTAGAAAATTAGAAAATATAATCAAAAGAAAATTTTTTTTTAATTAAAACATCACATTCCCGCCACCCAGATATCACTACTGGTAACACCTTAACACACATTTTTCAGGTCACTTTTAAAAAATACTATATAACAGCAACTGTACTTCAATAATTAATTAATAAATAAATACATACATACATACATACATACATACATACAAAACACAATATAATTTTTAACAAAAAGCTGTACATACTCTTTTGCAGCCTGCTCAGTTTTGTCACTGATCTCTACTTTTTCAGTACATTTGCATCTAATCTAATACTCTTATCATATGCAGGTTTCCCCAGGTGATCTAAACAAGGCCATTATTGCTGTTTGTCTAACCCAGTGTCCAATCCAGAACATCATATTGCACCTGGATGTTTTGCCCCCCAAGTTTCTTTTAATCTGGCACAGTGACTTGTTGAAGAGATGGGCCAGTGTCCCACAGAATACTGCCGCCTTCTGGGTTTCCTTTAGGCTTTCTCCAAGAGGCCATTTGGCAGGTTCCTCTGTATCCTTTATTTGCTATAAGCTGGAAGTTAGATCTGGAGAAGATGTGTCTTGAACTGGACATGTCATTGTATTTAGAGGTCTGAGAGAGTAAAGAATTCGCCATATCATGTCCTAGCTGGTAGAGAAGCAGACGTATGTAGGGGATTGAGATGTTTATTCGTGATCTTTAAGTCAAGAGAAGGACTGTGTATGGAAGGTTGCCCAGGTTACTAACCACCCTTCTCACTCGGGATCCCTCTGTGGACAGTGCCGCATACATAACAGGACTGAACACATGGTGGACACTCTAGATATTGGTGTGTAGGTGATATATAAACACCTGGTAGATGGAAACGAGAGCTGAGCAATGGAGAGCTGCAAGGAGGAAGCCAAGTCTGGCCATAGGGGAAAAAGTGCTAAAAGGAGCCTTAAGGGGACTGGATACACTAAAACTCCTAGAGGAAAACAGGCAGAACACTCTTTGACATAAATTGCAGCAATATTTTTTTGGACCCGTCTCCTAGAGTAATAGAAATAAAAACAAAAATAAACAAATGGGACCCAATTAAACTTAAAAGCTTTTGCACAGCAAAGGAAACCACAAACAAAATGAAAAGACAACCTATGGAATGGGAGAAAATATTTGCAAACGATGCGACCAACAAGGGATTAATTTCCAAAATACACAAACAGTTCATACAGCTTAATATCAAAAAACCAAACAACACAATCAAAAAATGGGCAGAAGATCTAAATAAACATTTCTCCAAAGAAGACACACAGATGGCTAACAGGCACATGAAAAGATGCTCAGTATCGCTAATTATTAGAGAAATGCAAATCAAAACTACAATGAGGTATCACCTCACACCGGTCAGAGTGGCCTTCATTGAAAAGTCTATAAATAATAAATGCTGGAGAGGGTGTGGAGAAAAGGGAACCGTCCTACCCTGTTGGTGGGAATGTAAATTGATGCACCCACTATGGAGAACAGTATGGAGGTTCCCTAAAAACTAAAAATAGGGTTACCACATGATCCAGCAATCCCACTCCTGGGCATATATCTGGAGAAAACTCTAATTCAAACTCTAATTCAAAAAGATACATGCACCCCAGTGCTCAGAGCAGCACTATTTATAATAGCCAAGACATGGAAGCAACCTAAATGTCCCTCAATTACTACTCACAATATTAGCCGTAAAAAAATAATGCCAGCAACATGGATGAACCTAGAGATTATCATATTAAGTGAAATAAGTCAGACAGAGAAAGACATATCATATAATATTGCTTATATGTAGCTTCTTTAAAAAATGATACAAGTGAACTTATTTATAAAACAGAAATAGACTCACAGACATAGAAAACAAACTTATGGTTACCAAAGGGGAAAGAGGGGGAAGGGATAAATTAGGAGTTTGGGATTAACATATACACACTATTATATATAAAATATAATAGATAAACAACAAGGTCCTACTGTATAGCATAGGGAACTATATTCAATATCTTGTAATAACCTATAATGGAAAAGAATCTGAAAAAGAACATATATATATGTATAACTGAATCACTTTGCTGTACACCTGAAACTAACACAACTTTGTAAATCAACTATACTTCAATTAAAACAGAAAAGAAAAAAAATTGGGATAAAAAGGAGTCTTAAGGGCCTTTGATCCAGAAGGGAAACATATTGAAATTCACATCAAGCCAGTAAAGATGCAAGAAGAGAGTAATAAAGGTTAGGTAATGAGAAAGAAAGTCAGCTTGATGGCAATATCCTGAATACTGCAGGAAAGAGTACTATTCAAAAAAAAAAAGTTGAACAAATAAGTTTTTTTTCCCCTTAAACCTCAGGGGGAAATAAAATCTTAACTTTGCTGGGCAGTGAAACAGGAAAAGAATTAATATTTTTCTGCTCATATATCTGTTTATGCAACTCTGATGTTCTTTTGGGCACCTCAAAATTGAGTTGAAACTTTCTTTGGCAATAACACTGACCGAAATTGCAGAGTTAGGGTTCTTAAAATGGAGCTAGCTTTTTGGATTAAAAAAAAAAAAAAAGAACTGAGTGGAAATCGGAGAGCCTTTGTTTATACCTATTTTAAATTGCTTTACTCTCTTGAACATAATGTGTTGAACAACCTTTAATTCCTTTAAAAGTGCATCTGTTACAACACCTGAGCAAATTTTAAAATAAAAATAGTTTAATGAGAAAGAGGGAGATTGAATGAATTAGTGAGGGTTGAAGGAGTTGTTCCAGGGGAAAAAAGATAGATATGGATTTTAAGGATAGGAAGTTCTGTTAATTTTGTGACGTTAGAAACAATGACAAGTTCATGTAATAGGAAATTTAATTGCTTAGTTTGTATAATATTTATACACCTGGCAAAAAGGTATAAAGGGCAAGAAGAAAAGCTAGATTTTGGATATAGGAGACAATATAGAATAATACTAGAAAGAGCAAACATAACTCTTTATGTCTTGAGCTCTATGCTAAGCATTTTTCACATTACTTATTTAATCTTCACAGTGACCACATAAAGGAAGTACTGTGATGATCTTCATTTTACAGGTTCAGAAGTTGAGACTCAGAGAAGTTAAGTGACTTGCCCTAGGTCCCCGGCTGGTAGGAAGTGGAGTATTGGGTTCAGACCTGCACAGTCAGGCTCCAGAACCTGTGTTTCTAATCGCTCTACAGGCTGCCTTGTTGGGATATCAGAGAGTAAAGTACTAGCTTAGAAAAGTAAGAGGAGAATGTGGAAAACTAATGATGAAAAAATCGGGTAGGACGGCTGGGCAGAGGGGATGCAGAAAGACATAAAGATGAGAGTAATTCCCGTGCTGTAGATAATTGGAGGGTAACAACCTAATAAAATTGAACAGTAGGAGACAGCAAAAGCTAAAAAATGCTAGGAGAAAGGTGACCAGGAGCTCCTAAGTGATGTTTTGCTGCAAGGAAACTGGCTTGAGCGTGCAGGGCACAACCTAGCATAGCAGGCTTCAGCTAGAGTGGGGAAGGATGCCTTAGCATCTCAGAGTGGGAGGAAAGAAGAAAGGGCAGAACCCTGTGAAGGCACAGGAAACTGTCCACCACCACCTCTCACCAGTAGGCAGGTGATAGGTGAGCTGCGAGGTGAAGTCAGGCATCTCCTTAGAAAGGTTGATGAGAAGCGCTGGGTTGCATCTGGGTATTTCCTTCAAGTTATTGTTATATAGTTCAGGTAGCTGCCTCGAGGTGACAAGATAGCTTATTAATAACTTGTGACTCCCCAGAAATGGGTAATTGGGATAACTTAAAGACATGATAACAGACATGGCTATAGCTGTTAATTACACTATTTTCTCTACAAAATATGTTTGTATTAAAATAATTGAATTTTCCAAATTCACTTTTAATTTTTTAAATGTATAAATAATTTTGGTGTGAACTATAAAGGAATATCATGAGTAGGCACAAATGGGTACCTTCTTGCACTCAATTCTTGTCATTTACTACCTAATAAACATGTAATAATCTCTCATTCCTAAACTACAGCTCTACTAGAATTCTCTTTGGTAAGATTCCCTGCACCACTTGGCATAATAGTAGTTAGGTATGACCTCCTCTAAAAATGAGTTTTTGTTTAGCTTAGTGTTTGCTATTAAACAGCAAATTCTAGTCCCTAGAATAGTAATTCCAATGGGTGTTTGCCAGCTCTCCCCTCTCTCCCTCTCTCCCTCTCTCCCTCTCTCCCTCTCTCCCTCTCTCCCTCTCTCCCTCTCTCCCTCTCTCCCTCTCTCCCTCTCTCCCTCCCTCTCTCTCTGTCTCTCTCTCTGTCTCTCTCTGTCTCTCTCTCTCTCTCTCTCTCTCACACACACACACACACACACACACACACACACACACACACACGCACGCAAAACTCATTTATTCCCAAAACCGTTCTGTGGTCAATTGATTTGAGGAAATCCGGTGTTAAATAGCATGGGTTTCTTTACCACAGGACTTAATCAGATCTTCTCCTATGCTGATATGCATTTTAAAAAAAATTTTTATTTATTTATTTATTTATTTTTGGCTGTGTTGGGTCTTCGCTTCTGTGCGAGGGCTTTCTCTAGTTGCGGCGAGCGGGGGCCACTCTTCATCGTGGTGCGTGGGCCTCTCACTATCGAGGCTTCTCTTGTTGCGGAGCACAGGCTCCAGACGCGCAGACTCAGTAGTCGTGGCTCACGGGCTTAGTTGCTCCACGGCATGTGGGATCTTCCCAGACCAGGGCTCAAACCCGTGTCCCCTGCACTGGCAGGCAGATTCTCAACCACTGTGTCACCAGGGAAGCCCTGATATGCATTTTAAGTCTCCAAGAGAGATAGTATAATTTTCATATGTACCTGATCCCAGAGCACTTTTTCTTGAAGCATCTGATGGGACTAGTTCTGCTAGTTGGGGGTTGCTAGAATTCAGTCACTTCCACTTACATCCTCAACTTCCCCAAGGAACCATGAAGCCTTTTATTCAGGACAGCCTGCTAATCTTTTTCTGATTCAAAATGCAGAACACTACCATTTCCCTCATGTTCAACTGGGAAGAACAAGGACAAAATTCTGCCCTTATGTGCCAACTCCATCAACTTCTACTCTGTGCCTGTTTGAATAGTGATCCATTTGCTTCTCTCAACCTGCCCAGACACCTAGGTGGCTTCTATTAAAAATAAAGCTTTTTAGACATACAGATGGCCAAGAGGTATATGAAAAGCTGCTCAGCATCACTAATTATTAGAGAAATGCAAATCAAAACTTCAGTGAGGTATCACCTCACACCAGTTAGAATGGGGATCATCAGAAAATCTACAAACAACAAATGCTGGAGAGGGTGTGGAGAAAAGGGAACCCTCTTGCACTATTGGTGGGAATGTAAATTGATACAGCCACTATGGAGAACAGTATGGAGGTTTCTTAAAAAACTAGAAATAGAATTACCATATGACCCAGCAATCCCACTGCTGGGCATATACCCAGAGAAAACCATAATTCAAAAAGACACATGCACCCCAGTGTTCATTGCCGCACTGTTTACAATGGCCAGGTCATGGAAGCAACCTAAATGCCCATCAACAGACAAATGGATAAAAAAGATGTGGTACATATATACAATGGAATATTACTCAGCCATAAAAAGGAACGAAATTGGGTCATTTGTAGAGACATGGATGGATCTAGAGACTGTCATACAGAGTGAAGTAAGTCAGGAAGGGAAAAACAAATATCGTATATTAACACATATATGTGGAATGTAGTAAAATGTTACAGATGAATTGGTTTGCAAGGCAGAAATAGAGGCACAGATGTAGAGAACAAATGTATGGACACCAAGGGGGGAAAGCAGTGGGGGGGGAGGTGAATTGGGAGATTGGGATTGACATATATACACTAATATGTATAAAATAAGTAATAAGAACCTGCTGTATAAAAAAATAAATAAAATTTAAAAAACAATAAATAAACAAAACTTTTTTGTTTGTTTAGAAATGATCCCTGTTTCTTCCCACCCATCTCCAATGTCATTCTCTTCTCTCTCTAAGAAATAGAGCAATGCAGTGGTGAAGAGCATGCGAGCAGGTGTCAGACTGCTTAGGTTTAAGTGCTGTCTCTGCTATGTGTGAGCTATGTGAGCAAGTCGGCAAGTCTCAGCCTCTGTTTCCTCAACTCTAATGATAATAATAATACCTTCCTAACAGTGGGTATTAAATCAGTGTGGACAAAGCACATATAGCAGTCAGTGCCTGGGACATAGGAAGTGTTGTATAAGTAATAGGTCTTTTATTATTCTTTATATTCTGCTCATGCTAAGTCTCCCTTTTCTCTATCAAGTCAGTAATTAGAGGAACAACTGCAGAGGAAGCGTTGCTTTGGAGCCAGGCCAGAACAGTTCCTACCAGGAAATAAGCTCCACAAGGGCAGGGATACTTTCTATCTCCCACGACTGTGTCCCCAGCCCCCAGAACAGTATCTGGCACATAGTAGACTCTCAATAAATGTTTATTGAATGAGTAAATGAGTGAGTATGAATTTTCATATGAGTGAGTGAGAGAGTGAATAAATCATTGATTCTAGGGACACTTCTCTGAGACACCAGGAGCCCCTACTTCCCATGTGCACTGAGAGGGCTATGTGATAAACATGGAGTAGGGTACAACTTTTTTTTTTTTTTTTTAACATCTTTATTGAAGTATAATTGCTTTACAATGGTGTGTTAGTTTCTGCTTTAAAACAAAGTGAATCAGTTATACATATACATATGTTCCCATATCTCTTCCCTCTTGCATCTCCCTCCCTCCCACCCTCCCTATCCCACCCCTCTAGGTGGTCACAAAGCACCGAGCTGATCGGGTACAACTTTTATTCAGTATTCACATGGAATGTAGCATAAAGTATGCTAAACAGTGGCCATTGCTAATTCCCCCACCATAAACAACTGGACAGATGGATGAGACAGTGGTTTTCAAGCTCTGGACAGTAGGCAGTACCAGATGATCCCTGAGAGAAAGGAAACTTAGGAGGTGAGCCCTGTGGTCATCTGGCTCACTGACAGGACAATTTCCTTACTGCAGTCGAGTGAGCTAGAACCCAAAGAGAGAGGGGTCAGAGTTAGGGCAACTAAAGCTGCTGGAATCTGTAGCACAGGGAGACTGGAGATAAGAGATCTGTGCAGAAAGGGACCACAAAGGTCTGTATGAAGGTCCTTCATGAGTCCATGGCTGAGGGTGGACATGTTCAGGGTAAGACTGTGAGTCTCATCAAAGAGCAGCAGCTACAGGGGTAAGAATGGAACAGCAAGACCAGAGGTCAAGCAGTACTGGTAGGCATTGCATTCTAGCCCAGCCAGCGTGGAAACAACAACCTGTTAATACCCTAATCTTCCAACTGAGGTACCAGAAAGACTCAAATTAGAGATAAGGACTTTGTTCTAGAGTGTGGCCTGCTCTAGAGATACCCTAACAGCTCCTAAAATGAAGACTCCATAAGTTTTTCAGAGGAGACAGTTTGGAGGTGAGTCCTGACAAGTTAGAAGGTCTTGGGAAACACTTTGGGCTTTCCACAGATCAGCCTTAATAAACCATAAATGTAGGCCTACACAAGTTCAACATGATCAGCCTGAAACTGAGCTGCCTGCTAGAACAAAAATCAATAGTCTTCACAGAAATTAATCAGATACACAATGTCTAATACACAATAAGAAATTACTAGACATGAAAGGCTTAGGAAAGTCTTACTCTCTGGCGTGAAAAAAAAAAAAAAAGCAGTCAATAGACACCCTCCCTGAGATGGCTCAGGTGTTAGATTTAGGAAACAGACTTAAAAGCAGTCATTATAAATGTGTTCAAGAACGTAAAGGAAAAATATACTAAATAAGAGTTTGTTTTGAATGAAAATAAAATTAGTCTGGATGCTTTTTTAAAAAAAATTCTCCTACCAGAATCTGAACTACTTAATGAAAGCTTTCTTCTTCTTTCTTACTTTCATTCCCACTCCAAAACCTCACCTAATTCCCCCAAACCCTCACTCTTGCTATTTCAGTTGGACTTATTTTTGCCACATTATAGTCAGTCATGGCCTCATAAAAAGGCTGTAATTGGCCAAGTGTGTACTGCCCTTCTATTTATTTTATACAAACAAGCCTGAAGCCTTTGTGTTTTTTCAGTCTGAAAGCAGTGGATTTTTTTTTTTCATGAAACCACCTGTTGTGGTCTTCTGAGAGCAATCATATTTATTACAGTACAAGAAATGCTTTCCTATTTCCCTCTGTCCACCAGATCTGAGGTTCTGCTGTGTGCCCCGGCCCCAGACTGAAGTTTGTGGCCTAATGCATGCCATAAACATGTTGCATGCTGTCAGATCTCAAACACCAGACATTGTGCTACCATTTTCTTAGCCTATGTTTTTATGGACATCAGTTGAAACAAAGCCGAGATGGCTGCCTGCCAGATTTTCCTTGTAATATCTCTAACCTGATTTGGCTTGCTCATTGTGTTCTGCAAGACCCATGTACTCTCAGGAGACATTGGGAAGCTAGAAAGAGCCCTTATGTGACATTTTGGCTTGCTCCAACAGAATTAGCTTGTGCTGCTGGCATAAAACACATGGTAGGAGAGGTGAGTCTTGGCAGAGCTGGGTGATATGATTCGCTTCTTAGATACTGGGCCTCCCTGTATAACTTACTCGTCAGCTACAGTTAGGGCAATCAGCATGTTAAAACAGGCTGCTTATACAACTCAAATCATACTGGGCCATTTTTTAGTCTTTCTTATGTCTACCCATAAGTATTTGTAATTGTTCTTTTTGTGCATCTTTAAGTCCATTTCAAAGCTGCATTACATATTTTCAAAATCTTCAAACTTACTGGTCGAAAGAGATTCAGTGATATTGAAACCATTTAGAAATAGTCTTAGATTTCCTTTTTTTTTCCCCTTTGTAGAAACCCATTTCTTGGACTTTGTCCTAAGCAAGAGCTGCTATATTTTCAATATCTCCAGCTGTGACATTGCCCTGTGGATCAGAGTCTCCAGTACCGCCTCCCTCTTGTGCCCTCTTCCTGGCACCATATTTACCTAGAGACCTCTAGGATCTCAGCCCTTCCTTCCTTGCTTACCTCCACATTCGGGCTGGTTGCTGGATATTAGCTTTGAATTTACCAATTTAGATTAATCCCTCATCCCAGGGCCCTTGCCCACTCATTATCTCCAGTCTCAGGTCAACCTGACATGATGTGCCCCGCTTCTCAGGCTAGCTGCTGAGAGCCGCTACAGAAAAGTGCCTTACAGCACAATGTGTTCCACCACAAACACAACCATTCCAACCTCAGCTGGACCCTCAAGACTGTCCCATAATCCTTTCATCCCAAGTTAAAACCTTGCTAAACTTACCACAGTCAGTTTCAGGTGTTTCCCATTGTATTAATGTTCCTAAAGGAATTCCCAGTCCCCTCATCAGCAGATGTTCTCAGTTCCTGTCCGGAGAAGATGGAGACCATTTCTGCATCCCGTCTCAACTTCTCTCTTTTCCGTCTCCAATCTCATCTGGATTTTTCATCCATGTTCTGTTCATTCTCTCTCTCCCTTGTTCAAAGCTGGTGCCAAGGTCCGTACTCCACATCCATCTCTCGTCTATGTGGCCTTAAACCCCCTATTGTCTGACTTCATTTAGTCACACTTCATATACCCTAAGGTCTGGTCTATCCTAAGAATGCCCTGTCCATTTCTGTTTTCTCTTCATGGATAACTATGGCATCTTCCCTGAGACCTTCCCCTACTTGGCTTACCAAATTTGATGCCGTTGGCCACTGTCTGTTTCTGAAACCCTTTCCTCCCTTGCACCCACAAACTCGTCCTGTCCTGGTTTTTCTCCTACCTCTTGGCCACACAAATAGAGGCTTCTCCCTAAGTTTTGTCCCTAGAATTTTGCTTTTCCGTCTGTATTCACTCCATTCTTTGAGTTTAGCTCTCACTTCTGTGGAGAGGACTCCCAACCCCTAATGCCAGGATTCCTCCAATTCTCATTTCTAACTGACGATTGGTACATGAATGTTCAGTACAGGCTCAACTCATCCAGTGCTGGGCCCATTGTTTCACATCCCCCTCCAAAGTGGCTTCTCCTTTTTGGATTCATAATGTTGTTTCATGATACCTACCCATTCATTAGCCTAGGAAGTTTGGAGTTAATTATTTTCTACCCACCACTTTCTCTCACTCCCATTTCCAAATAACCAGGCACCAAATCTGTAACAGCTGCATCCTCATCACCTTTTTTTAAAAATAAATTTATTTATTTTATTTATTTATTTTTGGCTGCGTTGGGTCTTCGTTGCTGCACGCGGGCTTTCTCTAGTTGCATTGAGCGGGGGCTGCTCTTTGTTGCAGTGCATGGGCTTCTCATTGCAGTGGCTTCTCTTGTTGTGGAGCACGGGCTCTAGGCGCATGGGCTTCAGTAGTTGTGGCTCACGGGCTCTAGAGTGCAGGCTTAGTAGTTGTGGCGCACGGGCTTAGTTGCTCCGTGGCATGTGGGATCTTCCTGGACCAGGGCTCGAACCCGTGTCCCCTGCATTGGCAGGCGGATTCTTAACCACTGCGCCACCAGGGAAGCCCCTTCATCACCTTTTGAACACTTCCCCTGCTACTGTCCTTCCTTGAAACTCTAACTCCCTGTTTCCGGATTGTCTCAAGAACTCATGAACCTCTCTGCCTGCCTCCACCCTGAGTGCCAGCTGCCATTAGAATATTGGTCAAAAGTATCAGTCCATCAGCACCAGGTACAAAAACCTTCCATGCTTTGCCCTCAGCTTGCCGTGTTCTTCCTCTTTTCTTCACTCTTTCCTGGCTGTGACAGTTCTGCTCTTCAGGATCAACTTTTAATGCTACCTATTTTATGAAGGTTCCCCACAATCCCAGAATGAATTGTTGAAATCTTTAAGTTCCTTTTCCAAAATCATAGCATTTACACACTTTGCTGTGACCATTGACTCATAAAGTTTAGATTTGTGTACAAATGTATTTAAGATCAGTAGCTTATCTCCTCTCTCCCCAACTCCCCACCAAGCCTCCTACCCCAGAGCAACCAACATCATAGTGGGTATCCATCTACATTTGTACTCAGGTGCAGACATGTATTGTAGGGGTTTGGTTGTTGGTGACATTTGTTTTTATAAAAAATGGGAGCCTGAAATATATATATATATGTATGTGTATATGTGTGTGTGTGTGTGTGTATAAATTGCACACTTCTTTTTTTGATTTCCATTTAACTTCTTTCAGGTCAAAGTTAGAGCTAGCTCTAACTCATTCTTTTAATACCTACATAAAACTCTAAGAAACAGATGTATAATAGTTCAACTCTTTCACTACTGATTGGTGGACATTCAGGTTGTTGCCAGATTTGTTTGCATGTGTTTGTGTTTTTGCCACTAATAACAGGGCTGCCACATGGATTAACCCCTGTTTATTCTGCATGCTGATATTCTTTGCTTGTGTTTCTACATTAGTAGACCCTAAGTCAGATCACCTCCCTCTCCCGCCAATGGCTTCCTGTCTCATGTGGAGTCAAAATGAAACTCCTCACCATGGCTAACAAGGCCTCTGTGATGGGCCGCTCGCCACCTCTCAGCCTCACCCCTCACCAGCACAGCTCCTGCTTGGTGAGATCATCCTGCTCCCAGCCCTTGTGCTTGCTGGTCCCTCTGCTGGGATGCTCTCCCTCCCATCAGAGCTTCACGCAGTTCCCTCCCTCCCCTCCTTCAGGTATCTGGTCAGATGTCACCTGCACAGCAGGCCTTCTCTGACCACCAGCTGAAATAGTTCCCTGTCAGCCTTACTCTGCTTTCTTGTTCTTTATGTCACTTACGACCACCTCAAATCACAGTTTAATTAATTGCTTTGTTGTTTGGTACCTGGCTCCCGCTGGAGAATGGGCGCTCCCTGGGGGCAGGGACTTTGTCTTGGTCATCACTGTGTCCTCAGCTTCTGGAACAGGGCCTGTTACATCATAGGTGGTCAGTGAATATGTCCTGAATAAGTGTGTGACTAACAATCGTAGTTTTATATGTATGTGTCTCGTGTTGCCCTCCCATTACGTGTTTTATTCATCTTTCTGTTTCTTGCCTCTTCACACCTGACTATATGGCAAGTACTTTGCCTATGGTATGAGATGCAATCAAAGGACTATTGTGTGCGGTGGCAAATTTTAACATAAGGGACGACCTTGGAGATGCCCCTCCGCCTGCCACCATACACATTTAGAAAATGACTCAAGGCGCTACACCTCTCTTATTTCATTTGGAAATTCAGATCGCTGGCAGTAATCTACTTGATTTATCGTTTTCCCCTTATGTGTAGCACCTCGGAGTTAATTAAGAAGGCCATGAATCTTCTCTCCGTTGCTCTCGCGCACTCCCCTTTGCTGGATGCTCTCATAATGCTGAGACTGTTGATTTGGGACTCAAGTTGAAACATTACTTAATTTTCTCACATTGAGGTTCATTATGCTGAGCCTAAAGACTAGTCTTGCCTCTGAAGGCCCCTTCACTGGCAAGCTTTAAAATAGTTTCGTGTTCCCAGTTTCTAAATAACTTGTTCTCATTTCCACAACCATGGCCAAGACCCTGCCTGTTGGCTCACAGTAGAGCAGCTGGGTCAGCCCCGTGGCCCCAGAAAGACCTCACCGTCCTCACAGTGTAGACTCTCAGCTCTGGTCCGTGCATAGGTTGTTTCCAGCAATAGCAATGCAGACTTAGAGGGGAGAGCCACACGGCCGTGCCCCGCAACACCACACAAGACCATCCGGCCTGAATAAGAGAAGACAGTCAATTCATGAGAAAGCATTAGCCTTATGTCCTTAAAAGACCAAAGCTAAATTTTATTGAAATTGTCATGTTAGGAAGAATGGAATGTGTAATACAGGAAATTACTTCCTTTGTCTCATCATTTTCAACACAGATTAGCTTCTGTTAGTTGAGCACCTACTGTGTGCAGGGCACAGGGCAATGCACTTCACTGTGTCATCCGTAATCTCACAACGACTCTGCCTCACAGCTCTGCTCTCCCTTTTACCCCTAGTAAAATGAATTCCCAGGGAGGTTGTGGGACTTTTTAGTGCCTTGGACCCCTCTGGTGAGCTAGAGAAGCCTATGGACTATTTCCCAAAATAATATTTTTAAGTTCATAAGCTAAAATATATAATATTACAAAGAAAACCAATTATATTCCAATGCAATTGTCAAAATATTAAATTTATGAATTTTTGATATGTGCTTCTTAAGGCCTTAAATAAGAAAGCTTAGGTGCTGGGTGAATAGTTTCCATAATTTCAAATTAGTATGAATATAAACAATATTTTGAGATATCTGTTACAATTATACTGTGGTATCAAAATATCTGTGACATCTCTGGGTGCGAAGTCATAGACACTGCGAAAATACTATGATTAGTTGCCTATATTCATAACTGAAAGAAATGCTACATTTCAGTTAGAGGTTAGTGAAAGGTGTAATTTTTTAATTCAAGTTCACAGGTCTCCTGAGTTCTATCCACGGTCCCTTTAGGTCCACATACCCCAGGTTAAGAACACCTCAGGTAGGTGTCACCGTTACTAAGTAACTTTCAGAGCTGAACACAGACCCAAATTGATGCAATTCCAAAGTCGTTGCTTTTTCTTGTATGTCATGGTGCCTCCCCATACTATTACCTTGCTTTCCGTAAAAACTTCACATATTTTACTCATCATCATACTGCCCTGTGGGGGAGGTCATGGCACAAACAAATAATAAAAATTAAAATGTATATAATAAACCTTTTTTTTTAAACAAGGAACTTCCACAAATAATTCCAAGTATTCTGATTTCTTATGGAATCATACATTTTTCTCCACTGAGCCATGATTCTATTATAAAAATTTCTCTGACCTTATTTTTTACAAGGATCAGAGAAATTCAGTGACTTACCCACGTTCACACAGCTAGTAGATGACAGACTCGGGATTTGAACTCCTGGATCTTTTTGTCCTGTATTCTTATCATCCTTCAGGATTACCTGGATACCAAGGTAAAAAGATGTCAGATAATTTCTCTCAAAACCACATGGAATCCAGGCATGTCCAGGAGAAGTCCCATGTCTCCTAATCTCCAATCTGTTGTCTTGCCTCATACACATTGCACCTAAAAACCTACAACTCAGAATTTACCCACATATAGTTCTTCAATCGGACATGCAAACCATGTGCAATTACCAGACTTGAATAATTTAAGTGGTAGCTTGTATTTTATGTCATTGTCTGCAGTTGCTGATAAAACCCAAACAACAAGCAGGGAGGATTTTTCATTCCACCCTAAGCAGGTGGTAATTTAGTCTCTGGTCATTGCACTCCTGTCAGTTCTTTCCCAGGGGCTTTTCTCCCTTGCTTGATGCCAGTTAGTGCATTTTCCTTGACAGTCAATTCACTCTGCACCATTGCTCAGGCCATAAACATGATGTTCGACAAGCAGAAGGATTTGCAGAGAAGCCTTCCTGGGGCTTCCACCTTTCGCGATCACCGAAATTTCCCTGCAGATTTAGGTGACAACATAGGCCCATGTAATTTACAGATGGTGGGGCCAGTGTACCATCAGTTCTTGCCAACTCCCTCTCTCCTCTAATGAGATACGATTCAGCATGCCAAGACCAGAAATTGCATCTGGCTTTTGGAGTTGTCCCTGCCTTCTCAGCAGTGTCTGTATACATCTTTTCTTGACTGTGCCTGGCTTAGCCAACTCAATTTTTCATTTCAAGTTCAGAGTTTAGCAACTGTCAATACTTGGTTCTCTCGAAAAGCAGTCTCACCAAGGCAAATTGCATGCCCTTCTCTTTATATCAGATACTGCCCAAGTTTGCCTTTTGCCCAAACTAAGGTTAGCCAGAAAGGATAATTGGTGTCACCATCCCTACAACCAGAGAAAGAATGCACAGTGTTCTTTGGCAGTGTGTGTGAACTGCAGATTCCTCTGTACTTTAGTCTTCCAGGAAAAATAGAATCAGTTGTTGGTGCAGACTTGATTTATTTTTTCATTTTCATTATTGGGGCAGATTCATTTGGAGCAAATAAGCTGGGAATTTGCTTAGACTTGTTCTTCATTGTGACCATACAAACATTCCTCTTTCTTTTATTGGCCATTTTATCATTGTGTTCAGCACCAGCCACAGTCAGTGATGTACAATTCTCTTGGGCCAAACAAGTATGATGGAAAGCTGGTTTCTGTATCACATTCATCTTTGGTAGACGTCAGCCCTATTTTTGAAAACTCAAAGCTGGAATGCTTTTAATTAATAAAGGCACATTATGCGCTTAGCTCATTTACCCTTTAAAAATTTTTTTATGGTCTTTGGCATAGATTTCTCTAGGACTAAGGCATCAACATCTTATTTTCTAGAGTTTTAAAGGGGCAGGCACATATTTGTGTATAATATCAAAGTCAAAGAAATCTTAATTTAAACTTGAAAAGCTATTGTAAACCCTTCAATTTCTCCCTTAGGTCACCCAACATCCTTGTAGCCCCTAAAAGATGTTCAATACAAAAGACAGGTCTTGGCTCTAGAATTCTACCTGATAAGACTTTTTTTCCCCATCTTCGAAATAACCAGAGCTTTGCCCATGGCTGTCATCTCTTCCCATCTGTTAATAAGTTTATTACATGAACTGTGAATTATGAGACTCATTCTGTTATGTAGAGAATAATACTGTTTATGGCAAAGCAAATTAATCAGGAATTTCATGTGGGCTTCCATTTAATTGTATTTTGTTTCTTTGGCTCACCATGTGTTTTTGAGATTCATCCATGCTATTGCATGTATTAGCACATGTTTTGTTTTTGCTTGTCATATCCATTCTCCCAATGATGATCTTTGACTATTACAAGTAGAGAGTATGTGAACGTTCTTGTTCCAGTCTTTTTGTGGATATAGCATTGATCTCTCTTTGGTGTATTTCCAGAAGTGGAATTGCTGAGGCATGGTGTAGTGTGTATTAGAAACAGCCAAATAGTTTTTGCCAGCGGTTGAACCACTGCACTCTCCTACAGGCGAGGAATGAGACTTCAGTAGTTTTGCCTCTTGACCAACACTGTACTATCAGCCATTTCAGTTTCATTCATTCTGGTGGTTGTCTAGTGGTATTTAGAGCAATATATTTTTGGTCCATCATACCTCTTTATTTTTGGTATATAAAAATGCTAAAATAAGAATAGGGATTAAAAATGGAAAGAAATAAGCACTCAGATTTCATCAACAAATTAGATGCTTTTATCTTTCCCTCCAAGTGTTTATCCACACATATGTTTAAAAATTGTGATAAACTCTTTATAAAATTTTGCTTTGTCACTTATGTTTTTCTAGATTGCTATGCAATAATAAGTAGTTTTTAAAAACCCTGGCAATGTGAATCGACAAATATGGCTGGTAAGAAGACATTAGTCCACCTTTTTACGAATAAAAGTGTGGGTCTGTTGAATCCTGCCTTTACCACTGTAAGAAAGGGCAGACAGTCAGAAAACTGTGGAGTGCCACTGTTTTCTATTTTCTCCTCCTGTGCCCAAGCATAGAACCCCACAGGTGTGCCTGAGCCATTCCTGCCCATGCCTCTGGGAGGGATGTGGCCAGACAGGATGCAGCTGAACCTGTAGTGTCTACTCCACTGCTCCCACAGAGCCCCTGTATGCATCTTGCTCTGCTAGTGGCTTTGACCCACTGCCCAAAGAGTGAAACTATGTAAGGTATTTCTTTTAAAAAATGAGAACAGCTTTTTTTTTCTAAGAGTAAACGCAATGTGCCTAAGTATACGGATGTACATAATAAAAGTGTAAAGAAGTGCATGGCATAGAGAACTATAAAAGCCAGGATCACCGTTATCTCTAGGGGCAAGAGTACCACAGGAAAGAGTAGGGAAAGGGCTTCACCTGTGTTGGTAGCATTTTATTTCTTAAGCTGGAGGTGGGTTTACAAGTTTTTGTTGCAGGGTTCTTTAAACCATTTTGAAATCTTAATGTTTTAGTCAGTTCATTCTCATTATTAATGATTCACATACCAATGAATGATATAAAAGAGAAATGAAAATATATTTCCACCACCATGCACAGGAAATACTCCTCTTAACATTTTGGCCCATGTCTTTCCAGGATTTTGTGTGTTCTATTCTCTCTCTCTCTCTCTCTCTCTATATATATATGTATATATATATGTTAATGTTTTATATATACACATTTATTAATGTATGAACATATCCACAATGAAATGTGTGTGTGTGTATATATACACATATATATATAAAGAGAGAGAGAAAATATAATATATAAATGGAACATACTCTATACTCCCTTTTTTTTTTTTTTTTTTCTTTGGCTGTGTTGGGTCTTCATTGCTGCACATGGGCTTTCTCTAGTTGAGGCAAGCAGAGGCTACTCTTCTTGGGGTGCGCAGGCTTCTCATTGTTGTGGCTTCTCTTGTTGCAGAGCACAGGCTCTAGGCATGCACGCTCAGTAGTTGTGGCTCACGGGCTGTAGAGCGCAGGCTCAGTAGTTGTGGTGCACGGGCTTAGTTGCTCTGCGGCACGTGGGATCTTCCCAGGCCAGGGCTCGAACCCGTGTCCCCTGCATTGGCAGGCGGATTCTTAACCACTGCACCACCAGGGAGGCCGTATACTCCATTTTTATAATCCTCCCTTTTTAAACAAATTTCATTGTGGAACTATTTATATATTAATAAACACAGCTATATATTATCATTAAAATGGGTATGTATTAGCCTATGTATAAGTTTACTATAAATTTATTTAAACCAGCCCTTTCTTGATGAACATTTAGGTAGTTTTCCTTCTTTTTTTTCTTTTTTTTTGTCATTAATATAAAAACAATACAGCAATGAACAACCAGAATTTACATCTTTTGCACACTAGTCCAGTTATTCCCTTAGGATGAACATCCATCAGGGGAATTGCTGAGTCTGAAGATGTGTACAGCTGAAATTTAGATAAATTTCACTGAAGTATCCTCTAGAAATGGGTTCCAGTGTAGAATGTCTAAGAATCTGTTCTGTCCTTCCTTATCTTCAGTGGGAATTAGGATTCTTTTGACCCTTTGCCAGCTTGAAAAACTTAACCACCTAAAAACATATTTATATAAACATTGTTATAATTTTCACCTATTTGATTCAGCATCTTATTAAGATAATGTTTTTTTCTCTTTACAAAGCACTATCTCGTCATGGTGGAAACTTAGTAAAATAAAGAAGATAATGAAAAACCTTAAATATCTCCACCCAGAGTTAATCACGGTTAATATTTCTGGATATTTTCCCCTAGTTGTTTTTCTTGTGCATATTTTTCCAGAATCATACCATACAGGGAATTCCTTCATCTGCTTTTCTCACTTTCTTAACTACATTTAGAGTGTTTTTTTGGTCTCTAAATATTTTTTGAAATAATCATTTGGCAGCACTAATACCTAGAACTTATTCATCCATTTCCTGTGCTGGCCATTGGACTGTTTTATATTTTTCAGTGTTATGAATGATGCCATGATTCCCTCTGACCTGTTTCTAGAACTGGGATTCAAGACTGTGAACACTTTAACACTGATACAGAGTATCAAAGTATTTCCATAAAGGCTGTAGTCATTTTGATTCTTACCAGTAGTGAACAAGAATATTTCACTATTTCCTTGCTGACATTAAGGATTATCATTGTAAAAGACTTTTGCCAAGTTAATATTAAGGAAGACGTGGCATATGGTATTTATGACCGACTAGTGTGACGGATCCCAGTTTTTCGTGTAACAGGACCATGGCACAGTCAGAAGAGGGCTGGATCCTTTCAACACATGAAAGAAGTGTAGAATTTCCAGGTTGTCTTCTGGAATCCCTTCCAAAAGGGTACTTACTGAATGTGAGATCCAGCTTGAAGCCAAGATTTATACCCCCGGACCCCATAGAACAATGATCAAGTCATTCATATACATTATAGAGTCCCTTGTTTGAAACTGAATGACTAGATAAACATTCGTGTGACTCCTGAGGAATAAAGATCATCCTGTGTTTAGATTTGCCCCTTCCTTCTCACCATTTGTGATCAGTCTGTGAAAATCACAAAGGTTCTAGAAGAGTAGAGAACCAGATGTAAGAGGGTGGAAAGGAGATAAGTGTGCTGCCGGGTTTCTGGTCCTCTCTCTTTTCAGCAGCCCCTCCCTCCAGCTCCCCACTTTCTTCCCATCCTCCCAAAATGAGCAGAAGTCTAAGATGAGAAGCTAAATAAGAAATAGTAATTGGGCCTTTTCAAATCTCTTGGTTTGGAATTGACGTAGACCCTGACTAGCCCAGGTCCTTAGATCTATGAAGTCCATACCATCTTGCAGTTAACCTGGGTGTCCCAGCTTGTTTTCTTCTCTTGTCTGAACTTAAGCAGCTGGAAGTTTAAGCCGCTACCTCATCTTTGCTGCTTGCACTGCTTCTTTGCAAGTTACCGGATCAGAATCCCAGACCCCGAAAGGAATTAAGAAAGAACTGGAAAGGACTTTCCAAGCAGGGTACCACGGGAAGGTCAGACAGTCAGGATCATCCCTTGAGAGTTTCCGAAGAATTTTGTTTATTCAAAAGCTTTCACTCATATAAAAGCGTGAAAATAAACCTGCCTTTCCCACCAGAGAGATTTGGCCACCAGTAACGATTGTGGCAGACTGTTATCCTGCTTCTCCTCTGTATTTACAGAGGCTCAGAGAAGGGATAATGCATTTTATGGACTTCATCTCATTACAGGTCTGGCCACATTCCATATGTCATTGGTGCCCTTGCCTTCCAGGAGTCTTTCCTCCCTCCTCCTGACCACCCCCCGCCCCCCCACCCATGAACGTAACTGTGTCCAGGGTCAGCCTTGACTTGTGTTTTTCTCACTTGTGACAGGAATAGAATTTTGCATCTCACTCTCCACCTCCATCATCCATTGCCAAACCACCTCAATTCCCTCATCGCCACTTCAGTCTGCACAAAGTGAGGTTTCATTATTATATTTGCAATAAGAATACTATAAATTATGTAAGGCTGGTGTAAGAAAGAGTGGGTGGAGATTGAAAAACAAAATCACTCTCTTCCCAAGTTTAACTCAAACCCAGCATCTTTACAAGGTACCTTCTCGGAAGAGCCTGGCGTTGTGTTAGTGGGAGTCTTACCCTTCCCTGTAGAGTTCCTGAGTGTACTGTATAGTGTTAATGTGTTGAATACTTTTTCCTTTAGCAAATCTTCTAGAACTGAGAAGTGATGCCAGCATGCTGCTCATAAAGCATTGGCTTTTCCTGATTACATTTCCATGTTTTGCAATTGCAGGGGAAGGAGAATTCAGATCCTTCCAGTAGCTTTCCAATTGAACATTCACGACAAACTGCAGAAACATTTGTGTCCAAGCGACATGTCACTTGACAGTTCGTATTTTTCTGTCCCATCTTGTTTTTGTATGTGCAGTGGCCGCACTGGTCATGTGTTTTTATTCATGTAGTCATATCTTTATACCCTGCCGCCTGACTTGTTCTAGAGATGGAACAAGACAAACTTCAGAAGTTAAATTCAAACAAGATGTGAGGGAATGAGTTTCTTTTAGGGATAAGGGAGGAATCCTTCTGGTCAGGAAGGATTTATGATTTTTGGCTTTGTTTTCCTCTTTCGTTTTTCATTAGTCTTTAGACTTAACCAAAATCTAATGTGCTCAAGATTTATAAAACACAACAACCTTTGCTTTCTTGTCAGGAGTAAAGACTAAGAAGGGTTAATCAGCCTTCTACCGAATATACTCACAGGTAGTCTAGAAAGATGTGTCACATAGAAATATAACATTTTTTAAACAGAGACACGTTTACCAGTCTTCTTCGTGTAGTCAAATTTGAGGAAATTTAAGGATGTTTTGATTCATGGCCCTTATTCATCTCAAGCAGTAGTTTTGAGATGTCAGGAGACTTGAGTGATAGGCATTTATGTGTGTTAATATTAGCTATAAGGAAAATATATGTATCTGTGCTGTGCAAGAAAATAAACATGTTCAGACCTTCCTTGAATGCTGTCACCAAGTTCTCCTTTATCGTAGACTTTGCATAAAGAATGGATGCATTTTTATTAGATGTCTAACTTTTTGTTTGCTTATTTGTGTTATAAAACAAAATCATGGAGCAGTTATCTTGGGTGTACAGCAACTTGAAGAAATAAGAAATGCAGCATTTTGGTACTGTCAAGAGTTATGATCTTTTCTTGGATTTCGTGCTGAAGAGCAGTATGTACATATTTTAACCTTTGAGTCTGATATGTACTGAAATGTGCAGTGTCAGTGCCTGTAAATGAAACCCTGTAGCTGTCACAGCTGTCTTGACTTCTTCTGAAAAATCTACAGTGTCTTTCTAGTCGTTCTCATGCTGATAATGTTAGAAAAAAGAAACACATGCGAACATACACACTTACAGTCACAGATACCACAATAAATTCCAGACCACAAGATATACTGGGAAAGTCTCTCTCTCCTTTTTTTTTTTTTAAATGAATTTTCTTGAGATTAGCTTAAGCATTTTAGCCAATATTTTAAGGGCTAACAGACTCATGGGTTAACCATCATTGGCATCTGAAGGTGATCCAACCAGCCATGTAGGTAGGATTCATGATCACCAGAATAGGTTGGTTCCTTTTTCCTTTGGTTTCCTTAGTCATCTCCTGCTTAGGTCCTTTAAAAAAAAAAAAAAATTAATATGCTGTGTAGACCACTAATGAAAGCCTGGATTTCTCAATTATTAAGGAAATCCTAGAGTAAGCTTTGAAGATGGTGGACGAGAGTTGCATCATTTATATTCTACCCTCCTAACACAATACTTTGTGTGTTCCTTTACATCTTTTGAGTCCCATTCTAATTTTATAGGCATTTATGAACGCTTAGAATCAAGACACATTTAACTGTGTCATTTCATGAGCACTTTTCCATGTTGCCACATCTTCAAAGTGACTTTTTTTAATGACCACATAATATTTCATAACATAGAATTCACAGAAACATGCTATCCATTTTGTCATGATGGCCACTTACGAGCTCTCATTATTATAGATTATGTCAAAGCAAACATCTTTCACTGTGCTAGTAGTTTTTCCCTTTTAGATTATTTCCATAGGACCTTTTCTCAGAAGTGGATGCTCTTTGCCATTGAGTCTCCAACTTCTTCTGCCCCAGTGTGCACATTGGATGATTATCGTCATTACACATTCCCAAGGGAAAACTTCGATTTCTACTACATCCTAAAACATTTTGGGGAGGAGGCTCTAGGTGAAGCCCTAGAGCAGTTCACACTTGGCATCACTATTTTTTGTGTTCATGAGTAACCGGTTCCTGTGTAAGCATCACTCTCCACTTAAAAAATGTTAGAGAAAGTACTGCTCACATGAGGCTAACCTTACGCCTACCTCAGCTTTTTAAAAATGGAGTCTTTTCCAAACACCAGTCTATTTGCTGTTACTTGTACTGTTACTTATGATACACTCCAAACATGTGCAAGATCCCAGGATCGACAGCCGCCTGCATGCCACCATTTTAACTTAAGAGGAGTTACCACAGGGAACCAGCGACAGGCAATTCAGAATTTGAAATGAAATAGAGAGCAAGAGTCTTATCCTCCAAAAATGAGCTCTTTGGAGAAATGTCTATTTAGGTCTTCTGCCCATTTTTGGATTGGGCTGTTTGTTTTTTTGATACTGAGCTGCACGAGCTGTTTAATCCTTTGTCAGCTGTTTCATTTGCAAATATTTTCTCCCATTCTGAGAGTTGTCTTTTTGTCTTGTTTATGGTTTCCTTTGCTGTGCAAAAGCTTTTAAGTTTCATTAGGTCCCATTTGTTTATTTTTGTTTTTATTCTCATTACTCTAGGAGGTGGGTCAAAAAAGATCTTGCTGCAATTTATGTCATAGAGTGTTCTTCCTGTGTTTTCCTCAAGGAGTTTTATAGTGTCCGGCCTTACATTTAGGTCTTTAATCCATTTTGAGTTTATTTTTGTGTATGGTGTTAGGGAGTGTTCTAATTTCATTCTTTTACATGTAGCTGTCCAGTTTTCTCAGCACCACTTATTGAAGATGCTGTCTTTGCTCCATTGTATATTCTGGCTTCCTTTGTCATAGATTAAGTGACCATAGGTGCATGGGTTTATCTCTGGACTTTCTATCCTGTTCCATTGATCTATATATCTGTTTTTGTGCCAGTACCATACTGTCTTGATTACTGTAGCCCTATAGTATACTCTGAAGTCAGGGAGTCTGATTCCTCCAGCTCTGTTTTCTTTCTCAAGATTGCTTTTGCTATTTGAGGTTTTTTGTGTTTCCATACATATTGTAAAATTTTTTGTTCTAGGTCTTTGAAAAATGCCATTGGTAATTTGATAGGGATTGCATTGAATCTGTAGATTGCTTTGGGTAGTGTAGTCAACATCACTAATTATTAGAGAAATGCAAATCACAAGTACAATGACATATCACCTCATACCAGTCAGAATGGCCATCATCACAAAATCTACAAACAATAAATGCTGGAGAGGATGTGGAGAAAAGGGAACCCTCTTGCACTGTTGGTGGGAATGTAAATTGATACAGCCACTATGGAGAACAGTATGGAGGTTCCTTAAAAAACTAAAAATAGAACTACCATGTGACCCAGCAATCCCACTACTGGGCATATACCCAGAGAAGACCATAATTCAAAAAGATACATGCACCCCAATGTTCATTGCAGCACTGTTTACAATAGCCAGGACATGGAAACAACCTAAATGTCCATCAACAGAGGAATGAATAGAAAAGATGTGGTACATATATACAATGGAATATTACTTAGCCATAAAAAGGAACGAAATTGGGTCATTTGTAGAGACGTTGATGAACCTAGAAACTGTCATACAGAGTGAAGTAAGTCAGAAAGAGCAAAACAGATATCATATTAACGCATATATGTGGAATCTGAAAAAATTGGTATAGACGATCTTATTTACAAAGCAGAAATAGAGACACAGACGTAAAGAACAAATGTATAGATACCAAGGGGGTGAGGGGAGGGATGAATTGGGAGATTGGGATTGACATATATACACTATTGATACTGTGTGTAAAATATATAACTGATGAGAACCTATGGTATAGCACAGGGAGCTCTACTCAGTGCTCTGTGGTGACCTAAATGGGGAGGAAATTCAAAAAAGAGGGGATATATGTATACGTACAGCTGATTCACTTTGCTGTACAATAGAAACTACCACAACATTATAAAGCAACTATACTCCAATAAAAAATTTAAAAACAGCAACAAAAACAAAAAGAAAACAAAAATGAGCTCTGATCCTCTTAACAGGTAGAAACACAGCCACAAAGCTACACCGTTTCAAATTTGGAGTTAACTGAAATTTAGCTGTGATAGGGAGGAAGGTGATTATTTTTGTACTCCTAAAATTCTCATTGACTTAACCAATAGAAACTAAGCTTGCAGAATGCCATATGCCAAACTGTACCTGGGGTATATGACAATATATTCCCCAGAAAATTTGCAGTCTTACTATCTGTGTTCACCTTGATTTACAGAAAATCAACCCCAAAGAATTCCACGTCAAAGCACGATATACTTTGGAATTTGAATTCCCTAGTTCTGAAAGCTTCACTGTGCTTCAGTTTGCTTGGTTTATTAAATTAAAGAGGTAAATGCTAACGCTATACAGTGATATTTTAAAAGAAAAGATGGCGGGGAGAATCTTTTATGCTCACCTCTGAGGAACTTTAGCCTATTGATTTAAAGGAGGCAAAAAAGATTTGCAGTTTATTCCAGACAGGCATATGTAGGATTATTCCACAACCAGGCCAAAGTTCAAATTCCCTACAATATCAGGGGAAATTCTCTCTTCAGCATGTTACTGTTTTAAAAACAACTGCCTTTCTGGCTGATTAAAAGTGATTTTAACTGTAGTGCTAAATACCACAATGAAGGCAGCAGATAGGGAAGTGCTTGCATGTCTATTTGCTTTTACTCTAAGCCTGGCCATTAAAGGTAATTAATTTATGGCCTGGCAAAGCCTGCTGCCTTTCTTCTATGGATTTGTTAGTTCTGCATGCAGTATGGGATTCCAAATATAACTTGTATCCACCGGTTCTGATCCCTTTGGTTTCCCTTGTCGCTTGGAGATTTCAGGATTAGCATGAAAGCCTTCTGTTTTTAGAAAAGCAAGTCTTGACTCTCTGGTTTGGGCAAGGCTGTGAATCACCCAGTCATTAGAGCCAGTTGGATTCTTAACATGTAAGGCTATGGGCCTCATAAGAATTTTCTAAATATCACCATGAACACTCTTACCCTTTTCTAATATAGAGTCAACAAAATTAAGCACATTCACAATCAGAAAATTTTCAAGAAAAATTATTTGATACTTCTTACCGCCACGTATTTTCTTTCCTATGCCACTCATCTTGTATCTGGTAAATTCTCAAGTTAAGTGAGACAGTCCATTTTGTGGTAAACCATGTTTTTGCACATGGAGGACTGTCAGGAATTCATATCCACCAAAAGTTGATATGCAGAAAGCAGGAACGTTTACGATTATTATTTAAATACTCTGTTATTATGGCTGAGATGCCATCTTCATTTTATAAATGAAACTGAAGCTAAAAGGAGGTTACTCACCAGTAGTGGAGCTGAGATTTGAACTTGGGTCTTTCAGGTTCCAAAACACCGAACCAGCACAGCATTCTGCCTCTGGGTGATTACAGTAGATCTTTGATACCCATGATGGAAAGATCCTGAGAGCATCCTGAATCCTTAGATTCTTAAATACCATCATTCCGCCTTACAATTAAAGTACAGCATTCCACTGGCTCAAGCTCCTACTGAGACTGTTTTAATGATCACATTTCCTTGTTTTATATAAAATGTCTAATGGACAAGACCATACCATAGAGCTGATCAAAGTCAGCATTCCAATCTTTAATTTATCCAAAAGTGATTTCTTCTATAATCAGGCGAAACCCATCTTTCCTGCCATCACTAGATCTCACAGTCAGCTTTCTTTGGGGGGAATATCTTCCTGAAAGATAAACTGTTTAATGTCATTACCAGCATTCCTGAACATGTGTTTGGTGACGAACTGTAAACAGTTTCTCTCACTAATGAGGTGGTACAGGGCAGTCACTGGGGCCAGGTCACCTCCTATGCCGCTCACCCACACACACCAGCCTCGGGCAGCAGTCAGAATTGAGAGTCCTGCCTCAGCCAGTTGTATCACACATACAAATCATGGGTATTATAATTGCCTGTCATGGGTCTGTGGGAGACAGTACAGCTGAATGACTAAGAACACAGCCTCTGGGGACAGACTACTTGGGTTCAAATTTCATCTCTCCCTGTAATACGCTGTGCAGCCTTGGGCCAGTTACTTAACCTCTCTGTGCCTTAGTTTTCTCATTGTAAAATAGGGGCAATAATAGCTACCCTGTAGGCTGTTGTAAATAATAAATAAGGTAATACATGGAAGCATCTAGACCAGTGCCTGGCATGTATCAGTAGTAAGCACTATATAATTGATAGCTGATACCGTCCTCTAAGTTTCTTATAGAAGAAAGTTTAAATTGTAAGTCCTCCAATGCCAGGTTTCCATTCTGATGAAGAGATTTTATTTACACGGTTGGCTGCTCCATTGCCTTCTCTCTCATGCTCTCTTTGTAACAGCCTAATTTTTCTCCTACTGTCTTTGGCCTGTCATGCTTCTTTGTGACTCCTCTTGTTCTTAACTGTGCCTGTCTTCTATTCTTCCTGCCTTCAGGGTCTCCCAGGGACTCACCCCTGTGGTTTCTTCCTTTTCTGCTTACCTTCCACCAGTTTTCATCTCCCAGCAGACTCTTCTGCCAGGTCATGAGTAGAGGGAACAGTTTGAGCTGGAGAGGTGCTGACACAGCCTCCTGGGTCACTCTTGGAAGCCAAGCTTTCTCCCTCCAGAGTTCACCCTTCTGCAGCTTTACTTTTTACCAGGTTTCTCAGATTCCCACTCTGCAGATATGCCAACCTGCACCTGTCAGGACAACCACAGCAGCCTCAGCTCTCTCTGCTGCCCAGAACATGTGCACAGGAAGGCTGACGTGCACCTCAAGCCACGGCGTAACTTCTTTGTGTGCTGCAGAACACAAAGGAGCCCACCTGCAACAGCGGCAAAGCCCCCCCGAAACTGTTAGAGCCCACCAGTCGCCACGTTTCTACACCAGGCCTCTTCTCAGTCTTCATGCTGTTCATCATGGGTTATCCCCAGATGAATGTAACCTACAGAAATTTCATAGGCAAGATAAGTGCAGAGCCCCCCCGAGAAAGGAGAGACATGCAGGTTAAAAATTAGCACGTAGAAACCAGAGGTTCTCTCTCCCCAAAGAAATTCTCACTACAGGACTTTTGGGGTACTTTCAGTCATGTGGTTTAAAAGAGATGCCTGAATTGTTGACTATATAAAAATTTCCAGTGGAAAGGCTGTTTAGTTAAATAAACACAATGAGTCTAATGAACTAGGAATTTAGGTTTTGAAATTTGCTTTTTTTTTTTTTCTGTTAGAAAGTTGCTCACAGATGTATACCTTTTCCGAAGAGAAGAATTGGGGGAATTTAAATGCATTTTTAGCTGAGTAAAGTAGATGTTGAGGTTACAGTATTTCGTTCCAGGTCCACTGTGGACCGTCCTTACATTGCAGTACTGATTGGTGTCATCTGGCCTTATCATCTGTGAAATAAAGATAATATATGCCTACAAGTGTTAGGTATTGTACTTTAGGAGAGACAGAAATAGAAATGTGGTCTGTACACTCAGGTAAGATGACATACGTGGAAACTTAGATAAAATGCAAAGTATGTCACAGGGCATATTGTGCCAAGTTAGCAGCTCGGATGGTCAGTGCTATGACTTCAGAGGAATTGAAGTAGTCAGGGAAGCTTCATGGAGGAGGGAGAAACTAAGTTGGACTTTGCAGTATAAATAGGAGTTAGCTAGCTAGAGAGGAAAGAGAATGGCATTCCATGTAAAAGGAATGGAAGAATAAATGGCTCAGAGGTATTTCCTGAGATTTGTCCAGAAGACCCTGAGTATGACTAGAAAGTATCAGGAACATCCTAATTAAAATCTTAAGTCTACTGTTTAGTTTGTATGGCAGTTAGGTTAGATTACCTAACCTCAGGGCCACAATTTTCTCATCTGTATAGTGAGGCTAATAAAGAAAAGTTAATAAAAAGTCTGCATAGTTCTGAACACTCAGTAGGCATCTCCCCAAATATTTGCTGGTATTATTTATATTACTACTGCCATCACTATTCTGCCACCACTACTACTGTTGCTAATCACCACTCCTCTACTTTTCCTGTTACTGCTTTTACGATCACTGTTACTATTAGTGCCACACTGATTCCTAGTAGCAAGTCGCGTCCCAGTTTTTTGCCTGATTGTCCCTCCCCCCAACCCACCCCATCATCGTCCATTTCCTCTTCTCCTCTCCCAAAATTCTTTGTGAGGGGACCTGACTTGGACACAGCAGGGTGGGTCTGGTGCAGGCTGGACCGAAAAATCAAATTCCAAGACTCAGTTCAAAGCGAAAACATTTGACATTACTCGAAAGTTATGGTGAATAATGAGTCACACAGTATTGGACCCTCAGGCTCATAACAGGAGGGAACCAGAGAACCTGGACTGGGCTTCCGGTTCGACTGGAGCCGTTTCGTAGAGCGCCAGGGAGGCTTCGGATGAGCTGTGGAACCTGGCTTGCTTGATGGCGCACCAGCCCCGCGTGCCCAGCAGCACGCACGCTGCGCTGACCCACTGATGGTGGTTGCGTCCGACAGCTCTGTTGTCACTCTTCCTGCTTTCCCCTTGATTTGGAGCTGGTCGTGTGGCATTTCAAAGAAATGGTTTCTACCTACTTGCTTTAGAAGGCATTCCTTCCCTTACAACATTTGAACTGCTCTTTAATAGAAACTAAGCATCAACCACCTTAATGATATGTATCTTAAGCCTTTTCTTGTCGAGCTATCCTGAATATCAGATGCATCCTTTCAGAACAGGAGAAGATGTGAAGATATACAAAACTGGCAAAACCCATGCATTGTTTCTTAAATATGCCTGTATGCCATTGCAGAGCAATGAATCTATAAAGGAATAAGAGGAGTAGGTATGTAGGAGTAGATTAATAAGGTGACCCCCATTCCTTGCACCTGCTCTGTGTGATAAATAATAATAATTTCCAATTCTCATTCCTGATACATTAGGCCACTCTCAAGGTTTCTGTGTGTGTGATGACCTACTCCCTCATTTCTTATTTCGCTGACCAAGGTCTCCTACTGCACAGATATGTAGAACTTGTCTGGCAGGTATGTTAGATAGGTGTTTTATTGCTGCATCTGGAGGTCTGGATTATTTTACATGCTATTCTTAGAATTTTCAATTAGCAAATTTTAATTAACTAATTGAGGTTTCATATTAAGAAGCTTTTATGATTTGTCATAGTAGTCTAGCTGTGTGTGCACCCTATTCTATTAAGAAGCCATTAAATCCTTAGAAACAGCCTGTGAATTCATTAATCTTACTGTATAATTGCAGTAATCTGGATATAGAGCCAGGAGCATTTGTAAGGCAGTGTCTTAAAATACGAGGATCTTCTAGATGGTAGGACATTACAACAATAGAGCTGGGCTAGGGAAGAAAATACAATACCCCACATAACCTGAAGCACCCCATTTGGAGTTATTTTTGAGTCAGTTTTTATTCATCCATTTTTTTATACAACTATATCTGATGTTCTGGAAGTTTACAACACTTCGTACCAGCGGCATGACTTGAAATCCTGCAGAAGCATACCTGTAAGGTAAACCAGCCTAAGATGTCGCTTCCTCAGAGACCACCTTGAGCATCACTCCTTGTGTCGCCATTCCCTAGAAAATAAAAAGCACAAAATAGGTTTATTTTGTAAATAAAATAAGTAAGCACTGAAAACTACTTCTGAAGTGCCAGGTGAGGTCTAGTATCTAGGATACAGAAGCTAGAAATTTCAGGAATAAATATGGCCAACTGATTCAGGTTCTAACCCTTGTTCCTGAAGGTCACAGGAGGAGTGCTTTGAGGATTTAAATACAGTTCACTTACCCAGGAGATTCAGAGATTCGTATGTCAGATGCAGACAAGCCTTTGTACCTAGAGGGACAGGGAGGGGAAAATTCAGACTCAGGGCAGAACAGAACTGAATCAGCAGCACACACTTTCCATCACCAAAAGGCTTTATGAGTTACCACACTTAATTATTCTGTTAAAACTCAAAAGCAAGATTTGCCATTGTTCATGTACAGCCTTGACTCTGTGGGATCTCAGATAAACAGACTCTTACTTCAGTGGTAGCACTTCAAAAGTCTACTGCCCCTCGGGTCCCCAGGCCCCCAAGAGACTGAACTTACAGTTTGCAGATGTTCTCTTCACACTGGTCCTCTGTCGTGGAGGCAGGTGTCTGCGGCAGCCAGGCTTGGCCTTAGGCAAAATGGTGAGGTGGTTGAAGTTTGCTGTGACTGCATTTTCACCCCATCCTCCTTTGTGTGACTTTTCTGGGGTCCTCTGGACTTGTGCCCAATAGCCCTTACACAAAGGGCCTTCTCCTCCAGAGAGCGGTCCCTGGCATTTTTGTGAGGAGAGAAAAAACTTTCTCCTCAGTAGCTTTGAGAGTCTGCGTTGGGGGTGAAGAATGGGATAGAATAAACGTCAATTCCAAGTAGAGGGGGCATTAGGGAATAATAATGAGCTACTCATAAGGTTCAAGGGCACAATCACAGCCTAATACATTACCCTCCCTGATAGCATTCCCATGTTAAAATATGTTTTGAATGCCTGAATCATAAACCCAAAGATCTTGATCTCAGTAGGGGTCTTGGGACACATGACAGAATCAGTGAGAGAAGTAATTGAGTCAGAAGACCCCTTGTTTTATATGAGTCGCTGGTCATGTGCTGTCATGGGAACACCAAGGGTAATGAGTCGATCTGGATATAGGGACCATGTTAGCCCATATATCACCTTCTACGCTGGACTTCACTGCAGCTCTCGGATCTGGATAAAGGTTCTGATCCTTATGCAGTGCCTTTAAGATCTGCTGCACCCTACTCAAGGCCTTTCTTGGTCCTCCCATTACTCCATCCACACTACACCTACTCACCCCCCCAACCCACCCAATCAGAACACAAGTTCCTCTGCTCGTTTCTCCAGTGCTCTATTAGTTCCATAAATGAGGCGAGCATGTCCCAAAGTGAGTTCTTCACAGCACTCATCCCATGAGATGCTCTCCAGAAGAAGTATCTTATGGACAAGCAAGTGTGGAAAATGGTGTATGTCCTAGTTACCTACTCATGATGCAAGTTTGAAAGGTTCGCAATGGAAATTAAAAGCCTCTGAGAATTTTTTTTTTATTGAAGATATCTGATTAACCCTGTTTAGCCTAGGGGTTCCCCCACTTATTTGACTGTAGAACCCTTTAGGAAGTGACCCTTTAAGTCAAGGTCATGCCTAATTGTGGCCTCACATATTAAAACCACTCCAAGCTGATATTTTTGTGTAAAAACATGCCTTTTTAGTGACACCCTCACAATCATTTGTAAAATAAAAAATGCAGTCAAGGGGCTTTCCCTGGTGGCGCACTGGTTAAGAATCTGCCTGCCAATGCAGAGGACACGGGTTCGAGCCCTGGCCTGGGAAGATCCCACATGCCGCGGAGCAACTAAGCCCGTGAGCCACAATTACTGAGCCTGCGCGTCTGGAGCCTGTGCTCCGCAACAAGAGAGGCCGCGACAGTGAGAGGCCCGCGCACCGCGATGAAGAGTGGCATCTCCGCAAATGGAGAAAGCCCTCGCACAGAAACGAAGACCCAACACAGCCAAAAATAAATATAAATAAATACATAAATTATAAAAAAAAAAAAAAAAATGCAGTCAAGTCACTGAGCAGGAACTGGGGGTGGGGGAGAGAGTAGAGAAAGAAGCCTGTCCCAAAATTGTAACCCCAAATTGGCTGCACCCAATTTCACAAAACAACAGTTTGTTCTTGTCCCCACAGAAAGCCTGTAACTCAAAGAATCTGAGTCAACTTCTTGTTCTTTTTTTAGAAGCCAGGAAACTTACAGGGCTTTGGGGAGGCAATGTCCATCAGGAAAACACTCTCTAGAAAGCTAATTAAAAGTCCTTGAGTACTGAAGGTGTTTCAGGGAAACAAACCATCCCAGTCCCATTGGAAAGGTCTCTGTCAAAAGCAGCCAAGAGCATTAACTTAGCACCATTATAAATGAAATGATGTAAATTACACCTCTTTTTCTAAAAACACATTGAATTCAGGGAATGCATGTTGGCTTGATTTTCATATGAGCTACAAAGGATGTGTTTCACTTATTACCGCTCTTTTCTATTACTTCACAAATCTGGCAGAGACTGACGTTGCATATGTAAAAGACTAACATATATTTTAAGAAGTATATGTAGGCCAAACCACAGGAATTTATTGGCCAACCTCCTTAATTGTCATGAATTTAGAAGAAGTCAATTAAGAGAGTCCTGTGTGAGCCCGGAAAGTCAAGGGTGGTACTGAGAGAGAGGTCTCGTTCACAGATTGGGGCCGAGCCTGCCGGGTCCTCCAACCATGGGCCTCGAGTTCATGCATTTGATTTCCACGCGTTGGTCACCTTTATACATGGCAGGTCGGCACCCGAAGCCACCTTTCTTTGAGTGAATTTGGCCTTCATATGTGCGCTGACCAGTCACAGCAGTGAAAGATTGCTGGAGTACAAGGCTGGACTTCTCCTCTGGGGGGTGGAGGACAGGATTGATATTGCAGGAGGACAAGGAGGTCCCACAAAAGCCACCATTCTAAATAAGCGTTCCCGGACTCAGGGGTCACACTCACTGCCCACCATGCCCCATCCCCTATCCAGCATCCCTCTGCAGGGGGCTGCAGGCACTGAGCTTCTTCAGGGCCATCTTCGTCAACACTGCATATAATCACTGGGACCTCACCCACCCCCAGCCAGGCTGGGCAGAGTAGCTGGGGAGGAAAGTCAGTGATGGGAAGCAGGGAAAACACGATGGCACCCACAAACCCACATGTTTACCGATAGGAGCTGTAATGGGTTGGCCCCTGAGGTGGACTCCTAACAGAGAGGGACAAAGGATGTTTGTCAGAAGCCTCTGGGATGTCGGCAGTTAGTAATTTAAAGCCTCATCTTTGCCTGGGAGAGGCCGGCTGAGGGGTGAGTACGCACACTGCCCCGAGGGGCCTGGTGGGACACCAGGGCAAGGCAGGAGTTGGAGGTCCCGAGAGCCACCAGTCACAGCGGCGAGCACCAGGGCGTACTGTCTTACTCACCACGCTGGGGCGGTGTTCATACTGTTGCTGTAGCTTCACTGATGAAATCTCCAGTGAGAAATCTCACAGTCCGTGTTTTCCCCAGGTCGTTGTGGAGCAGTGTTCATTTCATTAACTTCTCGCAAACTCAGCCCATAACTTAAATGGGTATGGTTTTGTGGGGTTTAGTTTTGTTTGAACAGATTTTTGGTCTGATCTGTAATGAGGTCTAAACAGCGATTTCAGGGACTTCCCTGGCGGTCCAGTGGTTAAGACTCCATGCTTCCAATGCAGGGGGGGCTCAGGTTCGATCCCCGGTCGAGGAACTAAGATCCCACATGCCATGCAGTGCGGCCAAAACAAAACAAAACAAACCCCATCAATTTCAGTCTATTTGTTTTCTAGTTGTTCAAGTTAAAGATTCATCTTTTTTAATCCTCCCCATTCCCCTAACCAACCGTGGATGTGTGCATGTCACCTAATTGGAGCCCTGTTTAAAGATTCCTGGGATCTGAACCCTTCTGGTTATGTCAGTTCTGAGGTCAGGCACACCAGCCAAACCGTGGAGCCTTTTGAAGCCTCTCCCTCTCTCTCCCCACCTCAAAGCTGAGCTTGCAGTAAACTGCAGGCACTTCAGCTAAGTGCAGTCTCAAAGGGCTGGATTTGTCATTTGCCTTGGTGACTAAAACAGCACATTTTAGGTTCACCATTAAGTTTGAAAATCCTTTTTATACACATAAATTTTAATCTCAAATGTTACCTTCCACGTGAATGCCAGAATTGGGTTTGGACAGCTTTTACCTCTTGGCTGAAGTTAACACAAAGCCCGCACCTGAAAATGTTGTTCAAGCTTAAAATTTACCCACCTACACGTGGGATTAGAGGGGCTTGAAAAATGTTGGCGGGTAATATTTTTAGTACATGGGGCTATATGGCCTCGTATGACTTAACTTTTCAGACTGTGGTTCGCCAGCTGGAAAAAGTTGAGTTTGGTAGGACTTGAGGCATCATCAAATATTTGTTCCATGCTTTTAAAATAAAGTAAGCTCAGGATTTTGCTAATACTGTAACTAATATCCCATGCTACTGCCTTTGGAGCCACAAAAAGAAAACTGTGCTTTTTTTTTTCTCTGTGCTAAAGATGATTTTGTTTAATAGTATGAAGCTCTCTGTTGATCAGGATGTGGTTCCATTTGGTAACATTTAAGGGATCAAATAGGTAAGACTTATATTGAATATTGATAGCAGGTGCCTTCAAATCCCTACCATGCTTATACTCTTAGAAGAATAAAAAATATCTTAATGTGTTTTTTCCTGAACATGTTTTAAACATGTTTTAAATGCACTTCTCCGTCCGTGCTTATAAAGAGAAGAAAACGGACTAAAGTTGATACCATCTGATTTTAATAAAAAGGGAACATGCTTGTCATGTAGCTCTCCCAGCCCTGTGGCTGCTTACAGTTCGCTTTAGTTCCTTTTCCTCAGTGATTCATAGTCCAGAGAGACAGCTCTGCTCCCAGCTAAAGCTCAGCCACTTTGGGAAGGCCTAAAGGGATTTGATTTCTTTTAGCCAGATCTGTATTTCAGCTGTTGGTTTCACTTATGAGATCCACGAAAGAATGTAACAGAGAATCAGTAGATTAGAATGTAATTTTGTGCTCATGGTTGTGTCTGAGTTGGCAAAGCCTCTTACGAAAAGTGGGAAGGGACCCCCATCTGGATTGGTGACACAGGTAAAGCATAGGAACCATTTCACTGGGTGCCAGGATCAATGCCCTAATCCCCCTTTCTATCTGATAAACTCCAGTTGATCCCTCAAAACCCACCTTCTCCCAAAATGTTTCCCTGACCCTTCCCACCCTTATAGATAATGACTCCTCTGTGCTAAGGGCTGCTTCCACCTTGCGCACAGTGGTTATGTTTACCTGCCTATGTGTATACCTGCCTTCCTTACTAGACTATGGGCTCTTTGAAGGCAGAGGCTGTTTCTTACTCATATTTACAGCCCAGGAACTGAACCACAAACTCATTGTTATGTTGAATTGAACTGCTGGCAATGTAGTTGCTTTGAACACTCACCCCACTTGCCTTGTCATTAACCAGTTTTTCATTCCACAAGTATTTATTGAGAATCCTGAATATCAGAATTTGGAATACTTGGAGAATGAATTAATTCATTATGCAAGAATGGGCACATTTAGATTCTTGCAGAGACAAAGCAAGCATGGTTCCCCAGGAAAGACGACCAGAATCAGAAAAGTAAGCATACAGCTTACGCGTTAACATCTCAAATGCGTGCTTTTATTTTCATTTGTATATAAAGCAGATGCTTTGGAACCTGGTAAAAATTGCACTTTCCAAATGGTCAGAGACCTTGATATTTTATATAGGGTAATAGTATTATTCTTTGGGCTTAGCTGAGCTAAGGAATGCAGGAACACAGGGTAAGGACCGTTATAAGACATCAGAGGGTGAGCTAGAATAGTATTCTTCCAGGGAAGTTATCATGCCCAGATTAAAATGAAAGAGAGTATTTCAATAGGGAAGATATGCTTAGTAATTATAACTGTCGGGCTTCCCTGGTGGCACAGTGGTTAAGAATCCGCCTGCCAATGCAAGGGATGCGGGTTTGAGCCCTGTTCTGGGAAGATCCCACATGCCGAGGAGCAACTAAGCCTGTGCGCCACAACTACTGCACCTGCTCTCTAGAGCCCGTGAGCCACAACTACTGAAGCCCGTGAGCCACAACTACTGAAGCCCGAGCGCCTAGAGCCCGTGCTCCGCAACGAGAGAAGCCACCGCAATGAGAAGCCCGCACACCACAATGAAGAGTAGCCCCCGCTCACCGCAACTAGAGAAAGCCCACACGCAACAATGAAGACCCAAGGCAGCCAAAAATAATAAATAAATAAATAATATATAAATAAAAAAGAATTATAACTCTTTATTGAGCCCTTACTGTGTGCCAGGCACTGAGCCAAGCTTCCTGAGTCAGATGGGTAAATGGGAGTAGTTAGTCTGGTTTAGGTGGTTTATTATCATAAAAGAATGGACAAGGTTATAGAACACATAAAACATTTATTTAAATACCATTTTAAAAAGAAAATGTAGTAGCCTCATTTTGTATTTGCAGAAAATTAGAAGAGAAAAGATAAATCATGTTGAATGCAAGGGATGTGTCTTTTTTATAATTGAAATTCAGATTGTGCCATCAGTGCATTTTTAATAGACTCTTATTGAATTGATTTTACAGTTATTTTCTGTCCTATGATTGGCCTTGGGATAATTAATCTATGGATATGGTGACTACTGGGGTGTAGTTCTGTGCAGCACCTTGCAGGCCAAGGATTGGATTAAATGAAATATCTAGCTCATAGCACATAGTCAGTACTCAGTAGGACAATATAGAATTCAAGTTTTGTTAACTAAGTTTGGTTCAAAGTTAGAATGACTTCATAAATACCAGCCCAATGTTTGATCTATAGTTTTCAATTACTGTAGGTTGATGATTATTGAGGCCATTATTATAAAAAGCCCATTTTTAAATAAAATATATGCCTACCTAGACTTAAAGTTCCCATGAGCACAATAGTGGCCATTCAGAGGGCAGACAGCAGAAGCAAGAACAACTACAATTATGTAGTCTGTGGAACAGAAACCACATTCACAGAAAGACAGACAAAATGAAAAGGCAGAGGACTATGTACCAGATGAAGGAACAAGATAAAACCCCAGAAAGACAACTAAATGAAGTGGAGATAGGCAACCTTCCAGAAAAAGAATTGAGAATAATGATAGTGAAGATGATCTAGGACCTCGGAAAAAGAATGGAGGCAAAGATCGAGAAGATAGAAGAAATATTTAACAAAGACCTAGAAGAATTAAAGAACAAACACCTAGAAGAATTAAAGAACAAACAAACAGAGATGAACAATACAATAACTGAAATGAAAAATACACTAGAAGGAATCAATAGCAGAATAATGGAGGCAGAAGAACGGATAAGTGACCTGGAAGACAGAATGGTGGAATTCACTGCTGCAGAACAGAATAAAGAAAAAAGAATGAAAAGAAAATGAAGACAGCCTAAGAGACTCTGGGACAACATTAAATGCACCAACATTCACGTTACAGGGGTCCCAGAAGGAGAAGAGAGAGAGGAAGGACCTGAGAAAATATTTGAAGAGATTATAGTTGAAAACTTCCCTAACATGGGAAAGGAAATAGCCACCCAAGTCCAGGAAGCACAGAGAGTTCCAGGCATGATAAACCCAAGGAGAAACACACCAAGACACATAGAAATCAAATTGACAAAAATTAAAGACAGAAAAATTATTGAAAGCAACAAGGGAAAATCAACAAATAACATACAAGGGAACTCCCATAAGGTTAACAGCTGATTTCTCAGCAGAAACTCTACAAGCCAGAAGGAAGTGACACAATATATTTAAAGTGATGAAAGGGAAGAACCTACAACCAAGATTACTCTACCCGGCAAAGATCTCCTTCAGATTCGACGGAGAAATCAAAAGCTTTACAGACAAGCAAGAGCTAAGAGAATTCACCACCACCAAACCAGCTTTACAACAAATGCTAAAGGAACTTCTCTAAGTGGGAAACAAGAGAAGAAAAGGACCTACAAAAACAAACCTGTAACAATTAAGAAAATGGTAATAAGAACATACATATCTATAATTACTTTAAACGTGAATGGATTAAATGCTCCAACCAAAAGACACAGGCTTGCTGAATGGATACAACAACAAGACCCATCTATATGCTGTCTACAAGAGACCGACTACAGATCTAGGGACACATACAGACTGAAAGTGAGGGGATGGAAAAAGATATTCCATGCAAATGGAAATCAAAAGAAAGCTGGAGTAGCAATTCTCATATGAGACAAAATAGACTTAAAAATAAAGACTATTACAGGAGACAAGGAAGGACACTACATAATGATCAAGGGATCAATCCAAGAAGAAGATATAACAATTGTAAATATATATGCACCCAACATAGGAGCACCTCAGTACATAAGGCAAATGCTAACAACCATAAAGGGGAAATCGACAGTAACACAATCATAGTAGGGGACTTTAACACCCCACTTTCACCAATGGACAGATCATCCAAAATGAAAATAAATAAGGAAATACAAGCTTTAAATGATACATGAAACAAGATGGACTTAACTGATATTTATAGGATATTCCATCCAAAAAAAGCAGATTACACTTTCTTCTCAAGTGCACATGGAACATTCTCCAGGATAGATCACATCTTGGGTCACAAATCAAGCCTCGGTAAATTTAAGAAAACTGAAATCATATCAAGCATCTTTTCCAACCACAATGCTACGAGATTAGAAGTCAGTTACAGGGAAAAAAATGTTAAAAACACAGACACTTGGAGGCTAAACAATACATTCCTAAATAATCAAGAGATCACTGAAGAAATCAAAGGGGAAATCAAAAAATACCTAGAGACAAATGACAATGAAAACACGATGATCCAAAAGCTATGGGATGCAGCAAAAGCAGTTCTAAGAGGGAAGTTTATAGCTATACAAGCCTACCTCAGGAAACAAGAAAAATCTCAATCTAACCTTCCACCTAAAGGAACTAGAGAAAGAAGAACAGACAAAACCCAAAGTAAATAGAAGGAAAGGAATCATAAAGATCAGAGCAGAAATCAATGAAATAGAAACAAAGAAAACAGTAGCAAAGCTCAATAAAACTAAAAGCTGGTTCTTTGAGAAGATAAACAAAATTGATAAACCTTTAGCCAAACTCATCAAGAAAAAGAAGGAGAGGACTCAAATCAATAAAATTAGAAGTGAAAAAGCAGAAGTTACAGTGGACACCACAGAAATACAAAGCATCCTGAGACTACTACAGGCAACTCTATGACAATAAAATGGACAACCTGGAAGAAATGGACAAATTCTTAGAAAGGTATAACCTTCCAATACTGAACCAGGAAGAAATAGAAAATATGAACAGACCAATCACAAGTAATGAAATTGAAACTGTGATTAAAAATCTTCCAACAAACAAAAGCCCAGGACCAGATGGCTTCACAGGTGAATTCTATCAAATATTTAGAGAAGAGCTAACACCCATCCTTCTCAAACTCTTCCAAAAAATTGCAGAGGAAGGAACACTCCCAAACTCATTCTACGAGGCCACCATCACCCTAGCTCCAAAACCAGAGATACTACAAAAAGAAGAAAATTACAGACCAATATCACTGATGAATATAGATGCAAAAATCCTCAGCAAAATACTAGCAAACAGAATCCAACAACACATTAAAAGGAACATACACCATGATCAAGTAGGATTTATCCCAGAGAGGCAAGGATTCTTCAATATATGCAAATCAATCAATGTGATATACCATATTAACAAATTGAAGACTAAAAACTGTATGATAATCTCAATAGATGCAGAAAAAGCTTTTGAGAAAATTCAACACCCATTTATTATAAAAACTCTCCAGAAAGTGGGCACAGAGGGAACCTACTTCAACATAATAAAGACCATATACCACAAACCCACAGCAAACATCATTCTCAATGGTGAAAAACAGAAAGCATTTCCTCTAAGATTAGGAACAAGGCAAGGATGTCCACTCTCGCCACTATTATTCAACATAGTTTTGGAAGTCCTAGCCACAACAGTCAGAGAACAAAAAGAAATAAAAGGAATACAAATTGGAAAAGAAGAAGTAAAACTGTCACTGTTTGCAGATGACATGATACTGTACATAGAGAATCCTAAAGATGCCACCAGAAAACTACTAGAGCTAATCAATGAAATGGGTAAATTTGCAGGATACAAAATTAATGCACAGAAATCTGTTGCATTCCCATACACTAACAATGAAAGATCAGAAAGAGAAATTAAGGAAACAATCCCATTCACCATTGCAACAAAAAGGATAAAATACCTAGGAATAAACCTACCTAAGGAGGTAAAAGACCTGTACTCAGAAAACTATAAGACACTGATGAAAGAAATCAAAGATGACACAAACAGATGGAGAGCTATACCATGTTCTTGGATTGGAAGAATCAATATTGTGAAAGTGACTGTACTACCCAAAGCAATCTACAGATTCAATGCAATCCCTATCAAATTACCAGTGGCATTTTTTACAGAACTAGAACAAAAAATCTTAAAATTTGTATGGAGACACAAAAGACCTCGAATAGCCAAAGCAGTCTTGAGGGAAAACAACGGAGCTGGAGGAATCAGACTCCCTGACTTTGGACTATACTACAAAGCTACAATAATCAAGACAATATGGTACTGGCACAAAAACAGAAATATATATCAGTGGGACAGGATAGAAAGCCCAGAGATAAACCCACGCATCTATGGTCAACTAATCTATGACAAAGGAGGCAAAGATATACAATGGAGAAAAGACAGTCTCTTCAGTAAGTAGTGCTGGGAAAACTGGACAGCGACATATAAAAGAATGAAATTAGAACACTCCCTAACACCATACACAAAAATAATCTCAAAATGGATTAAAGATCTAAATGTAAGACTGAACACTATAAAACTCTTAGAGGAAAACATAGGAAGAACACTCTTTGACATAAATCCCATCAAGATTTTTTTTTGATCCACCTCCTAGAGTAAATGGAAATAAACACAAAAATAAACAAATGGGACCTAATGAATCTTAAAAGCTTTTGCACAGCAAAGGAAACTACAAACAAGACAAAAAGACAGCCCTCAGAATGGGAGAAAATATTTGCAAACAAATCAACAGACAAAGGATTAATCTCCAAAATATATAAACAGCTCATGCAGCTCAATATTAAAAAAAACAAACAACTCAATCAGAAAATGGGCAGAAGACCTAAATAGACATTTCTCAAAAAAAGACATACAGATGGCCAAGAAGCACATGAAAAGCTGCTCAACATCACTAATTATTAGAGAAATGCAAATCAAAAGTACAATGAGGGGGCTTCCCTGGTGGCGCAGTGGTTGAGAATCTGCCTGCCAATGCAGGGGACACAGGTTCGAGCCCTGGTCTGGGAAGATCCCACATGCCGTGGAGCAGCTGGGCCCATGAGCCACAACTGCTGAGCCTGCGCGTCTGGAGCCTGTGCTCCGCAGTGGGAGAGGCCACGATAGTGAGAGGCCCGCACACCGCAATGAAGAGTGGCCCCCGCTTGCCGTAACTAGAGGAAGCCCTCGCACAAAGACCCAACACAGCCATAAATAAATAAATAAATAAATAAATTTATAAACAGCTAAACGTTCTCTTCTGCAAAAAAAAAAAAAAAAAAAACCCTCTCATTTAAAAAGAAAAAAAAAAGTACAATGAGGTATCACCTCAGACTGGTTAGAAAATCTGGGCATGATTAGAAAATCTATAAACAACAAATACTGGAGAGGGTGTGGAGAAAAGGGAACCCTCTTGCCCTGTTGGTGCGAATGTAAATTGATACAGCCACTATGGAGAGCAGTATGGAGGTTCCTTAAAAAACTAAAAATAGGGACTTCCCTGGTGGCGCAGTGGTTAAGAATCTGCCTGCCAATGCAGGGGACATGGGTTCGAGCCCTGGTCCAGGAAGATCCCACATGCCAGTTGCAGAGCAACTAAGCCTGTGCACCACAACTACTGAGGCTGTGTTCCAGAGCCTGTAAGCCACAACAGCTGAGCCTGCGTGCCGCAACTACTGAAGCCCGCACACCTAGAGCCTGTGCTCCGCAGCAAGAGAAGCCACCTCCATGAGAAGCGCACGCACCGCAATGAAGAGTAGCCCCCGCTCGCCACAAGAGAAAGCCCGTGCACAGCAACGATGACCCAACGCAGCCAAAAATAAATAAATAAATAAAATTAAAAAAAAAAAAAAAAAAAAAAACTAAAAATAGAATTACCATATGACCCAGCAATCCCACTACTGGGCATATACCCAGAGAAAACCATAATTCAAAAAGACAACTGCACCCCAATATTCATTGCAGCACTATTTACAATAGCCAGGTCATGGAAGCAACCTAAATGCCCATCGACAGATGAATGGATAAAGAAGTGTGGTACACATATACAATGGAATATTACTCAGCCATAAAAAGGAACGAAATTGTGTCATTTGTAGAGACGTGGATGGATCTAGAAACTGTCATACAGAGTGAAGTAAGTCAGAAAGAGAAAAACAAATATCGTATATTAATGCATATATGTGGAATGTAGAAAAATGGTACAGATGAACTGGTTTGCAAGGCAGAAATAGAGACACAGATGTAGAGAACAAACGTATGGACACCAAGGGGGGAAGGTGGCGGGAGTGGTGGTGATGGTGGAATGAATTGGGAGATTGGGGTTGACATATATACACTAATATGTATAAAATAGATAACTAATAAGAACCTGCTGTATAAAAAATAAATAAAATAAAATTCAAAAAAAAATAGTGGCCATTCGTGGATAGTCTTTCATAGATATATTTTCATCCCACTAGATGAGGTCATTGTACTATCCCAGCCCCTCTTGGAAGGGATGGAGTTCCAAGGCGATGGCTCCAAACATGCCTAAGGACACTGGACCATCTTAAAAATGAGGCAGCTTCGCATATGTAGGCCTGCAGATGATTCACTGTCAACTGTCTAGGGTGGCAGCTGGGTGTCCTACTGCGACTTCAAACTGGATAGACTCAACAACTCTGCCAAAAAAAAAAAAAAAGTCTTATATTGTGAGATCTGGCTCACCCAAGGAACCACTTCTGTAGTACTTTACAGATTATAAAACCTTTTGGTATACATAATCTCATTTCCTGTGCTCCTGATGGTACTATGAAGGCTGGAGCCTTGAGAATGTTAACAGATGTCTGTGAACCTAAAATGGACGCCTGTGTCTAACAAAGAGGGGTGGGGGTAGGGGGTGAGGCTGTGTCAAAAGTGTCACGGAGAGCAGGAAATCTCTCTAATGTAGGTTGGACACCGAGTGACCAGTAAATAGGAGGGGATCCTGTAGTCAGGAAACCTGGGAAGTTTCTAAGTTGGAATGAGGAGGCAGTGGGGCAATAGTTTTGCCTGAATGTGAAGGGGAAACTTGAGGCTCCGGACATACATTCTACAAAGCTGGCAGAGCCGTGAGGTGGAGCTTCCTCAAGACTGGCATTGGCTAGGAGGCAGAATGTTAAATGACCACAAGAGCCCATTTTATGGGTCAAGACCCACATGGCAAAGCTAAGCATCCCATCATGAGCATGACAGCATTTCCCCGTGTGTAATTTCGATCTTGGGACTAGCATGCATTCTGAAAAGCCAGCAGCGTGTGGGCCTCAGCTTATCAAAGAGGAAAAGGGGGAAAAAACCCCGCAATGGCAGGCGGGCACAACTACCGAAAGGATCATAGCAGTCAAGGATCAGGATCCCCCAGGATGTTTCTGTTGAGAATTGCCTTGTTTCAAAACCCCTTCCCTTCTCAACTGTCTCTGGCCTCTCAGAATCCTGATATAGAACAATATTTTCTGAAGAATTTATGTGACTGCGAATTGGAGGGTTCTGGGTGGGGGAAAAAAAGCACAGAGTAACAATCCAGATAAGGATGCAAAGGATGTAACTGATGGAGGTTACATGGGATAAAAGCATGGAGCTTTTATGGGATATTATGCAGCTGACAACAGGGCCACTGAACTCAGCCTCTTATCTAGACTTGTGAATTTGTGGGTGCACATTTTAGCATATGTCATAACCTCCCAGCTATTCCGAAAATGGATGTCTTCTAAGGGCAGGTAATAGTTAATGATGTTAATTGCCAGGTTTTCTCATTGCTGGCCTGGGGTTGAACACTGACACAATTATGGTGTGGGTTTAGATGAGAAAGCTTCAAAAACAGAGCTCCCAAACTCAACCACTACCTTCAAGTATGGTATTTTAAATCCAGGAGTCTCTTTACTTTTTTTAATCACCAAAAAGATGGATATAGCTTGCAGGAAGGACTCTAGCTTGGTTAATATTACTGTTGTGAGAACTGATAAATAAGACTGAGCTAGATTCCTCCATATTTTGAAAGTTAAAGGAATCTATGTGCAAGCCCTTGTAGCTCATCAGCATATACAGACCATCGCTGTGTTCCTTGGCCATAAATGCTCTGACGTGTCTGAGGCCAATCTTCAGAATATGGGACATTTGGGATTATTCTAACCCCTTGACAATACAGGGGTATACAAATGCTAAGTTATCACTGTAGAAGTCATTAGAGACGCTTACTAAAGTTTCTACTTGCGTTCTTTTTCCATAGGCATGTGGTGTCGTGGGAAAAATTAATGTAGAAAAAAACTTTATTTGTACCTTAAAGACTGGAATATTTATTGACAGATTTGTTTGACTAGATGAGACTTATGTGAGGGGAAAAAATAAAACAGCTGCCTTCTATATAAATTTTACCAAATACCAGCATGTAGTTTTTATTTGACCATCTTTGTGGTGATAAACTGAAGCATAGAGGCAAGAAGCAGTAAGTAAAATGCTCAAAACTGAGCGCAGGTGTAAACACCCCTGGGTCTTATAAATCTCCCTGTAAAGCCCCTCAGAGCGTTTCTCTCTTTGCCCAGCCTCCCCGGATCCCTTCAGTCTACACTATATCGATGAGCTGCCTGTTACCCACCCGCAGAGCGGCACAGGTCACTGTCACTGGCAGGGAGGCTTCTGCAAGCCACACCTGCCCCCTTCTCCCCCAGCATTCCTGGCAGCCTCTGCTGCAGGTTGACTTAGGTAAGATGAGGAAAGAGAACTAGGAAGGCAAGGGGAGGCCAGCCCTAGAGGATGGAGGCAGGGCTGGCTGGCTGAGATGCCCAGCTGTTAGTCATCAGAGTCTCTGTCTCCAGCCCAAGGTAGCGCTGGCGGCGGGTACTGTGAGCGGCCAGGTGGGAATCAGTGGGCAGAGGCCTAATAAATTTTCATCAAGCATTCCAAGGCTTTGATCCACAGTGAGGAGTGGATGGTGATAGCAATTTATTACCATATGTCAACTAGCGATGTAAATAACCAAATAGAAAGAGTGGAGAGAAAAAAGAGTAAATTTGCTACATTTAGAATTTTATAGCTTTTTGTTTGGCTTTACAGATCATCCCAGATCAAAGGGATCAAAGTGTGGACTTGACTAAGTTATGTGAAATGTCAGGAAATTAATGCTGTATTAAAACAGATTAATTTGAAAGGAGCAGAAGCTCTTGCGAGCCACAAATACCAAAAACAGAAAACACTTACTGTGAGTGGTAGATTCTTAGGAAACTAATTGTTCCTATTATGTCGTCCTTTATGGACGGTTACTATGATGTAGCAGTTATAAATCCATTACAGAAAGAGTATGTCCAGTGATGAAATGAAATTGAACTGTCAACAGAGAGCAAAATAACCCAAGACAGTTATTTTAATCTTGGAAGCATTTGAAAGCATATTTTTGCAAACATATGACATTATGCGCATCCTTGGGCATAGTGATGAAATAATCTACCCTACTAGAAAGCAAGAAAAATGTAGGCTCTCTGAAGATAATCAAAATACATAATATCACTTGCTTTATTAGGTAACATGGCACATGTAACAGACATAAGGTATTTCTTTTCACCTCAGAGAGGGAAAACAAACAGTTTCGGGATGCCACTCTCAAATGATCTAGACTTTAACCAAATTTTCCTGAAAGCAAAAATTACAGAACCATTTCTGATTAAATGTAGCAGGTGTAGATAGCATGGCTACCCAGCACATTCTGAATTCTTCCCACCCCACCCACCTTAGGACAGTGGCACTTGTTGGCAGCACATATTTATGAATTAAAGGGATATTCTCTCCGCACTTATTGGCATAATAAATAGACCAACATACCTTACGAAGCATATAGTACAACCTCAAAGACTGACACTTAGTCAGCAAAACCCTTCTTTGCCTTTGGATTCACAATTCTACCTCGTCTAAATCTGTGTTTAAATCTGTGTTTGTGATGGAGGTTAAATAGCAACAGCATTCAAGCCACCTCTGGAGCCACTCAGTGGCCTAGAACAATGGCTCCTATCCCTTCCTCAGAGTCACCTAGGGAGCTCTTAAAAGCACAAATCCCTGGCTCCAACCTCAAGAGATTCTGCTCTAGAGGAATGAAGTGCAGCCCAGGCATCTGTATTCCCATCTTCCTAGTTGGCTTTCGGAAGCATTGAGAAGTCCACATTCTCAAGGAGACTTAGTTGGTTATTGGGGGATCCATGGAGACTCTTCACCTCTTTCTTCCGGTAGAACTTCAAGTAAAACAGAGGCAGCTACGTCCCTGGTTTCTGTCAGCTGGTGCTGAAGAGGAGTCCCTGCAAGGTCCCAAAGTGCCTTCATAGTTGCATATTAGATAGATCTTCTTTAGGTTAATTCTTCAAAATTATTGATCCCTATTTGGTGCGTGTGGGAACTAGAAAACTTAATTTCCCTTCTAGACGAAATAACTAATTTTACTTCAGGTTTAGACATGGCTCCTGGTTGCCCAAATAGAATAAACACTCCGTCTGTGAGGTTTTGGAAAGTGGGGGGGGGGGGGCAGGGGGGGTTGCTGATATTCTGAGGACTGCCTCAGGTTCCGAGATCACTGCTGAATTCTGAGAAATTAGTAACTTCCAGAAACGTCTATCAGTTCCAGACCAGTGCTCCTCAAACTAACCTACATACAAACCACGTAGGTCTGGAGTGGAGTCCGAGAGTCTCGGTTTCTGACAAGGGTCCAGGCCATGCTGATGCCGCTGATCCTGAAGGCCCCTAGCAAGAGTCCCGCGATAAACCAGACCCCTGAGCTGTGTTGTTCTGGAGGGAATAAAATAACCATAAAAAAACCAACAGGAGTAACCTGACCTAGTCGGGGAAGTGATGGTAATTTCAGAGAGGGGGAGGAGGAATTGCTGAAACGGTCTGACTTACAGGGACCACGAGCCCCTGGGGCTGAGAGAGGAGGTGCACAGGGCCCTGCTGGTCTCCCTCAAGGCGAGAAGTTGGGAGATGCTGTGCAGAAGCTCAGTGGGGATAATCAGGAGAGCTCGTCACAATCCAGAAAGCTAGTGCTAGGTGTGGCTCATCCACTGGGCTTCACCGAGTATTTTATGTACTAGTACTGTCATCATTTTGTATAAAGCCAATACCCACATACTCAATTCTGTTTGAAATAATATCTTCTTGTTTTACTTTGTCTTAAAACACTGCGCCCAACAGCTGTGTGTTTAAGCTCTGGCTCCGAAAGATTTTTCTAAAGGCTTTTTTTTCTAAAACTCAGTGCCCCAGAAGTACCAAAGTGGATTCTCAAACACATCCCTCAAAGACCTGAGATGGAAGGACTGTTTTCTTGTAGGTCTTGTGATAGTTTTAAGGTGATAATGCAAAAAGGGGGAGGTGTCGCAGATTATCTCTTGAAATCCAAAGTGAAATAATAATCTCCTCATAGCTGGTTATCGATAGGTTCCCAAAAGGGTGTGGTTTGGAGAAACAGAAACTAGGCAAGAGGTTTCCTGTGGAGCCAAATGCTCCAAAATCTTTTTCTGCCCCTTGAAAGGACAGTGAGACCCCAAAATAGAAATGAAGCTCCCTGGGGCTGGCTGTACTCACTCTGCAGGGGTGCTAACTGCTGACATGTGTTTTTATAAATGTCGTTGCTAATGGAAACAGCTTCGGGCAAATGACAGCACCCCACCCAAGATTCTCGTGTGCACGATTTGGGGAAGAACGTGACTTTACCAAAAACCATAAATGAAATCCTGAGTCCGTATGTTTCAGGCAAATTCAAGGAACTATACTGTTGGCCTGAGACCAGGACTGTGAAATAAATAACAGGCATAATTAATTTTTAAGATGTGGTCATCATTAAAAAAAGGAAAAATTGATAATAGCTCAAATCTGGCATCCACATACAAAACAGAGTCCACCACTTAAGTCACAGTTTGTTTGTCACATTACTTGATTTTTCAGTAGAAATGTGTCGACAGGCATATCCAAGCCAAATGGCAAATGGCTGAATACCCAGAAGATTAAGGGATTGGCCTGCAGGCAGGGAGAGGCCCGTTAAAACCTCACGCACTGTGGACTCTGCCTTTGGGCCACACTTTGTGTTGAACTGGACTCATGCGTAGGACAATTTGGAATGCAGAGGATACAAGTAGGACTCCAAGAGCACACTGGGCGCATGTCTTACATTCCTTATTACTAATGTGTTTGACAAGATTTAGTTCTCTTTGGAGTGTTCAGAGGGCAGTAAACGGTACCAGAGCATAGGGCTCTGCCCAGTGGGGCAATAACTTTTGTGGTAAACTTGTCTGTCGAGCAGCGGTCCCCAGCCTTTTTGGCACCAGGGACCGGTTTCATGGAAGACGATTTTTCCATGGACCAGGGCCGGGGTAGGAGGGATGGTTCAGGCAGTAATGCGAGCGACAGGGAGCGAGGGGCAGCGGCAGATGAAGCTTCGCTCGCTCGCCCACCGCTCACCTCCTGCTCTCCAGTTCTTAACAGCCGGGGCCCTGTAGCAGTCCGCGGCCCGGGGGTTAGGGACCCCTGTTGTAGAGGATGTGTTTCCATAGTTCCTGCAAAACCTTATGTGGAATTTGAATGGATGTTTACGGACACACCGAGGAGGGAAGGGGTACAAAGTAATTTCCACATTAACATTGCATGATGTCTTAGGAATCAAAGGAAATGTGACAATCAGGAGACAGACTTAAGCCCAGGGAGGTTTTATTCCCAACCGAAATCGGGTTTACCTGGACTTTACAAGACAATGAGAGGCTTCGGGAAGTGGCAAACGGGGTCACCATGTTTCTCTGTGGAACACGTTAAGCCTCAGCTAATACCCTAGAGGAGGAGCTTTGTATGTCACCCCAAATGACAATTAGCTGCACTCATCAAAGAAAACGCAGGTGTGCTTACTTTATGGGGAACCCGCGAATGCTCAGGACAGGGGATGGCTGACTGGAGCACCATGGAAAGAAAATTAGCCAACACAGTGTTTATGAAACACTTGAGATCGTATGTGAAGGAAGTAATGAAGTAGGCCCGAGGTGCTGGGCAAGAGGGAACACATATCAGAAGGAAATGATCGCATTCCTTTCTTGCATCTCCCCAGATCTGTCACCCAGAGACCCTCATCTGGGCCTCATTAGCCATCCGGCCGCGCAGCCTCTGGCGCAGTGAGGCCTGACACTGCTTTCCTTTCCCAGCGTTGTTTCCCACAGCCCCGAATCCTTCCTGCCAGCCAGCCTGGGTGTGGCCACGGGGGAGACGTCATCTGGCCCCTCACAGAACAGGGTGGATTCTCTGTCCTTCCCACATAGACCACATCGTCCAGATGTAGGGAACGTGAACATCTGTATTTTAATAGGGGTTCGCCTAGGCGGTACCTTCTAATCTGGGAAGATTCAGAGCCAGTTTTAAGGAAGTTGCTTCAGGTTGTGCTCGGAACTCCCTGCATGGCTCTGGGTTCCTGTCAGGTCAGCCTGGGAAGGGCAGGCAGGTAAGAAGGCAAGAAGGCGGCGATGTGGCCGAATTGAACAGTGATGGCATTTCTACTTGAAAAAGCGAGCCTCTCTGGAGTCATAAAAGCCAGGAGGGAGGAGGTTTGTGCCCCCAGGATTACCGGCTAAGGCTGCAAATGCTTGAGGTCATGTGATAAAACAGCAACTCCTCTCACTTCGCTCCCCAGCGCCCCTGCCCCCCTGAAAAGACTGAACGTGTGTATCAGACGTGGTCCCTGCCGTGCTCCTTTGTGGCTTGTCACTGCAGAGAGCCAAAAAGGCACATATTATTTATTGTTCCTTATAATGAAAGTGCCGCATAACGGTGTAGTGTAACATCCTAGGGCTGGTGTCAGCCTCTCCCATCCTTTCTACTAAAAGCCTTTGCTGAGATACATAAAATACAGCCAGGTTCCTCCAGTTTGGGGAGGTGGGGCGTTTGGCTCTCGACTCAGGCCTGGGCTCTGAAACCTGCCAGTTATGGGATGTTGGGCAAGTCACCTCACCTCTCTTACCCGATTTCCCAGTCCCCAAAGGGGAGCTGATAAGAGGCATATTGTGTGAATTAAACAAAGTAGAGCACTCCCCACAGGGACTGGCCCGGAATAAATGCTTAGTTCAATCGGTGCTGCTCCTTTTACTATTACCAGGGTAGGTTGCAAAGTGTTTGCCTCAGATAATCTTTGGGAGACACTCATCTTTGGTTTTGAATAGTTTAAGGCATTTTTCCCTATAAACAGGGGGCTGTACTAAATGATCTATAGGGGGGTAGCCACAGCTATTCTTTTTTAATTGACATATCTTTCACGTACAATATTATATTAGTTTCACATGTACAGGATAATGACATTGTATACATTGTGAAATGATCACCCCATAAGTCTATCATCATACAAAGTTACCACAATATTCTTGACTGTATTCCCCACACTGTATGTTACATCCCCATTATTCTTCTAAATTCTGACTGTGGTGAAGGAGGAAGACTAAATGACAGGTACATGTTAAGACATTGTGCAGGGCACATAGGGAGAGCTTCATAAATGTTACTTGTAGCTATTGTTATTATCTGTTATCTTGGTCACGGGAAGAAAAACAAGCAAACAGGAGACAGTAAACAGCTATTCATTACCCGCTATGTGATAGGACCATGCTAAGTGTTTCTATAATGTTACCTCTTAATCCTTACCCCAGCCCACAGTCAATGAGGTGGACGGTGTTGGCTCCATTTTTCAGTTGAAGTGATTTATGCCACGTCACAGCAAGTAAGTGACAGAGCTGAGATTGAACTCAGACCTGATTCCAGACACCCTGAAAAACTGTAGAAAACAGTTGGGCAATTCTGTGCCTCCACCTCCCCAGCCCCGACTTTCCAGTAGCTTCCCTCCTGTGGGCCATGCTTAAGCTCGCATAAATTTAAAAAACAGCTAATTCTTCCTGCTGGACAGGCCATAAGTAAGATGCATCATAATTAGCCATGTCTGATGGACCTCCTGTTGTCCTAAGCTGTAACCCCTAATTGTATGGGAGTAGGGGTTGTGCTATGGCTAGTTGTATCATTTTGACAGTTTGCTAATAAAAGGTCACCACAGGTACAGAAGCCCTCTGATTTACATATGGCAAGTAAAAGGGCATTACGGGAAGTCAGCGTCTAAGGTAGGCCTGGGCATTTGTTCCTATTGACACCCATGCTGCGATTCCATAATTGACAAGAAATGCTGTTATTAAGCAGGTCTGTTGAGATAATTAGCACTCAGGGTTGCATTTTTAATCGGACTTGAGTCAGATAATTTATCACAGCAGTAGCAAGCTGTCAGGGTCACACAATAAATACTCATTAAGGCTGAATAAAGATTAACTGCAGGCTGAAAGAAAATTAGGCCAAGTAGTAACATTTGATTTCAGTATTTACAGTGCTCATTTGGACTTATATTGGCAAAAAGATCAGATCCCCAAATCGAGCTCATTTATGAAGGAAGAAGAAAGGGGGTGCTCTGCTGAGATGCCTGAGCGGGAGTCTTTTTAAAGCTTGAAATTGTGTTCCTAATTGATCGCCAAAAATATTAATTTTGAAAGGCTCATTTGGCACGGGTGCTCTAGGAGCCTTGATATCCCTGCATTAATAAGATGACAACTCCGAACAGAGAAATCGTGCATCTTGAAGGCATGCCTAATTTGTTAGCATTAGTCAGATACTGCGCTTTTAATTTAATGCAACTCGCTTGTCTTTGATTCATACATGGGCATTTTATGGCACTTCAAGTTAATTAGAAACACCTACCATTAAAACATGCAACATCTTTAAAGGAAAAAGGAAGTCATTTCAGGCCACTATATTACCAGGCCAAGACATTTATGTACTTGCTGATAATTTACAGTATACTAAAGATAGGGAACCAAATGAGAACATTAGTATTTATGAATACAGTAAATTTTGTTGACAAAACCAGTGTAAAAGGTCAGATACAGAATCCACAGCAAATGTGCAGTTTGTTTATCAGACTGAGAGGCTTAAATTTTAATAGAAAATTAATTTCAAGGGCTGCTGCATTGGTGTAAAACTCTCCTGAAGACTCAAGACCCAGGCAGCCTCTGCCAGAGCCCATCCCCCATCCGAGGGCCAGTGGCCAGTGGCCGCCCTGGACCATCGTTGGCATCTCAGTGCTGCCGTCAGACTTGAGGGATTTCAGCCAAATCACTGCCGTCATCAAAGAGCTTAGGTTAAGAGCCTAGCTGTGCTTGCGGTTGTTCTCTGCAGAAGGATGTAGGTAGACACCTAATACAGGGCTGCTGGGGATGGGTGTGCTGTGTATTGGAAACGCAAGTTGTAGAAACAGTGAATTAGACTGAGGCAGGGGACTCTGGGGTGGGTCCAGGTCACAGAAAGGGCTCATAAGAGAGTGAGGGGACCAGGCAGAGGGTATTTTCCATGTCCAGAGGTCAGGAGCGGCAAGGGGGAGGCTGACCCTGAGGGGAGTGAGAGGAAGCGAGCCCTGTGGAAGGCGTGAGGGCGTTTGGTAGCCGCAGCAGAAAGGTGTTGCCTTATTCCCAGCCTTTCCAAGGAACTTACCAAATATAAACTCTCAAGCGGACCTTGTGTTCAGGGTTCATTTCGAACAGCACGAAGAGGGCAGGCACAACACTCTCAGGACCGGTGCTTCGAGCAGGTGAGAGCACAGGAAGACAGGTGGTCAGGAGGCAGCCTTTCTTCTTCCCAGGAGACTGGGAGCTGCTGGGTGCTGTCGCACTGGGGGTCCTGTCCACACCTGCAGTTGGACCCCCCCATCAGCCTTAGTCCTAGTCCTCAGAACCCTCCTCATTGGCCATGGGGGCCACATAACAGGCTTTCAACCTTAGCTAGAAAGTGCAGGGGTTAATTGGGGGCATACAGGAAAACAGAGCCCCCAGTTCCAACTTACTCATCTTAATAAACATAGTGTGTAGACCTTGTGATGGGAACCCCGGGGTGAAAACAGATCTGAATCCTCAGAGTTTCTCATGAAGTTGGGAGCCCGGCCAATGAGTAAGTAACTGTAAACCCAGGCAGCTCTGGTGAGTGCCAAATGTAAAAAAACACATCAGGGTGGCTGGTGGCACCAGGCCTGTGGCCTTACACACAGGATCATCCCACTTTAAAAGCCACCTTTATTTCTTGCCTGAAGCTGCTCAGGGCTGAAATTGCCTTAAGAGGGAGGAGGAAATAAGCCCAAGGCTGTGGTTACCTGGCTGGCAGGACAGGACACAGGGCCATCTACTCCAGGGATGCACGGTTCATCCCCTGCTCTCTGGGTCCAGGGGCCCCCTAAGCCTGGCTTGGTGCTCTCAGCTCCCAAGACCTGGGAGCTGCACCCTGGAAAGTAGGTGAAGCTTTCCCCCCTTCTAGGCTGTTCCTCAGCCCAGTTCTCAGCCCTTCCCCATCCCCGGAGCTATTACTTCCACCTATTTTGGCTTAGCTCCCTGTCAGCTCGTCTTGGCTAAGCAGAAAACTGATAACTAAAGGGTATTCTTCCTCCCAGGAATCTTAGTATTTTAAGCAGTGAATTCCTGATAACCAAATAGCTGCTGAGGCCCCAGGTCATGAATCTCTAAGTGTCGCATTTCATTAGTGTATTTTGGAGTGGAAAGGTCTGCTCTGTGCTCCTCCAGCTGCATTGCATGGCCAGCTGCTACCTGGCTGTGAATCACTAGGGGTGTTTGAGGGACAAGGCCCAAGCATCTGGGTTCCAGCTAAACAGTGATGGAGGCGAAAGAGGCAGAATCCCGTTACAAAAACAGGAATGAGAAACGCTCCCCACAAAGGGGCAGAAATCGGTATTTTCAGGTCTTTAAAAAAGAATCATTAAAAGCAACCACGCAACTGTTAATAATAATGGCTACTGTTGATTGAACACTTATTGCTAGGCACTGCTCAGAGCACTCTGCGTTATATTAATTCATTTAATCCTCATTTCTGTATAATCCCCATTTCAGAGATGAGGTATTTGAGGCCCAGAGATCATAAGTAACTTACCCAAGGCTGTAGCACCAGTGAGGGGTGAAGCTGAGGTTAGTATGTGCTGGACCTCCATGAAAATTGCTGCAGAGGAAAGAGCTACTGAACCAGATGAAAGGGCCAGGACAGAGAAACGTGCTTTCAGAGGATTTTAACATAAACACAGACGCTTTGGGTTTTTGTTTTTGTTTTTATTTTAGGGAAGAGTTAATGTTGAAAAGTTAGGACAAAACAAGCCATGTTCCTATGCACAGTATAACCTAAACTTCCTAAAGAGAAAAAGACATAAAATAGGAACATTCACTTGAGGATGCATGTGGCCATTCCAGAGGATAATGATGAAACTTGGAAAAGCTTTCTTAAATATCTAGAGACTAGGTCAGGCTGTGAACCTGCTAAGAATTTGGCAGTGAAAGTGTTGTTTGTGATGGAAAAAAACCTGAAAATAACCAAAATGCTCTTCAGTTTGAGATTGGTTCAATAAATTGAGTGCATCTATCCTGTTTAAAACCATGAGGTACATCCACATGTACTGACCTAAAAGATGTCCAAGATGTATTGCTGAGTTTAAAAAGGGGGAGGGGGAGCAATTTGCAAAGTGCTACAATCTTTTATATATATTTTTAAAGTTGGTAAAGAAAACACACAGAAAAATGCAATCTGGAGTATTCCCCTGCAACTGACAGTGGTTGGGATGGGACTGTAAGAACTTTTCCTCTTTACATTATAGATAATTCTGTAATGTTTGGATCTTTATGGCAAGATATGTTGCCTTTGAATTCCAAAGAAATAAAGAGATAAAGAACAAGTTTTAATGGACAGTCCTATGCAGTGAGGTATATGAGATTTCCTAATGGGATATAAACCTTTTTCATGGCATATAGATTCTATTGTTATATATCCATAAAAACGAGAGCACTTATTGCTTAACTTTTTTCTTATTTGTAAGCAGTAAGCCTAGTGATTTTTGAGGGTTTTCAGGTCAGTAATTTATTTTCCAGTTAGCCCATATGCTCTTGAAAGAGAAGGATCCTGTTTTGGTTACCTCTGAGCAAACCAGAGTAATAGTACATGATGGAAGCATCCTAAAGGCAGAAGTTCAACAACCAAAAAATAGCCACTGCCTTTTACAGAGTAACTACTATGCACCTCGTTTAATCCTCATAACAGCCTGACAGGATGGGTGTTATATTGGCCCCTGTTTTTTAGTTAAGGATACTTGGCAGATGTAGGATAAGCAATGTGCACAGAGCCAGTAAGTGGTGAAGTGGAGTATCAAACCTTGTCTGTGAGTTACTCTTCTGGAGTCCTTGTTAACCATTAAGCTTAACTGCTTCTCTGTGGAATAAATGACTTGGGTATACAAGAGCTTTCTTCCTAATGCCCAAATCTATTTGCTCTCTAAGTGGTATACCCAGAAAGTCCAGTTGGCAAGGCTTCAAGAACTCTAGTTGATACCAAGCAGTTTAAGTGCACAGAGACACCCTAGCAGTGTTGGCAAAGCCCCATGTGAAGACTTAGGAATGAGTGAAATGCTCATCTGGGGAAACAAATGAAGCAAAACTAAACGTTGGAACAGTGAAGCCGGGCATCTGTTTAACTTGCTGTGTAATGGGATCCTTGTACTTGGAGTTACCAAGCATGTCCGTGATTTCAAGTAGGTGCTGTGATTAAAGCAGGAAGTGGTATGAAAGTATGTTTAGCTGAGGTTTGCAGTTCATTCTGGAGGGGATAATAAACAGGGAATCTTTGACAACAGCAAATAAATCAGAACATGTAAATAGAAAGGCTGGCCTTATGAGCCATTTTATGCCATTGACAGGCAGGATAGGCAATCAGGGTAGATGTGGGAGAGCACTGTCATCTTTCCTACCATCATCTGTGACCAGAATCGAGGTAGAAATAAACAAGTGGGCAAAATAAAGCTGCAAGCCTACACACTCTTTCAGGAATACTTCATACCTGAGTTTGTGCATTGGATATAAACCAAAGGGTGTGTCCTGAGCTGGCTTTAGAGAGAATGCCTAAATGTGCAAATAAAAAATAAGGGATTGTTGAGTAGCAGTAACTCCACATTTTCACTGTAGCAGTTAGACCACGTGCACTGATAAGCCATATTCTCCATAATGGAACGCTTTCTTCACTGCACTCACAAAGAAATTCAACCAATGGAAATGAAGCATGTTGGTACAGACATGAGTAAGAGGTTGGCAGATTATGGGTTGAGCTGGCAGCTGTGGAGACGTGTTGCAGAGACCATGCTAAAGGAAGTAGTTGAAACAGGCTGTACTCTTTGTTTGCGTCATCCAAGAAAACATGTCCTCTTGGCAAGCCTGTGTTTTTTCTCACTTGGTTTTCCTTCCAAGCTCTGCCTAACCTCTTGTTCTTTTTGGGTCATCTCTCTTTCCCCTAAAGTAAAAGAAAAGAAAAAACTTGTATTTTTCTTTAATGACTTTGTAGGAAAAACAAATGACTAATGAGGGTTGAAGCTTGAACAATAGTGTTTCTATGTACAGATGTTTTCATTTTGAATTTCCCAGGGAGGTGATGTGAAAGGAGTGTGCATGGAACCCACGGCTGGGCCAGACAGGCGAGGCACTGAGAGTGGCACCTCCTTAAATGTTGTGCCTCACCCTCATCCCAGGCCTACGGGGAGTCGGGCAGCCCAGGTTCTAGCCCCATTTCTGCTGCTGACAGCAGTGGGATTGCACCAACTGGTAATTGTGTCCTCCCCTGTAATGTGGTAGCAGGGGCTTGGAAACTACAGGATAACAAAGGCCATGGGGATTTTACTTTTTTATATAAATAATACCTTCCATTTTGCCGGTTGAGTGGCAGTTGAAAACTCCGAATCTTTCTTTCTTTCTTTCTTTCTTTCTTTCTTTCTTTCTTTCTTTCTTTCTTTCTTTCTTTCTTTCTTTCTTTCTTTCTTTCTTTCTTTCTTTCTTTCTTTCTTTCTTTCTTTCTTTCTTTCTTTCTTTCTTTCTTTCTTTCTTTCTTTCTTTATTTATTTATTTTTGGCTGTGTTGGGTCTTTGTTGCTGCTCGTGGGCTTTCTCTAGTTGCGGCGAGCGGGGGCCGCTCCCCATTGTGGTGCGCGGGCTTCTCATTGTCGTGGCTTCTCTTGTTGCGGAGCACGGGCTCTAGGCGCACAGGCTTCAGTAGTTGTGGCACGTGGGCTCAGCAGTTGTGGCTCACGGGCTCTGGAGCTCAGGCTCAGTAGTTGTGGCGCAAGGGCTCAGTTGCTCCGTGGCATGTGGGATCTTCCCGGGCCAGGGCTCGAACCCGTGTCCCTTGCATTGGCAGGCAGATTCTTAACCACTGCGCCACCAGGGAAGCCTGAAAACTCCGAATCTTTTTAATGGCTTCATTGAGATATAATTCACATACCATATATTTCACCTCTGTAAATTATATCAGTGGTTTTAATTTATTCAGAGGATTGTGACCGTGACCACATCTAATTTTATAATATTTTCATCACCCTTAAAAGAAACCACATACACATTCATTTTTACTCCATTCACCCACTTTCCCAGCCCAAGGCAACCTCTAATCTATTTTCTGTCTCTAGATTTATGTATTCTGGGAATTGCATATAAATGGAGTCATATTATGTAGCCTTTTGTGTCTGGCTGCTTTCACTTAGCATGATGTTTTCAAGGTTTACCCATGTTATAGCATGTATCAGTACTTTGTTTTTATTGCCAAATAATGTTCCAGTGTATGGATATATACCATACTTTGTTTATCCATTCATCAGTTGAGGTACAGTGGCATTTTGAGGATCTTCCAAACTGTTTTCCAAAGCAGCTCCACCATTTTACATTCCCACCAGTAATGTATGAAGATTCCAATTTCTCTACATCCTCAGCAACACTTATTATTTGTCTGTCTGGTTATGGCCATTCTAGTGGGTGTGAACTGGAATCTCATTGCGGTTTTGATTCGCAGCTCCCTAATGACAAATGATGTTGGGCATTTTTTCAAATGCTTATTGGCCATTTGTATATCTTCTTTGGAGAAATGTCTATTCACATCCTTTGCCCATTTTGAAAATTGAGTTATTTATCTTTTTATCGTTGAGCTGTGAGAGTTCTTCATGTATTCTAGATACAAGTCCTTTATCAGATATACGATTTGCAGATGTTTTCTCCCATTCTGTGGGTTGTCTTTTCACTCTTTTGATGGCGCTGTTTGCAACACAAAAGTTTTTAGCTTTAATGAAGTCAACTTATCTATTTTTCCTTTTGTCACGTGTGCTTTTGTGTCATATGTAAGGAATCATTGCCTAACCCAAGGTCAGGTGGATTTCCTCCTGTTTTCTTCTAAGAGTTTTATAATTTTAGCTCTTATATTTAGTTGTATCATCCACTTGAATTAATTCAACCAAGTTTTAAATTTTACAAAATGATCTTTTCTGTGGATTGCATTGGTTTTGTCCAGTTTTTCAGATGGGATGTAGAGCCAGAATATAACTTCTCCAGAGATTACCCCACAATGTACCATCTGTCAAACTGCATTTATCATAGCAATCTTATACATTGTACCTTCAAGCAAAATAAAAAGTCCTTACTGCTTATCCAAACTTTGTTTAGTTTTTATTGCAGTTAAATGCCCTTTAGGTGGTGCTATTGCATTTCTTCTTTTTTCTTTCTTCTTGGCTTTGAAAATAAGAGGATTTACTTTCTACTTTGGTATGCCACATAATTTACTTGAAGAAAACATTACACCAAAGTAGAAGACTAAAATATTGCACTTAGATGACATTAACCTGATATTCCTTATCTATCTGAAATTCTTAAAAACATTGCCCAGTGAATATACTTCTCCAGCATGGTTACTTTGAATGCCCTGACTGTCAAATGAGCATGCTGGCTTCTGAGAACGGGGAACGCAACTGGTTAAGATCTCCATGTGGAATCAATGACTGTTTCCAGCTCTTTCAACTTCCATGTGGCTAATTAAAAAGTAAAACTTTCAAGTGGTTGACTTCCTAAAGAGAAATGCATTCTTCATATTGGCTGTTTGCAAAATGCCTCTTCTGTTAAAGAACCTGTGTACAATTTTTACATCTCATTTCCTGGATTATCTTCCCTGTGCCAACTCACAGTGTGGGACATTAGGAAACGGTATACCTTTTTTTTTAACCACTTAAAAAAATTCCCAGGAAGGTTTTTTTCCACTTCAACTGCCTTCCCATTATGTTCTGCAATCTGCCAAGCGTGCCAGAACTCAGCAGGTAGCCCACATGGTATGCGTGTCTGTGTGAGAAAGCTCCCCTGATGTGGACAAGATGTTGGTTGTAAAACGAAGCCAACATCTTGTCCACAAGTGTGGAAAAATACAGTATATCCGCAAGCACCCAAGTCATAAAGAATATTTAGTTAAATACAGCTTGCTAGAATGACTCTATTATTGGAAATGTGATTCAGGGAGAAAAACTTCTAAATCTAGGGAGGAAAATCTGCAGCCAGACTACTTGTTTTCCTTTGTACCTTTTCCTAAACACGAAACATCATAATATTCATGGTTTTTTGTTTTTTTTTTTATAAGCTGGAGAGTCCCAACGGAGGATCCGGCAGAGATTTGACTGTAGATTATTTCCTACTGCAGAAGCAGCTCTGCTGGTTTTCTGGAGTTTGAATTTCAGTCGGTTCTTACCTTCTTAGTGCTTGAAATGTCATTTTGGAAAAACATCTGTTTAGTAGTCATCAGTCAGCTAATGATTGTTTCTTATTTTCGCCTTCTCTGACGAAATTCAAAATTATTATGCTGCATCGCTTGTCTACTTAGACTATGGATTTAATGTTATCTTTATTATACCCTCAACCACTGCTTCCAAGACAGTATAAAAAGTATTTGATCTTCTTTGGCCTACTGTTACCAGGAAGATTTTGAGCCGTGTGTAAAAGACAAATCACATGAGTGAGAATTTGAGTATGTTTACTAAAAACAAACAATGAAATTTCAAAAATGGAAGTGTTTGAAGGGAGCATTTAATAGCCTTGCTCTATTTATATATGCCTTGAATTATATTCTGTTTGTATGTATTTTTCTCATCCATTGGACTGTAAACTCCGTGAGGTGAGAGACTCAAATTTGTTTTACTGTCTAACCTGCGATTACCACAGAGCTGGCCTCAAGTAAGTACTCAGTGTTTGTGGAATTGAATTCTACTGAGCTCCTGGAGTAGAAGCTATAGCCAAAAACAAGCACCAAGAAAAGATTGTGATGCCTTTTCTTTTAGTATATTACTTAGGAGCTTACGTAATTTTCATTGTATATTCTTTTTCAGACTCAGGGTCTTCTTGGGAATTAGAGCAGACAGTTGCCACCACTTAGTCAAAATTAAGGTGTGATGTGAGGGAAGGAAGGTGGGGTTTTGAGGGATGGAGATGGTCTTTTTTAAAAGGTGATAATTTGGTCTCTGCTTTTGTGTTCCTGTGTTTCACCAAGTTAAAATGGAAGTGTGAGTTTGTCTTGGCCCATACCATGCCTTGGATTTTTTCTGTGCCTGTGAATCCTCTTGCTGGCCATTCCCCATGGTCAGGACTGGGAGGAGCTCTTCATTAGCACATGGGAACGTGGCTGTGTGAGGAGGCTTTGAATAGCGTAACCATAGAAGGCTAACACAGTCAAAAATACCGCCTTCTATTTTATGTACCTCCAGTGTAGCGGTAGCTCCTGATTTACAAATGGGTTGGATTCCAGATGTTCATTTAGAAATCAATTGCTTAGAAAATAATGCACTTTCCATAGAAACAATGTTATACACGGTGACCAGGGTCCCAGGTTAGCCCACAAAAGCTCATCTAACCATAACGTAGCCAGAAATTTATGATGTGTGATAAACCAATGAAGAAAACCATATTAATGAGTAAATGGGGACTTGAGTATAAGTAGTTTATGTTGAATGTTGCTGATGGTCTAAAGAGATTTTAATTAGAGAGGGAAGTAAATGGAAATGTTTGTGGGGAATTGTAAAATAAACTCTAGGAAAAGTAAGGAAAAGAACAAGGAGAGAGATTCTGAAGAGTCCTAACTAGGAAGCAAGAGGAAACAAGAGAAAAGGAGTAAACAAAGATATAAATCTAAGCATTAAAAAAAATAATAAAAGACTCTCCCCAGAGAAGTCATCTGAGCTGTGAAGAATGAGACAATACAGGGAAGATTTCTAATCATCCCCTGGTGATGAGTGGATAAAGGCATTTCTTCCGAAGATTCCAAAGGCCCCGCAGTGTTCATTTATTCTTACACCAGAATGGGTGTGGGAGGTTTTTAAAGGTTTCTATCTGTGAAGAGTATAGTATTATGAACTTAGAAAAAATCATTCTGCCAAAAGATATGGCATTTCTCTTTCTTTGGTTGGTACTCAGTCACTTTAGAATTGATCCCATTTGTAGTAGGAGGAAGTGTGGCTTCATGGGTTTTGGAGTCAGAAACAGGCCCAGGTTTGAATCCCAGATCATTATATAGGACCTGGGTCACTGTGGGCATCTTGACATCTCTGAGCCCACTTTCCATTATTTGAGAATAGAAATAATAATACCCCCATCACAGGGTTGTGGAGTATGTCCGTCTTGGTAACATTCGTAGAAGGGCCTGTGTGGTGAGATGCCTGGTGAGTGACAGCTGTCGTTACCAGATCTTACAGATCAGGTTTGCACGTCACTGACTCAGCCTGTTCATATTTATCCAGAATATCCAAAACACCATCAGCATAAAGAAGAATAAAAAATTTGTAATGTCGGTTCATATGTAAGCTACAAAGCTAGAAGAAAAGAATCTTGTAGCCTAACAGAACCACAGTGAAATGGTTCTAAAATCACTCAGCTTTTAGTTTTGCAGGAGAGTGGGTGAGGAGACTTGTTAAATATATCATTACTATCTTCATTTTCACATCTTGAAAGACTTCGTTTTTCATCTTTGGTCTTGATTTAGCTCTAGCTGTAGCTATTTAAAGAAAAGATGAGTTTGCAGTAAATGGATACCCATTAAAATGGTTTGGGATAAACCATGTGTGACTAAAACCTTCATTTTTAAAGTTCTTTTTTTTTAAAGTCTGTATTTCATGTTGGGAATCATGAGTTTCATTTAGCGTTTCAGGCTGCATTCAAAGATGAATAAGAACATAACCCACGCCCTCTCTCCCACCTGCACCTGTGTTACAGATGATGGTATCTGTGATTTTACATAGCAATAACCACCTTAAAGTACGTTATTATGTGGCCTATCAAATATCAGTGTTTTTTGGGAAGTCTTTGGCGGACCAGTGGTTAGGACTCCATGCTTTCACTGCTGAGGGCGTGGGTTCGATCCCTGGTCGGGGAACTAAGATCCCACAAGCTGTGCAGCGCAGCAAAAAAAGGAGAAAAAAAATACCAGTGTTTTCCTTAACTGTGACTGGCCATCAATCCAAAATTATGATACTACAAATAGCATTCTAATTATCCATGGACTGACACAACCTGTGCATCATTTTATCCAGGATGGGACTTGAGAACAATTGGGGAAAATGCCTCAGGTAACTAACTGTCTGGTCCCCTCCAACTCCAAATGTCCTTCCAAACCTTGGGTTTCTCTTTTGCTTCCTTTCTCACTCTTCATACCCAGGTATCTTTTCTCTGTCCTTGCCCCCTTTTCCCTAGACTTATCACTCCCTTACCCGCTTCTTAGAAAGTCACCAGAGCCCATACTTTTTGTGCATCAGATGAGTTTCTACTCAGGACTCAGCCTGTGATGACTCAGGGAGAATTCTTCCCAAGCACATCCAGGCAAGTCACCCAAACCTGATTTTCACCATCATGTGCAAACATACATACGTGGTACAGGAGTATCCCAAATCTGTTCTTGCCCCACAAGCAGAGTTTACTCTCATAGTATGGTAGTCATGTGTTTTTCTTTTTTTAGACTACGCATTTTAAAGAATGACTTTATAATTTAATAGTTTTTTTTCCTCTACACCAGAGACCAGCAAACTTAAAGCTTGTAAGCCATATCTGGCCTGCCCCCTGTTTTTGTAAATAAAGTTTTATTGGAACGCAGCCACGACCACTCATTTACAAATCCTCTGTGGCTGGTCTTACACCATCACAGCAGAGTTAAGTACTTACAACAGAGACCATTTGGCCCACAAAGCCGAAAACATTTACTGTCTTGCCCTTTATAGAAAAAGTTTGCAGACCCATGTCCTATAAGTAAGCTCATTGTAGATGGCCGTCCAGAAGACAAAGATTTAGTGCTGCACTGAGAAATTCTCCTTTGCCACAACCTACCCAAGGAACAGTAGACAAAGTTATTTAATCCCCTTAGGTCTGGTTTCACATTCTGTAAAGATGTGATTGTTAACACCGGCTTTGTTTTTCCGAGAACAAAGTGATAGACTTCAGATTACTCTTCATGTGTATTTGAGGATCTGGTGTTGGATGTCAGGCCACTGTCCTGGTTATGACTCTGTTCGTATTTAGTGTATACTTTCCTCAACACTTCACATTTCCCTGTTTTTTTTTTTTTAATTTGTTTTCAATTTATAGGAGAAAGTTAGATGGACTTTTTGTATTAAGTGATAAGATATAAACATTTTCTTAAAAAAATAAATATAGGACAGAGAGTTTATGAACCTTTTCTTGGTGATAGAGCAACTGTCTACAATATTGAATTCTTACGAACGCATCTGAAGAAAAAGACTGAATCATTTCTTTTTTCATGAAGAAAAGTTTGACCTTTTCTTTTTCCTTAAATATATTTCAAACCCAATAGAATTATCAAAAAGTGAACATACATATGTTGTATTGACATTTTTGTATCACTGCGAGAGTGCCTTATTCCACTAATGTCAGTGTGACCACTGAGATGTGTTCTTGGGAGAAACGGAGGACAAGGCTGGAATGTTCCAGAGGCTGCCCAGGAGAGCAAATGTCAGGCTTGCAATAACATTTCCTCATGTTGTTCTTCCTTGTAGTCATTTGTTTATTATTTTCATATAAGATACATTTTAGTATTGTATTAACTTTGTACTGATCAAAAAGTAATACATGTTTATTATGGAAAATGCAAAAAATACGGAAAAAAGCACATAGAAGGAAAATTTTCTATAATCTCACCACCCTGAGATAACCACTGTTGATATTTTAATGTATATCTTTTCAGGCTTTCTTTCATATATATTGTATGAATTTAAAAAGTTACTATTATGGGGAATTCCCTGGCAGTCCAGTAGTTAGGACATCACGCTTTCACTGCCGAGGGCCAGGAGAGCCCGGGTTCAATCCCTGGCCAGGGAACTAAGATCCCACAAGCCGCTCGGTGTGGCCAAAAAAAAAAAAAAGTTACTATTATGCTTTCTTTGGAACAGTAATAATACTGCCATTTATTTTTTGACTATTTGGTTTGACTGTGCACTTTGCTGACAGCTTTGCACGCGAGATCTCATTTAATCCTTACCGTGTCCCACTGGTGTGCAGGCATTATAAACCTCATTTTGAGAGACTGAGACGCAAGAGGTTAAATCATTTGCCCAAGGTCACACGGCCCATGCCTAAACTCTCTCTTGGACACTGTACTCTCTGCCTGTAAACTTCTGCTTAAAGTCAATAAGCCAGTGTTTGAAACTGGCAAGCTAAGGAACTTCTATGTGGTTAATGTCCTATTTAGTCAAAGCGGTTCTTCTGTAGTGCCCCCTGTAGTGAGTGTTTTCACTGAAGATTCCAGAATGACCCTCACTTCCTGCTGCGAGCCTGGATCTCCGCCACGTGGCTTCAGAGACACTCCCTGGCCCTTGGGCCACTGGAGTTTTCAGGGTGGCTGCCACTTCTGCTCCCGCCCCCTGCTGGCCGAAGCACACAATATGCTGGTCATCCCACAGACCACCGGGCAATGCCTGACTGGCCCGCTGGAGCCACCTGACCCTAAATCACAGAGAAATATTTGAAGCACTAAATAAATTATAAAACAGAATGTAGCAGCTCCTTTAAAGGAGTCAGCTTCTGGAAGACTGCTTTATTTGTAAGCTTTGAAGAAGAGTCCAGAGGGAGAAGTTGCTTAGAATACTTTCGGTTGCAAGAAAACTGAGCTGCCAGTTGAAATCAAATCTTGAACTCCCCCCACCCTCGCCCATTCTTGGATTTAGGGCCTTCAGGTCAGCCCTGTCCCCGCCCTCCTGTTGCTAACTGCCACGTGCCCTGTGGAAAGGTTGCAGCTCAAAGATGGTTAAGAAAGTAGTTGTGCTATACTAGGGAGGGCGCTAGCAAAGAGCAAAGGAAAGAATTAGTGTACTTTAGAGCATACTAAATTAGAACTTCACAAAAGCAAGCTTTTACCAATTCTGTTTTCTTCTGTGTTAAAAGGTAAATCGAAAATGAACTGCGACGTTCTTTAGTGGGAGTCATAAAAGTCCTTGCCTGCAACTGGCTTTCCATTAGGAAACCTAATAAAAATTTGTTAATGCATTGTGATTCAAAATTACTATGAAAGTTAAGAATAATAAAGCAGAACCTAAATAAAGTGCTCTTAACTGTGTTTATATCTGCATTAGGCTTAAGCTGTGCTGGCAATTACGTGTTTTTACTTTTCGTTGTTCAACAGTTTCAAATGTACCAGAAAATGCTGGCCAAAGACTGTTGCCTAACTAAAACCAGATAGGTCCAGACTTCCAAAAGCTATGAGAAGAAGATAAAATCCCTCTGTTCAAAATAATCTGTACATTTTAAGTATAGCAATCACATATACCATTTGACACAATTTGGTACAAGTCTGTGTTTTCAGTAAATATATGATTAAATAAAGAAAAATGAACTATTTTGATAATGTTGACACAAAGTTATATGACCTCATGTTGAGTGTGAGACTCGCAGATGCAATTATTATTTCATTTTATCAATTACATGTAACGTGAGACATTTTTGTTGTAGGGTCCCTAAAAATTGATTCTGGGGAAGAAACTCTTACTTTCAGAACTGGTTCTGACCTTCTTGTAGAATACTAATTAACATTTGGAGTGACTTAAAAGGTGCTGAGGACCCTTACCCAAAGAGTGTTTCCAAAGGCTGGCAGTATGAATTATGCCCTTTTTGTAACTTTTCTCCATAGTTCTTTTTTAAAGTGCAGATACTATTCTGAGAGAGTTATTCCGACAGAAATAGGGATTGATGGCTCTCTGTAAGACACCGTGGTCCCTGCCTCATTGGGCTTATGATTTACAGGTGCCCCCCCCACTTTTTGAGAGTTTGCTTTACACCACTTCGCTTTTATTAAAGACCTACATTAGTACCTGTGTTCACTAACCAAAAGAGATCTGAAGAGGATTTTTTTCACTTTTACGAAAAGGGGGGAGGGAAGCAAAAATAGGGTTCAGTGTGTGTTTCACAGCCAACTGTTCACAGAGGCAGCACACACCCCAAGCAGTGAGAGCAGCACCCCCAAGCTCTTTCCCTGGGAACTACACTCAGCCTCTCAGCATCAGGCCGCTATATCCTTGAACTGTGTCTATGAGCATCTGTGCTTTATCTCGATTCATTCTGTGCATTCGTTTGCAAGATGTGCCTTTTGGTCCTCGCTGCTTCGATTTATGCCATGTTGGCTTACGTTCATAGGAACACTACTTTCACATAGTGGGGGAAACCTGTAGTTGGAAAAAAAAGAGAGAAAGGAAAAAGTCATTGACATTTCACTACTTGTGGAAGGCAATATGTGGTTCTATGATCATAGAAATACTGTAATACATTTGAGCACTTATATATGTGTATGCATATGCCAGCCATTGTTCTAAGCACTTTACATCTGTTATATCATTTCATGCTTACAACAGTCCTGTAAGGAAGGTACTGTTACCCCCATTTTACAAATGGCACAGAGATGTTAAGAAATTTGCCCATAGTCACACAAAGAGGAGATGATCAAGCTGGGATTCAAACACAGCAGAATGGTTCTGGAGCCCATGCTCCATTTAACGTGCCTCTAAAGCACCCTCTTTTTTTTTTTTTCTTTTAAAGGTTTTGCTCCAATTAGTGCACATCTGGGAGGTTTGCCTAGATTTCATCCTATTTTTTTTAAATTAATATTTATTTATTTATTTATTTTTGGCTGTGTTGGGTCTTCGTTTCTGTGAGAGGGCTTTCTCTAGTTGTGGCAAGCGGGGGCCACTCTTCATCGCGGTGCGCGGGCCTCTCACTATCGCGGCCTCTCTTGTTGCGGAGCACAGGCTCTAGACGCGCAGGCTCAGTAATTGTGGCTCACGGGCCCAGCTGCTCCACGGCATGTGGGATCTTCCCAGACCAGGGCTCGAACCCGTGTCCCCTGCATTGGCAGGCAGATTCTCAACCACTGCGCCACCAGGGAAGCCCTAAAGCACCCTCTTAATAGCGAGAACTTCATCATTCATTTCTATAGTAAATACTATAAATAGAATGTCAACAGAGAGCATTGAGGTGGGGACTCCACAAGGAATTCTCAACTGAGAGGAAGAAAGATGCAGCTGCTGCCTCTGGGAACCTTAGGAAACTCTGAAGAAGGAGATGGAGCAAGCCTCTGGATCTTCTGGTGCACCCTTTGCCACCCAGCATGGACCCCTATACTTTTGAGTATTGGAGGGCAAGGAGGGAGTCAGACTCCAAGTTATTCCCTTTTCCCCCACTTCCCTCAATTTCTAGGAGACCTTGGGGGTCAGCTGAAGCAGTTCACAGAAAAATCCACCCAAGTCTTTGACCCTGGCAATACTATGAAGATTAAAGGGAAAAGTGTGTCCATTACAAAATGAAAACCCCCTTCCAGAAAACCTACTTCTCTGTTACCCGCTGCCACCAAGCCTGGACTCTGCTGAATCTCCTGTCCCCAGCACAGAATGGACTGGGAAGAGCACCAGCCTGGAGGGATTCTTGAACTCCTTATCCAAAAACACTACCTCTTAGCCATTCTCTGCCTCAGTTTCCTTGTCTGTAAAATGGGTCTTATAACACTTTTCCTGTTTACATCACTGACATTATTGTGAGGATCATGAAACCTTGGTCTGTAGAGACAAATATTTATGGAATGCCTAACATGTACGAGGTTATAAATGAGAGAAGACGACAAAATAGTGAGGCTGGAGTGCTGATATGGTGACATCTCTCAATTTTTCCAATGAGTTGGGAGAGCACCACATATTCTATTAGCAGAAAGTCAAGTTTTCTTCTTAACATACGCAAGTTGTCCAAGGACGAGTCTTCCGACGTTAGGGTGAGCTTGCAGGCCTAGGCGTGGCCCACACCAAGGCAGAGCCCCACGTGGACGCCAGCCACAGCCCTGTTCTATCATCCTGCTCTTAGCCGTCGTTTTCCCCAAAACCAAGCGCTGCACTCAGAAAGCTGGGTACAGAGGTGCTTCCAACACAGTCACGTGCTGTACCCAGACCAGCCCTCCTCTCCATCTTGAGCCTGGTTCATCTGTCCATACTCTTCCTGCCCTAATGGTGACATCACTCCCCTTTGGGACTCTCTTACGGCGCATGCAGAGGGGTTCACGTCCTCCCCAGCGTTCTGCTCCCTATGGCTGAGGAGCTTGTCCAGACTGGCTGTGGTAAGGTTTCTGAAGTTTCTAGTACACACTTCCTCATAGCTAAAGTTATGTTTATAAACACACACACACACACACACACACACACACACACACACACACACACACACACACACACACACACACACACACACACACACACACACACACACACACACACGTTAAGTTATAAAGATACTCAAGTGTCTGCCCCAGAAGAAAGATGATCTGCCTCTCAGAGACCTCAGTAGAAGTTCATAGATGCAGGAGAGGCCACGATGATTTTTAAGGATGCCTCTGGTGGGCGTTTTGCTTGCCCTCTGACACACACATACCAGAATGTATACATCCAAATGAGTATCATCCTTTAAAAGCATTACACTGGGAGGTGTTGGCAGGTGTATTTCAGTGATTCTCCCATGGCTCAACACATGTTTGCAGCTGCTCCTTCAAAGGCCATGGCCTTATTTGGGGGAGTTCTGCTGTGTGCGTTTCACTCTTGAGGTCTTAGGGGCCAGATCACCCACCTTATTCTCCAAACTTGATTACAAGTGGCCTCTGGCCCCTCCGTGATACAGAGTTACCACCCTCAGTGATATTCCACAGGATTCCAGGCATTTTCCAAGGTTGTCTTCAAGAGGAAGTCTAAAATATTTTTGCATAGCGAAATGACAGCACAGTGGTACATATACATATGGCCGCCTCGGGTGGCGGCTTTAAAGACGAGAGCGTTATCTTTTTATATGTGCTCTGGCATTTGTCTTAAAATTAGTCTGATTACTTTATAGTTAGACATCCTGTGTTGGTCAAGTTCTGTGCTCATGGTGGGTGGTGTGGTGTTTGTGTCCTAAGCAGTTCTAGATTTTTGCTTACTTAGAGCTGAACTCACTGCTGTCTTAGCAAAAAACAATGTAAAGCAGCTTTTGCAGATTTGCCCAGAGAATGCACCTAGCACTGTATTGGCTTCGCGAAAATGAGAAGAAACTTTTAGCGGCATCCATTTTTCTAGATACCTTCATATGACAGCAAAGTGAAATAACATTAGCTGCCTTCCTCCCTGCTTCCATTATCAGATGACACAGTTGTCTAAATAATCATTTCAAAAAATCACCTCTCTTCCTGGTCTTCCCAAAGGAAAAAGCCTTAGAACGATGAAAATATACTTCATGGGTGCTAATTCATTCTTTTCTCTTTTACTTAACTTTCGTGAGAGATTTTTAAGATGTCTCTCTGCTCCTATTATAGTGAAAAAAATTCCATAAAGTGTTCAGTTTCTGAAATACCAAATTGTCAGACCGTTTCTGAATTTGGCTGCAGGCAAATGGTGAAGAGTGTGATTGAGGGCCTCTCAAAGCTATAAAATAGGTACCTGGACAGATAGCGATAATGACCAGGAACAATCCTTCCTCTCCACCCGCATCCAACGAGAAGGAGGTGAAGGAATCATTTCTTGTGGCCAAGAATAAAGCCCACTCGTAACTTGTGGGTGAATTGTAAGCAACACTTTGGACCCAAAACTGATTCAGTTCTTTCTGTTTCTTCCATTAACCCTGGACTAGCCCATCCCTGCCAGATGTGCTGCGTTTTCCATCTCCTTCGCTCAGTCTCCTGGTGTTCCAAAAGTGGTCTAGGGCTTTGTCCAGTTTAAGTTCAGCCACTAAATCATGTCACTGTGGTGTTAATTTCCTCCCCTGCCCTGAGGATATGCAAATATGCTCGGCTTAATCCTCATCACCTGTCCTCTCCTAGTGGGCCCAGTCTGCACACAGGCCGGCACTGGGGAGACGGGGCGGGGGGCCCACGGGAAGCAGGGGAGGGAGGCATGACTGTAAATGTTGGTGGCGCCAGGCCGGGTCGCGCTCCCATTGCTGGCAGCCCAACATCTGCTGAGAAGCGTGCAGTTCCATCAAGCCAGCCACCGCCTCCCGGTGGGAGATAAGCCCAGGGAGGGAGGCTGAGCCTGGCAGCCGGATTCCAGGCCTGGTAAAGTCATGTCTAACATTCAACTCTGTGAGGTTGGGATGGGGGAGTGTGGAGATGGTTCCATAGGAGCCGGCAGCTGCCCTGTTTTTAGCTCGGGCTGTTGACAGTTCCTGCTGAGAGCACTTGTTTCGGAACTCAACAAAGCTGGAAACTCCAACTTTTTAATTTGGGGTTTGCGTTTGGAAGAGTCGTTTTACTGGAACCAAAACCTTTGCTGACATTACCCTTTGCTGGGCTTGTCTATACCGCTGAGTAGAGGAGACAAGAAAAACCTCCAATACCGAAGTGTGTATTCCTGGGAACAGCAACAGTCAGATAGTCTGACGACCAGAGAATGCACGGTGGCTTAGTTAGACTGTCGTCAGAATCCCCTGGGAACCGCTGAGAATCATCTAGAGATTTGCTGCAAACAACTGCAGCCGTGGTCCTTGCCCCAGACCACTGCCTCCTCGTAAGTCCCTACGGGTCTTTCAGAAAGATCCTATTAACCGATTACAAGTCCTGAGGAAGGAAGGACATTTTAACATGCAGAATATCAGGTTCTTTTCATCATCACATCACTCCCCATTCATTCCACTTATCCTGGCTGCCACGTTTTGCTACCAGGGAGAAGAGCTTTGAGGAGACAGCCGCAGCCCCTTTGAAAGTTGTTAGAAGCATGTATCTCTGGGTGCTCCAGGAAGTATACGAGTTAACTGGCACAGATTAAATGCAGTAAAAGAAAATATTTTGGTCAAATGCTTCCTCTTTTAAATTAATATTCTCTTGACCATTGTGGGAAAAAGAAAAAACCACTATTAAAAGTTGTCAGTACTTTTGCTGACTTGAAAATATTATGAAAAAAATCTCCTATTAAAAGTTGTTGGTTATTTTGCTGACTTGAAAAATATTTTATAACCCACGTAAAATGTGGTTCGAAAGTATCGTCTCAATGAAAACAAGAGCTTGTTTTATTTTGTTCTGTCTTCGGCACACTTCCTCATATTTATCTTTTACATGTGGATTTCTTTCAGTAGTGATTTATATCTGCTCCATCCAAAAAGTTTAAAACACAATATAAAATGCCCTGTAAAAATTTACACTAAGTTTCCTAAAACACTTGAGAAATTCACTGAGATTTGCTAGGCATACACTTCATTCATTAAAATGAAAACTTGGCTGAAGAAATCATGGTGTTTGTCTGCATAACTAACTCCTGGTTTCTTCTTCCTGGCCTCAGAAAGCCAGATGTGCTAGAAATTGCATTTTTCAAGTGAACTATTCAGAACCCCGTATTCTTCATGGGTAATCATAAGAATTATGAAGACGATGATATTGTCCCTAACACTATGCAGTGCATTATCATGTTCCCAGGGGCGTACAGAAATTTTTCCATCCAGGCAACATGCCTTAAGTGGGTTGACAAAGTGTTCTTTTGGAAGAGTCAATGTCAGCCCGCCCTTATGACAAACATCTTTCCAGTGAGATCCATTGTGTGCAGTTTGGACGGTTCCCCCTTTACTGCCACTCTAAGAAAAGTCTTGCTGGTTAAGCGCCTACAAACCTTCTGGCCTGCAGAGGGCTCTATAATACCATGTTTTCGTAGCTCATGCTTGGAAAAAAGCAAAAAAAAAAAAAAGGTACTTGCTGGAAGGGGGAAGGGGAAGCCCAGAGACTTTATAATGCTCCAGCAGTCAGTCTGGTAAACAGACTAGGAATTGTGGGCAAAGTGCTTTTCCTTGAGTTTTGTACAAAGCCTGAGATCGGATGACTCTGTCCGGACTCATCACTTTAAGAGCCTAGAGCTAGTTCACATAGCAGCAGGAGTCCACCAAAAAGACATTTCATTATTGAAACCGAAACTGGGTATATTGTAACTGCTGATTAATAGATTGTTTTTCAGTATTTCAAGTAATTTATAAAGCGTTTACACACATAAATAGAAAGCTTTAAATGCTGATATTCCATAAAAAGTAAATAAAATATATTTTTGTGCATTAAGACTTAAGTGCCATGATTTCATGTCACAAATTTAAAGCAGCCTGGTAAGACTTGACAACATTACTGCAGCTGTGTTTTTACATTAGGAAATTAATTAAAGCAGTAATTTATGCTTTTTTCCACTTAGAGGTATTTAGACCTCTCTGTGTTACACCCTATATTTTCCCTTCAATCATTATATTATAGTAATCTATCTTAAAAGACTCTATCTTATTCTCTTGCTGGTAGAAGAATGAGATGGGGAGGTGGGCATTAATTAATCTAATGGAACATTTGTCCTGTGCTACTGAGGCAGGTCCAACAGGGCTGAAGGGACTTCCTGCGGACTTCAAAGGGGGGAGCGGGCGCCTTCATATTTATTCACATGCCCCCTCCTTTTTTCCCCATCTTAAAAGAGAATTTCATTTTATATTACGTTAGAACAGTTTTGTTTCTTTTTTTCCTGGTGTCGGGAAGGGAGGCAGAGGAGAGCAGGAAAGTATCTGACACGCCATGTGACACATCATCATTTAGACTTGGCTGTTCTGAGAGACCTCATTTTTGAAGCAGACCTGCTATAGAGTTCAGTTATGTACTGTGCTAACCCTAAAGCACATTAAAACACGCCCACCTGGGTAGGTGATATGCAGTTTGCAATTCAAATGAATACTGTCCTGACTTTATATCAGAGCTAAATAATGACTCTCTTGAGATATCAAGAACAAATCGATCACACTGTACTTATTCACTACAGTTATTTCTGTTAGCAACTATAATAAAATTATTACTTGATGAAATTTTAATAATGTAAGTAATTTTGTTCCCCAAGAGGCATCAGTTGCCAAATGAGGCTGAAGTTTTGAAAAAGCTAAGGGCTCGGTGCATGAAAATACGACCAGAACACCTTTACTCTTGGATATCATTTGCAATACTGTGGACTAGTCTTAGGTCAGAGCCAAGGACTTTTGCTTCCTCAAGCACCAAAGGTGCTTCCCTTTAGGCATTGACTCCTGTGAGGCATCCATTTGCTTGGATTTTAAGGGTGGCATTCAAGGAGGATTCTAAGGTGCCAGCAATTATACCACTTCCACTCAGAGTTAACTCAACTATTGGAAATAGGGAGTGAATTATGCATTGTCATTAATGATATTTAGAGCGAAAGCCTACTTCCAACTTGTATTTCTTGAATTGATGAGTTGCTTTTAATTATTTAATAAGAGGCTTAGGTGAAATTAGACTCCTGGAGTCCTGAATCTTCCTTAGCTTTGTGGCGTCCATAGTCCTCATAGTCAAACAGGACCAAATTGAGCCCACTCCTTCCTTTCGTAACCTTAAGTCATTCCTCTTTTCTAAGACTTCACCCAAACCTATCGTATGTTTTCCAGCAAATTTGGTATTACTTTAGTAATTATAAAGCTATTGTTTTGTGTTGTTGCCATGTTATCACAGAACGTATCCTCATGCTTGCTGTGTTCTGACTAGCACTGGTAGTTACATTTTGACCAAAAAATATGCTGCTACAGAGCATTAAGGCGTTGGCATGCTTGCATCTCGAATAGTCTAAGCTCAGTGGTTCTCAAACCAATAACAGCGGTATCACCGGGGAACTTGTTAGAAATGCAGATTATTAGGTGTCACCCTAGACCTATTAAATCCATTTACCTTTGAAAAATTAAATGATAGATTTTTAAAACTTTCATGGCAGGTTTGAGCATGACTGACTTATGACCTCTATTCCTTATTGGTTTATCTCCCCCAAATTTCCCCATTTTAGCTCCTATTCACAACTTGGGGCCAGGTCCAAAATATTTCTCTCTCCTGAGAGTTCAAAAGTTGTAATTCTTCAAAGTGTTAATTTTATATCCCATCCTGATGGGCTAGTCTGCCACCTATGCTGAGTATTTAAAGGATCTGTCTTTCAATACCACCTCCATCATTTACTAAGTAGGTAATCCACAGTCAGCCTTTTAACATCTGCTTTTAAGAACTCTAATACTTTGCATGCTTGAACGCAAAAATCTGAAGACAGAGGGCTGGGCCAGGTGACTTTGCAGAGTCCCAAATTCAGATTATTGATATTAATGAAACTTGAAACATGCTTTAGCATTCCTTTTCAATGATCAGTGTCACTTCCCACATTTGAGCTCACCAAATTTTATTTTAAACCCCACTAGCTGATTTCTCTCCTTAAGTTATCACCACTGTTTTCTATTTCTTAGTTCATTCTGGGAAGATATTGTGAACAGGCCAGTATATAGTCAAATAGCTCAGAGAAAATGGAAATTTCTATAGGTGCTAAAAAGTGCAGCCATGTAATGAAGCAGCCATGTGGTTGCTTGCAACTCTGCTCTTAAATTTCCAGTGTAACTCCAATATGAGCAGACAAAAAGTGCTTAATAACCACCTGATTGCACGCAAATAATAAATGGAAAAGTTCAAATACTGTAAAGTATGGACAGCTCCATTCTTCAGCTAGATTCTGTCTGTAAGCTGCTAATTTCCCTCCTTTGCGCAAAAGGATATAAAGATGTCTGTGACATGATCTCTGCTCTCAAAGTCTGCAATCTAATCAGTGAAGTGATATTAATATACATGGGTAATTATAAAATAGCCAAGTACGGAACCTTGTGATTTTCTTATAGTTGAAATTGGCATCCACGTGAGAGAAATGTTGGCTGGAGTCATGATGAAAATGTAACTTGAGCCAAGTGTTGAAGGATCATTAGGGTGTTTTGTTTGTTTGTTGGCCGTGACTTGGCTTACGGGATCTTAGTTCCCTGACCAGGGATTGAACCCGGGTCACTGCAGTGATAGCGCCGAGTCCTAACCACTGGACCACCAGGGAATTCCTTGTTAGGGTTTTTTAAGAAGGGGTGTTCGAGCTAAAAAAAATAATAATTATTTAAATGCAGTATAAAATTTTTATATACTTTATCAGGATGGGTTTCACTATACTGCTTTAACAGATAATCCCCAAATGTCAATGACACAACAAGTTTATTTTTTGCTCACTGTACATGTCCAACGTGGCTCATTAAGAAAGCTCTGCTAATTTCAGGCTCTCGGGAACCTAGTCTGATAAAGGCTTTACCTTGACCTACGTTCTGTAATTACTACAGCAAGAGGAGGGGTCGCTGTGAACTGTCATTTCCATGCCATATTTCACTGGCCAAATCAAGTCGTATGGCCATGCTGTATCATGTGCCCAGACATGGGCGAGCCAGAGGTACTTAAGGAACAGCATCACTGACTGCCACATCTTTCTGTAAAATCGTTAGAAAGCATACAACACTTGGCGTACCCCGGAAATAAAACTCTTTCTTATGCAAGCATCTCTAATTTACTTTCTGAGGATTTTTAGTTTGCTTGGTTTCAGCTTCCGTCTAGGAAGCTAGGGATACAAGTTGCTAGCCTTCCTCAGTCTCCCCACTTGCAAGTACCCTGACCAGTGTTTCAACAGAAACCCTATGTTCTATAAAGAGTATGTGTAGCTGCCATTACTGGTTTCCATCCAACACTATCCCTCCCCTTCTCATTTGCTGGAGGGGCCCTAAATTTATTCAGGTGGTAAATCTTAAACAGTCTAAGCTCAGAGGTTCTCACATCAGCAACATTAGCACCACCTGGGAACTCGTTAGAAATGCAAATTCTAAGGTTCCACCCAAGACCTGAATCAGAAACTTTGGTCCAAGCTAATGGTGGCAATTCATTCTCCTTCCCACTGATTGACATAAGTTAATATCGTGATGCAGGTCTAGCCAATGAAACATGAGGGGAAGTAAGCTGGATGGGAGGGTGAAGAAAAAGTCCTCATTGTCTTTTTAAAAGACTGTGTCTCAAAATAAGTCAGACAGAGTAAGACAAATACTGTGTATCACTTATATGTAGAATCGAAAAATACAACGAACTAGTGAATAAAACAAAAGAAGCAGACTCACAGATATAGAGAACAAACTAGAGGTTACTAGTGGGGAGAGAAAAGTGGGGAGGGGCAATATAGAGGTAGGAGGGAAAAAGGGTTATTATGGGGTTATATGAAACCATGTGTGTGAAACTTTTGAAAACTGTAAAGCACTATAGAATTTAAAGAATCATTCATTCAACTTAAAAAAAAACAAAGACTGTGTCTCCAGGAAAAGATGTGATAAAAAGAGCTGCTGCAACCTTCTGGCAACCAGGAGATGGACAACATGCCAGGGATAATCAAACAAAAAGAGAGAAGGAACCTGAGTCCTGGGTGCTACTGAATTAACTAACAGCCTGGAACCACCCTTTAGCCAACATTTTTATAGGTAATAAATTCTATATTCGTGAGGTGACTTGAAGCAAAAAAGCATCCCAGCTGTGGAACAAAAGTTCCACTATATTCCCCAGCAGTGCTCTCCCTGCTTTGCCACAGCTCTCAGGAGGTACCTTCTTCTTTGGGGATCAGGGAGACCTGAATCTCTGCCTCCTGCTAGTTTGTTCTAGTCTAAGACCACCTTTGGCTGTGCAGGCAGCCCTATTAGCTCATTGATTCTCCAGCTATATATCAAAGTTTTCCTCTTTTGTTCTACACAGTCAGCTCAGTGTTAGGGAGAGCTCCAGATTCAAAAAAGGATATCTAACAAGCTCAAATTTGTTGTCCGAGCCCCACTATCTCAGTTCCAGAGCATCAATGGATCGGTTTCTGCTCACACTGCTGCATAGCCAGGCCCTCCTTAAAACAGGCTTGAGAATATGTCAGCCAAGTCAACTGTGAAACCTAGAACAACGACACGGTCACTAGCGCACAAATTGGCCCCTTTGCAGGTAGATCTCTACATGTTCCGAGGGGCAGATGAATCCTGAAGGACTTTTTTTTTTTTTTTTTTTGCATATAGTTTTTTTTTTTTTAACATCTTTATTGGAGTATAATTGCTTTACAATGGTGTGTTAGTTTCTGCTTTATAACAAAGTGAATCAGTTATACATATACATATGTTCCCATACCTCTTCCCTCTTGCATCTCCCTCCCTCCCTCCCTCCCACCCTCCCTATCCCATCCTTCTAGGTGGTCACAAAGCACCGAGCTGATCTCCCTGTGCTATGCGGCTGCTTCCCACTAGCTATCTATTTTACGTTTGGTAGTGTATATATGTCCACGCCACTCTCTCACTTTGTCACAGCTTACCCTTCCCCTCCCCATATCCTCAAGTCCATTCTCTAGTAGGTCTGTGTCTTTATTCCCATCTTACCACTAGGTTCTTCATGACCTTTTATTTTTATTTTTTTAAGATTCCATATATATGTGTTAGCATACGGTATTTGTTTTTCTCTTTCTGACTTACTTCACTCTGTATGACACTCTCTAGGTCCATCCACCTCATTACAAATAACTCAATTTCGTTTCTTTTTATGGCTGAGTAATATTCCACTGTATATATGTGCCACATCTTCTTTATCCATTCACCCGATGATGGACACTTAGGTTGCTTCCATGTCCTGGCTATTGTAAATAGAGCTGCAATGAACATTTTGGTACATGACTCTTTTTGAATTATGGTTTTCTCAGGGTATATGCCTAGTAGTGGGATTGCTGGGTCATATGGTAGTTCTATTTTTAGTTTTTTAAGGAACCTCCATACTGTTCTCCATAGTGGCTGTATCAATTTACATTCCCACCAACTGTGCAAGAGTGTTCCTTTTTCTCCACACCCTCTCCAGCGTTTACTGTTTGTAGACTTTTTTGATGATGGCCATTCTGACCGGTGTGAGATGATATCTCATTGTAGTTTTGATTTGCATTTCTCTAATATTAATGATGTTGAGCATTCTTTCATGTGTTTGTTGGCAGTCTGTATATCTTCTTTGGAGAAATGTCTATTTATGTCTTCTGCCCATTTTTGGATTGGGTTGTTTGTTGTTTTGTTATTGAGCTGCATGAGCTGCTTGTAAATTTTGGAGATTAATCCTTTGTCAGTTGCTTCATTTGCAAATATTTTCTCCCATTCTGAGGGTTGTCTTTTGGTCTTGTTTATGGTTTCCTTTGCTGTGCAAAAGCTTTTAAGTTTCATTAGGTCCCATTTGTTTATTTTTGTTTTTATTTCCATTTCTCTAGGAGCTGGGTCAAAAAGGATATTGCTGTGATTTATGTCATAGAGTGTTCTGCCTATGTTTTCCTCTAAGAGTTTTATAGTGTCTGGCCTTACATTTAGGTCTTTAATACATTTTGAGTTTATTTCTGTGTATGGTGTTAAGGAGTGTTCTAATTTCATACTTTTACATGTACCTGTCCAGTTTTCCCAGCACCACTTATTGAAGAGGCTGTCTTTTCTCCACTGTATATGCTTGCCTCTTTTATCAAAGATAAGGTGACCATATGTGTGTGGGTTTATCTCTGGGCTTTCTATCCTGTTCCATTGATCTATATTTCTGTTTTTGTGCCAGTACCATACTGTCTTGATTACTGTAGCTTTGTAGTATAGTCTGAAGTCAGGGAGCCTGATTCCTCCAGCTCCATTTTTCGTTCTCAAGATTGCTTTGGCTATTCGGGGTCTTTTGTGTTTCCATACATATTGTGAAATTTTTTGTTCTAGTTCTGTGAAAAATGCCAGTGGTAGTTTGATAGGGATTGCACTGAATCTGTAGATTGCTTTGGGTAGTACAGTCATTTTCACAATGTTGATTCTTCCAATCTAAGAACATGGTATATCTCTCCATCTATTTGTATCATCTTTAATTTCTTTCATCAGTGTCTTATAATTTTCTGCATACAGGTCTTTTGTCTCCTTAGGTAGGTTTATTCCTAGATATTTTAATCTTTTTGTTGCAGTGGTAAATGGGAGTGTTTCCTTAATTTCACTTTCAGATTTTTCATCATTAGTGTATAGTAATGCAAAAGATTTCTGTGCATTAATTTTGTATCCTGCTACTTTACCAATTCATTGATTAGCTCTAGTAGTTTTCTGGTAGCATCTTTAGGATTCTCTATGTATACTATCATGTCATCTGCAAACAGTGACAGCTTTACTTCTTCTTTTCCGATTTGGATTCCTTTTATTTCTTTTTCTTCTCTGATTGCTGTGGCTAAAACTTCCAAAACTATGTTGAATAATAGTGGTGAGAGTGGGCAACCTTGTCTTGTTCCTGATCTTAGTGAAATGGTTTCGGTTTTTCACCATTGAGGACAATGTTGGCTGTGGGTTTGTCATATATGGCCTTTATTATGTTGAGGAAAGTTCCCTCTATGCCTACTTTCTGCAGGGCTTTTATCATAAATGGGTGTTGAATTTTGTCGAAAGCTTTCTCTGCATCTATTGAGATGATCATATGGTTTTTCTCCTTCAATTTGTTAATATGGTGTATCACATTGATTGATTTGCGTATATTGAAGAATCCTTGCATTCCTGGGATAAACCCCACTTGATCATGGTGTATGATCCTTTTAATGTGCTGTTGGATTCTGTTTGCTAGTATTTTGTTGAGGATTTTTGCATCTGTGTTCATCAGTGATATGGGCCTGTAGTTTTCTTTCTTTGTGACATCTTTGTCTGGTTTTGGTATCAGGGTGATGGTGGCCTTGTAGAATGAGTTGGGGAGTGTTCCTCCCTCTGCAATATTTTGGAAGAGTTTGAGAAGGATAGGTGTTAGCTCTTCTCTAAATGTTTGATAGAATTCGCCTGTGAAGCCATCTGGTCCTGGGCTTTTGTTTGTTGGAAGATTTTTAATCACAGTTTCAATTTCAGTGCTTGTGATTGGTCTGTTCGTATTTTCTATTTCTTCCTAGTTCAGTCTCGGCAGGTTGTGCATTTCTAAGAATTTGTCCACTTCTTCCAGGTTGTCCATTTTATTGGCATAGAGTTGCTTGTAGTAATCTCTCATGATCGTTTGTATTTCTGCAGTGTCAGTTGTTACTTCTCCTTTTTCATTTCTAATTCTGTTGATTTGAGTCTTCTCCCTTTTTTTCTTGATGAGTCTGGCTAATGGTTTATCAATTTTGTTTATCTTCTCAAAGAACCAGCTTTTAGTTTTATTGATCTTTGCTATCGTTTCCTTCATTTCTTTTTCATTTATTTCTGATCTGATCTTTATGATTTCTTTCCTTCTGCTAACGTTGGGATTTTTTTGTTCTTCTTTCTCTGATTGCTTTAGGTGCAAGGTTAGGTTGTTTATTTGAGATGTTTCCTGTTTCTTAAGGTAGGATTGTATTGCTATAAACTTCCCTCTTAGCACTGCTTTTGCTGCATCCCATAGGTTTTGGGTCGTCGTGTCTCCATTGTCATTTGTTTCTAGTTATTTTTTGATTTCCCCTTTGATTTCTTCAGTGATCACTTGGTTATTAAGTAGTGTGTGGTTTAGCCTCCATGTGTTTGTATTTTTTACAGATCTTTTCCTGTAATTGATATCTAGTCTCATAGCGTTGTGGTCAGAAAAGATACTTGATACGATTTCAATTTTCTTAAATTTACCAAGGCTTGATTTGTGACCCAAGATATGATCTATCCTGGGGAATGTTCCATGAGCACTTGAGAAAAATGTGTATTCTGTTGTTTTTGGATGGAATGTCCTATAAATATCAAGTAAGTCCATCTTGTTTAATGTATCATTTAAAGCTTGTGTTTCCTTATTTATTTTCATTTTGGATGATCTGTCCATTGGTGAAAGTGGGGTGTTAAAGTCCCCTACTATGATTGTGTTACTGTCGATTTCCCCTTTTATGGCTGTTAGTATTTGCCTTATGTACTGAGGTGCTCCTATGTTGGGTGCATAAATATTTACAATTGTTGTATCTTCTTCTTGGATTGATCCCTTGATCATTATGTAGTGTCCTGCTTTGTCTCTTGTAATAGTCTTTATTTTAAAGTCTATTTTGTCTCATATGAGAATTGCTACTCCAGCTTTCTTTTGATTTCCATTTGCATGGTATATCTTTTTCCATTCCCTCACTTTCAGTCTGTATGTGTCCCTAGGTCTGAGGTGGGTCTCTTGTAGACAGCATATATACGGGTCTTGTTTTTGTATTCATTCAGCCAGTCTGTGTCTTTTGGTGGGAGCATTTAATCCATTTACATTTAAGGTAATTATCGATATGTATGTTCCTATTACCATTTTCTTAAATGTTTTGGGTTTGTTATTGTAGGTGTTTTCCTTCACTTGTGTTTCTTGCCTAGAGAAGTTCCTTTAGCATTTGTTGTAAAGCTGGTTTGGTGGTGCTGAACTCTCTCAGCTTTTGCTTGTCTGTAAAGGTTTTAATTTCTCCATCAAATCTAAATGAGATCCTTGCTGGGTAGATTAATCTTGGTTGTAGGTTTTTCTCCTTCATCCCTTTAAATATGTCCTGCCACTCCCTTCTGCCTTGCAGAGTTTCTGCTGAAAGATCAGCTGTTAACCTTATGGGGATTCCCTTGTATGTTATTTGTTGTTTTTCCCTTGCTGCTTTTAATATGTTTTCTTTATATTTAATTTTTGATAATTTGATTAATATGTGTTTTGGCGTGTTTCTCCTTGGATTTATCCTGTATGGGACTCTCTGTGCTTCCAGGACTTGATTAACTATTTCCTTTCCCATATTAGGGAAGTTTTCAACTATAATCTCTTCAAATATTTTCTCAGTCCCTTTCTTCTTTCTCTTCTTCTTCTGGGACCCCTATAATTCGAATGTTGGTGCGTTTAATGTTGTCCCAGAGGTCTCTGAGACTGTCCTCAGTTCTTTTCATTCTTTTTTCTTTATTCTGCTCTGCAGTAGTTATTTCCACTATTTTATCTTCCAGGTCACTTATCCGTTCTTCTGCCTCAGTTATTCTGCTATTGATCCCTTCTAGAGTATTTTTAATTTCATTTATTGTGTTGTTCATTGTTGCTTGTTTCCTCTTTACTTATTCTAGGTCCTCGTTAAATGTTTCTTGCATTTTGTCTATTCTATTTCCAAGATTTTGGATCATCTTTACTATCATTATTCTGAATTCTTTTTCAGGTAGACTGTCTGTTTCCTCTTCATTTGTTAGGTCTGGTGTGTTTTTACCTTGCTCCTTCATCTGCTGTGTGTTTTTCTGTCTTCTCATTTTGCTTATGTTACTGTGTTTGGGGTCTCCTTTTCGCAGGCTGCAGGTTCGTAGTTCCCATTGTCTTTGTGTCTGTCCCCAGTGGCTAAGGTTGGTTCAGTGGGTTGTGTAGGCTTCCTGGTGGAGGGGACTAGTGCCTGTGGTCTGGTGGATGAGGCTGCATCTTGTCTTTCTGATGGGCAGGTCCACGTCTGGTGGTGTGTTTTGGGGTGTCTGTGGCCTTATTATGATTTTAGGCAGCCTCTCTGCTAATGGGTGGGGCTGTGTTCTTGTCTTGCTAGTTGTTTGGCCTAGGGTCTCCAGCACTGTAGCTTGCTGGTTGTTGAGTGAAGCTGGGTCTTGGTGTTGAGATAGAGATCTCTGGGAGATTTTTGCCATTTGGTATTAGGTGGAGCTGGGAGGTCTCTTGTGGACCAGTGTCCTGAAGTTGCCTCTCCCACCTCAGAGGCACAGCCCTGATGCCTGGCTGGAGCACCAAGAGTCTTTCATCCACATGGCTCAGAATAAAAGGGAGAAAAAATAGAAAGAAAGAAAGAAAGAGGATAAAATAAAACAAAATAAAGATAAAATAAAGTTATTAAAATAAAAAATAATTATTAAGAAAAAAAATTTTTTTAAGTAAAAAAAACAAAAAAACAAAAATGGATGGACAGAACCCTAGGACAAGTGGTGAAAGCAAAGCTATACAGACAAAATCTCACACAGAAGCATAGACATACACACTCACAAAAAGAGGAAAAGGGGAAAAAATAATATATCTTGCTCCCAATGTCCACCTGCTCAATTTGGGATGATTCGTTGTCTATTCAGGTATTCCACAGTTGCAGGGTACATCAAGTTGATTGTGGAGCTTTAATCCGCTGCTTCTGAGGCTGCTGGGAGAGATTTCCCTTTCTCTTCTTTGTTGTCACAGCTCCTGGGGTTCAGCTTTGGATTTGGACCCGCCTCTGGGTGTAGGTAGCCTGAGGGCATCTGTTCTTCGCTCAGACAGCACGGGGTTAAAGTAGCAGCTGCTTCAGGGGCTCTGGCTCACTCAGGCCGGGGGGAGGGAGGGGTACGGATTCGGGGCGAGCTTGGGGCGGCAGAGGCCGGCGTGACGTTGCAGCAGCCTGAGGCACACCGCGCGTTCTCCTGGGGAAGTTGTCCCTGGATCACGGGACCCTGGCAGTGGCGGGGGCTGCACAGGCTCCCGGGAGGGGCGGTGTGGAGAGTGACCTGTGCTCGCACACAGGCTTCTTGGTGGCGGCAGCAGCAGCCTTAGCGTCTCATGCCCGTCTCTGGGGTCCGTGCTGATGGCCGCGGCTTGCGCCCGTCTCTGGAGCTCGTTTAGGCGGCGCTCTGAATCCCCTCTCCTCGCGCACCATGAAACAAAGAAGCAAGAAAAAGTCTCTTGCCTGTTCAGCAGCTACAGACCTTTTCCCGGACTCCCTCCCGGCTAGCTGTGGTGCGCTCACCCCTTCAGGCTGTGTTCACGCCGCCAACCCCAGTCCTCTCCCCGGGATCCGACCGAAGCCCGAGCCTCAGCTCCCAGCCCCGCCCGCCCCGGCGGGTGAGCAGACAAGCCTCTCGGGCTGCTGAGTGCTGGTCGACCCCAATCCTCTGTGCGAGAATCTCTCCACTTTGCCCTCCGCACCCCTGTGGCTGCGCTCTCCTCCGTGGCTCCGAAGCTTCCCCAGTCTGCCACCCGCAGTCTCCGCCCGCAAAGGGGCTTCCTAGTGTGTGGAAACCTTTCCTCCTTCACAGCTCCCTCCCACTGGTGCAGGTCCCGTCCCTATTCTTTTGTCTCTGTTTTTTCTTTTTTCTTTTGCCCTACCCAGGTACTTGGGGAGTTTCTTGCCTTTTGGGAGGTCTGAGGTCTTCTGCCAGCGTTCAGTGGGTGTTCTATAGGAGCAGTTCCACGTGTAGATGTATTTCTGATGTATCTGTGGGGAGGAAGGTGATCTCCGTGTCTTACTCTTCCGCCCTCTTCTCCTCTCCCCTGAAGGACTATTTAATGCCATTCAAAACCCATCACAGGATCTTAGTATATTAAAAACAATTTCTTTATTGAAGTATAGTTGATTTACAATATTGTGTAAGTTTCAGGTGCACAACACTGTGATTCAGTTATATATACATACATATATATATATTCTTTTTCAGATTCTTTTCCCTCATAGGTTATTACATAACACTGAGTAGAGTTCCCTGTGTTGTATAGTAGGCCCTTGTTGGTTTTTTTATACACAGTAGTGTGTATATGTTAATCCCAGCCTCCTAATTTATCCCACCCCCATCCTCCTTTCCCCTTTGGTAACCATAAGTTTGTTTTCTGTGTCTGTAAGTCTCTTTCGATCTTAGTATATTTTTTAAAAAGGCATGTAACAAAGTAAGAGGCCCTCCCTGTCCATACTGCTAAGAAAAACCCTTCCCAAAGTGAATCCAGTTCTTCCTGGCCAAATAATTAAAGTGATGTTCTCACAGTCAGTGCATCCTACAAATACCAATTCATATCGTGGCTCTTTACCTTAGGTCTGCCCACCGCCCCCTGCACACTCGTGCACACGTGCAGCTCCCTCATGGAGGAATCCCATTTGTATCCGCCCTTGCCAACCAAAATCCTTCTGGTACATTTTTAAACTTCATCTCTTCCCTTCCCTCACTGAGAATTGCTGATCTGTTGGTGGCCTTTTTGTTTGTTTAGATTGATTTTCTTACCTAGTTCAAGTTCTCCAAATTGGAGGGAGGCTTAGCTGGCTATTTTCAGAAAGCCAGACCATCTAATAAATATTTGTTGAACATGTTGTTGAAGTTTTTTGCATGTCTAGGCAAAGGGTAGGAAATTTAGGTGCTTAAGAATATCAGCCAGATGATGTAAATGAGTGGAGCTGGCTGGGTACTAGAAAACTAGGGAGTGAATTTGAGAGCCCATGCCCCTTATGTGGGAGGCAGGTTGCTTCTCTGCTTTCAACTCATTGCTGTGTAAGAATTCAGGCCCAGTGATGCCAAAGCTGCTAATTTTCCAAAAGAATCTGGAAATCTGGAAATCTGGATTGCCACGTCAAATCTCATTTTTTAGTCTCGAGTCAGCATCCTGTAGGCCATCATTTTGTGATCTCTGGCCCAGATGCTCATATAACAACTAAAACGTTTTAATTGAATTTCAACTCTTCTAGATAGAGGTCTCACACATTACCCATAAGGTTAAGTTGTGACTATCCTTCCCATGAAGGTAACAGGCAAGAAATCTTTTGTTGAATCTTTTATATCAAAAATGTCATCTTTGGGCTTCCCTGGTGGTGCAGTGGTTAAGAATCCGCCTGCCAATGCAGGGGACATGGGTTCGAGCCCTGGTCCAGGTAGGTCCCACATGCTGTGGAGCAACTAGGCCCGTGCGCCACAACTACTGAGCCTGCACTCTAGAGCCCACGAGCCACAACTACTGAGCCCGTGTGCCACAACTACTGAAGCCCGCCCGCCTAGAGCCCGTGGTCCACAACAAGAGAAGCCACTGCAATGAGAAGCCCGCGCACTACAACGAAGAGTAGCCCCCGCTCGCCGCAACTAGGGAAAGCCCACACACAGCAACGAAGACCCAACACAGCCAAAAATAGATAAATAAATAAATTAATTTAAAAAAAAAGAGTCACTGTTGAGTTAGAGCTAGACAAACCAGGATGTTACTTAATGTCTCTTAGTGTGAAATGAAGCCCTTCTCTGAAATATGCAGATAAATAAGAAAATGTTTGACAAGAACATGAAATGTCCTCAAAATATATATGACTTGAAACTTTAACTACTATTCCAATTCTTCTAAAAGTTAGTGATTCCCAGAAATTTTTCAGGCTTTGCTAAATAAAGTATGTATGTTCTGGGCCATGCCATTGCTTAAAAGGCTTATAATAGGGCTGAGGTTGTCCTATAAGTGAAGAGAATTACAGCAGATAAGCAAATGTAATACATGGGTGAATGCATAGTATAAGTTTGTGGTATAAGGTACAGTCAGTCCTCATCATTTGCAGATTCTGTATTTGCGAATTCGCCTACTTACTAAAATTTCTTTGTAAACTTAGAATCAGTACTTGCGACACAGTGGCTCCATTTTCACTAGTTCAGTGTTTGCAGCAACTTTATAGAACATAACTGCTGTGAATAACTGAAGAATCAACTGTAATTCTATTTACAGGAGTTTAAAAAACACATTCAACTAGCGCCCTTTACATTTAATGAGTTTTTTTTCTCTTTCTCCTGAACCGTCACTGAAATGTTGTGTTTGAGTCTTAGGCTACAGACTACCTTTTAGGTGTAACTAATATCTTCTTGGTATTTTATTATGAACTCCTTTTGGGTAGTCTAAGAGTGACCAAACCAGTACTGACTCACCAGAGAATTCCAGTTCACCAGGGTGCAGAGTACTGTGGAAAGCTGTCTTAGGGCCCTTCCCCACCTCTCTCACACACATGCGTGTGTGCACCTGCACACACACAATTAAAACTCTTTTAAGGAACATGTGAGATACAGGGGTAAGAGGTTTGAGGTTGAATAGTTAAAAATGTGAGCTGAAATTTCAGTTGAATTCATTTATTTCATGATCAGATCTTCTCTTGCAAGAACCCTGGTATTTACTAGATAATATTTCACTGTTATCTTGAATAAGTCAATAAATCAAGTCCATCATGTTTGAAATTTAATAGCTGCCTTATTAACCAAAACTGAGTATTAATAATAAAGTCAACATATTTACTGCCCTTTTCAGTGGGGTGATTTTCATTATTCATTACTCAATTACTTTTGCAGTAAAAAGAAATGAGTTATGATTTGTTTTGGATGAGCACGTTATTAAATTAATGACTTGTTGCAAATGTTTTAACCTAAATGTTGTAGTTGAAAAACATTGGTAAAACTTTGCACTTTACCTTATCCAGGATAATGAACCTATTCTAGTCAAAACCCTAAAACTCAGTCCACTTTAAATTACGCTACAATAATAGCGTACTGCTATGTGATACCTGGAATATGAAATTTTTAAAAAGTTATAGCGATCAAATTATGCACCTCAATTAATTAGGCAATAAGCCATGAAAGATCTGTTGTTACCAGTGGGTGAAAACTAGTTTGCTATTTAATGACCCAAGCTGAAGTCAGGCTGAGCTAACCTGAAAGAAGGTACTCGTTAACCACAGGAAGGATGAATTTTGAGAATTGTAATTACCATATTAAATGGAACTTGGTGGTTTATTACAGCCCCCTTTTGAAACATAGCATCATAAAGAATTCCTGCCCTCAGCAAGGCAGGAAGCTTGATATCCTCCCCTGTTTATTTTATAATTACTCAATAAAATCCAGGTGAAATTAGTTGTTACCAGTAATTAATGACCAGTTTAATAAAAAAGAAGGGAGTCGAGCAGATGGTGATTATTTTTTTAATAGGGCCTGCTCGAAGGGATCATCCGGAGAGTAAACTCTTAACAGAAGTTTGTAGCTGAAATGGCTGGTGGTTGCCCATCTCACTGGTTACCGGGCTAGTGTAATCCTTGCTTTTAAGAGCTAGGGCCCATTTCTTCACCAGCTAAAATTTTTAAAGTAAATGGCACTCTGGTTACTGCCACAAATAAAATAGTTTTCATTAGCACACCGGGGGTTGGGATGGGGAGATTCTGAAAGGAAGGTGAGCCCTGTGCATGTCTTGGGAAATCCAGAGGCCCCTTTTCTATGGGGATGTTGAACATGAGATGGAGTCAAGGTTGAACAGGTATTAAAGATGCTCAGAGAACCCTGTGTGAAAATGAAAGTTAGTATCATCCAGTCGTTTTTGAGCAGTGGCACCTCTTTATGGGAGACGGAGTAAGAATGGCGAGGTCAGTGTTGGCCACACGCCCCTCTTACCCTTAGCTGGTGAGCAGGATTTTCCATTTTTTTGTAAGAGATGTGAGCGCTGCTTTCCTGGCAGTCATCTTATTAACACGTGAGAGTCGGAAATGCAGTCTGGAAACAGAGAGGACACAGAATTCATACAGACATAGCAGATGCTGAGGGTGCCTGCACACAGTTCTCAATACCCAGGACCCTGGCCCAACCTTACACAACCTCTGCTTGAAGCCTCATCCTGCTCCTGACGTGCTCGCCACGTTCTGCTGGAGAGTCACTGGCGCTGTCCCCTAGGTCCCCCCACCAGGCTGCTGGCTTCCTCCTCTCCACGTCTCCCTCAGCCCTTGTACCTCCATACATACTTGTTAAGTAGAATTACAGCACACATAGTCCTGGGCTCAGTAGCTGCTGCAAATGTTGGGAGCAATTCCCTACATTCATTCACAATTTTCCAACTTACAAGGATTTTCAGGAACATTCAACCCACATGGCAACTATGTCAGCGGACATTCTCAGCCCCATTTGTTTTAGCCCCATCCCTGCCTCTCTGCTATGTCCCCAGCCTCGTGTTTGTCCTACTTCTTCTGCCCTTCTTATCAGTCATTCTATTTTATTGTACTTTTATGGATCCCGGAGAGCCACCTTGCATTCTTCCAGAGCTGGCAGAAAGAAAGCAATGAGTAAATCATACCCCCATTTTACAGATAAGAGAACCAAAACCCAGAGAGCTTAAAAATTTGATCACAGGCATGTGATTAGCATGCGGTAGAGCTGGATGTGGGTCTTGTCTGCAGTTCCCACCGTGGTCTCTCTGCACCACAGCCCTTGCTGAGTCTGAACCTCACCAAGAATGAATGAGAGAAATTAGGCTTCAGTTACAGTAAAATGAGGGCAGGTCAGAATTTAAGTGGCCAGAGTATCTCTTTGCTTGCATATAAGAGGAATGGGGCGTCTGGAAGGGCTCCCATGGGTGGGCTGGAATTTCTTCCTCTGGAAATTTCAATCAGGGCAGGAGATGAAGGGGAAGGAAGGGTTTGAGCTGAGCTCTGATGCAGCCTGAAGGGGACAAGTGGTTTCCATCTTTAGAGCAGTAAATGTGCCCACCGTCTAGCATCCTGAAGGCCCCTTGGAGGTTGCCCAGGCCTCGCCCACCCAGCACTGTTCACGACGGGGTCTCCCTGTCCACGTCCCTCCTCCACCCACAGGTGGAGAGCGAGAGAAGCCAGGCCTTAGAAAAGAACATTCTCTTCCCAGTCCTCCTTGCCCGAAAGGTGCGGCCTTATTCTGGTTTTTGTTTTTTCTTAACAATGCACTGTTAAGAAAATTAAAATTAAAAAGATCAGAAAAAGTCAATTTGGTTACAAAAAAAAAAAGGAAAATAATACAAGCTCTTCTGTAATGACGTCCCTTTGGTTCCATTAGGCCTGATGAGGCACATTCTCAAGGCCCCGCAGGAGATGAATCAACTCTTTCAAAGGCACTGGGGTTCCATTCAGTGAATTACCCACTAAATGGCTCCCAGTTATCCTGAAAGAGATAACATCTCCTTGCAGATTCTTCATGTTCTCCCAGGGAGTGATGCACACACAGAAAAGTTGTGGTTAATTGCATAAATGAGGCGGAAGTCGGCTGTATGTAAATTCAGCACTGTGGTTGCAAACACTACCTAGGACAATCAGAAGCAAGGGTGGGGAGAATGGGAGCTTCATTTTGGCATCCTCCAGTCTTTTCCCCATTTTAATAGGCAACCCTGGCATTCTGTTTGCATGCTTCTTGCATTTTAATCCCCAGAATTCCTCTCTCCCCAATTTTGCGTTGTGTGCTTTAGGGCCACTTGGTGCAGTGAGTAGTCACCAAAGCCCCATTGTAATTATATAGAGGAAAAAGTTGGAAAATTTTTTTTTGTCATCTATATTTGTTTTCTATCTTTTCTTTTTTTTAAAATTTATTTATTTATTTTTTGGCTGTGTTGGGTCTTCGTTTCTGTGCGAGGGCTTTCTCTAGTTGCGGCAAGCGGGGGCCACTCTTCATCGCGGTGCGCGGGCCCCCCACTATTGCGGCCTCTCTTGTTGCAGAGCACAGGCTCCAGACGCACAGGCTCAGTAGTTGTGGCTCACGGGCCCAGTTGCTCCGCGGCATGTGGGACCTTCCCAGACCAGGGCTCGAGCCCGTGTCCCCTGCATTGGCAGGCAGATTCTCAACCTCTGTGCCACCAGGGAAGCCCATAAGTTGGAAATCTTTTAATGGGCTTTTCAGAACTCTAAATTTCAAGGTTTGTGTTTTAATTTTAACCTTAACCTTAGCAGGCTCCTTTATCGCCTTGCTCGTACCTTTCTCATTACCCCCTCCCCTTCCTCCCTCTGTGCATCACCCACCTCCATCTACAGGGGTGGGTAGGAAATTCCCTTTTGAAGTCAGTGGGCGCTCCAGACACTAGGATAAAGAGCATGGGGTAGACTGGCCCAGGATCTTTCTCACCAAAGGAAAAGAGTTTGGTCTCAGATCTTACCAAAGTGAAACTCCTTACTGTAAAGGCATTGTGAGCGAACTTTTCATTCCCAACGAGGAAAAGAATTAGACTTTTTCTCTGGATAACTTTGATTACACAGTAAGAAATACAGGATCAGATAAATTCATGAAGACTTCCCCCAGGCAACTGAAAGGGGAGGTTTAAGTGAAAATCATCGTGAAGTACCCTTCGCAGCAGGGAGCTGCATCAGAGCTTTTATTTCAACAAGTTGTTGGGATCTCTTTATTAAGGGAGTTTGTGGACAGTTTGCAGTTGAATTTGAACCACTTCCTGCATGTTGCATCAAAGCCATGGGATGCTGTGTCTTGGGCTAACATTTTTCTGCACATAGTGTACCCAGCTCTGAGCTGGAGGGCATAAATGTCATACCTTTCAAAGGGAAGATATCTTTGCACCAAACAGTCATGTAAACAGTAAATACATGTACTTTTTTTTATTATAAAAGGTAGATCTTCAATCTTAAGCAAAATATTTGTTCCCCAAATGCTTATCTAAAAGTGTAAGAGGAGAAATAAATTATTAAGCCTGAAAAAAGTATAAGAACTCCATTTTTCAGTGATTTTGGGGGCTTCTTTCCTCCTGCTGGCTAAAATTAGGCATTCTCCACCGCCACCCCCAGTTTCTCTTCTCAACCCTTGTCCCTGCTCTCCCTCCCTGCGTGCCCTCCTGCTTTCCTCTCTGGGTGGATGACTCCCAAGTCTAGGTTGCTTACCTGTTTGTTTATCCCCCTTGGATGTCGCACCACCATTTCAAACCCAGCATATCCAGAACTGAACTTTTATCAGCTATAACAGCACCGTCCAACAGGACTTTCTGTGATGATGGAAACATTCCATTTCCATGCTATCCAATATGGTTGCCACTAGCCACATGTGGCTGTTTAGGTTTAAATTAATTAAAATTAAATAAAATCAAAAATTCAGTTCCTCAGTCACACTAGCTACATTTCAAGTGCACAGTAGCCTCATAGGCTAATGGCTGTTGGATTGGGCATCACAGATCTTGAGCGTTTTTGCTTATATCTTTCCCGCAGCATTTTATTAGCATTTAGTGGGTCCTTGGGCAAACTACCTGATGTCTCTGAGATTCAATTTTGTCATCTGTAAAATGGGACCGATAATAACCCCTGACGAGGTGGTTGTGAGGATTCAGTAAGGTAATAGAAGACGTCTAGCTTAGTACATACTGAAAAGGCTTTTTTTAAAATTGTAAATCCTTTTCCCTTCTCCAGTATTAACTTCCAGATATCCACCTGAAGCCTAGATGATGTGAACTCACCAGAGCCATTGTGGCTCAGTTTGCACTTTGTAGGAACACCTAAAAGCACTCTGGGTTTAAGCTGTAGACCTTTGGGGTTTGGTTATTGGAAAGGTTCTGAGCGATTCTCTGCAGGCGGGTTAATACAAGAGGGCTCTGCAGGATCTAACAAGATTCTCCTAGGTTGCTGGGAAGTATTCAGTATTTTAGTTAGGACATTAGCCTTGTTTCCCAGGGCATAATGGCAGTAGAAAAATCCCCAAGAGACTAGCATGTATAGGAATGTTTAGAGAGAACCCGTTTGCTTCGGTGAACACCAGAGGGGTGGGGGGCAGTTCGGTTTGTGAGCATGAACCTGACGAACGACTGACTCCCTGGGCATCAGAAATGGCCTGGGCATTGGGTGAGAGGTGTCCAGGGCCTTCTGGGAGAGCAGGGCCTCAGTCCTCACACAGGAAGCCCTCTGCCGTGGACCAGTCCTGCACACTCATCAAGCAACAAGTTTAAAAGGGGGGTTGTGTGGTTTATATCCTGGCTGCAGTCCATTAAAGCTTTAATTACATTAATTAGGGATTTGGAATAAGCAGGTTGGTCAGCCTGAAATGGAGGCCTGTGCTCTCTGTGAAGAAAAGCTTTGCTAAATAAACCAGCAGGATAAACAGGATTTGGGGGGCACATGTATTTCTGGGAACCAGCTGATGCTGAGGATTAGTGCACGCTTTTGGCATGCAAATAAAGACTGCTCATTGTAAATCCACTGAAGGTCTGGAAGCCCCTCCAAGAAACACTTCATTAGCAGTTAAATACAGCGACATTCTTGAAAACTTTAAACACGTACCCACACACATACCCTGAATTTTTTTTTTTTCAAAATAACCTGTAAAGTCCCTGTTTGGGATGGAACATATGGGGGAAAGGTGATTAGGGGATCTTGTAAAATACAAATTAATTTTGAAGCAGTACTGACTAGTAATTTTGTATTATTCCCTTTTCCCCCCAAATTTAAAGGACCCCAGCAGTACCATTATGATATTCAAAGCAGTGCACCATTCAGCACTATAATGGGTCCCCCATAGCTGAGAGTTGGGAGCCATTGGCTCAGACCTTCCATATTAATAAACCTTTGGTGTGTCATTCAACAGTATATCCTCTGTATAATAGTGCTCAAATTTTGCAGACATTATAGTTTAGCTGTGTCTATGTCAGAGGGAGACCCTGCAGTTATGCCACTAACCATCTTACTCAATTTTGAATCTTCATTAGGTATTTCCCAGGGACTATGTTGAAATTTTTTTTTCTCTCTTCTCTCTTGCCTTCTCCCTTATTCTTCTGCTATTTATTTTATCCCTATATATTTTTCAAGTGATCAGATGAACACAGGATGATAAGAAATATGTGAATGATAACAATCATGGCCTAAAAAGGGAAGAGGGGAGAAAGTTTAACCAAGATGCAAAATGTTGGTAACATGGCAGTTCATCACACTAACCTCTCTAGTTTTGTGTGTTTTTGAAATTATCTCTAATAAAAAATTTAAATAATCACCATCCTCAACCCCCTCATCCTCTTCACCCCCAGCATTTACTCACAGTTTATAGCTTGTCAAATATCTTTAGCATTCACAAACTCCTTGGGTTAAGTCAAGCAGGAAGAAGAGACTTGGACGTTCATATCCCTTTGATTTTTTAAAAAATGATTATTCAGTCCTCAAATGTGTGTGTACTTATCTGAAGAATCCAATACCTAAATGCATTTATCAGGTGCAAACCTCCTGGAAAACAGGGAACACCAAACACTTTAGTCCAGAAGCAGCTTAACTGAACTCTTGCAACAAAAGGAAAGAAAAATCACTTGGAAAAATAATCAGCTTCCGAGGCCCATGAAACTTGAGGTCTGTAAGCTTGTGATGCCCACAGGCATATACTTTGTAAAGGCACAACCCATGTATAGAGCTGACTTTGCCCCCCAAAATAGTTTCACTGCCTAAGTGGATTAATCCATTTAAGAAGAAAATGCTGCTGTCTCCACCCTGTTCCCAAACAATGCTCTTCTGACTGCTACTCTGTATATAAGTGAGTCACATATACACAAAAATAAATTTGAATGAGGAGTTGGCCCTGTAATTGTATTCATGAATGCATGCAGTTATCTGAATGTGTGCTGAATATCCTTGCCTCGCTTGGGGACAGTTCTCGTCTTGGACAAAGTCAACTTTCTCTCTCAGCTATTAAGTGTATTGTATGCCATCGTTGCTCCCTGCTTCTCTGAGGATGGATGATGCATGTACCAACTGAGTTAGAATATGCCTCGGGTGGGATATTAGTTGAAATATTAGTGGAAATATCAGTGGATATTGGGGGAAATGTGTAAGTCAGAGATGGCACAAACTTTCAACTTACGCGTCACCTTAATCAGTGGATAGTGGCAACCTAGGGCTGGTGAAAAGGAAGATTCTAAGGCTGAATCCATAAGCAGCACAGGGAAAAGGGCTGGGATGGAGCTGCAATGGCTCTCACGGGCTGAGTGGATTATAAGTGGCACTGGAGACCCTGTGCGTGCCATCCCTGGCATAAACAAGCCCTACCTGTGTGAGATCTCCTCTGACATTGAGAGTCCTCTTCCATCTCACATGCTTCCTCTCCTCTTTCTCAACCCAAAGTTTCCGCAGCCAGAGTCCTCCAGTTCACCCCATCCCCTGGCTCTAGATTCACTCCAAGTCACTTGTCTTAACTAAATGTTGACCGTCACCCAGCCCACTTGGTCAGAAGAGCCGACCTAAGTGGATTGGTCATGGCAGCATCAGAGAAGTGCTTTTCTTTGGAAACAGAGACTTTTGACCCCAGACTTAGATTTCTGTCTAAGTCCATCTTAGGTAGACTGGCCTGCATAGGTTCCCTGCACAAATGACCTCTTACATAAGAATTATCCAGTCAGATGGCTGTTACATTTTTAACATAATTCCTGGGTGAGAGTCAGGGGCATAGGGCCAACACCCATGGAAATACCAAGACTCTGAGCAGCCTTCTGACATATGTGCAGTATTATGCTGAGCCAAGTGTTTTTCATGCGAGATCTTGACAATAACCCCCATGAGGTAGGTGTTAGGGTTACCTCTGGTTTATAAATGAGGATCCCAAGACGAGAGAGGGTAAATGATTTGCCTAAGCTTGAATACCTAAATCAGGAGTTTGCCCCCAGAAGCTCGACTTTCAACCAAGCTGTGTTCACAGCTGTTAACGATACTGGAACTAAAACTCCGGAGACCAAAATCCAATTTTTTTTTTTTCTTTAGTTTTTAAACTTTTCCCAGCTTATGAGGAGAGTTATGCATCATCTCATTAGCAGTTTACATGGAAACCTCAAATAACTCATTTAATTTACTTCCAGAGGAGGCAAAACAAGGAAACTCAAAAGCTATTTGTAGTTTTGTACCACAAAACCTCATAAAATACAGCTTCTTTGTTTTGTTCATTGGTTTTTACACGGATGTCAAATTAGCAATGAAAACCATGTGGAAGAAATAGCCATAGTTATTTCCAATTCGATGAAAGTAGAAAAGGAATGGAAAGGATGATAGAGAGTTGCCAACAGAGGGATATTCCAGTTGGCCGTCAAACTAGAGATTTGTGGGCTTCGTTTTCAGAAGTGGTTTTTATTCTTGGCATTGACGATGAAAGAGACCACGGTTTACTCTATTCGGGCTAAAGTAAATCAAAATTAATTGCTTCACTGATAATTTACGCTGACCTGTGGCTTTAAGTAGCGATTGCTGGAACCTGAACCAGAGATGCCATTAAGGTAGATTAACTGTATTATTCCTTCGTTGTGAGAAAATACCCAGTATTTATTGGGAATATACAAAGTAATAGTATTCAGAGATGGGATTTTGTTCATTACTGCAGTTATTTAGCCGCCATGCATGAATTTCATTTGAGTGCTAAAATTCCGGGAAAGAGATTATCGGTTTTAAAAAAAAAAGTAATTCTTAAGTACTCTTCACAGACAGCTACTAGTCTTTGAATGATGCTGTTCGTAAGGGTGTTTCTGTTGGTCTGCAGCCTCCAAGTTGCCTAGGGTGTATGGGGCCCAGGGGCAGGGGCATGCAGCACCCACCGCCCCTCTGTGTGTTCTTTCTCCAAGCTCTGGGAAAGGAGACGTCCCCGGGTTTGAGTGCTCATGTATTTGGCTTCCTTCAGTTTGCAGCATATTGCAAATGATTCCTCCTAAATTTAATAGTTCCATTTTAGTCAACATTCCTTGAAACTGAATTTTGAGCAATGGCCATGATAGAAAATAAAGTTGGATATTTTTAATAACTTGTATCTAGAGAATAATTATAAGCAACATATTATTATAAACAGTATATTACAATGTACATATGATGTGATTACAAAATAATAAAATTAAATTTTATATTGTAGCTCCTCTGCATCTCAAAAAAATTTAAGTACATTTATTCTTCTCTTGTTCTATTGTTATCATAATCTCAGAATAAAAGACAGTCTTTCTCATGAAAGGATTATTTTATTCCAGGATTATGTCCTTCCTATATTTTATGTTACAGTGGCTTTTTCTTCTTAATGAGAGGCTGGTGATGGTAGATGGTAGTTAGATAAGGTATACCACTTGGCAATAGAAATGGGCAACCGAGTGTTAGTTATTAAATAAATTTATTTACTTATTTTTGGCTGGGTTGGGTCGTTGCTGCGCGCGGGCTTTCTCTAGTTGCGGTGAGCAGGGGCTACTCTTCATTGCAGTGTGCGGGCTTCTCATTGTAGTGGCTTCTCTTGTTGCGGAGCACGGGCTCTAGGCGCGTGGGCTCAGTAGTTGTGGCGCACGGACTTAGTTGCTCCACAGCATGTGGGATCTTCCTGGACCAGGGCTCGACCCGTGTCCCCTGCATTGGCAGGCGGATTCTTAAACACTGCGCCACCAGGGAGGTCCCTAAATAAATATTTTTTAACGTTTTAGAATACTCAAGCTATACTATAGCTGCCCTTAAAAAAAAAACAAAAAAACAAAGAAAATATAGTTGTCAAGAGAGTAGTTAAGAGGAAGATCACCTCTTCTCTTTTTTCTTATGTCCTTCTCTTTTCTCCTCTCCCTGTCCCCAAAAATAAGGTGAACTCTTAATAAACTAGCTACAATGTCTGATATGAAATTGGCTTGCCCTGGTGTTAATTTATTTTGTGCAAATTAGACTGGAACTACTCCTCAAAGTCCAGGAACTATATCCTCCTGTATGTATCACATGTAAACTTAGTAAAGAAAAGGGAGGAAGAAGAAAGGTGTCTCACTTAATGCAATAAATCTGTTGGTTTTGGTTTGGTACCCAAGAACAAAATCTAATTCATTGGTGGTGCTTCACAAATTATGCCCACAACCCATGTGAATATCAGATGAAAATCTCACACACACAAACACACAAACCCCTCACAAGTTAAGTGCCAAACTGATCTGATCAGATGGTGTGGGTTTTTTCCTGGTGCTTCTTTTAGTTTTATTATTTTGCATTAAATTTTTAATAGCAGTGTATTAAAAGAGGCTCTGAGTTTTGGTGACACTGTGAAAAATTTTATGAAGCTTCAAAATCCACCCCATAGGCCTCAGATTGTGAAGGCAAAAATAGCTCTGGGATGAGAAATGAAACATATGATTGTTCAAAACATTACTAGAAACTTTCTGAAATTAATGTTACTTGGGAATCCAAATTGTCTCTTGTCTTTGAAAAGAAGAACATTTATTAAGTTCCCTGATCACCAGGAAAGGCACTTCTCTTAATGAAGGGGCGCAGACAAGCAGTCACTCCACTTGCTGCCAGCAGGTCATGTTTCACTGGCCAGCTGTTCTCACCAAACACCCCTCAACCTCACTGTGGCTTTAAGTTGCTAAAATGAGAGTGGCCGCCCCATGAATTTATTAGCAGATGTGTGTTCTGAAAGCCATCATTACTTTGAGACCTAGAACAGCCAGATCCTCTGACATGTGGACCACACATGATCACATGCTGAAATGTGCCGTTATTCCCATAGCCTCTATTCGAATGTCTTACGGATCATTCTGCTTCCTTACTGGCTTTCCATCCATCCTTGTCCTGGATAGCGCATCGTAGTAGTTGGAGAAAAGGAAAATCCCTAAGGTACTCTCCACTGGAAAGATCGATTGTTGTCCTTGTCAGGTCAGAGATCCCACTGTCCGGAGCGATGAGTTAGCAGATTTGAGAGTGTTTAGAACTGTGGTCTATCTGCCAGCTCCTAGCAGCTTTCCTCAAAAGCTTTCTTGGTTTTACAAACTGGTTTTCACCAAAACATGGCAATGCCCAAAGGGCCATTGAAAAGGCAGATCAAAGCTTTTGAGCTTCAGATGAAGCAGTTGGATGTGGTACTTTGTACAGAGGTCTGGTTGTGGACCACATCTGAGCCTTGTCCGACTTTATGAATCTCCCAAGTAGAGGGCAGCCTATAACTGCATAGAAAAACATCTTTCCATCAAGTAGCTGTGCTCCTGTTGCCTGTCCTGCTAGAAAAGTCTTCTACAATTGGGTTCTTCTCAAGAAATCAAGGCAGAGAAGTAAAGAAGAGGAGGTGTGTGGTTTTATAGATGCTCCACCTCCCAGCATGTTGTCCCTAAGGAGAGGAACCATCTGTTTGTATTCCAGCTACTGTAGCTACCTTTTTCAAATTTGCCTGTGATTGAAGCAGTAATTTAATCAATCAATGCCTGCAGAATCAGTGAAGGTGGCTTGTTGCTTTCAGAATCAGCAGAACTCATGATGGCAATACTTATTCTAATACTCAGTAGTGCAGCTCAGAAGTAACCAAACTGCTGACGTTAAGCGTCAGAATGAAAGGTTTGTGAGTTAGGATTTCCAGAACAAGAGTCGTTCACATGACATTTGTCAAACACCCAGTGCCAGGCCCTATTCCAAGTGCTTTACATGTATTAATTCACTTCATCTTCACAACTCTGTAAGATAGCCCTTATTTTCACCATTTATAGGGAAGAAAACTGAGGCACAGAGAGGTTAGGTAACGTGCCCAAGGTCACACAGCTGGAGAATATAGAGGAGAAATTAGCATCTAAACAGTCTGCCTACAAAGCCCACCTCTTAACTGCTACACTGATATTTTCAAACTGCAGGCCATGACCTATTAGTAGGTCAAGAAATTAGTGTGGTGGTCATGACCAGGATAGTTTGTTAAAATCAAATAGAATAGAAAAATATCAGAGTATATCGCAGGTAGTAAGGATTGTTTCAAGAAATTTTTGTTTCAGATGTTTACATAAAAATTCTTTGTCTTTGCGCCCAGATATGTTTCACAAGTCATAGTTCTAATTTCAGAAAGACAATATGGTGCAAATACTGCCTATTACATAACTCTCCCTACAGGGTCCAGGGCAGCCCCCTGTAATCAAACACACTGATGTTTGTGCAGTGAAGCATATAAATATTCACACTAAATACAATAAATAAAGTGTGTAAATAGCCTTTAAGTAGTTCACGGCAGGGTTGGTCCCCCCGTGAGTTTTGCTGTCAAACATAAGAAACTTTCCAATTTTCAGAGCTCTAGAGATTTCAAAATTGCAGATTGCGGACCTAATTATACATATGTGTGTACAGGCTTTCTTATAATGGATTGAGGTCAAAAAAAGTTTGGGAAACACGGCCTGCGGGAATCATTGACTGTTGGAGCTGGGAAGGAACATAGGGGTGATATATTTCTTATACCCATAAAACCAAAACTCCTCAGTTTTAACAAGTAGAAAAACCAGGGCCAGACCGGGGGTTGGGGGGAGCATTGGGACTTCCAGAGGCCACCCGCTTCTTCTCCCCAAAACGAGCCTCCTGACACACAGCTCCGGCCTCTGGACTACACGGCCTCTTCAGAGTCTTATAATAACAACCAAACCACGCCATGCATCTCAGAGTTTGGATTCTTGCAGGTTTTTCTGAGAGAGGCTCGAGTTTCTAGTGGTCACTTCCATCACTGGGTTCTCCAGAGCAGGCGGAAGCCAAGTGGTTTTGCCCCAGCAGGACACTTGGGCTCAGGTGTTTGGCCCAAGAGTGAGGTGCAGGGCGGGCTCGGCCCGGGCTCCAGCCAACTCTGTAAATTTCCTGAGCTTGTGGTTGAAACTGGTCTCCATGGACCAGCAATTTGACATTTTCCCCCTGCGGTGTTATAGTCATGTTTCCACGTTTAATATGTCAGACTGAATGAACTGTGGTCTAAGGATTTAAAAGATTTATAATGGAGTCTTGAAAATTTACTTAAGGAATATGTACTTCCCCAAGCAATAACAAATATTACTGCAAATGACCATATTAAATTAAAGTAACTTGGGCATTTCTGATTTGTAGGAAAGTTAAAATTAATCTTATGGCAGTTTCAGTTTCAAAATGAAAACATGACTTTGCCTGACCACAGATTTGCAGGGTGTTAGTCAACAGTGAATGAACCCTCAAGTGACTATTTTTTTCTTTAAGAAATATCCAGTTCACTCTATGTGTAGAAAAGCAACACTAGAAGGAAAATACCCTGAAAAATCAACCATAGTTGTATCTGCAAACTTCAAAGGTTCTGGTAAAAAATTTTTTCATAAGCTGAGTGGTGAGTACATGGATTGTCATTTTATTCTTCTTTAAACTGGGCTTGTAAATATGTACCCTCAATTGTGTGTGTATTACTGAATTTTTTAAAATGTTTTTAAGCACAAGTCACAAATCCATAAAAATTTTTCTGTAAGTGTTCTTTAATGAGAAGTCTTACTTTTATACTTTTAAAAAGGAAAAGAAGGCTTCCGTATCCATCCTTCATCCCTGCCCCCGATTAGCTCCTTTAGTGAATAGGCAAGGAGCCTGGTTCAAATGCTCTTTTTCCATATTAAAATAATAATAATAATAACTACAGGTATACTGGTAAATGTTTAACGGCTGACTCTTGGGGTGGGGAGAAAGCCCTGATTTGTAATATTTGCCAATTTCCATGGTTTAAATACTCCCATCATGGCCGATTTCAAGCAACCAACATTACATTGCTGAACAGAGTTGGGAAGAGATGTGCAGTAGCATACAGCATCATATAGTAGTTCTACCAAACAGATATGACATTATTAATGTAAATAACCTAAATAGCATAGATGATAGTAAAATGAAAGAAAATGATAAGAACTGATAAACCTTGTGTATTGTTACCTTTATTTTTAATATGCTTTTTTTAATTTTAAGTTCACATAATTTATTTTTAAATTTTTATTTTATATTGGAATTTAGTTGATTAACGATGTGTTAGTTTCAGGTGTACAGCAGAATGATTCAGTTTTACTATACATGTATCCTTTTTCAAGTTCTTTTTCCATTTAGATTATTACAAAGTATTGAGCAGAGTTCCCTGTGCTATACAGTAGGTCCTTGTTGGTTATTTTATTTTATTTTTTTAACTTTTTATTTTACATCAGAGTATAGCCAATTAACAATATTGTGATAGTTTCAGGTGCGCAACAAAGTGACTCAGCCGTACATATACATGTATCCATTCTACCCCAAACTCACCTTCCATCCAGGCTGCCACATAGCATTGAGCAGAGTTCCCTGGGCTATGCAGTAGGTCCTTGTTGGTTATCCATTTTAAATATAACAGTGTGTACATGTGGATCCCAAACTCCCTAACTATCCCTTCCCCCGCCACCCCGTAACCATAAGTTTATTCTCTAAGTCTGTGAGTCTGTTTCTGTTTTGTAAATAAGTTCATTTGTATCATTTCTTTTTAGATTCCGCATATAAGGGATATCATACGATTGTTATCTATTTTAAATATAGCAGTGTGTACATGTCAATCCCAAACTCCCAATCACATAATTTAATTTTTAATAATGGGTATGTTTAACAACTGGCCTAAATCCCTAAAAATTTAATGATCAGCTCTCACAAGCCAGCATAAGCCCGCACCAGCACACGAGTACTCAGAACAGTTGCCATTGCAAAGCAGAAAGAATTCAGGGACGAGGGCACAGCAAGCCTTCCCTGCATCACAGCCCAGTGAGGCTACAAATCCAGGGCCCCCAGGAGCCAAGGGACCCCACACAGCAGAACTCGGCAGACCCTGGGAGGATGAAGGCTCCTGCTCTTCCAGTTGCCCCACTTCCAACGTGTAAACCCCCGAGGGGTTCCCTCTGCATTTCCTCAGGCCCTAAGCTTCAGCTCCTTAACCCCTTTCAACTTAACCGTGACTCTCCAGCAAACACAAGAAAGCTCAGGGTTCTTTGCTGTGCCAGTGGCAGCCTGGCGGAGCAGGAGCGTTCGATATGGTCCCAAGGCTGACTTCTCAGATGCCAGCTCTGCCACCAGCCAGCAAAGTGACCTTGAACAGCCCCCTTCACCTCATTTCCCAGTTACTGTGAAAAATGAGGGGGTTGGACTAGGTGATCTGTCTCATCCAGGTTCCTCCCTGCTCTAAAACCCCATGTTGGCTGCGATTACTGAGGACTTCAGAGAAGATCACCAGTCATGTCAAAATCCATTGAGAAAAACTCATCAGACCACAGAGTGGTGTGGCTTCCCAAGCCTGAACTCCCTCTCATCTGGGAATACAGGGGAAACATTTCTAATCCTGATGAAGGAAAGATCTGGGCTCTGGTCCTTCAAGGATATGTCAAAGTGCAGCTGCCCTTGAAGGTGGAAAATGCTCAGAGCCAACTTACTCAAGTCCGGTTCTTGGCTGCGGTCACAGCCTTTATTTATTCTGCCTCATCAGGTTCTTTATAAACTTGTCTCCCCAGGTGATTCTTTGCCATTAGGAATCCACCCATCTTTTGACAAACAACTGTATTGATGGAACATTGCTTGAAAACTGTAAGGTTTAAATAAGTCTCAAAAAAATAAGTAAAGTCATGGGTGGTAAGTGAAAGAGGAACAGTGCAACACTGCCAAGGGAGAAACTGGTGAATTTTATCCAGCGCTCCAAAGGCGTTTTTATGCCCATGCGTGTGTGTGATTTGTCACCAGGAATAAATTCTGCAGCTGTGTATCTTGGTATGGCAAGCTTGCCTTGATTTATGGGTATAGCTGAAAGTTCATAACCACCAATCCAAGGGAGAAGGAGGGAGAGTGGAGGGAGAGAAGGGTTGGCAGAAGTGTTTTATGAGTTTCATGTTTAATGCTTTTAACATGGTGCCTCGTTCTCGCTTCTAGAAAGCACTTAGCAGATACAAGCCAAAAATAGATGGCTGTCCATAGCCAACCAAATCCATGAGGGGGTGAAGGTGAGGGATATGTGTGTGCACATTGTCGTGGTTGTTTATAGTTGTTTTTATCTCTGAGCTGTAGGAGAGTATTTATTTTACAATAAAAACTGTGAGCTGTGATACTTTTATACTTTTTAACCAGAGTAAGAGAAGACACTGCAAAGCTCGCTAGCTCGCTCTCTCTCTCTGGCAAGAGTTTCTTTCTGACACTCTCTATGCACTCTCTGGGCTGATTCCTGGTCAGCTATTCCACATCCCATCCTACTGTACATGAGGCATGAACCAGGTGCTTTCAGAGCCATAGACATGCAGTGCGTCCTCAAGAAACTTGGAGTAAGGTAGATGGAATATACAGATAAGACCACATTTATGAAGCTTTCTATAATAATAACAGCCACTTCCTACATGACAGGCACTGCTGCCTCGTTTAATCTTCACAACAGTCCTCTGAAGTCAGCACTATTATTGCCTTGTCCACCAGCAGGTGACCTTCCTCCACCATGAATATTCAGACTCACAAGATGACCAGAGGCCGCCATGGGCGCTGGGTCTTTTCAGAGATAAAAGACGGAGCCACAGCCTGCCAGCAGGGCCGCGTCACACCTTCTGTGAAGTTCTTACTGGTACACATGGCAGTCTATCCAGATGCAGATAGAAGATGCCCCTCGGGCAAAGGTGGGAGCTGCCCTGGAATCAAAGCTCTTATGACACTCCCTAGCCACGCTCCCCAGTTCTCTGCAAGGGGCATGTTCAGGGGCAAGATCACTGCGCTCAGGAAGCCCAAAGCTCTGGCTTCCTAACAGGTGTGGGTAGATGGTTTCTAGCTCCTCCCAGTCCAGATGTCATTTACCAGTTGGGGGTCAGTCTTAATATAAGCAGTGTTGCCCAGTAGCATATTTGACTTACCGTCTTGGCAGGTTACCAGAGTTAACCAAAGATCAAAGTCTCTTATAGAAAGGGAAAAGAGGTATGTTAACCCTTTATCTACAATTATTAGTCCCATTTTTCAGAGAATAAAGCTGAGGCTTAGAGAGGTTCATCAACTTGCCTCAAGTCACATAGCAAGTCACACAGCCAGCATTTGAACCCTGGCCTGCCGGACTCCAAGTCCCATGCTGTTAACTAAGATGCAAGATGTAAATTTTTCATTCTACTCCATAGCATATCTGTGTTTATTTTACTATTTAAAAAACTAACTTAGGGCTTCCCTGGTGGTGCAGTGGTTAAGAATCCGCCTGCCAATGCAGGGGACACGGGTTCGAGCTCTAGTCTGGGAAGATCCCACATGCCACGGAGCAACTAAGCCCGTGCGCCGCAACTACTGAGCCTGCGAGCCACAACTACTGAAACCCACGCTCTGCAACAAGAGAAGCCACCGCAGTGACAAGCCCACGCACCACAACGAAGAGGAGCCCCCGCTCACTGCAACTAGAGAAAGCCCGCACGCAGCAACAAAGACCCAACACAGCCAAAAATAAATAAATTAAATAAATAAATTGAAAAAAAATTAAAAACTAACTTGAATGACCTACACTGAGAATACTTGGTCTTCCTGGAAGAAGCAATATGTTTAGCCTGTGGTCTCACCCACTCCCTGGTGCACTGCATGCCCCAGTTGAAGAAGCTCAGCACTATGCCAGTTAGCAGTTGTACTTAGAATAATAAGCGAAAGCACCAGTTCCTGCTTTTCTCTATAGTCCAGATTTTGAGTAGAGGTTTATGAGGAGGGAAAAAAGAAGTTTTAAGAGCAATAGAACCAACTTTACATCTGAAAATAAATGAGTACGTGGCTGCCGGGTGCAAACAATTCTGTTTTACATTGTCATTCCTTTCTTCTTTTTAAATCATCACCATCTTGCAGCACAAAACCTAAGAGCTCAAGGCAAAACTTGTAGCTTTATTACAGTTTGGTTCAACATATAAAATCCAGTTTATGCATATAGATTATATTGCAAAAGCCCTTCAAGAAATGTGCCATCCATGTTCCAAGTGTAAAAGTAGACATTTTAAGACACTGTAACTCCATTGTAACATTTTTTCATTGGGTGTTTGAGCAACTCAAAGCTTTTTACCAGGCATGAGAACTATCTGTTGACTTACAAAATGCCGCAGTGTAATGAAGACAAATATGAAGGAATTTTGTAGGCAGAATGTGAAATGGGTTGGGTAAAATACCATGTTTAAGTGCAATGGAATTAGTTTACGATGAATTGTATTAAAACAATCAAAACACAGTTGGTGAGAGGGCGGGGTACGGAGGGGAGTTGAGAGGTATGGTTATGGTCTGGTTCTTCACTTAGGCAGTGGGCACAAGTGTATGTTTTTTTCACCTAAACATTTTCATATACTCTATTCACTAGGCTTTTCATCGCAATTTTCAAAAATGCAGTTGACATTTGCTCTTTAGGTAGGAGATACCACTTCATAGATTGTTTTCAATCTCTTATTACATGAATTTATGAAATGCTAGGTTAAACAGTGAGAAAAGAACAAAGTTTGAATATAACTAACATAAGAGAAGTGTTGAAAGAATAACTTTGAAGTTTCCGAAGTGAAACTATCAAGGAAAGTCACCTTTCCCTTTATGAGTAATAAGATCACAACATAAACAAATCTTTCTCCGTGATCTTCCTCCTGGTACAGTGCTCGTACCCTCTTATTGAATCTGCTTGGTCAGGTCTGTTCACTCATTTGATAAATGTTTGCTAAGATGGGCCTGGCAGCGTGCTAGCAACGATTATAGGGACTCGGGTCCTTTCTTTTCAGCTAATGGCTGGGGAGACAAGACCTTCAGTCAGCCAAGAAAGTGTTAAAAACCCAAATAATGATATGAGAATCCAGAGTACAAAAAAGAATCAAAGTTTTCATGAAGCCATATATGTTCAGTGGCACAAACAATAAATACTACCAACCTACAGATGAAGGAAGTCCTCTGTAGCTGGGGGTGGTTGGGGAACTTTGAGAGCAGGTGTACTTTCTGAGGGTTGAGAGGACCTTCCCAGAGAGGCAGTCTTGTAACTGAAGGCACTGTAGTGAGTACGGAGTCTATGTGGATCCATTTCCTGCACAGAGGGTTTGCCCAGGGAAGAAAGGATCCTGACTTTGAGGAACTTTAAAACAAGGAGCTAGGAGATAATTTCATCATGTAGGAAAAGGGCAACGGTTGTGAGTTTTTGAAATTGGGACAGACCTGTGAATAAGCCCCTTTCCCGGCGTGGAGCACCTGTCGAGACTTGAGTTAACGGTCATAATCCTGCTCTGTATATGGTCCTGGTTACTCATAAATGGTCCCTTCCACTGTTGCTGCAGATTCATGACAGACGCTGCCCGCCGAGAGCAGGAGTCCCTAAAGAAGAAGATTCAGCCGAAGCTCTCGCTGACCTTGTCCAGCTCCGTGTCTCGAGGGAATGTGTCCACGCCGCCTCGCCACAGCAGCGGAAGCCTTACTCCCCCCGTGACCCCGCCCATCACCCCCTCCTCTTCATTCCGCAGCAGCACTCCGACCGGTGAGTGGCTTGGCCCGTGGCGGGTGTGTGTGTGTGGTGTGCTGGGGGCCAGGGACAGATCATGATTCAGACCCACCTCTTCTTTGACCCTTTACCGGTCCCTATAGCGTTTGCTGATTCATTCATCTATTTATTATGGAAGAAATATTTATAAATTATCATTTATAATATGCATGTGATAATGGTTTTATAGATATGTTTTCAAGCCTTTACCATTTGTTATGTATGAAGTGATGCAGTGTCTTGGATTTGCTTCGGTCAAGTTGAGAAGTAGATCAAACAAGATCGATTATATGTTGTTTATTGCCATGTGTTGATTATGGTTGAAGCTGGGTGACGTATACGTAGGGGTTCATCATACCATTCCCTCTATTTTTGCTTATTTAAGAAATTTTCCATGATAGAATGATGAATTTTAAAAAATTAGAGTGCCTCCCATGTGCCAGGCCTGAGCTATAGTAGTGAGCCAAAGGAGACCCCTCCCTGTTCTTCCTGATGGACTGAGGCCTAGTGGAAGATGTTGGCATTTTAGGCGGCAACAAGAACACTCTTTCTTGCCTTCCCCTCCCAAATGGAAGCAATTTGAAAAATAAAACAAGACTCGGAGGTGAAGATTAAAATTGACTTTATTACTGCATAAGGCTAAACTGCAGAATAGAGCTAGCTAGCATCTGTAACAACTGTCTTCCCTGAGTTGAACTTATTCCCAAACATTCCTTCTAAGCTTGCCTGACTGGGAGCAGACCAGAGTGCGCCCAGGCCCTGAGCTGAACATGCACAGAACCTTCTCCCAAGTAAGGGATCCATTAAGTCAGCAGTGATAGAAGATGGTAGAAAGAGGCTGGAATGGTCCCCTCCTCTTCTTTTTTGCATCTGAGCACAGGGAATATATTTCCCCTCACTCCCATAGGGGTATAGACAGGCATTCATCAAATAAATACACCAATAAATATAACATTGTAACCATAAACTCGCTATATGGAAGAACTCAGTGATAGGAGAGCATACAGAGGAAGGACTTGACAGGGTCAGGAAAGACTTCCCTGAAAGGTAAGTAGGTAAAGAGGGAAAGAAGGCACATTCAGCCAAGCAGACAGCATTTTTCAAAGGCTCCATGATGGGGATCCTGGCAGGTTCCAGGTACTGAAGGTCGGCCAGGTGGTGGGGTGTTTGTTAGATGAGGCCAAGGAGGTCTGCAGGGACCAGGGCACTTAGGGTGTCATCCTAAGAGCAAGAAGAAGCCGCTTAGAATCACACCATCACTTCAGTAGCATTGCCCCTTGACCATGGGTGAAAACGTTTATTTTTCTCTTACAGTTTATGTATTTCTCTTTTATCCATCTCCCATCAAGGGAGGTGACCGCAGTCATATTTCTCAGAGTGTGTTTCAGGATATAACTTTCACAAAATAGTAATTGGGAAAAGGGATTCCCTAATAAGTTTGGGGAAATGTTGGGTTAGACAAAGGTAAACTGGTTTCTTCAATACAGGGCTTTAATATATACATTGTTATTCTCCAAGAGGAGGGTTTAGAAAGCTTTCCAAATTTAGTCGCTTTGATTAGACCTCTTTTTCTAGGGGCATCTCTGGGGGCTCATGGTTGGCAGATACCCTGTGTTCCATCAGGATTGGACATCTTTTTAAATTTTTATTTATTTATTTATTTTTGGCTGTGTTGGGTCTTCGTTTCTGTGCGAGGGCTTTCTCTAGTTGTGGCGAGCGGGGGCCACTCTTCATCGTGGTGCGCAGGCCTCTCACTGTCGCGGCCTCTATTGTTGCGGATCACAGGCTCCAGACGCGCAGGCTCAGTAGTTGTGGCTCACAGGCCTAGTTGCTCCGCAGCATGTGGGATCTTCCCAGACCAGGGCTCGAACCCGTGTCCCCTGCACTAGCAGGCAGATTCTCAACCACTGCGCCACCAGGGAAGCCCAGGATTGGACATTTTGAAGACAGGATAGGTGAGCGAGGCAGACAGACTGAGTTCCTACCGAACTTCGCCCTTTACAAATCACTGATGATACCCATTACTTACGTTTCTGTGTGAGAGTTAAACGTGATAGATGTGCATGCCTTAAACACTCAGTATGTTCATCTCTGTGGTCCAGAGTCTTTAACTAGTTGCTTCAGGAACAGAATCGGAGGTCATTCTGTAGAGGATGAATTGGGTTCATTTGTGTTGGGCATTTGTCCCTTTCTTTAGATAGACCACCCTGTTTCTCTTACGTTTTATTTCATGAAGATTTACTTTCCAGCACCTCTGTGTAACATTTACTGTGTAGATCTAAGGAATGCCATGATAGTGTAGTGTAATTCTTCAATTCTCTTTTCTGAATATTTCTATGAATATTTATTCATATATAATGTGAATTATGGGGGTAGTTTTATACCTGGCTGTGTTTTATACCTGACTTAATATGGATTGACTCATAGCCAGCACCAGATAACCGTGACCTCCCCAATTAATAATGGGAGCTTTAGAACCCCATGAAAATAAAGACATTTTAAAAGTGAGAGTTTGTTATTTTTCATGTAAGAATGTTTGGAAGAAATGGAATCATTTCCTTTCCTTCAGACGTAAAGAAATCTTTCTGACACCTTGTCTATTTTAGCAATTTCCCACTGAGAGAATTAATATATGTTGTGGTAAAGATGTATCATTTTCAGTCTGTCAACATCATTGGTAAGTTATTTGCTGCTTGAAGAACATTCCATGTAAACATCAAAAATTAGCAGGGGAAATGGTTTCTTAAACCCCTACCCTGTACCATTTTGACTGTGTACATTTTTCAATGTTTGAAATGTTATTTTACCTGTAGTTGGAGAGATCAGCTTATTTTGCCTGACTAATGTGGTTTCAGTCACTTTCATTGCCAGGTTATAAGTAATTTTCCTTGTTTCTACCTCCTAAATTCACTCTTCCAAGTTTCATATTCAGGATGCGTTCCTGGTGCAGAAGTAATAGTCATCTTGCAGAAAATTTCATTTATAAAGTATTCTTTAAAATATACTGTCTTAGTATGGTACTGGCACAAAAACAGAAATATAGATCAGTGGAACAGGATAGAAAGTCCAGAGATAAACCCATGCACCTATGGTCACCTTATCTTTGACAAAGGAGGCAAGAATATACAGTGGAGAAAAGACAGCCTCTTCAATAAGTGGTGCTGGGAAAACTGGACAGCTACATGTAAAAGAATGAAATTAGAACACTCCCTAACACCATACACAGAAATAAACTCAGAATGGTTTAAAGACCTAAATGTAAGGCCAGACACTATAAAACTCTTAGAGGAAAACATAGGCAGAATACTCTATGACATAAATCACAGCAAGATCCTTTTTGACCCACCTCCTAGAGTAATGGAAATAAAAACAAAAATAAACAAGTGGGACCTAATGAAACTTAAAAGCTTTTGCACAGCAAAGGAAACCATAAAAAAGACGAAAAGACAACCCTCAGAATGGGAGAAAATATTTGCAAATGAAGCAACTGACAAAGGATAATCTCCAAAATATACAAGCAGCTCATGCAGCTCAATATCAAAAAAACAAACAACCCAATCCAAAAATGGGCAGAAGACCTAAATAGACATTTCTCCAGAGGAGACATACAGATTGCCAACAAACACATGAAAAGATGCTCAAAGTCACTAATCATTAGAGAAATGCAAATCAAAACCACAATGAGGTATTACCTCACACTGGTCAGAATGGCCATCATCAAAAAATTTAGAAACAATAAATGCTGGAGAGGGTGTGGAGAAAAGGGAACCCTCCTGCACTGTTGGTAGGAATATAAATTGATACAGCCACTATGGAGAACAGTATGGAGGTTCCTTAAAAAACTAAGGATAGAACTACCATATGACCCAGCAATTCTACTACTGGGCATATACCCTGAGAAAACCATAATTCAAAAAGATACATGTACCACAATGTTCATTGCAACACTATTTACAGTAGCCGGGACATGGAAGCAACCTAAATGTCCATCAACAGGTGAACGGATAAAGAAGATGTGGCACATATATACGATGGAATATTACTCAACCATAAAAAGGAACGAAATTGAGTTATTTGTAATGAGGTGGATGGACCTAGAGTCTGTCATACAGAGTGAAGTAAGTCAGAAAGAGAAAAACAAATACCGTATGCTAATGCACATATATGGAATCTGAAAAAACGGTACTGATGAACCTAGTGGCAGGGCAGGAATAAAGACGCAGACGTAGAGAACAGACTTGAGGACACAGCGGTGGAAGGGAAAGCTGGGATGAGGTGAGAGAGTAGCATTGACATATATACACTACCAAATGTAAAATAGATAGCTAGTGGGAAGCTGCTGCATAGCACAGGGAGATCAGCTTGATGCTTTGTGACGATCTAGAGGGGTGGGATAGGGAGGGTGGGAGGGAGACTCAAGGGGGAGGGGATATGGGGATATATGTATACATATAGCTGTTTCACTTTGTTGTACAGCAGAAACTAGCACAACACTGTAAAGCAATTATACTCCAATAAGGACTTCCTGGTGGCACAGTGGTTAAGAATCTGCCTGCCAGTGCAGGGGACACAGGATTGATCCCTGGTCTGGGAAGATCCCACATGCTGCAGAGCAACTAAGCCCATGCACCACAACTCCTGAGCTCGTGCACCACAACTACTGAAGCCCACGTGCCTAGAGCCTCTGCTCTGCAACAAGAGAAGCCACCACAATGAGAGACCCGCGCACAGCAATGAAGAGTAGCCCCCGCTCGCCGCAACTAGAGAAAGCCCGCGTGCAGCAATGGAAGACCCAACGCAGCCAAAAATAAATTTAAAAAATTTTTAAAAATTATATTCCAATAAAGATATATAAAAATATATATACACTGTTTTGACTAGACAGAATTAGATCTCAGTTTCATCCTAGAGTTTCAAGTATTTCTTAAGGATTCTGGAACTAAGATTTATTTTGCAATTTCTAAACCCTAGGGGAATCTTCTTTTCTCATTTTTTTCATTTTCTATCCTCATTTGTTTTGTGTTCTTTTTTAATGTACTTTTTAAAAGTATTCACTTAAGGAAAGCTTAGAATGGTTTAAATTGTGGGTCAAGGATCTTTTCTATGAAGGACCAGATAGTAAATACTTCAGGCTCTGCAGACGATGGGGCCTCTGTTTCAGCTACTCAACTCTGCTGCTGTAGCAGGAAAGCAGCTATAGAACTATGCAAACAAATGGACATGGTGTGTTCCATAAAACTAAAAGTTTTTGTGGAACCTTATTTACAGATTTGGTCCACAGGCCATAGTTTGCCCACCCTGGTTTAAATCACAGAGATAAAGAATTAAAGATAGGGGACTTCCCTGGCCGTCCAGTGGTTAAGACCTCGCCTTCCAATGCAGGGGGTGCAGGTTCGATCCCTGGTCAGGGAGCTAAGATCCCATATGCCTTGGGGCCAAAAAAGCAAAACATAAAACAGAAGCAATATTGTAACAAATTCAATAAAGACTTTAAAAATGGTCCACATCAAAAAAATCTTTAAAAAAAAAAAAAAGAATTAGAGATAAATGTGATTACTATGTACAAAACAGTCAACAAGGACCTAACTGTATAGCACAGGGAACTATACTCAATGTTTTGTAATAGCCTATACGGGAAAAGAATCTGAAAAAAAATCTATCTATCTATCTATATGACTGAATCAGTTTGCTATACACCTGAAACTATCACAACGTTGTAAATCAACTGTACCTCAATTAAAATATATATATATAAAAAAAGATAAACGTGATTAAATGCCCTGAAAATAAAGTGTTAAAACAATTCATACCATTCTCCTTTAAAAGTAATAATAATCTAGAGTATAACTACTGAGAAGGAAAGGCAACTTAGATTTTTTACTATGTATGCTTATGTATGATTATTTAATCCTAACACCAACCCCACTGAGACAGCATTATTAATTCCCATGTACAGATTAAAGAAATAGAGGCTTAATAAGGTTAATTTGCACAAAGTCCCATGTCTGTCACTTCCAAAAATGAGGTCTTTCCAGTGTACTCATACTTTCTTTCCACATTAATCATTATTGTATTAACACCTTTTTAAAAACCTCATTAGAGATACGTTCGGTAGATTACTCCTTTCTGCCCATGGACGCCGCCGAGTAAGCACTGTTGACGTCTCCCCCCTCCACTGCCGTCATGTCTAAGCCAGAGTCTCCCAAAGAGCCCGAACAGCTGCGGAAGCACTTCATCGGAGGTGTGAGCTTTGAAACAACCGATGGGAGTCTGAGGAGCCACTTTGAGCAGTGGGGACGCTCACAGATTGTGTGGTAATGAGGGATCCAAATGCCAGGCGCTCCAGAGGCTTCAGGTTTGTCACGTATGCCGCTGTGGAGGAGGTGGGTGCAGCCATGGAGGCAAGGCCACACAAGGCGGATGGAAGAGTTGTGGAACCAAAGAGGGCCTTCTCAAGAGAAGATTCTCAAAGACCTGGTGCCCACTTAACTGTGAAAAAGATTTTTGTTGGTGGCATTAAAGGAGACACTGAAGAACATCACCTAAGAGATTATTTTGAACAGTACGGGAAAATTGAAGTGATTGAAATCATGACTGACCGAGGCAGTAGGAAAAGAGAGGCTTTGCTTTTGTAACCTTTGATGACCATGACTCCGCAGACAAGATTGTCATTCAGAAATACCACACTGTGAACGGCCACAACTGTGAAGTAAGGAAAGCCCTATCTAAGCAAGAGATGGCTAGTGCCTCATCCAGCCAAAGAGGTCCAAGTGGTTCTGGAAACTCTGGTGGTGGTCGTGGAGGCGGTTTTGGTGGGAATGACAGCTTTGGTCGTGGAGGAAACTTCAGTGGTCGAGGTGGCTTTGGTGGCAGCCACGGTGGCGGTGGATATGGTGGCAGTGGGGATGGCTATAATGGATTCGGTAGTGATGGAAGCAGTTTTGGAGGTGGTGGAAGCTACAATGATTTTGGCAGTTACAACAATCAATCTGCAAATTTTGGACCCGTGAAAGGAGGAGACTTTGAAGGCAGAAGTTCTTGCCTCTATGGTGGTGGAGGCCAATACTTTGCCAAACCCCGAAACCAAGGTGGCTGTGGTGGTTCCAGCAGCAGCAGGAGCTATGGCAGCGGCAGGAGGTTTTAATTACTGCCAGGAAACAAAGCTCAGCAGGAGAGGAGAGCCAGAGAAGTGACAGGGAAGCTACAGGGTACAACAGATTTGTGAACTCAGCCAAGCACAGTGGTGGCAGGGCCTAGCTGCTACAAAGAAGACATGTTTTAGACGATACGCATGTGTATGGGCAAAAAACTCGAGGACTGTATTTGTGACCAATTGTATAACAGGTTCTTTTAGTTTTTGTTCTGTGGTAAGTGTAAAGCATTCCAACAAAGGGTTTTAATGTAGGGTTTTTTTTTTTTTTTTTTTTTTTGGCACCCATGCTGTTGATTGCTAAATGTAATAGTCTGATCATGATGCTGAATAAATATGTCTTAAAAAAAAAAAAAAACCTCATTAGACCTTCAGCCATTTAGCTGCCCCAGTTACTACTTCTAAACCTAAAATACAAAAATACATTAAGATACTGGAACTGTGGTTCACCTTCATTCGCAGTAACCCTCACTTTTATCCCACACTCCATCGTTCAAATAGCAGGTCAGAACTGAAGAACTTAGCGGTTTAGTTTAGTCAGGGTTTTCTTTAAGGGTGAGTTGGAGCTGACTCCAGGGAGCCAGCTGTTAAATATTCAGGCTTGCAAACCAGTTGCTAAAAGCTCATCCTGAAATTGTCCACGGGCTCCGCTCTAGAGACCCTGATCCGGTTGGTGGGTTGGGCATTGGGGATTTTTAAAAGCTCTCTCTAGGTAATTCCAACCTATAGCCAGAGTTGGGAAACCACTGCTTTTAAATGGGACCCGTCTTGTCATAGCTGTGTGTTTTCTTGCCTGGGTTAACCTGTATTCCACTTTGCTTGGAGAAAAGGTACTGTAATCTACTTGCTTAGCTTCCAGACATGAGTCCAATGGGACTGAACGAATGCTTGCTTATGTTTTAGTGGAGCAGCCGTGGAAAGAGTTGGCTGGATTTCTGGTTATAATAGCACTGCACAGTCTCTCCTGGAAAATATTTGCATATATTTTTTGGCCCACTTGGGAAAAATTCAAGTATTAAACCAGAGAAAGGTACCAAAGGAAATTAAACCAATTTTCTTGTTTAGGCGGCCTATAACGACCATGAAGTCACAGATTATATCTATTAATGCGTAATTTAAGTTTCTGCATTGTGTTGTTTCATTTCATATTCCTGTGTCTCCTACTACCTGGCCTGATAGTAGACCTTTAACATTCCTTTATAGTTTTGGCAATAGGTTGCTCAGATTATAACATTTTGCAGTTCTCCGGAGTTACTAATAAACAGCAAATCATTTTAAAAAGTGAAGTATTAATTTTACCCTCAGGATGGAAATGACTGATAGAACTGACAAAATTTAGCTTGACATTTAGAAACTCTGTCTGAGTGGAGTTGAGGTGAACTCTCCCCCAATCCCTTTATTTTTAGAAAACGAAATACACCTAAACAGCCTTACTAAAGGCAGAAAATCTGAGAGGAAAAGGTAACTAAGGTAAGGTCTAAACTAACATAATTCCACCCACCCACCCAAAAGAAGAGAATGAAACAGAAGGAAAAACCTCAGAGAGAGAAATCCCATCCTATTTAATGGCGGAAAAGAAGAAAAGCGAAATATTTCAGCCTGACTGAATTTTGTGACCTACTTATAAAGTCCTGAGACCAGGGTTTGGTATTTCTAACAGATTCTGCCCTGAAGAGTTAAATATCTGGGCAGTGCCTAAAAAACATTCTCTAAACTCTTCCCATTGAGAAAATGGCCTTGATTTATATTTCCCTTTTCACATAAACGTGCCATCTTTAGCTGGAGAATGACTTCATGTTGCTGTACTCTCTGACTTGCGTATATTCAGGGTCACTAACACACCCTTTCCTGGCCTATGACTTGTTTGCTTGTTTGTTTATATACTGCTTTGTTCTAATCACTGGCCTTTCATCTTCTTCATTGATTGACTTGTAAAAATTTTATCCTGCTTCCTGAGTGTTATGGCCCAGTCTTGTAGCTAATTTGCTTCCTTCCCCACTGCATTATGCGGCTGCTTATTTTTAATCTCTTACTACTCAAAGCGTTGGTTAGAGTAAGGATGGCAACGACGAGATAGTACTTCAATTATTTTTCCTCAACTACATCACTCATAAGAGACCTTCCCAAACAAAACATTTTCTTGACTTGAAGAAAGCAATCAAATCGATGCTGATCTGTAATTATAATAGATTATATCTTTATAGTGCACAAAAACATTCACATCACCATTTATTAACCCCACTTTAAAGACAAAAGAAATTGAGGCTCATCTAAGTGAAAACTGGCCCAAGTTCAGCAGTCCCCAAGTGAGTGACCCTGTTTTCCACAGCACCAGGATGGGGTATCTTCTCATTTCACATAATTTATGGAGCATCTATTTTGTTATAGTCACTGTTCCAGGTATTGGGAGTACAAAAAAAGCAGAAGGCATAGCCCTTATGGATTAGAACTTACATCTCTTAGTAGAAGCAGGTTATACACATGTAGAGCAGACACTTAATGAACATGACATATACACACAGGTGGGCTAAATTACTAGCATGGATGATTAGCTAGACAAGATAGAGATACACATAGAGTCATTCTTTCCATACTGTTTTAGTGCAGTTATAATCTATATATTCACATCCACAAAATGTCTTAGAAATTGTGAGGCAATGTGAATTCCAAAGCAGTTGGAATAAGGTGAGATCAGTGGGAAGGTGATTTGGGGCACACAATTTTAGAGCATGATCATTATGGTATGTCAGCTTAGGGAATTCGTAAGCAGACCCAGATATGTTGACAAAAGGTATTCTGTAAACCTGGAGTTTTCTGGGCCATCTTCTAAAACCCTGGGAACATAGAGGTAAAGTGGTGAGAGCTTTTGGCATCAGAGGGATCTGGATTCAAATCTTGGTTCTGCAGCTTGAGAGACAGATGGCCTTAAGCCTTTGTAAGCTCGGCCTCCTCATGTATACATTGGAGACAATGCCTACCTCCCCATGAGGATTAATGTGATAAAGATAGGGACGGAAACAACTGCTTGTGTTAACACTGTCTCTACTTAAACCTCCAATTTAGAAAGGACATTAGCTCTGAAAGCCCTACTCTGCATCCAAGGCACCCAGTGCGTTCGGGAACCACCGGGTCAGTGGTGGAAATGGCCAACATGTCAGGCTGTCAGGGCTTCCTGAAGTAGCTATCCAGCACGTTCAAAACAAAGAAAACATTTCGTGCTCTTAACTGAATCCTGCCCTTTTAGACAGTATTTCACCAGCCCTGGCCAGGACCACTTGTGCATGTTTATTTTTTGTCTGTACTAACCTCAGAGAAGGTTGATTCCAGGAATGTGCATTACTGGTGTCATTTGCTAATGATGTGCTTTGGGCATGGGCATATTTTCCAGGGGAAGGGGTGTCATATCTGAGAACAAAAATGACACTATTTGTTATCAGAAATACAGGAGCATTTAAGATAACCATTTTATGACCAGAGCTGGTAGAAGTAAAAGCGTTAGCAGGTTTACAGATTTTTATACATAGTCTTGTTGTTTTAGTAAAGGTAGCAATAATAACCCTTTTAATTGTGGAATTTCAAAGCATGAAGAAAATGGAATATTGGATGTTTCTAACAGATACACACACTTATCAACGAGCTCTCTCCCCTCCCTTGTTGAAGGATGCGCCCACATAGGCCCAACCGCCATCACTATCTGGGGGGGGGCACCCCTTTGTCCCACCGTCTCTGTCAGATGCCCCACTGAACATCTCACTGATAAGATATGTCCAGGTCTTAGAGCCATGTAAAGGGCATCTCAAGGTCTTCGGGACCAGGTGAGTTTTGAGTACAGTGTCCGGGAAACTCCTTGCCCTCTTTCCTGTGAAGGACGGAAAACATCCTCAAAGCTGCTCTGAGAGGAGAGGGCATCAGATGTCACTGTTCCTCCACCCAGCCAAGGAGGGAGAGCCCTACAGAGGTCATATAGGTTCTCCAGGGCTTCAGGCTTCAAAACCAAAGTGATGTTGGCTGAGCAGTACCACTCTAGGTATTTACCCAAGAGGAATGGAAGCATACGTCCACAAAAGACAGGTGCAAGGATATACAGGGCAGCTTTATTTGCAATAGCCCAGACTGTTAACTAGGCCATCTCCAGGTACACGTACAAACAAATTGTGATCTGTCCATACAATGGAATACTATTTAGTGATTAAAAAAAAAAAAGAAGAACAAAGTACAGTTACACCAAAAAAAAAAAAAAAAAAAACCATGGATGAGTCTCAAAAACATTATACTGGGGACCTCCCTGGTCGCACAGTGGTTAAGAATCCACCTGCCAATGCAGGGGACACAGGTTCGAGCCCTGGTCCGGGAAGATCCCACATGCCTTGGAGCAACTAAGCCCGTGCGTCACAACTACTGAGCCTGCACTCTAGAGCCCGCGAGCCACAACTGCTGAAGTCCGCGTGCCTAGAGCCTGTGCTCTGCAACAAGAGAAGCCACTGCAATGACAAGCTCGTGCACCGCAGCGATGAGTGGCCTCTGCTCGCTGCATCTAGAGAAAGCCCACGAGCAGCAACGAAGACCCAATGCAGCCAAAAATAAATATATTTATTTAAAAAAAAAAAAACAAAAAACATTACACTGAGTGAATGTTCCTCATTACACTGAGGAACCAGACACCAAAGAGTACATATGAAATTCAAGTAGAGGTAGCTGATCCGTAATGATGGAGATCTGAATAGCAGTGGACTCGGGGAATGCGGGGAAGGGTCGTACCCAAGAGAACTTTCTGGACTGATGGATATAGTCCATATCTTGATTGAGATGTTGGTTACACAAAGGTAGACATTTATCAAACTAACTGAATTAGACACTTAAGATCTGTGCATTGGATTTACCTCAGTTAAAAAAAAAAAAAAATTGTTGGCCCAGGCAGAAATGAGGAACAGGAGCCCACAACTTCCACTCACTCCTTGAAAGAGCAAAGAGCATTTCCTCTGCTGTAAACAGGCCATTTAAGAACAAAGGAAGTAAATTACACGCAGTAGTTGGAGAAGAAAATCTCTGGAATTTCCTCTCTGTTGAAGAAAGACAGCAGAATCCTTATTCTCAGCTTTTGAACTCTGCAGAAACGATAGCATGGTCAAATAAAACAATTGCTACACTTATTAAATGAAGAAGAACTAGTTGCCAGACTCTGGGTCTCAAGACACAGAATCAGTGTTTCCGATAGAAAATTATAGCATCTGGGTCTTCCAATATCCAAAATATTTTGCTTTCCATGAGATAGAAATTTTTTTTAATGGCTTTTTAAAATTTTATTTATTTATTTTATTTATTTATTTATGGCTGTGTTGGGTCTTCGTTTCTGTGCAAGGGCTTTCTCCAGTTGCGGCAAGTGGGGGCCACTCTTCATTGCGGCGCGCTGGCCTCTCATTATCGCGGCCTCTCTCGTTGCAGAGCACAGGCTCCAGACGCGCAGGCTCAGTAATTGTGGCTCACGGGCCCAGTTGCTCTGCGGCATGTGGGATCTTCCCAGACCAGGGCTCGAACCCGTGTCCCCTGCATTGGCAGGCAGATTCTCAACCACTGTGCCACCAGGGAAGCCCGATAGTGAGAATTTTACAGTAAAGAAAATTAAAGCTGCTCAGTTTCAGCCCACATCAAGCACATCCTCTGAAACTCTAAGTAAACCCCGTTTCTATAATGGGCAGCCACTTAATAACAGCTTATCTTCAGATTTAATATTTGCAGTAACAAAAAGGCATCAATAATTTATCTTCTAATGAAAATATTTTTGAGTCCTACCATTTTAGCAATACCATGCTTAACCATTTACATTTAGTTATAAACCTGAATTTCATCTCTTAACTGTGTTATTGTTTAATCAAACTCAATAAAAATATGTCCACTGTTAAGAATTCCCACAAGAAATCTTGACGGTCTTTATGTCATGTTTCACCTGGTGCTAGAAACATAGTTCATGGCATGGTTTTGGCCTTGGATCGTTGTTGCTTTTTCTTTGTCCCAGCAGGGGTCTCTGCACTGGCCAAAAAATATCAAGAAATATCACAAGATAAAGTTATTTTAAAGGGCACACTCCCTACCCCCCAAAAGAATGCAGTCTCTTTAAGCTAGGGTCCAGAGCTCATTCGTATGCCAGCTCCCATCAGTACACACTTTCACTAATTTTCCTCTGGAAGCAAGTACCAGAACCGAAATATGAGTGCTAAAGAGAGCCACACATTGTAAGCATGGAAAACGGCGCGGATTCCACTGAAAACACAAACAAGCAGACGCTCAGCGCTGCCCTACACCTCTACTGCGAAGGTGATGGGGATTTAACACCTGATGAATTCGTAGCCCAGCCAAATGTGTGTGTTTCCAAAGAACCCTTTTCATTCTCCTTCCCGTCTAAAACTCAGCATATTAAAATCAGAGAAGCCCTTTCATCTTCGTGGGTATCATAGCAGCAAACTTATTTTAATGTCTTTTCCACATGGGTCTACTTTTAACAATAAAAGGATCCCCAGGCGCACGCAGCTGCACAGCATTACGGACAGAATCTGCCGGAAAATGAGAATGCTTTAAGCTAATTTGTTCTTGCCAAAAGGACAATCCAGGTACAGAAACTCCCTGCTTCTGTCCCCGGGCTTTGTTCATACTCCTTGGAAAGGCACTAAAAGGGAAGTGGTATCTGACAAGAAGGGAGAAACAGGCTGCTGGAACCTTTCTGGTACCTGAAAAGGAAAGGAAGCTGGCCACGCACTCAAGCCCCTTGCCACCAGACTTACATAGTCGCTCCTCGGAAAACGGGATGCTGGTGATAATTTGTATTCATCAAAACAGCAACAAGTTGGCTTGATCTTATCAGAGATGTGTTTCATACTCCACTGGACTGAATTTTTTTTTAGTCTAGCCAATTCAGGCTCTCTTTGGTATGGAAACACACATAGAAAATCACCCCTGAGAGTCTAAAGTTGGTTGGGAGACCAGTATACAGGAATTTGAAATCTAATCATGCCATGATGTGCTGTGTTTTCTACCTATTACTTTTTTTTTTCTAAAGGCAAAAAAGGGAGCCAAGATGTTCCAGATGCTTACACGTCCAAGAACAAGTCACTCTCAGGGAAACTGCTTTTCCTCTTGTCAAAATAATTTTGCATAAAATAGCTAGACGGCACCCGTCATTGCCTACCAGCTAAGACATCTCTTGGCAGCCTGGGTCTGGGAGGATTTTTAGTTTTCAAATAGATATATTTTTCAAAATTACCGTAATTTTCAAGTAACAAGAAAAAATACATGTAAAGCAGATTTCTCTTATAGCAAATAGTGAAAATGGTACTTTCCACGTGAGCTATCTCGAGCTCTCTATGTGCTATATAACTGGATCCTAGAGAACATCCTCGTCACAACGTTTGACTTGAAACAGTTGCATAGGGAACTCCCCGGTGTCCAGTGGTTAGAACTCTGCGCTTTCACTGAAGAGGGCCTGGGTTTGATACCTGGTCAGGGAACTAAGATCCCGCAAGCCGCAGGGCACGGCCAAAAATTTTTTTTTAATAAATTTTTAAAATGTTAAAAAAAGAAAGAAAACAGTTGTATAGAATCTTAAACTCAGGGGTGGAAAGAACCTCGACATGCTTTTCTATTGGCTGTCCTTTTCCAGTTTCTGTCTGCCAGGCAGAAATGTATGGTGTGCTGGGAGATTTTGATTGACATATATACACTAATATGTATAAAACAGATAACTAATAAGAACCTACTGTATAAAAAATAAATAAAATAAAATTCAAAATTTGAAAAAAAAAGAAAAGAAAAGAAATGTACGGTGTTACCCAGGCTGAACTCCAAGGCTCTAACTATTACCAGGACCAGTGCCAGGCATTCAATTCAGGATGATGTCTTTGAAACACGATCATGATCCTGTATCTTGAACAGGCCCCCAAGTGACACCCTTAAATGACCACTTTCTAATATAAGAACTTTGCATAAAGTTCTAGGCCATTATTGTGTTGACAGTCTCCCTAAAATTCACCTTGGTGAAGTTCATTTTGGCAGAGCATGTTGATGCTACCAACAGTATTTCACTGCCATTAAAAGGAAACAGTCTTTGAAAAAAATGTTTAATGAGAGCCACTTGGTTTCAGTAATATATGTGTATATAATTTAGAATATGCTATGCTGTACCTAAAAGAAAATTATTTTCGTAAGACTAACAAAACTTGACAAATGATTAACTTTTAAAAGCATATAATTAAAATGTTACAGCTCACTTGTGAGTGAGGTGCCGGAGGGCGCCTGCCTGGAGATGCTTGTGACAGGCTAGGTGGGTTCCTACCACCACCTGTAGACAACACACCTCAGCCTGGAGGGGTTTTTTTCGCTGGGAGATGAATAAGACCTTTTTGGAAACTAAAACCATAAAATTAAAATTATGAAGTAACTACAAGTATAAAAATTGGAATTAAAAAAAATTTTAATCAGAGTTTCTGGAATAACTATATAATAAACATGCATTACAGAAACATACTATTGGTAACTAATACTTAGTACTTGGCAAGTAAATAACAAATTGAAAGTTTAGTAGAATCCAGTTAACACATTTGTAAATAATCTATAGGGCTGTGTTTCCTAAATGAATAAGTAATAAATATTCCAAAGAAGATTTTTTTTTCTATCTTTTTTTTTTTTTTTTGGCTCACAATAAAGATCTATTTTCTGGCATCATCAAAAGAGGAAGGTTTGCCAAGACCAGAAAGCTTGTCCTTTGCCACGTAGGAGCCCTTTAGCGAAAGCTATAAATGTGGCATACTGAATGAACATTGTCATTTTAATTCTGTCAAGCAAGAATGGCAAACTGGAAAATGAATTATGCTGTATTGGAAAGTAGGTTCATTTTCATGGTAGCTGTGCCTCTTTAAAAATAGCATCTCACAGCCTCCTAGAATTTCTGTTCACTTTGTCTGTATTTTCTATTATATAATAGTATATTTTGGAAAGATGACAGGGATGAAAAGTGAATGGATATTTTCTCGGAACATTTTGCCTCTTTTGTCATCTTCCAGAAGACGGCAATTTGTGGCTCCTTCAGAGTGATATCAGGTTCTTGTCTAGAAAGTGCTCTGAGTGGCCTGAATTTATTAACCTAATAAACCATATTGTTACTTAGGTGCCTGGTTAATAGTTGTTGTTGACTCTTCTCATTGACAGAGCAAGATACCAAACAGAATCAGTTCTGAATGCCGGTTCTTTGCAGACTGGTAGTAAGTCATCTTCCCTCGCCCAAAGGAGCTCCAGGACTTAAAGTTGGCTCAAGGGACCGGAGCCTGGGGTGACTAAATCTGAGGTCCTGGGTTTGATTCCCATGTGGACCAGTTCACTTGGCTCCATCCTCAAGCCCTGAACCATGCCCTTGAGGCTGGTTGAACGTAGTCCCTTCAAATCTCTCAGGAAAGAGATGGTGGAGGTCTGGTCAACACAGGTAGGGCAAATCAGGTTCCCAAAGATTTGCCTTACTCTCTGGCTTGGCCCAAGGGGATCAAGGCCAGTGTAAAAATATGATTATGAGAAAAACCAACTCGGATAAACAACAAGGTCCCACTGTATAGCACAGGAAACTATATTCAATATCCTGTGATTAAACCATAATGGAAAAGAATATGAAAAAGAATATGTATAACTGAGTCACTTTACTGTACAGCAGAAATTAACACCACATTATAAATCAACTATACTTCAATATTAAAAAAAAACTCACAGTGCATGTCTGTGAGGTAGTCTGAATGGCCTCAATTTATTCAGTGACAGAGCAGCAGTACTGCTGTGACATGTTCATCTCCATGGTCTTTTGTGTTCAGTACAAATGCCCTTAGAATAGTCAAAAGAATAGGAGACTGACAAAGACGAATTGGTAAAAATAAATGTCTTAAGACTGGGGCGGCCTCAAACCATTTTAGTACTTGTTGCCAAGAAAGGGCGGAGATTCTGTGACTTGGATGGAAGGGGGTCCGTTCCACTTCCTGCGCTCTTTAAAGTGACAGTCAGAGAGCAGCTCCCTCCCCTCCTCCACCCCGTGGGAGCGGATTCCTGGGGGAGTGGCGGGTGGTACAGTGGCTTCATTACCTAAGTTGTCATTCCTTAACACCCCTGAATTTCGGAGGTGTGTTACTGCCCCAAACTCCTCCTGATGAAGCAACAGAGGAAAAACAACATGCCATAAAATAGCATGAGATCTTTACACTGTGGAATTTTAGAACCAGAAATATGTGTCAAGATCACCTTAGCTATTGTAATTTGTAAGTCATGACCAGCATTTTTTAAAATAAGGAAAGAAAGAAATAGAAAATATGGTGTTTCACACTTAGTAAGGATAAATATTATCTGAGGAAACCTGTAGTTTTGTGTGTGTGTGTGTGTGTGTGTGTGTTATTTTCTGAGTGGTGATATAAAATGTTTACTTTTTACCAGATCATGGTCAGAAAATTTGAAAGCCAGTGACCTAGACTCACCCTTTCATACAAGTGTAGTGTCAAGCCCAAGGTCATGTGGCCCAATTCGGTCAAAACAGTATCAAGACCCAACCTGCCTGATTTCCATTCTAGTGCTTATTCCTCTCAGTCACTCCAGCCAAGGCAAAATACTGAGTGTGTCCTCATCATCAGTTGTGCTGTAATCGTAGTTCTTCATTCACGAGACCTCATCAAACCGTAGCCATACAATTTCTTCTGGGCCTGCAGATCCCGGAATGTTCCCGGATTCCCCATTCCCAGAAAGAGCACAGGGTCCTTCACTAGAGCTTAACCACAAAGAGGAAGAAAAATGTTCGTGTTTCGGTGTGCCCTTTTTTTTTTTTTGGTAGAGATTTCTCTTTGATCAGTTACCCATCTTAGGCAGTAACTGAGCACTCAGCATGAAGACCATCATTAGATACATCTGAATAAAGTAAAGGTGGGAAAAGATACAGTCTACACCCTGAGGGACTCAAGGGAAAAGAGAAGAAACTGTGTCACAACAAAGATACCAGTGAGAAAACTGTGTCTGATATTAGTGCAAGATAATATGAGAGCAGACGGGTGCCAATGGCAAAGAAGTCTCCTGTGTGGGGCAGGTGTGGCCGGGAAGGGCTTCTGGACATGATCTCCCACCAGAGATGTTTTGTGTTTGGATGTGAACCTCGGGGAGTGCAGGCTTCATTTCCCTTCACAGAAGGCCATTTTTTTCCCTCCCAAAGAGTCAGCTCACCAGAACGCAGAGATTTCAAGACAGGTGTTTTCTCTCGGCTCTGTCCTGGGGTAGGTGAAAATGATTTCTTCCAAATATTGAAGGAACAGATACTGCCACCTACCTCTATGGGTCCTGTAAAACCTGAGGTGAAAATAGTTGTGAGTTCCTCTGGGTTTTAGCACTGTAACACTGATATTTTTGGAAGCATTTTACCCCATACCTAGTTCAGACCATTGTATCTTTACATGGTCGCTTCTAAAGATCTAAAGTTGCTGAGAAAGCTGAAATACTTGATGTAGAAAATATGAAGCAGACAGATGGTCGGTATTTCCCTATCCTTGGTGAAGGCCCAGCCCTCTCAGTCGGAGCTCTGGGCAGCCTTCATTTTTTGTTCTCCCCTACTACCCTGAGTTGATCTTTCTGACTAGCACTCTTGTTCCCCTTTCCTGTCCTTGTTTTGACAGGAAGGAAAATAAACGTAGCCAGTGATAAAGCTGGGAGTATGGCTTTCCAACCGCAGCCTCTGCCAAAGCCTAGCGCCCTCCCGGTAGCCTGCCCTCTGAATGGTAATTAGTTGGATGGGAATTTTCACAGGGGCCTCCCCCTCGGAGCAATTTCGCCAAAGAGTAAACCTCTTGTCTAGACCATACAAACCCATAAAGTCATCACTAGCTGGGATTTCCAAGCTACAGAGCAGTAATAGAAAAGCCTGCCTCTAGTCTTAGGGGATTTTTCAGTATAGAGCGCTCATTGTGGAAACCTGCCCTACACACCAGCGCGCAGACCTCTCTCCAGGAAGAGGGACGGAAAGTCGCCCGCCGCCTCCACCATCCCTGGGAAGACACCCCTCACCGTCTCTGCTGTGTTGGGATTTACACACAGCCTCACCCACGCCTTGCGTCTTAAACCCGGGATACTCGCCTTGATTTTATTTGTGCAATTGATTTTTGAGAACGATCCAACTGTGCCTTTTACTTTCTTGTTTGCCAAAGCTAATTATTATTAGTGAGATAAAAGCACTTTTAATACTTGACATTTGAAGAAACTAGGCTGGCATAACTTACCCAGAGAAAGACGAAAAGGATTCAGACTTCAAATCCAGGGCTCTTACCACTTTTGGTACTTAGCAAAGTATTGACAGCTGTTACAGCAATAGCGAGGATGAGACTGGAAAATGGAAACGTGCACTTTGGAGGGAAGGGGGCAGAAAGGGCAGGGTGTGTCCTGAGCCCCCTCAAATTCTCTCCTAAGAGTAGGCGTGAAATCAGGTAACTGAACTCTGTTGAGTCCAGTGCAGTTGGCTTTTCAGAAACAATATTAAAACAGAGATGACCTAAGGAGGAAAGCAAATCAAGAGGTATGATTTATGGAAAAAAATATTTATGGAAGCAGAGAGCCCCTCTGGTCCCTACGCCAGCTTGGTGAGGGCCATTAGAGTTAGCCTGTGGTTTGCCTGCCTGGAGTAATAAGAATGACAATGTTAGTCACCTGTGTCAGGACGCCTAGAATGTGTTGGGTGCTTTGCTGAGCACGTGATTCATATCCCCACTTTATATATGAATGGAAACCAGAAGTTCAGAGATGTTAACTAACTTGCGCGAGGGCACACAGTAAGTTTGGGTGCCTGGATTTTAACCTAGGTCTGCCTTTCTCCAAAGCGCACTCCTGCTGGCTGTCCTCTCCGACTCCTGAAAATGTGAGGTATGACCGATTCGTTTGTGTGCCCTTCAGAAGTGCTCAGTACCTCCTGCGCTCCTAGAATGATTATTTTTCAGCTTTCACTTGGAGGTATTATTGTTCATACACAGAACAAACATTTCAGTGCCTACTACATGCCAAACGTATGCACAGAGATGAAAGACATCACCCCTGTCCTCAAGTAGCCCAGAGACTAGCAGGGGGAGACAGACGATGAAATCCACACAGGATGCTAGGTTCCCTGGTAGAGACAAGCTTGGTGTGTGCACGGCCTTGGGGTGGGGAGTCACAGGAGACTTTTTGGAGGCGGTGATATCCAAACTGAGTTTTAGAATGAACACATCTTAGTCAGATGAAGAAAAAGAAGAGGGTGTACGAGGCTGGCTGGTTCAAATGGGTGGGGAGGGAGAAAAATGCCCAGACAACAAAAGTTTGCCCAGTATTGTAAGTGTAACGTGAAGCCTTTGGAGGGTTTTAAACAGGAGAATGTCAAGATTGGCTTTACATTTTTAAAAGATTATTCTGACAGGTGAATGAATGTTGGGGGTGGTTGTCTATTGCAGCAGTACCAGGAGAGATGGCAGGGATGGGACTAGGCTAGTGGGGGCACATGGATGGACTCGGGATATTCTGGAAGTAGAGCCTGGAGGAGCTGGATGAGTTGCTGGAGGAGGAGACAGAGGAATGACTTTGCTGCACAGCTGAGTGGATGGTGGGGCCGTTCCTGAGCACGGGGGGCGGGGACGGGAGCAGGTTTTCCAGGGTGGTACACAGTCAAGAATCCTTCTAGAATCAAGACGTGATCTTAAATCATCAGCCACCTCTGTCATGATGTACTGTATTTCAGGAGTTCCCTAACTTACCCACTGACCTGGGAGCATCTTAAAAATATGGATTCCAGGACCCGTCTTAGATTTTGTGAGTCAGATTCCAGGAGGAGAACAAGGAATTGGGAGGTTTCAGCAGCTCCCAGGTAACTTTAGCACTGCCAGCCCACTATCAGTTCAGGGACTTTGTTTGAGAACCACTGCTCTATTTCATATTTGCCAAGGCCAGTCTTGATGACCTGAAGGCCATTTGAGCAATATTCCTGCCCAGATGCAAAACCAGTGTCACGCCACACCACCTCTCCCATCTCTCCTTGCCCAGTGAACTACGAGCAACTTGCCCAGATAAGTCATTCTGAAACTAAAGTAAAGGTTTGCTGACTGGCCTGATTCAGGCTGTGTAGCTTTGATGTTTTTCCCTCAGCGTCAGGCGCATCCTAATAAGTGGGGAACCTTGAAAGATTAGCATTTCCCTAAGTGACAGGAATGTTCCCGTATATTCATGTTTTTCCTAAGGACCTAAGACTCAGATATCTGTCTGAATGATCTGATCCTCATAAATCGGTGGGTTGGTTCTGGAAATCCCACAAGCCTGGGCTTTCTTGAGAGATTTATGGCACTTCCCGTGCGCACGGGGGCCAGGAATAACATCGCAGCTCCCTCAGCACTTCTGGTTTTCGTTCCTGAGGGGGTGGCGAGGGAAGGGAAAGGTGTGCTGGACCAATACCACTTTTAGAGAAAACTGTCCAGACTTAGTTTCCAAAGCCTCAGAAAAAGCCTCCCGTTCTGCTAAGGGCATAATAGTTTTCTCCCCTCTCCGCCTCTCTCCCTGGGGTTTCCCCAGCCTCATCTCCTCTCCTGAACTGATTCCCTGGTGTGCGAGCAGGGCCAGAACTGGCTCGAGCCCACGGACGCACTCCAAGATGGGGCTAACCTCCTCAGGCAGTGGCGGCCTTAGACCTTTAGCAGGCAAAGTGATGCTGAACTTTAGATAAGCTCATTTACACTGTGTTTTAAGATTCTTCCAAAACAATGTTAATTCATTCCCTCTCGCCCTGGCCGAGAAAAGGGACTGAGATGACCATTCCAGTTAGATCCCATGCCTGGCAAATCTGTTTGACCAAATTACACATTATGTTGATGGAAGCAAGTATGATTGATTTTTAGTCCATGTGATACTTACCCCAGAGCATCTGCATATACCTTAGCAGCGTATCAGACAAGAATCAAAAAATGTTATACCAACTCTAGAAAATAGACAACCAGGGAGCTGGGTCTAATGACTGTGCTGGAAGACCCAGTTCTGAGGTCTGCAGGGGATGGAGAGGTGAGTAAAAAGGAATCACTGTCCTCAAGGAGATGAGAATCTAGTTGCAAGGGAAGACAAGTGTGCAAATAAAGCTCCTATCAGGCCCTGAATCTGAGAGCCTTAAATTAAGTTTATAATCGTCAAAGGAAGGAGAAGTCACTTTTACTTGGCAACAGTTCAATTAGTATTTCATTACCTGCGGAAAGTAGCATTGGAGAGAGGCTTTTAAGGATGGGTGTAGGGGACTACCCTGGTGGTCCCGTGGTTAAGAATCCGCCTTCCAATGCAGGGGACGTGGGTTCGATCCCTGGTCAGGGAACTAAGATCCCACATGCCACAGGGCAAGTAAGCCCACGCGCGTTAACTACTGAGCCTCTGCGCTCTGCGTTAACTGCTGAGCCCGAGCACTCTAGAGCCTGTGCACTCTAGAGCCTGCGCGCCGCAACTAGGACTCGACACAGCCAAATAAATATTAAAAAAAAAAAAAAAAAGGGATGAGTGCAAGTAAGGGTGAGAGGGTAGGGGTTGTGTATTCCAAGCCCCCAAAACCTAGCCAGGTAGCACAGAGGTGGTTTGGGGACCAATGATGGTTTACACACCGATTTGATTGGTGTATTGGATTCACGGAGCATACACCTGGGTATAAGAACCTTAAATGCTAGGTTAAGGAATTTTGTGTTTAATAGACTTGACAGTGGGGAACCATTTTTAATAAGAGAGGTAACTAATGCGATCAAATAAGAGTGGTATTATGGATTGAGGCTCTTTGGGGGAATGTTAATTAGGCAGCAGAAGGAGGGCAAAGACACTGGGGGCTGGTCAGTCAGGGAGAAGGTTATTTCCATAGTCAGGGTGAAGGTATGGAAATAGATTTGGTTTTCTTGATGAAGTTTCTGCGTGTTGGATGGGAAATGACTTAATGTGGAAGGCTTTTCAGCGCTGTTCTGCGTTACCCACGAATCCCTCCCAGTTGATAGAAACCTGCCCACTTGCTCAACAGAAGTAAACCTCGCAGACGTTGGAATGTTTATGTTCGGCCCAAAATGGCTCTGGTTTTTTACACGGCTGTAAAGTGTATTTAACTCCCAAATATAAAACACTTCTTGACTACTGTTTCGTAGCTTCATAAAACGGGGCGCAATTGTGTAGGTGCTTTGTGTTGTCATCCCCTGTCTTTCTACGCAAATCTGTTTCCTGATATTGTTATTCCAACGGAAAAAAAATTCAGCCCAGCATAAACTACCTTTTTTACAAGCAGCCATAAGAAGAAAGCCCCAAAGACAATGCGGAGCCTCCACATTTATATTTTTAACCCAAGATTACAGTTCTAACTAGCAGGGACACAAAATCGCTTTAATTATGAATGTTTTTCATTGTGGTTCTGAGTGTAAGTCAGTAACAGATGTTCATTTTCCCCCAGCTCAACTGTTTTTAATTCTTTCTTGGACATGAAGAGAGAAATCTTTAAACGTGAGCCAAAGTTCAATTAACATCCCTGGCTGAGGGTGGAAAGTGCCCTACTTTGTTTTTTTCTCAGCCATATACCTGCTTTGACTGCCTGTGCCACAGAGGACCAGGGGAAAGAGTCCAGCTGGCACGGGTTTTATTACTGCAAAGTTAATTCGCAGATTAAGCCTTGGGCGGGCGGGGTCTGTTCCACCTTTTATATATTTATTTATTTACTCTCTTTCAGGTATAAATAAAATTGCACTGTAAAACATTGCAGCTTAATTGCAGGAAACCCAGTGCATTTTTTATTGTTGTTACTGTAGTTCTGCAATGGTTAAGAGCTTGTGTTTTCTTTCTTTATATGGAGCTGTAGAAATCTCGCGTAAGAATATATTTACAGCCAAGGCTGTGTGACTTGGTTTGTCGTGTTTTTCCTGTGCTCTGTGGAACAGACAGCTGTTCATTATTGAAAGGCGTTTTTCTCTGGCGAACAGAGTTTGCGGGGAGGGGAGCATTTATGTGAGAATGCAGAATGACTTCCAGAGACCACGGGTACTCTGGCTAGAAAGCCTCAGCAGCACCCAGGGCAGGGACATGACAACAATTCGCTTTCGGGCCCTAGGTGTATTTTGGCTGCGTTTTCTGAAGTGCATCCCGCTGAACAGAGCACATGCCTGACGAGTTCCTGTTTGATGGTCGGAGGCCGAACCGCAGCTTCACACGCTTCTCTTTCTGGAACCCACCCCCAAAAGATTGGCACCATCGTATCATTTACATTTGGCTTGGCTTTCTAAACTTTCACCTTTTATTCTATTTTATTTATGGCGGAGGCGGGGCCTGCCATAAGGTTTGCAGGATCTTAGTTCCTCGACCGGGGATCAAACCCAGGCCTCCAGCAGTGGCAGCGCGGAGTCCTAACCACTGGACCGCTGGGGAATTCCCCACTTTCACCTTTTAGAGGAAGATAGCCATGCGTTTCTCTTGGATGCCAAAACTTAAAGATTATGCCTCTGAAGTCGTCTGAAAGGGCCATTTATAAATACAGACTGTGCAGGTTGCTTGGACTCTGATGACGTTGCCCATTCCAGAGGTTTTCTTGTGTCTCCCCAAAGGTTCACTGAATATCAGTTCATTAATCCTCATTTAGGCCACTGGAAAATGCTTCCTTTATAGTCTGCGACACATGGATTATCCCATTAGGAAATCTGTAGATGACATATGGCTTACGGGACTTGCAAAGGGTCGTTGGTTTGCCTTTGGATAAAAAGTAACATTCTCCTTACAGAACAAAACCAATGCAAACGAAGAAGTAGTTAGTAGACCTGAGCTGAAAAATAGGTTGACTAAGGGTTGTATTAATCACATTTACAGACGTCACCCCCTTGGCACGCGGGACTGACTGCCTCTCCAAGGTCCACCTTTATGCCTGTGTGCCAGGATGGATTTGAAAAATGGACCATCTAGATTTAGTGCTGGCCACAAATCAAACTCCAGACCATAATGGAGGGAGGAGGATGGGGCAGTAAAGTTGTCCAGTGGCGTGAGAACTTAGAATTGAAAATTCTCACCTTCATCTTCCCTTCAGGACCAAACTTCTACCTTGACATTAGAGTGACAGTTGGAGAGAAGTGTTTTGACCTCCTACTCCTTAAATACTCGTGAAGCTGCATCTGTGTATACAGATCATGGCTGGGGGCTACGTGGACTCAGTCAAAACTACCTAGGAAGCATCGCTAACTACCTGTAGTTTCCAGAAAAAGATAGCCATGGGTTTCCAGAACTTACTCTTTCAGCCTCACGTTCTGAAAAGTAAACAGGCAGCTGGTGTGGGTAAACACAACCTTGGAGGACTGTGGGTGTCCACTGGGCAAACCCCTGGGTGTCCACTGGGCGAACAAGTTTTAGACAGTGTACTGTGCAATCTCTGTGAAATGAGGGCGGTCTCTGTCCTCTGGCTTGCGAATGCTGGGTTTCCCATTTATTTGACCCGGGGAAGCCACTGACAGGACATCAGCTTCGGGAGGAGGTGTCCAGGACCTGGGTATCAGACATCTGCCCCTGGCTGGACCTTTGCTGAGTATGTGACCAGGGACAGGTCACCTCCCCAGGCCTCAGTGTTGTCCCCTGTAACAGGGGAGTTCGGCACAAAAGACCTGAGGTCCTTTCCAGCCTTGAAACGTTATCACTTAATGACCCAGTAATGACAACTTATAAAGGTCAAGCTTGGGTGTTTTAAAATCAGTCGGGAGGTAAGTACCGACGGTGCGCTCAGGACTTGTAGGTGTAGGAGAGAAGCACAAAACTGAGTCCAGCCTCTCTTGGAACTTAAAATAGACCTGGAAGACATACATGAAAGAGGCAGGTAGAAACCAGAGCAAAGGTAGAAGGGCAGGAGCTGAGGGAGGTGCGAAGTCAGAGCAGTGAAAATACCTCCTGTACGTTCCTGAGGAGAGGAGCTAACAGCCTTTTTAAATGAGGCTAGAGAGCTGGGACCAGCTCATGGAAGGCCTAGGAATATGAGATGCAGAAATTCAAAATAAATTCTTCCTTCACTTTGCATAGAGTCTCAGATCTTGGTATAGAAAATACCATTTCCTAACTATAAACATGAAGGAAATGGCAAAAGGACAGTGAGATGGTATCTTATGTCACTGGGTTTCTATTTTTTGTTTTTTATGGACAAGGCCTTCTTCCACCCACATGTTGGAAATAGCGGGTGGGGTGTCTTCCTGGCCTTCCCTGTCCCAGATCATTCTGGAAAACAGGCCAGAAGCAGCCCCTCAGCACCCACCCCCTCTGTGGAATTACCACTCAAGGAGGCGACCCACATAGAAGCCCCTGCTGAAGTTTGATAATCTGTCTTGGAAACACGGGGGAGGAAGGGGGGAGGGGAAGAAGCAGGTCGATGCCACAATGTTTGCGTCTTCGGGTTGGTGCCTTCAAGACACAGCTGTCTAACGTCTCAGAAATCTCTGGTCCATCCTCATCCATTATAATAAAAATTCCCATCCCGACTGGCCACAGACAGTGCAGGCAGAACAGAATTCACGCACCTGATGATTTTGGAGTCCGATCTGTAAATAGATCATCCATCACATTTCCATGTGAGCGTTTGGGCTGAGTGGGTGGGTCTTTTGTTATTTCTGTTGCAGCCTGTCTGGAGACCAAGAGGTGTGGTTTATTAGGTCAGGACTGTTCCTGTTTTCAGCCTTCAATAGATATCTAATGATAAACCCTTAGTCTTGTTACTAAGCCGTGGGAAAACATCTTGTTTATCGCTGTGTGGCATTTATATGGCATCGTTCTGTTAGGCATGACATACTTACTGTAAACACAGTGAGAGGAAGCAGCCTGCACATGTAGGATTTCCATCTGACAATGCCTGTGTCCCGGGAACCCTGAAGTGGCCTGAAGAGGGGCAAGGATGGAGGAGAGGAAGGAGCCCACCACCTCTCTTTTGGACAAGGAGGGAAGAAGACGTGCTGTCGTGTGACCAGGTCTGTGATGAGCTTTTCTCTGCTGGGAGCCATAAAAAGCCTTTTCCGTGTTCCGGCTCAGTCTGCACCGCGGCTGTCAGGGAGATCCTGTTGCAGGTCTCATTGTTCAGGTGGGGTAACCGGGACTTGAAGGAGATGGGTACGTTCCCTAGGATCTCACAAACAGGATTTGAATTTTGGCATCTGAGTCCGGGAACCATGCTCCTATCACTAGGCAACCTCTCGTGGCCAGAGCTGATGGATATGAAAGTCACAGCAACAGGGAAAGCTCAAAGCCACTTCTCAAGTCAACTCTGACCAACTGAAAGGAAGCCAGTCTTCCGAGGACGTCTTTGTCACAGAACATCTGCCAGGATGGGCTAGGGCAGGGTAGCTGAGGGAGCCGGCTGCCAGGCCACAGCAAGCCACCCCACATTCTTGTCCAAGGTGAGAAAATCCAGGGAGGCTGACCAAGAACAGCACGTGGGGCAGGTAAATCTGGAGGCAGTGGCCAGGTGGCCAGAGCAAGCCAGGAGGGAGCGGCGTGGGAACGGGAACCAGCCCCACGTGGAACACCGTGCCTGAGGGCAACTCTGTGGCCCTGCTGCTCCGGGTTCTGACACTGACCCTGGATTTTAAAAAAGCCACTGAGCAACAGCCATCATCCTGGTTGGCTCTTTAATTTGTGAAATCTTGTGTGTCTGCTCAGCCAATGAAAATACTAACAACAGAGAGTGCCACGTGGCAGGTACTGGTTTAAGCACTTACACAGATATTGACTCACTGAATTCTCTGATGTGGGTTCTTTGGCAAAGAGAAAGTTGAGTTGCCCGAGGTTACTGAGCGATTCAGTGAAGGAGGTGGCATTGGAATCCAGGCTGTTGGGCCCCAAAGCATGGGCTCGTGGCCACGTGAGATATTGCCAAAGAAATAGAAATACAGGCGAAAGCATTGCCAAGGTCACTGGATGGTCACACTAAGACCTTGGACTTCAAGGCCTGCCGCTACACCAGGGCCCGGGAGAAGCTTGGTAGTAATCATGTAGGGAATGAAAAGGACCATGAGCAGGAAAAGCCACGCTCTCCCCGTCTCACTCGAGCCATTACCCTCGTGCCTGGATGCAAAAAGTCAGACTCATTTTTAGATCATGCTTGAGACAACCTCTGTGACCAGGAAATTCTTGCCCTTGCAGTTTCTCCCAATTGCTTTGGTCGAGGTTTGTCACTCAAGTAACATTTCACCAGATTTAAACGCGGCCCTGATGATTATGAAGGCAGCCTGCTATGTGCAATATGTAAAAATGACATTCCCGGGGCTTTCAGGAAGCTGCCCTGTTAAGAAGCCAAATAGCCTTCTTAAAAATCAGAAGTACTCTCATAAAACTCGTTTTTCATGTGGCCCTGGCTAAAGTTTCCACATGGGATGAAGTGTGAAACAAAGCTTTTATGAGAGATCGTCGAGATTTCTGTGAACTTACAGTGACTCTCATGACATTATTCCCCAGAGAAGCAACGTATTTTCTGTGGTGGCGCATTTTCAGGTCCTCAGCTGGGTGTGGAAAGAGACGATGACTCTGTTGCCCTGGAAACTGGTTTTTGCTGGTGGACCCTAGTTACTTCTTACCTTGATTATTGCATCATTTTTCTGGATATCCATCCTCCTCCTCTTCCCAGCCCTCCCCTTTGAGCTTCCTCTTGGCATAAAAATGTCCATCCTGTCTGTCCATATAGCACATTAAATTTATAGTTAGAAAGGAAAACACCATTCCAATACCCAGCCCTGGCCAGCGCCTCTGCATCGCAGAGAAGGCTGCGCTTGTTTCAAAAGACAGTCCTCTGCTCTCATCGCTTCCAGAATTCACATTATTGAGAGCAGGGCACTTCCCCACTGGAGGAACCCACGGTGTGACAGGCTGTCGGGGGGCCCTTGTCCCACTGCACACCTTGAAGGCAGAGAGACTGCTTGTCTCTTTCACCCCCAGGTCTCCAGTATTATGGGTGAATTAATGAAAACTAAGTTCAGGCTTTTAACCCTGAATGGGCAGTCTGTTTATTTCTGACAGCATTAGAAATCAGTATCCTCATCCATTGTGTTAGAAATGCAAACTACATCTGAGGCATTTTTGTCCATGCATTTTAGACAGATGACTCTAACCAGATGATTTCTCGCTGGCTTTGTCCATACCTGGCCATCTCTTTCAAGTCTAGACAGTTTTAAATTACTGATTGAAATAATAATACCATTCAGAGTTAATATAGTACAGAACTCTGTGCCAGAAATTAATCTAACCACTTTATACATATTAAATCATACAGTCTTCACAGCAGCCCCATGAAGTTAGCTCTAATGTTTTTCCATTTTACAGATGAGGAAATGGAGGTGTAAAGAGGTGAAATAACAGGTCTAAGGGCACCAGGTGGTAACAGCAGAGCCAGAATCCTAATACAGGCACCTGCTCCCAAGTCCCTGAATTGCCTGCCTTACACACAGCCTCTGGCCAGGGTTCGGCTGGTTTCTGTAGTTGTGCTAATCGGGTTTAATGGGAGATGGCGCTGTTGTGTGCGTGCATCTCACAGATTGTGATCCCTGATGGCGTCATCATTGTTCCTCTCATTTTATCATATACAAATTGTAGTGTGTATTAAATAAGCATAATTACGAAGCACAAAATGTGTATGTTACATACAGATACCTGTGTACGTTGTGTCACGTGATTCCATCCTTCCGGTGCACAGGGCCTCTGCCGTGGAGTCCCTTCATCCCAAAAAGACAGGCTGAGCCATGCTGGGTGCTGGGGCCTGCTGGGAGTTAGAACAGCCCAGCCTGAGGAACCCACCCTCTGATGGCAATCTCCCAGGAGACACGTGAGGGTGACGGGCAAGACAAGTCTGCCAGCCGCCCTTGGACACACCCAGACCTCCCCCTTCCCGGCTCCCCTGCAGCTCCTTCCCAGCGCCGGGCAGGTGTGATTCTCTGGGTCCAGCCACTCACCCCTCACAGGCACCTGCTTGCTGGCCAGCCCTCCTTAGCTCCTTAGCTCAGCTGCAAGATTCGAAACTCTGAGAACCTATTCTATTCAGCAACCTGATGACAGCTGGTAATAGAGTCCAGGGCACCCTTCAGGAACTTTTTAATTCAGCAAAAGGGCCCTGAATGACTTGGGGCCATTTCTTAGAAGCAGATTCACCCACTCCACAAACAAAGATTGGCTTCCCTAGAGAATATTCAAAAAAAAAAGTGAAGTGTCATGGTCCAAAAGGACACCTGAATCAGTGAAGAACTGTCTTCATACTTTCTCTCCATTATACGTGCCTGTCACTTTCACCGTGAGATGCTGTGTGTGCCCTCCTGGTGCCCCTGAGGTCTGCGTGCTGACAGCCTGCCTCCCCGTTACATTGTAGGTTCCTGCTAGCTGACACGATGCCTTATTGACAGGCACCAAAAACGACCTTTCTCTTCTATTTCAGCCTGTTCTATACCCTATTTAAATGTCGGTTAAAATTGTTTGATTTGTTTCCTCTGGATGAAATGTTGGTTCTTTTAGAAAGAAGTTCTGTAAATGAGATACTGGTGGTTAAACATGGCTTTATGCTTTCTTCCTGTGACCTGTGGTCAGAATGATTTTTACACTGCGACACATACCTGAAACAAGTCTTACAAACACATGTCACACTCTGATACTTTCTGTCCCATTCTGTCCTTTTATTTTTTTTAATGCTGATTGTGCCCCACAAAAATGATTTCACGACCCACTTACGAGTCGCAATTTGAAAACACTTCTGCATCGGAAGTAGGTCTTAAGAGGTGCCTGTTGCCACAGGAAACCTTTATGTTAAGTCTCCATGAAGCTTGAGCAGCAGCTGGAAGGCTCAGGGGAAAGGAGCCATTTTGATCTCCTCCCAAGGTAAAATAGCGGAGCTGATGAGGAGGGAGGAGAGGTGGGGTAGCGACGTCACTGAGCTCCTCGCGGTACTGCAGGGACGTTGTTGTTTCTCATCGCTCATTGTTTCCCTGAAAGATAGCCAAGACGTGGGAACAATAAAGGAGACACTATTTTCTTGTGCTTTGGGGGTACTTTCTTTCTCCTCTCACCAAGATGGAGAGCTGGGAAATTAGGTACCAAAACTCAGAGTTAGGAACAAGCTGTGGGGTTGCCTCCAAAATAAGGTGAGAGAAGTACAGAGGAGAAAGAAGAAAAGGATTGAGGCATAATAAGAAAGCATGGATGAGAAAGAGGCTGGTTTTTTCTTTTCATCTTCTTCTGCAAATGTGCCATATTCGAATACAGGATTTCTTACCCTTGATCTGTGGAATTGTTTTAAAACCTGAACACCCAGTTTTTAGAAGACGTTGATTTCCATAGCCTTGATCTTGACCTCCAATTAAATCACGAGCTGTGGAGTGAGAGCGACATCTTCCCCGCTTCCCTGACAGAGGAAGGTGCCAGGAGAGTCACAGCCTCGGAGCACAGCATAGGCCGTCGGTGACAACGGTCACCTCACGGTGGCCAGGTGGCAGGCGGGCTGCGCTGTGCTGGCTGAGGGCCCGCTCCGGCTGCGGACCTGGCTGGTTTGGGGGTGGCAGCCTCCACACCCCTCCAGCGCGCCTCTCACTGTGAGTGTACCAGCAGGAGCGTGGCTGCCTGTGACCATGCCATCAACTCATGGGTCTCACTTCCGTGTCAAAGAAAATCAACCCAGAGGAAGGTCACTGGGGATTGGACTTCTGCATCTCATCTGCCATTAAGTGGCAGACCCTGGATGTCAGAAATACGACTGCGTGTGCATCTCCACTATGCCTTCATCACTTGCACTGTCTGCAGGTAACGATGTCACGTGGTTGGAAAGCAGTGACCTGGGTGTCAGGAGGCCTGTGTCATCCTTGCCTTTCATTGGTCTGTTCAACAAATACACACTGAGTGACTCTTGTGTGCCAGGTACTCTCCAGGCCACCGGGAATTCAGTGATGTGGAGCTTCCATTCCAGTGGGGAGGAAAGATAACGACGAAAACAAGATCACTTAGGACATTAGATGTGCTGTGAGGAAGGTACCCACCTGGGGAGGAGGCTGTGCCCGGAGGTGGATGGGCTACTTCAGTAGGTGGGTGGGTGGGGCAGGCCAGCAGGCCAGCCTCTTGGAGGAGCTGAGACCTGGATCTTCTGAGGAGGAACCAACCGGAAAAGCTGGGAGAAGAGCGTCCATGGAGAGGGAAGCACAGGAAAAGGCCCTGCAGGGCGACAAGCTCAACGTTTTGCAGACACCTGGCCTCTAATTCAGAGTATGGAGAGTGTTGTCATTGCCCGGCTCCCAGCGCAGTGGACAGAAGGCAAACAAGCATCAGGAAAGAGAAGGAAGGAAGATGACAGGCTCGGACAGTAGCCACATTGCAGAGAAAATCTGTTTCAGCCTTTATTTTGAGTAACATTTGAATGGATTTGTTAAGGTTAGAGTTAAATTGGAAATGTCCGTTGTGAACCCATGGCCATAAGGCGTCATCTTTACAGCTCCATCCCTCCGGCGGCTCAGCAACAGTGGCCCCTGCCCAGCGCCGGCCCTCGTGTGCAACAGTGACTCCAGGGCCAGCACCTGGCATTGGGTCTCTGTGCTGTCCTCTGTTGGAAGAAAAGGAGACTATCTTGGGGCAGGAGAAGTCCAAGACGGGCCTGGAACTTGTGTTATTGCCAGAAAGAAGGATGTTTTCAAAGCAGCCAGGGAACCTCCATTTAAAGGTGGCAGTCTGAACACACACATGCACCTAAGATGACAGGAAGTGAGGTTTAAAAGTCTTAACCCGCCAAGATAAAGACAGAGATGAGGCAGCAGCAACCAAAGGGGTGGCCGGTGGAAGCAGACGGACAGGAGCGGCTGACCGAGCAGGCGGGGGACAGGTGGAGCCGAGGCCGGCGGGTGAGCCAGAAGCGAGCAGATTCTCGCCGGAGAATCCCAGGAAGCCCCGGGAATCAGAGCCACACAAGGGGTGTGGTCTTCCTCGTGTTCCAAATTTGATTGTGGTAGTGACTGCACTGCTCTGTGAATATAGCAAAACCCACTGAGTTGTACAGTTAAAATGGGTGAGTTGTGTCGTAGGTGGATTATATCTCCATAAAGCTGTTCTATATTTTTTTAAAAAGAGTTGGAGCGACAGATACCTCTGAATGTGAGGACAAGGAGGAAAGCTCCCGCGTCTCCTGAGAGGGGGACATATTCTGAGAAGCAGGTGTGGCAGGAGACTCTCAGCAGCACCCAGAGGAGATGGGAAACGCTGGAGCAGTGCCTTCAGAACCCCGAGAGAAGACGGCCATGAACCTCAGAGGCTACCGTCAAGTGTGAGGGTAGAAGAAACATTTTCAGACAGGCCAAGGAGTCGACATTTTGCCTCCCGTGACCCCAGCAAGAAGTAAACAAAGAAAGGGAAAGACATGGAATCCATGAAAAAGGGATCCCCCCTCCATCGGGAGAGGCAAAGGGAGGTCCTGGTGGTGGTGAGGAAGGGGGGGCGGATGCAGGGTGACAGCTGTACAGCAGGCCTGGGAGGCGGGTGGCAACAGGACAAAGAGCACGGAAGGAGTCGGGGGAGAGGGGACGCGAGAAGTAAAGGGGGATAAAGCCAGACACCTGACGGGTTTGAACGTACTGAGAGAGTTACACTTCCGGAGCTGGGGATGAATTCAAGTTAGCAGGACCATGGACCAGTTAGGAAGGCAAGCTCTAGAGCCAGACGGCCAGATTAGAACCCTTGCTCTGCCGTGGAAGAGCTTTGTGACCTCAGACGAGGCACTCTGCCTCTCTGAGCCCCCGTTTTATGTAAAATGAAGATACCGTACGTACTAGGTACCAACCTCATAGGGCCGTTGTGAGGTTTAAATGAGTTAATAGACGCACAGCGCTTAGAACTGTGCCCGGCACGTGGTGAGCCCCAGGTAAGTGTCAGCTGCCCTTATGATGATGATGATGCTGAGAAGAGGAGAAGGATGCAGGTGAGAAAGATGGCAACAGCCAGACGGCCTATGGCTGTGCTGTTTATTAACTGCAAGGACGACAACAGTGTGATCCTAGTTCGCTACATGGCCTGGTGTCACAAGAATGCAAACATTGAATGACAATGAAATCAAATATTATAATGAAATTCTGCTAGGAGGAGGGGGAGGATGGAAGGAGGGTTGGGAAATACGTGAAAGATCAGAATTCTTATCTTGCATAGGGAGATCAATAGATACCCAAAACTGAACATCAGAAAATAGCAATAGAGGCATGCTATTTAGCAATGGGGAGTAAATCCAGGTAAAAGACTTGTAACTGGTTGCCATGGGGGAGTGGAGAGGGGGAACGGGCCGGACAGAGGGCTCCTCTTTTCATTATAGCCCCATAGATCTATCTTTTTTACTGTGTACAATGATGGCTTTGATTAAAGAGAAGAAATTTTTCATTAAAAAATGATAATGGAGGGACTTCCCTGGCGATCCAGTGGTTAAAACTCAACGCTTCCACTGCAGGGGACACGGGTTCGATCCCTGGTCAGGGAACTAGGATCCCACGTGCTGGGAGGCATGGCCAAAGGGGGCTTCTGTGGGCCAAGTTAGTAAGATTAATTAATCATACTATTAATTACCGTTAATAGTAATTAATTAATTAATTGAATCGGTGAAAATCAATGAGTCCAAAATGATACTTAACATGGGGAAATTAATATAAAGTATGCCCAAAAGTAGCTATAATACAAGGACAGTGAAAATAATAGTGTGCATTTATATTTCTGTAAATTTTGCTACAGCAAAACTGGGAGCGTCGGCATAGGTAGGGGTTGTGTTGAAGTAGATGTCTGTCTATAAAATATAGGTGTTCTTTTTCCCCACCTCCGTTAGCAGATTGGCAGGGAATTGTGAGTAAGCCTTATAGTTGCAGGAAAAGTCGCAACTGGGGCAAGAGTAGGAAAGACCAGCTAACACCCTGGTCCCAAACAAGTGGGAAGAGGTCCTGAGTGGGAGTGGCTTGCCAGATGGGGGAAGGAGCCGCGTGGCCGGCAGGGAATCCCTGGTCCCCTGGGAGGTGAGTTCTCCAACCTGGGAATTATACTGAAGACGTCAAGTGGCAAGAAAGACAGGGGCTTTAAAAATCCTATTGTGGAACAAGCAAACCTTGAGTAAAGAAGACCTAGGCATCCAGCCCAGGAAATGCAGACTCACTCTTGCATCATCTTGCCCTGATGGTCCTCGCCGAGGGTCAGTTGGTCAATAACTTGGAACCCTTATCTTCCACTGGCCGACATCAGCTCCCGTTTCTTTTAGTCATCAGATTCTTGTACCCCAAGAAGGCCAAACCTAAGGATGGAAATAATGAAGAAATAAATCTGTAAGGCCAACTTGTGTAATAGGTTAAATGTATGTTTTGTGGTCACTGTGATCATTTGTATGATTTGTCTGTTTTTAAGATATTAAGCTTATCTACTTAAATGGTAAATTGTCATCATTTTGTTGAAATGTGTAGAATCTAAGTTTGTAACCAACCCTTAAATGTGTAAGTGCAGTCTATTTTTAGATAATGTTTTTATTTATTTAATAGCATCTGAATATTTAGAAATGTTTGTTAGATAGGTTTATAGGTGTAAAAATTTAGCACTAAACCAAATACAACTGACTGTTGAAAACTCGTGTGTGTGTGCGCGGGGACGGTGTTAGAGGCGCTAACCCTCCACGCAGTCAAAAATCTGAGTATAATTTAGTTGGCTCTTCATGTCCACAGTTCCTCCATATCCATGGATTCAACTAGCCAAGGATCGTGTAGTACTATGTACTATTGAAAAAAAGTCTGCATATAAGTGGACCCATGAAGTTCAAACCCATGTTGTTCAAGGGTCAACTGCACAAGTAGTTGTTAAGTTTTCTTATTAAAAAAAAAAAAAAAAGTCCTCCAGATAGTAAAGATCCAAGCAACTGCGATATGGAGTAAGGTCACCACAGGGCCTGGGGCTACTCCTTGCTGTGGGAAGCCCTTGGAGGGTTTTAAGCAGGCAACTGAGATCATCTAATTTACTTTTCTTTGTTTAAGACCGTAGGAGGCCAAGAGTGGAGACTGTGTAATCTTGGCTCCCTTTCTACCACTAGAGTCTGTGAAGTGTATTCCCTCATTCATTCATTCAACAAACACATGTCTGTTGGCTCCTTAAGTACAAGCACTGCCCTGGGCACTGTGGTCATTACCAAAGGTAATGACCAAGAGCCTCCTAATACATTAGAAAGTGTTCAGTCCTGTGAGGGAGGCATTACTTCTGACTTGGAGAACCAGGACCAGTTCTACAGTTATGGAGGGGACAGGGGAGGATGACATTCTAGGAATGAGCAAAGGCCAAGAGCTAGGAGGTCAAGAAGTTTTGAGACTTGGTGATGGTCCCCGGAGGCAATAGTGTGTCTTCCGTTGTAATCACACATTGCCAGTTCATTTAGATTGTTGTTGCTTCAGCTCGTATAAAGTGGGTCAGTACCAATTAAAGCTAATTTATAGTGATAAGTCCGTAAGGCAGAAAGGCAGCTCTTTGCTAATGTCCTTGCCAGAGTTTGACACCCCAGGAGAGTTTGAATTTGCTGTCACTGCAGTTATCACTTTTGCATGAATATTAATGATCTGTGTAGAAAGAAAAATGTGGCATATTGGGTTTCTGGAAAAGGTTGACTTATTTTTATCCATCTGTGTGTCACTTTGTTTATGAATACAAAGAACGAGAACCCTATAGGCACTAAAATAGGTCAGGGCCATCTTCACAGAGTAAAGAGGTGAGCAGAGGACAGAGGCGGTGGGTAGAGGCTGGAGGGGCTGAACAAGGTTTGAAATGGCCCTTGTGGCAAGTGAGGGTGAGCTTGATGGAGACACTCAGCTGGCTCCTGGGCCATGAAGTGGGCTCATCCAGGTGGGTGGATGTGGATGTACGTGTGTACACGGACTCTGGACCCCCTTGTCTTTTCATGTGATTCATGAAACCAGCTCTGATTTTTACTTCCTTGGCTGACAACCGGGAGGAATCTTTCGGCAGTCCTGTAGAACCTTTCATAGTCCTGCCCTATGAAATCCTACCTACTAGGTTTGCTCATTTCCCACACTGAAATGCTGGCCTGAGCTCTTGGGCCCACCCAAAGGCACTTCCCTTAGCCACTGTCCTGCCTGCCTCAGGCCCCCACGATGGGGACTGTGCAGCCGTGGAGGATGACAGTGGAAAATTCAACCTGAGAAAAATTAGTGCCTGCCAATTCCTACCTGTGACCCTGCAAGGTGAAGTGACATTTTCTTGTAGAAACTCTAACCTTGGTGAAAGTCATTTTTAAATTGCTTAGTGACTAAGACTAAGAAGAGCCTGAAAAAAATCAACTCATGAAGCTTTTCTTTGGAACACTGGACGGCCGCCATCCAGGAGGGCAGGGTCCACCCTGACTGTACGAGGCTAGCCCTGTGCTTCCCACACGCTCACACACCCGCCCCACATGTGGCTGGGACTCCCTCCTCCCCAGCACCTCCAGGGCTTTGCTCTGTGTGTCAAATCTTTATCTCCCTCGATCAGGGATATTCCTTTTGAAAATAAATCAAAGAAGCACAAACTTTGAAACTGAAGGCCCAAGTACCAGTCCAGTCTGCCTGTATCTAGCTGGATGACCTTGGGCACGTTCCTCACCTCCTGAACCTCAGGTTCCATGGAGAACACCTCTCCCCATGCCAGGCTCACAGGAGCCACCCCACCACCACCACCACCTAAATGGCAGAGGGATCTCCCAATCCCTTCTGCTTCCAGAAATGCATGTGTAAAGCAAAATTTGCTCGCTCTTAGGCAGCTACAATTTTTATTTTTTAAAAAAATGCAAGTTGGGACTTCCCTGGTGGCGCAGTGGTTAAGAATCCGCCTGCCAATGCAGGGAACACGGGTTCGAGCCCTGGTCTGGGAACATCCCACATGCCGTGGAGCAACCAAGCCCGTGCGCCACAGCTACTGAGCCTGTGCTCTAGAGCCCGCGAGCCACAACTACTGAGCCTGTGCTCCACAACAAGAGAAGCCACTGCAATGAGAAGCCCGCGCACCACAACTAGAGAAAGCTCGCGTGCAGCAACAAAGACCCAACGCAGCCAGAAAAAAAAAAAAATCCAAGTAGGCACAGGTCAGGTTAGATGGAGAATTAAGTGCCAGAATTTAAGTAGCAAATGATTTAAAGCAAAAGGAGGCCAGATAAAAAAAAAACCAGGCATTTTGGCTATCATGCCTTTGTGCATTCCTCAAATCTTCATATTGTGCCCATTAGTGCAGTAAAAATAACAGGGCTTACGGGAGAACTAAGGTTGGGCAGAACCTCAAAGCTATGGGACTTTGTAACCAGAGCATCAGCAAAAACAGTAACCATCCTAACAAAATAATTGCTTGGCTGAATCCCCATTGTAAATCCCCCCTGGCAGTTCATCCAGCATCCCAGCCCTCTGTCCTTCGTGTCCTTGAGATGCAGATCTTTGAAGGTATTCTCTCTTCTAAGAGAACAAGTTCATCCAAATTAGAAATCTGACCCCATCAGTCAATCTTTGTTTTAAAATACAAGGACAATGTCTTTACAGTTTGTGTCCCTGTGCTGACAGCCTCCCCAGGTGCCACAACCCAGAGGAAAGGGTGGCACTTGTAGAAGCCACAGAACCCGCCACCGTCGCTCTAAAGAAGCCACGTCCATGGGGTTTTCATCTGCTGTTCTTAATTAAGGCCTTCAGGCTTTCTCTTTAGTTGTGAGAATGCTCTCCTCTGGACTCTTCAAGACGGTCAGTGTGGGGAGGAGGCGTTGGCCTACAGCAAGTTTTCTGTTTCGTGTTTGAGCGCTTGTCCCTTTCAGTTGCCAGGGCTTAGGGTCGACTTGCAGGAAGGGAAGGGTGGGAGGTGGAGAGAAGAGGGGCGAGATGAAGATGAACCGGTACTCACCACAGCGTCGTCTTTCCCTGCTAGAATCCCCAGCCAGTAGCCCTGGAGAAAGGGAGCCCGCCCGGATAGACTACTGAGCACCTCTCCTTCTAGTTGCAAAATTCTGACTCACCGACTCAATGTTCCCCAACCCTGCTTGCTGGGAGGACACCTGCCAGCCTGTCCCCAGACACCTGTTCTGGGCCCCAGGGGGATAAATTCTTCTTGTGACTCCCATGCTTTCCTCCCGCCTCCCTGCCCCAGTTACTTACAGCTACAGGTAGGGTGTTTGGGGGTCTTTTTCCTCTTTTACACAGAGGAAATACTTTTTATAATTTTTTTCTTCAGAAACTGATGTGGCAATTAACATTTTGTGGATTCTGGGTGATGGGCGCTCAGAACTAGAAGCTTGAATTGATTCCGCGTCCTCCCTCTGTCTGGTGGCTGGAGCCCAGCACCCGCTCTGATGGGCTGACAGGCTGGGGCTCACACGGGGCCTCAGAGGTCACCCATTAACTCAGGATCAGGGTGAATGAATGAGCGTATCCATTCCTTAACACCCCATACCTCTCCCCTGGAACAATCCAAAGGCTCATCGTATCTGATAGCCTCAAAGCTGGCTGTGATGGGGCCCGTTTGACCCCTCCAGCTGACCTGCAGGGCAGTGGGCTCCAAAGTGGGTGCACAAGACAATCTATGAGGTGGAGGAAGGAGATGTGAAATCTTTACACTTACTAAGGAAAATACTTCTCATATTAATATATATAAAATAGTTTATTAAACTATTTCATCCTCATCCTTTCATTTGCATATCTGTTTTATATAGTGATATGTTAGTACATGCATGTCATTTATAATCAGTATATTCACACACGCTCCCCCTCGGGGGGGGCAGTGCCCACAGTTTCTTATTGACCGGGATGTAGGAGAGGATCAAAAAGCTGGGAGACCCCTGCTGGGAGAGTCAGCCTTGGTCCATCCTGCTTTCCCTAAATGGGGGGCAGGGGGCGGAATTCTCTAGCAGAGGGCTGGCAAGCGCTGCAGATCCCTTGGTTCAGAAGTTAGTTTTGAGATGGCAGGTGAAGCAGAGATTGAAAATGAACCAGGTTGGGGTTGACTTTTCTCCTTCGAAAGGCATGAGGACATGAATAAAACAAAGCAGAGAGGGTTGGCCCACATGTTTCTGAACTAAAGCCATAACTCATTTCAGGTTAGCATTTCCTAGGGTTCAAAGATGTGTGAAACGAGACTAAGAGCAGTAGGTGTCGGGGCCTCGGATGTTTTCTTCAGGACACTGCAGGCCCTGCTGGCAAGTTTTCCAGACATGAGCACCAAGTGGATGCCAGCGTCTGAGCTCGTGTGGCTTTCTGGGACGATAGCAACCCCCGTACCTGCAGGATGCCCTCTGGCTGCAGGGCCCGCCTCACAGCCGGCGACATTTCTCCTGTTTGATGACAGGGTAGCACTTGGGGTACAGGAACACAAGCAACAGTAGACGCCCCCCACTCCTGTTTTTAAAAAGTGAGTACCCTCAAGAGAAAGCGAGGGAACGGTGGATGAAATAAACTGCTCACGTGACCTTTTGCCTATTTATTTACCAAATGCTTCTTTAATGCTTACCGTGTATCATTGTTCTAAATACTTTTAAAAACAGGAACTCAATTGCCCCTCACAACAACCTTAAGAGGTAGTAGTATTATCAGCCCATTTTACAGATGAGGACTCTAAAACTCAGAGAGGTAACGTCACTTGCCTGGGGTCACACAGTTTGTCGGTGGCAGCACCAGGGCTCACACGGGCTCCCAGCCTGGGCTCCCAGCTTGGCCCCTGTAGATGCATCTGCACGAACAGTCCCCAGCCAGCACAGCGCCTCTCTTGTTATGGAATCCCTCTTGTATTTTTTCTGGTGGAGATGCCCAAACCTATCAGAATTACCTTATTTTTTGTTTGGTTTCGCAACAGGCCTTTCTAAAAATAGTATTATTTTACATGTAATGTTATAAATAGTATTATTACAAAACTGGTATTATACTGTCTTCTGTTTTTTTGAGCACTTACTATGTGCAGGTCCTCCTGTGCCAGGTGCTTTATAGACATTAATTCTAATCCTTAAATTAAACTGTAAGGAAGAGATTTTTCCCCCCATTTCACAGAAGAGAAAGTAGAGGCCAAGTAGGTTGGTCACTCAGCTGACAATGTCTAGCCAAGGCATGAACCCAGGGTTGGGCCTTGCTCGGCTTTGTTATAGGACAGAACTAAGTAGAAACAGATCCTTCTCGATCCCCATCCAGGGGAGACAGTTTCACAAAGCACCCAAAGGACCTTGTGGTGTGCCGATGACGAGGATGTGTGTGTGTGTGGCCCCATTTTGTGAGCCTGTTGTCGCCGTGCTGGCTTTCTCTCGCAAGGGCTTCCTGTCGCGGGCAGTAGATCATGTGCTCCTCCTACCTGCCCCACTTGGGACCAGATGCGGCATGGCTTCCAGGCGAGTGTGTCCTCAGCATTAGCCCCCCAGGCCTGGCCCCTTTTGATCCCAAAGAGTTTTGAAGTTTTATCTTCTGCTGGGCTTCATTAAGCCCTCGGTTGGCCTGAGGCTTTCACCCTGCCCCCAGTTGTAAATGTTGTGCGATTCTTGGTATTCAGGTTAACAAATTAGCTCAATTAGATGGGTAAATTAGTCATTCTCATGTTCTCAAGTCCTGGTGGAAGAGCTTTGCGAAATAGTATTTATAGTTTTCTAACAAGCAATTTAAAGGACACCAGCATGTGGCATTTGTTTAAGAGTAGAACGTCCTAAACAGTGCCCTTAGAAACAGGTTTCGAGATTTGCTCATGGACCGACTCAGGGATGCGGCAGAGCAGTACCCCCGTGCTGTGTCCTACGAGCACTTCCCAGCTGGGTCTCTTGTCTCTGGGGGCTCCAGCCAAGCGCAGCGGGGCTTACTGAAACCCACACTGAATTCCAGAGCCTCATTTTTGTCAAATTGTTTTTTCCGTACCGCCTGAGTTTCTAAACAGGCTTCAAAGCAGGCTGCTTTGAATCCTGAGCGGGAGATGGTGGAGGCCCAGCGACGTGGAGGTTGAGAGGGACACACCCCACCCCCAGAGCGCTGCCGGCACTGGAGGCCGGGAGGCAACGTGGGAAAAGGTGACCCCCTCACTAGCTAATTGAGAACGCGTCAGCTCTTGAGGCTCGCAGGGCTCATCTCCCCACGTGTCCGAAAGTGACACCCCACCTCACAGGGTCACCAGAGGATTAAATGAGCTGATGCAGCCAGCGTGCCTGAACTATACGAGGCACTCGTTCACCTTGACGTCCCTTCCTTCCTGCCTGGGTCCTTTTAAGTGTTCGCCTCAGATGCTGGCGTCCTTGTTCCTGGCTCAACTGGCTCTTCAAACAATCTTATTAATGCCTATTAAAAGCAAACCCAATGAAAGTGCCAATATCTGGTGCTGAGATAATTGATGTAGCCGGGGGAGGCCAGGGAGCACCCAGCCGGGCCCCGGGGGCAACGTAGCCTCCCACCTGGGGGATGAAGTTCACAGCTGTCATTGCTACCATATAATTCTTATTGATGTTGTGCCGTAATTCCTGTTTATTCCATGGGGCTTGTAAATGCATTAGGACTTGTCAACATATTATTTTACACTGTTTATGATCTGTAGAATTATGTCCTTCAGGGTTATATTGTGCAAAAGCTCCAAATAAACGGCTGTGGACCTCGTTAAAAAAAGAGCAAAGAGGGGCTGCTTGTTGAAGTGGTTCTCCATCCCTGCCGTCCTGGGCAGAAGTCAGCAGAGCAGATTTTTAATTCAGTTCTGAGCGGAGCTCTTAACCAGGATGCAAGGGAATCCCCTCGTCTGTCTGAGCTGTCTGCTGCGATGGCTCAGCCCTCCCTCCCAGGGAGGGTTTTGTGTAGCTGAAAGGCAGGTGCCATTCCCTGAGGACAGGTGCGGTAGGGAATCGTTTGGTCTTCCTCGAGCTGGACCTGCATTCTGATGATGATGATGACATTGTGCCCTCAGAGCGCTGGGCATTTCTGTCCCCCTGCTCCCTAGCTTGGGGTAACCACACCCTTTTAGTTCTAAATTTCTTCATGGTCTTCCCAGCTCAGCTTATAAAGAAAAAGATCTGAAATTCATTCCCACCTAAGTGTAAATACCTAGTAAGTGTAAAATGTAACCCCCTCCTACAGATTTTTGTATTTACCATGCCAATAAAGCATAAAACTAAGGGGACAGAATTCTGTCCATTGTAATGTCAGGCATATCGTGTGTGTGTGTGTGTGTCGGGGCAGGGGTGTGTCTGTCGTAGTTGGTTATTTTTGGTTTTAGCCTTCCCAGCACCTTTGCAGTCAATCACCTTGGCCGCAGAATATTGAGTCCAAGTTCTTGCAGAGCTAATTCCTCGCCATGAGTCGCTGGGAAGCCCTCTCCCTGGTCCCTGCGGTGGGAAGGCAGATACGCTCCCCCCAGGACTGTCCCGGAGACTAGATGCACTTGCAGCCCCTGGGTGCCTGGATGCCCTCTCCCGGGGCAGTAGGCGCGCCCGCCGTGCGGAGGGAGCCTGTGGGCACGCTCCCAACAGCCCTTGCGCTTCTCCTCTGGCCCCACAGGTAGTGAGTACGACGAGGAGGAGGTGGACTACGAGGAGTCGGACAGCGACGAGTCCTGGACCACGGAGAGCGCCATCAGCTCCGAGGCCATCCTCAGCTCCATGTGCATGAACGGAGGGGAGGAGAAGCCTTTTGCCTGCCCGGTTCCTGGATGTAAGAAGAGATACAAGGTAAGAGAAGTACCACCTCGCTCGGCATAACTGGATGGAGAACGGTAAGTCCCGTGTCAGCAGAGTCTGAGGAGAGGTGCTTCCCTCTTCTGCGCTGCTTGGGTGTGTGGTCCCCTCGGAAACCCAGGCCTGGGCCCGGGCTGCCCTCGGGTCAGTGCTGTCCCTGGTTTCTGGCCGTTGGGTGTGTTTTCCCCTTCACTGACCTGTGTGGGAGCGGTACGTCCAAAGAGAGTTTTTTGGTGGGAGAATCATGTCTTTGATACTCTTCAGATTCATGTCAGATCGGTCAGAATATCAAATGTGTCACCTGTTTATTTGCCGAACACCTTCCGCAGTGGTTGGCTCTGCAGGTGGTTCACAGAAGACCACTTTGAAGTCTTAAAAGCCCGCAGACGGTTCACAGAGCCCTTTTGGGAAACGCTGTAGGGTATTTACTTCCAGCTGAGGAAGCCCTTGCTTGAAAGGAGTTCAGGAGAAAAGGGGCTTTGGTATTTTTTCTCACCAAACCTGCCCACTTTAGCTTCGATGAACTCTCTGTAGGCGGCGCAGAGCCTGTGTCTCTCGGGCCTGCCTCTGGGTGTCAGGGCAGCTGGGGGCGCTAAATTCTCTACTAAGAAGACTCAAAGGGACAGAACAGTGAGAACACCCACAGCACTCAAATGTGGGTCCAGAGGGCATGTGGAAAAACAAATTTGCAAACTTTCCCATGAGGTGTTAGCAGCTCTTTAAAATCCAACTCTGAGATAGAAATGTAAAAATCAAAAACATGCCTGGTGCATTTAATGAGATGCTACTTTCCCCAGCAGATTGACTGTTTTTAAAGAAAGGCTTGAAAAATGTGTGGCAGCATAAGCACTTCCCGTATCGCTCCTTCTTCAGTATGTCTCTGAACACTAAAAAAATCTATTTCGATACTTTTTATACCTGCTTCTGATATAAAAGCATGAAACCCAAATGTATCACAGGTAAGTGGCCCAAGATTTCACCTAGTCTATATACTGTTAAATTTTTATCATGGGAAGCACAGATGCGCTTTGTTTAAACTACAATGAAAACCCCAGGATGGAGATGTGAAGTCCCATCAGGGTGTCCTGACGCGCTGTCTGGTGTCCCAGGTGCACGTGTACATTCCTCTGTATCAAGGTGGCGTGGAAGTGGGCGCAGGGGTGAGAAAGCAGCAAAGTTGTTATCTCAGGAGCCCAGGGGATTGTTCGACAAGCTAGTTTGTCCGGAGGATAGCTCTGCTTGCAGAAAGAGATTTTTCCCTTCTTTCTTTCTTTCAAAGTGGAGAAAGCTGGACAGCGGTGCTGTCCTTGTACCCTGCCTGCCTCCAGATGCGCCTTCTCTCCATGCTTCACGAGAGCTGGTCCTCTGTGCTCTGCCGTCTTGCTGCCTTCTCTCAAGGGTCCAAACACTGTCTAAAGGATGTCTTGCACATCAGCGATGTTAAAAGAGGGAGCAAAGTAATGACCCAGACTACAGCTGACCAAAAAAACCCCAAAAAGCTGGTGGGGGGGTATAAGCTACACCCTTTATGATGAGGCCTTCTCTCTTTCCCACCTCTCTTTCATTCCTTTTTTACATCCTTTTCCCCTGATCATTTTTATTTTCTTGTCATTATCCTTTGGCTTCTATTTTTCTCGAGTATCCAGCAATTTCCTCTCCTGCAGTTTGTCTGCGTCTAGGTTGGTGGGGCCTTTGCGGAGTGTTGTTTCTCCATCTGAGGCCAAAAGAAGATTGCATGAACCTTGGGCTGCGGAGGCTGCCTGCTTCAGTACCACTAACTGGCGAATGACATGGGTGGCAATTAGTGGTCCTGATTTCCATGACGGAAGTGTGAGTTTCCTTTTCTGGGCCAGAGTGCCACGTAATGGTGCATGAGACAGGAACAAATGCATAACTGCTTCTCCTAACCAAGTGCTTGAGATGAGTGTGGTCATATTCCCTAAAGTTTTAGTCTAACTCTTTCTGCTGGGAAGTTACTGGCCGCAGGGTGTACCAGGTGTTCTCTGGTATAATTATTTCATCTTATTTACTGCGTGATTGTTGGAGTGGGTGTTGGTGAGTGGAGGGCGTAATGAGCTTGGTGTGCTGTGGAGTCGGGCAGAATCCACAACTGCTGCCATCTTGTCCATTCCCAGGGCTGACTTCACATGTGTCTCATTCCCTGCCCCCGTCGGCAGGGAGTCTCTCACCCATGAGTCTCTTGGGCACTGACTGAGGATCAGCTCTTCTCACCATTTCATTGGCATTTGCAGAACTGGGAGAAGATGAGCATCTAACTCTCCAGACTTCATACAGAGTAGGGCAAGGGAGCAGGGCCCAGCCGTACAGCTAGGTCTCCGAGTTGTTTCCCGTGTTAATTCTTCTGCCTAGAATGCCCCCCTTCCCCTCCGCTCTCCTTCAGGACCTCTCATTTTCTTTCTTTTTTTAATTAATTAATTAATCTATTTATTTATTTATTTTTGGCTGCGTTGGGTCTTCGTTGCTGCATGCAGCCTTTCTCTAGTTGCAGTGAGCGGGGGCTACTCTTCATTGTGGTGTGCGGGCTTCTCATTGCGGTGGCTTCTCTTGTTGCGGAGCATGGGCTCTACGTGCGCAGGCTTCAGTAGTTGTGGCACGTGGACTCAGTAGTTGTGGCTCGCAGGCTCTAGAGTGCAGGCTCAGTAGTTGTGGCGCACGGGCTTAGTTGCTCTGCGGCATGTGGGATCTTCCCGGACCAGGGCTCGAACCCGTGTCCCCTGCATTGGCAGGGGGATTCTTAACCACTGTCCCACCAGGAAAGTCCTGTATGTCAGTTTTATTTAAAACCTGAGTACTGAATAAGACAGTAGTTATCAAGTTCTCAGCATGACGAAAAGTTCTCACTGTAGTGACCTTCCTTGCCCTATTGGAGCTTAATTCCCTTTCCCCCTTTCAGAGACCAGAGGATTTAATAAGCATTTCATTTTCAAGTTGCCTGACATTATTTATTTTTGTTAATATTTTTGAAAGACCAAACTCATTTCAGGATCTCTGCAATTAGGAGTTTCAGTGAAGCTTTTTAAGCTCCTCAAGTCTTAGAAAGTGAAGTTCCCATTGCTATCTGTGAATGAACAGATAGGGGAAATCTTACATCTGATTAGAGCTTGTACTAACATTTGTGATAAGGTGTCCCATGACACTTGTGGACATTTTAAAATCACAGCAACAAAGAGAAAGAGATGGTAAGGTAGTTTATTGTAGGCTCTTTGGCCAACCCTGGAAATGCGATGTGTTTCCACATGTGCAACTGGCTTAATTTTTCCAGAGTAATAAAGCTGACATGTGTGTCAGTGCCACAGCCACGCACAACACAGTGTTGACATTCCAGCTGGGAACTGACCACGGAACCTGTTGGAATCACCTCAACCCTGGGCGTGTCCTTCCCCTGCTGAACTCCAGATCTGGTTTCATGTTGGAGTGGCTTCTGGTAGCTTTGGCAATTTCTGGTTTCAAACCTTCCCTCACCTAATTAGTTATTTAAAAACAAAAAAACAAAAACTCGGGCCTGGATGGAATATCTAAGACCTGGTCCTGTTGGAGTTGCTATATGCCTTTTTGTTTGTTGTTCAAATGTTTATTATTTTTGGTTTCCTCTCTTTTCTGACAAGGTGTGAGTGGCACTGGGGCACAGGGGTAGCTGGATTTATAATGATCCGTCTTGCAACAAGTTCCCTGTGAAAGCGAGGACATGAAATGTTTTAGTAACCCTTCATCCACAGGAAGGAACCCTATGAGGTACTCCGTGAATATCTATTGAGCTAATAAATGGGATATTATTAAGCAGGCAGGTGCAAATTATTAAGCATTTGTGAGTCAGGAGACTTCCCACCATAGTGTTACTATTAGAAAGTTGACAGTCTTTTTCTAATGATCATAAAACAGTTATTCCCTCCCTGTCTCCCTCCCTCCCATAGCTTAAAACAATGCTTATCTTTGTTGCCTGGCTCCAGCTAGGTGGCTCTCACCTGGGTCTCTCATGCCACCGCAGTAGGGTACCAGCTGGGGCTAGATACACAGGTTGGCTTCTTTACCCATGTGCCTGGGCCCCTGGTGGGATGGCTGGAGCAGCAAGGGGCTGGCAGGGCGTATCTACCCATCTCTCTTAATGGGTTGGATTCTGCACCGTCACTGCCCTCCCCACATCCCACCGCAGCAATCTCCTACTCCCCAACATGCCTCTAGAAGACCAGTGAAGTGTTTCCTCACCCTGCATTCAGGGATTAATGCAGGAATGACAAGGGCTGAAGGCGCAGAAGGCCAACAGCTGGACGTTCAGGGAAGAAGTCGTGTCTGTCCTTGTGGTTCAACTCACTGGACAGCCTTCAGACTCAAAGCATAGACAACTGGTTGCTATTTGTCACCCCTGGGTTCAACAAAGTCAAGAGGATTCTCTTCCATAGGACTTTTGAAAAGTATTAATGTGCACTGTGAATCTCCAATAGGGAAATATAAATAGTAATAACCACTGAACATATTTTGTTTCATGGCAACTCTCAATTTCTGCCAGAATGAGGCATGTTCTAACAAATTCATTCATTCACAGATACTAGTGGAGCATCTACTATGTGCCAGGCACTGTGCTAGATGCTCATGAAACAACTGCAGTTCGTTCTTATTCTTTGGGACTCGATAAGGGCATCCTATGAAGTAGAAGACACCTATGTCGGACACCTTTCGTTGGGCACAGGACTGGCCTCAGTGGGCCTAGATTCAGATAATACTTTAGAAAACAGTCCACTCTTCTGGTGATCTGTACTCAACAACTTCCTATCTTCTCTTTTCCCTTACTCCTCAATCTGACAGTAGCTGACTTGGAAATTAAGACCTGTGCTCTAGTATCACTTCTGCCATTTATTCTTACTTAAATCTCCCATCAGTTTACTCAATGTCCTGAGCCTGCTTACTCACCATGTAATTGGGATAAGCAAAACTAACTTGGTTGAATCTGTAGAGTGATTCTAGGCATGACGTCTTAAATAGAATATGCAAGTGAGCTAGCAAAACCAATTAATAGAAATCCAGAAAGCATTTTGGTATTTCATGTTATCATTTAGGATTTGTAGGCCAATTTGAAGTTTGGAACTTTTCTGTTGCTGAGACTTTAATAACCTAACATTTTTAAAGTTCACTGTATGTTTGGAATAGTACATAAATAAAAGTAGGGCCTTGTCTGCCCATAGGTGCTTATTTAACACACACAACCGTGCTGGGGCAGGATGTGGGCAGAGATACTGGCTTAATGCAGAGTAGAAAATGGACAAAAAATCCCTACGTAAGGTAGGGATTATCATGATTGGCTGGGAGCAAGGCATAAGCTGAGTTTCCAAATGAAGAATTTATACACGTCTTGAACTTCATTACCCTAACCTATGTTTTCTTTCTTTAGATTTTTTCAGTGCCATCTTGAGGATATTTGTATGTAATTGTTCATCATTAACATTCTTCAGAGTGGAAACAAGATTCAGAGGGAGCTGTGCCTCTTTATACAGTCTGGGTCTTAAATACGTATTTTATGTAAAAGTCGAAAGTCAGTACTTTCAGAGTAACTGAGGTGTATTTGAAATTGCCTTGGCTGAGCTGTGTGCATGACCCAGTCTGCACCGCCCACGATTAACACACGACTGCGAGTTCGCGAAAAAGCCTGTTCTGTATACAGCTGCCATCCAGGAGCTGTCCGGTTGCAGTCAGACCCGCACTGAGGTTTCCCCCCCCATCTGACACTGTGTGACTCCGTCTAATAGGTGGTATTTTTGTCCTCTCCACAGAATGTGAATGGCATAAAGTACCATGCTAAGAATGGCCACAGAACACAGATTCGTGTCCGCAAACCATTCAAGTGTCGTTGTGGTAAGAGTTACAAAACAGCTCAGGGCCTGCGGCACCACACAATCAATTTCCATCCCCCGGTGTCGGCCGACATTATCAGGAAGATGCAGCAGTAACATGCTGGTCGTAACTGTGCCAAGAAATCCTCACCAGCAGTTGCTGATTTTGAAAACAGCCACCTTTTTTCAGGGGAAGCATTCAGCAACCCTTTAAAGAATAAATGCATGCTTTAAATTTTTTCTGTAATTTTGGAATGATGTATCTTTGTAGAGTTAATGATTTTGTACATTTGCACATGTAATCATCATACCCATTTTCATTACTTTGATATAAGGTGCTAAACAAAAAAAGCTCTAGGTTTTTCAGCACATTTCCCCCAAAACAAGACAGAAATTGAGGGCATGTTGCGTATTGTTTAGCTGTGTTGCAGTGATGTCAGTTGTGGGGGAGGAGGGGCTGGCACTGAGGGTTTTTCCCCCAAGATTATAATGTGATTGGTTGAAGTTTTTCAACACATCAACTCATTGTGTTCAAAACCAAAATAATACCTTCACTGTCAAACTGGTTACCATGCCTTACATAATGGAGTTAGTTAGTACCTGTGACTAGAAAGACTTTAGGTAACGGAAATATAAATAAGAAAGAATGTTTAACATAATATGCTAAAAATATTTTCATATTTAAATAACATACATAAAAGGTGTGCTTTCTGTGTTTTATATTATCTTGCAAATCCTTTTGACCTTTAAAAAGCTGAAAATCTTGCCATCTGACTTAGCAATCATTTTAGTGTTACAAATGGCATTTTTGTACAAAAAGTCTATTCAGTTCACTCATTAACACACATTCATTTGAGTGCCTGCTAGGTGCAAGGGATTCAATTTATGCCTATTGATATCTGTGGACCAAGATACCAGTTTAGTGAAATACTTTCCCCTGGAATCTGTTAGGAAACACTTTGAAATACTTAAGTGCAAATTTTGTGTGTGTGAAATTTAGTTCTACCTTCATCTTTAGGTGAAGTTTTAAAGCACTTTGTAGTTCTCTATTGCCAACAGATTTAATGTTTTATGTGTTGCCAATTCTTGCAACCACTGCCCTAACAAACCTGTGGGTTGCAAATAAGAATTAAAATTCCAAGCACGTTTCAAAGAGGAACATTTTGTTAAGACCCCTGTCGCCTCCTCATGCTCATTGTTTTTAGACTTTTTTTTAAAGGCACTTTTTCCATCACATTGTAGATGTCTGTGTTCCCACTGGAAATGTCTGTTTAGCTTTGTAAGACATTTTGCTGAAATATGAAATTGAGCCTTATTGACAGTTAAGTGCTTCTTGCAGCAGGTGGTCAAAGAGTGACTAATGCGTGACCCATTAGAGCATAACCTACGTCTGGACCATTCCTAAAGTTTTTCTTACCAACAGTACCATCATGCCTTGAGTGTTCATTTCTCCCAAGTGCTATTCCTTAAACATGAGTTTACCAATTGCCTAATTATGCAATAAAAATTGCTTTGAGATGGCTAACTGCCCACAAAACTGATGAAAATCAAACTCGAAATGCTTGTAAAATAACTTTCTTCCCGTGTTTCCATTTGTTGAAAGTCTTACAGATGGAAAGCAGGTGTTCCCCCTCAATTTTTCAGACGTTTTGAAAGGAAGACAATTCTGTTAGCCAGATGGGTAAGCTTCTATTAATACACTCTTAAATTGTGAATCCCTCATAATGAGGGATTTAAAAGATATTTATAAAGACACTGCCCGCTAAAAATGTCCTCAGATCTCTGAAGAGTAGTCTTGGTCCTGAATATACAGTGTTATCCTTTATGTTTTAAAGGGTGATACAGACATGAGAAGCCACTAGTTGGTGCATAAGAAGGCCCTACTTGGCTATTTCATATCTACGTAGAATTGACCAAAATTTTTTTTAGGCCAGCAGTTATTATTTAGCTTCGCTCCTTCTAGTGCAAGAAACTGTAGGCTGGATCAGTAGTTCAACAGCTAAACAGTCATAAAATAGTCATTGTGCATGTTCAATTTCTTTCAACTATAAAAATTGCCAGTTTCTATTTACTTATTCATTGTGACAGTATTACTAAACAGGTAAGGATGGGAATATTTTGTTATACCGTGTATAGTGAATGTATTGTACTGTGTCTGTGAAAACTGTGCTTTAAATTATATTTTCATATGTTTTGTTCAGGACAGAGCACATTAAGTTTGAAAGCAACAGAGGTTTGTTTTAGAACTGAAGGCAACTTAGTGAAACAAAATTGCTGTCAAGAAAAGCTGCTTATAAATGTAAATGAAATCACATTTAAAATAAACTGCCTCTGACCCAAAATAAACATGGCTCTTTATTTTCATTAGCATCCATTATAAAGACCAGTATCAAGTTTGCCACAGAAACGAATATATCCATTCAGTACCTTGTTCTAAGGCTGCCTTTTTTGGGCGGTTGGGGGGGGGGGGTTGCAGAATTCAGCTGACAGACAGACACATGTAGATTTCATCAATGTTTTGCCTAGGTCAGTATGATGAACAATTTCATTTCACTGGTAGTAGCACTGTAATATTCAAAGGATACTTTACTTTTAGGTTAGCATGGTCCATAATTATTAACTGATGCAACAAAAATGTTCATATCATTGAACTATTTTACCTGGATATATTCTGCTTAGCCTATAACCTATCCAGAAGCTTAAAACATGGAGTCTTCATTACTGTTGCATCCCAGGTCTGCCATGTCCTGATATCTGACTGGCCAATACTGTTTTGCCCTAGGCTCAAACCTTTTAAAGGATTCCAATGATGATACATGAATTCTTCTCCTAGAAACAAATGCAAGTGAGATGTTGTATATGCGGTTCACATATAGTACCCCGAAATGCCACTACACTGAATATTAAGTTAACATCTTAGATAGCTAGTTTGCTTAAGACAAGCTTAAATATTTTGATATAACCACAAAAAGAGAAAAATCAAAAAGTCAGTACTTTAAATCCTTAACATTCATATTCTAAAAGAGGAAAGGACTGTAGTTCAGAAAATTTTAATGACCCAGACCAAAAAGACATTCAAGATGCTAGACTTAATGAAAATCACAAATAAATCTGACAATGAAATTACACACTTCTAAAAATGTGTCTACTTTAATGTTAATGAATACACTATATACAGCAGAGTCATAACGAACACGATAGTTTGATTTGGGTTTATGCATTACATATTTAATCACTTACTGAGAACATTTTTTCAAAGTTATACTCTTATCAGGAAAATGTGAAAAAAGACATACATTTTCTGTGATTTTATGCCACAACCATCACTGTTTAGTAGATCATTTAATATTGAAACAATTACGCTGACATATCTTGTTCCATTTCCCCATCAGATAGAAATACAACTTTAAGATGGCTTAAAAATAATCATTCAGGTATTCTAAAATTTTTTAGTCATAAAATTAGCAAAATATGCTTTCTATTAATTCCTAAAGCAAAGATTTCAAATATAAAAAGGATATTTGCTATCTTGGAAGCATGTGATCTCATTCTACATGCAGCTCCCTTTCTAAAGGGGGTTAAAAAAAAAAACATTTCATGGGCTAAATTATGAAGTTTCTGTATTCAAAAGAATAACTGCAAGACTTATGATAAATTCTTTGTATTACATAATTTTTAGTAGTCATGCTCAATCAACAAGGTCAACAGAGATGTGTAAATATTCTGCTAAATAACACACTATACATACCTATTTTTTCAGTGTGGTAACATTAAAATAATCCGTTTCCTTCATTCATATAATTTTGCAAAATGGGGAATAAATAAAGATACAAAACACACAAGAACTTCTTAAGCAGGTAAGATTAACAGAGGTTAAAATTATATTTATTGATAAGTGGTAAGCCAAGGACTGACCCTGACACTAGTAACACCAAACTCAAAGTAGCTCTTGGTCAGAAAAGTGCAGTAGAGGGTGCATGAAAGTGACACCTTGTGGTCTCCTTAGTGGTCTGAGGTGATTTTTTTTCCAACTGCTAAACTGTATTATTAACTCCTAATAAAAATTAACTAGTCAAAATTTAAAACATTCTGATCAAAATGGGTCTGTACATGCCTTTCAAACCCCTGCTGGTCATAGTCAGGAGGGAACTGCTCGCTGCACATTGGGCACACCTTCCAGTGACTTTCAACATGTTCTTCAAATTTGCTCTGATCATAGTTGGGAGGGAACATTAATTCACAGAGTGGACATTTCTTCTGAACATCAAAGCTTGAGGAAATAAAACGAAAGAATTACGTATTTCTAATAAACAAATTTTTAACAGCAGTAGTCTTCAGATACAGCAAGGTTACATTTATCTAGTTAAGCTGATATTCATACTAACACTTACCTTGAAAGTCTTCAGTTACGCCAAGAACCTCTTTTTCTGCTCCTAAAAGCTTGCTATTGACAGTTGTGTAAACCATTTATAAAGCCTCTAATTTTAGTTTTACAATTAGATTGACAAAGAAAATCTTTTTCTCATCAAAATCCAAAAAATACAATCACATTATGTGAAATGAGGCTCAGTGACAAGAATTCTTCAATTTTTAACTAACAAAATATGCCTTTTGTAAAACTATAAAGATTCATACAACTTGTAGCTTCCCAACAGTGTTCATTCAGTTTAACAACTAAAGGTGTTTACAGCACTGGTCCTCAAGGTACGGCGCGCATCAGAACCACCTGGAGGCATGCTGAGACGCACACTGCTGGGCCCTACAGCAAGGATTTGGGGTTCAACAAGATCTGAGTTAAGGCCCTGGACCATATGCATTTCTAACAAATTTTCAAGGACCATACGTTGAGAGCCACAGGTAATCCCAATTCTACACAGGAAAGAGCAAAATTACCTGGGATCAAAGCAAAAGCCTGTTCCGTGCCCACGTAAATGCTGACTTGGAGGATCAGGAGCAGGGGGCACGTTCTCATCTTCCTAGGCAAAAAATAATCGTGCAACTTTTGAGAAAAGTGAAACCAAATAGAAGTTCCTCAATTAACTCAATCAAGCACCGTATAAAGGAAATAAGATTACACTTTTAAAAATTTACTTCTATTATCATTAAATTAGATTTTCATGTAAACATGTTTGAAAGTAACTTTTTTTTTAGAGAGTATTTCACTATGGACTAAGTCTTACCTTGAAATAAAAAGCAGTATTCAGTGGAATGGAGAGTATACTACACCTGTGTGTGAATGAATCAGAGATCAATAGACTTTTTTGACCGATATGTAGGTAACTTTACCAACCTTTTATCATTCCATACACTGGGTGACCACTTTCATAAAAATCTTAAGACTGCATTATTTTTCCTGTTATTCTCATTTAATGACTATTAGTCTGTAAGATAGGCAGGATCTTCTGTGATAATATATATCCACTGCACAATACGTAGAAATTATAAATAAAGGAAAACTAACAGTGTGTGTGTGTATGTTTTGGGGCAAATACACAAGTGAATCCAACTGGAAAACCATGTTAAAGTGAAGCAATGCACCAAACTACAGGCCTCAAAAACCCTGATGTAAAACAATCAGATTCAAATTTAAATATCTGATTAACAGATTATCAAGGAAGACTCCTAAAACCCTGTAAATCTGAGTCTGAATCAGAAAGAAAATGCTGGTTTGAATTTCCATGCCTGCATCCCTCTAGTCACTTTTTATACATTTGCACATTGCTGCTACATCAATATCCAAACACAGACTGTCACTTCATATCCAAAGCAGCCACATCCATCTGAAGTGCCCACTTGCTTTCTTTCCCTGAGCAGTTTGTTAGCTGCTTTCATGCCATGAACTAACAGCACACAACAGGTAGAAGAGGCACTGATGAAAGTCCGTATGTTGCTGGGTAGTCATGATTGCCCCAGAACTATTAATAGGCTAAGTCAGGTCTGTCATAGGAAGAGGTTCCAAAAAAGTGTATGTGACTTGAAATTTGAAGTGACCAAACAAAAGATAAATTGAATTCTTTTTTTTTCTTTTGAAGGGGGGGAGGGAATAGTTAAGGGAAGGCAGGGTAACTTAGCTATTATCCTGACAATTATCCCCCCCTAAAAGCTCAAAAAAGGAGGCGAGAGACTTTTTTTTTTCCCATGTGCACCACATGAGAAAACACTTTTGTTTACATATGATTCCCTTAGGATATAACTGGGCAAAAGAAAAACAGGATCAATAACCTAATAGGGCATTGAGAAGTTGGGGAATATTGGGCAAGTACTTCATATACTTCAAAAATTAAAAGTCTTTAAGTAACTAAAATCCAGACAGTTTTTAAATCTGCAGGTACAAAGAGGGAAGATGATTTAGTAGCTGAATCTGCTAAGCTTACATATGTATAACAGGCAAATTATGATTCTGTGCCACATTACTCCGGCTGCCATACTTAGGCCTTCCAGCAACAATATCTGAAAATGAATCTGCTTAAACAACTACATATAAAATAATGAATAAAATTTTCTCATATCTAAATGACATAAAAATATATAAATGTTTTAAAAAATTTTGAAATGCTATTGAAGAAAATGAGAATAATAAAACGAAAGGTCTTCATATTCTACTTTTCAAAATTCTTGATGAGACATATTTATAATATTGTACAACTTTCTAGGGGTGAAAAATATAATGGAACCAAAACACTCACAACCACCTTTCCCTGTGTTTTACAACAGCTGCGGCTCACACCAGTTCACTGCTTCCGTGAAGCAGCTAACAATAGAGTTTGGAACTAGCTAAGGTGCTAGGTTCAGACCACCTATCAGACATGTTAACCCTGCTTATAAAATATGTGGATGAGGGGGCAAAAAAAGCAATTTATACTTTCTAAGCCATATATAATTTGGTAAGGGTAACTATTATTCTGTATCTTCTACCAGAATAAAAGGGGAGAGGGACTGAAGAGTAGAATTCTAGATGTAATAGTGAGACATAAGTCCTCACGAAATAAGAAATCACCTACTGGGAGAATAGTTTAAAACCAGGAAGTATGTAATAAAGTCTGAGTAACCAATTCATATAATAAAGTCTTTGGTGATCTTGTCATGCAAAATGACCAAATTTTCACTCACAAATACAGTTATTCCATTTTACTCATCAAGCTCGGCTAATTAGTTTCCAAACCATACTAGTTTACACATAACAAATTAGCCCGGGAAGTGAGGCTGTTAAGGCAGGCTCACGGCCAGCAACAAAAAATGGCTACTGGTGAAAAAAGAGAGGAAAGCAGACAAGAACCCAAAACATCAAATAGGATTTCAACACTGGATCATACAGCTTTACTATACACCTTAAAAGAATGTGAGGACATCATTCACTATTGAGTTTTTAATTAATAAACTTCAGTCATCAAGGTTATTAGTATTCTATTTTAGCAAGATTTCCACCCCAAACTACTAAAATAATCAAGTTTTAGCACTGAAAGTTGTCAACTCAAAAGAATTTTGAATAGCAAGTTTTAAAGTATAAGTACCTAGTATTTTAGCTAAACTGCTGAAATAATCTTGTAAGCAAATATTACTGGGAATACCACACTGAAATGTATTTATGAACAATTCCAAATAATTAAATTTTTCTTAAGAAAACATTTTCAATAGCATTTTAATCTCTACAAAGGTCTAAACACTCTACATTGTTCATGTACCTTTAGACCCATGAGCACAATACTCTTTCTATTTGCAAACTGGTTTTTAAGCAAAGGAAACATGCTACGGTAAACTGAAGCTCTATTTGAAACCCAAAACTTCTCATGAGATGCTCAACCCAAAATCTAGTCTCTAAAAAATATTCTTGTTTTTATCAAAGTATATAACCAGTTTGAACATCTGAAATAGTATTAAAATTGGTTAATCTCTCAGACAACAAAATACATTTAATCATAGTAAATTCAAAATGCAATCATGATCATAAAAATACAATTACCATACGATACAACAATTCCATTTCTGGGTATATATCCAAAAGAACTGAAAGCAGGAACTCAAACAGATATACTGGTACACCTATGGTCATAGCAGCATTATTCACAATAGCCAAAAGGTGGAAACAACTCAAATGTCTATCAATGGATGCATGGAAAAACAAAATGTGGTATACACATACAATGAAATATTACTTAGCCTTAAAAAGGAAGAAAATTCTGACATCTTACAACATGAATGAATCTTGAGGACATATATTAAGTGAAATAAGCCCATCACAAAAAGATAAATACTATATGATTCTATTGTACTTATATGAGGTATCCAGAATAGTCAAATTCAGAGAGACAAAGTAGAATGGCAGTTGCCAGGGGCCAGAGGGAGGGAGGAATGGAGTTGTTGTTTAACGGGTATAGAGTTTCTGTTTTGCAAGATGAAAAGAGTTCTGAAGACTTGCTGCACAACAACGTGAATATACAGTTGACCACTGAACAATGAGGATTTGAACTGCATAGATCTGCTTTTATCTGGGATTTTTTTCAATAGTATATACTACAATACTACATGAAATGAGGTTGGTTGGATCCTCGAATGCAGATCTGTGGATATGGGAGAAACCACAGATGTAGAGGACCAACTGTAAGTTATACTCAGATTTTCAACTGCATGGAGAGTTGGCACCCCTAACCCTCGCGTTTAGGGTCATCTGTACTTACTGCTATAGAAGCATGTACTAAAAAACAGTTAAGATGGTAAATTTTATGTGTATTCAACCACAATAAAATATGCAATTGTGATCAAACTAGCAATACACACTCAGGAGCTAATGATTGAGTTACACCATCTAAATCATTAGGATTCAGACAATCAGAATTTCTGAAACTGTGTTATGGTTCCACCTTTGCCAGGAATTATTAATTGAAATATTTAGATATCATTAAGGAGCTAGTAATGAATATCAATGAAGAAAGATCCACCACTTAATAGAACTTTTACTAAGTTAATAATTACTACTTTAGTTTAAGAACATCCTATAAGAAACATTTGCTAAGGCCAAAATCAACACATTAAGAACAGAGTACCAATGACTCTGGGTAACTTTTATATACAACTAAAGAATTAACGTTTATCCTTATAACTGTATTATTAAGTAATATTAGTCAACATTCTCTTTTTATGAGATGTTACTGTTTAAGCTCAGCCAAACATCCATTTCTAGTAATATGTCAATGAAGGAATATCACTGAATTATAACTCCATAAAATTTAAAGGTATTTTAAAAATAGGAAAGCAAATAATTTTGTAAGATCTCTATTTTCAAATGTCACTTTTCTCAGATACATGCAGCCCTATGTTCATGCAGCACTATTTACAAGAGCCGAGACATGGAAATAACCTAAATGTCCATCGACAGATGAATGGATAAAGAAGATGTGGTATATATGTATACAATGGAATATTACTCAGCCATAAAAAGAGTGAAATAATGCCATTTGCAGCTACATGGACCTAGAGATTATCACACTAAGTGAAGTAAGTCAGAAAGAGAAAGACAAATACCATATGATATCACTTACATGTGGAATCTAAAATAATGACACAAATGAACTTATCTACGAAACAGAAACAAACTCACAGAGAGCAGACTTGTCGTTGCTGAGGGGGGCTGGGGGGAGGGGGGTGGATTGGGAGTTTGGGATTAGCAGATGCAAACTGTTACATATAGAATGGATAAACAACAAGGACCTATTGTACAGCACAGGGAACTATATTCAATGTCCTGTAATAAACCATAATGGAAAAGAATACCAAAAAAAGTTACTTTTCTCCATATCCAAAACTTAAAACAAACCAAAGACCTAAATTAGAAGCTAGAGCTACCTTAGATAAAGCAATGGTTTCTGAGATACGACAACAAGAGTACAAGCAAAAAAAGGATACGTAAATTTGACTTCATCAAAATTTAAAACTTTTGTGCTGCAAAGGATACCACCAAAAGAATATAAAGACAATCCACAGATGGGAGAAAATATTTGCAAATCATTTATCTGGCAAGGGACAAATAATCCTATATAAAAATGGCCAAAGGACTTGAATAGACATTTTCCCAAAGAACATATACAAATGGTCAACCAGCACATTAAAGATGCTCAATATTATTAGCCATCAGGGAAATGCAAATCAAAATCATGATGATATGCCACTTCTCATCTACTAGGATGGGCTATCATCAAAATAACAGACAACAAGTGTGGGTAAAGATGATGTAGATAAACTGGAACTCTTACACTTACACACTGCCAATGGAAAAGGAATCAGGCAATTCTTCAAAAGGTTAAACACAGAGTTACCCTATGACCCAGCAATTCAACTCCTAGGTATATAACCAAACTGAAAAAGGTATTCAAACAAAAACTTGTACATAAGTTCACAGCAGCACTATTCACAAGAGCCAACTGTTAATCAACGGAGGAATGGATAAACAAAATGTGGTATATCCATACAACACACTATTCAGCATTTAATGTACTGCGCCAGCAGTACATTTTTCATGCTAAATATGTATGCATGCTAAAACATGGATGGATCTTGAAAACATTATGCTAAGTGAAAGAAGCCAGTCACAAAAGACCTCATATTAGAAGATTTGACTCACATAAATGTCCAGAATAAGCAGCTCTACAGAGACAAAGTAACTGCTAAAGGGTACAGGGCTTCTTTTTGTGGTGAGGAAAATGTCCTAAAATTGAATGTGGTGATAGCTGCACAATTCTCTGAATATACTAAAAACCACTGAATTGTATACTTTAAATGGTAATTGTATGGTATGTGAATTATATCTCAATAAAGCTGTTACCAAAAATTACTTTTCTAAGATGATCTGAACATTAGTAGGCAGAAAATAAAAATAATTAAAAGCATTTCTTTAGCTAAAATCGTTAGTCACAAATATTTAAATAGACCCTACTGTATATGAAAGGCATTGTACTATATGGTATAGAGAAGGTAAAATTCAGCATTAAGAGATGCCAACCAGGGACTTCCCTGGTGGTCCAGTGGGTAAGACTCCACACTCCCAATGCAGGGGGCCTGGGTTCGATCTCTGGTCAGGGAGCTAGTTCCCACATGCATGCCGCAACTAAGAGTCCGCATGTCGCAACGAAGATCCCGCATGCCGCGACTAAGACCAGGCACAGCCTAAATAAATAAATATTTAAAAAAGAAAGAAAAAAAAAGAGATGCCAACCAGAGATACAGAATCAGCTGGAAATAAGTGTGTATTAAAAAAACTAAAAATAGAACATATAGAATTCATGTAATCTTTTTTTTTTTAATTTATTTTATTTATTTTTGGCTGTGCTGGGTCTTCGTTGCTGTGCGCAGGCTTTCTCTAGTTGCGGTGAGCGGGGGCTACTCCTCATTGCAGTGCGTGGGCTTCTCATTGCGGTGGCTTCTCTTGTTGCGGAGCACGGGCTCTAGGCACGCAGGCTTCAGTAGTTGTGGCTTGTGGGCTCTAGAGCGCAGGCTCAGTAGTTGTGGCGCACGGGCTTAGTTGCTCTGTGGCATGCAGGATCTTCCAGGACCAGGGCTTGAACCCACGTCCCCTGAGTTGGCAGGCGTATTCTAAACCACTGCGCCACCAGGGAAGCCCCTCATGTAATCCTTTTGATGAAGTCTAATTTATCTATTTTTTCCTTTGTTGCTTGTGCTTTTGGTGTCATATCTAAGAAACCATTGTCTAACATCACAAAGACCTACCTCTGTTTTCTTTTGAATTTTATACTTTAGCTCTTATATTTAGGTTCAATTTGAGTTAATTTTTGTATATGGTATGAGGTAGAAGTCCAATTACATTTTTTTTTGCATATGGATATCCAAATGTCCCAGCATCATTTGTTGAAATGATTATTCTTTCCCCTTTGAAATGTCTTGGGGGACTTCCCTGGTGGTGCAGTGGTTAAGAATTGGCCTGCCAGGGGCTTCCCTGGTGGCGCAGTGATTGAGAATCTGCCTGCCAATGCAGGGGACACGGGTTCGAGCCCTGGTCTGGGAAGATCCCACATGCCGCGGAGCAACTAGGCCCGTAAGCCACAATTGCTGAGCCTGCGCGTCTGGAGCCTGTGCTCCGCAACAAGAGAGGCCGCGATAGTGAGAGGCCCGCGCACCGCGAGTAAGAGTGGCCCCCACTTGCCACAACTAGAGAAAGCCCTCGCACAGAAACGAAGACCCAACACAGCCAGCCAGCCAGCCATAAATGAATGAATGAATGAATGAATGAATGAATTGGCCTGCCAATGCAGGGGACACGGATTCGAGCCCTGGTCCAGGAAGATCCCACATGCCACGGAGCAACTAAGCCCTTGCGCCACAACTACTGAGCCTGCGCTCTAGAGCCCGCATGCCACAACTACTGAAGCCCGTGTGCCTAGAGCCCGTGCTCTGCAACTAGAGAAGCCACCGCAATGAGAAGCCCGCGCACTGCAACGAAGAGTAGCCCCTGCTCACCGCAACCAGAGAAAGCCCACGCGCAGCAACAAAGACCCAACACAGCCAAAAATAAATTAATTTAAAAAAAAGTCTTGGCAGTCTTGATAAAAGTGAATTGACTGTAATTATATACTACTTTTGTAAACAGAAAACATATTGGTTATATTCAAAGTAAAATTTTAAAAATAAGACAACACATGAAAAATGGCAAAATTTAAGAAAGGCAAAAATTCCATGTGTCATGACAATGGGAAACAGGACTTGACTCTTTCAAGCAGTGATTCCCAACAATTTTGGAATCATAGCCCCTTTGAAAACCACAGATCCTTCTGAGAATAAAAACTAAAAAACTCATCAGAAAAAAATGTAAATACAAAAATTGTCAGTCTTCAATTGGGGGGTTCATAGTGAAGGATTCATGTGGAAAGCTGCAAACTACACATTAACAGAATGTGTGAACCTCAGTCTTTCAGAGATAGAGGAGAAAGGAAAGAAGTAAAGCTAGTCAGGTGGAAGGGAAACACTATACAAAGGCATAAAAACAACTGGAAAGTGGGATATGTGTTAAAGGAAGAGAAAGTAATCCAACCTTGCCTGATGGGCTTTAGGAAGTTTAGACCAGTGCAACTCAAACTTTATTAAGCACATGATCACTGAAAGACTTTGTTAAATGCAGTCTGATTCTCTGTAGGTCTGGAGTGGAGCCAGAGATTCCTTATTTCTAACAAGCTCCCAGGAGATACCAATAGTGTTAGTCCAAAAATGATATTTTTGTATAGCAAGAGTTTAGACCATGGTTCCCAAAACTGTGCAGGAGGCTACTGAGATGCTAAAGGTGCCATTAACTGAGAAAGTTTGGGAACCTCTGGTTTAGTCGTTTGGTAGGTTGATAGGTGGTAAAACCACAACTTCCATAGCCAAACTGATGAGGCTGTACGCTTACCAGCTGTATGACTTGAAGCAAGCCAGGTAGTCTCTCTCTGTTTCCTCCAATATAGTAACAGTTTCTACCTCATAGGACAGCTATGAAGAGTTAATATATTTAAAGTGTTAAGCATTAGCTGTCCAATAAAACTACAGAAATGTCTATTGCCATCACTATCATCATAATTACAACTATGAGGTGAAGGGGAGTGAGTCATAAAAGCCTTTTTTGATCTGACAGAAAGTGTTTGGTGCAGAAGGGAGGAGATATGGCAGGTATGACTGGAGGGGGCTGGAAGTGCAGCCGCTTCAACCCCAACTGAAAGGCACTGGGTCCCGGGCTGTTAAATACTTCCAGGGCAAAGAACCAGAGAAAAGGGACAGGTCAACTCAGAGCTGCTTTTTATACTTTAACTAAAACACTTCATTTGCAAGTGATTTTTGTTGCTGTAATAACAAGAATTTTTTTTAAAAAATATGGTCTGAATGTACATAAAAATTAGTTTCTGTCTAATGTGAAAAATCTTCTGATAGCAAAATACAATTACCCAAGGTGTGCCTATTAAGACTCCTTCCATCTCATTACCAAATCTAAGCATGTCAGCAAATGAGCACAAGACTCTAACACTGCTTCTCATGGGTTTGCAGGAGGGCAAAGCACACAGATCAGAAAGAACATTCTGCTAATTAAACTGAAGCAGATGACTACAGAAGAGAAGAGCTTGTCACATGTAACATCTGTGCCAAGAATGATCAGATTAAATATGCAAAATGTGAAGTAAAGGTGTGAAAAAGCAGTAAGATGATACTCTAGACTTCATATAGGCTACCAAAGTTCTGACAGTTTTCCTAATTATTCCCAGTAATGGATATAGGAGGCCAAAAGGCAGAAGAGAGAAATACATTTTTCTCCATTATGGGTGTTGAGCACTAGGGCTAAAATCATGCCTGTCTGAACACTGATCAGTTTCTGCAAAGGTTAATAGCAATTAAATGCAGCAAACTAGATTAAATGAGAGACAGGTCATGATACCGCTGTACTTGCAAAGAGCACGATAAAGCATTTCTTTTAAACACATCTTAGTGCACAGAAAATCCGAAAAGAGCTGCTATGAGGAAAAGGATCTATTAAATGGTGAAGAAATCTCTTAAATGAAATAAAAAGAATGCCATGCCACGTAAACTGATTCAATTATCAACAGTACTGTACTGCTGAGAGATTAAATACTAATGATGTCTACAAGAGTATTTCTCTGAAAAAGAAAACTATGATACACACACTCCTTTTTCTTGCTAAAGATAACGAAGAGTCCACTTTATAATTTAAAGTGGGATATAAATGCAAAACTGAAAAGATGCACACCAAAGCATAACACTGTCATTAACACTTTGCTTCTTGCAACCTAGTACATCTACAATCAAAAGAATATAGTAAATAACTCTGTGATAATTAAGATTAAACTATCTGTGACTACAGTTAATACTGTATTGTATATTTGAAAGTTGCTAACAGAGTAGATCTTAAAAGTTCTCATCACAAGAAAAAAAAATTATAGCTGTATGATGATGGATGTTAACTAGACTTGTTATGATGATCATTTTGCAATATACACAAATACCGAATCATTATGTTCCACACCTGAAACATATGTTATATGTCAATTATAGCTCAATCTAAAAAAAATTTTTAAGATTAAACTATCTTATAACTACAATATTCTAAGGTCATTCTCTCCATAAATCCTAAAGTGTAAGTCTGAAGCATATTAATGGTTGATTTTTCAAATTTAAATACAAGCAGATTTTTCAAAAAATCAAGTAAGCAATCATGTGTACACACAAGCATATACATTCTCTCTTTCCACACACACATAACTCTCTACACAGGACAAAAAATAAAAGGGACAGGCTCAGAAAACAGAAATTCAATTTACTTTACTATCCTCAGGGTCTTCTAAACCATCAGGTCGACTTAGGTTTCGAGCAGGCTGGCTGCAGACAACATTATCTTCCAGTCCCCAAGAGGGTACTCTCACAGGTGGCCTTTGGATTTCATCTGGGTAAAAAGCACCATCTGCTCCATCTGAAATAAAAATTTTGGAAGGGTAGGGTAAAAGCTGGTACTAAAATTAGAATCTCTGTGTATAGCTATGATGAACAGAATATAAAGAACCACTTTAGTGTATCCAAAAAAATGTCTTTTTTTTAACCCAAATGATCTTTAAAAATAAGAACTATGTGCAATAAGCAAATAGACTCCTCATTCATGGTGTACTGCTTCTAGATGAAGCCAGTTAGTGCTAAACATTAAAACTGCTTATTATAAAACAAGATTTCTGTTAGAGTTGATCATACCAACAGTTCTCTAATCCCAGGAAGATACAAACAAACAAAAAAAACTCCACATTCAGCTAACCCCAACCAAAAATATTTTAATAACCTCTTGTTTCCTGTGTTGCATAAGGATTACCAAACTGCAGAACTGGTTGTGTATTTGGCACTGCAGGAACATGACCATTTTGCTCTGAGCTGGTGTTGAAACACTGTGAGATCTGCTGAGGACTCTGGGAATTCTGACCCTCCAATTTCCTTTCTGCTTGATTTTCTATACTCCTTTTAAGTTCCTAAAATTAACAAAAACAAAGGTGAATAAGCAACCAAATATTTTTTAACAAGAAGAGCATTAAATATTTAGCCAAAATATAACAATAAAATGATTTCCCTATTATATTTAAAGTATACAGTTGGAAAGGCTGGTTCTCAACTTCTCATAAATGTCCCTTCCACATCTAACAAAATCAGAAAGCAGGATAAAGCCCAATATATTTTCAAATTTATTTGTGCCAATAAAGTACCCTTTTTATTGCTAATTGAGAGGAAATTGCGAATCTCTTACAATTTAGCTATTAGTAAAAATCACAAGACAAAAAACAATTCAGACTGCTTCCCTAGTAAACTCTATTGAACATTTAAAAAAATACTAATCTTGTATAAACTCTTTCAAAAACTAGAGGAAAAAACACTGTCTCAGCTTACTTTACAAGACCAGTATTATCCTGATACCCAAACCTGTGACATCACAGGAAAACGGCAGACCTCAACTGCAGACCCTCACGAATACTGATGTAAAAATCCTTAATTAAGAGATCAAATTCAATATTAGAAAAGAATACATTGGGACTTCCCTGGTGGAGCAGTGGTTAAGAATCTGCCTGCCAATGCAGGGGACATGAGTTCGATCCCTGGTCTGGGAAGATCCCACATGCGGCGAAGCAACTAAGCCCGTGCGCCACAACTACTGAGGCTGAGCTCTAGAGCCCGTGCTCCACAACAAGAGAGGCCACCACAATGAGAAGCCCTCGCACCACAACAAAGAGTAGCCCCCGCTCGCTGCAACTAGAGAAAGCCCACACACAGCAATGAAGACCCAACACAGCCAAAAATAAATAAATTTATTAAAAAAGAAAATCATGACCAAGTGGGTTTTATCACAAGAATGCAAATTTAGTTTAACATCCAAAAATCAATGTAATTCATCACATGTTCATAGACTAAAGGAAAAAAGCATACAATCATTTCAATAACTGCAAGAAGAAACATTTTATAAAATTCAACAGGCATCCATGATTTAAAAAAAAAAAAAGACATCTACAAAAACCTACAGTGAATCTTAATGGTGAAAAATTAAATGGTTCTACCTAAGATCAAATATTAAGGCAAAAATGTCTGTTCTAACCACTTCTATTCAACATTATACTGGAGTTTCTTTTTTTTTTTAATATTTATTTATTTATTTGGCTGCACCGGGTCTTAGTTGCAGCACTCGGGACCTTCGATGCGGCGTGCAGGATCTTTTAGTTGCTGCATGCGGGATTTAGTTTCCTGACCAGGGATCAAAGCCAGGCCCTGTGCACTGGGGAGCGCAGAGTCTGGACCATCAGGGAAGTCCCTATACTGGAGGTTCTAAACAGTGTTAAGATTAAGGCAAGATTAAGATTAAGGCAGACAGACTGGAAGGGAAGAAGTAAAACCATCTTTACTCACAGATGATATGATCTAGGAAGTGGAAAATCCTAATGAATACACTAGAACTAGGAGAATGAGTTAATTTAGCAAGGCTGCAGTATATAAGGTCAATATATAAAACCAACTGTACTGATATATATCAGCAACACACAACTGAAAAATGAAATTTTTTAAAATTCTATTTATAGTAACATTCATAGATTAAAAATTAAATACTGAGGAATAAATTTAGCAAAAGATGTGCAAGTCCTATGAACTAAAAGCCACAAACATTACTGAGAGAAATTAAAGAGAGCCTCAGCAAATGGAGAAATATACCACATTCATGGACTGGAAAACTTATTTTTATGCTATTAATTCCCCCCAAATTGATCTACAGATTCAATGCGATCCCAATCGAAATTCCAGCAGGCTTTTGTATAAACTGACAAACTGATTCTAAAATGTACATGGAAACACAAAGGTCCTGGAATAGCCCATTTTTAAAAAGCAGAACAAACTTCAAGACTTACACAGTCTGATTTCCAGACTTATTATAAAGCTATAATAATCAACTGAGTACAGTTTTAGCCTAAGGATAAACAGATTGGGGGTAGGCAAACTTTTCCATAAAGGGCCTGATGGTAGATATTTTCAGCTTTGTAAGACACAGTCTCTGTCACAACTACTCAAATCTCTCTCTGCTATTGCAGCCATAGACAATACCTAAAAATGAATGGGCATGGCAATGCACTTTAATAAATCCTTATTTACAAAAACAGGCCAGAAGCCAAATTTGGATGTAGGCCTTAGTATGCTGACCCCTAATATAAATCAATAAAACAGAAAAGAGATTCCAAAAATACACCCATACTCTTGTCAATTAATTTTCAACAAAGATGCAGAAGTAATACAATGGAGGAAAAATGTTCTTTTAAATATATGATGCTAAAAAACTGGGTATCTGCATACAAATAAACAAATTTTGACTACGTATCATTCCTTACACAAAAATTAATTTTAAGTAGATCATAAATCTAAACATAAGGCTGAAACTATAAAATATACTGGATTAAAAAATAGGAGAAAATCTCTGTAACCCTGGGTTAGGCAAAAATTTCAGATAGGACACATATAGCATGAACCATTAAGAAAAACATTGCTAAACTGGACTACTTCAGAATTAGAAGCTTTTGCTCTTCAAAAGACAGTATTTTTAAAAATGAAAAGGTGAACCACAAATTGGGAGAAAATATTTCCAAAATACATAACATAGAAATTGTATTTGGAATATATTTTTTTAAACTCTTAAATCCAAAAAAGATAACCCAATAAAATATCAGGTAAAAGATCTGAACAGACACTTCACAGAAGAATATATATGAATGGCCTGTAGGCACATGAAAAGATGTTGAGCATCACCAGTCAGTCATCGGGGACTATCCGGAAAAAAACAAAAACACTAATCTTCAAAGATACATACACCCTAATGTTCATAGCAGCACTATTTAAAATAGCAAAGATATGCATGGAAGTAACCCAAGTGCCCATCAACAGACAACTGGATTAAGAAGATGGGTGTGTGTGTGTGCACGCGCGTGTGCACTTGATTCAATAAGTCAAAGACAAATACTATATGTATGGTATCACTAATATGCGGAATCTAAAAAATAATATGAATGGCTGTATATACAAAAAAGAAACAGACTCACAAATATAGAAAACAAACTTGTGGTTACCAAAGGGGAGGGGGGAGGGGGGAGGGACAAATTAGGGGTATGAGATTACAGATAAAAACTACTATATATAAAATAGATAAGCAACAAGGATTTACTGTGTAGCATAGGGAATTATATCCATTATCTTGTAATTACCTATAATGGAATATAATCTGCAAAAATACTAAATCACTATGCTGTACACCTGAAACTAACACAATATTGTAAATCAACTATACTTCAATTAAAAAAAATTTTTTTTAAGTTTAACATTAAAAAATAATAATTAAAGGGCTTCCCTGGTGGTGCAGTGGTTGAGAATCTGCCTGCCAATGCAGGGGACACGGGTTCGAGCCCTGGTCTGGGAAGATCCCACATGCCACGGAGCAACGAAGCCCGTGCGCCACAACTACTGAGCCTGCGCGTCTGGAGCCTGTGCTCCGCAGCAAGAGAAGCCGCCATAGTGAGAGGCCCGTGCACCGCGATGAAGAGTGGCCCCCGCTTGCCGCAGTTAAAGAAAGCCCTTGCACAGAAACAAAGACCCAACACAGCAAAAAATAAATAAATAAATAACCATGCCCTACGACTAAAAAAATAATAATAATAATAATAATAATTTAAAAAACACTAGTCGTCAGAGAAATTAAAACTAAAACCACAATGAGGTAACCCTACACACTCACTAGAATGACTAGAATTAAAAACTGACAATACCAAGGGCCAGTGACTGGAATGCTCATACACTGCTGGTAGGAATGCAAAGTGTACAGCCTCTTTGGAAAACAATCTGGGTGTTTCTTAAAAACATACACTTACATACCATATAAGCCAGCAATTCCCTTCCTAGGTATTTACTCAAGAAAAATGAAAACACATGTCCACAAAAAAACTTGTAAGAGAATGTTCATAGCAGCATTACTCATAACAGCAAAACATGAGAAATAATTTGAATGCCCATCAGCTGGTAAAAGGATTAACGTCTATCAACTAGTGAATAAATTCTGTATGACCACATTTATGTGAAATGCTAGAAAAAGTAAAACTATAGAGTAACAGAAAGTAGAACAGTGGTTGTCTGGGGCTGGGGGTAGCTGGAGGAACAGACTACATATGAGCGTGAGGGAATTATGTGCAGCAATGAAACATTCTATAGTTTGAATGTAATGGTAGAGAACTATATGTATTTGACAAAATTCATCAAATTGCACTTAAAATGAGAGAATTTTATCATATGTAAATTGCACCAGGGACTTCCCTGGCAGTCCAGTGCTTAAGACTTCGCCTTCCAATGCTGGTGGGGTCCAGGTTCAATCTCCCTGGTCGGGGAGCTAAGATCCCACATGCCCCACAGCCAAAAAAACAAAACATAAAACAGAGCAATACTGTAACAAATTCGATGAAGACTTTAAAAATGGTCCACATCCAAAAAAAAAACTTTAAAAATAAAAATTAAAAAATTCAACCAAACATATTAACAAAGGATATAAGGATGAAAATTTTCATCTGTAAAGTAAAATTCAGCTGGTTTTGCTGATTGTCATCCCTTGGGAGTAGAGATGAGACTCTATGTTAACAAATTTTTACCTATAAAATGACCTTAAAATACAGTAAGTGGCCTTCAAATGGAATAAGTCATTATCACTGAGAGCAAAACTGGTAAACATGAAAAATGCAAGTCAATTTAGGTTTGAAAAGAGAAATGGGAATTAAAAGTTCTTCCTAAGCACGTGAAAAGAGTACAGAAGGCATATGAAATATAACATATTGCAGGATTGGTAAGTGAATGATTTACTTAGAACACAGGATGCATGTTAAGAGTAGAAGAAATGCAACTAAAAACAACAGGTTGAAGGGCAAATGTGCCAGATGCGTCATGCAGTTTACTACAATGGGCCTAACAGTTCTTGAACAATAATAACACAGTGAAATGGTCCTTAGCAAGGTTAATCTAGCAAAAGTATACTGGGCACAGCTGAAATTAGAAACAAATAATCAGGGGGGCAGCATGACATGGTGGATTGGAGTCAGACCAGAATTGGCTCATCAGCTCCAGCACAAATAACCCTGAGGAACTTATCTTCTTCAGGCCTCAGAGGACTACTGAGAAATGAGGGGAGTGTTTAGAACACAGCAGGCCCTCAACGGATGTCCCCTCACCTCCAAGACTCAAACACCCCTGACATACCACTATAGTAATTCAAGATGTTTAAGTGGAAATGTGAAGAGAGAAAAAGGGAGAGAGTAAATTTTTAAAATATTTCAAAGATGATTCAAGAAAAGCGAAAAAAGGGCATGAAAGCAGCAAAAGAGTTAAGAGATGATAAAATACTTCTACAGAAGTGTAAGCAAATCAATTTAAAGGAGTATGGTTAAGTTCTTCTGTAAGCAAACAATAAACTACTTAAATGGAGTCAAGGGTTTCATCAAAACATTTATGCATGCGCTGACAGAGCCAAGGAACTTCATAGAGAATTCCAACCTAATAAAGAGTTTCCTCTAGGTTCATACTCCACTCCTCTACCATCAAAGATAAAATAAATCCTCTGCAAATAGTATAAGGGTAAGAAAAGGAGGAATAAGCAGCTTTGATTCCTCATGGGGGAAACTGAGGCAGGGTAAACAGAACACAGGAACATGGACAAAATAGTTATGATTAGGTTGTTTGGCAAATTAGAAGACTGAACTCTTGACTCAGAGAAGATTCTTAAATTTGTATTCACAATGCATGCTTCCCCCCCTCCCCCACAAAAGGATCCATGTTTAGAATTCAGGAGATCCATGAACTTAGATTAAAAAAAAAAAAAAAAATTTATATCTTTTCACTAACTTCTAACTGAAATTTAGCATTTTCTTCAATTATGGATGTAGGCAAAAAAACATAGCAACAGTTGCAGTACCTTTAATTCTGTCACCCACAAAAATCACAGATATACTCAAGATACCTTCCATTAATCATTTATAAATATATACAAATATTACTCTTCTATTCTTAAAAAGGAAGCAGATCATCTGGAAATATGAAATGATGATTCAGAAAAATCGCTAGTCAGGTACCTGATGTTAAACAACATTTTGAAAGTTTTACTTTAAAAAATTTTTTATTTTAATTTTTTCTCTGGTAATAATAGTTAATAAAGTACTTCCCACCATCATTTTTACCATTATTTGCCATTGTGCTTTTGCTTTATTATTTTCTTTACTCTTCCCTTTTCATATTTCTAGTAAGGGGCTTATATAGAATATCTGAAATAGTATGAAAATGATAAATAATTCTAAATAGTGGATTTGGAATGACATGAAAAAATAAGATACTTTAAGGTATATTAAGTTTCTAAATAAATTTAAATTGGTAGGGTTTTTAATCCTAAATTACTTCATACTATTAAAAGTTATTTTTAAAATATATTTTTTTATAATACTAGGGAGTTAGTTACTTAAAAACACTATAATGAGTTTTTATCCACATATATGTTCAATACTTATTGAGTATCTAATATGCAGCAGGCACTTCCAGGCACTAGAGATTTAGGAATAACCAAAACACACAACAATTCCTGCCCACATGAAGTCTGTATCTAGAGCAGGGCAGATGGACAAGAAACAAAATAAGTAAAACACACATTCTGTTAGATGGTGATACATCCATTTTGTCATTTGCTCACTCAACTCATGCTTAATGATCACTTGGTTCATTCCAGGCACTGTCTGGATCTAGGTTTCGGTGCTGAACAAAAAGGACGTAATCCTAACTCTGCAGAGGATTGTGGCAGGAGTGAGGGTACTGAGAAAGACTGGGGGAGAAGACAAACATGAAGCAAGCTGCTGAAATAGCAAACAGAAATTCTTATAAATACAGTCTTTAGAAGTAATATAAAACTATAGTGTCAGTAGCAGGGAAATCAAGAGTAACTCAAGAAGACAGGAAGTAGAAAGCAAACTGGCCTACTTCTATTGTATTCCTGGCAGGGCAGGGTATTAAATGACAACAAAACTGCTGATCCCACTACATTTCTTTTACCAAATATTTTTATAAGCAAATGCTATAAATTATGTTTGCCCCATTAACTTGTTTAGTCATTCAACAAATATTTAACTTCAAATATCAGGCACTGTACTAGAGGCTGCAAATACAGTGGTGAATAAAATAAACATGATCTCTGTTCTTCATGGACCTTATAATTAAGCAAAGGGAGTTGTTACAGAAATAAGCACAGAAATATTAACTACAAATTATGGTTAAGTGCTATAAAATAAAAGTACAGCTCCCAGGTTTAAGTTTAATAAAGGTACCTAATTTAGACTGAGAGGTCAAAGAAGTCCTCTCTGAAAAAGAGAGATTTAATCTGAGACTTAAAGAATAAGTCAAGAGTGGTAGGAATAGTTAAATATTCAGAGGAAAATAATAGGAATTATGGGATATACTTGAAAAAATACCACTGGGGGAAGAGAGAAGGGAATTACGGTTGAACAGACAAAATAAGATGGCACTGGGACTTCCCTGGCGGTCCAGGGATTAAGACTTTGCCTTCCAATGCATGGGGTGTGGGTTCGATCCCTGGTCAGGGAGCTAAAATCCCACATGCCTCATGGCCAAAAAAAAAAAAAAAACCAAAACATAAAAACAGAAGCAATACTGTAACAAATTCAAAAAAAAAAATACTTAAAAGAAAATTAAAATAAGATGCCACAAAGTAACATCTGTTGATTGCTCGATGAGAAGTACAACTGAGTTCGCTACATTATTCTCTTCTTACATATGTTTAAATTCTTCTGGGACTACCCTGGAGGTCCAGTGGTTAAGACGCCGTGCTTCCACTGCAGGGGGCACAGGTCTGATCCCTGGTTGGGGAACTAAGATCTTGCATGCCACGTGGCGCAGCCAAAAAAAATTCTTCTTTAAAAAAAAAAAGTTAACAAAGAATTGTAGGCAAGAATATTCCTAGCAAAGTACATGAACAAGGGCCCTGAAACAAGAAAGCAATTCATGAGTTGTAAGGCCCGAGTGACTACAACAGTTCTCAAAGTGTGGTCCCCAGACCAGTAGCGTCAGGAACTTGTCAAATGTGCAAATCTCAAGCCCCACCCCAGATCTACAAATCAGAAACTTTGGAAATGGAAGCCAGAAATCTGTATTTTAACAAATACATTGTAGGGGGCTTCCCTGGTGGCGCAGTGGTTGGGAATCCTCCTGCCGATGCAGGCGACATGGGTTCGAGCCCTGGTCTGGGAGGATCCCACATGCCGCGGAGCGGCTGGGCCCGTGCGCCACGGCTACTGAGCCTGCGCTCTAGAGCCTACGAGCCGCGGCTGCTGAGCCCACGTGCCACAACTACTGAAGCCTGCGCCTAGAGCCCGTGCTCCACAACGGGAGAGGCCGCGACAGTGGGAAGCCCGTGCACCGCAACTAGAGAAAGCCCACATGCAGCAACGAAGACCCAACGCAGCCAAAAATAAATAAATAAAACAAATTAAAAAAAAAAAAAAAAAAAAACAAATACATTGTAAAGCAACCATACTCCAATAAAAATTAATTTAAAAAAAAATGTGGTACCCTAACAAACTATATTAAATGAAATTATATGAATGTAATGTGAAAAAGGGCAATTTTCAAGATAATCTAGTCTGTGGCATTCTATATATATGATTTTACGTTGACCTTTCCCTGCAAAGGCACAAGCTCTGCTAACTTTTGTTTAGCTTGTAATAAGTCATGACTGTACTCTTATCATTACTTATAATGTTGTATTTGCTCATATTTCCCCAAATACATGTTGTATATCGCCATTTAATCTTTAATATTACAAAAAGGCAAAATATTTAAATAAATTTGATAATTACCTAAAAAACAAACAAATAATACAGGTGGTTCTGATTCAAGGTCAAGATTGAGAACACTACTGAGAGAAATTCTACAATAGAGGAGAGTCAAACAAGAAACTGTGGCTTAAAATGGGACTAGAGAGAGAGGCCAGTCATATAAAATATTACATGCTACGTTGAATTTTGGCAGGAATTCCTTGGTGGTCCCGTGGTTAGGACTCCGTGCTTTCACTGTTGCTTTCACTGCCAAGGGCACAGGTTCAATCTCTGGCTGGGGCACGAAGATCCCACAAGCCACACGGTGCAGCCAAAAAAGAATTTTGGCATTTATCCTAAATGCACTAATGCATGGGAGGCCCGTTAAGGAGCTTCAAGCAAGAAAGGATCAGCTTTACATTTTTAAAGGTTACCCTGCCTGTGGTTTGAATAACCTTTTACTTCAGTCAAACATAGAGGAGGACGGACTTCCCTGGTGGCCCAGTGGTTAAGAATCCACCTTCCAATGCAGGGGACGTGGGTTCGATCCCCGGTCAGGGAACTAAGATCCCACATGCCACGGGGCAACTAAGCCCGCATGCCTCAACAAAAGATTCCGCATGCTGTGACGAAGATCCCACACGCCGCAACTAAGACCTGATGCAGCCAAATAAATATTAAAAAAAAAAAAGAGGAGGAGAGTGACCTCATGGAAGATGGCAGAGAAGAAATTATGGCCCTCACCCAACTATCTGCATGGAACTGAATCCTGACAACAAGTAGTGAGCTCAGAAGTAGATCTATACCCGTGAGACGACTGAGCCCCATCTGACACACTGACTGCAGTCTTGCAAGATGTCTAAAGAGGACCCAGCTAAGCCACACTGGATTCCTGACTCACAGAAACTGCGAGATAACAAATACTGTTTTAAGCCACTACATTTTCAGGTAATTTGCTGTGCAGCATAATTAATACAGTCACCATATTGTTTTCTGTTTGTGATTTCAGCCATTTGTAACACAACAAAATGTACAAATGGTTATAATCATTTAGCACTATCTTTCACTGTTATATATGAAACTTCAAAATAACTATATAAAACATTCTATATATATAATTTTACATATAAATTATATATAAATTTTATATATGAAATATATATTTTTTTATAAATGTAAAATATATAAAAATAAAGTATCTTGATTGCTTCTCTCTAGCATTAGCTATTAACTCCAAGCACAAAATACACTTAGAGCCAGGTTTCTTACCAAAAATGGTTAAGGTACATCCATATTTCAAAAAGTTGTCTTAAGCATTTGGAATATATATTTTGTCAACTTCTTGTCAAATCTGATTAGGTCATCATTGTTTTAACTTTGAAATACACTTGAGGAAAACTCATACTGGAAATAAAAAATCATTTTCTTACTCTTCATTTGTGCTCCTATTGTTTTAATTAGCTTTAATCCACTGTTTATTTGCAGGGATCTTTTTAACCCACTTGTCATTTTTTGTTACCATACACTGAAGGGGGCGAGGGAGAGAGAACAAACACAAGTAACATTTGAACGCGATATACTGACAACCTGGGGTGGGGGGTGGGGGGGAAGGACTTGCAAACAATCTTGAATTCAATTCTATTCTTAATAGGTTTCCTTCTTTTAGTGATATGGCTCTAGCAGTTCTGAAGGTGTGGGATATTGGAATTAGCAAGTAGATTCAATGTATTGACACTATTGGGCACAGGATTCTCACTGTGGAAAAAGTGTACAAATAGGAATTAATGAAGGCAAGGGGAAATTCCCTGGTGGTCCCGTGGTTAGGGCTCCACGCTTCCACTGCTGGGGTTTGATCCCTGGTCAGGGAACTAAGATCCTGCAAGCCACGTGGCACGACCAAAAACAAACACACACACACCAACATCCTTATCCTGATAATCTCTTTCTGTAGTTAGATAAAATTACTGTAATAACGTCTATTAAAAAATGCCTCTTTAAAAAAAAAAAAAAAAGGAAAGGAAAGCAAGGAAGAACCAGTGCGGAATTGGACTAGAACTCATGATGTCTAAAATACACACCTTTCCCAGCTCAGACACTGAAAGGATCTACAAGCAATGAGCACACCTAGGGCCTGTATTTTGGGTTCTAAATACCATTTCCCACTAATAAGCAACCAGAACTCCTTGGAGAAATAAGGACCAGAGCTTCTTCATTGTAAAAAAATGGCCAATTCCAAAGATGAGGGAATAAAGGTATGAGAATACCTTGCAGTGCTAGAAAAAAATTAAGTGCTCAAAAGACCAACAATATCCTTTTGATATTGAGGCAGATCAGGAACCAGCTTGAAGGTAGTATTCCCACTGACCAAATCTCAGACTATGTGAACATCAAAAAAATTCTTAATCCATTGACTAAAAAGAGCTCATATTGATGACTACCAAGTAGGAAGATAAGATGATATGTATTAAGATTAGATTAGATAGACACACAGATGAACACAGACACCCAAATATAAATTAAAAATACAGTTGGCCCTCCATATCTGCCAATGCAGAGCCAGCCAATGCAGAACCCAGGGATACTCAGGGCCGATGGTACTACACCATTTTATATAAGGGACTTCAGCATCCTCCTATTTTGGCATCCTTGGAGGGGTCCTGGAACCAACCCTGAGGATACCAAGGGATGACTGTACATAAATACACACTGTGATATAAAAAACATTTTTGGTCTTGTCCCCAGTTCCTGGCACAGATCTCCTAAAACTTCTGGAATTTCCTGAATGATAGGAGTGTCTTTTGTCATTCATAACAAGCCGCTTTAGACCCTACCTGAATTTATGGCTAACAAGGTGACTCCTAGGTTTACAAAATTCTAATTTTTTCTTAAAAGCTTGAATTTTATCATTGGCAACAAATACTATCAACTGGTTTTCCTTAAAGTAACAGGCTCACTTCCCTTCTTTTCAAGAAAATATCTGCCAAATACCCCAGTCTGAATAACCAAATTTTGTCTATTAGTCATTCTTAAAAATAGAAATGATATGCCATATAAAAAGAGGCTAGTTCAGCTTAGAACTCAATCACACAGTGCTTTACCTTTAAAGGTATTTAATGCCACTTTACTTCATTAGGCAAAAGTGTTTTCCGAGTACTTCCCATTTCATCACACAGAATATTAAAAACACCCCCCAGGGTCAAGCTTCAAGAAAATTAATATTTTACTGTTTCGTGATCTTAAGTGAAACTGTTTTCTATTTTTTTTTTAAACTGTGAACGCATGTTTAGGATGAATACAGTAACTACTAGTGCAGTTTGGTGCCACTGCCTTGATTCAGTATTAATACACCAGCAGTTTTCCCACCACTGCTTTTATACCAACAGTGCAAATGTAACAGAGTAGGGAAAAAAGCAAATACTGTAATATTATGAAAACTGTTTTATCTTTGTAGACCTCTGAAAGGGGATGGGGACCCCCAAAGGACCACAGACCATACTGTGAGAAATGTTGCACTACAGCATATTTTATATTATAAATGTATGCTCTGAATGTTAGGTTACGCTACAAATCATTAAACAACTTCTAAAATGTTTCCTATTACAAAAGAAAACCAGATAAATACATTAGGTATAATTTTAAATTTGTTTACTGTTCTCTTAAATTTGAACACTGTAAAATTGTTTAAATACAAACTATGTAACAAAAATCAAACTAACTTTCAACACTTGAGCATTCTTCTCCTAACAAAATATTTTTAAATATTATTTAACTAAAAACATTTTCCACCTAAGTGTCTTAACACCTGGTTTGTCTTTTCTTTAGTCATTTAACTTTTTAAAAAAAATCACCCTCACATAACTGTAAAATGTGTGTCCCTTCATAAAGCTGTATTATCATTCAGTGTCACATGAAACTTTTTTTTAAGTACACTGTTCAATACCTTCTCCCTGGAGAGGTTTTCCAAATATGAAGTTAGACCATTTATCTCTTTGTCCTTCTCTGCCAATTGAAGCTGAAGAGAGAAAGAAATTATCATTATTTTTCATCATCTACTCTCTCCTTACCCTTCAACAGTTAGTTTATACCATTCTATCAAAATAATTCCTATTACCATATCCATGTATTTTCCTTGTTCTTATTCTTTGACATCTCTGAATTACTTGTCATTATTGACTAACTTCCCTCACTCTTAAAGCTTCTCCCCTGGTTTATGTGAAACTGCACCAACACTGTCATCCTCTCATGCTCTTTTTTAAAAGTCTGCTTCTTCACCATTATAAATATAAGTATTCTCCAAAGTTTCTTCTTTGGCTTCTTCTCTCTACATTCTCTGTAAACTCCCTTTCTTCTACGCCTTCAACAATCATGCTCATATGAATAAATCACAAATATTAACTCATGTGCCACACTCTCTTTCCCAAGATCCAAATCTGCCTTTTTAATTGATGGGTAAACATGTTTTCACTGTTGTCCTTCTGCACTGTAAGGGTAAAATGTCCCAAACCTACTTTTCTACTTTTGTTAACTGATATTATTAATCTCAGAGCCCACTGTGATTGAAGCTAGGAAAGTATATTAAACACTCCTTCTCCTCTTCCTCTACTCCTCAACATTTTCAGTCTCCAAGTCTTTCATTTATTCAACAACTACCCATTATTTGCCTATTACAGCATAAGCAGTATGTATACAAATAAAACTATTCTTCAATGGTTTTTCCCTAAGGCTTTCCTTGATAGATTCAATGGTAGGTGATTGGGGAAGGTATCCAAGGAGATGGCCTTTATCAATTCATTCTAAGAATATTTGTACCTAATTTTCTTACCTTCAAAAACCCTTCCCACCTGTAAATCCTCTCAGTGCTACCAAATTATTTTCATAAAGACCCACTCTGGTTGGGTCCCTTTTCTCCTAGAAAATTCTTAACAGCAAATAGCACCCACATTCCAGTTTAACTCCCCCCAAATCTGGCTTCAACCTATCTTTCACATCTATCTACTCCATCACAGATATTAAAGTCCTATTACTCAAGACTGTCACAGCTCCCAGATTATGCTCTCTACTTTTGACCTCCAAACCTGTAATGCTTTTCCATCTGTTTAGAAAGACGTTTCTTTTTTTCCCAGCTCTGTTTATCCTCCCCTCCTGTTTGGTCTTTTCACAGGTCTAGTTTCTCTGTAATATCTAACTCCTAAATATTCCATTGGAAACAGCCCTAAAGTACTTAGACTTACAGCTTATGTAGAACTTCATCACATTTTGCCTTGTCTCATGGTGTTTGTGTCTAAGCAGCACAAAATAAGGGGAAAGGCACTAAACAAAAAGCCAAGCACCGTTACCAGTTGTACAACCTTAAATATGTTGTTTAATCTCGATGTTAATTTTTATCATTAATGAAATAAAAATACTATTTAGCTTCCCATGGGTTTGAAAGATGATTACCTAGGTTGTGAATGTGAAAGTTTTGAATATCAAGATTACACTTCTAGCACTCCTTACTAGATTATAAACTCCTTAAGCACAGCATTGTGCCTTACTTATATGATCACCCACATAATAGCTAACATAGTGCTTTATATTTAATAGGCTTCAATAAATATGTACTAAATCATTTTTCCTAATCAATCTTCAAAAATAAACTTTCATATAAATTCAGTATTCATACTTTTTAATAATAACAGAAGTTCCCAGGCAATAAAAACAATATTCACAGTGATCCCAGGAACAACAATAACCTCATGAAATAAGTTTCAAAATTTCATTCTGACAGCAGATGAAAGTAAAAAAGGATCAAGCAGTTAAATTACCTTAGCCTGTACCAACCCAAACAAAGTAATTCTTGGTGCCTTTAAGAATGTTATATTTTAAAATTAGATTATAGGTACAATTAGCTATGACAGAGCAAATTTAAATCATTTAGAACTTCCAGGCCTTTAGTCACACACACAAAAAAATGCCAATTATACACACATGCACATACCTTAAAATACTTAAGATTACATTTTATTACTTAGAGGGAAAATGTCTTTCCACTTATTAATTAGCTAGACAGCCTACTAATTTTTTTCTCCAACATTTTTACAAATATCATTTACCATTCAGGCTTGTTTGTTGCCTAGTGTTAAACTGGCAAAAATAATCTTCATTAATTAAGACTGTATTGCTTACTCTGCAGTATCTCATTTAGGATCACAAGTAACACATTTTGGTGATATATTTAAAAACCTTTAAATTTTTTAAATTACTGATCCTATCTTATTACACTCCCAAAAAAAACCACCAAGGCCCTAGAATAATTTTACAAACACATTCACAATTAAGTGAAAAAGGAATATGAAATGATCACTTTCATCTTAAAAACTAAGCATGATTTAAAGATATAATTTCAATAGCCATCTGAATCCGCAAAATGAAAGCCACAATGGCAATGCATATGGGTATCTATTTTCTCAGTTCATAGTTAATGAACTGTATTCAACATAACTAAATACATAGTACATTTTTATCTATACACGAAAATACTATCCCAATTACCCACGTTGAAACTTTACGTTAGATTGACCAAATTATAGATAGCACATTTTCAAAAGTATCAGGTACTATGCCTCAAGTTATACGAATAGTAAACTTACTTTGTAATTCTCTTCTACTTCAGCTAGTTCTAGTTTCACATTTTCAGCAATTTTCACTTGTTCTTTCCATTTCAGCTCCATTTTTGCAAGTTCATCAGCATATTTATTGCATTTTGTTTTCTCATCCTAAATGAAATTAGTATAATTACCAAAAGATTTTAAATCCATATACAGCTAATATCTATACAAACATACTTGTGCTGAATGTTTATTATAACACTGTTGTAAAGGTATAAAAATTGAAATAACCAAAATGTCTGTCAGTGGAAGATTGGACAAATCATTTTATATCCATACAATGGAACAGAATATATTTATTGAAAAAGAACAAAGTGATCTAAAAATTGACAAGGAAAAATGGCAAGATACATTAATTGAAAATATCAAGTTGCAAAAACAGAATATATAGTATAATCCCATTTCTGCTTTAGAAGTTGTTTAACACAATTTTATATGATGTCTATGTAGTATATGTAGAAAAAATAAACCAAATTTATTTATTTTTTTTGGCCACATCACACAGCTAGTGGGATCTTAGTTCCCTGACCAGGGAATGAACCCAGGCCCTCGGCAGTGAAAGCTCGAAGTCCTAACCACTGGACTACCAGGGAATTCCATAAACCAAAATATTAATAGCCCTTATATCTGGGGATCAGGATCATAATGGTACTTTTTACCACCTTTATTCTTTATTTCTGTAACATCATAAGATTTCACAATAAGCACACATTACTTTTGCAAAGGACATAATAAAAATCACATATTTATAATGCTGTTGTTTCCATATATTAATAATTAAAACTGTGGGATTTCCTGATCAAGACAATCTTTAGATGGATTTCTTATACATTGCTCTTCTCTACAACCCAGAATGTTAAAAGAATGGAGTTTTAAAACATGACGAGAAACTTCCCCAGCGGTCCAGTGGTTAGGGCTCCACGCTTCCACTGCAGGGGGCACAGGTTTGATCCCTGGTCAGGGAACTAAGATCCCACAAGCCATGCAACAAGGTCAATAAAAAAAATTTTTTTAATTAAAAAAAAGAAAGAAAAGAAAAAAATATATGCTATAGGCTTTGAGCAATTCAATGGAGAAAAGTCCTTTCAACAAATAATGCTGGATCAATTAAATATCCTTACTATACACACCACACCTCACACCATACACAAAAATAAACTTAAAAATGGTTAACAGGCCTAAAAGAACCTAAGACTACAAAACTTCTAGAAAACAAGAGAAAATCATTACAAGTTGGAGTAGTAAATATTTTCTTAGAACGTACAAAGAACACGTAAACAATAAATTGATAATCTGTACTTCAGCAAAACTAAAACTTTTTCTAAAAACACCATTAAGGAAATAAAAAGGCAAGCCACAGACTGGGAGAAAATATTTACCCCACATATCTGACAAAGGACTTGTATCTGGAATAAAGAACACTTACAACTCAATAATAAGATGAACCAATTTTTAAAATGGCAGAAGATGAACTCACAATAAAAAGGAATAAACTATGCGAAGTAAGTCAGAAAGAGAAAAACAAATACCGTATGCTAACACATATATATGGAATCTAAAAAAAAAAAGTCATGAAGAACCTAGGGGCAAGACAGGAATAAAGACGCAGACCTACTAGAGAATGGACTTGAGGACACGGGGAGGGGGAAGGGTAAGCTGGGACGAAGTGAGAGAGTGGCATGGACATATATACACTACCAAATGTAAAACAGATAGCTAGTGGGAAGCAGCCGCATAGCACAGGGAGATCAGCTCGGTGCTTTGTGACCACCTAGAGGGGTGGGATATGGAGGGTGGGAGGGAGGGAGATGCAAGAGGGAAGAGATATGGGGATATACGTATAACTGATTCACTTTGTTATAAAGCAGAAACTAACACACCATTGTAAAGCAATTATACTCCAATAAAGATGTTAAAATTTTTTTTAATAAATAAAATTTATTTAAAAAAACAAACAAAAAAAGGAATACCAATAATAAGCAACAATATAAACAAATCTCAAAATAACTGTGCTGAAAGGGGACAGGAAAAGAAGAACATACCATATGATTCCATTTATAGAAACGGTGCAGTGGTTAAGAATCCACCTGCCAATGCAGGGGACACGGGTTCGAGCCCTGGGCCGGGAAGATCCCACATGCCGCGGAGCAACTAAGCCCATGAGCCACAACTACTAAGCCTGTGCTCTAGGGTGCGCGCCTAGAGCCCATGCTCCGCAACCTACAACGAAGAGTAGCCCCTGCTCGCCACAACTAGAGAAAGCCTGCGCACAGCAATGAAGACCCAATGCAGCCAAGATAAATAAATGAATAAATTTATCAAAAAAAAGAAAGAAAAAACACTGACACCAATAAAGATATTATATTTTAAAAAAAGACAGTAACATAAAATATTTTAAGTTAATTACTATAATAATATATGAATTTCCTTACATGGCTCTAAAAATTATCCCTCTCCTCTCCACATGAACAGAGAAACAAACACACAAAAAATATTTAATTGAACGAACGAAAAACATACACAAAACATCTTTTCCTCTCTTCCCCAAATCAGGTACAAATAAGAAGCATTTTCCCTTTGTCCTTTAACTACCCCAGGAGTGAATACTACTAGGAAGTTGCAAAACTTATATGTCTGAATAATAGTTTAATATAATCAAAATAATACCATAAAGGCAACCACTCATTTGGGTACCATTCCTTTTTTTCCACTTTACATATATAGTCACTTTAGGATGTGGTGAAAGTCTTTGCTATTATTACAGTAAGTGTAAAAAAGAATACTTCTTTTTTATGCAGTTCAAACATTTTTCATGTATCCTTATCAGAAGAAGAAGACAGAAAATATCCAACCCCAACCTCAATTAATCACTTGCCCATTATCAAGAGAAGGACATCAGGGGAACAGAAAACAATAGTTTTAGGATCGTGGGTTTTTTTTTTTTTTTTTTTTTGCCCATGCTGTGCAGCTTGTGGGATCTTAGTTCCCCGACCAGGGATCGAACCCTGGCCCACGGCAGTGAAAGTGCCGAATCCTAACCAGTGGACCACCAGGGAATTCCCAAGGATCGTGATTTTACACACATGCCTACATGAACAGGTACACAGAACAACCCCCACTTATCATCTCAAAAGTGAAACTAAATATCAGTATATGGGTATAAAAAAGAAACCCTGGGATACCCATCAATCAAAACAATAAGGATAAGCTAAGCCATTACATTTGATAAATCTTTCTCTTACAAGAGAGCTAGCTTACCTGCAAGAGTTGTTTACATTTATTATACTTTTCTGCAGCAATTTCTTTGGTCATTTCAGAGACTTGTCCCTTAGTTAGGTTGTCAAAATCTACCTCAGCTATAACAAGGCAGAAAATTAAAAGATTATTAAAAATTATTTTGATCCTTGTATTATCTTCCTGGTCAGAATAACTTGAGGGTCACTATACTGTGAAATATAATAAATGGAATACTAAAGGAGAGAAACATCTATTTGAAAACATCTATTCATATACTAAACAGAGAAGGACAATATAAACATTAGATGAGAATTTTTTTAAATATTTTTTAATTTTAATTTTTTCATTCAATAATTTTAAAAATCATTATTTTTTTAACTAGCTAAAAATAGTTCTAAAATGGCACAGAAATTGTTCTCTATATACTTAATAGATAAGATATATAGGAAAGCCATACTCTTTGAGAAAACATATTAAATCATTTTTCTAGTCCTTCACTACTATTCAATAAGTCTTTATTAAGTCAATATAACACCTTTCTTGGTACTACACAGGATATATAGAAATGGAAGGCAGGATCCTGTTCTACAGCAGTTGAATCTAAATATTTAATAGTATGGGAAACTTACAATACATTTTAAAAGTCTAAAACACCAATTGCCCCAGACACTACACAATTAAATATACTTTCATGCTCTAGTATTTATTTTTGTTATTGTCAAATCTTTAACAAATGGTGAAAAAAAGACATTAGGACAAGTGAAAACCTAGAGTTAATTTAAATTTTCATGTTGTTCATGTATTCACTATGTCTCTCTAATCTGTTCTGTAAGTTAATAAACTCATAAAATATTTAACTTATCCACCAACAGGTACATTAATGAGGAAAGTACCCTAATGATCCAAAGCAGCCAAAACAAAACAAAAACAAAAAAAAGGCAAGAAGGAGAGAAATATGAATACAATTAAAGGGATTTTTAAGTTTTTCCCCACAGAATTGTACAATTAGTGCCATAAATGGTTCAGAATTCCACAGTGTTAGTAGAATATTAATTAAAAATTCAATTCTTGGCTCTCTTCCTATAGATCAAATACTATAAGCATTTGCACTTACAAACACCAGCTCATTTGATTAACCATGCTCACGAAGATAAATACTAGTTCACACTCACATTTTGTATATTCACCACATGCATGGCTGACTTTTAGACCTTTACTTTCCCTTTGCCTCAATCCCTCACTTAGAAGGATTTTTTTAAAAGCTCCCTAAAATTCTGACACATGGAACAGGCAGTATAAATGAGTATAAATACTTTTCAAGGCAGGACACTTCATACAAAAAGTCTAAAAGATTTTTACCTGTAGAAGGTGGTGGCTTTACATCAAGAGTAGAGGCAGTAGTAGCTGGGTCTGTGTTTATTGAGGCATCATTCACTTTCTGCTGACTCCCAATTTTCTTTGGGAAGATACTATTGTTATTAGCCTATTCAAAATGTTAACAATCAATGGTTAAATGAGTTACATTTCCCTCCTTCAGCAACCACGTATCATATAAATAAATCCTGAAAAGTCCACAAAGCTGCTGCTGTCTTAAAGGCCAACAAAGACTAAAGTTACACACATCACTTTACTAACTGACCTAAATGTTACAAAACAGAACATTTTATTTCTCCAACAAATAAAAATACCAGATTTAAAAAAAATTATCACTACAATATTAGGCCAGTAATGTGAAATGAAGCAGAGAGAAATTATATTCAAAGGGTATAACATTATAAATTTGATTTGTAAACAAAAATATTGATAAAGGAATTATTTTACTGTGATGAATTCAATTATTCTTACTGATTGGTCTGAAAGTTTGTTTATTTGTTTTTGGAGCCTCTGGCATTCCTTGAATTTTTCTTTATAATGATCTGCTGCCATCTGAAGACGAAGTTTCAGATCTTCAACTTCTCTTCTCAGTTCGTGTTCCAGTGTATCAGTCTTTTCCTAAGAGAGAAATAAACTCTTCCTCTAAGAGAAACATAAAAATCTCATATCTCATAATGTAGTAGCAAATCCAACTTTCTTTTCACTTTTTTCTTTCTGGCTCTTAATTTTTATTTGTTTTGCAGTTTTGGCTACTGAGTCACATTAGGTCTCCTAACAAATCCAGCTTTATATTCCTAGGACTAAGGTTCATTAAAAAACAAACAAACAAACAAAAACAAAACACTTGAAAAGAATATTCTATCTCCTGAGAAGCAAGCATCCCCTGTTAAATAACCATAGTACCATTTTATGCAGCTAGTAAATAAGAAATTCTAAACAAAGCAATATATACCTCATACCAGAAAGTTTAATTAACAATAATAGAGCAGTTTTTACTAACGATTAGGAATTTGCTTACAGAAGTTTTTCTTAAAGCCTGCATTAATTTCAACCCAAGAAGTTACAGTGACTAAACAAAATGAATGGCAATTTAAAATTCTGTGACCAGGAATGTGACCTCAATTATTTTAACATAACTCATTCTCTTTCATAAGCTTATCATCAGTTTTTGACTAAAATGGAAATTCAAAATTAACCCGCTTTACCTGGTCTTTTCTCACAGCACTTAGTTTAAGCTCTGCCACTGCATCAGCTAACTGCTTTTTCACGCTCTCATTTTCCAAGCGTGCAGTGTGCAGATCTGCCATCGTCTTATCCCGCACGTTTACAGCATCGCTAAGTTCTTTAGCCAGAAAGACAGCTTCTTGCCGAGTTGCCTGAACCTGTTCCTCTGCTTTACGAAGTTGCTCCTTGAAGAAAACTGTATCTTCCTGAAGAAAGGCAGATAAAATATATTTGTAATTAAACCATTCAAGTAAAAAACAGAAGCAGAAACAATATTTATTCCTATTTCAACAGATCTAAAATTTTAAATTAAATATTGCTTTTCTATTCATGACTTAAAGTATGTATGTCTATAAAAAACTTAAGATGTGACTTTGTTTTAGAGACCCCCATATAACAACCCTATGCATCACTACTATCACTTTATACGTGACAAAACTGAAGTACAGGAAGTCAGGCAACATGACCAATGCTTAGCTAAATAGGGACTCGAATGGAAGCAGAATTCTGTCCCCCAGAATCTCTCCAGCTAGAACTACTGACCCTCATTTTTTATGATAAGCAGTAAAAATAATTACAAAAACTTCTTTGTAACTCCAAAAATGTTGGTTAAAAAAATGTTTCCTATGATCTAACCTAAAACATATACAATATAATATTAATATACCATTACATATTACTATGAAAACATAACACACTTTTTAGTTCTAAAAGAAAAATATCGATATGCAAATAGCAAAGATGAGGCCCTGGGAAAATGAAAAATAATTAGCACCTCTTACCAAACCTAGAAGTATCTTTAAAAAGTTTAAATTGCCATGATAGGGCTTCCCTGGTGGCGCAGTGGTTAAGAATCTGCCTGCCATTGCAAGGAACACGGGTTCGAGCCCTGATCTGGGAAGATCCCACATGCTGCAGAGCAACTAAGCCCGTGCGCCACAACTACTGAGCCTGCGTGCCTGGAGCCCATGCTCCGCAACAAGAGAAGCCACCCCAAGAAGAACCCGCACACCGCAACGAAGAGTAGCCCTCGCTCGCTGCAACTAGAGAAAGCCCACGCACAGCAACAAAGACCCAACAAAGCCAAATAAATAAATAAATAAATTTATAAAAAATAAAATAAAAATTGCCATGATAAAATTATTTCCTTTAATATTAAACAGACATAATGAGCTCAATAAATCTAGTTTATTCAACATTCGGATTTTTATCTCTGTATTAGAAATAGTGTAAACTCAAAAAGTGCAACCCATTCGCGGTTTTTAAATTGTTAGCTCCTTAGAAGGAAATGTAAATGATTATTTATGTAATGCTGGGGTGAAGAAAATCTTTCTAAGTATAACATTAATAGAGCTAATATATAAATGTTATCCGCTTCTATATGTCAGAAGGGAAAAAAGCAAAAAAGAGAACTGGAAGAAAATTATTTGTAATATATTCCAAAAATGTATAATACTCTGATATAAATAGATGTTCTAATCAATAAGAAATGGAATAATTTTAAACCAAAAAAGAAAAAAAAACCCGAAAAAGGAAAAATATGGAGAAAGGCATGAACATGAAATTTCTTTAAAATAAACGGCTATTATACATAGAAAAAATATTCAACTAAAATATTCAAATAAAGAAGGTAAAACAAATACCATTCATCCTCTTTCAAGCTAACAAAGACTGAAAAAAAGTAATGCTCTAATATTTGGATGGTTTAGGAAAACTGGCACATTTACAAACATGTGGGCTCATATAATCTATAAGTGGTAACCATTCTTATCAGATTTTTGAAACAATCATCAACACCTTTTAAAAGCACATGGCTTTTGATCTATCAATTTTATTTTCATGAGTTTCTGATTAAAGAGTATGGACATAAGTTTAGTTTTGCAGGGTTAGTTTTGCAGGGATCCAGTAAAATATTAAGATTATGAAAAATTATTAAAAATCAAATGTCTAAACGGGAATTTATTATAAATAAACTATGATATATCCTCCACACAATGAAAGTCTATGCAACCATTACTAGCAGCAGTAATATGTCATACCCTGTTGATACATTAATTTTTTTGAAAGGCAATTTGAAAATAACTGAAAATTTAAACATTCAACCTGGCAATTGCACTTTGAGGAATTTATTCTACAGATTTATACACATGCTTAGATATCTGTACAAGAATGTTTAGTGCCATCATGCTTATAATACCTAAGGGTTGTACACTAAAACTAAAAACAATTGCACACTACACAGCTGTTAAATAAAAGGAGAGATACTACACAGCTGTTTTTTTTTTTTTGGCCTCACGGCTTGCAGGATCTTAGTTCCAGGGATCGAACCCAGGACCCCAGCAGTGGAAGCGTGGAGTCTTAACTACTGGATCACCAGGGAACTCCCTACAAAGCTGTTCTAATGAATGAGGAAGACCTGTAAGTGTACTCATACTGCAAGATGTCTAGACGTTCCATAAATTTTTTAAAAGTTTTTGTAACACTATATTCTCATTATTTGTTAAAATATAAATGTTGTATGTACATTCACAGATTTCTAGTAAAATTTAAAATTCTATAACAATATATCTGGGAAATGATATGGGTTACTTTTACCTTGTACCCTCACATACTACTCGAATTTTTTTATAACCATGATTTTTGTATTGCTTTTATAATTTTTTAAAAAGTTTTAACAACCAGGTGTCACTTTCTCCAGGTATTTCTATACCTATGCTTTCCTCACAGAAGTCTTGCTTAATAAGTAGCATCTTATTAAATAACAAATAAATAATGAAACACGCTTTTCACCTTCCCATTTGCATCTGCTATATTCAATACCCTGAAAAGTAACCTGGGTCTTAATCATTAATTCTAAATATCATGCACATCTGATGTTTTAAGTGTTACATTAACTGTACCTGAGTGTATTTATTAGCAAACTACTAAAAACCAAATAATACTCCATCCATAAAAGTTAATGACTAAATCAAGGTAAATCTAAACAATGTAGTATTACACAGCCATTTTTTTAAAAATTAGGAAGATCTCTATGAACTGCTAGGGAATGATTTTCAGTCTATACTGTTCAATGAAAAAAAAGCAAAGTGAAAAGGAGTATAAATAGCATGGCACTTTTAAGAAAGAAGGGGATAGAGAAGGGTGTGTGCGTGCACACACATACACCAAGCTTATTTTTGCAAAAACAAACATAAGAAGAAAAAACTGAAAACTAATGAAAATGTTTACCTATGGGTACAGGTAAGAAAGGAGTTTCTTAGGGAAGAGTATATTTTTTTGTTTCATTTTGACTTGTGAACGATACAACTATTTTACATATTCAAAAAATAAAATTAAAGGAAAATGTCAGGAGAAAACAAAAAAAACTGAACTGTATTACAAATTCATAACATAAATATGTTAAAAAAATTAATTCAAGTAACCTTTGAACATGGTACTCTGTACATCCTTAGTGAAATATATTCTAAGATAAAAGAGCTGGAAAAGATCTTATTTAGTAGACATACTGTTGGAAGTGGCATTAATATAATAATTCTGAAACTACTGGTATGTATAGCTGGTTAGAAAACATGAATAGATATAATGTTTTGGAGACAAGGGTTCTCACACTGGGAGAAGAGATACATAAATATGTAATGGAGGAAGATAAGGAAGAACCCTAGGAGATACTGAATTTGAACTGGAGATATCAATATAAATTTAAGACTTAAAATGTCTGTCTATTGAAAGTGCAAAGTAGCAAAAGGATCCAGTTCTTGGCTTCAAAATACCCTTCTCTAATGAAAAAAATCAGGCTCTTTGGAGAAATGGGTAATACCAGATCTGGGGCAGAACCTAAAACTGTAATACACAGTTCTACCACAAAACAAGGAAGTATTCAAAGCATTAGGGGGACATATCAGAAAGACACAAGAGCAGGTTTGAGAAGGTTCCCCCCTAGCTAAATATAGGACAATTTGAGTATGAAAAAAAATAATGATGAGGTATAACAGGGGTCCCCAACTCCCAGCCACAGACCATTAGCAGTCCAAGGCCTGTCAGGAACCGGGCCACACAGCAGGAGGTGAGCGGCAGGCAAGCGAGCGAAGCTTCATCTGTATTTAGTCACTCCCCATCGCTCGCATTACCACCTGAGCTCTGCCTCCTGTCAGATCAGCAGCAGCATTAGCTTCTCATAGGAGTGCGAACCCTACTGTGAACTGCGCATGCGAGGGATCTAAGAATTGCGTGCTCCTTATGAGAATCTAATGCCTGATGATCTGAGGTGGAGCTGAGGCGCTGATGGTAGCTCTGGGGAGTGGCTGCAAATACAGATTATCATTAGCAGAGAGGTTTGACTGCACAGACACCACAATAAATCAACTGCTTGCAGACTCATATCAAAACCCTATCAGTGCGTGGCAAGTGACAATGAAGCTGCATCTTACAGAGTAGACTGGACATAAGCAACACACTTCAGATGTCACTGTCTCCCATCACCCCCAGATGGGACCATCTAGCTGCAAGAAAACAAGCTCTGGGCTCCCACTGATTCTGCATTATGGTGAGCTGTATAATTATTTCATTATATATTACAGTGTAATAATAATAGAAATAAAGTGCACAACAAATGTAATGTGCTTGAATCAGCCCAAAACCATCCCATCCCCACCCCGCGGAGGAAAAACTGTCTTCCATGAAACCGGTCCCTGGTGCCAAAAAGGTTGGGGACCGCTGATGTACAATATACTGAACAAAAAAGAATGAGTCTATAGTGATATAAAAAAAGGGGAGAGGGCAAGAGGGAACCACCTCATTATAATAAAAGAATACCTACTAATAAACATAAAAGGTATGACAGAATTTTTAAAATCACCATTTTGCAATCATTAATTTAATAACTGAGGCAGGTAAGGATCATCAAGGGATAAAAAACACTGGGTCAAAGAGTACTGGGGAGTAGGATGTTCACATGATCTCGAAGTATTACCCCACAGATTACTCAATAATCACAAAGAGAGAAAGGCACCAATATATGGAGAGACAACCAGACATAACTTTAAACACATGATTAAACCTAATAATATCAGCAAGAATGGAATTGATATTACATGACTTTTGATGTGATTGCACCAGAATATACAAAACATCCTCTACACCTTTTCTTGCCAAAAATCTTTGACCTGAATCTAGTCATGAGGAAACAGACAAATCTAGATTATGGAATATACTCTCAGACAAGCCTGAATTCTTAAAAAATATCAATGTCATAAAAGACAAATGGTATAGGGACACTGTTCTAGATCAAAGCAGACCAAGAACACAACAATAATCATTAATGTGTGATCTCTGACTACCGGGGATCAAGCAATTTTAAAGGTTATACAGGGCTTCCCTGGTGGCGCAGTGGTTAAGAATCCGCCTGCCAATGCAGGGGACACGGGTTCAAGCCCTGGTCCGGGAAGATCCCACATGCCGCAGAGCAACTAATCCCGTGCGCCACAACTACTGAGACTGCGCTCTAGAGCCCACAAGCCACAACTACTGAGCCCGCGTGCCACAACTATTGAGCCCGCGTGCCACAACTACTGCGCCCGCGTGCCACAACTACTGAAGCTCGTGTGCCTAGAGCCCGTGCTCCACAACGAGAGAAGCCACCGCAATGAGAAGCCTGCGCACCGCAACGAAGAGTAGCCCCCTCTCGCCGCAACTAGAGAAAGCCCACGCGCAGCAACGGAGACCCAATACAGCCAAAAATAAATAAATAAGATAAATAAATTTATAAAAAAAAAAAAGAAAGCAAAAGCAAAAATACATGTGGGACAATTTGAATGTGGACTAAAACTATATACGAGCATGAATATTATCATATCAATATAAAATTCCTTAGATGTCATAATGGTATTACGGTTATACAGAAGAATGTACTTGTTAATAAGAGAGACATGCTAAAGTATTTAGAGTGAAATGTCATAATGCCTGCAACTGACTTCCAAATGGCTGGGGTGGGGAGGAGAAGGCATATAAATGGGGGAGATAAAGATAGCAAAATATTTAAGGATATATATGTATTCATTTTTCTGTTCTTTCAACTCTTCTATAAGTTTGAACTTTTTCCAAAAAAGAAGCTGGGGGAGGAAAGATTAAAAATAAAAACGACCATACTGTATACGTTTAATACAGATAATATTTTACAATCTTCAAATACATTATTGCAAAAGTACTTACCTTAGTTGAGGTTGTAAGCAAGAAAGCCCTTTGTAGATTCTCCTTTTCAGCCAAACAGAACTGCAGTCTGCTAATCTCTTCTTTGAAATGAGTAATCATGTTTTCTTTGTTCCCATCTAAATTCTTTAAAGTCTGGACCTCTGACACAAGCTTGGTATTTTCTATTTCTGTATTCTTCAAATGTACCTGAAACAATGCTTGAAAATGTCAAGAATATTCTTTCTAACTCTATAACCTAAGTTACTCAAAGTTTAAAATATTACTATTTATCTCTAACCCAAATATGATCCAAGAGAAGGGAAGACTCACTAGACGAGAAGTCAGGAGACCCAAATTCTGCCAAATGACTAGCCAAGTACGTGGGAGCAGAACACAGCTTTTCTGAGTTTTGTTGTTGTTGTGTTAGTTTTCCAAAGAGATTAATTCTAAGGTCTAACACTACTTGATCTCTGAAGTCTTTTCCTTTGATGATTTTAAGTTAGTTCTCTTTAAAATTACAAATGAACTTAGTTGTTCTTTTGCGGAAACATTATGTTACAGGCATATTCATATATAAAGGCATGACCAGATTCTGGAAAACTAAAGGAATACATTCAAGAACATCTTAAGCAATTCAACTTTTTGCTTATGAAAAAATACTATGTCATTTACTTCCTGTGTGCCTAAAAATATATTTGTTGATTAATTAACCCAACTATATTGATTTTTCCAGGAACTTTGGCTGCTGTTGTTCATAGCATATATACAAATCAAATTCCATAACTGAAATTATAAAGAGTACAAGTATCTGGTTTCCACTATAAAGAGTATCTTGCTTTGGTTAAGAGCATCAAAGAGAAATGAATTAACATACTTCTTGCACTTTACTCTTTAAATGTATGGAATGCTGAAGACTAATTCCTGTTCACAAGGATAGACTATAACTCCAGACAATCTAAAGGCATCAGCAGCCAAGGCCTTTGCAGCATCACTTTAAAAACACTACCCAATTTTCATAATCATCAGCTCATGAAAGCATTTTTTACCAACCCCTCTAAATTCTGTTAGGCCAGGGATGGGTCACATGATCCAACAGGGGTTACAGGAGAGAGGCAAAGGAAACTATTTGGTTACTCATGAGAACAATTTGAAAGGGAAAGTGTTTCTGAGATTAACAGTATAGTAGGTCTTATCACACTTGGTAAGTGGAATCTCCTTGCCAAAAAAACACGCAACAAAAATCCCTAGGGAAGTTTTACTTCCAATTTTCGGGATACATGCATATAAATGAAATACTGTTCAGGACAGTGGGAGGTTGGGAGAGAGTGTATTCAAATGGAAATTTCAGAGTCACTTTGATCCCAACTGCTAATTCTTACAGAAAACAGGCGATATTAGCACACTGTAAAAGAATAAACCCCCAAGACACCTCGTTCTTTCCCTTCCTCCCTCCCAAGTCTTATGCAAAGGACTCGTCACTCAGGTGTACAACAGAGACACACAAAATCTTTGCAGAAAGTAAGAAAAAAGGAATATAAGGAATAAATAATTTAGAGCAGTAAAAGAAAAATAAATTCTGGATTTACCCTAAAATGTACTTGTCAACCCTCTACAAAACATTGGAAGTACTGTTTCTCAGGATAGAAGAGAGAAAAGAAAGGCAGGATGGAAAGGTGACAGCTTCAGGGAAAAGTTTTCCTCTTTCCAAAATAAGTCATTCTAATTATCATTACACCTCTCAAGCATCAAACCAGGTAAGTAAAGTAAGTAAACGAGGTCCTGGTTTACTTAGGACCTTCTTAAACCCTTCCCGATACTAACTAGTATACCTTCAGAATTCATTTTATTTAATTTATTATTGAATTAAAATGACTGAAAACATAGACATTCTATTTACCTAATTATCTCTCACTGTTCTAACAGAGAAACAACATGGAAAGTACTTAATTATCCACAGAGAAATAATGCCCAGGCCTTTTCCTGGCACAAAACTGAAACATTATCACTGCAATTCATAGTAACATTAAATAAAAAATTATTACAGATGCAAAATCTTCATTTAGTTAAAAAATCCTTTATAACTTTAAAAAACTGCATTTGGAAGTAGTTTTCAAAACAAACAAAAACAAAACAAAGACACTGTATCCAACTGTATCAATTCTTTCTCTAGATATCTGTATTACTTCCTTTTTTCACAAAATCTTGTTCAAAAACCAAACATTATACCTGGGCACTTTTCCTTAGAATCAAACCATAAAATCATCCACCAGTGAGTCTTCACTATTTTCCTTCCTATTCTGGGGGAGACACACACACACACACACACAGACTCACGCTCTGGGGATGGTTGTTCCAAGAAACAGAATGGGTATAACCCATGACATGCAAAATGTTCCTATCTATGCTCTGCAATGAGGTGCACAGTGGACTCAAATTTTTTTATTTTAAAGACAAAAAATTTTAAAGACTAAAGAAACATTAACCATCCCCCAAAATAAGAAGGAAATTACTGTAGCTTTGTGGTACGGTTTGAAATAAGGGAGCATGACACCTCCAGCTTTGTTCTTCTCAAGATTGTTTTGGCTATTCAGGGTCTGTTGTGTTTCCATACAGATTTTAGAATCATTTGTTCTAGTTCTGTGAAAAACACCATAGATATTTTAATAGGGATGCACTGAATCTGTAGATTGCCTTGGGTAGTATGGTCATTTTAACAACGTATATTCTTCCAATCCATAAGCACAGCATATCTTTCCATTTGTTTGTGTCATCTTTAATTTCTTTCATCAATGTCTCATAGTTTTCCCACTACAGGGCTTTTAACTCCTTAGATTTTTTCCTATTTTATTCTTTTTGATTGTAAATGGGATTGTTTTCTTAATTTCTCTTTCCGAGAGTTTGCTGTTAGTATATAGAAATGCAACAGATTTCTGTATATTAATTTTGTACCTTGCAACTTAACCAAACTCATTGAGGAATAGTAGTTTTTTGGTGGCATCTTTAGGATTTTCTGTATATAGTATCATGTCATCTGCAAACAGTGACAGTTCTACTACTTCCTTTCCAATTTGGATTCCTTTTCTTTCTTTTTCTTGTCTGACTGCTGTGACTAGGACTTCCAATACTATGTGGAATAAACGTAGTCAGAGTGCGCATCCTTGTCTTGTTTCTGATCTTAGAGGAAGTGCTTTCAAGCTTTTCTCCATTGAGTATGTTACGATGTTAGCTGTGGGCTTGTCATATATGGCTTTTATTATGTTGAGGTATGTTCTCTCTATACGCACTTGAGGTTTTATCACAAATGAATGCTGAATTTTGTCAAAAGCTTTTTCTGCATCTACTGAGATGATCATATGATCTTTATCCTTCAATTTTTTAATGCAGTATATCACATTAACTATACTTTGTATATTACAAAGCTACAGTAATCAAAACAGTATGGTACTGCACAAAAACAGACACATAGGACTTCCCTCGTGGTCCAGTAGTTAAGACTCCAGCTTCCACTGCAGGGAGCATGGGTTCGATTCCTGGTCAGGGAAATAAGATCCCACATGCCTCGAGGCACACCGCCCCACCCCCCCAAAAAAAAAACTTTGGGACTTCCCTGGTGGTACAGTGGTTAAGAATCCACCTGCCAATGCAGGGGACACGGGTTAGATCCCTGGTCCAGGAAGATCCCACATGCCGCGGAGCAACTGAGCCCGTGCACCACAACTACTGAGCCTGTGGTCTAGAGCCCGTGTGCCACGACTACTGAAGCCCACGCACCTAGAGCCTGTGCTCTGCAACAAGAGAAGCCACCACAATGAGAAGCCCGCACACCGCAACAAAGACCCAAAGCAGCCAAAAATTAAAAAAAAAAAAAAAAAAAAGACAGACACATAGATCAATGGACAGAACAGAAAGCCCAGAAATGAACCCACACTTATATAAGCAATTTATCTATGACAAAGGAGGCAAGAACATTACAACAGGAAAAAGACAACCTCTTCAATAAATGGTATTGGGAAAACTGGACAGCTACATGCAAAATCAACAAACTGAACTACTTTATCACACCATATATAAACTCAAAATGGATTAAAGACTTAAATGTAAAACCTGAAACCATAAAACTTCTAGAAGAAAACATAGGCAGTACGCTTTTTGACATCAGTCTTAGCAATATTTTTTTGGATGTGTCTCCTCAGGCAAGGGAATCAAAAGCAAAAATAAAACAAATGGGACTACATCAATCTAAAAAGCTTTTGCCCAGCAAAAGAAACTGTCAACAAAATGAAAAGGGCACCTACTGCATGGGAGAAGATATTTGCAAGTGATATATCCAACCAACATGGAGTTAATATCTAAAATATACAAAGAACTCATACGACTCAACATCAAAAACACAAGCCCAATTAAAAAATGGGCAGAGAACCTGAACAGACATTTCTCCAAAGAAGACACACAGATGATCAACAGGCAAATGAAAAGGTGTTCAACATCACTAATCATCAGGAAAATAGAAATCAAATACCACCTCAATGAGATATCACCTGACACCTGTCAGAATGGCTACTATCAAAAAGACAACAAATAACAAGTGTTGGCAAGAATGTGGAGAAAAGGGAACCCCCCCCTGCACTGTTAGTGGGAATGTAAATTGGTGCAGTCACTATGGAAAACAGTATGGAGGTTCCTCAAAAATTTAAAAATAGGGACTTCCCTGATGGTCCAGTGGTTAAGACTCTGTGCTCCCAATGCAGGGAGCACAGGGTTGATCCCTGGTTGGGGAACTAAGATGCCGCACAGTGCGTCCTTAAAAAAAAAAAAAAGTTAAAAATAGAACCATATGATCCAGCAATTCCATTCCTGGGTATTTCTCTGAAGAAAACAAAACACTAATTTGAGAAGCTATAAGCACCCCTATGTTGCAGCATTACCTACAATAGCCAAGATATGGAAGCAACCTAAGTGCCCATCAATTTTTTTTTAAATTAGAGTATAGTTGCTTTACAATATTGTGTTAGTTTATATTGTACAGCAAAGTGAATCAGCTATACGTATACAATTATCCCCTCTTTTTTGGATTTCCTTCTCATTTAGGTCACCACAGAGCATTGAGTTCCCTGTGCTATACAGTAGGTTCTCATTAGTTATCTATTTTATACATAGTGTCAATAGTGTATATATGTCAATCCCAATATCCCAATTCATCCCGCCTCATGCCCATCAATAGATGAATGGATAAAGGAGACGTGGTGTGTACATACATACACATAAACAAACACACACACACACACACACACACACACACACACTGGACTATTACTCAGCCATAAAAAAGAAAAACCTTGCCATCTGCAACAACATGGACAGACCTAGATGGTATTATGCTAAGTGAAATAAGTCAAAGATAAATATCATATTATTTCACTTACATGTGGAATCTAAAAAACAAAACAAATGAACAAACATAAAAAAGAAACAGAGTCACAGATGAAGAGAACAAACAAGTGGTTGCTGGATTGCGGGGGGAGGATGAGAGAAACAGGAGAGGAAGATTAAGAGGTACAAATTTCTAGTTACAAAATAAAATCAGTCACAGGTATGAAGTGTACAGCATGGGGAATATAGTCAATAATTATGTAATACCTTTGTATAGTGACAGGTGGTAACTAGGCTTACTGTGGTGATCATTTTGAAATGTATAGAAATATCAAATCACTATGCTGTGCACCAGAAACTAAATTCAGTTGTGTGTAGGTCAACTAAACTTCACAAACAAACTCGTGAAAAAAGAGATCAGATTTGTGGTTACCTGAGTGAGGCAGAGGGTGGGTGGGAGGGGGGAATTATGAAAGTAATCAAAAGGTACAAACTTCCAGTTCTAAGATAAGTAAGTACTAGGGATGTAATGTACAGCATGATAACTAAAATTAACACTGCTGTATGTTATATATTGATATGAAAGTTATTAAGAGAGTAAATCCTTAGAGTTCTCATTACAAGGAAAAAAAATCTTTTAGTTTATATCTATATGAGATGATGAATGTTCACTAAACTTACTGTGGTCATCATTCCATGCCGTATACAAGTCAAATCATTATGCTGTACACTAGAAACTTACACAATGCTACATGTCAATTATATCTCAATAAAAATGGAAGAAAAAAGAGGTGATCCTCAGAACAGATTTGGAATTTCGTACTTGGGTACCCAATGTTGGTATCTAGCTTATCAATGTATATAAATAAATGAATAGTTATTTTTTAAACACAAGGAGGAAAAAACCCACTGGTAATACAATAAATCATATTTTAGTTTCTTAGTGCAAATTGAGACTCTCAAATACTGAATATATGCAGAGTTTTATGTTTTACCTTTAATATATACCATATTATCAATATATAAATGAGTACTGTCCTTTTCTAATCTAACAAAGAGATTGAATCTATCCAAATAATACTGACTTAGCTCAGACTGTTCTTGAAATTCCTCATCTGGAACTTCCTTCAGGAACTGCTATGAGCCACTTAAAATAACTAAGTCCCAATACGCATCCACAACATTATTGACAACTAAAGCTCACTACCCTACTTCAGAGTCACTTAAAAAGGAAAGGAGGAAAAACTTCAAAAGGTGAAGATTTGTCAACAGGATCTTTTTTAAAATGACAGTCTCCGAATATTATTCCAAAAGGCAAACTCCAAAACATGATCATCACTGAAGTAAATTAATGCTCTCCTTAAGGTTTATATATTCTTAAAAGGGGAAAATAATTAGTTGCACAAATTCTGATAAACAGGTATCTTGTTACCATTACAACTCTTTGACTTATTATACATTACCTGCTAAGTATCTAAAACACCAGCAATTTAATTCCCTGAAAACTAACTTTTAGGGACTATACACAATGAGGTAGCTTTAAAATATACTCCCAAAACCTTTGATTCTCCTCTCTTAAAGAAGTGGAGCCTAATTCCCTTCTCCTGTGTATCAGCTGGAGTGACTTGCTTCTAATTAACAAGATAAAGAAGAAGCATCAGCGTACAACTTGGAGACCAGGTCATAAAATGCACTGACTTCCTCCTTGCTCTCTCTTGTATAGCTCACTCTGAGGGAAGCTGGCTGCCATATTGTGAGAACATCCAAGCAGCCACTAAGAGGCAACATTCCAAGAAACTGAAGGGCCTCCTGCCAAAAGTCATGTGAGTGAGCCACTTTGACAGCAGGTTCTCTAGTTCTAATTGAGCCTTTAGCTGACTGCAGCCCTTGCCAACATCCTGACTGCAACTACACAAGAGACCCTAAGCAAGAACCACTCAGCTAAGCTGCTCCCAAATTCCTGACCACTAAGTTTTAGGGTAACATGTTACACAGCAAAAGATAACTAATAAAAATGTAAAGAATAAATTACCTTATAAAGTTCCTTCTCATCCTTTTCTGTCTTCAATTGACATTCAAGCTGTTCTCTTTCATATTGTGCCTTTCTGAGTTTGTCCTTTAAACTGAGTTAAAGTCAAATAACGTTAACAATAACTTTTAACATAAGTCAAAAACAACTTTCTAATAACAGTTTTAAAACACGAAGATACTTTTTTAAAGCATCGGGAATACCTGTCTAATTCAGTTTCTTTTTCAATCGCTTTATGTGTGACTGACACAATATCTTCCTCAAGCTGGAGGGCTTTGGATGTAGCATCATTGTATCTCTTCTTAAATTCTTCATTTTCCATTTTTAAACTTTGTGAGACTTCAAAAAGAACCTTACAAACAATAACAAAATATTTTGAGAAACACAGAAACATAATTAGAAATACAAATTTGTATATCTCTAAGAAATCTATTTATGCTTAAAAGTTTAATCCCACATTTGTCCCCTCCAAAGTTTATAAGATTAAAAACTAAACCTGAAATGGTAACATACATTAAACTTTTCAAATACTAAATTAAACAATTATTAACTTTTTTCCAGGACTTTTCACACACTGCTGATTTCACTAACTTCCCCACCAGAGGGCAGGCAACTGAAGTGAGGAAAAAATTTAAAAATTAGTCACTTTGCTTTTTACATCTCGCTTTCCAATGTTACCTCAATGACAAAACAGGTTTCATGATACTAAACAAAGTTAACACCAACTTCTTCTAGCATAAATCACTAAGTGCCACTGATAATTATACCAAAGCACTAAGTTAAGATATATGCCTAAAGCCATGTTCCTAAAGCTCCTGTCACTGTGATTCAAGAGGGCGGAACAAATATTTAAAGACACTGACATGAATATGAAAGAGGTAGTAAATGTGATGAATTTCATTTTAAAATAGAATAGTCTACTTTAAACAGATAATTTAAAATTTTTTATCACATCAATTAAGACAATTAAGTAACTTATGAGAATCTGATCAAGCCTCTCCCTAAGCCTGTTTTATAATTTGTAAAATGGAGATAATAAGCCCTTTTCTGCCTCGTTTATAAAATTATGAGAACCAAATATAACAGCGCATTTGGAGGTTTCCCCATACTTATGGGAAACTATACATCAAAAGAACTGATAAATTAAGACAAATTGTGTTTGTTAAAAAAATAATTTTAAAATTTAAAAATTTTAAAAGTCCCGGGTGGTACTAATGAAAGTACCACCTGGGACTTCCCTGGCGGTCCAGTGGTTAAGACTCCGCGCTTCTGCCTTTCCTTGTGGCGCAGTGGTTAAGAATTCCCCTGCCAATGCAGAGGACACGGGTTCGAGCCCTGGTCTGGGAAGATCCCACATGCCATGGAGCAACTAAGCCCATCTGTCTCAACTACTGAGCCTGCGCTCTAGAGCCCGTACTCCGCAAGAAGAGAAGCCACCACAATGAGAAGTCCGCACACTGCGATGAAGACTAGCCCCCGCTCGCTGCAACTAGAGAAAGCCAGAGCACAGCAACAAGACCCAACGTGGCCATAAATAAATAAACAAATAAATAAATAAAGACTCTGCGCTTTCACTGCAGGGAGCACGGGTTCGATCCCTGGTCAGGGAACTAGGATCCCGCATGCCCTGTGGCACAGCCAAAAAAAAAAAAAAAAAGTACCACCCATCAACCCAGCAATGAAAACTAAAGAAAATCACCATTCTGCCAATTTAAATGTATCAAATGTTACAAAGTATTTATAAGCCACTTTGATTTTCATAAAGTAACAGCCAAATTTTTTACTTATAGGTAGAATATCACTTTAAATATCTTGCTAGAATATGAAAATTACTAAACTGCATCTAAGAACAACATAATTCATTAAGAAGCTTATCACAATAGAGGTCAGATACACTCTATTGGTTTTATTTTTGCTCAAAACAACTGTTTGCCGTACTGAATTTGCAACATAAACCAAAGACTGTTATGCAAAACTAAATGCTTTTCTGATTTTAATTCTACACAACACCAGAGAAAGCAGGTGATATTTATTTACTCCCTCTGCCATAATTGTTGTCACTATCCAATGATCCTTTAATATTTGACACATTTTCAGTATTTGTCTTGCTGATTTATAAGGTCAGAGAGGTTTCTAAATAGTTTTTTACTTTTTTTTTTTAATTTTTATTTTTACCAAATGCTCTCTTGGTACTGTGAGTAGGCTACAGATTTAATCCAGGTATTTCTTCCTAGGAAAAAGATTAGATTGCCTAGAGGCAAAAACTAGTTTCTGATTCTTCAATTAATGAAGTTCTATAGTGGGTAAATAGCATTCTAAAGAAAAGGTATAGGAGAATAACTAGAAAAGATTCATAAGCAACTAAACACAAAACATAAACTAACTGCTTTATCTATGAGTCAGTTAACCCTATAGTGAGTCACAAATTAATTCTAACTATACTTGAGAGTCTCGGAATCTTTTCTTGGTACCTATAAAAGCAACCAATAGCTTCTCAGCATCCAAGCCCACTGCAAAAGGCATGAAAATACTAAAGTGGGGATTATTCTTCAGGCCTGTAGCACTCATGTCTGAGTGAAGGATAACCATCTTCAATGTGTCTAAGTTTTCCTTAGCATGAAAATGACATCAAAGCCCTTAGTGTACATACAAATAACTAAGAGCCATGTTTTCTTTAAAAAAATAATAATAACATTTTTAAAACAGTAAAATCTACAACACAGTCTTTGAAAAACACTTGAAATTTGGAATAAATATTCATTTGGTCAGTATTTGCAAGCTATGTCAAAAGGGCACCATAATTCTAATATCAAAACAGAGAAAAACTTAAAGAGATGAGTAAGTCAGCTACACTGTGCACCAAGATAAGAACAGTAACAAAAGTGGGGGCAAAAGGAGATTAAGAGATTTGGGCATTTCAGATTCATGCAGCAGACTTCGCCCCCTCCTCCTAAATTGAAGGATCACGTCACCATGACCCACTATTACCAACTCCCCCAAGTCATACCCTCAAATATGAACAACCAGATAAAAAGACTGTGAATCATCTATGTGACTAAACATGCACTAAAAATATCTTAACACATTTATTCCTATGTTAAATAAACACAAAATTAACTCTGACTGCAAATGAATATATGTAAAGAAATCAGACAATTATCTAGAAAAAAGTATGATGATATTCTGGATTCAAACATATACAGCAATAAAATTTAGTAAATTAGTACCTGAATACTCTAAATGGCAAATCATTGGCAAAAGGATTATGTCATTTATGGAAATTGCTAATAGATTTTAAAATAAATCTTACTCATTTGAGGTAATCTGGCTTTTCTCAAACACTGTGCTTCTTGAAATCAACTATAATACCAAGCTATGTAGATAGTTATAGAAAATATAAATATATCTTCTCTGGTTCCTAGAAATACACCAAACAAAAATATAACTGACAACAATGTACTATAATAAACTATCTTCATGGCATTAAAATAATGTGCTAAAAGGCAAAATAAATAACAATAATAACTAGGGAATTAACTGTTTCATTAACATTGCTCCCATAAAAACAACCTGTTTAAGTTTCAGTTAGTTTTTTTTTTAAATATGTATTTATTTATTTGGTTGCATCGGGTCTTAGTTGCAGCAGGTGGGCTCCTTTGTTGCAGCTCGCCAGCTCCTTAGTTGTGGCATGCGAACTCTTACTTGCAGCATGCATGTGAGACCTAGTTCCCGGAAAAGGGATCGAACCCAGGCCCCCTGTGTTGGGAGCACCGAGTCTAAACCACTGCGCCACCTGGGAAGTCCCTCAGTTACAGTTTTTGTTTGTTTTTTACTTGTAAACTTTTTATTTGTAAACTAACCTGACAGAAACCATAACTTACTTTTTTAGCATATTTCAATTTGCAGTACTTTAGGTCTCTGAATTTAAACAAATATTCATATAACCTCTTCGGTAATAAACTTCAAATTTATCTTAAGAAAACCTTATACTTTTATTCAAGCAACAACGGCAAAAAATTGCACTAAGAACATTTCCATGAAGGGACTTCCCTCATGGCCCAGTGGGTAAAACTCCGCATTCCCAATGCAGGGGGCCTGGGTTCGATCCCTGGTTGGGGAACTAGATCCCGCATGCATGTTGCAACTAAGAGGATGCATGCCACAACTAAGACCCGGCTCAGCCAAAATAAATAAATTTTTAAAAAAGAAAAAAAAGAAAATTTCCATGGAGAATATTGTCCATATTCCAAGAGAGCAAAGTTTAAATACAATAAAATGTAATAAGAGCCACTTCTACTATCAAAAGTCTGCTATGAGCAAAGACACTTAAATTCTACCTTTGTGAAACCATAAACAAAACGGAAAGACAGGACTTCCCTGGTGGTCCAGTGGTTAAGAATCCACCTTCCAATTCAGGGGACATGGGTTCGACCCCTGGTCGGGGAACTAAAATCCCACACGCCATGGGGCCACTAAGCCCGCACGCCATAACTAGAGACTAGAGAAGCCTGCACACCATGACTAGAGAAACCCATGCGCCACAACTAGAGAAGCCCGCACACCGCAATGAAGAGCCTGCACACCTCAATGAAGACCCAGCACACGCACACACACACACACACACACACACAAAAACAAAACACGAAAAGGCAACCCATAGAATGGGAAAAAATATTTGCAAACGATGCAACCAACAAGGGATTAATCTCCAAAATATACAGACAGCTCATGTAGCTCAGTATCAAAAAAAACAACCAAATCAAAAACTAGGAAGGGAATTCCCTGGTGGTCCAGTGGTTAGGATTCCATCCTTTCACTGCCAAGGGCCCAGGTTTGATCCCTGTTCAGGGAACTAAGATCCTACAAGCCAAACTGCACAGCCAAAAAAAAGACAGAAGACCTAAATAGACATTTCTCCAAAGAAGACATACAGATGGCCAAAAAGCACATGAAAAGATGCTCAATATCACTAATTATTAGAGAAATGCAAATCAAAAGTACAGTGAGGTATCACCTCACATCAGTCAGAATGGCCATCATCAAAAAGTCTACAAATAACAAATGCTGGAGAGGGTGTGGAGAAAAGGGAACCCTCCTACACTGCTGGTGGGAATGTAAACTCGTACAGCCACTATGAAGAACAGTATGGGGGTTCCTTAAAAAACTGAAAATAGAACTACCATATGATCCAGCAATCCCATTCCGGGGCATATATCTAGAGAAAACCATAATTCGAAAAGATATATGCACCCCAATGTTCAATGCAGCACTATTTACAATAGCCAAGACATGGAAGCAACCTAAATGTCCACTAATGGAGGAATGGATAAAGAAGATGTGGTATATATATATATACACACACATACATACATACAATGGAATATTACTCAGGCATAAAAAAGAATGAAATAATGACATTTGCAGCAACATAGACAGACTTAGAGATTATCATACTAAGTGAAGTCAGAAAAAGAAAAATATTATATAATATCACTTATATGTGGAATCTAAAAAAATGACACAAATGAACTTATTTACAAAACAGAAACAGACTCACAGATTTCAGAAACAAACTTATGGGGACATCCCGGGTGGCGCAGTGGTTAAGAATCCATCTGCCAATGCAGGGGACACGGGTTCGAGCCCTGGTCCGGGAAGATCCCACATGCCGTGGAGCAACTAAGCCCGTGCGCCACAACTACTGAGCCTGCGCTCTAGAGCCTGCAAGCCACAACTACTGAGCCCGCGCGCCACAGCTACTGAGCCTGTGCTCTAGAGCCTGCGAGCCACAACTACCGAGCCCGCGCACCACAACTACTGAAGCCCACGCGCCTAGAACCTGTGCTCCACAACAAGAGAAGCCACCGCAAGGAGAAGCCCACGCACCGCAACAAAGAATAGCCCCCGCTTGCCGCAACTAGAAAAAGCCCGCGTGCAGCAACGAAGACCCAACACAGTCAAAAATAAATAAATAAATAAAATTTTTAAAAAAAAACAAAAAACTTATGGTTACCAAAGGGGAAATGTTGGAAGGATAAATTAGGAGTTTGGGATTAACATATACAGGATTAACATATACACACTACTATATATAAAATAGATAATCAACAACGACCTACTGAAGACCACAGGGAACTCTACTCAATATTCTGTAATAACCTATATGGGATAAGAATCTGAAAAAGAATGTGTGTGTGTGTGTGTGTGTGTGTGTGTGTATATATATGTACAACTGAATCACTTTTCTGTACACCTGAAACTAACACAACATTGTAAATCAACTATACTCCAATATAAAATAAAAATTAAATATAAATAAATGGTTAAAAAAAATTCTAGCTTTACAAGAAAATTCCAGATCCAAAGGATTAAATTTTTTTGGTTGGAGTAGAAAAAGGAGAGGGAAGAAAGGCTACAATTATATCTACAAATGTCTAAATTATTTCCTGAACATGTACACATTCCACAGACAAGTAATTTTTAATGTTAGGTTTCACATACGTTTTTAAATAAGAAGAAAAAATTTAGGATGGTATAATTTTACTTATATTAAGTTGCTTTTTTAATTAAAATTGAATGATTTACGTTATACCAGATCAATGCAACAGAAAAGAGACCCAGCAATAAACCCATGCATATGTGTTCAATCAATCTATCAGTACAACAAAGGAACCAAGAATATACAATAGGAAAAGGGTACTCTCTTCAACAAATCGTCCTGGGAAAGCTGGACAGCCACATGCAAAAGAATGAAACTGGACCACCATCTTAAACCATACACAAAAATCAACTCAAATGAATAAAAGACTTAAATTTAAGACTTGAAACCATACAACTCCTAGGAGAGAACACAGGGGGTAATAAGCTCCTTGACCTTGGTCTTGGCAATGAATTTTTGGATTTGATACCAAAAGCAAAAATAAACAAGCAGGACTACATCAAACTAAAAAAGGTTCCGCACAGCAAAGGAAACCACCAACAAAATGAAAAAGCAACCTCTGAAATTGGAGAAAATGTTTGCAAATCAAATATCTGATAAGAGGTTAATATCCAAAATTATATTTAAAGAATTCACACACCTCAACAGCTGCCCCCCCCAATAAAAACCCCACAATCCAATTTAAAAATTGGCAGAGGAACTGAAAAGACATTTTCTTCCAAAGACAACATACGAATGGCCAACAGGCACATGAAAAGGTGCTCAAGGTACATGAAAAGGTGCTCAAAATCTGGGAAATGCAAATCAAAGCCACAATGCATATCAGCTCACACCTATCAGAATGGCTGTCATCAAAAAGACAAGGGATAGGACTTTCCTGGCAGCACAGTGGTTAAGAATCCGCCTGCCAATGCAGGGGACACGGGTTCGAGCCCTGCTCCGGGAAGATCCCACGTGCCGTGGAGCAACTAAGCCTGCGTGCCACAACTACTGAAGCCCGTGCTCCTCAACAAGAGAAGCCACCGCAATGAGAAGCATGTGCACCGCAAGGAAGAGTAGCTCCCACTCGCTGCAACTAGAGAAAGCCCACGAGCAGCAACAAAGACCCAGTGCAGCCCTAAATAAATAAATACATACATACATACATACATACATACATACATACATACAAGGGATAACAAAATACTGGTGAAGATGTGGAGAAAAGGGAACCCTTGTGCACTGTTGGTGGAAATGTAAACTGGTGCAGGCACCATGGAAAACAACACGGAACTAAAACTATACCATGTGATTCAGCAATCCCACTCCTGGGTATGTACCCAAAGGAAATGAAAACAGGATATGGAAGAGATTTATCTGCACTCTCATGTTCACTGCAGCATATGCACAACAATCAAGATAAAGAAACAACCTAAATGTATATCAGTGAGTGAATGGATACAGAAAATGTGGTATATAAATACAATGGAATACTATTCAGTCACGAGAAAGAAGAAAATCCTGCCATTTGCAACAACATGGATGGACCTTGAGAGCATTATGCTAAGTGAAATACGCCAGATAAATACTGCATGGTATCTACTCATATGCAGAATCTAAATAAAAAGTCAAACTCACAGAAAAAGAATAGAAAAGCGGGTGCCAGGGGCTGAGGGGTGGGGGGCAGGGAGGTTGATAATAGGGGACAAAGTTTTAGCTATAAGATGAATAAAGTCTGAGGATCTAATGTATAACATTGTGACTACAGTTAACAACACTATACTGTATGATTGAAATTTGCTAAGAGAACTTAAATGTTCTCTCTTTCTTTCCCTCTCTCTCTCTCTCTCTCTCACACTCTCTCTCACACACACACACACACACACACACACACACACACACACACACACAAGGATAAATAGGGGAATTCCCTGGCGGCCCAGTGGTTAGGACTCCGTGCTTCCACTGCAGGGGCCATGGGTTCGATCCCTGGTCTGGGAACTAACATCCCATAGGCCATGCAGTGCAGCCAAAAAAAAAAAAAAAAGGATAAATATGTAGTTGAAGATGTGTTAATTAATTAGATGGGAGGAATCCTTTCACAAGGATTCCTTTCACAATCCTTTCCTTTATACATATTCAAATCATCATTATGTACACTTTAAATATCCTACAATTTTGTCAATTATACCTGAAACTGAATGAAAAATACTCAATGCTACAAGTCTTGTGAAACAAACTATAAAAAATACTTCATGTACCTAGGGGCAGGACAGGAATAAAGACGCAGACATAGAGAATGGACTTGAGGACACGGGGAGGGGGAAGGGTAAGCTGGGACGAAGTAAGAGAGTAGCACTGACATATATACACTACCAAATATAAAATAGATAGCTAGTGGGAAGCAGCCGCACAGCACAGGGAGATCAGCTCAGTGCTTTGTGACCACCTAGAGGGGTGGGGTAGAGAGGGTGGGAGGGAGACGCAAGAGGGAGGGGATATGGGGATATATGTATACGTATAGCTGATTCACTTTGTTATACAGCAGAAACTAACACAACATTGTAAAGCAATTATACTCCAATAAAGATGTTAAAAAAAAATGCTTCATGTTACACCTCTGTATTAGTCTACACAAGATTATGAGCTAGTTCAAAGTATATAAATATATTTTAGAAACAAAAGATTATGAATTTCTGAAACTATTACTTAGCAAATCAGGTGCAAAATGAAAGTAATTGGCTTTAAAGAAACGTATTGCTAAATACATTAAATTATGCATTAAAATTAAGCCTTTGTGTCTTCTCAATAATAAACCGGTAAAAGAGAATTAGAAATTCAATGATATCCTAACTTCAAAATTGGTTTTTAGCAATTCTACACATTAGATATATATATATATATAAGCAATTGGGGCAATCCATACATTAAGCAGTTTAAATGCCTTAAACTACCTCTGTCCAAAACCAGGTATCCAACGCAAGGATAAATAAAGCCAAAAAAATAAAGATAGTTGAAGAGGTCCACACTAGCCAGAGCCACCATCATAATGAGAGATCTTTCATGTTCTCTCACTCCTAGACCTATGATAACTCCCAAATGCCTGGTAATGTCTCAAGGTACCCTACCTAGTTTGTGAAACTTAAGAACCAGAACAATATGAATATATACAATAGTTCATAACACGCTCCTCATATTGTTTAAGCAATATTGACTTAGTACCCACAAAAGAAATTGGTTTTAAAATATCTTGAAGTACATCTTAAGTTACCAATATTCAAGTTAAGAATATAATTTATGTTATGAAAAAAACTCAATTCATAGTTTAGGGACCAAAAAATCATAAACTAAACTAACTAGAAAACTTAACAGGATCACAGCACATTTTAGTTCTACTTGGAAAACAAGATTCAATACCATTCAATTTTCAATCTTCTAATTTCAAATATATATCTAGTTTTCAATCTTCTAATTTCAAATATATATCTAGCACTCCAAAACAAAAACAAGAACACATGGAATATACATACAACCTGCTAATTTTTACATAAGTCTAATAAATGTAAAGTTGGGGGTTAAAAAAAGACTAATACAATGGGATATTATGTGACATTAAAAAGAACAAACTGCTGACACATACTCTAAAATGGGTGAAGCTTGAAAACATTATAAGTGAAAGAAGCTAGTCACAAAAGGCCACATATTATTCCATTTGTATGCAATGTCCAAAATATGCAAATCCATAGAGACAGAAAACTTAGATTAGTGGTTGCCTGGGACTTGTGGGAAATAAAGAGTGACGACAAATAGGTACAAGATTTCTTTTGGGGCGGGGCTCCGGCCGTGATGAGCTTGGTGCTGAGGAACCTGCAGCGGACAGTGCCCCTGAGGCGGGCGGGCGCGGTTCCGCGAGAAGGTGCAGGTAATGCGGAGAGCCCTGTGGGTACAGAGGTTCGACCTGGGGGTCGTCTGTGTCAACAACAGAAAGATTCAGCCGATTAACAGAATCTACAGAGACAAAAATACCCCAACAGATGTGCTTTCCTTTCCATTTCATGAGGATCTGAAAGCAGGCAAAATTCCCCAGCCTGATTTTCCAGATGACTATAATTTAGGAGACATTTTCCTAGGAGTGGAGTATATCTTCCAGCACTGCAAAGAAAATGAAGACTACTATGACATCCTGACTGTGACTGCCACCCACGGGCTCCGTCACCTGCTGGGCTTCACACACAGCACGGAGGCCGAGTGGCAGAAGAGGTACCAGAAGGAGAAGCAGGTTCTCGAGGAGCTGAGCAGGCACAAAGGGACCAGGTTTCAGCCCCTGAGCAGGGGCCTCTTCTGACCGAAGAGCCACAGTGTGAATGGAAGGTGGACCACCCCCTCGGGCCCCAAGGATCAGGGGTCCCCCACGCTGAGGTCCCTGCTGGCCACTGCTGTCCTGTGGGACTGCGGAAGTGCCAGCCCTAGCAGGTGCTGAATTCTATGAGTGGAACCTGCCTCTTAAAACACTAGAGGGCTTCCCTGGTGGCGCAGTGGTTAAGAATCTGCCTGCCAGTGCAGGGGACACGGGTTCGAGCCCTGGTCTGGGAAGATCCCACATGCCGCAGAGCAACTAAGCCCGTGAGCCACAACTACTGAGCCTGCGCGTCTGGAGCCTGTGCTCCGCAACGGGAGAGGCCGCGACAGTGAGAGGCCCGCGCAACGCGATGAAGAGTGGCCCCCGCTTGCCGCAACTAGAGAAAGCCCTCACACAGAAACGAAGACCCAACACAGCCGAAAATAAATAAATAAATTAAAAAAAAAAAAAAAAAAAAACACTAGAGAAATTTCCACTCATTTCTTTGTTCAGGACACAGGTAGGTGTGTTATTTTCAATGTTGTAAATAAAATAGTTCTAAGTGCTCAGAAAAAAAAAAAAAAGATTTCTTTTGGGGGTTCTAAAACTAGGTTATGGTAATGGTTGCGCAATTCTATAAATATAATAAAAACCACTGAATTTTATACTTTAAAGTGATGAACTTTGGGGGTATGTAAATTACATCTCAACAAAGCTGTTTTTAAAAAAGATCAATTAGATAAGCCCGCAGCAGTAGGTATAGTGTGCCATTAAGAACACTGGTATAGTATACAGTGTGATTAAGAGCACTGGCTGGAGCCAGACTGCCTGCCTGCACCACTTATATAAACTGTTCAACTGTAGGCAGGTTAAGTAACCTACACTTCATAGTATAAAGAGAGTTAACAGACGTAAAACACTCAGAATAGCACCTGGCTTACATCAAGTATTATATGAGTTACTCTTATTAATCAGCCTTTTACAGGAGAGAAAAATCCACACTTCTTTGAAGTTGAACTAAAAATGAATGTAAAAATTATCCTTAATGAAAATTGTTACTTTTTAAATTTAGAGTATCCATGGATAATGGAACATATATATCACATTAAAATAATCTAGGGGAAATACAATATATAATTTATAGCTCTCAATTTATAAATATTATTTGGTTTCAGTTTTAATCTACTTTGTAATCCTACCTTATACCTTCAAGGAGCCAACGTTAAATATAATTAAACGCATCACTTATACCAATTGGTTTTGATAATCTTAACTTGTCCAATTCTTTTAATTTACAAAATGAGTGTTCCCTCTAGTGGCATTTTACAATGAGAAAAGTCAATGTTTACAAAAGATGGAAGATTTTATTTATAAACATTTAATTATTATAAACATTTAACTGTTTTAGTATTTGTCAAGTATTGAATGGGTAATGAGTTAATCATAATTTATAAAACAATGAAAATGCAATATATTTCTTCTACCATGAAGAAACTGAAGTTCTCTACAGATCATTCCTAGTATACTATTATAAAATTTTAAATGAATTGTAAATATCTTAATAGTCCTTCAGATATTCAGAGGGTATATACTCATACCTCAAAGAGAAGCCCTTTAGAACTATTATATGAAGATTGTTTTTTAGAATTCATACCATGGAATAGATTTTAAACAGATGCCAAGAAATGTCACAGATTTTAGAAGCCACGCAACTAACCCAGGTTTGAAAGTTCCTGAGCTGTTCTAACTGCCCAGCAGGCCTCCCTGATTAAGATGGAGACTATAATTTTGGAAGTAAAAAGCAAATTCATAAAAAACTACAAGCCTCACGACTAGTAACAAAGAAGAACTATCTCTCCTGGCAAGCATGTTATTTTATCCCCAGAAATAAGCAGTTGCCAAAATATAACTCATAATTGTTTGTATATAACATTATACAAATATTATCAATACTTTTAAAATCTGGGGAAAATGCTGTCAATTTCTATTCCTCTTGAATGACACTCTTCATATTTTAGTTCTTCCTTGATGATTCTCTGGTCTATCACTATGAAAATTAATACAACAATAATAGCTACTTAAAGTTAGTGAGCATCTATTACGTAACCAATACCATTCTAGGTCCTTTTATCACCATTTTCTACAGTATAACATATTTTTAAAAATCACTTCCACATACTTCATCTTCCCAGAGAGTATATTCCAATGGAAGGATAGCAGCAAGGAAGAAGTGCCTTTCAAGATTAGTGACTGTCATCAAGATTTATGAGTTGCCATAAAAGCTTCCAAAGATCTCTTCTGGGTACCACTGCCACAATCTCCTACAGATTTTGCTTCATTAATCCCTTGACCTCAATCTACCACTTTCTCAACCAAAGTCTGTCAGAATAATCTTTAGTCTTGTCTGTAGTGCTTAACCCCTTGTCACCTGGACAGCAGAGAACCTGAGACTGTTTAAATCTCAGCTAATACTCGACTGAACCGGAGAAATGGCCTAATGTACATCAGTATTTCACGCAATTGAAGGCCTCTCATTCTGCCATTCCTACTCTCGCAAATCATCCTTTCTTCCCTTGGATTTCAAGGCGATCAGAGTCTAACCTTAAAGGTCATATTTCAAGGTATTCTTGATCTCATCGGCTAAGTTCATGCTGTAATGGGCCACTTTGGAAAACTATCAAATCCAGGTACAAACATCGAGAGAAATGCGTGAAGAATAGAAAGAGAAGGGTAAGAATTATACAAAGGATAGCAAAGGAGTTATAACAATTGAATTAAAAATTTAGCTGAATGTCCTAACAGTCAAGCTAGGCACATACAATGAGGTTTTATCATAACATTTGTAATATAATATTTGGTACACCTGCTTAAAAAGTTCAAATTTAAAAAGTGGTTCCTTGGACTTCCCTGGTGGTCCAGTGGTTAAGACTCTGTGCTTCCACTGCAGGGGGCACTGATTCAATCCCTGGTTGGGGAACTAAGATCCCACACGCCCCACGGTCACAAAAAAAAAAAAAAAAAGTGGTTCCTTACCCAAATAGAGTATCTTACTCCTACTGTAGGATACTCCTACTGCAGGACTGCAAGTATTCCCCAAGAGTAAAATTGGGGGAATAACTGTATTTTAAACTAAAAAGGCTAACGGTAATAAGGGCAGAAGACTTTACAGATGTTTATAAGGAGATTCACAACTGTATACATTGCTATACGTTACGTTTACCCTCTAACTCAAATAAGCAATCCTCAAACAGAATAAGGCTAAAGAAATCTTTTCAGTTTGAGCCCTATCTGTATATCATCTCTGCTCAGGTGTGCAATATACAACCACTTCACTGGAGTATAAAACCTACTGAGAATCACTGTACTAATGGTTCAATTAACAATTATTAAGCAACTGTTCTAGGTCTTGCTGCACAAAAGAAAAATGGAACAGACCCCATCCCTAGGGAACAATAGATCAATCCTGTCAATGGACATTAGCATATCCAACTAGTTACAACATATGTGAGACTGTGATATGTATAATCATAATCTGTGCATTTGTCAAAACTAACAGATTTTCTTATGAAAATATTAAATAAATTAGGTGATTGTTTTTTTCCATTGTTTTTGGCTACTGACTTAAATCCATTTGTATCTCTAATCAAGCCACACTGTTTTACACTTATACTTCTTTTTTTCTTAGATTAAGAAATTGTGCCTATTTTTAGTTAGGTGGTTTTTAGTATAATTTATTGCATTTCTCACATCAAGGATTTCAAAATTCTAATATTACATCTTATTTCACTAAATTCTACTTTTTAGAAAAGTAATTTTAACTACTTTATTCTATTCTTCCCTTTATTCAGTGTTTATCATTCCTAATTGTATTTCTAACCCCTCTCCCCAAGATCAATCAAGTATTCTACAATTAGATGTAAAGCATCTAGAAACAGTTGTCGGGGACTATGTCACAAGCCTGATACCAAAAATCTACAGGTATTTTAACCATTTACAACATAAAAGAGGCTATGACAGAAGGGTGATAGGCTCTGACCTATTCTCATACAAACATCTATCTAAATGCTACTTTTTTCAACATGTGGTCTTCACTCATTTTAACTGGTTCAGTTCCTGAAAAAAGTGGGTTTCAGACAATATACTATAACTCCAATCAGTTACATAAGACACAACTAACCTTTTGCTCTGCTTGCAGTTGGTCACATCTTTCTTTCTCATGGTTAAGTTCTCTTTCCATTCTTCCAACTTGTTCTCGAAGTTGTGTTGTTTCTTTTTCCAGAACAGCAATTAACTTTAACAGTTCTTCTTTTTCTTTCATGGTTTTCTCAATTTTCAACTATAAAACAGAAAACTCAAATTGTTTTTTTATAATCCTACAATACATTACTAATTCAGTTTTCCATTTCAAAAAAACAGTGAAGAAATTTGCAGAAAGAACTTTTACATACTATCTACTTCGTATCAATCAGACTCTTTTAGTCTTCAGTTAGAAAAATTCATGAATCATAAATTTAAACCATTTTTTGGTTGGGCAAAGAAAAAAACATTACAAGAAGGTATAAAAGTAATGAATTTTATTATAAAGTTGCCTGTTAATCACTTTTCAAATCAGTACTAAAAATAAGGCATATTAAGTTTCATAAGTGACTTAATTCTGGGCTGTTCTTATTTTGGGTAATAATCAAGGAGAAAAATGTGTACCTCTCCTTGAATGCAAATCTATGGGAAATTTTTGAATCTATTAAGAACTTCCTTGTGTGTTACATAAGGCCTTCATCTATGGGACTACTGTGAAAAGCTTTGGTTCTTTAAATAAGGTACTAAGGAATAAGTTTCTATATGTATAAAATGGCCTCTATTTAGCTAAATTAAAAGAAACTTTATAAGTAAATGCAAATTTTAGGACAAAAATGCAGACTGTAACATATTAACAATATAACTGACTCTTACATGAACACTAATAGTTACTTAGTTCAGGAAAATCTAAACTCCAGTATTCTAAAAATTACCAAATTAAGGGACCTAAAATAGTAAATAAAATGGTTAATATTCCTCTTACAGCAAGAAGTCTGATTCTAACAAGGGAAGAAGCATGGAGACTCAGAGGGAAAACTTCACAAAGGAGGCATCATACATTTAGCTAAAGTAAAATGTTTTCCCCCAGTACACCCCAAGTCACTTTTCCAGGGTCACGGAATCAAACTCTAATTAAACTCTAAAATGGCTCTTATGAAAGTTAAAGAACTGTAAAATTTTCAAATGACCCGTCTATCTCTTCCATCAGACTAAACGAAAATGACAGGAGTAAATGCCCTCAAAAGAGAAAAGTTTACTTATTCACTGAATTTCTTTTTACCTTACCTATTTTTTAAAAAATGATTTTTGGCTCTAAACTTTCTGGCCGCTTAAAAATAAAGATACACCTTGACACAGTACAACAGAAACATTATAAAAGAACCATTTTTTCCCAGTGATTCATTTAACTGACACATACTTTAGAGTTCACTGAATCTTAAGTAAAAATTTTTAAAAGGAATTAAAATTATATAAAAGTGTACACAAGTCTAATTCCTGCCCCCAGTTTTGTATTCTGGTATCTTTCGAGCACACAAAAAGGTGAAAATTTTACCATGAACACCCATCCACCCATCACCTAAATTCAATAATTATTAATATTTCGCCATATTTAATCTCCCTCTATATACCTAAGTTTTATTTCTTTTTCTTTTTTTTTTTTTTTTTTGCTAAAGCATTTGAAACATAATTGCAGACACTTCACCCCTAAGTGCACAGGCCAAGCATCTCCTAATAAGTACAGTCTTGTATTTAACCACTACCATGATCATAGCTAAGAAAATTAACAGTAATTTTGTAACACCCAATGGGTAGTCCACAGTTAAAATATCCTACACTACCCCCAAAATATCTACTTTTCAAAAATCTAGGATCCAACCAAGGTTCACAAACTGAAGGATTGTGGCTCAATTATTCTTAATGACAACAGTGCCCTAGATAATGTCTCACACCTGTACTAATTTGGTGCATTTTTAGTAAAATCATTAAAGATTTTGATAAATGTGGAAATTTAAAAGACTTGTCAAGGGCTTCCCTGGTGGCGCAGTGGTTGAGAATCTGTCTGCCAATGCAGGGGACACGGGTTCGAGCCCTGGTCTGGGAAGATCCCACATGCCACGGAGCAACTAGGCCCGTGAGCCTCAACTACTGAGCCTGCGCATCTGGAGCCTGTGCTCCGCAACAAGAGAGGCCGCGATAGTGAGAGGCCTCGATAGTGAGAGGCCTGCGCACCGCGATGAAGAGTGGCCCCCGCTTGCCACAACTAGAGAAAGCCCTCGCACAGAAACGAAGACCCAACACAGCCAAAAATAATAATAAATTAATTAATTAATTTAAAAAAAAAAAAAAAAGACTTGTCAAAAAACTGATCAGAATATAAATACCTAATCTCAGAGACATTTACCTAAGAGACAGCATACATTTTATGAGTAGGAAGAAGAGAACTAAATTGTGCAATGTCCCAATTTACTTGCAGCACAAAAGATAGGTAGATGCCAAAATGCCTTTTGTTTTTCTGTTGGAGGTCCTGAAATCAGGGTGGTCTAACAAGTATTCAAAAAACTGCAATATAAACAGTCACTGCATTCTTCGTAAGATCTAGGCTTGTTTCAGCATCTTTGACTAGCATTCAAATACCAGGCTAAAAACCTTGATCATCAGGCGGTTGTCACCACAAAATGTTTTAGTCACCCTATAAAAGTTACATTTCTTTATTTAAGATAAGAGAGGAATTTCTGGAAGGGGGAAGGAAAGATACAGAAAAATTCACAGTAAGTTACTGGTTCCTTCTAACCTTCTTAGTTCGACTGTCTAATATCTATAACCTCTTGTCTTTCTTCTGTAGTCTGTTTTTGAAGATAAATAAAATCAAAGGCATAAAATATTTACATATAAAAAACATCCATCTGAGTATAAAGAATAAGCAATGACTTGCCATAGACTAAACAGGAATGTCAAATAACCAAAAATGTATACTGAACCAATTAAAGAAGATCTTTTTCACAGAAACTCAAATATAACATTCTAATTTTTTAGGTTTAGGGTAAAGACATTGAGAAATATCTTGAAATAGGAATGCTGTTCTATTTTTTTCCTTCAATAAGTACTAAAAATTAAGACATATGGCATCATTAGACCATCTACATAGAAAATTTCTTTTGATGCAAGTGCAATGACTCGAAAATATTCAGTGAAAAACAGTGAGAAGCTTTTTCACCTTTTTTTTTCTTAATTATGGTTAATCCAGCTTATTCATTTGATCAGATAAACAGGAAAAGAAATCATTCTAAAAATGCTGAACCTAATTACAAGACTGGGATGCTTCACTGATTCACTGCCACACGTGAGATAGGGCATGCTTGTGGTACAGTGAAATGAAGTTCACATCCAATTACAGTTAGACTTACTGCTTTATACCGCTTTCCCATCAGCTTCACCCCCAAATCTGTACTATTCTACAATCAACAGATTAGGCCATCCCTAAAGAAGAAAGGTTAGGGTGAGGGAACAGGAAGTTTTAGGTCCAAATTCTCTCAATAATTACTTATTGCATATACACTATGCACAAAATACTGATAAGCCTAGGGACAGTCCCTGCCACAGTGAAACCAGTAACATAATTGTGACAGAAAATTTTTTTTAAGTATTTCAAAAACAACACTCTAAGTTTATTATTTTAGTTAAAAAGCATTTGATTTTCAGGTTATACTCCTGCATAACCTAAAAATTCTTAAAATGCCAACCAACATGAGCTCTGTTTGTAATTTATCTATGATTGATTTGTCTTTTTGAAAACATTCACTATTTTTAAGTCACAGTTCGTAACAAAATAATCCAGATCATAATGTAAATTTATGAATCACCAGCTCACTGTTGGTACCAACCTCAAGAAGGCCAGCTTTTGTGGTCACCACCAACATGTCAGAATTTCCTTCATCTTCCATAGTAAGCAACTCTTCAACTGGAGAAGAAGCTCGAAACTGAAAAGGTGTACTTGCTCCACGAATTTCACCCTTATGGGTAACATAACAGAACTGATAAAATTCTCCATCATCATTTGGAAGGTAATATCCTAAGTGGAAGTTAACAAACAAAAAAAGTATTAAATTTTCTGTTATAAAATTATTTGAATTTAACAAATCTTGCCATATCCTCTCATTTCTGACCCTGTTTCTAAGCACTCAGGATATGTCTTTCCTATCTTTCACAAATTATCTATCAAAACTAGACTCTTTCTTCCCTAAATATGCCCATATTTTTCTTATCTTAGGTCTAAGCTTATACTCTCAGAATATTCTTTCCCTGTATCTTCACTAGGGTAAAACCAATTCATCTGGGAGAGTCAAGTATGCAGTTTTCAATGAGAAAGAGGCTGAAGGCGGAGCAATGGAAGAACCAGCATAAAAGCCTAGGAGGACCAGGGGTTGGAATACATCATTTAAAGAAACGTTCCCTCAAATATGACATTAATTAAATGCAAAAGAGAGATATTAACAAAAGGAATACGCTGCACATGTGCACTGTGTAAGGGCAGAAAGAGGATGAGGTCTACTGATGCAGAACAAAAATAAGCTTTGGAACCACACAGATTTATTCTGGAATTCCAGCTCTACCACTAATTATTATTTACTTAACCTTCCCGAGCCCAAATTTCTTATCTGTAAAAGAAATTTGAAGCCATCTATCTCAAAGTTCCGAAGTACCATGGATTATGTAGTTATATCATCTAGCCCACTATCTGACAAATAATATGTGTTCAATATTTGTTCCTTCTCTCCTCAGCTCAACTGTTACCCTCTTTTAAATTTTGCTGGATTATCCTAGCTCAAAATTAATCCTCTCTAAATCCTAGCTCAAAATTAATCCTCTCCAAAGCTCCCATGGTATTTTTTACATTAAAAAAAAAAATCCTCCACTGTGTACTTTGCATTACCATTATACACATGCTTTACAGGCTACATCCAGACCTCAGAAATACTGAGGGCAGATTATTAATAAATATAAAAATTCTTGAATTCCCCCAGAATGACCTGAAAAAAGGAAGCATTCAATGATTGTGAAACGAACATACAAAGGTGAATATATTCCCCTTATCTTGGATATTAATATCTACCCAGAAATGTGCATTCACTATGCCTATTATTCCTTCATATCTTGAAATTTTTAGTCTCATTATTATGATATTGACTTCACTTGACTTCATTCTTTAAAAAATAGCTGAACTTTGTCCACAGAGGGGAGGGGGCAGAGAAAATATAAGCCTGAAACATCCTGTGGTGCTTAAAAATAAGAAAGAAGTTGTCAAAAAAGAAGGGGGTGGGGGAGTCAAAAAACACAGGAGCCCCCTTGACGGACCTCCCAATAGCCAAAGAAAGCTAAAACAATTTGAGCAACAAAAAAATGATAGCATTAGACTTTATTCCACAGAAGAAAATATATATGCATGAATGAGAAAAGGATGACTCTTCCTAACATAATAATTGCAACTAATGATGTCCAAGAAATGAGAATAGAAAAGCATCATCAGGCAAAAACAACAATAATTATTGTAGACAAGATCCACTGATGGATACTAAAATTAGTGGGTGAAAGTTTGAGGAGAAACAAGGTATCTCAAAATTGCTCCCCATAATACTGTTAAATTACAAAGGGAAAAATACTAACTTTACAGTGGAGAAGCCCAGCAGACACCACCTTAACCAAGTGATCAAGACTAATATTACTAGTAAGAAGACAATCAGACATCAAGTACTCTCTGATACAATGCACTGAAAAGAATACATCATCACTTCTATGGTATTCTTCCTGAAAATGTATAGCCTCAATCTAACCATGAGAAACTGTCTGAAAAACTCAAAATGAGGAACATGCTACCAGAACAAAACAAAACTGAACAGTACTCTTCATAAATGTAAAGGTTATGAAAGACAAGGACAGAATGAGGAGCTATCACAGACTGGAGAAGACTATGATGCTATGACAACTAAATGCAATGTGGGATTATGGACTGGATCCAGGAACAGAAAAAAGAACACTACAGGAAACACTAGTGAAATCTGAATAAAGTTTGTACTTTAGTCAACAGTGTTGTACCAATGTTAAATTCCTGGTTTTTTAAACAAATGTACTGTGGTTATGCCACATGTTAACATTAAGGGAAGCTCGGTGAAGGGTAGATGATAATTCTGTATACTACTTTTGCAACTTTACATCTAAAATTATTTCAAAATAGAAAGTTTTTTTAAAAAGTAATACAGGGAATTCCCTGTCGGTCCTTTCCAGTGGTTAGGACTCTGTGCTTCCACTGCAGGGGGGCAGAGGTTCGACCCCTGGTTGAGGAACTAAGATCCTGCAAGCCTCGAGGCACAGCCAAAAAAAAAAAAAAAGGAATTAAAGGTACATCTAGCAATAAATTTTTGAAGTTTTTAAAAACCCCATCCTCCTACTATCTACTACTAAATTTATTAATCCGTGGCTGAGTAACTTTGCAAAGGCCACTACACTTACTTTTAAAGTTTAAATAGAAAAGAAAAATATAGTTTGACTAATCAGCTCTGGTATCATGGCATTAGAAATTCTACAAACTAGATATTCGAGGTCTGATTTTTTTTTTTAAATCTCACAAAAATAATTCACTAAAAATTATGGTTCAAATACCACTAGAGATACAAGATATAGTTATTCAGAACTGCAATTTAAAGCTACCTAGAAATAGCTCTCCTCAGATCAGTAAAACTGAAAATAAAATATGAAAAAGTAAAAACCAAACTCCAAGTCAAATTTTATAGCCTGTAACATTAGCAATCAAATTATAGTAAACAAATAAAGGTCCATTTAGGAAAACAGTACATTTATGCACACTTTATTAGTTGTTCTGAGTTTTGCATTTCAGGATTCTCATGACTACTCTACAAAATGAGCAAAATTGGATCATGCTTAAATTAAAATTCCTTCTGGCTCTAATTCTCTATGACTAAGTTTTTCATGACTCTATCCTGAGTTCATTATATAACAAACAAGTTCTAGACAGGCAGAAGATTTTATTTCTGAATTTCAAAGTAAAAATTATGATGACTTTTCAAAAACATGTAAAACTTAGCTCCCATGAAAATGCTTTTACAATATGAACAGAAATAAACTGGATGCTTTTCTCCTTTTTTTTCTAACTGCTTTTAAACTTTCTGCTGTCATAAATAAGCAAATTCATTAGTCACTATAACAAATTCTGTTAAGTTTCTTATTTATTATAAGAAAACTAATCACATTAAAAATGACTGGAGGGCTTCCCTGGTGGCGCAGTGGTTAAGAATCCGCCTGCCAATGCAGGGGACAAGGGTTCGATCCCTGGTCCGGGAAGATGCCACATGCCACGAAGCAACTAAGCCCGTGCGCCACCACTACTGAGCCTGCACTCTAGAGCCTGCGAGCCACAACTACTGAGCCTGCATGCTGCAACTACTGAAGCCTGCACACCTAGAGCCCATGCTCCGCAACAAGAGAAGCCACTGCAATGAGAAGCCCGTGCACCGCAACGAATAGTAGCCCCCACTCCCCGCAACTAGAGAAAGCCCGCACAGCAACAAAGACCCAACACAGCCAAAAATAAATAAATAAATTTTAAAAATTTAAAAAGTAGATTAAAAAAAAAATGACTGGAAAAACCCACAGCTTTTAAGAACAAATCTCTTAATAACAAAATCAGTTCCAATATACATACTTGAATTTGATTATCTAAAAAAAGGCTATGAATTAAAAGATAAACTACATATATAATTTATAACTCTCTTAATCTATAAAACATCTATGAGGACCTAAATCTTTGTCTATATTACAGAACAAATTTTATTCTCTGAATATGTGTTTCTTGTCACAGTACATAAGGAAACTTTTTTTATATATGCAAACTCCATGTGATTACATTCCCAACTGATGTTCACACCAAACATATACAAACCTCATAATAAAAAGTTTTTTTAAAGACATAACCACCAAACTCCAAAACACTAACACCAACAAATGCTGGTAAAGATGCAGACCAACAAGAACTCTCATTCATTGCTGGTGGGAATGCAAAATGGCTTTGCCACTTTGGAAAAGAGAGTTTGGTGGTTTCTTATGAAACTAAACATATTCCTACCATATGATACAGCAATCATACTCCTTGATATTTACCCAAATGAGTTGAAAACTTACATCCACACAAAAACCTGTACATGAATGTTTATACCAGCTTTACAGCTTTATTCACAACTGCCAAAACTTGGAAGCAACCAAAATATTCTTTAACAGACGAATGGATGAATAAGCTGTGTTACATCCATACAATGGAGTATAACTGGTTTCCTTTGCAATTCTGGGCATTTCATGTATATTAAAATATTATACTGAGACAGAGTCCATTAGCTTCCCCAGACCAAAAACAGTCCATGGTATAAACAAGACTAAGAATTTGCTTTAATACAATCCACAGTCAGTACAATTTTACTACAAAAATCACTCTACAGCAAATTCTGTTATAGATTTCTAAATAAAATTTTTGTGCTTTGTTTTAAAGCAACAGGGTGTATTTTTTTCATATAACAAGCAATCTGGAGGCAGTTGCCTGCTGGCCTTGATTCAGTGGCTCAGACATGTCAGGACAGACATATATGTGCTTGTCTCGGCCTTCCCCTCATGGCCACAGGAGGGATGCTGAAGCTCTAGCCATCACCTTTGTGAAGGCAGAATGTGGGGGGAGGGGCAATACCAGGTATATCTCCTCCTTTAAGAGAATTTTTAAAAATCTGCATATAATGCTAAGCTAAGACAAAAATGAATTTTATATTACTCACATCCATTTTATAGGCAACTTTCCCTATAGAATTTCTACTCTATAAATCCTGTTAATCATTTTTGTGATTTTCATACGGAATATTTGTCTCACCTCTAATTTGTTATATTATCTAGTATTAGTAACAGCATTATTTTCTCATTTGAAAAAAAAGATAATCAAAAGACTTCTCTTAAATCAAAGACAATAAGGAAAAAACCTTTGTCTACATAAAATATCATGTGACCTACACTAGATATTTACATTCTTATGACTTTTGATAAAGAAAGATACTAATTCAACTTTAGTCACTAGACATGCTTAAGTAGATCATTACAATGGGGTACAACATTTTTAATGGCAATAAAACATGTAATTTCATCGAGTTCTGCTTTTCAGTTCTCACCTTGAAATGCTAACACACAATTGACTGTTGATCCTTCTACATAATGTTCAGGCACAGGGGACCATAAAAACGTGTAATAATCACGAGCAGTACTCCATCCAACCTAAAGGAAAACAACAAAAACATGGACATTATAAGTGGTTTAATATGAATGATATCTTATAGCATATTGTTTGTCACTGCATCCTAAAGTTAAAGCATGTGCTTATGTTTACAAATCATGAGCATTTTTAACAATCACGTCAAATTTTTATTATAATTTTTATTAAGCTATAACCTAATGCTATAAAAATCTATAACAGCAGAGTTTCTACTATGTATTAAAATGCAATTTGACATCCAATTTCTCAAGGAAAACCTTAGTACACATATGATCAAATATAAAAACGTTTCACTTAAAATTTGATTTCACTAAACGTAAGTTTTTAAAATTTATTTTATGCCTCGAATTTAACTGTTTTTTTTTTTTTAGTTAGATTTCCCCCTCCTCCTTAAATCCACTAATTAAACTTCAATAGTCTGTCATCTTTAGTTAAGTCTTGCCTACAGGCAATGGTAAATTCTGTAAAAATTTATTTTTACCTTTATTCCTAAGGTGTTTATATATACAAAAAGACCACCTATGTCCCACCAATCTCTAAAACATTTCCACCTTACAACATGAATATATACATTACATGTCTCAGTCTTTATTTTCCAGATGAACTGTACTGTGGTAAATACTGAATATTAGATACGTTTAAAACAGGTACTAGATATCCATTTGCCAGTATATTACAAGAAATTATGCATCATCCACAAGGTTTGATTATACACATATTCTATAATTCTGATCGACTTAGGATTAGAGAGTCCAGAATATTGAAACTGGAAGAATCTTAGTAATCTTTAGTTTCTAAAGGAGTGTTTTCAAACTGTCAGTCACAACCCAGTAGTATGTGGTAACATTATATCAATTTAGTGGTTCATAACCACATTTTTTTATTTTACTTATTTATTTTTTTTATTAATTTTATTTTTATTTATTTTTGGCTGTGTTGGGTCTTCGTTTCTGTGCAAGGGCTTTCTCTAGTTGCGGCAAGCGGGGGCCACTCTTCATCGCGGTGTACGGGCCTCTCACCATCGCGGGCCTCTCACCATCGCGGCCTCTCTTGTTGGGAGCACAGGCTTCAGATGCACAGGCTCAGTAGTTGTGGCTCACAGGCCTAGTTGCTCCGCGGCATGTGGGATCTTCCCAGACCAGGGCTCGAACCCGTGTCCCCTGCATTGGCAGGCAGATTCTCAACCACTGCGCCACCAGGGAAGCCCCCACATTTATTTTTTTAATTAGAAAGCATCAGAGGGCGTGAAGGCTAAGTACTGCTTCATGAAAATTTGTGTAACTGCATGCAACTTTGCTGGGTCAAATCACAGAATCATATTATTTTTATTTCTTTCTGTGTCATGTCCAAAAACATTTGAAAGACACTATTCATCTCTTTACAGATGAGAAGCTTGAGGAAACCATGATGTAAGTGATTTCCCTGACCTAAGGCTCAGTTTTTTTCTCTCAGGATTGTTAGAAGCATTACATTAGATGATGAACATAAAAGCAGCACTTGGCAGAGGGTCTGACCGATGATGGGCACTCCATAAATGGTAGTTTTTGCAAGCACAGTATACTGCAGTGATTAAGAGCATAGGAAGTAAGGTCAGACTGCCAAAAAAGATCACTTACTAGCTAAATGACTTCAGACAAGTTATTTCTGTTCCCTCCTCTTTAAAATGGAGATAAAGGCTTCTATGTGTATTAAATGAGATACGGCACATTAGCGGCACCTGGCACGGTGCCTAGCACATTAGTGTTCATTAAACGCTACCATTCATTAATACCCAAGGGGACACAACATATTAGGGACAGTGATCTTGACTCTACAATGTTCTGTCCCTCATTCCATATCCCCCAGTGCTTCTATCATCTCCTGAAAAAGACCCTATTTGAAGTTTTTCCCAAAAGATACACCTGGTACAAGTCACACCTTGCATTCTTTGTCCCTGTCCATATGGTGGTCTTGAAAGGAATATCAATACTATCTAGAGCTACATCTTTCTTGAAAAAAAATCTGCCTAAGTTAACAGGCTCTACCTGGACCAGGTGGTCAAAAGACATGCTAAGTGTACCATTTATTTGTGATGGCTGACATGCAAAACTGCTAATGTCAGAATTACAGATACCTGATTCAAGTGGCACTGGGAACAGCAGTAACAGATACAGTTCAATGTTCATTTTGGAATAAATATTACCCTCATCTTACAAATTAAGAAACTAGTAAATGGCAGAGTCAGAATCTGAACCTGAAGTTCAAGCTCTTAACCACCAGGACACTACTCACTCTCCTCCTAGCAGGATATAAAATACTCTCATATTTTCTGAAATTCCACTTCCTTCCTTCCAACACTGAGTCAATGACTATACAATTCTTAAAAGAACTGCAGTTGACAAAAGACAGAAACAGTAAGGTAAAGGGGGAAAGCACTGTTTCTAGCTTTCTCTCATGAGAAGAAAAACAAAATGGGGGAAGTGAGATCTTTTACCATATAAGAAAAATATGTTGGGCTTCCCTGGTGGCGCAGTGGTTAAGAATCCGCCTGCCAATGCAGGAGGCACAGGTTCAATCCCTGGTCCGGGAAGATCCCACGTGCTGCGGAGCAACTAAGCCCACGCGCCACAACTACTGAGCCTGTGCTCTAGAGCCCACGAGCCACAACTACTAAGCCTGCATGCCACAACTACTGAAGCCCATGCGCCTAGAGCCTGTGCTCCACAACAAGCCACCGTAATGAGAAGCCTATGTGCCTCAACGAAGAGTATCCCCCGCTCACCACAACCACAGAAAGCCCGCGAGCAGCAACAAAAACCCAACGCAGCCAAAAATAAATAAATAAATAAATTTATTTTTTTAAAAAAAGAAAAATATGTTTAAGAAAAGAGATATGTTGAGTGGTTTGGTCCTTGCTGTGTTTTCTCTAACTGAATCACAGTAACTCAGGCTGTTCCTTATTGGTTGACTATAATGGTAACTTATACTTTGCTTTCCTTTACTGCATAAATCTGGGCAACTCTTCTCAAGACAGTGGTTGACCATGCTCTAAAATGTCACAGGTAACCCATGCTGAGCCATCCAAGGAATTGGGGCAAGATGCAACCGAATCTGAGTATAAAAATCAGCAATATAGAACTATGCTTCAAATTCCTTTTGAGGAAGGAAAAACTGAACAATAGTTCTTAGGTCACTCTGTGAGCAGCATGTCAGGCAAATATAAAAAATAAATGTAGAAGTCTCTCAATCTGGAAAGATAGAGAGTACAGATTCCTTTAGGATGGGTATGTCTAACATCTAAACTCCCACACAGTAGAGTGGACCCACAGTGGAAGAAACAGAATTTGGACATCTGGAAATTATGTGGGCGCTCATGGTAAGAATAGTAAACAAATCTTATTAGAAGAATCAAACCACAAAGTGTCCAAGGCACACAGTTTTTCTCTGTATTTTCCTGGTTACCTGGCTAGAACTTGACTGGATTTCTGGATTGCAGATTTAGTAGCAAGTATAGCCATTAGTAGCCATTAGTAGCAAGTATAAAGAAAATTATTACATTTAGAGTTGGTAATAGCAATTTTAAAACATTGAAAAATGGCAGAGAATACATGACAACACTTAGAACAATAGGACAGTCAGTTAAAGTTACCTATCACTGTCAAAACATATTGCTTTTAGGAGCTACACTTGGATCCAGTTAAGAGGGCGTATCTATGTTTAGGAAGGAACCAAAGCAACAGATATTTCACATAGTTTAGTTTGGGGAATTACAATAGTACTGGACATCATTCTTTCGCTACTAATGCAATTAGCAAAGTAAGAGCAAAAAAGGAAATTAAACAGTAGTGACATAAAAAAAAACACACAAATGTGTTCCCTTTCAATAGAATTAATATTTTAGAAAAACATGTTGGTATTGATCATTAAGGAAATTCTGAGAGAAATGTAAAGATCAGAAGGACAACAAGGTTACCAAGTAAAAATATAGGTGTTAATAAATTCTGGAGAAACCTCAAGAGAAAGACAGAAACATCAGGGTGGAGAGAACACACAAAAAGGGGGGGGGAGAGAGAGAGACAGAGAGAGAGGCAGAGAGACAGAGAGACACAGAGAGAGAGAGAGAGAGAGAGAGAGAGAGATGGTTAAGAATCCGCCCGCCAACACAGGGGACATGGGGTCAATCTTGTCCGGGAAGATCCCACATGCCGTGGCCCGCGAGCCCCAACTACTGAGCCCACGTGCCTAGAGCCCGTGCTCCGCAACAAGAGAAGCCACCACAATGAGAAGCCCACACACAGCAAAGAAGAATAGCCCCCGCTCGACGCAACTAGAGAAAGCCCGTGCACAGCAACAAAGACCCAACACAGCCAAAAATAAATAAATAAGTAAAATTAAAAAAAAAAAAAGAGAGAGAGAGCAGGGGAGTGGTTTTGGGGGAGGGGTAAAGGGAAGATAGACACAGGACATGGAGCAGGAAAGGCACTTAAAGTAAATTTGCTGATTTTGTAAGGTAAATACAAAACCTACAAAATAGTACAAAATGAGCCTATGAATTTTTAAATTCTAGAAGAATATACACCACACTTCACAACAGATATTTCTGGGGAAGGTGAGGGTACGGTAAGGGTATTATATTTTCTTTCTTTCGTATATACTGAGTTTTCAAAAATCATTACAAAAGTAAAGATCCTTGGGACTTCCCTGATGGTCCAGTGGTTAAGAATCGTCTTCCAATGCAGGGGATGCAGGTTCAGTCCCTTGTCAGGGAACTAAGATGCCACATGCTATGGGGCAACTAAGCCAGAGTGCCGCATCTATGGAGCCCGCTTGCTCTGAAGCCCGTGCACCACAACTAGAGAAGCCCACACGCCGCAACGAAAGATCACACATGCCCCAACGAAGATCCCACATGCCGCAACTAAGACCCAAGGCAGCCTAATTAATTAATTAATTAATTTAAAAAAAAAAAAAAAAGAGTAAAGGTCCTTCTTTTTTAAAAGGAAAAAAACTGCAAAAATGCCTAGATATACACAGGGAGGATGCAATGCTGCTTCTAAGATAGAAATATCATAAACAGTATAAATGTCCCAGCATGAGATAAAATGTTACTAAGAAAGCAGTTACGGGACTTCCCTGGTGGCGCAGTGGTTAAGACTCTGTGCTCCCAATGCAGGGGGTCTGGGTTCGATTCCCGGTCCAGGAACTAGATCCCACATGCATGCCACAACTAAGAGTTCGCATGCCACAACTAAGGAGCCGGTGAGCCACAACTAAGGAGCCGGTGAGCCACAACTAAGGAGCCCTTGAACCGCAACTAAGGAGCACGCCTGCAGCAACTAAGACCCAATGCAACCAAATTAAAAAAAAAAGGCAGTTACAATCGTAAGTGAAAAATTCAGGACATAAAAAAGGTCATGTACTACTATTCCAACTACTTTCAAAATATAAGCATTAAAAAAGACTGAAAGTATTCTTCCTTTAGTTAAAAAAAAAAAAAAGACTGGAAGGAAACAGTGAAAACATCAACAATGCTAACCACTGTTATTAGATAGTGGGCAATGGGACTGCTGGTCATCTTAATTGTATCTTTTACATTTCCTGTTTTGTTCCAAGTATTATAAAATTATGATTATTTTTACAACAGGAGAATTTTTTTTTAAAACAGAAAATAAGAAAGGACTGGAATGGAGACCAGGGCAGGAAGACAGAACAAGCAGAATGAAGAGAAATATGAAAAGGTAAGGAGAAACAAGGAAGAGGGAAACAAAAGCTTGAAACAAGATAGTCAAGCACAAAATCACTGCTCAGTTTCACTTTCCACACCAGGAAATTAAAGTTTTTTATCTGGTTGTCAATAATGATTCAGTGAGAACAGTACCATACTGGGAAGCTTGGTTTGCGTATGTGACCCTGGACACATGACATAATCACTTTGCACTCCCAACTTCCTCCACTAGAAAAGTATCTTTGAAACATGAGAACTGTTAAAACTCCTTTATAGTTAAAAAAAAATCTCAAAAAAAAACCAAAAAACTCATGGACCTTTAGTTTAAGTTATTTTAATTATAAGGTAATTCAATTTGTACTAAGCATAAATATAAATGTAAATAAATTCTTAAAAATAAATACTTATATAACTAAGACCAAATCAAATTGATAATAATAAAACTCAAATGTAATGTGACATATAATATTTTATTGCAACTAATGTTGGGTTTAATAATAGATATGGCATCAGGTATAGTTCTCAATCTTTTCCTGTATTTTTTTACTTCAATTCTATCACTCATAAAATGCACATTGAACTTATTAGGAACTCTGTTATTAATTTTGGATAACCAGATCTCTCACTTAACCAAACTGCCAGAGAACAATTCTTGAATGCCAATTTACATGAGGTTCAAACCTCAGCTCCAAAGTTTAATTTGGAGTGAGCAAGACACTTCTCTCTAGACCTTAGTTTCCTCATCTGTAAAATGGCAACTATAATGCTCTCATGAAAGACCTGTGTAAAGTATAAAGTAATAAACATGCTACGTGTTTTAGTTATAATTTAAACTAGTCAACACTAGAGAAGAGGGAGAAAAACTAAAAGGAAAAAATGAAAATCTCCATGATGAATGGATAAAGAAGATGTGGCACATATATACAATGGAATATTACTCAGCCATAAAAAGAAACGAAATTGAGTTATTTGTAGTGAGGTGGATGGACCTAGAGTCTGTCATACAGAGTGAAGTAAGTTAGAAAGAGAAAAACAAATACTGTATGCTAACACATATATATGGAATCTAAAAAAAAGTGGTTCTGATGAACCTAGGGGCAGGACAGGAATAAAGATGCAGACGTAGAGAATGGACTTGAGGACACGGGGAGGGGGAGGGGGAGGGGGAAGGGTAAGCTGGGATGAAGTGAGAGAGTAGCACTGACATATATATACTACCAAATGTAAAATAGATAGCTAGTGGGAAGCAGCTGCATAGCACAGGGAGATCAGCTCGGTGCTTTGTGACCACCTAGAGGGGTGGGATAGGGAGGGTGGGAGGGAGGCACAAGAGGGAGGGGATATGGGGATATATGTATACGTATAGCTGATTCACTTTGTTATACAACAGAAATTAATACAACATTGTAAAGCAATTATACTCCAATAAAGATGTTAAAAAAAAAAAAAAGAGGGGCTTCCCTCGTAGCGCAGTGGTTGAGAATCTGCCTGCCAATGCAGGGGACACGGGTTCGACCCCTGGTCTGGGAAGATCCCACATGCCACGGAGCGACTAGGCCCGTGAGCCACAATTGCTGAGCCTGCGCGTCTGGAGCCTGTGCTCTGCAACAAGAGAGGCCGCGACAGTGAGAGGCCCCCGCACCGCGATGAAGAGTGGCCCCCGCTTGCCGCAACTAGAGGAAGCCCTCGCACAGAAACGAAGACCCAACACAGCCAAAAATAAATAAATAGATAAATAAATAATTTAAAAAAAAAAAGAAAAGAAGATCTCCGACACAGTCTACATCCCTTGCCTGGCTTCACTCATTCCCCTACCGAACCTGGACTTCATGGTCAATTAATCATTTCAATAATAATGCACCCAAAACCACCCTAGTATCCTTTGTCCTCCTGACTTCTCTTCCCAAATTCCCAGTCTGAATGACACCCACTTTTTGAATTCTTCACTCAATTCTAGGTGCTCAATCTCTCTAGACAAACTCACAAAATGGCTGCTCAGAAATCTCCTGGTTAACCTACTCCGATTCCCTGTGACATTCTTCCACAGTAGCAAGACCATATCTTCTCCATACTCAAGCCCTCCCCAACTCAGCACATGACCTTGCTCCTCATTACTGAGTATACTCAATAAATGAGTTCCAGTCCCAATTCATTAAATTAATAGCTGACAAACCCTACAGATGCCTCTTACAGATTATTACCCACAACTGATTCCCTTCTCTAAGGCTTAATCTCACCTAGAAAATGAAGATGGTCTAAACATTCTCTCTGGGACTTCCCTGGTGGCACAGTGGTTAAGAATCCGCCTGCCAATGCAGGGGACACGGGTTTGAGCCCTGGTCCGGGAAGATCCCATACGCCACGGAACAACTAAGCCCGTGCACCAGAACTACTGAGCCTGTGCTCTAGAGCCCACAAACCACAACTACTGAGCCCAAGTGCCACAACTACTGAAGCCCATGCGCCTAGAGCCCGTGCTCCGCAACAAGAGAAGCCACCACAATGAGAAGCCCATGCACCGCAACGAAGAGTAGCCCCCGCTCGCCGCAACTAGAGAAAGCCTGCGCGCAGGAACGAAGACCCAACGCAGCCAAAAATAAATAATAAATTTATAAAAAATAAATAAACAAACATTCTCTCTGCCTCCATTCTTTTCTAATTCTAATTTATCTTATTCAGCACTAGAAGATTAAAGTTCACCTCTAAACTCTATTACTCTCTGCTTAAAAATTATTCCTCAGCTAAATATTAAAGCAATCTACGTGATCCAAACTAACTTTTCCCATTCATCTTCTAAAACTGGTACCTGTCCCAGGAAAATTAAATTCCTTAACACTTTCTCAAGCACACAACACACTTTCCCTTCATTCCTTCCCCTTAAAATTACTACCTGGGCACTCTCTCCCTGCCTACCTTGTCAATATCATATCTATCAAAATCATTCTGGACAGCAATCAATTTGCAGTACACGTCAAGTGTTTAAAAACATTCAATGCCATAAACATGGCAATTCCACTTCCAAGAACTTATCCTATGAAATACAATGACAAACAAAATAAAAACAGATACAGAGATCTGTATTAAGCATTGTTTAGTGATAAACATTTGGAAACATTTCCATGAATTCCACAACGCATCAACAGCATGTGTGTATACTTTATTACACACAAAGTATGTGTATAATTATTAATTATAGATATATGCCAATATGTTAACAATGCTTATTCTAGGTAAGCATTAAAATAGTATTAAAACATGATTTATTTTCTTCCTTGAGTCTTCCTGTATATTTCAAAATTTTTCGTACATGCTTAAACTTCCCACTAAGTTTTAAGTATTATCCAGGCAAAAAAGATGGAAAGGGTATTCTATACAAACTTATTTATCATGTATGTATTTATGTAAGTATTATTGCTTAGAGAAAAGTTACGGTCCTTGGAGTACACAAGTTAAGAGATAATAGTTTAACGTTATCAAAGCCAAAAAATAAGCAGGCAATGACAAAAAAGGAAGCTATAAATCAAGTCGTATAAAGGAGCCCTATTTGGCACACTAAGTTATTTGGTCTTGCCATTATCCCATAGAGGATGAAGAACCACTTAAACAAGAGGAAGATATGTTCAGATTTTCATTTTCTATTATAGTTTATATAGAGCAGTTTGAAGAACAAATAGAAAAATGAAAGCAGGGACAACAGGTGACCTATTGCAATCATCTTAGAAATCAATAAGGAGGGCATGAACTAGGGCTGTGATATTAAAAATGCATTAGTAGGTAGGCAGGAAAATAGACAGAATTGGTGTTTGGCTGGATTTGAAGAGAAATTCATAAGCTTTTGGCTTAAACAGGCCATTAACTAAAAATGGGGAGAAAAAAAACCTAAGACATAAATAAGTAGTCTGAAAGAAAACTGTGAAGATTCATCTTCTTGAAATACAATTTATCACACATCAGCCTCCATACCTACATATGCAGACTTCCCACTGCCCATATGGAAAAGTTTGCAAATTGTTTAGCCTAACACTGAAGGTCCTCCATGGAAAGACTGACGCTTAACTTCATCTCCCTCCACCTCCCTAGATTACGTTTATGTTCTAGTTAAACTAATTCATTCTCATGAACATTCTCACCCCTGTGCCTTTGCTTATGCCATTTTCCTGCCAGGAATGCCCTTCCCTTCCCTCAATCTCATTACCCTGCTCTATTCTTCCTCTCTGACTCATTCTTGCAGAAAATGCCAATTCTTAGTATATTTAACTTGTTATTCATCTCTTACATAAAATTTAAACTGATACTGATTTCATAAAAAGCTTACAATGAAGCTTTTGGAATCCATACTGGAATCCATATTGGAATCTGACAAGCCTAAAAAAAATTACATAAATAAAGAGTAAATGACTCATCTATCCAGCAACACCAAGGGATAAGGGATTCAAAAAGGAACTGAAATATCATTAAATGCCAAAACTTTGTTTTGTCCAATATAGTTTTTCTGCCCTCCTCACTCTATTAGGCCAGACTTTCACTTCTAAATGCTCTCAATGTGCCTAATTCTAGCGGCTACTCTTATTTCTACTTTGCTATTTAACTTATACAGACGACACAATCAAAATTTCAAGACCTAATGGTCTTGATTTTAATAAATCACATCTAAAATAAAATAAATTGATTCTCAGGGAGAATCTAAAGTAACCAAGGAGAAAAGTAAGTTTTACTGTTTAGACATTTATAACACTATTTTGACTATTCAAAGGACATTCTTATGTTTTGGTTCTCCATTACATTCTCAGGAATTGAAATTGCCAAAAAACTTCCACCACTGTAATGATCATTCAATGTAATTTTCAAGCATATATTACACAAAATGATTGGCAAAATATTAGAACTGTGACTCTTGCCATCAAAGAATTTACTATTTAGTCATGTAAAACAGAATACTCTTATAAAAGCAAAAGACAATATAAGGAATATTTAAACAATGCAGGACAACAGAAGAGATAATAACATAGTTGTAGAGCTATACAAAATTAATTACAAATGACAAGATAGTAAATGATATAGTAACCCAAAGGAAAAGATCATTTTTTTAAGGTAAGGAATGGAGAAAATGGAAGAAGAAAAAAAAAAGATTTGAAAAAATTTCTGTAAGAACTTCAGTGAAGTTGAACCTTTTAATCATAGAGAGGAAAGTGTGCTGAACTGAAAGTCATAACATTTGTTGTCCACTACCCTGCACTATTAAATATTTCATGTTTACACAATGTTTCACATTTGATGTTTACAAAAATGACCCTTAAAGTAGAGTTAAGACAAGACTAGTATAAACTACTTGTCAACCTCTTAAGAAGAAAATAAAGAGTACCTACATGGAAGAAATATGGAGAAAGTCCTCTTACCTTGAATATACCAACCCAATCTTTTGGATGGGGATGGATATATGGAGTTAAGGTATAATGACATTCTAGGTGTGCATTAGGAAGATAACTCTTGGCCACATTTTGAAAGATGACATGGGCAAAGTTGGAAGTCTGCAGTGGAACTTCTTGAAAGGATGTCATTGTGAATCTGAAACAAGTAAATCATACAAATTTAATGATACCAACTAAGAAAAAAATTATACCTTCAGAAAATACATAACATTTAATGCAAATTACATGTATAATTTCATACCGTAATTATTGAAAAGACATACTTTTATATTATATATATATTATACTGTAAATATATTTAATGTTGGAACTCCTTCTTAAAAATGTGATGAAAGCGGGCTTCCCTGGTGGCGCAGTGGTTGAGAATCTGCCTGCCAATGCAGGGGACACAGGTTCGAGCCCTGGTCTGGGAAGATCCCACATGCCGCGGAGCAACTGGGCCCGTGAGCCACAATTACTGAGCCTGCGCGTCTGGAGCCTGTGCCCCGCAACAAGAGAGGCCGCGATAGTGAGAGGCCCGCGCACCGCGATAAAGAGTGGCCCCCACTTGCCGCAACTAGAGAAAGCCCTCGCACAGAAACGAAGACCCAACACAGGCTAAATAAATAAATAAATAAATAAATAAATAAAACTTAAACAAAAAAATGTGATGAAAGGGAATTCTGGTGGTCCCGTGGCTAAGACTCCACGCTCCCAATGCAGGGGGCCTGGGTTTGATCCCTGGTCAGGGAACTAGATCCCACATGCCACAACTAAGAGTTCACATGCCACAACTAAGACCTGGAACAGCCAAATAAATAAATAAATTTTTTAAAATGTGATTAAATATAAAAATACAAACTGAGAAGTAATTAACTTACAATATGGCTCAGAAAGTTACATGAGTTAAAAAAAATATGTATTTATTTATTTATGGCTGCATTGGGTCTTTTGTTGCTGCATGCAGGCTTTCTCTAGTTGCATTGAGTGGGGGCTACTCTTCGCTGCGGTGAGCGGGCTTCATTGCGGTGGCTTCTCTTGTTGCGGAGCACGAGCTCTAGGCGCGCGGGCTCAGTAGTTGTGGCTCACGGGCTCCAGAGCGCAGGCTCAGTAGTTGTGGTGCGCGGGCTTAGTTGCTCCGCGGCATGTGAGATCTGCCTGGACCAGGGCCCGAACCCGTGTCCCATGCGTTGGCAGGCGAATTCTTAACCACTGCGCCACCAGGGAAGTCCCGAGTTAAAAAATTTTAAAAACCAAAATCAAAAACAAACTCTCAACTCTCCTGCAAAGCCTAGCCCTCTGCTTCTTTTGCAACCGAAAGCAAATGAGCCAGCAGTGTTTCTATGTTGAACCCTTGAACTTCATCATTTTCCTCCCTAATCTGATCCATCCCATCCCTCCCCTAGGCTCCTGTAACTGATGCTAACCTCTCCGTGCCTGCATTCCTGACCCACATTCATGATCCCCTGGACCAGCTTTTTCTCAACCCTGGCTAGATATCAGAATCATTAGGGGTCTTAAAAAAGAAAAAGAAAAGACAATGACTTTCCAGAAATGGGACCTGGGTGCACACATGCATGTGTGTGTATATACACGCATTTTTTTTTTTTTAAGCCTCCCCAAGTAATCTCAATCCTGTATACAGCCAGGATAGAAAACTACTACTTAGACTTTGACCCAACCCAACAATTTAAGTCTCCATTAGCAACTCTCACAGATTCCCAGACCTAGGCTGTCTTCTTGGGCTTCTGGTTCATACTTGTTCAAATCTCTCAAATGATGTAAAATCTCAGTTGGTCTACTTGAAATAGTTCAGAGCCTATTTGTTCCTCTCTACCTATACCAAAATTCTACCCTTTCATCCTACCTTGACTTCCAGTATTATTGTACCGTTTCCATACATTCACTGATTAAAAATAAATGTATAGGGGCTTCCCTGGTGGCGCAGTGGTTAAGAATCCACCTGTCAATGCAGGGGACACGGGTTCGAGCCCTGGTCCGGGAAGATCTCACATGCCACAGAGCAACTAAGCTCATGCGCCACAACTACTGAGCCTGTGCTCTAGAGCCCGCGAGCCACAACTACTGAGCCCATGAGCCACAACTACTGAAGCCCGCACACCTAGAGCCCGTGCTCCACAACAAAAGCCACTGCAATGAGAAGCCCGTGCACCACAACAAAGAGTAGCCCCCCGCTCGCCGCGACTAGAGAAAGCCTGCACACAGCAACAAAGACCCAATGCAGCCAAAAATAAAAATGATAATAAATAAAATAAATATTTAAAAAATAAAATAAAATAAAATAAAATAAATGTATAGTGTAAATGAAACACATACTGTTGAGAATCTATTATAGATTCAGTGAATGCTCACTGGTTTAGTGAACACCAAGCACCAGCTAGCAGATGAATGGTGAAAGTGGCCTATAAAAATCTGTAAGACCCAAATGTTTTCCATATCTTGTGCTCTACTTTTGAGAAAAAGGATACAACTGAGGATTTACTCAAAAAATCTATCTCTATACAGTGTGTCACAGACTCAGTACAGTCATTGATCCTACAGTACCACATCAGAAACAATGACACTGACACTATGGCACTTACTTCTGAGTCATCAAAACAGGAATCTCTGTAACAATGGGAAAAACTGGGACAAGAATTTGCTAACCAAATTATTCTAACTTACTTCACAAATCTATGAATTTTCTACAGGACAAGCACAGAAGTAACACTACTCACTTTTTTTTTTTTTTTTTGCCACGCTGCATGGCTTATGGGATCTTAGTTCCCCAACCAGGGACTGAACCTGGGCCACAGCACTGAAAGCGCCGAGTCCTAACCACTGGACCACCAGGGAATTCCCAAAACTACTCACATTTTAACAATTACTAAGAAGTCTTTATTGCTAGGAAAATCTAAGACAATATGCTTTTACAAATATTTCTTTTACTGAACTGTTTGAAATACTAAGGCAAATTTTTAAAGTTCTGAAATAAACACTTTTAAAAATGTCTACTTTTCCTCTCATGCGTTCTCTGCTTCTGTTATGGTCAAAATACTGCTTTGTACTTACAGTATTACACAATATACTGGACAATATACTGGACATCCCATAAAGAGACGGTCAATCATCAACCTGGAAGCCACTGTGGTAGAATTCCAGGCTGGATGTCTGTCAGCCTCTCCCCACCTGAGGTTTGCCAGGATTCCAAGGGTAAAGAGAATGCATTCAGTAATAAAAGGCCTGTACCTCTGCACTAACAAAAAGGCTTTATTACCAGCGACTCTACTTCACAGAAGGACTTAACAGTCAATACTCTCCAGCTGGGAACGCAAAGCCTTCAGGAAAGTGAAAAGGTAGCACAAACACTAGAAACTGCCTAAAATAAGTGAAGAGTTCCACTACTTTCTTTGAATAGTCTGAGCAAATATGGGCTCAAGGGGATGTCATGATGTTAATGAAGTCACTAATGATAATCTCAAGTCAGTGGCTGCCTTAAAAAAAAAAACAAAAACAAAAAAAACCCTTGATTCTGGTTTTGAAAAAAATGTTCACTGTTGGTTATAAAATACCCAAGAGAGAGACTTATAGTTAACTGAACCAAACTCTTTTAGATACAACTACCAAAACTGAGGCAGGTAAATCAGTAATGTTTATCTATGAAGAGAGTGAATATTTAAGTTTCTCTGAGGTAGATATTCAGTAAGGAGAAAACAAGGCTAGCTTAGGATGAGTTTCCCATGTTTTTAATTAAAAGCCATTTAAGAATGAAACTTTTTTCATAAAACTTGTTTCCTAAAGTAAACTAAATCAACAAAGTAGTAATTATTTGTTATAAAACAAGGTAGTGGAGTTTAAACTTTTGTTTAACCTCAATTACAACTGCGTTTAAAAATCGATAATCCAACCTTAGACTTTTACTTCACTGAAAAGATTTTAAGGTATAAAATAGCTTGAAGGTGTACACATATGTATTTATATATGTACATGTGTATATATGCTTATAAATGCATCAAAAGGACTCAAAAAGCACACATCATACAATCTTTACTCATGAGGGCTGTGTGTGAAAAGAGAACTTAAGAGGACCTTAACTTTTAACTCAACTGACTGAATTTTTACCAGTATATTTAATGTATTATTTTCATTATTTTAAATAAACACATTAACATGAAATTTCATTTTAAAACCCTCTCCCCAAAATTCAAGTTTTTAATATAAAACCCTAACATCAGACTTTAAATATATTCATTATGCTTATAAATCTTTATAGCATAATCTATAATTATCCCATTAATAACCTTCATTAATCTCTCACCAACACTCCAACCTTTTTAAACATTTCAATGCGACTATAACTATAGAAATATTTTACAAACGTCATTCCATTCTCATTATTACTTTTAATTAATTTTCCAATATAGCTTCTAGTCATAAAAAAGTTAACATGGATAAATGTAATCTGAATGTAATTACAACATGAATCAACCTATTTTAAACAGTAAAATATCTAATTCCCATACAGTTCCTGTTTCACTCTTCACACAGATAAGAAATGGAGTAAAAAGATGGGCAAGCTTATAAAAATGTTGAAATTAGGGCTTCCCTGGTGGTGCAGTGGTTAAGAATCCACCTGCTAATGCAGGGGACACGGGTTCGAGCCCTGGTCCGGGAAGATCCCACATTATAAAAAAAAAAAAAAAAAAAAAAAAAAAAAAAATGTTGAAATTAGCTGGGAATGCTAATGTATCAAGATGATTCACAGGCAGATTTATACACTACACACATGCTCACAGGCACACACAAAGACCTGCACACACACAGACCCACACACCACCCAGTGGAGAAGTAATATACAAAGTCACTGCATCACCTTGTGGTAATGCTTGGGAAGTGTAGCTTCACTAACATCCTGAGTAAAACAAACTGTGCCTCAGTTAGAGAGAGGAAATATAGCTCCTACCACAAAAGGAAGTGGAAGCAGCTTTACCATATCAAATTTTGTTTCCCATTCTCTAAGTACACCTCTAGAAACATGCACACATTAAGATGCAAGCAAAGAATAAGTAAAAGTTTTCTAGTTAAGAAAACAGACAAAAAAACCCAAAATAAATGAATGAAACCAAACCTGGACACACGAAGAACAAGAGTAGTGGCGGGGCAGGGGGGGATATAAGTAAAGGGTACCAACTCTTTGATGGAGGATGGAAACTAAAATTTTGGTGGTAAATATGCTGTAGTGTATACAGAAGTAGAAATATAATGTTATACACATGAAACTAATATAATATTATAAACCAATGTTGCAGCAATTAAAAATATTAATAAATAAAAAACAAAAATACATGAGAACAGTAAAAAAAAAAAAAAAAAGACCAGACAGATTTGGCTGGGAAACAAAGTCTGAAATATATATACATGCTGCCTGCAGTGCCCTCTCCCATGTTTCCTACTTTATTCCCCAAAGTTCTAACATCTCTAGAGTTCCTTTTATGTGTTATGCTGTATACTTTGGTCTACAATCCAATTTTGTTATTTTTGAGGATTCATCAATACCTAAGGAAAAAATAACTAATATGCAGTGGTCACTAAGTAGCTAGAATAAATTTGGGGGGTGAAGGGGGAGGATTTCAATGTTATCTTTACTTCTTCCTCCTGGAACTTTTTCAAGCCCAAACCAGATCTGGCTTTTGTGGTAGTATTTTTCCAGTGGCTCCTGATACACATTTTATTTAACTAGCCCAAAACGTGTAAGCCTTAATCAAATAAAGTAGGAAACTGACCATATTAAGAATTTCTGTGCATTAAATGTCCAGAATCAAATTAAGCTTTTAAATTTAGATAAATATTGTATATAATTTGCCAATTCTAACACTTAGAATTCAAAAAGAAATAAAGTAATTTTGTTCTATGTGATAATATTATCATGGTGACTGTATTTTTTTCAAAGTCCGTACCAGTTAAAGACGGACGGTAAACTAATTATAGGTGAAATATCCTGTTGTCCAGGATTTGGACAACAGGGGAAAAACTCCAGGGGAAAAAATAAATGTGCTGACAGTGTAATAAACCAAGATTAGCAAAATAGTGGTTCCTTTAACTGTTTGTTCTCCTTCTGGGTATTTTGAAAATTTCCATAATAAAAGCTAGTAAAACCAAAGCAGACAAAAATTAGTAATAAAAACTCATATATGACCTTCTGCAATAGAAACACATTACACATAGTGGTTGACAAACTTAGTGAAAGTTTTTTAAAATATTCAGTTAAAATTATATGAACTTTTAAATTAATCTCCGAACTTCAGTCCTGGAGGAAACTGAACATCTGAAGGGAAAAAATACGTCTGATATTCTAATAGCTTCCAATTATTTATACTTCAGCTCAAACAAAGACTATCAGCTGGTTTACAGACCAGAAAAATATTATCAGCAAGCTTTCCGGGAGGCAGAAGCAAATCCACCAATCTGTCAATTTGCACTCTTACAGTCCTCCCAATCTCCAGAATGCTTTACAGCTGAGTACCACTACACTCTGCCCAGGTGTCACTCACACCACTTTAATTTTTAGATTGTTTTAAAAGTTGGTTTCTAAAAAGCTATGATCTTGGCTTTTTATTATATTAGAGGGGAGGGTATCTTTACCCTCTTGTAAGAGTTTATTTGGGGCAAAATAAACTTTAAAAGGCTAGAAGTGGATATAGCCAAAATTTTACTTAGTAACATACAAATTCCAAAAGAATGCAATCCAATAAACTTCACATGTGAGGCAATTCCCCCAAAGCAGTAAAAAAGGAGCATAGTTACGATCCTTCATAAATATTTAACATCATTAAAAAGGTTGAAATTTTAATTCCAAAATACCTGTTATTTTGTTAAGGAAAAGGTATTTACTGGTTAATTCTACACAAATGTCTGCAGCCATAATGGTAAACTGGGGTGTGCAATTTAACAATGTGATGACTAGAAAACGTAATCAAGTAATCCTTCAAGAAATCAAGTTTATCCTTGATAAGAACGAAAGGAAGGCCTGGCCTCAGCCCCTTTTCCATACCCAAATAGCACTCTGAGGGTAATCAGCCCATTTTTTTAGATTAACATGTTACTCAAATGATCTCTTTAAACACTTTGGGAATTGAGCTCCAAAACTATAATTAGTAATTGTTGCATACAGCTTGTAGAAATTCTACGATTAGCGGAATGCAGAGTTGAAAACAAGATTTATTTTCCCATCCCTGACACAATAGCAATTCATAACTACCTCGTGAAACCTAAAAATATATGTAGAGACGCAAGAGGGAAGAGATATGGGGACATATGTATATGTATAACTGATTCACTTTGTTATAAAGCAGAAACTAACACCATTGTAAAGCCATTATACTCCAATAAAGATGTTAAAAAAATAAAAAATAAAAATCAGAAAAATATATATATGTAGAAAGTCAAATGTCACGGCGTTCTCAAACGAAATTATTACCAATAAGGTAATATATGTTTATCAGTACACACATACGCACACTAATCTCAACAAAGATTCCCCGAAACGACGAGCGCCTGTCGGGACTTGTCCACAACCTGCGGACCTCCGGGGGTGCTGGGAGGGAGAGTTGTGAAATCAAGAAAAATTGCCTAAGCAAAGACAAACGTGACTCTCCTCGGAATATTTAAGATCCCTTCGAGCACTAGGCGTAAGGCCATTTATAAACAGACAAGAAAGCGTTCACTAATTCTGCAGCCCAGGTGAAGTCGGAAAGCCGGCCCAAACCGCTAACTCCGCCCACGGCTCGCAGTCAGTCTCCGCCTCCTAATCCACTGGCGACTCAAACCAAAACACTTGGGCTTCACTCCGCACGGGCAAACCCGAGCGTCCGATCCCGATACGACCTAGATGTTTTCCCAAGCTTACCTGCCCCGGCAGCACACACGCTGCCCTCCAAACACTCACCCTAGAGTGGAGCCTCGGGCAAGGCACTTTCTTCTCCGGCGGTCCCCCGCGTCACTCGCCCCCCCCCCCCGCCAAAGGGCCCACGTCCCACACGGCTCCCCCAAATAGCGAAAGCCTATCCAGGGCCTCCCCGCCGTGTGGGGCGGCCACCCATCGCTTTTTCCAACTCCATTGCTAACCGAAGTTGCCCACACCACCGTCACAATCGCAGTCCGGGAGGAAAGGTTTGTCGTCGGGAAGGAAAGCATCGTCATTCGGCAGCACCGTCACCACGGAGACCGTTCCCGAGACCGACCAGGCCCCTAGACGCTAGAGCAGAGGGACGTATCACGAGCCCCCAAAGAGCTCCAGCGGGCGTCCGCCCCGCGCAAGGCGCTTACCGAGTGAGGAACTCCCGAGCAGAGGGGAATGTTAGAGAGGCTTCCGAGCCTGAGCCGCCATCAGCCGCCGAGCCTCTTCCGCCAACACAGTCTCCCTCTACCGACCTGCTACACCTCCCCACAAGGCCAAAAGCCGGCGTTATGTCACTTCCGTCCACGGCCCGGCCCCTTCCGCCGCCGCCTCCGCCGCCGCCGAGCTGCGTCAGTCTGGGCCAATCGCTGAAACGCCAAGTTGGTCGTACGGTCCTTTAACCACCCTAGCTCCTGACGCCCTGCCATTGGACCCGAACAGATCCGAACCGGCCTTTTCCCTCGGCTCGGCTATTCCTCCTCTTTCTTCCTCTTCGCCGTTTTCGCTCAGAGACCTCGTGGCAACCAAACAGGGTCCGTTTGGATAATGCATTTTTGACTTTTTAATTATTACTTTGAGCGAAAGTTAAGTAACTTACCAGTTAAGTGGAAAGGGTAGCCCTGGAGTGTATGAATTAGTACAATGTCATTGCCTGGATCTTTAAAAATCTAAGCGAATCCATTTATTTTGTGGATCGGAAAGTAGAGAACCATAGAAGCAAAGGAGGATCACGCGGCTGGGGCGGCGACCGCTCACTCCTGGGCTCTTTCCCAAGTCCTGGTACAGTCCGGTGCTTACTTAACTACGAGGTTTTGTTCTCTGTAAAACCTCGGGGTCTCCTAGGAGATTTTCAGTTCTAATGCTCTATGATTCTATTTCCGCTTACTCCAGCACTGACCTCGTTCTATGAGTTGTTAACTGCTTTTGTTATCTATTATTTTGTGTGCATGAATTTAGCCCTGTATTCTCTGTTCAATGATAATTTCTAAAGTCACTTTTTTATACATCTTACCCTCCTAGAGTAGGCATTCAGTTTAAATTCTAACTCCTCGGAAGCAACTGTGTTCTGTTCTAATTCACTATATTCCTGTGTTGCCGTAAAGCCCTGATAAAATTTGCAACATCACCAGTGAAGGAAGGGTAATAAATTAGATCAAGTTAAACGTTGAAGCATCTTCTAAATTCAGAACATACAAAATCCTCTTCAATATAATTTACTTCCACATATTTTAAGATTACAATGCCTTTGATAATATAGGTTCTTAATAACTGCTGACTGATTTGTTCCCTATATATTGAAATCTTTGAACTTGGTATTGTTCTGTATATAATATTTGGTCATAGATTTCAGAAGAGTCTTTACAGATCATTTAGTACCAATCTCCATATTTTACCGATGAAGAAAACGGTGTGATAATATCAGTAATCACTGGTGTTACTGGTAGCAACCTTCTAGTAGTAGTCTGTGTCTCTTAGGAAAAGTAAATACAGGGCTTCCCTGGTGGTGCAGTGGTTAAAAATCTGCTTGCCAATGCAAGAGCTACGGGTTTGTAGCCCTGGTGTGGGTAAACAACAAAGACCCAACACAGCCAAAAGTTAATTATTTTTAAAAAGAATTTTTTAAAAAAGAAATGTAAACACAGCAGTGAAATTTATAAGCACAGTTTTTCAGAAGTGTCACTCTTTGTATTTTTTAATCACATGACTAATTTGCATGTAATAAATTTCTAATTACCTCCAATTTTCAGTTAATGAAATCAGGAGAACAGTATGCTTAATAAAAGCCATAATTTGAAAATATTTTTTGTGCAGGTATTTTTACTTTATTTTGTTATTTTTAGTAATTTCTTGAATTTTTAGACCTTATTTTCCCCATGAAGGTATTAGTTCAGGAACTTTAACTTGCTTATTCCCTTTAATAATGATCCCATGAATTTTAGACAGTGTTTCTCCCAGCAAGGTAAATACATATCCCTTAAGTATTTAATTGAATTTTTTTAATTAGGAGTATAAGGGATATGGATCCACAATTCCTTATATGAAAGATCTGGGCCAGATAGGATTCCAGAATTCAGAATTTTTCAGATTTTAGAGAAGTGTACTTATGTTACATAATATCCCACAAGTCTGGGGCAGCACTCCATAATCAAGTTAATATTTTTTTCAGGACAAATTATGAATATGACACCACTAATTAGGATAAATAGAGCGTATAATCTTCAGCTCAGAGCAGGTTTTTCAGATCAGGTTTTGCCACTTTGCCCTCATGGGTTCAGATCAAGTTTTATTGACAACTGAGTTCAGGTCAGGATAAGTTTTGCCACCAAATGTTAAGAAAACATTTGACTTTCAAAGTTTTTTGGATTACGAAATAGTGAATGAGGGATTGTAGACCTGATCAAAGAACTATTGGAAAGAAACTCCCTCGGCATCCCGTGATATTTCTGGAGCAATCACAATTTCAAGCAGTTTTGAAGCAGTTGTCCTAACCTAGCACAAACCACCTCACCTGTGTTTTGACTGGGAAAATATCTAAAAGACACCCTCTATTAGAAGAACTCATGACAGCAAAGGCAGGAAAATAAATAAATCCATTAAAAATGTGGGTGACAAAAGTATAAAATATAGTATAAAAATAAAGTATAAAATAAGATATTCAGAGATGGGAGAACTCATTACAGGCTTGTGTGAACAATACACTTCTCTTGGTGGAGGTAGGCCTAGACTGTTAAGTAGGGTTTTGATGAAGACATGGAAGAAGACTTCAAGTCAGGATATAAGAGCCTGGGCAAAGGAGTCATGTAGGGAGAGGATTGTTAACAAACAATAATAATTCCCATAGATATTTAAGGTTATCTCCACTCCTCACAGCAAAACCCTGTAAGGTTTTATCCTTGTTTTGCAGGGGAATGTGGGTTCAGAAAAGTTAAATAACTTGCCCGTAATCCCAAAAAGGGCAAACCAGACTTGAACTCAAATTTATCACTCCCAAAGTTCCTGCATTTTCCACCAAGCCATGCTGCTTCTTGATAAGTGCTTTTTGGTCATTTACTATGTGCTCTGGGTTATACTAGGTTTATACTAGGTACTCTGGGGAAAACAAAGAATAAAGCACAGTTTCTTCCCTAAAGCTGCTTTAAATCTAGTTGAGATATTACAAGATGGGACAGTGAAGTGTTAGATTTTGTAGGAAATGGACTCTGAGAAGTAAAGTGGAAAGAAGGATTGATACAGAATTATTATTATTATTATTTGCTAAAGAAACTGGACTCTAAGCTTTGAAAGAGTAACAGGATCTGAAAAGGTATAGAAAGAGCTTATGTAGAGAGAATAATTAAAAGGGCACAAATGGGACAATTAGGTGATACAACATGGGTTGAAAATCAGAAAAAAATAAGTTCACATAGGCACGTTATAGAAGTATCATTACAGGTTTTGAAAACATATAAAATGAGTTGTCCTCATCTTTTGAAACAGTGGCTTTCTTTAGAGTTTGTATTAAAGGTTCCTATTGCTAGAAATGATTCTTTCCTTAAAAAATAATAGATATGTAAACATTTGTTTAAAAAAGAGTGCTTTTAAAGACAAGATTTGAATAATGGTATGTTTTGGATAAACAGAGAAAGAGAAGATTCAGAACACTCTAAAGTAGGGTGGTTTATTTCCTCTTACCCTATGTTAGAAGATAGTTGATGTACTCTTTGCTCCTTATAGCTTGCCTACCATTACTCTCCCAAATGTTTGAATAAAACTTTGCTCCTTTGAGTTGCATGCCAACCAGTTAAACCCCCTTTTCCCTTCTTGTTGCTGTCATCTGTTGATCTCCAGGTCACTCTTCCTCATTCATTGAAGACTATTACCGAGTACATAGTCTTCCTCTCCATTCCAAGCCCCTCAGAGTCTACTTGGATGAGATTAAAATTAAAAGGCTAACATCCTGGCCTTTTAATTTCTTGAATCCCTCATCTCCAATAATCTCCTCCACTCTAGTCCATATATTTCCATGTTCATACCTTGGACCTTAGCATCACCCATAATTGTTTCACCTTCAAAATCAAGTATCCTGCTCTGGTGACAACCTCTTGTTCCTCAAACTTGCTTATACAAATATGGCCACTGTAACTATTTTTCAAACTCATCAGGATCTCTAATCCATTAAGCTTTCTCTTTTAATACTTCCTTCATTATCCAACTCAGAGTCTATGGACTATCATTTTATTAACATTATTTCGAATACCCCAAACTCCCTTGATTTTTCATCTTGCAGATTAAGTACAATTTCCCATAACAAACACGTCTACAGACTCTGGTCATCATATGCTTTATCACTAAAGGTTTTGTTTGGGAATACTAAGCAAAAACTTTGAAGTTAAAATCGAGTGTTTGGGGAAGTTTCCTGCACTACTGAAGCTGAATCTGGCCTCTGTACCCCGACACCGAATTGAATCTCAGAGACAGAGGTTTGGGTGAAGTAGAAAAGAATAGCTTTATTGCTTTGCCAAGCAAAGGGGGCCACAGCTGGCTAATGCCCTCAAAACTGTGTCCCACCTTGGAGAGGGTAGTGAGAAGTTTTATAGTAATGGTTCAAAGAGGGCATGATCAGTTTGTGGACATTCTCCTGATTGGTTGGTGGTGAGCTAAGTGGGAGTCAGCGTCGTCAACCTTCTGATTCCAACTGGTCTGGGGTCTACATGCTTGTGGGCAGCACACCATCGTTAACCGTGAACTTCTCCCACCTGGTGGGGTTTTCCGTCTCTGCAAAAGAGCTCAAAGATGTGGTGTGTATCCCTTGATGAGGAACCAGGACCTTGTCCCAAGGCTGCACTATTGTTTCTCTTGACTGTTTCTCCCATGTCTCGCATCCCCTCCCTCCCTCCCCTGATGAACAACTGCCTGAATCTGCCCGTTAGAACTCCGGGAAAGTCATGGAGGCTGAATGAAGCCTAGTCCCTGTAATCAAAGAAATGGGGGACATAGAAAGGCTTTTGTGCCCAGGAGCCCCACAGGGGCTATCACTATCAAAGAGAGAAACTATATAATTTATGATATTAAGAAACAGAGCCTGCAGTGGTTTATACTTTAGGAAGACCTTTGCCCCACCTGGCTCCTAACAGTATTCTTTGTTCCTTGTGCAATGAGGTCACTGGTATGTAAATATTCTCTAACCTTTCTTCCTTATCTTACTGAGAAGAGGAATAGCCAGCACAGTACTTTGAATTCTTAAAGTACTTATGTCAACAAGGTCCATTCCTCTGCGTTTCTCATCACATACCTTTATTTGTTGAGTCACTTGCATAACAATGATACTTAAAATTAATAAAAGTTATTTTAAGAAAATGTTACTAAAATAATCTTCTAAAGTTTTAATTTTAATAAGCTTTGAATCAGAGTTTTAGTCTAAAACGTGTTTTTATTTCCATAGATCCTGTCCCCTCCCACCTTCTCAGGAAGTCTACATTATCTCTCTTATAGTCAAGCCCTCTATCTCCACTGGATCTTTCCCATTGTCTTTTCCACATGCTCAAGGCTCTATCATTTATTTTGTTTTTAATTCCCCAGCTTCATGTTGCCCTCCAGCTACTACTGCCTTTTTGTCTTCATCTTCACAACCAAACTTCTCACTAAAAAGAATTGTTTATATTTCACTCCATCATTTCCCACCCTTCCCCTACCCCACTTATTCTGAATGCTGCCCCCATCACACCAAAAGTAGTTGCATTAATATCATAATGTGCATATTGTGCTCTAGACAGGCAAATCCATCTTAATATTCATGCACATCCCACCAATGCTAACCTGGTATCTGGTCACATCCCATGATTTGGCTACATCTCAAGAGATCCATGAAAAGGAATTTGAATTTTGCCCGTGATTGGAGAGTTCAGCTGTTTACCTGATTGATACCCAGCCTGCTTCATATGACATTAAAACATTTTTGAGAGGCCTAGAAATTCGGGGGGGGGGGATGGAATTTGGAGATTATTGTTGTGTAAATTATCAATGCATTGCCTCTCAGTTCTAAATTCACCCTTTTTACCTGCTCTGTGAACATGAACTAAGTCCTTTCAATATTTTTCCATTGCCAGCTGGAATGATTTAAGCTTTGTCAGTAGAAAGTGCTAGAGGGACATGAGGAAAGGATTCTGGGACTTCCCTGGCAGTCCAGTGGTTAAGACTCCGTGCTCCCAATGCAGGGGGCACGGGTTCAGTCCCTGGTCAGGGAACTAAGATCCCACATGCCGCGTGGCACAGCCAAAAAAAGAAGAAAAGAGGAGAGGATTCTGCTTCCTCATTCCTATGTACCCACTCAACAGACTCTTGCAGAGCATACGACCTCAGTGTCCTGCTTCTGCAACCCACTCAGCTTTCCCAGTGCCCAGCTCCTGCGGTGCAGGGGTTTTTTTCTGTTGCTGATTCCTGCAGTGCATGGAAGCTGGCAGCAGCCAGCACCCAGCGTTCCCCTCTGGGCAATTTAGTGGTGGAGTGCCTGCAGTGAAATACTTCTTCATGAACAACTTTCCCCAGACCCTAGAGGGCAGATTTCTGACAAGTTCCGAAAGCCAGATTTCCAGGAAGATGCAGAATGCAGATTTTCAGCAAGTTCCACGTATATGTCCAGAAGGTAAATTTCAAGGTAAATTTCTGGCAAGTTCCAGAGGGTTTCACCACCTCAGCAACACAGGGACTTCTCTGTAAGATTGTCTGTGGGACTTCCTCATTCAGTGACCCATAGCCATGCCCTCTCCAAGGCCTGGATTTCAGCCCTGAAGGTGCTCTTATTGGGCATGTATCTCAGTCATGGGGGTAGTGTCTGCTCCTTATATCTGCTATTCTTAGTCTTTACAGTTCTTTTCACTCCTTACTAGCTTAGTTACTCCAATCCCCTGTTATAGATAATAATTCTTTACAATAAACTTTCTCTATTCAAATCACTGTGTGGGAGGCATCCCTGGTGACGCAGTGGTTAAGAATCCGCCTGCCAATGCAGGGGACGCAGGTTCGGGCCCTGGTCCAGGAAGATCCCACATGCCCCGGAGCAAGTAAGCCCGTGTGCCACAACTACTGAGCCTGCACTCCTACTGAGCCCACGAGCCACAACTACTGAGCTCACGTGCCACAACTGCTGAAGCCAGCACGCCTAGAGCCTGTGCTCTGCAACAAGGGAAGCCACCGCAATGAAAAGCTCACGCACCACGGCGAAGACCCAACACAGCCAAAAATTAATTAATTAATTAATTAATTTTACAAAAAAACCAAAAAAACACAAATCACTGTGTGGTTTCTCTCTACTGATTGGACCCAGACTAATGCAACCATTATAACCTTTCCTTTAGTTTCATCAGCCTAGATTATTTTTCCTTCTCCTTAAGTAATTCCTTGGTGAGTTAATTTAGTTCTGACCAGCTAGGGCTATTGCCATGTATCTCTTTGTTATACCGCAATTTTCGACTGCTACTTGATGTTAATTATGATGCACAGGGGTTAGAATTTCTTCTGTAACATATCAGGTTGTAGAATTCAATGAATGATGATTTTTTTTAAAATTTATTTTATCTATTTATTTTTGACTGTGTTGGGTCTTTGTTGCTGCGTGAGGGCTTTCTCTAGTTGTGGCGAATGGAGGCTACTCTTCGTTGCGGTGCACAGGTTTCTTATTGCAGTGGCTTCTCTTGTTGCAGAGCACGGGCTCTAGGTGCACGGGCTTCAGTAGTTGCAGCACGCAGGCTCAGTAGTTGTGGCTCGCGGGCTTAGTTGCTCTGCAGCAGGCATGTGGGATCTTCCCAGACCAGGGCTTGAACCCGTGTCCCCTACATTGGCAGGCGGATTCTTAACCACTGCACCACCAGGGAAGTCCAATGAATGATAATTTATTGCTATTTAGCATTGGGTTTCCTAGATAAAAGAAATGACTTTATTCCCAGAAGAGATCATGGCCATGCTGATTCTGCCATGAGGTCAAAAGGAAAAAATGAAATTATTACAAAGTACTGAATGTTGAGCATCTTTAGAAAGTGATTTATAATATATTTTATTAGTAAATTGTGAAAATTTACTTTTGTGATTGGTTTGTGTGATATAACAAGTTCTAAGAAGCTGATAGTAGACAAAATTCCCCTTCCTAAATCCTTCCTTTTTAATACTTTCCCCTCCCTTTCAGGTACCCTTCCCAGGCTCAATAACCCCCACCCCTCAGGCAACAAACAGTCTAGTCCAGGGAAAACAAAAAAATTGATTGTCAATAAATTAATCTCTGTGACTATGAGGGACTTAATCTAAGTATGAGATTCTCAAAATAAAACTTGTGAGCATGAAGCAATGAGCATGTTATGGTAGATTTTCCTGCATCCATGGGGAAGATTTCTTTAGATAAGGGACCCTCCTTGTGCTTTTAAAATCACAATTGCAGTCATTCCAGGAGAACCTTCTTTTATCCCATATCTTCTTTCAACTCTCACCCTATTTTTTTCTTCCCTTCCCAACTTAGCTTCTTTAAAGACCAATCTATATGACAAGATAGTATATTTGAGATATTAACCCATTTTTTTCTTGGTATTTTCTCCTTCCATAGCTTGCCACTTTCCCAGATCTTGCTTCCTATCAAATCTATAAGTTCGTTGCCTTGGGGAGGGATAGGGAAGGAAAATCTTTCTGCCATTTGTTTTCAAAATTTCAAGCCTTCAGATGGGGAGAGAACTTAGGCCACAGAGAAAATGGCTTGAAGAGGAGCAAGGAGCAGGGAGATAAAGATGGAGGGAGAACAGGGGGCATCTTCCTCCCCAACTCTAGAAATAGGTTTCTCTGGGCTGGAGAAAGGTGAAAGGGTATATCTAGGTGGACAAAACCACCCAGCCTGTCTAACATTCCTGAGTCTCCAAATATCCCCTCCACTATCTTTGTACTGAGTAATCTTCCAAAATCCTGACAAAACTGAAATTGGGGGATTCAAAATAGAAATTGAATTGGTGGAATGTATCAATATGAAAACAGAGGGAAGGAGGCAGGGCACAACCTTTGAAAGAATGACATAGCCAGAGGACGTGACATAAACTGATTAGAACCAAATGGGTCCAAGATAGCGGACAAGTCAGCTTCCACTAGACCTTGAGCCTCAGTATACGCCCATTGTAACACATCAGCAAGCTAAATGACACACTCACAGGCACCATGACAGTTCCAAGTCTGACCATAATGTTCAAAGAGTGATTCTTATGATGAAAAAAGTGATCCAGTTCCTGAAAATCCCTGCCCCTTCCCAAAATAGCTGGAATACTCCTCCCACTCATTAGCCTATGAAATTACCCACCCTTATAAAAACTGACAACTCCATACCATGGTGCCGCTCTCACCTTCTGAGATGGCCCACACTCTGTCTGTGGAGTGTGTTTCTCTCTAAATAAATCCACTTCTTACCCATCACTTTGTCTCTCACTGAATTCTTTCTGCGATGAGACATCAAGAACCTGAGCTTCACTAAGTCCCAAAACCGGGTGTGTGATCTCAATTGGAAGACCATGGGTTTTGGCTGGGTTCGAGTCCTGACTGCATGGATTAGAGTCCCAATCTGAGTTAGGGTGGGTTTGAGTCCCGACACATGGGTTCAAGTCCCCATCTGAGGTGCACAGTTTCAAACACGTTTTTTTACAGACTTGAGTTTTGAGCTAATATTTATACTCTATGTGTTCATTAACCTTGCGTGCCCAGCTTCTTCACTGACCATTCATTCCTCACACCATGGAGTATGCTCAAACCCTACCAGTCCCATGATAAGCTCATCCATAACCCTAAGATTTCCCAGCCTAATTTTCAATTCTCAGAACTTTTCAATCAAGAGGTTGATATTCTTGATATTACTGTTCACTCCTTCCTTCTTAAAACTTTTTCCTACCTCTCCTCTATGACAGGATTGCATCCTCATCTTTCTTTTCCTTCTCTGAATGCTCCTTCTCAATTGCATTTGCAGGCTTCTCATTTTGCAGTTGTTTCCTTAAATACTGATCTTTCCCTGAGTCTAGCCTTCTGTCCCTTGAGCTTTAAATTATTTCCTATTATTAGTACTTATTTTCAACTGCCAAATATACTAATACTTTTATTAATGGCTACCAGATCTATACCCCAGTCCAGGCTTTCCTCCTGGCATTAGTTCCATATAGACGTTGACACTCGGATGTCACACAAACACCTTAAACTCAATGTTCTTATTTTTTTATTTATTTAAAAAAATTTTTTTAATTACAAAAAATTTTTTGGCCATGCCATGTGGCACGCAGGATCTTAGTTCCCAGACCAGGGATTGACCCTGTGCCCCTTGCAGTGGAAGCACAGAGTCCTAAACACTGGACCGCCAGGGAAAGGAATTCCCTTAAACTCAGTGTTTCTTAAAGTGAATTTGTAATCCTTTCCTCACTTCACCCCACCTTCCCCTTTATTCACCTTCCGCACCAATCAAGGTCCTGGCAGGAAACAGATAATACGCTCAAGAAGTCACTGAAGAGAGTTTAGTGAAGGGCTTAAGAGATTATTCAATAAGGGTTCTCTAGCAACAGGAGAAGCTGTTATCCCTGCTATGCCCTCAAGGGGACAGAGGAGAGAGATGTTACCTGCCTGTGGAGGAAGGGCTGCCTAACAGAAGCTGTGGCCAAATCCAACCTGATTTGATTTCAGGTTGGGTTTGTTTTTTCAGGCAGGGACCACAAGTTTATTGGGGATCTGTACACACACACTGGCAGTATCACACAGTGACAGCACAGTTACTCAGTACACACAAAGGTGGCCTCTAAGGGCATCTGGGGCCTGGAGGCAGTAGGGTGCGGTCTCCTCTCTTGAGACCCAGACCCACCTGGGTGCCTTCCTCCTGGGCACTTGAGGGAGGGGCTGTCAGAGGTGGTCTCCAGGCATGGACTCCAGGGACTGCAGCCTCAGCCGCTGTTTCAGCACCTTCATCTGGCTGGTCTCACAGATCTTGCTAGTCACCAACGTCAAGTCTGTCACCGAATAAACCTTGGATGTAAAAGCAGACAATTCACAAACATTGTCGCAATATTTGTTTAAGATCTCCACAAAGTGGTAGATAGCCGGGTTGTTGTCATGGACATCTACCCAGATCCAGAAGTAGAGACTGGCATAGTTTCAGTAAATGATTTTAAAGTTCCAGAACTCCACAAATTTGGTGTTTTGGCATCTCCAACAGTGACTCTGGTGGCGTGCACCTCCTCTATCAACTTTGGTTTCTCACTGTCATCAAACTGCATGTACCACTTGACTAGATGTGTCTTGCCCACCAGGTTCTGGAAGAGGATGAAGCAGATCATAGAGACCCCATGACACCAGAGGTCAAAGTTCCCAGGTGATTCAGTCCACAAAGGTCAGCTTTCTGGGGCACAAAGCAATGGCTAAAGGGTGGAGAATAGCTTGGTGGGGCACTTGAAGAATCACCAGCACATTGCGTCAGTGAATGGCGTTGCAACCATCCAGGCTCTCTAGCCAGAAACCTGGGAGTTTTTCTCAACTTTTCTCTCTTACTTACTCTGTGATATCCAACCAGTCACTAAATCCTGTACATGTTACTTTCTGAATGTTTCTCACATTAATACCTTCCTTGCCATTCCCTACCTGTGTGCCAGCTCAGGTCTCTTCTTACCTTGATAAATGCACACATCTCCATTGAGTCTCTCAGCTTCTAGCTTCAAACCATCCTTTCACATCAAGTTAAAATGAGGGCATCCTGGATTAGGGTGGGCCTTAATCCAATGACTGATGTCCTTATAAGAAGAGGGAAAGTTGTACACAGACACAGACACAGCAAGAACACCATGTGCCAATGGAGGCAGACATGGGAGTGATGTATCTACAAGCCCAAGAATGCCAGGAATTGCTGGCAAACCACTAAAAGCTACAGAAGAGGCAAGGAAGCAATCTTTTCTAGAGCATTCAGAGAGAGCATGGCCTTGGTAACACCCTGATTTTGGAACTCTAGCCTCCAGAAATGTAAGAGAGCAAATATCTGTTGTTTTAAGTCACTTAGTTTGTAGTGATTTATTACAGCAGCTCTAGGAAACTCAACATTCCGCTTCCCCCAATGGTAATATTTAATTTAACAATATCAAAGCAAGGAAACTGACATTAGCACAATACTGTTTAACTAGACTACAGGCCTCATTCAGATTTCACCCCAGATTTTTTTTTTTTTTTTTTTTTGGTCGAACCTTGCGGCTTGCGGGATCTTAGTTCCCCAACCAGGGATTGAACCCACGCCCATAGCAGTGAAAGCACAGAATCCTAACCACTGGACCGCCAGGGAATTCCCCTGAGATTGATTTTTAATCATAGAGAAGTGTGCATGTGTGCATGCTCACACACACACGTAACACACTTCCATTGCTTTTAAATTCTTCAGTTTTCAGTTTAAAGTTTAACGATAACATATATGACAGACAAAGGATTTTTATATAAGCACACCCTCAAATCAAGAAAAAGATTATCCAATGGAGAAAACAAGGTTAAAAGATGTAAATGGGCAATTCATAGAGGGTAAAATATAAAGAGCCAATGAACACACAAAAGGTGCTGAGGTTTACTATGATCAAGGAAATATAAACTAAAATCACAATGAAATATTTTTCACTATTAAATTGTCACAAATGTAGAAAACAGTTAAGAGAGAGAGATACGGGCTTCCCTGGTGGCGCAGTGGTTGAGAATCTGCCTGCCAATGCAGGGGACACGGGTTCAAGCCCTGGTCCGGAAGGATCCCACATGCCGCGGAGCAACTAGGCCCGTGAGCCACAATTACTGAGCCTGCGCGTCTGGAGCCTGTGCTCTGCAACAAGAGAGGCCGCGATAGTGAGAGGCCCCCGCACCGCGATGAAGAGTGGCCCCCACTTGCCGCAACTAGAGAAAGCCCTAGCACAGAAACGAAGACCCAACACAGCCATAAATAAATTAAAAAAAAAAAAAAAAGTATACATTAAAAGACATTAGAGAGCTTTAAAAAAAAAAAAAAGAGAGAGAGATACTCATACTCTGTTAGAGAGGTGGGATGTAAATTGGTACAAAAGTTTTTAGAAGGCAATTTGGCAATATCTATAAATTTTAAGATGCTTATACAATTTGACCCAGCAATTGCACTTCTAGGACTCTTGGAAATACTTATACAACTTATACATATGCACAAAGAAAATGTCTAAGAGGACATTTATTGAAATATTGTTTTAATTAGGGAAAAATCAGACAACCTGAATGTTTATCAATAGGGGAATGATAGATTAATTGCAATTGCCCTTATTACTCAACCATTAACAGAATGAAGTGGGCAATCATATACTGATAAGCGAATGAAGAAAGTAATAAAACAATGATACCAGAGAGACTGTGTTTAATGAGCGTAGGGACTATCTGGATTCATAATCCTGGCTCCACCACTTACTACGTCTGGGAACTTAGATAGTTTAAATATACTTAACCTTGGAACTTTAGTTTCCTCAAAGGGAAATAATAATGTTAGTCTCTATATCATAGGGTCTTTGGGGTCGCTGTGGGCATTAAATTAGTTAATTCATATAAACATATATTAAAGTGGTATCTGGTACACGGCAATTGTCAGTAAATGTTATTATTGTTTATGTAAAAAAGTCTGTGTATGTTATCAATACTTTAGATAGATGGAGAGATAGATAGATAGATAGACAGATACATACATACATATTAAATTGTGACTTCCTCTGGGAAGGAGTGTAACTTTCACCTTTAATAACATCGACTTCTATATCAGCTGGAGAAGCAGTTGGCTTTTGTTACTGTTCTTCACCAATCAATATCTGAACCACCTTGCTATTTCTGGAGAATCCCCCACCTAATGAAGCAGGCCAAGCATTCCACTATAGAAACTGAAATGCAAGATTCGTGCTTTCTCAGACTCCCTCGTGGTCAGGGCATGGGCTACCCAAGTCAGATGCTTACAAAATCCATTCTGGCCCAGGAGAGGCAGCAGTTCAATGGCAGCTATATTGTGTCTCCAGAGGAAGACAAGGCAGCCATTGCAGCATCAGTGGCAGAACAAGCTGTGAGGTCGATGGGGACAGAGTGAGGAGTTCACAGGACGTGTGGGGTAGTATGATTTTCAAGTTGTCCCAAAATCTGAGAGCTACCCATTACCTTTTTAATAAAAACCTTTTTCCTAAATTAGCCAGAGTTGGTTTCTTTACTAGAAACTAAGAACGCTGACTGATGAAATATATTTGTGTGTGTGTGATTTTTTTTTTTAAATAAATTTACTTATTTATTTATTTTTGGCTGTGTTGGGTCTTCGTTGCTGTGCACGGGCTTTCTCTAGTTGCGGCAAGCGGGGGCTACTCTTCGTGGTGCTGCTTGGGCTTCTCACTGCGGAGCATGGGCTCTAGGCGCGTGAGCTTCAGTAGTTGTGGCGCGCGGGCTTAGTTGCTCCGCGGCATGTGGGATCTTCCCAGGCCAGGGATAGAACCCGTGTCCCCTGCATTGGCAGGTGGATTCTCAACCACTGCGCCACCAGGGAAGCCCGTGTGTGATTTTTTTAATTGAGATATAGTTGATATAAGATTTTATTAATTTCAGGTGTTGGTGGAATATATCTTTGGAATTTAAATCCTTCCCAACTTTTTATTATGAACAATTTCAAACATATAGTAAAGTTAAAGAATACTAAAATGAACACTTGCATATCATTCACCCAGATCCAACAATTAGTAATGTTTTGGTATATTTGCTTTATCTGTGTATGTGTGTGTATATATGTATTTTTTTGCTGAATATTTGAAAGTTAGTTGCAAGCACCTAGGAAAATGAATAATAATCCCACAGTATCCTCATGTATCTGGCCACAGCCAAATTTCCCCAAATGTCCCAAGAATGCCTTTTTCACCTGTTTTTTTTTCAAGCCAATGCCCAATACAGTACATTGTATTTGATTATGTCTGTTCAGATTTTTTTAATGTAATTTTAAAAATATAGGGGAATATATCGGCTCTTGTCTTTCTTTTATTGGTTTCTACCTAATGATTGAGACGATAAATACAGGAACTAACAGTGATTAAGCACTAATCTCAGGTCAAGCTTATGTGACGTACTAGACATAACAGTATAAATAGGACTAGGTTCCTGATCTCAAAAATGCAGGCCCTTTGGGTTTCTCCAAATGCACACAAGTAACTGGTCTCTGTTTTAATCAGATGAAGGAACAGATAGAGACAGGGGATGTCAGAGTTTATCATTTCCTAGGCTCAGAGCTACATTATGAAATGGGAGAGCTGAGCAGGGCTGGTTGCATTCGTCCAATAATTTATCTTCTGCTACTTTCTGAGTCTTGTACAAACCTCAGCATAGCAATCAAGAGCTGTCACAGCCTGATTCGAATCTAACTTTCCGGCCTCAACTCTCACTACTTCTTCTTACAGAACTCAAACTGGACCCACAATTTCTAGAATACGTTTCATGTTTTCCCATTTGTACATTTAACTGAAATGCTTTCTCTCCCATGTCTATCTTCAAATTCCCACCTATAATGCAAGGCCCAAAGTATATGCCGCACAGTCAGTGAAAATATTTTAGAGTCTACTAGCTAGAAGAAAGTTTTTCTTCCGTGCTTTTGCTTGTATATCACTTATTTTGCTTATCAAGTTTTGTTTTATATTGTTGTATTGTGCTTTTCTCCCTACTCAGTAAACTCACTGAAGGCAAGAACTTTCATTATTTTAGTTCTTTTCCATACTACCTGTCACAAAGTAATCAATTTTTGTGGATTTGATTAAAATTAATCATATATCTTTGAGAGTGATTCTATCAAAACACCAGGCATTAAAAGGAATTCTAGTGAAAATAAGATGCAAATCATGGATTTTATATATCTGGGCTTCCTCACATCAAACATCACGTCCTGGGGGAAGCCTTCTGAGATCCTTTCTAAATAAGGTGTATTTACCCTATTATAATCTTTAAGCACCATATACCTTTTCTTTATCCACATTTTGTAAGTTTCTTTTTGTGATATCTCATTAACGTCTTTCTCCATCACTAAGTAGAAAGTTCTGTGAGGTAAAGGATCCTCTTTAATCATTATCATAGCAAAGTGTCTGGCATTTTATAAATATTTGTTGAATGAATGAATGGACAGATATTGTATTATCATGATGCCTAAAAATCAAAAGTTTATAAAGGACAATACTAATAACAATGTAAGAAATAGTCCCAGGAAAGTGACCAGATCCTTAAGCAACAAAATAACACCTGTATATCATGTTCTATGCAATGTGCCATTTTTGGATGACCATAATTTTTTGAAATTACATGTGAATTAATTTGCTAGAAAATCAGTTTGCTATTTTTATAAACCTGTTGCTACTTATTCCAAGAATAGTGGGCAGTTTAAAAATACATTTTTCATATATATGTATGTGTATATTATATATGTGGTGTATATAGTATGCATACACACACAGCCTTCTGTAATTGGTTTATTAAAAACTATTTTTTAAATAGATCTTTATTGGAGTATAATTGCTTCACAATACTGTGTTAGTTCCTGTTGCACAACAAAGCGAATCAGCCATATGCATACACATGTCCCCACATCCCCTCCCTCTTGAGCCGCCCTCCCATCCTCCCTATCCCACCCCTCTAGGTCATCAAAAAGCACTGAGCTGATCTCTCTGTGCTATGCTGCTGCTTCCCACTAAAAAGCTATTTTTAATTTTGTAAGAAAATTGCCTTGTAGCCTAGATCAATGATTGACACTGTGTCTTGTCTGAAGAAAGTAAAGTAAAGATTCAGCAATTACCTGGTTCATGTGATAAAGACACTTTCATTGACAATATAAACCAAAAAATAAATGTATCTAAATGACCAGCTTATTTACATTGATCATATCTTCTGGGTGATTTATAAATCTTCATCTTCATTATGAAGAAAGTAAGCCTAGTTATAGATTTTTCTTGTCTAAAACTTATCATTAAAAATAATGAAGAAATTTCCTTTTCAGAGCACTTTTAATAGTCTCCACAAGAGTCTGACACCGTAGACTACAGTACAAGTATTGTCTTTGTCACACAGCTAAGGTCACATGTTGTTAACATTCCTTATCAAGGGAAAAGTCTTAATGTGTGTTTTTGATTTTCATTTCTGCAACTTAATTAGAATTAATGAAGTTACCCCATTTATAGATTGCAAGAGCTGCCAGGACTCCTGAAACTGCTATAAAGAGTGATGATATCAGTGACTTTTCTCACATGAGGCAAGTGTTATCAGACACATTAATTCCACATATGTAGTTGAGAGTTTGTGTGCCTCCCTGTATGTGGAGAAGAGCCCAAGTGAATCTAAGGCATGATCTTTGGCAGCTTTATACAACACGATGGGCATGAAGAAAAATGTTTATAAAAGAACACATTTGAATCCCTGGTACCTCTCGGTGGGATCACCACATTGTCAAACAGTAAAGGAATGTTTAGATACAAATAAATTATTCTTTCCCTGAATGAAGTCTCCTCTCTGGTGCATAATTACTAGATGTGTACTTGGGAGTTCCAAGTTTGAGTGTTTCATTTCTCACTTATGGGATTCAGCTCACCTCTTGGCACCAATGATGCAGTAAACAACAGCTTCCAGATGCCCGAAGTATACTCCTGACAGCAGCCAGCAGACGTCTGTGCGGATGACAGACATAGTGCCTTCACACACAGCTCCATCCTGGGCTGGCTGGCTTGATTTACGCACTTATTTGATAGCCGATACATATAAAAGAAGTCATGTAGTTTTATATCTAAGATTTGAGGCATTTTAATAAGCAGCCATGAACACACCACCCAAACTTAAGAACTAAACATTATTGGGGTTTTTTTGCATCTACTTATATGTTCTTCTCCTACCTCTTTCCTCTGCCTCTTTTTCAGTGGTAGCCACAATCTTCAATTTTTGTGTTTATTTTTCCAATGCTTAATAAGTAGTTGTGGCACATATGTATATATCTTTAAACTTTGTACTGTTTCATTTTCCTTGTTTTGTGCTTTATTAAAATATCATATTGAATTAGTCTTCTGCCACTTCATTTGTTTTTTTTAACCCAAAGCTATGTTTCGAAGATTTATCTGTGTTGTTGCTTGATGATAGCAAAACTTATGAATTCACTCTAAAGTCCTTGGATGTTTGGGTTGCTTAGTGGGTTTTTATTTTTTATTTTAACTTTTTTGCCATTATGAACAATGCTGCTGCAAATGTGTCACCTGGTGAACAGTTACAAGTTCTCTACAAATAATGTCTAGGAGTGCAGGGGTGGAGGTCGGAATTGCTGAGTCTCAGAGTATGAGCAAGTTCAAGTTTAGAAGCTAGTACCAAGCTTTTTCAAAGTGATTGTATCAATTCACACTCCCACCAGTGGCATGTAAGAATTCCTGTTAATCCATATCCTCACTAACACTTGATATTTTCAGACCTTGCTTTTTACCAATCTAGTAAGTGTAAAATAGTATCGCATTTGGGATCAGTCCTGAGCCTTCTTCACCTTGCCCAACCCTGATGGCATTCCAAGCCATCCCAGAGCTGTGGATCTAGAAAGAATTGAAGAAGGCAGAGAGAAGGTGGAAAGTCTCATACTGAATCATGAAGACCCTGAAATTTGTAGAGATGATCCTTGCAAAAGCATTTCCTGTGAGACTCAAGTATATAACATGTACATTTACTTATTGAATTAATATTTTTAATTTCTCCTATGTGCCAGGTACTTTTCTAGGCCTGAATGAAACAGACAAGATCCCTGCCCCCGGGGAGCTTATATTCTGGTTGGGTGGGGGGAACAAACAATAAACAAATGCATATATAATACATCGTATCAGGAAGTGAAGACCAGCTTTGGGGCCACATAGGCCAGTGCTCAGTTCTGTTCTCTACAACGTCCCAGACACCTGACCTCTCTGAGCCTCAGTTTCATGTTTTATAAATAAGAATTAGTATCTTGCCGGGTTATTGTGAGAATGAAGAGCTGGTGTATAAAGGTTCCCAGTTTAGTGCTGAGCAGAAATGTTGGTATTCTCTCCTGCCTGGCCACTTTGAGGAGTGTCTGAGAGCAAAAAATTCAAGGACCTCAGGAGTGGGGCAATCTCATCTCCTAGATGGCTCCTTCTGGAGGCTGGGCAAACAGACCAATACTCCCCACAAATGCAAACAGAAGCTTGTGCATCTCTGCCGGCCGGTACCAGCCTGTTCATTTTCTCCTGATAACCTCTGCTCACCTTCTTTCACTTACTTTAACTGGCTGTGAGACATGGTATTCAGTTCTATTCTTTCCAGCCACACTTTACTCCTTGCTATTTTTCAGACCCTCCAGATAACCGCATTTAAAAATTGATTTTAACAAACCACTTAGTAAAAATATATATGAGCCAATATGGGGAAGTTGAACACTAATGAATATCGGATGATATCAAGGAATTGTTGATAATTTTTATATGATAATGATAGAGTGTCAAGTCAAAGAAAAGTATTTGTACCTTTGTAAATACATACTGAATATTTATCTGATGTCTTGGATTTGCTTTCAAATAATCCAGTATGCGGAGGGAGGCTGGTGAATTGGCTGGGAGTATGGAAGCAGAGTGATGGATACAGGGGGTTCATTATACAATTCTATCTACTTTTGTATATGTTTAAATGTTTCCATAATAAAAAGTAAAAAATGAGATAAGTATACTTCTGCCTCAGAATATGCTTTGCACGTGCCGTTACCTCTGCCAGGAATGTTGTTCTTCCAGATAGCCACATAGCATACTTCCTTGATTTATGCTGGTCTCTGCTCAAATGTCATCTCCTTAGAAGTGCCTTCTCTGACTACTTTACACAAGACAGCATCCCTCTTCTCCTGCTTTACTTTTCTAGCCCTTTATCCTCCTATGTTTTTCTTCAGAGTACTTCTCACTAACTGGTATTTGCCATATATATATTTTTTATAATTTGGCTGTACCGGGTCTTAGTTGCAGCATTCAGGATCTTCGTTGCGGCATGCGGGCTCTTAGCTGCGGCATGTGGGATCAAGTTCCCCAACCAGGGATCGAACCCGGGCCCCCTGCATTGGGAGCGTGCAGTCCTAACTGCTGGACCACCAGGGAAGTCCCTGCCACATTTTCTTTTGTAAAAATGTAGGCTCCATTAGGACAGGGACTCAGTTTCATTTATTGCAATGTCTCCATGCCTTGAACAGCACCTGGCATGTAAGAGAAACACCAAAGATAACCAATGAATGAATGTACATGTTACACAGCTTACAGTCCCCATCAAAGCCGGATCAGAATTCTCGCTATGCAGAGTTCCTTTATACTCTACCAATTGATTCTCTGTCCAGAGCTCTACTCCTGCATTTAAGGGTGGGAGAAAGCACTTGGTAAACGCTTAGGTGCTATATAGGTTTGTTATCATCATTCCCAATACAGTTTGGAGGCACTAAAAAGGAATTATTAGATCACTATGCTGAAGTCACCAGGTCTGCAATATCTTAGAAAATCTTCTGCTGTAGAAATCAGCTCTTAACAAGGTAACTGCCTACAAGCAAACGTATTCTGGCTAATGTAACCCTTAGAAACAGACCATTAGGATATTCTGCAATTGAACACTGGAGTCTCCTTTTGCGGAAGATATGTAATCACTCCATGCTTTGAAGAGCATAATTTTGGATTGCTTTTCTAATAGCAGTGAATTTACTCTGGGCTCCTTACAGCTGTAGATTGGTCCTTCTCAGGGCCAGGTGTGCACATTCACGTGAAACTGACCCTGGCCACTGTCCATGGAACTGAGAAAACCAGGGTCCTGGCTTCATTCCCCAAATCACAGAGACTTGCAGGATCCATGCCCCTAGTTCTCTTTCCTTTACCCTATTTAATGGACACTCTTAGCAGCCTTTGACTTCTTGCTCTTCCTTGGTTCCCCTCCTGGTGTTCCCCACACCTCTTTTGGGAGGTTAATAGCAGAGACACCTACTGAGCCAGCAGGCCTTAAAGCTGCCCATTCCACAAAGACCAGCCCACAGGCAGAAGGTAAACGTCACCAGCAAAACCTAGATGTCCTCCTTATGAGGCAAGAAATTTTGAAAAGCATGAGTTTATTTGAGGATTTCAAATTTAACATATTTTACTTCAGGAAAATAAACATATTTCTCCAAGATTCTAAGAACAATCTTATTGCAAGCATTATACATAACACAGATGCACATGATATCAAAGACCTTTCTTATCCGAACTACATTCATAATGGAATGTTATATAACTGTTGGGATGATATCTAAAAGGAGAACAAAATTTTAATAGGAGAAATTGTTAAATATAGTAAAGTTTGTGTAAGTAGTGCTAAATAAGCACTTTCATAATGCTTGTTTAGCATTTGCTTTCAAGAAGATTTTTCTGCCTACCAAATAGATCCATGACTAGGTTCCCACATCTTGTTAAGACTGACTAATGTGGACTCTGGCTTTTTTTACGTGTCAACTATTATGGGAAAAAGACTGGGATTCTGGGAAAGGCCTCTCCCATGTAATAATGATGCCTTATTTTCAATAGTTTCCATGAGAAAGGAAGCACAGAACCAAAAATGCAGAGAGCATGACAAATGAGCAACTTCTGCATCATGCAAAGGTAAGTCTAGGAGGATACATGCAAGAAATGACTGAGGGGGCAGGAATGTGATCACAGCGGCCTTGGAGGAGGCCAGGAGTTCCTCCAGTGCTTTCAATCTCCCTCTAAGACTAAAATGTCACACTTCACATTCAAAATGGAATCACGGGGGACTTCCCTGGTGGTCCAATGGTTAAGACTCTGTGCTTCCAACATAGGAGGTGCAGGTTCCATCCCTGGTCTGGGAACTGGGATACTGCATGTTGCACGGCGCGGCCAAAAAAAAAAAAAAAAGGAATCATTTTCCACAGGCACTTTGTCTGCAAGCCTTCCTCTTTATCTGCCAACTAATTCCTACAAAGAATTCTGAGCATGAAGGGCATTCAACGATCAAGAAACATCAAAGGACACAAGAAGCTAATCCACAGAAGAATGGCTGAATAGTAAACAGTTCATCATTCTCAAGATATTTGACATAGAAATATATTTTGTGCTTCTCTGTCCCTAGCTTAGATGAATTAATGCAAACTGTACAGGTATAGCTAATGTATCACGAAATATTTCAGGCATTAAATGTAAAAAGAATAATAAACACCCATTTACCCTTAATCCAGTTCAAAGAATAAAATTTTATCATTACAGGTGTAAGCTCCTATGTACCCCTTCAAAGACTGCATTCCCTTTCTTACAAGGATAACTACTGTTCTGAATTGAACGTTTAACATCCCGTGTATTTCTTGAAAATTGCATTTCATGCCAACCTGTGGAACTTATGAACATACTCTCAATTCTAAAGTTCTAGGGCACTTTAGACATTGTGCTAAAAATATCTCTTATTGCTCTAATAAGTTAATACTAAAAATATTTTTAGCATAACATGAAGCTTTCTACAGTGTATTATTTTAAATAAGTCAATTAATTGATAGTAAATATCTCAAGCCCAAGAATAAATGTAAGAAAACTGAGGACTCTAGATTAAATTTATAGTTTTTATTCTACCTTTATTTAAACTTAAAAAAAAAATCAGCCATTCAATAGTAGAAGGAGCTTGGCCAAAGTCCATGACATGTATAATCAACTGACAGTAGCCAGAATGTAATACTTTAAAGGGACTAATAACTAAGGGGTGTACTCTATACTCTTTAAGGTGGATAAAATTTCCAATGAACTCAGCCTTATGCCTGACACTCCCTGGTTATAATTAGGCATGTTTCAGAGTTGTATGAATGCTTGTTAACTAGCGGGGCACCGTTTAATAAATCTCTGCACTGTTATAGTCATCCAAGAGGCCTGTCTGCTAGACACCAAGTACTTTTGCCAGAGTGGTAGAACAATTGATGCACTTAGAAAGGGCATTGTTTTCAGCTAGCTCAGTAAAACATGAATGGGTCAAATGAAGCACAGTTTATTTTGTAAAGGGTCGGATCAATGATGCATTGTTGGGATTCAGCAGTGAGGATAGCTACAGTCTAGTGACTTGGTTTGTTGGTTTTCAGTTCCCAGGGCAAAGACCTTGTATTCTTAATTCAAGTCCACAACGTTTTCGTCAGAAACTGAAATCTAAGGAACTCTGAAAGCTGGCAATTTGTTCACAACTCATTTGATGCCAACACCTTATACTGATCTGGACTCATTCAGTGGCGAATCATTACCTGCATTGACATTAATTTATTTAAAGTCTTTATGTAAACCAGTTACTGTGACTATTTATATGTTTTACTGCAGAAATATTAATGTACTTGATTAGAGGGTTTTGCTCCAGACCCCCTGGGGGTACTATATAATACATAGAATTACCATTTTATGTTATTTTATTTTAGAATTACCATTTTAAAATCCTAAATCTTATGAATTCTGGAACATAATTGGCCCTACAGGTTTCAAATTTGGGGTTGCTGAATTATAGTGGCTGTCACTGATTGAACAGCCACTATGGGCTGGGCTGTCAGCCCTTTCGCTATTTCATTTTAGTCCCACATTGACCTATGATTGCAATAAGCATAGTTCTGCACCCTTGTTGTTGCATTAAAGCACATAATCGAATGTTCAATAAGATTTTTCCTGCTGCCTCTGATTTCTGGGAAAACCCCAACGCTGACAACATTAGGTGCTAAAACTGAGGAAAATAGGTGCTTGTACTTTCCACCTTCAATTCTGAAAAAAGATGTGTGCCCTCGAACTTGCTAAAAACAAAGTTAGATTTGCTTCTCTAGCTATCACCCCATCACCAGCAGCTTGCATACAAAAACCAAAAAGTCTAAGAGAAATATCAGGTTTGTGAGTTCCTTCTCTCTACCATGTTTTCCTTCTGCTTCCTCCTTTCCCATCCCCTACCCAAAACAAGTGAGGAGGACACTAAGAGAACGACAGGTAGATTCATACATTTGAGAAGTGCCTTCAAGAAGAAGAGAGACATTTTCCAGCTGAAGTTATGATTATGCCCTGGAATTGCTGATCTGCCCTCTGTACCATTTGGGCAGAGGGAAAAGGCACTGGGGAGTGATGACAAGGAGAACCAAAGGGACAGTCGAGGATCAACCTGCTTCTTTGCTAAAGTAGCACAGCCAGTGTACTCAGACAAGGCACTGTTTTAGGCTTAGCCGGTACAACATCAATTAAACTGCAGTCGTTTTTTTAATTAGTCAGATTCCCAACAGGAATGGCAAGGACGTGGGATTTTTCTCTGACCAAGTGCACAGTGAAAAAGATAGGCAGGCTTGAGCTATCTTGTGGGTACGCTACTCGAGAAGGCTGCCTTTGGGGCAAGAGGACCCCAGCATCAAGTAGGGTCATATGGGAGAAAAGAAGGAGTTGATGGACTTCAACATACATCAGGCTAGTTTATCCCAGATCAAAGGAACAAACAGTGGAGAGGTCAACGATAGAGACAACCCGCCCCCCAAAGAACCCCTCTATATGTTCCACTGGACACCTGTTTCACAGAGAGCAGCTACAGTCAAGAGAGGACAACAGCCTAAGTAAGTAAAAGGGCATTTGCCCCCTTTCCCTGCTCTCCCTTTTGTCCTGGAGCAAAGGACCCAGGAGTGTGTGTGTACGTGGGGCTCACTTTCAGGCTTCTCTCATCTTGATATTCACTGTTATCCCCATGCTTCCCTCCATCCCATTCCACCCTTTCCTCCACCCCTGACAGAGAAGTGTTTTTCCCTGCTTTGTGGCTCAAGCACGAACAAAAGAACATTGTCTCTGTCAGCACAGCAAAGCAGGCTGGAACTTTCCAAAGGAACCTGGCTGAAGACAAAGAGACATAAGCAAAGAGAACACAAAGTCCGTAAGTACAGTCAGGCTAACAAAGTACAGATTTCCAGCCCCATGATAGCTAAACAGTGACAGGCTCTCAAGTGTTGTGCACAGCCCCACTCTCCGAGAATCCTGGCCAGAGAAACTCGCTGCAGATCATCCACAAACCTTCCCTGCAGACCTTTCTCTGTCTCCATACCTCCTTCGAGGAGGGTTCGAAAGACATCCTGGCTGAACCATGGGTGATGCATCCATGGATTAAGAAATGGTACACTTCCTTAGCTTTTGAGTCAGACAGACCCGAGTGACTTCATGAGAGTTACTTCACCTCTCTGAGCTTTATTTTTTTCATCTATATTGCACCTATTTTGTAGAGCTGTGAAGTGCTCACACAAATGCTTGTGTATGGTAAGTACTCAGAAAATGTTTGCTATTTTACCAATATTCAGTGTAGGAAGACAATGCTGGGCAGTTTCAAAACCACACGTCATTGTCTTCCTTCTTCTCCTATATTTATGTTTCCTGCTCCCCTTTCTTTCTCACATTCCTCCTACTCTCACAGAGAGGTAAAGTTTATTTCCTCATACCTGAATGCATCTAACAGTTTGCCCTATTAATCTGAACACACCATATCAAACTCATCAATCCACTCTCAGGTGAAGCTTGGCTTCTTAAAGTTCTAGCCTGGCATCTAGACCATAAGACCTTAGTACCGCAACACATTATTACATCCCAGGACTAGACGAATATTTCCATCCGTCTCTTCTCTGAAGGACATCTTCATTTCCAAAACCCTGGTGGTGGACCTGATCAAGGTCAGCCACTCAGCACACTTTCCCCGACTCATCTGGCTCATGTTTGAGCAAGTAAACTGCACCCTTCTCATCCCCATCCAGGCAGACCCAGGCTCAAACCTTGGCTCAGTACTAAATGGCTAACAGCAAGTGCTTAATCTTTCCAAGCTTCAGTTCACTCTTTGTGGAATAGTAATTAGGACATCACCCTAACAGTCTTTGAATGTTAAATAAGGAAATGTATGTAAAGCATTCAAGGTAGAGGCCGGCTCACAGTACCATGGGTGTAATAAATGGTGGCTGACAGCATCACTACATGTCTATAATGTCACAGTTACCTTACATGAACAATGAAGTGGACAATTTACATCAAAAGATCAAAAAGGACTTTCTTTTACATCGTCTTTCACCCACATAGAACCTAGTCTGTAAACCAGTGGTTCTCAACCTTGTGATTCGTTTAGAGTCACCCGTTTACCTCTGAACCCTGATAAATGTCCTACTCATTTTAGACAGAAGTCCAAATGGCACATTTATGGACCGGGGTACTATCGGTTTCCTAATTATGGTCCATCTTTATTGCCAACTCCAATCACATGATTAAGCAGAGTTTATTGCATTTAGTGTTCTTGGAAGCCTGTCAGTTAAGGGTAAAGAATTCGAATGACTACTAATAGATTTACATTTCACACTCACATATCAGAGCTGGAGCCCATGCTCCAGGCTGCCTTTCATTTCTATCCAAAGTCCCTATTGCAAAATAAAGCCATTTCTCCTCCACAGTAGGAACTAAAATGTTTGTTAAATAAGTGAATCCACCGGCAGAGGATGGTTAAATGCCCCTCATGCTGCCATCTTGTCTGAACAATGAGTGGTTCGTGAATAGCAGACATGGCAGACTTTGTTTAAAATATACCAGTGGGGACTTCCCTGGTGGCGCAGTGGTTGGGAATCTGCCTGCCAATGCAGGGGACATCGGTTCGAGCCCTGGTCTGGGAAGATCCCACATGCCGCGGAGCGGCTGGGCCCGTGAGCCACAACTACTGAGCCTGCGCGTCTGGAGCCTGTGCTCCGCAACAAGAGAGGCCACGATAGGGAGAGGCCCGCGCACCGCGATGAAGAGTGGCCCCCGCTTGCCGCAACTAGAGAAAGCCCTCGCACAGAAACGAAGACCCAACACAGCCATAAATAAATAAGTTAATTAATTAAAAAAAATATATACCAGTGGGAAGCAGTGCATTGAGCTTCTGAGTCTGACACACCTGGATTCGAGATTTAGCTCTGTGTGACCCTGGGAAGGTCAGTTAATCTCTCTGAGCCTCTGTACCTGCTTGGTGGTTTGGAAGATTAAATGAGTTAATCAATGAGAAGTGTAGAGATTTTTTTTTTTAATATTTATTTATTTGGCTGTGCTGGGTCTTAGTTGCAACCAGAGGGATCTTTAGTTTTGGCATGTGGGCTCTTTTAGTTGCGGCATGTGGGATCTAGTTCCCTGACCAGAGATTGAACCTAGGCCCCCTGCACTGGGAGCATGGAGTTTTAACCACTGGACCACCAGGGAAGTCCCGAGAAGTGTAGAGCTTTTAAAAGACAATCTTCTGTGGTGGTGGGATGAACTGGGAGATTGCGATTGATATATATACACTAATATGTATAAAATAGATAACTAATAAGAACCTGCTGTATAAAAAAAAAATTAAATTAAATTAAAAAAAAAAAGACAACTTTCTGGCTGTTGACCCTACATCTGTTGTTAGGGTTGCCCCACCCTCCTTTTCTTATTTTTGTTCACTATCTAGTTTCTCACCAGAGATCTGCTCTGACTAGATCATATGTGGAGACTCATGCTTATTTCTGGGCATTTAAAAAGGACTTTGACCAGGATTATAAAGGCCAGAAAACTGGCATGTGAAAAGTGGACCTTCAAAGTCCATTAGGTAAAAACTAAGGAAATATGAGTCAAGTGTGGACTTTAGTTAATAATATTGGATCATCAGCTACGAGAAATGTATCATAATAAGATTAACAATAGGAGAAACTAGGTGTGGAGTAAGTGAGATTGCAGCTTTCCTATGGATATAATACTATTCAAAACGGAAAGGTTTATTAACTGTTTAAAAAAATCTAACAGTATCAAAATGATAAAAAGTAAAAACTTATATGTATGCTTAGAATTTATTCCTATAGGTATAGAGTAAGAACATGTCAGAATAAAAATGAAAAGAAAAACTTTAAATAGATTTTTAGCCAGGAATAAGGAACACTCTGATGAGAGGATACAATTGATCACTTTTCTTCAAAACTTTGCAGGTCGCTTTTGTGTGGAAGATAAGCTACAGACTGTCTAGTACCCAAGGCAGAAAAAATAAGTGGAAACTACAGATGATCCAGTTTTACCTCAGGCAATGATTAAAACTGTCCACACACACACACACACACACACACAAATGGACACACTCTGAAGCAGTATGTGACCTCTTTGAAAGGTGTTCATGGAGGTGGTTGAAGAGCACCCATCAGGTGGCTGCTGCAAGGAGTGGCTAAGAAGCTGTCCTTGAAAACATTTTATGTATCTTATGACCGATTCCTTTTCCTTATGTCCATACATTTCCTTATGTTCTCCCTGGCCCTCTTCTACCTTTATCTTTTTGGTACATTAAGTTTCAGATTTGGAAAGGACTTTGGGGACCATCTAGTTCTTTCTTATCTGGTGTGTGAATTTGCAACAAACTTCTTGGCCTCTGGTATTGTATGCAAACACATCACGAAGGCTCCCACTTGTTCAGCTTAAACCTTATTCTTTGTTCTTTCTTACACTGGCTCAAGAGCCTCATCTCAGGCTTTCCCTTCTTTGACAACCTTTTTGGACACACTTCTCCGCCTCTGACATCGGAAGGCTCACAGTTTTGTTCCTGCCTCCCGCCACACACTGAAGCCACGGCTGGTCCTGCTGCCAGTAACGTCCCAGGGACCTACTAGGCAATGAGGAAAAGAAAAACATTTATCACTGCCTGTCCCTAGGGCTGACATCCAATCTCAGTAATTACTTTCATGCAACGCTTATAATCGGGCCATGGCCTTGCATGTCCTTGTACATTTTCACAAATGGATCCTGAGAAATAAAACAGAAATGCAAGTTGAAAAATGCATCATGACTCACAAAACAGATCAACTGCACAGAACCGTAATGTATCACACACACTATCTAAGCTCAAACTGGCTGAACCCTAATTCCTCCTGATTCACATATTCCAAGTAAAACCGTAGATAAAATAACAACTAACTTTGCTGACTCATGTGTTCTATAGATAGGACCCCTGGCTCTTCCAACAACTCATCTCATTTACAGATTCTGCCCAGACCACACTTTAACCGCCACCTAAGACCATCTGATGATTAACTGCAGCCTCTAGCTAAGGAAATTTCCCTCCCAATCAAAAAATGGAGAGAAGACCTAAATAGACATCTCTCCAAAGAAGATATACAGATGGCCAACAGGCACATGAAAAAATGCTCAACATCACTAACTATTACAGAAATGCAAATCAAAACTACAAGTGAGATATCACCTCACACCAGTCAGGATGGCCATCATCAAACAGTATGCAAATAATAAATGCTGGAGAGGGTTAAGGAGAAAAAGGAACCCTCCTACACTGTTGGCGGAAATGTAAATTGGTGCAGCCACTATGGAGAACAGTATGGAGGTTCCTTAAAAAACTAAAAATAGAGTTACCATATGATTCAGCAATCCCACTCCTGGATATATACCCAGAAAAGACAAAATCTCTAATTCAAAAAGATCCATGTACCACAGTGTTCATTGCAGCACTATTTACAATAGTCAGGACATGGAAGCAACCTAAATGCCCATTGACAGATGAATGGATAAAGAAGATGTGACACATATATACGATGTAATATTACTCAGCCATGAAAAGGAACGAAATTGGGTCATTTGTAGAGACGTGGATGGACCTAGAGACTGTCATACAGAGTGAAGTAAGGCAGAAAGAGAAAAATACCATATATTAACGCATATATGTGGAATCTAGAAAAATGGTACAGGTGAACTGGTTTGCAAGGCAGAAATAGAGACACAGTTGTAGAGAACAAACGTATGGACACCCAAGGGGGAAAGCGGGGAGTGGAGTTGGGGAGTGGGATGAATTGGGAGATTGGGATTGACATATATACACTAATATGTATAAATAGATAACGAATAAGAACCTGCTGTATAGCACAGGGAACTCTACTTCACTTCGCTGTACAGTAGAAACTAACACAACATTGTAAAACAACTATACCCCAACAAAAAAAAGAATAAAAAAAAAAAGATACATGCACCCCAATGTTCATAGCAGCACAATTTACAATAACCAAGATATGGAAACAACCTAAGTGCCCATCAACAGACAATTGGTTTAAGAAGATGTGGTATATATAATATATATGATGGAATACTACTCAGCCATAAAAAAGAATGAAATATTGCCATTTACAGCAACACGGATGGACCTAGAGAATATCATACTAAGTGAAGTCAGAGAAAGACAAATATTATATAATATCACTTATAAGTGGAATCTAAAAAATAATACAAATGAATCTATATACAGAACAGAAACAGACTCCACAGACACAGCAAACAAACTTATGGTTACCACAGGGGAAAGGGAGGGGGTGAGGGAAAAATTAGGAGTATGGGTTTAACAGATACAAACTACTATATATAAAACAGATAAGCAACAAGGATTTACTGTATAGCACAGGAAACTATATTCAATGTCTTGTAATAAACTATAAAGGAAAAGAACCTGAAAAAACAAGTGTGCATATGTAACTGAATCACTTTTCTATACACCTGAAACTAACAAAACACTGTAAATCAACTATACTTCCATTTTAAAAAAGTAACCTTACCTATCACCTCCCTTTTGAGACACCGTAATGATTGTGCTCTGCCTTGCTCAATATGTACAAACCCATACTTTGGATGATCAACAGGGACCACTAGGGATTTTTGACACAGAAGTTTAACAGTTCTTTTGCCTGGTCATGCCAGTTTCTTCTTGTTTCCCTAGCACACACCTACTCGTGCTTCAAGAATCCATTTAAATATCACTACAAGTCTTCCCTGATTCCTTCTTTACCTTAGTCCTCAGCACCATTTGTTACCCCATCCTGTGCATTCCCCATGCACCAGGCTCAGACTTCCATTCACTTTTCTCTCACTATATTTTCATTCTCTTATTTGTGTCTGCCCACTCTCTCCACCTTTCCTTAAGGTCAAGATCACTTTCATGCATCTTTGTATGTCACTGTCTACTCTGATCCTGGGCACAGAATAGGCACTGAATAAATAACTCTTAAACCCAGATTATTGTTCATAACAAAACTTGCAAACAGAGCTTTAAGGGATACCTGTGTTAGTTATTTTTTCTTGGTCATTATCTGTGTGTGAGGGAGCCTAATGTAGAACAAATCTCTATAATGCCCATTCCTTTGTGGTGGGAAAAGTCTATATAAATCATGTACTGGTGGCAAGGGTCACAAGCACTGATGTAGGATTACAGGGACCCAGGTGATGGTCCTGGCAAATACTGTTAACAGTCCTCTTTGGCAAAGAGGAAAATCAATTGCATTAAACATTTTCATTAAAAAAACTATTTTAATTATTAAAATTATAAATGATATAAGTATTCAATACCACAGATAAAGCTTAAGTCCTCTTAGAAAACCATCTCCATCCCCGTCCCGGCCCTACTTCTCCAGAGGTATTCATTGTTATTAATTAAGCATGCATCCTTCCAGATTATTTCTATTCATTTATATATATACACAGGAAAAATATAGTACTGTTTTGTCTATGTTTTTAATATAAATTTAATCATCAGTGTCTTTAGACCTTCATAAACATGAAGTTTCACACATGAGACACTAATGGCAAAAATTGTTTAAATTATCCTCATTTACTTGGCTCTGTTACTTAGCATACATCTAAGAAAAAATGTTAAGAATTTAGCATACTCAGAGTATGTGTGTATTTTACACATAACATTTGAATACTTATATTAATAAATATAAATATGTTACATTAACCTTACATTCCCCAAAGATTATGACTGATTTCCAATATAGTTTGAGGGAGTGTTGTGAAGATTTATGAGATAATTCATAAAACTACTTCAGCTATTTAGAATGCGAACGCTAAAAGTAAAGCAGCAAGCTTTAAGTGATCAAAAACACCTTAAATGTATAAAAGCCATATATTGTCTTTAGTGGAAAATTGATTATTACTTAATAACCAGAAGGCCTGCATATAATCACAAAGTACTTATTCAGTACTAGAGAAATAATATATGGAGATATCACTTCTTTCTCAGTCACCTACATAAAACTTTAGTTTACCTATGTAAATGGGCCATCATTTCATGTAGAATTTTATGTTTTATGATAGGAAGATCACATTCATGCTCAATAATTTTATTTTAGCAGCTTCTTCAAGTTTTTCCAACCAAACACTGAGAATGCACTTCTGAGATGTATGATGAAAAAGTATCAAGGAATGATGAATTGATATGTTCACAGCTGGAAAGTATTAATTGTGGTTGTGGACTGTATTTGTTAATAAACTGTTTTAAAATCTGCAAAGTTTTTAGAAATGCAATTAATATGCACATGAATAAGCATTCCAGGAAATCACCAGCGCAATATTGAAAAGTGATATGAATAAAATACATAGTCAATGTAACACTTTATTTATATAGCCCCTACCTTATGTGTGAAGGCATCCTCTGCCCTAAACATGGCTAGAATAGGCAAGGCACATTTATACCCAGCTAAGAGTTCATTCTTTCCCCACTTAACCATCCTGGTTAGTGAGCAGGCCATTGGAGATCATTCCGAGATCCACAAGAACCAATTAGCTTTTGCTTTCAGCGTGAAGTCTGCTGGTTCTGAGAAGCCCTTCTAAGTAGACCTCACCTCCAGATCTCCTCTTTTAAAATTACTTTTCAGCAGATGGCAGTGCTTGAGTCCCTGATGACTTTGTGAAGTCATTACACCAGCCCTAAACTGCCATGTCTACACTTTTTAAGATAATTAATATACAGGGACTTCCCTGCTGGCACAGTGTTTAAGAATCCGCCGGCCAATGCAGGGAACACAGGTTCGAGCCCTGGTCCAGGAAGACCCCACATGCCGCAGAGCAACTAAGCACGTGTGCCACAACTACTGAGCCTGTGCTCTAGAGCCCACGAGACTAAACTACTGAGCCCGCGTGCCACAACTACTGAAGCCCGCGCGCCTAGAGCCCATGCTCTGCAACAAGAGAAGCCACCGCAATGAGAAGACTACACACCGCAATGAAGAGTAGCCCCCGCTCACCACAGCTAGAGAAACCCCAGGCGCAGCAACGAAGACCCAACGCAGCCAAAAATAAATTTAAAAAAAAACAATAAATTTTTAAAAATAAATAAATTAAATTAAGTTAAATTAAAAAATAATTAATATACAACTGACAACATAGCATTGTGTAAGTTTAAGGTGTACAAGGATGTTGATTTGATCATTTATGTGTTGCAATATAATTACTACCATAGCTTTAGCTAACACCTCTACCCTTTACATAATTATCATTTCTTTTTTGTGGTGAGAACATTTAAGACCTAGGCTCTTAGCAATTTTGAAGTATATCATATAGTATTGTTGACTATAATCACTATGCTGTGCATTAAATCTCCAGAACTTACTCATATTCTAGTTGCAAATGTGTTCACTTAGTACCTTATTTTATGAGAGATAATAAACAATGAGTATGTTTAAGCCTCTATACTTGAGTCTCTGTTACCCACAGCTGGGCCTAAGTCTAACTGATATAAGATTATAGATTGCTTGGGGTTAACTCAAATTTTCCAAGCTCACAGAGAGATTCAGTACTGTCGATAGTATTCTCCATATTAAAGAACAGGTTGTGAAGAGAGAGACTATAAGACAAGGTGATTTAGTCAAGTCACTCCAAATTAATTCACTGATGGCCTCAGGATAGACAGATCTGACTCTGAAGTCAATCCCCAAACATGTGTAACATCCTTTCTACATTTTATCCTCCTGCCTAAACAAATAATTGTGATGCTTTTGAGAAACAGTAGGTTTTTTGCCAGTTTTTCTAGCTGAGAATAGATGCACAAGATTCCTTTTGCTAATGTTCCTGAGATGAACTCAAAACCCCAGGTTTAAATACTTATATTTTTATTTCTTGTATTTTGTGATTATATGAGAATGAATTGCATGAACAAAATACGGAAGTCAATTTTGTTTTTCTTTTTGAATTCTTATCACTACTTTTGGTTCTTAATAACTATGAATCTCATCTTTTCATATTTTGCATTCCACAAACTATTTTATCCACAACGATAAAAATATACATATATCTTTCCTGAGAAACACATTTTTATGTCCACAGACATTCTGCTTTATGTTCATAAATGTATCAAGGACAAAAATTGTGCTTTTCTCCTTTGATTTTACCTAAATCTTGACAAATGACACATACACCTTTGGCTGAAGACTGCTTTTCTGTATCATCAAAGGAACTGGGCTGAGAAATAACCAAGTAGATGCTATATACTGTCTGAAACGCAACTTGAATCTTCTCAGAGTCAGTCTCTTTATGTTGGAAAACTATATGTGATTTTGAGTAAATATTAGCTAAGATGCTTTGGGATGGAGGTAAAAAAATGAATAAAAGTTAAAAGTGGCTTTAAAAATAACTTATTTTTGTCACACAACAAAAGTCCAGAAAGCTCGAAGATGACTTTTCTGCCATTTCTTGATCTTTTTCCTCATTGTCACAAGATGGTCTCCTGGGCTCCAAGCATCACACTTTCACACAATCACATTAAAAACAAAAAAGTTGGGGATGGGAGGTGGAGAGAAGAAACTTTTCTTTCTTTTCTTCTTTCCCAGAAATTCCCAGCAGACTTCCCCTTACATCACAAGCCAGAATTGAGGTCACAAGAGAGGCTGAGAATGCAAGTACTTGGTATTTTCTGCCTCTGCTGTGGGAGATATTTCTGCCAGCCAGGAAGACAAGGGAGAGGAGGTTGACCTTGGGAAGGCAGCCAACAGTGTCTGCCCAGGGGCTTTGTAGCTATGGTCGCTGCATGTGCCTTGCCGGTTTCTAATGGCCAATGAGCAAAAATACAGAGTGTGCCATGTCACAAAGAGTAGTAGGAAGAGGAGAGTGGAAAACATCTGGCTGGTATAGAAAGGCAGTCTGATGAATTGTTAGACTGCAAGAGTCAGAAAAGTTGTAAACTCTCCCTAATCCACAAAGCCACTCAAGTCAGTAGGACAAATCAGCCAGGGTAATCAGCTGAATACAAAATACTGAATACTAAGCACTGAGTGTTCCCCAGGAAGACCTTACTGGATCTTTCCCCACTCTCTGAAGCCTCACGCATATTGAAAGTGATCTTTCTGTTGAGATTTCCCCTCTTAATGGTTTGCCTGGAAGTTTACTCTGTATTTGTTTTTTCACATATGTTTATTCATGAGTTCTCATGCAATGCCGGAGGATCAGGGTCAGTAGGTACTTAGGAATTCACAGTTAGAAATCCAGAAGCCAATGGACAGAGCATGGTTTACTCTGTTATTAAAGATAATATGATTTCTCATTTGCTTTTATTAATGAGGACACCTTTCCTTACAGAATCCAAAGAATGACGCCATGCCAGATTTGTGTTTAATTCAGTAGAATTCCATCTTCCCAGCAGCCTCAAAAGAGCTATTCTCAGTATTTCCTTTAAACCAGAACACTTAATGCACAGCAATGCAAGAGGGGGTTGACTGGTCATTGTACATTATAAATTGTAGACAAACATCTTTTGTTGTTGCTGTTAATAAGAGCATGATAATAAACATCCTAATCAAATTTAAAGGCAAGCATTTGAATATTTTTAATTAGAAGGACTAGTACATAGTGCCACATTTAGTCAAATCTAGAGTTCCCATTTCAAGCTTAAATCATAAATGTGGGCATTATTGCTTTTTACAATACACCATTGATAGAACACCAACTTTAAAGCCAATTAAAGGTTGGCAATCTTCCTACCATCAGCAAAGTAACACTTGTTAACAGTTCCCCTTGTGACACGTTTCGGCATAATCACTGATTTCTGGAAACCTTATTTAGCACTTACGGATATTTTGAAATCTCTAATGAATTTCTTTTTATAGACATTTTTACATTTTACTCTAATTTTTTAAAGGTGTTCAGGTAGTTTAATTTTATACACTCAGATTGTGCATGTACCGAGATATTTATACGTGAAGGACAAAAGGTTAGAGTTTGTAGAACTATACTCTGTAAATAATGGTTTGCTCAGATTTTAATGGTTCCATTTCTGAAATCTAATTGTACCCATATTCATTCAGGAAAAACTTCACATTAGAATCTGAATATGCAGGTATTGTTCTGTTTAATAAATTACAAGTTCTTGTCATTTAAGAACTGGTTAAAAAACAGAATAAGTAAATTCTTTCACAGTTGTTTACTTCAAATAAAAGTGTTTTGGAGGCTTGTAAAACCTTTTTTTCATTTCATATGGAAATAATTTGATAAGCTTGGCAAGGATGTGACAAACAAATGAGCTAAGAACATTCAAGTTATTTTAGTCTTGAGTTACTAGCACTGAACAAAGAACTAGTTTTCACCAATTAAAGAACAGCTTGATTATATGCTATGCAAATGCTAATGGGAAAATGAACAATAGCTAGTTCTCACCTAGGTGTTGTATTCTGGCAAGCTTCAAGTAGGTAATATTAATTCTAGATGACACAATGCATCCAGATCCTCAATATCAGAGATGTGATAACCTTAAAACAAGATTATAGAAGCCATCTTGATATTCAATATTAGAAACAGATAATATTAACACAAGATGATGCAATGCATCCAGATACTCAATATCAGAGATTTGATAACATTAAAACAAGATTATGGAAGGCATCTTGATAGTCAATATTAGAAACAGATAATATTAACACAAGATGATACAATGTATCCAGATATTGACAGTAGATTGATTCCGGTAGAAGTAGGTGATCTTCACAAAATCAACAACCTTCGGATGTTACTTATATTATTTTTGCTTTTTGTCATCTAGTCACACACAAATTAGCAATACTGTACAGGATCAGAGGGTCATAAAAGCCAGGTAATTTAACACGTCTTTATCTTTAGCTATCTATTCCTTGACCCACACAGTGTTTATGTCAGGACTACATATCAGTATAAATGTTTAATTGCCCCCCCACCCCGTTTTTGTAAAAAACAAAAACCAAAAAACTCTACTGTTGTTATCATTACATGTTTCATTAAGTACCTATTGTTTATTTTGACTTCATAAATGGAAAAATTCTTCCAAAGAAATGTGTTAGTTGTTTAGGAATACTTTTTTTTTTTTTTTGGCCACGCCATATGGCATGCGGGATCTTAGTTCCTTGACCAGTGTTCGGACCCAGGCCGCCTGCACTGGGAGCGCTGAGTCTTAACCACTGAACCGCCAGGGAAGTCCCATAGGAATACTTTTTTAAAAATTAGAGTAAGTTTAAAATTTAAACTTAAATTGTAATTTAAAAGTTTTTAAATGATGTTGATAATAGTGAAAAATCAGAAACAACCCACATAAATAAAAATTGAGGTTTGATTAAATATGTTATCTTTTGGCATGGCAGGAACAATTAGTTGCCCATCCATGTCAATTAACCTTTATTTTTTAATAACAGCCTGATTTCATTCCAGGTATTCAGGGTGGCAATGCATCCAGCAAAAAGATTACATTTCCAGCCGACCTGAGAGTTAAATGTAGACTCATGACTAAGTCTTGATTAGTGAGATGGAAGCAGAGCTGGGCTTCTGAAAGGCTCCATCAGAGCACTGATTCAGCCTGGAAGAGTTGGTTCTTTTGCACTTCGCCCTTTTTCCTTTCTGCTGACGTTGAACTCCAGCAGCCAACTTGGATCATGAAGTACCTTGAGAATGGAAGTCCCCACACAGAAGATGAAGGAGCAAAAAGAGAAAAGAAGTCTTGCAGACTTGGTGGAGCATGGCAGCTCCATGGGTATGCAAGCTATGCTATCGCACGAGGACCCTGCTCAGAGGGGCTCTGCATTGGTGGCTTCTACTGTGGCTATCTTGAAATTCTTAATAATTTTGTCTTTGAACTTGTGCTTTGTAAATGAAGACTGATAGAATGACGGAGCATGTGTGTAAGAAGAGGGTTACATGCAATATGCTTGGTTGCTGTACCTTGTTGCCCCATTTGCATGAGCCCCATGAGCTCAGAATTCCCATGGTCCCACAATGAGCCAGAGTTCAGCAAGACTCAAAGTGAGTCCAAGGAAAGCGCGTTCCATCTACAGCTGATTAAGCCGGGGCCCTGACAGCCCTGAGAGGACACACTTTTTGTTTGAACCAGAACTTGCTACTCGGTGAGAAGGCAATGGCGTTCCTAGAAATATGACAACCAAGGAACCCTGTTATATCACTCCTTACTCATGTTATGTTACTTCCCTGTAATAGTCAACAACTTATCATGCAAAGGATGACATAGAAGGAAAAGAGAAGATAACCCAAAGATCCTTCTCCTTTCAGTCTTTTTTACTCAACAGTAAGCTGAAGGTAGAGTGTTGGTAGAAGGTGTGTGTGTGAAGAACTGAAATAAAAACAGTTGATTTCCTTTTGTGCAACGTTGTTCTGGTAAGAACAAGGTACAAATGTTTGTACACGCTATGAATTATGAATGAATGTGATTTTAGTGATTCCACATAAAATTTAAATGTTCCTCTATTTACTGTTTTTTTTTTTTTTTTGGCCACACCATGCAGCTTGTGGGATCTTAGTTCCCGGACCAGGGATGGAACCTGGGCCCACGGCAGTGAAAGCACCAAGCCCTAACCACTGGACCACCAGGAAAGTCCCTTATATTTGCATTTAAATTGGCATGACTCAATATAAACATGAAGGGTACAACACATACTAATAACTTAAAATTTTTTCTTTTTGTTACGCAGAATGACATTAAATAGAAAATAAAAAACACCATAACAAATCAAGAAAGAGATCTCAGAAGGAAAGAATCTTCTTTTTTTTTGGCCATGCCCCACAGCTTGCAGGATCTTAGTTCCCCAACCAGGGATCAAACCCATGCAATGGAAATGCAGTGCCTTAACCACCGGACTGCCAGGGAAGTCCCCCCTGTATTTTAGTACTTTTAACGTTTGCCCAAAGAACAACAAGTTCATGCTGAGACACCAAGATTTGCAGCAGAGAAAGAGTTTATTCACAAGGCAGACAAGTCAGAAGACAACAGAACAAATCTCAAATCCGAAGCAACCAAGTTACATGCTTCTTCATGGGATACATGTTCAAAAATAGAGGTATTTAGCATGATTCGAGGGTGGGGTTTTGGGCCCTCTGACATCAAAAGGTCATTCATCAGACACCTGCGCAGGTCCAGTTTTAGGGTCGATGGTGCCAACCAGTCTTAGCTGGCTTGAACTGGACAAGAGCTGACTCCAAGTTTCTGAAAAACAACTTAAGCCCCCCCGTTACAATAGCGAAGTGTTATCTATAGGGTAGTTAAGGAGTGAAAAATAATTAAAACAGTTCAGAGAAGCAGATTACAAGCAGAGGGATTTTTAACAAGCTGTTCCCTTGCCTGCTGTTCTGTAGGACAAGCTCAAGAATTTCTGTTAGTCACCAGTTTCTGTTAACCCTGTGGGGCATGGTTTCAGAACTCTCTACTTTTTAAACAAGAAGACCCACATTCTCATTTTGCACTGGACTCCACAATTATGTAGCCAGCCTTGACTTCTTGGAGCCAACATACCATCTGTGATCTGCCTACTTTTGTGTTTAAATCACTGTTATTTTTTTATAGCCAAATCTAATTCTAAATGACACTGATAGTATACAGGGTAGCCACTAACTCACTGCTAAAGAAGAATATTTGATTATTGGGAAAACTTACCTTTGATAGGTTTTTAAAAATGGGATATGCACAGTATGCAACTTAAAAAAAAATGCACAAACACATAAACACACATAGAAATAAAAGACCAAAAATGATTACACTGAAATGTTCATAGTGTTTCTCTTTAGGAATTGCAATTGTTGATGATATTTATTCTCTTATTGTGTGTGTGGTTTTCTGCATTTTTCAACCTTCCTAAAATAAATATTGATTACTTTTACAGGTAGATAAAATTTAGAAAATTTACAAATGAATCCTGAACCAGTATAAAATTTACCATTAAATCTAGAAACTTTGTAGAACTCAGCCTCATGTAGTTTTTTACAGTTTCCTTAATTTGGGACTTTTCAGATTATAAAAGTGATCCAGACTGGTTGTAACAACTGAAACAAAACAAAGTTATATAAAGAAAAACTGATTTCATCTCTCCATTCTATCCCTGCCATCTATCTAAGGTAAACGTGTTAAAAGAATGACATGTATCTTTTCACAAATTATATAGTGGAATCAAGCCTATGTGACTTGTTCATCACACAGACACACACACATAGACAGAAAAAAAAAAAAGAGAGAGAGAGAGTGTGATTAATTTTTGGGTTTGCTTGTTTTCCGTGAAATAGAATCCTATTATACGCATTACTCCACAACTTACTATTTTCACTTACTGTGTCATAAACTTCTCTACAAGTCAAAAGATATAAATTTAACTTTATCACTTTTCTTATTTCTCCATGCATACATGGAGACACATTTTACCCATTTCATTTTGGAGCATGGAGGTGTCTTTTAAATGTAATTTCTTCAACATTCTGTCTATAATGCTGTGGAGGCAGGAGGTGGTTGGGTGGGTGGGATATTGCTTCTCAGTGAATTCCCTCTGCCAGTCTTGATCAGAAATTCATGAAATAAATTTGTGTTTCCAAACAAAATATGTTATATTATGGTATTTCAATATGTTATTGAAATCCGATATGTTATTGTATTACGTTATATTATCGTATTTCGATATGTTATCTCCTTGCCTCTACTTTCGCATTCCATATTTCATCTTGTATCATACTACAATGTTCAGTCAGTTCCCCGGTTTGCAATTTGCTTTTTGATGCATCCTCTTCTTACTCTTTAGAGGGAAACTAGATTTTGTGCCTTGAAGAAGTAAGACAATTTATAATTTAATATTTATTAGTTTAACCTTAGAAGCCTAGGCAAACCAGAAGTTTTCAATCTAGCAGTACCCACTGAGGAACTGAGGGAATTTTTTTAGGGCTGGAAAAGAATTACAAAATAGACTGCGTTGATATTAAAATTTAAGGTCATTCCTACAAAACAGACTTGCAAGGCATTGTCTCAAAACTGACCAGTTTGGGACTTTGGGTAGACAAAGTCTTGGTGAATTCTCAGTGACCTCAGTGTACTTATTAGTATGAGAGAGTTCAAAGAAGATTCTGTCTGTTCTCAAGTGCATGTGCATGTGCTTACCTGCACTTAAATCTTCATTTAATCTGAGCTGGCCAAGAGTTACTCTATAAACCAATGGTTTGTTAAAAATTTTTAAATGTATTACATAAATAATTAAGTCTTTTCTCTTGGTAACAAGTTCACAACTGCAATCATCTATTGATAATAAATTCACAGCTTCTTGATTTTGCTTATTTATGGCTTTCTCATCATTAACAATTATTCACTGTTCTCTGACTTGCTCTGCAGTGCCTGCTGATGAGACTAGAAAATGTTCCTATCACCACAGGGAACACATAATTACCCTTTGGGGATCATTTTCTGAAAAATAAAATTGGTGGAGTTTTTACTCCTCAAACATTGGATAGAAAAAATCTTTACAGGATATAAATGCAAAATATAGATGAAACAACCATAACATTGAAAATACTATGAAAACAAGAGAAAGTAAGAGAAACCCCTCAAAATCTATAGCTATAGTATTTTTTTGAAAGCTAGATTTTTTTTTTTTACCCAAAGTTATAGTTGGGCCACTTTGTTATTTTAAGGGCTGTGCCCACAATGCAGATAGAAAATAAAAATTTAGGGGCTTCCCTGGTGGCGCAGTGGTTGAGAATCTGCCTGCCAATGCAGGGGACACGGGTTCGCGCCCTGGTCTGGGAAGATCCCACATGCCGCGGAGCAATTGGACCCGTGAGCCACAGCTGCTGAGCCTGCGCGTCTGGAGCCTGTGCTCCGCAACAAGAGAGGCCACGATAGTGAGAGGCCTGCGCACCGCGATGAAGAGTGGCCCCCGCTTGCCGCAACTAGAGAAAGTCCTAGCACAGAAACGAAGACCCAACATAGCAATCAAGCATTCAATCAATCAATAAATTAAAACTTAAAAAAAAAAAAATTCAGCACAGAAAAATGAAATTAAAATGAACCCTCTATTCCAAATGCATATCAAGAAATTACTATTTCTCTCCAAATGCATATCAAGAAATTACTATTTCTCTCCAAGCCAAGGTTATGCCAGGCTAAATGTGGTGACTAAAGAGGACCTTGTCCTCAAGGACTGGGCTGGCCAGAGGCAAGCTTGTGCAATAGGAAGTTTGTCACTGGTACACTCTCCAAACAGCTTCCTTTGCCCTTGGTGGCCACCTCTTCTCTTTCCCTCTTGCTCTCAGGGGTCTCTCTGTCCCTGGCTAAATTTTGCTCTCAGTTGGCAGCTAATTAATGAGTAAGAGGGTACGTCTGTGGAGAAAACTGTGCTTCTAAGTATTTACAACTTCTTTATATGTTTCGAGATTTTTCAGTTATTAGAAACAGGGAGGAAAATTTTGGTAGCAGAAAAACCAGTTTGGCTCTGGGTCAGTAAACCTGTCTGGCAATTTAATAGAATCAAACCTTAGTAATGAATTTTGCATCTTATCGTGGTAAAAGACCCTAAAGATATCTAAGCAGCAGAGGTGGAAGGTAAGAGTTAGTAGTGCGTTTGTAATTTTGTTTTTCACAGAGTTGAAACAGTCATGGGATCCACCAGAGTCTGGAAAAATGGCTACTTTCTTCTTTGATATTTAGTGGAGGAGGGAAAAACCACCACCAGAAGAAATGTAATCAGAAAGTTTTGGTCTTGTGGGGATGCAAATATAGACTTCATTGGCTTAAATATGGGGAAAATGGAGTTTAAACACCAACCTCTTCCCACCTTCAGCATAAACAAACAGGCTGAAAGACCCGGGATGGAAAGCTTTAGTATGCCCTCAGGCCAAATTCTATATTTAACAGGGAGAAACCCACAGTTGATTAGACTCAAGAGTAAGTAAATCAACAGAAGAAAAATGTTAGTTCAGTTAAGTATGAATTTTTACTAAGATGTTATGTTCTTTTACAACCTTCTTTTAAATGGGATGTTTTTCATAGTTAATTATAGCTGTAAGTTGTATGTATAGTTGTGTTTCCCTAATGAAGAGTTTAATTTGCTTGAGGTGGTTTGTCGGTTCTTACATGGGGATCTTCAAAATTCTTTGCATATGTAATCCTGAAAGAATTTTGAAAAACATAAGGCCCCTTGAACATTTTACATTGACATCTAAAAATGTTTTATAATATCTTAAGTTTAAATCATTGCAAAGAACGTACTTTCAGGTGTATTGTAATTTGAACATATATTTTAACTTTGTTTTTATCAAATCCTTGGAGCTGTAGGTTTAGCTCATTCAGGTTATAGAATAAGTCCAATATATGAATATAACACTTTTGAAGCCAGTCTTCATTGTCAAACCAATCAGTTAAATCAAACTTACTGTCTATCATTTTAAAATTTAAACAGTTGAGATGATATCCTTCTGAAGCCTAATTCCACGTAACAGAGACAGGAGATAGAGAAGGCATGGAGACTTGCCAAGAGTTGTTACCTAGATAAAATAAGACTTTAATACTTTTTACTGAGGCTTTCTTTGCTTTTTTGGGGGGGAAGGTAGGGAATGGGAGGATGCCCCCTCAAGTGCAGTGCATGCCTAATTTTCCCCTTTTGAGTTGCCTTCGAAATTTTTATAGCCTGGAGCAATGCACCAATGCAGCAAGGAGCAATGCAGCAAGGTAAGATTCAGGTAGGGAGAGAGATGTGTCCATCTTCTCTGAGGGGGGAGAAGGGTGAATGGGTAAAAGGAGACATTGGCAGGCCTAGGGAGGGGGCTCTCAGGAAAGGGACCTGTGGAAATTGAGAACTGGAAATTGGTTGCATTAAAACTATCCAATCACCATGTGTTTTGGGAAAGTCTTCTCATAACCTAGGAGCATGAGTACCCAGTTTGAAGTTGGCTGCTCTAAACCCTATTTGGAAGAGTACATGTGGTACAAAGATTCAAGATACAAGATAGCCTTCCAATGGTGAGACACTCCGACGGCAGCAGGCATACCAGAAACTCAGTAGGACAAAGGGAACTACTTTGTTAATGCTTCCTATCATCAGAACAGCTCACATTCCAATCATATTTTGATACAGAATACAATCATATTTTAATACAGAACATTTAAGAGATGAAAAAGCCTATAAGATGCAAAATCATAAAGCTAGAATCGTGGTGAGTAAATAGCAGTGAGATTATTTGCCTTTTTTGCCTCTGCCTAAGTAGCATAAGGCATCTTCTGACTTAATGTTACCACTGAAGGTTCCAAATTATTGTGTCACATTAAGTGAAAATTTAAAGTAATTCCACACATCAGAGAGTTGGAAAGCATGCAAACTTGTGCCCCACTGTGAGAACACCAATAATATAAAAATCTAAACTTCATAATAGATAAGCTAATATTTCAAAGGAATGCTTCAAAGGACATCCTTCAGCATTGCTTTGTGTTAAATATGTTTTCATTTTACAATTGTTTCCTACAAAGAATACCTTTCCCTGTTGTTCTCTAGGAATTGTTAAAACACCCCAAAAAGGAAAAACTAGCCACGAGGAAGGGTCGAACCTCTACCAGGAGTGGATGTTTGTTACTTTTGTTCTTTCAGCATTTCTGTCTTTCATCTTCAGGTAAGATTTCTCCATTTCCTTTGGAGTGTTCTCCTTTCCTCATTCCATGCAGTTCTGGGCTGCCACTCATACTGGCCCCATCATAGAAGCTGGCATGTGATACAGGTCTGGTCGGTCATACTATCCCAACCTCCTGACCATACACTGGCCCAGTGGTAGGCACATGACTCAAGCTGGGCCAATTAGAGTCCCTCCCTGGGATATTTACATGAAATTGGGGGCAATTTGCCCAAACACAAAAATGCTGAGTTTTGTTGAATTTCTTATGGAAGATGATAAATAATGGAGCTTTTCCATTGGGGTTTAATGTGGAATGAAACCTAGCAGGCCATGTAGATACAGTGGACAGCAAAAGACAGAAAGACACAAATAAGTTAAGGACAGATACATTATAAAAAGGGCTTGGGCTTCCCCAGGCCCTGAACTGGTATTCAAACATTTACCTGCATCACGGGTAAATCTGAGACAGGGCGGCTCCCAGTGACATATGGATGACAGGGTCTAAAAACCAGAGGTCAACAAGTAGAACTTGCTGGGACAGATGCCACCAGAAGATCCTGTTATATAACTTTTAACAAGCAGAATGTGCATCAGCTTGTTTGCATTGATGGAATTTCCTGCATGAAAGGAGCTGTGTGTGAAAGGGGAGAGGGATGCTAGGTTTTCAGAGGAGGTGTAGGCTGGCGCGCTGTAAAGCTTTGCATAACTGGGAGCAAGCTGAGGTGGGGGGGGGGGGAAGGGGTACTGAGGCAGCTGCAATACCTGTGTTTCAATAGTGCCACCATGTGGCTGTGACACCAGCAACAGCCTAGCCCCAGCCTAATATGCCACCTTGGTTGAACAGCTGAATTTCTAGTTTCCTCTTCCATAGGTGACCTAAGTAGGGCTAACCTCTCAGTCACTGAGGTGTATGGATTTCATATGGTGGGAGATGAAGAATGGTTAGAGAGAGGGGATTACTGAGAAGAAGGATGTTTTCACGATATCAGAGAAGTATTGTTTGGATAACAAAAATAGGTGGGTCCTCATTTTGATCCCCCGAAGGGGAGTTTATAGATGTCCTGGAGTTCGCTTGTGCCAGTTTGCCAGAGCTGATTATTAAATTTTTAGGAATTTTGCAAGCTCGTTGTTAAGCAAAAATGTCGTGAAAAATTGACTACATATGTCAGATTTAATGACAATAGGTTTATCAGGAAAAGAGTTAGCAGGCTGGGATGCAACTCCATTTCTCAAATCGTAATTCAATTGCAATGGTATTTTGGCCACAGATACAAAAGTTTGGCAAAAGCAGTGTGTAAGAATCCATTGGCTATGTGGCAGTTACAATAAAAGTATTGTATCTTTTATTATTATTTGTAAATTTATGCTACACATTCTTTATTTTATAAAAATTTACAATAAACACACATATATATATGCACACTCTTTTTCCCTGAAGAGTTGACTATTATTTACTAGCACACTACTGCTTATAGGTTATGTGTTTATAATGAATTGCTAATAATTACAAAATATAAATAATGCATCACGTCATTCCACTCACACCCACTTAGTTCCAGAGCAATACGATTCCATCCTGAGTCATACTCCATCAATGCTACAAAAAAGTTCAGGCTGTTACCAATACTTAATAGGAATACCCACCCATTCAGTTGTTTCCTTAAGTACTTTGTTGGTAAAGAGACAAGTGAATTCCTATGACATCTATGGTGCTACTTTAAAACCATCCTGAAGTGCTAAGTGACTAATATTTCTGGAAGTTCAAATTTATACAATTATATAAGAGATTAGATCTTATCATGAGCTACTTTTTCCTTTTTCATGGAAAAAGTAGACAGGTAAATTCTTATGTATGATGACAACCAGCAAAATTATTTTGAGACTCTGAAAAATAAGAAGGACTAGGGAGAGGCTTCCCACTTGAATGGCAAATTGTACACATGTATTTGGTCTGGATGCAATTAAAATGATACTAGAGGAACAAAAATCAAAAAAAGGAAATAAAATTACATGAATGAAGAGAATAGGAAGAGAATCACCAAGAGATGAAAGATTTTTAAAATTTTATGGAAGTCAGAAAAGAGATGGAATCATGTGATGGATTAAACAGAGAGAAAGAAGCCACAACCCAGATACAATCAGGAGGGGCTGCAGTGGCAGTAGGAGTGAATCTGTCCAGTAAAACCTCAGAGATTTTCTGAGGTTGGAAACTTGGAGTCAAACTGTCAAGTAAGCAATAGAACAAGATACAGTCATCCCTCGGTTTTCAGAGAATTCATTCCAGGACCCGCATGGATACCAAATCCACAGATGCTCAAGTCCCTTACAGTTGGCCCCCCATAATGGTGGATGCCAAAACCACGAATAGGGAGGGCCCACTGTAAAGAAATTGAAGGACTCAGAAACTTTTCTTAGGAAGTTACTTGATGTACTTGAGAAAAAACAGGAGCGAGGGAAATTAGAAAGAAAATGACCTGGAGTACAGAAAACACAGACCTAACCCAGGGTTCAATGAACAGAAATCCCAAATGACTGCTAGCACTGAAGGCCTAGAAATGTCTTTCCAAATTAGAACAAGAACTCAGTGGGGACCAAAAAGAATGTCTGTAATACGAAAAGAATAAATTCCATGCTATAGATAGAATAAATAAGGTGTTGGAAGTTATTTGGATATGGTGAAGAAGGCATGTTCCTTTTCCCAAGAGAAAATAAAGGCAATTAAAAACTCCAGAAAAATAGAGAAAACAAATAGTTGTGGTCCAAATAGTAATCAATCTAAAATGCACTATAAAAAAAAAATGCACTATAATTTTGAGCAATTGGTAGAGTACAAGGGAAAAAAATATATTTGACTATACAAATGTGTATGCACTTTATATTTTAATAGCTATTACCAAAATCCCTTCTAAAGAGGTTCTATCAATTTTGGCAATAACTATTAAGATATAAAATGTATACACTTTTTGACCCAGGTATTCCACTCTAGGAATTTATCCTCAGATTTATATTCATATCTTTGTTCAAATAGTTAAATTTATGGATGTTCATTTCATCATTATTTATAGTGGCAAAAAATTAGAATTGGTTAAAGGAATTGTGGTACATCTATACAATAGAATACCACACAGGCTTTACAAAGAATGAGGTAAATCTATAAGTATGATTTGAAATAATCTCCAAGATATAGAAAGTAAAAAAACAAGATGTTAGAAAAATGTGTACATTGTGCTTCTGCTTGAGTAGAAACAAGAACACACACACATTTACATCCGTGAAACTTATTCTGTGGTTGACTCTGGAGAGGTTGAATGATGTCTGAAATGAGATGGACATTGTCTTTGTCTTTTTACACTGCTTGAATTTTACCATATGCTTGCTTGTAAAAATTGTTTTTAAGCTTTAAAACATTTGGAAAGTGAAACAAAATTAAAACTAACTCACCTTTTCACTTAGGATACTTTTGCCCAAAAGTAACAGAAAACCAGACTCCACTTAGTTTTTATTGGCTCATGTAACTGGGAATTCATTGGTTCACATAATGGAAGTCTGGAGAAGGGTGGGCTTCATGTTCAGCCTAGTTCAGCCTGTTAGGACTGTTTGTCGGATTCATCTTCACACTGGCTTTTTTTTTTTTTTTTTTTTTTTAATTTATTTATTTCTGGCTGTGTTGGGTCTTCGTTTCTGTGCGAGGTCTTTCTCTAGTTGCGGCAAGCGGGGGCCACTCTTCATCGCGGTGCGCGGGCCTCTCACTATCGCGGCCTCTCTTGTTGCGGAGCACAGGCTCCAGACGCGCAGGCTCAGTAATTGTGGCTCACGGGCCTAGCTGCTGCGCGGCATGTGGGATCCTCCGAGACCAGGGCTCAAACCCGTGTCCCCTGCATCGGCAGGCAGACTCTCAACCACTGCGCCACCAGGGAAGCCCCACACTGGCTTTTCTTATGGCAAAATGCTGCCTTCACATATGCTCTCCTCAATGTCCAAAGAAAGAGTATTTTTTCCTGTGATTCTCTTGCAAGAACAAGGAAAACTCTTTCTCAGAAGTTTCTGCATGTCTCTTCTTATTTCTTATCAGCCCAAACAGGTTTACTATGTTCTTCCTGAACCAGTCCCTGGGGCCAGAGGTATGCCATGTGCAGATCAGCTTAGGCCTGGGTTCCAGTACTAGTAACTATAACAAGGGACATAGTATTATCCTTAATTCAAAACAGTTTTTCTCTGGAGTTGGGTGTGACGGTTTCCCCTGACGTACATGAAAATTGTTGTACTGGTACCCAAATTAGGATGCTGTTAGGAAGGGGAGAAAAGGAAATGGAAATGGGTGTCTTGCAGGAAAACAACAATGACCATTACTTCCACCCTAATCTTCCTCAGTGCTATCACAAAAGCCTTTTTACTATTGCCTTCCCAAAATTATTCTAACTCATAAAATTATTGTCAAGGAAAATAAATTAGTCTTCTACAGCAATGCAGTAAAGCCTGGCCATAATGATCATGATATATCCTTTGAAAAGATATAATTTAGGACTTCCCTGCTGGTCCAGTGGTTAAGACTCCATGCTTCCAAGCAGCGGGCATGGGTTCAATCCCTGGTTGGGGAAGTTCCACATGCTGCATGGCCAAAAAAAAAAAAAAAAGTTGTAATTTATAGGAAGCTCTCCCATTTGATATAGAATAGGTCATTTGTTAGATTATCCTATTACTTAGAATACAATCCTCGGGAGAATAGGACTATATCCTTCAAGAATGTCAGGCTTGGAGAGAATATAGAATAATGCTCATCACGATGTATGTACAATATTTATAAACTCCAAAGTGGAATTCATTAGACTTAACTTTCCCTCACTAATGATTGGCTGAAAAGAAACAATGTAAAAGTTACAGTAAGAAACCCACAAAAAGCCTGACAAATAAACAACAGAATATTTCCTTGCTAATAATAGAATCAAGTTAAAATACTATGGACATTCTGTTTCTTCCAGATCTAAACCAATTTAGAGTAAATATTGGTATTCTCAAGGGAAGGAACAGCAATCCTGAACATTCTGGCTTATCTGTTTCTCATAGTATGCCTAGCAAAAGATGATATTCCTGAATGACTGCAGAGTGCAAGTAAAGCTGAAAATTTCATGGGCACCATCTACAAAACAGTTATTGTTTCGCCATATTTCAGACTTCAGAGTCCAATTGTGTAGGTCTCAAAAAGCCTGAAGTTTCTCCAGAACTGCATGGAATTCTTATAGGTAGGTTGCTGGAGAGGTAATCGAATTGAATAATGAGTGAAACCCATAACTGTAGTGGATATTTAAATACTGGTTAAACAGAGTCATAGAAAAATTCCATAGTGTGAAGGCTGCTCTATTAGGGATAACTGCCCTATTAATAAGATGGCCTAAATCTGAAATAGTCTGGTATTTGGTTCATGGATTCTTGGCCATGAGTTTAGAGGTGATGAGAAGTAGACTTGGACCTGTATTTGAAATGCCTATGGAGGGGTTACAAGTCTGGTGCCCCCAAGGGTTCTGTAGAAAAGGAGTGTATTTGGTAGTCTGTACTGTTCCACCACATTTTGCAGGCGCGTGATGCAGGGGCATTTTGCAGGCACATGGTTGAGTGTCCAGGGCTGTGTGAACAGACACAGGTGATATATAAACTCTCTTCACCAATAGCCCCATCACCCTGAGATGGGCACAGAGAAAAAGGAAGGTTTACCATTAAATTGCATGACTAACAGGCTTAGGGGGCAGGAAAAGAAACAAAATAGCTCCTTGGGGATCACTGACTTATCTTTTGGCTGAGAGTATCCTTTGCATTTGTCTGATTAATGAAAGAAGTTATGTTGCATATGGGACTATTAGAGTCCCTAATGAGTCAAATTAGTTCTCTTGAAAAGTCCCCAGTGGCCCTATCAGTTTGCATCCTGGCACAGCAGAAAGGCCTGGATCCAAGCTTGTCTGCTGGGACATGTAACTGGCTGTAGTCGCACAGGAGGCCTTCCTTATCCCCAGTTCACGGTGCTAACTGTCAGGGTGTTCCCAGAGTTCTGCCGAGCATTGACAGATGTAGGAATTTTCTTTTGGTGGCACTGGATGAGGTTTGCCAATCCTTCTGAGTTCTCAGGACTACAGAGGTTCTTGAATGGCTGATCTGGGATGGGATAGCTTTCTGACTTCTTGGTCTCAAAGCACATTCAAATCTAAAATTAACCATTGGAAGAATTAAGCCTTGCCCTTAATTTCTAAGGGCAATAGCTGTTCAGGGTTTCATTCTGAACTTACTAAGTATGTCATTCTAACATACTAACATGAAGTATGTCTTTAGGGGTTAAAGGTGAACTTCAAGGTGAGGAGCTACTTTTCTATCCTAGTAATTAAGTTCACGTGGCATTAGACTGTGTGAAAGTACTGAACATATATCCGGGCACCTGCCCAGGCATTTTCCTGGGACAGCGGCATTGGAAGCATCAGTCTCTATTACCCCTACCAAGGGGTAGAGTACAGTACAGTATCTCCAGCCTCCTGACTGTTCTGGCAGTAGCTAGATTCTGAGTGACCTCTTGGCCTTTCTCTTGAGTTGCACTGTCCAATACGGTAGCCACTGGCCACATGTGGCTAATTTTTAAAAAATTTTTATTGAAATATCATTGATTTACAATGTTGTGTTAGTTTCAGGTATGCGGTAAAGTGATTCTTTTTTTTTTTTTTAGATTCTTTTCCATTATAGGTTATTACAAGATATTGAGTATAGATCCCTGTGCTATCCAGTAGTAGGTCCTTGTCACCTGTGGCTATTGAGCACTTAAAATGAGACTGATCCAAATTGAGATGTGTTGTAAGTATAAAATAGACCCCAAATTTCAATGATTTTGCATGAAAAAAGAATGGAAATATCTCATTAATAATTTTTAATGTTGATTCTATGAGGAAATGATTTTTAATATTGGTTATATAACATTTATTATTAAAATTAATTTCACTTGTTTCTTTTACTCTTTTAAAATGTGGCTCCTAGAAAATTTACAATGACATGTGGCTCACATCATATTTCTTTTGCATGGTACTGCTCTTGAGGAAAGTCAGGGAGATGGTTAGACTATTGAAAGTGTGTCCAGAGCCTAGAAAATCTGAAATCTATGACTCTTTCTCATGTCTGAGGACGTTCCCTCGGCATTCAAGGCATCTACAAGTGAATTTCTCAGGAATGGCCCAGAGATGAATATTCTGCCTATATTTCATTCCAGGAATTTCAGCACCACAGCTCATGCGAGGTAAGATCCAGGGAGCAAAGAAGTTTATTAATCCAGAGAGTCGTAAACATATTCTTAATTAATGCAAGAAAACAGTAGTAATATTTGTAACCAGTACTCAAACAGCTTGAATTGGGTTTGGAAAAATGTTTTTATTTGGGCATGAGAGACATGCCCAAGGCTCTATCCTCCTTGGAGATCCAACTCTCTGATGAGCCTTTCGGGGCCCATTAATACTGGCTGAGAAGGAGGTTAGTGGATAAAGGTGCCCTATGGTCACTGTGTGCAGTCACAGAATTCCTGAAATACGGTCTCATTCTTCCCAAGGAGCATGGGACACCGACAGTCTGATTTGAATTGAGGAGGGGCCCTTCTTCAAGAACAGCTGGCTGTGTGTCATGGGAACCCTATCCACAGAAGCCAGGCTCAGCCACAGATGCACTTCTGAAAGGTTGCTTGGGTCTGTGTCAGTCACTTAGGAGACATTAGACTTTGGCTGGCACCAAAGAAGCTGGGGTAATGGCTAAAGTGAGGCCTAGAAAATTGTCATGGCACCGGCTTTCCAAGACAAGCACACACCTCAATGACCAGTCTCAGCCTTTCTTCCCTGAAATATCCTTGCCATGCTGTGGGGGTATCTGGAGAGCACTTGCCAGCCTTGGCTCTGTATCTTCAAGCATTTAATTCAGGAGGGGTACCCTTGGGCGACCGGCAGCATTTGGGATCAATCACCTCGGATCAAAACCCTCAGTGGACTTTACTTCAATCAGGTTCCAGCTTGGTTTCCCATTTCTGGTTTTCCTTCTCATTCACTGTCCACCGTAGACCTTTGGACTTGACAATTATGTCTGGAAGCTCCAGCTTCAGGCTCTTGGCTCTCCCTCAAGGACTTTGCCTTAGACCTGTTCTACCAGATCTCCTTTATTTGTATGTCATCAGTTATTTATTTGTTTATTTTTTTAAATTTTATTTATTTATCTATTTATTTATTTATTTTTGGCAGCATTGGGTCTTCGTTGCTGTGCGCAGGCTTTCTCTAGTTGCGGCGAGCGGGGGCTACCCTTTGTTGCGGTGCGCGGCCTTCTCATTGTGGTGGCTTCTTTTGTTGCGGAGCACGGGCTTTAGGCACGTGGGCTTCAGTATTTGTGGCATGTGGGCTCAGTAGTTGTGGCACACAGACTAAGTTGCTCCATGGCGTGTGGGATCTTCTGGGACCAGGGCTTGAACCCATGTCCCCTGCATTGGCAGGCAGATTCTTAACCACTGCACCACCAGGGAAGCCCAACAATGTAGTTTATGTTGAACACCTTCTAGAGTCTGGAATTTTATGTTAGGCAGAGAGCACTTTTGTGACCAGCTCCCAATGAAAACTCTGGGCACAGAGTCTCTAATGAGCGTCCCTGGTAGATAACATTCTACATGTGTTAAATGCTGGGGAATTAAGCATGGCGTATGTGACTCTACCAGCAGAGGATTCTTAGAAGCTTGTTCTTGGTTTCCTCTGGACTTTGCCCCATGTGCCTTTTACTCTTGCTATTTTGCTTTGTATCTTTTTTGCGGAAATGAATCATAGCCATGAGTATGACTGTATGTTTAGTCCTGTCCTTCTAGCGAATCCCTAAACCTAGAGGTGGTTTTGGAGATCCCTTGACACATGAGGTAATATACTGAACCCACTAGAGGAAGACTTGAATGTAAATGATTTTTGGTTTGATTTTCTCTCTTAAAGAGTTAGAAATTGGTAGAGACACAGATGTAGAGAACAAACGTATGGACACCAAGGGGGGAAAGTGGCAGGGAGGGAGGGTGGTGGTGTGATGAATTGGGAGATTGGGATTGGCATATATACACTAATATGTATAAAATAGATAACTAATAAGAACCTGCTGTATAAAAAAATAAATAAAATAAAATTCAAAAAAAAGAAACAGAAGATTATAAAAAAAAAAAAAGAGTTAGAAGTTGGAACTCTTCGATACACCTAACATTTCAGAATGTGGTTGGGAGACCCAAAGCACTAAAGCTGAGACTAACAGTATGTGGAAAATTGGCAGATGATGTAAACTTCTCAAAATACACCTGCTAGGAAAGGTACACTCAAGAGAGGTCAGTGGAGGAAGGCCAAGGAAGTTTTGGAGGATTCAGCATGGCAGAAAGACACACAAATCAGAGGCAGGACCCTCCTTGAACAGAATCCAAGGCCATGTCCTAGAAAAGGAAACAGAGGGACAAGGGCTGGTCTTGTCCCAGTCGCAATGACAGAGTAGGTTAAAACCAGGAATTCTGTTGAAACAAAACAAAACAAAAAACTAGTATCAGCACAAGGAAAAACTTCTTTCTTAAGAAATACTGTTCTTGGGACTTTGCTGGTGGCGCAGTGGTTAAAAATCCGCCTGCCAATACAGGGGACACAGGTTCGAGCCCTCGTCCAGGAAGATCCCACATGCCACAGAGCAACTAAGCCCATGCACCACAACTATTGAGCCTGCGCTCTAGAGCCTGCGAGCCACAGCTACTAAGCCCGTGTGCCACAACTACTGAAGCCCACGTGCCTAGCGCCCATGCTCCACAACAAGAGAAGCCACCGCAATAAGAAGCCCACACACTGCAACAAAGAGTAGCCCATGAGCAGCAATGAAGACCCAAATGCAGCCATAAATAAATAAATAAATTTATAAAAAAGAAAAAAGAAATACTGTTCTTGGTAAAGCTGCAGTCAGAAGTTATTTTAGGGACAAAATGTTCACAAATAGAAGATTAAAAAAGGATAGAGGGAGTTATTAAGATGTATTTTCATTTTTTTCCCTAGAAAATGCAAGTTGTTTATGTATTTCTATGGATAGGGTGAATTAGGTTTAGCACTGAATATTTTTAAATTATCAAATATTCAAAAATATACTAGGCCTCATTAGTTTTACTATCTCACAGGAAACCAAGGTTTAATTTCCTAATGAGAAGGTGGACCCTGATTTTTTGAGAGACATAATATGAAAATGGACTTTGGAATCAGAAGCCTGTTTTTAGTTCTAGGTCTTGCTGCTAGCTATGTGATCTTGGACAGATTAATAAACTCTTTACTCCCTAATCATCTCATCTTAAAATGCAAGTAATAATTATAATTACTTCATAGTGTTGTGAAAGGGTTACTTAAATTAATCCATATAAAGAAAAGAATTCACAGGGCCTGGCATATAGTATATGCTCAAGAAATGGTAGATGTTATTATTGTAATACGACATACTTCTTGTGCTCTTAGAAAGTGAGTTTATAGGATGTTCTAAATACTTGAGGGCTATAAAGATACGCCCTGCTAACTTGTAAATGAGATAAAATAAAACCTCTAAGAATTTAGAGCCATAAAATGAATAAAAAATGAATCACCCGAAGGATAGCTTGAAGGCTCAGAAAATTTCACTATAACCAGTTTGAAGTCATTACCATATCTTAAGAATGTGTCAGTCAAAAAAAGTGTTTGTTCATCTGTGGGAGGATAGAACAGTAGTTCCAGGCCTTTAGGCTTTATGACTCAGTTTAAAAAAAAAAGGAGGATCTGATGAAGTGCTGCCAACTTTTCAATTTACGAAAGACAGGCATGAAAAAGATCCACCAGTCTGCTGCCACCATCATGGCATAAAAGAAAAGAAGTTTACCACAAAAAATTAATAAATACCATATTCTCAGAACAAACACGATTGTTTCCAGAAAGTCCACTAATCCAGGGAGATATTTTTTTCTTTTCTTCCAAAACAGGTGAAAATCTCATTAAAGACAAGCAACACTCTCTTGGACCAGCCCTTGGGATAAGAAAAGAAGGATCACAGAGGGAAACATTGGTAGTGCCTGTTCTCCAGGGAAAAGGAAGCCTTACTGATAGTCTCTGACCTTTTCCTTGTCCCAGTTGCAACACCATTTCTTTTTTTTTTAAAATTAATTAATTAATTAATTTTTGGCTGCATTGGGTCTTTGTTGCTGCGTGCGGGCTTTCTCTAGTTGTGGCGAGCAGGGACTACTCTTCGTTGTGGTGTGTGGGCTTCTCATTGTGGTGGCTTCTCTTGTTGCAGAGCATGGGCTCCAGGCACGCGGGAATCAGTAGTTGTGGCACACGGGCTCAGTAGTTGTGGCGCACGGACTTAGTTGCTCTGTGGCATGTGGGATCTTCCCAGACCAGGGCTCGAACCCGTGTCCCCTGCATTGGCAGGCGGATTCTTAACCACTGCGCCACCAGGGAAGTCCGCAACACCATTTCTAATGCGAAGGTAAATATAGGAGACTTAGGCATCTGATTTTGAGTACTTCCTGTCACTATGGTCACAAAGTTGAAAGGACATTCACTATACATTTGATTTGTTGGTTTCTCCTTGTTTTGATTTCATGCTCATAAAGCAACCTTCTAAGTTCCATGTAGGTCTGCCTACGGAGAGAGAATGAGTTGATTCCATGAACTTTAAACATTTCTGGCAAGTCACTGAAATGGCTTCTGATAACTTGGATTTCTATGAAGTTTCATCACAGGGGAGAGAATGTGTTAATTATGCTTATAGGACTATTGCTGTTTTATTTCTCCCAGTAAATTAATAAATTTGCATTCAGGTGTCTACTTTGGTCTCTTGTGCATTTTAGACTTGTCCCAGTGTCTCAGGGCCTGATCACTGCTAGACACTGAGAAAAGGAAATTTCTAGGCTGTGGAGGCATCTGGTTTTCTTGTAGATAATACCATATATTACTGTTCCATTTTCAGAGTCATGTCTCTTTACTGATGTTTACAAGGAACACGTAAAGAATGACAGTGGATTTATGAGTCAAGGTACAAACTAAGCTGCTGCAATAAAGACATTCCAGAATATAGTCACTTCAATAGTCTAGGGTAAGAAGTCCAGGGCTGGCCTCGTGGTCCTGCTCCACGACAGCAGAGGCCCAGGTTTCATGTAGAGACCCAGGTTCATTCCATCTTACCGTTTCACCATCCCCTTGGCAGTTTGTCTTTATCCGCACGGTGGAAACCAGCCCCCTCCATGTCTGAGGAATTGAGAAAGAAAACGTCCAGGGCAAAGGACTACAACTTTAAGGAAAGCCCCTAGAAATGCACATGTCACTTGCACTCGTATCCTGTTGGCCCCAATTTAGTTACACAGCCATAAATGGCTGCAAACGGGACTGAGAATGTTCTGCTCGGTTTTATGCCCTGTGACCAAAAACATACAAAACACTGATTTCTTTGAATAATTTGTCAGAATCTGTAAATGATCCCTGTGAAATGTGTCCTACCTGTTAATTTGTTAAAAATTTACATTGCTGGGACACACTATGGGCTTGTGGCTTAGTTTTTAAAAATTAACTTCAGGTTGTTCCTTTTTTTTTTTTTTTTAAGATTGTACTAGTTTGTATTCCACCAAGAGAATATGAGAATGCCTTTATCTTTTTTTTTCTTTTTTAATTAATTAATTTATTTATTTATGGCTGTGTTGGGTCTTCGTTTCTGTGCAAGGGCTTTCTCTAGTTGTGGCGAGCGGGGGCCACTCTTCATCGCGGTGCGCGGGCCTCTCATTATCACGGCCTCTCTTGTTGCGGAGCACAGGCTCCAGACGCGCAGGCTCAGTAATTGTGGCTCACGGGCCTAGTTGCTCCGCGGCATGTGGGATCTTCCCAGACCAGGGCTACGAACCCGTGTCCCCTGCATTGGCAGGCAGATTCTCAACCACTGCGCCACCAGGGAAGCCCTATCATGAATCTTAATAAATAGAACTTTGCTAATAGTTTGGCCAGTCCATGTGTACCTCCTCCCAGTCACCTCTGCCTCCCCTTCCTCCCAATCAGAGGTAACCTCTACCCTGAAATCTGTGTTAATCATTCTTTTGCTTTCATATAGTTTTACTACCTGTGTATATATTCATAAAAAGAAACACTTTTTGTTCTGCCTGTTTTGAGCTCTTTATAAAGTTATTTATTCTTTTGTGACTCTCTCAACATTGCTTTTGAGGGTCACGCATGTTGACAAGAACAGCTATCTCACCGCTGTAATGACTTTCCATTTTATGCCCAGACCACAGTATATTTACCTGTTCTGTTGGGTTGTTTCCAGTTTTTTGCCATTTGGAACAATGGTGCTGTGGTCTTAGGAGGGCTCCTAATGAACATATAAATGCTTTTCTCTAAACTAAATATTTAAGAGTGGAAGTACCTAGTTTGTGCAACTTTACTAAGTAATATCAAATAATTTTCCAATGTCATTGACTAATTTACACTCCTTCTAGCTGTGTAAGAAAGTGCCTGTTGTTCCTCTCTTCATTATGATTTAATATGCATTCCATGATTATTAATAAAATGCCTGTTTATAATTTTCACCTTTTTCTGTTCTATTGGTTGCTTATGTTTCATGTTGCCTTGTGGGATTTCTAAAAATGTATTTTGATGGTTTTACATGTTGCAAATATCTTTTCCCAGTGGCTTGTTTTTTCATTTTCTTTCTGGTATCTTTTGATGAACAGATGTTCTTAATTATAATGCTGTTGAGTATATTAATACTTTTCTTTATTGTTTGTGCTTGTGTGACTTGTTTAAAAATTCTTCCTTATCCCAAAATCATAAAGATATCCTTCCATATTTTCTTGTTTTTTCTTTATGGCCGTGCTGAAAGCACAGAGCCCTAACCACTAGACAACCAGGGAACTCCCTCATATTTTCTTCTAATAACTTCAAAGTTTTGCCTTCCATATATAAGCCTTTGGTTTGTCTGGAATTGAGTTTTGTGTACAATGAGGTAGAGAAGGTGAAGAAAAGCAGAGAAGAAAAAATATCTATAATCCTACTTTTTTTCCCCTATGCATATATGTATACATTTAATAAAATACAAAATTATAAAATATTGCAATAACAGTTTTGTGTCCTGATTTTTTCACTTAACATTATATTATGAGACTTTTCTTATACTATACTACTAAAAATTCTTAGGAAACAATATTTTAAATGTTTTCATAAACATTCATAGATGTATTCTAGTTATCACTAGATGTTATTCTAGTTGGAATTAGGTTTGTCTGTGAGTGACCCAAATCTCAAAACAACAGTGACTTTGAAAAAGACAGAAGTTGCAGCAACATGGATGGACCTAGAGAATATTATGCTTAGTGAAACTAGTCAAACGCTTTGTGTTATCACTTATATGTGGAATCTAAAAAATAATACAAATGATTCTATATACAAAATAGAAACAGACTCACAGATGTAGAAAACAAACTTATGGTTACCGAAGGGGAGAGGGAGAGAAAGAGGGACAAATTAGGAGTGTGGGATTAACAGATACAAACTACTATAGATAAAATAGATAAGCAACGAGGATATACTGTATAGCACAGGGAATTATTTTCAATATCTTGTAATAACCTATAATGGAATATAATCTGAAAAAAAATTGAATCACTATGCTGTACACGTGAAACTAACAGAATATTATAAATAAACTATAGTTCTATTTAAAAAAAGATAGTAGTTCATTTCTCTCGCCTGTATAAATCTGGATGTGGGCAACTCAGGCTGGTATGCCAGCTCTTCTCCATGCAGTACTTGGGTATACTTGGGCACTCCTTTTATCTCTTTGCTCTGCTACTCCTTGTCATAGGCCTGTGGTCATAGTCTAGGATAGCATGCCAGCCGTCACATCAACGTTTCAATTAGCTGGTTGAAGGAAGAAGGGACAAAGTGTATACCAAGTGCCTACTAAAGGTGGCTTCTATTCTGCTTATGTTCCAATGTCCAGAACTTAGTTGTATTGCCACACTTAACTGCAAAAGAAGCTGGGCAATTTAGTTTTTATGCTGACTAACCATATTTTTAGCTAGAAATTCTATTATTCTGGAAGAAGGGAAGAAGAGACATTGGGGGCCAGTGTTCTGCAGCGTATAGGTAACAGAATGCATTAATCTAGTCCTTCCTTTTGTACATTTGAATTGTTCTCCTCTTTTATGCATAGCACTTCTGTGAACACCTCTCTCTATATCTACCGTTATTTCTTTTTGATCGATTTTTAGGGTTGTATCCTTTGGGTCAAAGGGTGTGGTTTTTAAAAAAGTTTTTCAAAGTGCTTTTCAAAAAAATTGGAGCAATGGATAAATATATTCTCAATATGTGCTTTGATCAAAGTTATACAGAGATCTGAAGAAGAAACATGCTTAAGAGCACACAGAATGCTACTGCACGTCAAGATTCATTTCTCTAAGGGATGAGTACTTGGAGCAGAAGGTCATTAATTAATCCAGGGCTTCAGTTGCACTTACTGGTTATTTCCATATCATCTGGTACTAGAAAAGGGGAACCATGAGATAACAAGACCTAATAACTAGTTTCTCCCTCTGATTCGAACTATAAGTGAACTGTTAACCCATATACAGAGGAAGTCTGACTCAATAATAAGAGAAAAGGTTACAGCAACTTTCTTTCTCTAAAATTCTTGCTGCCAAATAGTCACCTTGGATGTTTGTGTGTTCCTGCCTTGATCTGTACTTTAAAAATTATTATATGTAACTATGCTTATATTTTGGTATCACTCCAAATTTGTGTGGTGGCTGGAAAGAAAACCCACAGCTTTATTAACTGAGGCTCTCTATGTGCTTTCTCTCTGACTATAGGTCTTACATGTACAAACTAAATGGGGAAGTATTTTTCTTTTAAGTTAAATGAATTAAGGAGGAAGAATCCTGGGGATTATTCAGTAATAACCCCCAAAGCTGTCTTGCTTCAGCTCCCCTCCTTCAACTCAGCCTCACTATTGACTTCCCCCTTAGCATTTAAATATACTCAAATCTCTTTTCTCTTTAAAATGAAACCAAAAACACAGCCATATAAAAGAACGAAAGTTTGCCATTTGCAGCAACATGGATGGCTTTGGAGGGCATTATGCTAAGTCAGACGGAGAAAGACAAAACGTTATGATATCACTTATATGTGGAATCTAAAAAATGCAACACACTAGTGAATATAACAAAAAAGCAGACTCACAGATATAGAGAACAAACTAGTGGTTACCAGTGGGGTGAGGGAAGGGGGGAGGGCCATTTTAAGGGTAGGGAATCACGAGATACAAACTACTAGGTCTAAAATAAGCTACAAGGATATATCATATAACACAGGGAATATAGCCAATATTTTATAATAACTATAAATGGAGTATAACCTGTAAAAATTGTAAATCACTATGTTGTATACCTGAAACTTATATAATATTGTACAGCAACTATACTTCAATAAAAGAAAAAAAATGAAAACAAATTAAAAACTCCCTTGAATTTACTTCCTGCTAATTTCTCCTTTCCTTCACAGGCCAAGTTTCCTGGGGGGGGAGGGGGGGAAGACAATATTCATTGTCTCTGTTTGTCCATTTTGCCATTTGTCATTCTCTCCTCGATCTATTGTGATCTGGTCCCACCATTTCACTGCAACTGCTCTCCTTTACTAAAGGCAACAGTAATTCTTAGTTGCAAAAGCCTTCAAAGACTTTTCTGTGCTTATCATATCCCTCACTTGATAAGAACTGGCACTGGAAATATTCCTTCTTTGAACTGTTCTCCTGCTTTAACTTCTCTGACATCACTCTGTCCTCATTTCCCTCCTTCTCTGGACTCTCCCTCTTGGTCTTTATATGCTCTAATTCTTCCACCCATACCCTAGAGTGTTCTCTGGAGTTTTATCCACTGTAGAAATGTTCGGAGGGACCCCATCTACACCCATGACTTTCATTATCATCTATTAGCCCATGACTTCCAAATATATACGCCTAACTTCAACTCTCCATCTGGCCAACTGCCCCGGACATGTCCACTTCAAACTCAACATAACCCAGTTCTCTGTTTTGGGAAATGGCACTTTCATCTACCCAGTCACCCAAGCCAAAAACCTAGGAGTCTACATCGATTATTTCTTCTCTTTCAAGTCTCCTTCAGCTTCCGGAAGTAACTGGTACTATCAATTCCTCCCAGATATGTCTCCTACCTGTCTCTTTCTCTGTATGCCCACCGTCATTGCCAGCATGACTAGTTCCTGAGCATCTCTCATGTCTTAAGATAGTTTTACCTTATATGGCAGCCACTCTCACTACTCATTCTGCAGCAGAATTATTTGAGAAAATTAAAAAACTAAATCCAATTGCCCAATGACTCACCCCAGAAATTGCTTTTGGATGAGGCCTGGGCTTTGGTATTTTGGAAAAGTTCTAACATGCATTTGGGACTCCAAACCATGGCTTTATGATCTTCGTAGATGAATTGGACCATACAGAAATAATCTGACTAGGAAACAGAGTGACCCAAGGCTACCAAAATTATGTCATGGGTCTCTGGTAATTATAGCCTTAAGCAAAACTAAATAAAAGTAAAACCAAAAACCTCTGTTATTTTTGTTATAATTGATATATTGGATATAGAACAAAGGTGATGCGCTGCATCCTCAATCACAAAAGGACCAATAGGTTATATAAGCATATGACGTGAATATTGGCGAATGCATGACTTGTTCAAAGGCATTCTGACGCCAGTTTTTAAAAGCACTGTACAGAATCAGACTCACAGACATAGAGAACAGACTTGTGGTTGCCAAGGGGGAGGGGTGTGGGGGAGGGATGGACTGGGAGTTTGGGGTTAGTAGATGCAAACTATTACACATAGACTGGATAAACAGCAAGGTCCTACTGGTAGCACAGGGAACTATATTCAATATCCTGGGGTAAACCATAATGGAAAAGAATATAAAAAAGAATGTATATATGTGTATAACTGAGTCACTATGCTGTACAGCAGAAATTAACACAAAATAGTAAATCAACTATACTTCATTTTAAAACTAAATTAAAAAAAAAAGCACTGTAGTACATCTTAGGGAGCATATTTTGCTTGGAGCTCCAGTTTAATAACCTGTCTAGAGTCGTGTTCATGTATTAATTTGCTCGGTCACTGTCTGAGGTTGACAGCCATTGTTGTTACTCTGTAGCTTTTCATCCTTCTTTGGGTTAAAAAAAAAATAGTACCTACCTTTATAATTAAATTTATTCAATAACCTTGTGTAGTCCATACGTATAAGGTTTGATAGTTATTGACCACCACAGTCAAAGGTAGACATGTAGCTGGAAAACACAAAATACTAGGTATGCTCTTTGCTACTGGAATATCATTGTTTCTAGCCCCTCTCAGATGCCAGAGCAAGGAGTTATACATGTATATACTAACCTGTGCATACATATACATATTGATAAATATGTATATATGTAACAAACTCTAATCCATTTATTTACTTATTTATTTTTTATAAATTTATTTATTTTTGGCTGCATTGGGTCTTTACTGCTGCACACAAGCTTTCTCTAGCTGTGGTGAGCGGGGGTTACTCTTCGTTTTGGTGCGTGGGCCCCTAATTGCGGTGGCTTCTCTTGTTGCGGAGCATGGGCTCTAGGCACGCAGGCTTCAGTAGTTCTGGCTCCCGGGCTCTAGAGCGCAGGCTCAGTAGTTGTGGTGCATGGGCTTAGTTGCTCCGTGGCATGTGGGATCTTCCCAGACCAGGGATGGAACCTATGTCCCCTGCATTGGCAGGAGGATTCTTAACCATTGCGCCACCAGGGAAGCCCCTCTAATTCATTTAAACAAATGTAACAGTATGTACTTAGATATGCTCTCAATTTGGGACACAATTCGATTATTTTATCAATGTTTTATATTCCAAAATATTTTTGAAACTGCCTGTGGCAAAGATTGGTCATTGTCTTTCCAAATCCATTCTCCTTCCACCTCCCTCCACCCCCGACCCCCTGCCCTGCCCCACTCAGCTAAAAGACTACATTTCTAATCTTTCTTTGCAGCTAAGAATGGCTAAGTGACTAAGTTCTGGCCAGTGGGGAAGGGAAATTGTTGGGTGGGACTCACAAGGAAGAATTCTGAAAATGAGGACAGTCCACTGGCATATCCCTTTCCTTTACCTTTTCTCCTCCTTTTCTGTTATCTGTGATCACCAGCAGCCACCTTGGATGGTGAAGTAATCATGAAGCTAGAAACCAGTGCTAGATAGTAAAACAAAAAGAGGAGCCTGGGTTTTTGATAACTCAGAGCTGCCATAATGACCCTGGTTTGTCTACATGTAGACTTCTTTTATGTGACGATAAACCATGCTGCTATCATTTGCCTTTCTGTTTCATTCAGCTAAACCTGATGCTAACCGGTACAATTTTTGAAAGTACCTTTAGATATAGTTTCTTAAGCAAACTTTATCATTTTCTTTTTCTTTTAATGTTTATTTTATTTTTTGGCTGCATCGGGTCTTAGTTGCGGCACACGGAATCTTTTTGTTGCGGCATGTGGGCTCTTCCTTGTGGTGCATGGGCTTCTCTCTAGTTGTGGCGCAGGAGCTCAGTAGTTGTGTCCCGAGGGCTTAGTTGCCCCAAGGCATGTGGGATCGTAGTTCCCTGACCAGGGATTAAACCTGCGTCCCCTGCATTGCAAGATGGATTCTTAACCACTGGACCACCAGGGAAGTCCCTTGATCACTTTCTTGACTGCTTGTTTATTGTCCGTTCCCCCACCCCCCAAAAAAAAATTTCTTGAAGAAGGTCATTTGTTTATTTTTTTCCTTCCAGTTTTATTGATATATAATTGACGTACAGCACTGTATAAGGTTAAGGTGTACAGCATAATGATTTGACTTATATAAATCATGAAATGATGACCACAGTAAGTTTAGTGAACATCCATCATCTAATATAGATACAAAATAAAGGAAAAAGAAAAAAAATATTTTTCCTTGTGAGGAGAACTCAGGATTAACTCTCAATAACTTTCATATATATCATACAGCAGGGTTAATTATAGTTATCAAGATGTGCATTACATCCCTAGTATTTATTTATCTTATAACTGGAAGCTTGTGCCTTTGACTACCTTCATCCAATTCCCCTGACCCCCCACCCCTGCCTCTGGTAACCACGAATCTGATCTTTTTTTCTATGACTTTGTTTTAGAAGCATAATTGACCTACAACACTATGTTAGTTTCTGGTGCACAGTATAGTGATCCTATGTTTCTATACATTTCAAAATGATCACCATGATAAATCTAGTTACCATCTGTCCCCATAAGGTCTGTTATTGACTATATTCCCCACACTGCACATTTCATACCTGTGAAATATTTTATAACTGGGAGTTTGTACGAGAAAAGTCATTTCGAACTGAGTCCTAAAGAGTAGGGGGTAGAGAATGGATATCAGAACTTGTGGTGGAAAAGAAAGGGAGAGAAAGAGAGAGAGAGAGAGAACCTGGGAGTTCAGAGCGATCTGGCAAGGGAGATAGCATCATTTTATCGTGGAGGTGAGTGAAAAAGAATAATAGCTTGGGGACAGATGTAAAAATGATTAGATAGCATGGGCCTTGTTGACAAAGTCTTTTTTCCTCTCTTTCCCAGATTCTGAGGACATGAATGTTAGATCTTTTGTTGTCATGTGCACCCCTGAGGCCATGTTTTTTGTTTGTATTGTTTTGTTGGTTTTTTTTAGTCTATTTTCTCTCTGTTGTTGAGATTGGGTAATTTCTATTGTTCTAGCTTCCTGTTCACTGGTTCTTTCCTCCATTCTGCTGTAGAGCTCATTCTTTGAGGGTTTGTTTTTTTTTTTTCAGTTATTACATTCTTCAATTCTAAAATTTCCATTTATTTCTTTGTTATGTCTTCTATTTCTTTGCTGAGACTATTTTTTTTTCCATTTGTTTTAAGTGTGTTCTAACTGCTCATCACAATATTTTTCTGATGGCTGCTTTAAAATATTTGTCAGATAATTTTAACTTTTCTGTCACCTTAGTATTGACATTTTCCTTTTCATTAGTTTACACAATTCCTGGTTCTTGGTATGATGAATGATTTTGATTGAAACCTGGATGTTTTAGATATTATGGCACTATGGATCTTATTTTATTTTATTTATTTATTTTTTAAATTTAATTATGTATTTATTTATTTGTCTGTGTTGGGTCTTCGTTGCAGTGCACAGGCTTCTTGTTGAGGTGGCTTCTCTTGTTGTGGAGTGCAGGCTCTAGGCACGCGGGCTTCAGTAGTTGTGGCACGCGGGCTCAGTAGCTGTGGCTTGCGGGCTCTAGAGCGCAGGCTCAGTAGTTGTGGCACACGGGCTTAGTTGTTCCGTGGCATGTGGGATCTTCCCAGACCAGGGCTCGAACCCATGTCCCCTGCATTGGCAGGCGGATTCTTAACCACTGCGCCACCAGGGAAGTCCCTGGATCTTATTTTAATCCCCTCTTTTAGCTGGCTTTTTCTGACACTGCTCTGGCAAGGGCATGGAGGAGGGCATTGTCTTTATTTATTTATTTATTTAGGCTGCACTGGGTCTTAGTTGCGGCATGTGGGATCTTTAGCTGGGGCATGCGGGCTTCTTAGTTGCTGCACGCAGACTTCTTAGTTGCAGCCTGCGGACTCTTAGTTGCGGCACACATGAGGCATCTAGTTCCCCGACCAGGGATCGAACCTGGGCCCCCTGCATTGGCAGAGTGGAGTCTTACTCACTGGACCACCAGGGAAGTCCCAGGGCATTGTCTTTGTTAATGTCAGGTGGGGATAGAAGTCTAGGCTCCCTATTTTGCCTCTGTTGACACCTATGGGGTGGGGGTGGGCCTCCTCATTACTGGCGGGTGGGAGTGGCTGTTTCAACTCCCCACCGGGCTTCCACTGACGCATCCCTAGCTAAGAGGGGTAGGAGCATTCCCCATGTGGCCTCCACTGACACCACGGTGGGGAGGGTAGTGGAGGAAGTCCAGCCTCTCCACTAGGCCACTCTGACTCCACCCTAGCCAGGAGAGGGAGGGGTGCCTCATTACTGTCAGTTGGGGGTGGAAGTCCAGGCTCCCCATGTGGTCTCCAGTGACACCTTGGGGACAGGGGTAGGGGGAGTATGTGTGGATAGGTACTTGTTACCATCCAGAAATGGGAAAAGTCCTGGCTCTTTACGTGGCCTTCTCTGACACCACACCAGTGGGACTGAGGTGTAGGGGGACTGAGGCGTTAGGACATTAGGATGTTGAGGTGTCTCATTATGGCCTTTAGCGTGTGGAAGGGGGCTCCTCACCTGGCCTTTGCCGGCATGGGTGGGGGTGGGGCCATAGGTTTTTTTTTTTTTTTTTGATTTATTTTATTTTATTTATTTTTGGCTGCATTGGGTCTTCACTGCTGTGCACGGGCTTTCTCTAGTTGCGGCGAGAGGGGGCTACTCTTCCTTGTGGTGCGCGGGCTTCTTATTGCAGTGGCTTCTCTTGTTGCAGAGCACGGGCTCTAGGCGCGTGGGCTTCAGTAGTTGTGGCATGTGGGCTCAGTAGTTGTGGCTCGCGGGCTCTAGAGTGCAGGCTCAGTAGTTGCAGTGCACGGGCTTAGTTGCTCCGCGGCATGTGGGATCTTCCCAGACCAGGGCTCAAACCCGTGTCCCCTGCATTGGCAGGCGGATTCTTAACCACTGTGCCACCAGGGAAGTCCCGGCCATAGGTTTTTATTATGCGGTGTTTGTCTACAGTAGTGTGATTATTTTCTAAAGGTTATCTGTCTTGCTAGGCTGCCCCTTTTTGGTCCTTTGGCTAAAGAGAGTAGCCTTTTACTGGGGCATTTTGGTTTGTGCCTCTTAGCGATTTTGGGTTTACGGTTTTGGGGTTCTCCAGTACCTAGTATGTGATATAAAAGGCTAAATGAAAACCCAAGAACTTACCTCTGTGTTCCTCTTTGGACCCTGTGGTCTCTAGCTGGTATGCCTTCTTTTCTCCACCTTTCAGAATCTTCTTACTGTTACAGAGCAAGGGCTTGTGTGCCCACAGCGTGGAAAGCCAAACTCTGACTTGGGTGGGTGTTTGCAGCAAAAGTAAGGGTTTATTTGCAGGGTGCCAAGCAAGTAGAACGGGCAGCTCATGCTCAGAAAGACTTGAGCTTCTCGATGGCTTTCAGGCAAGGGTTTTTAAAGACAGTTAGGGTAGAGGGCTGTAGAATGCATGATCAGCTTCTTCTGATCAGTTGGTGGTGAAATAACAAGATGATGTTTTGGGAATCTCAACTTTCGGATCCCAACCAGTCTGGGGTCTACCTGCTTGCCGTCAGCCTGTAGTCACCATCCTCCAGCTGGGTGAAGGTCTTACTGTCTGTAGAGCAACTTAAAGATATGCATCAGGGGCTTCCCTGGTGGCGCAGTGGTTAAGAATCCGCCTGCCAATGCAGGGGACAATGTGTTCGAGCCCTGGTCCGGGAAGATCCCACATGCCATGGAGCAACGAAGCCTGTGCGCCACAACTACTGAGCCTGCGCTCTAGAGCCCGCGAGACACAACTACTGAGCCCGTGTGCCACAACTACTGAAGCCTGCATGCCTAGAGCTCGTGCTCTGCAACAAGAGAAGCCACCGCCATGAGAAGCCTGTGCACCGCAACGAAGAGTAGCCCCCGCTCGCCACAACTAGAGAAAGCCAGCATGCAGCAACGAAGACCCAATGCAGCCAAAAATAAATAAATAAAATAAATAAATTTATTTAAAAAAATATATGCATCAGATTGTTATCTATATCCCTTTAGGAGGGAGTCCTGTGATTCTACAGTCCTAATCATTAACTGCTTGAGCCTGCTCTTTGGAACACAGGAAAAGCCTAGGATACTAAAGTCTTTTTTTCCTACAAACAAGAAATGGAAGACATAGAGGGGCTTTTGTACCTGGGAAGGCCCCTCAGGGTCCTGATCAGTTTCAACCCCCCTTTTTTCTTTGATACTCCTCAATCTTGAGGTGTACAGGGGTGGGGCAAGAAAGGGAATAAAGTTTTGGGTAGAGAGATTAATCATAGACTTACTAAGGGAATTTGGTTTTAGAGGGACTCGGTTTCATTATGTTTATTTTAGATATAATGTCCAGAGTTTTCAGTTGTACTTAGTGGGAGGAACAGAGAAAAATATATCCACTACATCTTCCCAGAAGCAGAAGTGAAGAGCCTATAATGCACTGAAACACAATTTCAAGCAAAACTACTTGGCAGTGACTTAGGGAGAAGTTACAGGGCCTTTCCAACAAAGACATCAGGAAGGCAATCAAATAAAGCCAGCCATAAGGAGTAACCACCTTTTCAGATCCAATAAGATCTGTAAGCATCTTCAGATAGTAACAGTTACTTAAAAAAATCATAATGCTTATGAGAAAACTTCTATGAAAATCTTAGAGCCTTAATTTATGAATCAATATAGGGCTACCACGAGGAGATATTTAAAACACATGATGTAGGAGTATGGAGAAATTGTAACTTATCCCCTGGTCCTAGTTGAGCCAAAATCATCAAACTTTCAATGCTGCTCACTCCCTTTTCAAAGCCAGCACATCCGTTTTGTTTTTTAAAAAAAGCAAATTAAAAAGGCCTCATGTGCAGCTTTATCTCTGCTTCCTCTTCTTTCTGAGTTCCTTCTTCTCTCCCCTTCCAGTCCTAGGAGAATGCTGTCCATTAGAGGCAGACTTTTGTAAAGAAATATTCATTTTCGAGAGGAGAGCCCTATAAACAACCTAGAGAAACAAAAACAGTAGCTCACAATAAAAGTGACAAAAACCATCTGATTTGATATAAAATCTCAAGAGGATAGGGATATAAACCTTAGGAGCTGGGAGATCAATTGGTATGTCGGCCTGTGTTGTAAACAGCTCTGCTATGTAGGTTCACATAGTTGAAAGGCAGACAGCATTTCAGCAGTTAATTATAGAAACCTGTAGGGCTACATTTATTGGTTGCAGGAGGTCTATTCCAGCTAAAACCCAATAAACCAGGAAGAGAGGATCAGGTAGGAAATGCTCCAGAAAGCAATAAATAGATTTGGGAGGGGAACCAAATCTAGGACACTGTCCCCAATAGCTGAAATAATTTTTTCTTCGTTGTCTTCCTCCTTTCCTCGGGTTTTGGTTTGTGTGGAGTAGAGGATTAGGGTGGAGAGAAAGGCAAAGAAGGGAATTGTTTCTCTATCAGTTACAAATGCGGATCTTGCACTCTGTACCAGTTTTTGGAAACATTGCTAGCATGTCAAGAACACTGAGAGAGGCTCCTTGGAAATTATCCAATTCCTTAAGGTACTTTCAACACCTGTGAGTGACTGGGCAGAGGTTAAAAAAGGTTAAAGTCAACTCTGTTGATTCTGCTAGTCAGATTAAAAGGTTAAGAACAACCTAGGCACGTGAATAAATAAAATGAATTCAGGGGAGTGGTTCCTATTGCCCTAGCCACTCCTCACTCTTTCCTCCTGTACTACCTTTCCGTAAAACCTGCAAGTCTTTCTTTGGTGTGCCCATAGCTCCCAACCCTTTCATGAGCTCAGAGAGGATGAGAACCTCTCTAACTATCGCCCAAGGGTTCAAAGATTCAAATATGTACACCAAGCACAGATACAAGAAATGAATAAATCTCCTTCTCTCTGACACACATACATATACATTACCTTCTGCATTTTCATTTACCTTTAGTTTTTACTTATGAAATGGATGCAGGATTTTCAAACATTAGAGAAATATATACTGGAATAGAGAGTGCAAGTTTCTAGCAGTTCTATCCTTCAAAGAAAACAATATTAAGTTGTATTCCTACAATTTTTCAAGTTTATGGAGAAACCGTTGGGTAAAATAAAATCAAATAATTTTAAACAGTTATTGCATTCATGGTAGATTTCTGTGAATGTTTCTCAACGAACAGACACTAAAAATACAAATGCTAACATCAAGAGACCCACGTTTTATTGAGGTTAAAAGTGGATCCCTGTACTTGGAAAGACTGGGAATTTCTGCTCTTGCTTAACTATTGCAGCAGCTGCCGCGAGTCAAAGTTATGCCCTTGACTGCAAGGAAGCAACACATGCAGTTACAACACTCCAAGGGGGCGGTTCTGAGGGTCAGATGCTCCAAGGAGGCGGTCGTGAGTGACAGCCGCCGCCTCCCACACACCCTTGGCGTTTTCGTAAACAAGGAGACTCCAGCCCGCAGTCTGCAAATGAGGGAGGAGCTTGGGGGCGGGGCCAGGGCTCCGGATGTGCTAGTACGAGAAGGCCTCCTATTCGTGGCTCGCAAAGGGCGGAGGATATGGGAATTCTGATTGGTCTGCTTCCCTGTCCGTAAGGGGATTGACGTCCCATGTCCCGCCGGGCCGCGCCTCTCGGCTCCGCGCTCCTCCCCTCGCGGGTAGGTGCCCGCCCCGAGCAGCAGAGCGCGTGCGCGTGCGGCCCCACGCCGCAGCCGATCCCGCCCGCCGCACCACGCACCCTAGCAGTCAGTGGGTGAGCTGGGAGCCGCGGAGGTCACCGTGGGGAGGCGGGGCGGGGGCAGCATGGCAGCCTCCTTACGGCTCCGTGGAGCCGCCTCTGGCCTCCGGTACTGGAGCCGCCGGCAGCAACCGGCAGTGGCCAGCCTTGCAGCGGGTAAGGACCTCGCGCCTTCTTCCCCCGTCCCTCCTCCGGCCGCCCGCTTCGCGCGCCCTGACTGCTGAAGAGGTCTTTTCACCGGAGGCGCTGCGGTTGGATTGGGGCTTAAAACCCAACATTTTGACTGGTTCCAAGGCCTGGCCTCTAATGCGGCTCGCGCTACTAGTGCTTCCCCCCATTCTCCCCACCCAGATCTAGATGAATGGGGTTCGGCGTCCTTTTGGGACTTAGAAAGGAATGGGAAGAGCTTGGGGTAGAGAGAGGAGTATTTGGGTCCGAGTCGTGCTTCTTTGGAGTTAGGGCTTTGAGGACAATTGGAGGGCCCAGCCCCAGGGGCTACCCCCTACCCACCCCAGCGACCCCTGGCCTTGCAGCGCCCCGGGTGGGCGCGCTCTCCGGCCGCAGCCCTGATTTTTGTTTTAATCACCTTAATTGTTTCTGATGTTTTTACACAAGTGAAGTCTTACAAATCAGGTGATCAGTCTTTCCAGCAGTTTTAAGTCACCCTTGACCGGCCAGGCGGGCTTCCACCGCTTCTCTGTAACTGTGCTACCTGAAGATGGCACTTCTGTCAAACTATTAACCAGAATACTTTCAACGTTCTCAAAATTGTGGCCTGAACCTATCCTGCTTCCGTCCCCTCCCACCCCTCATATCATCATAAGTTATGGAAGCTAACCATCGATTTAGGAAGAGGCAGTTTTTAGACCACAGAGAACTAATCTTTCATTTTACAGATGGAAGAACCTAAAGCCCCTTGGATAAGTGAATTAGGATATTACAGCAGGATCTAGAAAGTAGTCCTTGATTCTTTATGATTCCTGCACTGTTCTTCTACAGCAGGATTCCTCTTCAATTGAAAAATTGGTTGATTTGTGGGGAAACTGCCATTGTCTTCCTGTAAAATTTTTAGTTTTGAAAATGCACTCTTTAGCACTCTCATACTTGGGAGATTGAAAAAGCCTTGGTATTAATTTTTTCTGATCTTTACTTAAAAAAAAAAAAAAGGCTGGGAATTGAGTTCTTAACAGCCTTCCTTCCTCCCCCTCAGTAAAAATCTAAGCAGAAGAGTGAATTTCCTCTGGCTTGAAAAGGGAAAGCTTCATATGATGGGAGAGAACAGATGTCTGATACAGAATCACAGAAATGAGATACAAACTCACAGAAATTGCCAAACTTGAGTGTAACCACTGTTTGAGCTACATGTATTGAACTACAAAAAATGCCTCCTACATTGGAGATACTTAAAAAAAAAAAAGATCACTCTTCTGCCGTAGTAAATGTAGCACCAGTTTTCACATGAATGCACAATTCTTTCAGTTTTGATTAGTCAGGGAAGACATACGTGCTGTTTAGTGGTTTTACAAGGTGTTCTAACCGTATTTTAATGAACCCTTGAAGTACCTTTTAGAGTTACAGGAAAGTTCTTAAAATTCATGGAAGAAGAGTCTGAGGCCTGTGACTATAATAAATGCTTCTGTAGACTGGAAAGGCCTACCTTGAAATGCTGGTAGACTACTTTGGCATATAATCTTGTTCTCTGACCCAAAGACATTGTAAGAATATAGATTTATGACAAGTTAAAATTTTGTGTGTGTGTGATGATTGTTTAAAATGCTTCAGTAATTGTTTTTACTCTGTGGAATTGTTTTAAACATTTTTGTTAATTTTAATTGACTACAAAAGTGTTAACTTTTTTGATGTTGGAGTCTTAAAAGAAAAATCATGTGCCAGTTTGGAGTCTAGGGACATTAAGAAAAAGAACTGTGTTCAAATAGTAACATTATTTAGTGTTCTGAATTCTGTGGGATGTTTGTCTCCATGGTATGTTTAAGATGTTTATATCATATGGAGGGTAATATTATAAAGATCTATACAGTTATTTACAGTTTGAAAAAAATGAGATCTAAAAGTTGCTGGTAATAGCATGTCTTACTTTTTAAATATTTAAAGCATTGAAAAGGAAATAGAAAAATGAGAAATATTAAACTAGACATACATTACTATTTTTTTCATACATTACTATTTCATCACCATTTAATAAAAGTAAGTTTTATGTTTTATCTTAAAAGATAATTAAATTTAGTTTCAGACTTCTTTGTACAGCCAAAAAAATGACAGATGTTGACCCTCTACAGTCATTTGATTCACTAACAAGTACAAGGAAAAATAATTTGTAACAGATCATCTTAAAGCGACCACCTGACCAAAAGTGGAATGGGAAAATTAGCCAGCATTATAGACAGGAATGGGAATACAGTTCTTTTTTATTATTGGCTCTTTGTGTGTGTACGAAATCTGCCTTCAAAACAGCATAACTCGTTGTATAAATAAAATATATATTGCCATTTTTTTCCTCTTTACATTAGCTTCTAGGGTTGCACATGAAACTCTGAAAAGCTGCACATGACCCTGGGGACCAAAAGTTGACCTTAAACTTGTGAAATTGCATAAGGAGAATACAGTTGACCTTTGAACAAAACGGGTTTGAACTGCATGGGTCAGCTTATGCATGGATTTTTTTCAATAAATTTGTACTACAGTTGGTTTAACCTGCAGATTTGGAGCCATGGGTGTGGAGGGCCAACTGTAAATTATACTTGGATTTTGTGAGGAGCGTCAGTGCCCCAACCCCACTCATTGTTCAAGGGTCAACTGTATTTCTAAAATAACTTGACCCAAATAATAAAGGCCTTTATAGAGTAAGTCACTACCCTTAGTTTAGTAACTCTTAGCATTAAAGCAAAAAGAATGCTTATGACGTAATATGTGATAAAGTAGGACACAAAGTTGTATATACAATATAGAGTCTCATAATGAAAAAATGCATTCAGAAGACTAGAAGGGCTATACAAAATGCTAACTGATTATTTTTGTGTAGTGAGATTAACTTTTTCCCTTATGACTTTATACTTTTCCGTATTTTTCAGTTTTCTACAATGAATTAGTCTGATGAGAGAAAAAAACTTTTAGAAATGTAAAATAACCTATTACCAATTTTTGCATTTTGAAACTTAAGAGTCGCCTGATTTTTGGTGGCACTTCATGTTACCAAGATATGGATAACTTTGTCCATGTCCCATTGGAGAAAAAGGTCATAATCTGTAAATTTACATCTATAAATTTAGAAACTAACTTTGCCAAATTTTCTGGCTAGTTTCTTCCTCCTCCTGGCTGCTGCTTAAGTAGTGGTACTGAGAGTCACAGGAGTTTGCTGATTAGATACAATCTTTTCTTTAATCTCTAGTTCATTTCCTATTACATACTCTGCTTTTTCACAGCATTTCTAAATCTCTTACTTAGGGCTGCCAATCTGTGAACAGTCATCTGCAGAGAGATGGAGGTACTATAATTGGTTTAGGTAATTTGGAACTTGACCATAGGTCTGGGAGGAAAGGATATTGGAGAGTCAACCTGCAGCGTTTGCTTAATGGTTGCTGCAATATAGATTATCTTTGCTGGATCCACTTTATCACTATCTTTACTCTTGCTTCAACACTGACTTTTAGCCTCATTTGATGAAAACTCTCTCTATTTAGTAATTCATTCATATAACGTTATTAAACACTCACTGTGTGCCAATTTATTTATTTCATTTCATTATAAAAGTAGTTATAAAAGTTACATGCACATGGTAAAAACTCAAAAGTTTATAAAATGAAAAGTAAGAGTCTTTTCTCTAACTCTGACTCATCAGTCCAACTTTCTAGCTGTAACTGCTGTTTCTTAAGCATCTTACAGAAATTTGAAAACGTTTAATGCATATGTATTCTTTTTTCTCATATACTGTATGTTACTATATATAATGCTCTGCATCTTGCTTTTTTTCACTTAATAACATGTCCTGGAGATTTTTTTCCTTATACTTTTAGATAGATATCTCACATTCTTTTATTTATTTATTTTTATATTTCTGGCTGTGTTGGGTCTTCGTTTCTGTGCGAGGGCTTTCTCCAGTTGCAGCAAGTGGGGACCACTCTTCATCGCGGTGCGCGGGCCTCTCACTATCGTGGCCTCTCTTGTTGCGGAGCACAGGCTCCAGATGCGCAGGCTCAGTAATTGTGGCTCACGGGCCTAGTTGCTCCGCGGCATGTGGGATCTTCCCAGACCAGGGTTCGAACCCGTGTCTCCTGCATTGGCAGGCAGATTCTTAACCACTGCGCCACCAGGGAAGCCCTATCACATTCTTTTGAACATTACATACTATTTCATTGTATTGATTTTCTATGAAATATCAAGTACCTTGTTAATGTATATTTAGTTATTATAAATTAAGTGCCCTGTTAATGTGTATTTAGTTATTTATAATGTTTCTGTTGTTACAAACATTCCTATAGTAAACTATATTTTTGTGTTGTTCAGAGTTTATATATAGTAGAGGTCAGCAAACTGTGGCCCAATAGCTGGGTCCCTGTTTTTGTAAATAAAATTATATTGGAAAACAAGCACAGCCGCTTGTTTTTATATTGTGTATGGCTGTTTTAAAACTATAGTGGATGAGTTGAATAGTTGTGACAGAGGCCTCATGGCCCCAAACTGAAATTGTTTACCCCCTCACCCTTTAAGAAAAAGTGTGCTGACCCCTTACGTATAGTATAAATTCCTGGAAATGGAATTACTGGGTCAAAGAGTATGTACATTTTAAATTTAAATTTTATAATAAAATTCAAATGTAGATCTTTTTTCAGATTGCTGTCTAAAAGGATGACATAAAATACAGTTCTACAGTGTATGAGAGTATATGTTTTATCAGTCCTTTCTAACTAGGTGTGAGTTTTATCAAAGAAACACATTTGTCCAGCTGATAGGTGAAAATGGTATTACATTGCTTTGTTTTGCATTACTCTAGTTATGACAGAAGTTGAGCATTTTTTCAAAGTTTTTTTTTAATATTTTCTGTTAACTGTCATTTTGTGATTTTGGCGTACTTTAAAACAATGGATTATTTACATTTTTCTTCCAGATTTTAAAGTTATTTGCATATATAGTAAAGTAACCCTATTTCTATTGTGTGTTGCAAGTATTCTTCCTAGTTATTTGTATTTTGTCATGTTTGTGATTTTTTTTTGAAATGTGCTAAGTTTTTCCCCCTTGTTTTATTATGAACAATTTCAAACAAAGTATTGAAAGAATAATGCCATGAACATCTGTGTACTCTTTGCTCGGTGTCAACGGTTGTTAACCAACCTTTTGCCATATTTGCTTTATTTCTTTCCAAGTATATTCATATCCCACCTGTATCATTTGAAATTAAAATGCAGACACTATGACACTTTCAACCCTAAATGATTCAGCGTGAATCTCCTAAGAAGGACTGTCTCCTACATAACCAAATTACCATTTACCTAAGACAATTAGCACTTCCCTGGTATCATCCTAATATACAGCTCGTATTTAAAATTTCATAATTTTCCTTAGAATGTCTTAAGACTTTTTCCCCCCCAAATCCAGATCCATTCAGACTTCACACGTTGCATTCGGTTGATATATCACTTTAGTATCTTTAGATTGAGAAATGTCTTCTCTTGTTTGTTTTTTCTGTAAACATGTGGACTCTTTAAAAACAACTTTATTGCAATATAGTTGACTTACAATAAACTGCACCTGTTTGACGTGTACAGTTTGATGAGTTTTGATGTGTATATACCTGTGAAACCATCAAACCATCATCACAATCGAGACAGTGAATGTATCCATTCACCCTCCCCCATCAGTTTCCTCATGCCTCTCTACATACTCATACATCTATAATTGTACAGTTCCACTGGCTAGATAGATTCCTATCTTGACAGTTGTTTTTTGTTTCAGTTCTTTAAAGGTGATGCTCTCCTGTTTTCTCACTGGCTTTGTTTCTGACAGGAAATCTACCTTCATTCTTATCTTTGTTCCTCTGTACATAATGTCTTTTTTCTGCTGGTTGCTTTTGAGCATTTTGATTATGATGTGTCTTGGTATAGTTTTCTTCATGTTTCTTGTGTTGGGGTTCATTGAGCTTGGATGCATGGGGTTTATGGTTTTCATCAAATTTGGAAGTTTTTCCCATTAGTTCTTCACATATTTTTCTTGTCCCCACTTTGCTCTCCTCTCATTTGAGGACTCCAATTTCGCTATGTATTTGGCTGGTTGAAGCTGTCTCACTGCTCACTAATGTTCTTTTTATTTTTTAAATTCTTTTTTCTGTGTTTTGTTTTGGATAGTTTCTGTTGCTTTGTTTTTAAGGTCACTATCGTTTTCTTCTGTAATTATATTATAATCCAACCTATTGCTGTGTCCTTTTACTACTGTATTTGAAATATTTTCCATATCTGACTTTTCTATAGCCACCACTCTTTATTAACTCTGCCCTTACTGTGGACTGAATGTTTGTAACTCTCCAAAATTCATGTGTTGAAATCCTAATCCCCACTGTGGTAGTATTAGGAGGTGGGGCCTTTGGGAATAATTGGGTTATGAGGGTGGAGCCCTCATGAATGGGATTAGTGTCCTAAAAACAGGAAGGAGAGCTTGTCCTCTCTCTCTGCTCTCCAGAGATACAAGAAGATGGTCATCTACAAGCCAGGAAGTGGGCCCTCACCAGATACTGGATCTGTTGCCTACTTGATCTTGGTCTTCCCAGCCTCCGGAACTGTAAGAAATAAATGCTTGTTGTTTAAGTCATCATAACAAATATACTATGGTATATTTGTTATAGCAGCTGGAATGGACTAAGACAGACCTAGACAGTCACTTTTATGTTGGTCTTTTTGCCTCTAGGCTCTTCCTTTAGTTCATCCATTGTACACTGCTGCCTCATTTCTGTCCTAAAGCATGGGTTTGGTCAGGTCATTTCTCTTGCCCAAACCTTTCAGTAACTACCTGTCTTAGTCTGTTTGGGCTGCTATAACAAAATACCATAGACTGGGTGGCTTATAAACAACAGAGAACTATTTCTCACAGTTCTGGAGGCTGGGAGTTCCAAAATAAAGGTACTGGCATATTTAGTGTCAGGTGAGGGCCTACTTCTTGGTTCAAAGACGGCCGTCTTTTCACTGTGTCCTCACGTGGTAGAAGGGGATGAGGGAGCTCTCTGCGGCCTCTTTTGTAAAGGCGTTAGTCCTGTTCATGAGGGTTCTCCCCTCATGATCTAATCACTGCCCAAAGGCCCCACCTCCAGATACCCTCACACTGGGAATTATTTTTTCAACATAGAAATTTTGGGAGGACCAAACATTCAGTCTGTGGTACCACCACTTGCTTACAAAATACACTCAAGTTGTTTAGAGCATACTTCCCAGCCTTCCACATTATGGTTGCATTTTTTTCTTTCAATCTTAATCTTGCTGTTTTGTTTCTTTGTGCGTCCTGTAGGAAGAGTGGAGGGCACTTAAAAATGAAGAACCTAGAGTCAGATTGGCTGAATATGAATTTTGGCATTACAACCTTATAAAGTCTTGGGCATTTTATTTAAACTAACCAAGTGTCAGGGACCTGAGCTGGAAGATAGGCTTAATGATGGGATGGGATGACAGTGCTATTTATAAAGTACTGAGTATAGTGTCTGGCATGTAGTAAAATTGCCACAAATATTAACTTTTATTATTATTCATTTTTTCTTGGCTTTCCTATTTCCTTGCATATGCTCATGTGCATACTCATTCCTTTTCTATATGGAGCTCCCTTTGTTCCTACTCTAATTCCATTTGAAAGCCTACCCATCCTAGAATACTCAGGTCAAATGCTAGCTTTTTCAAGTTCCCAAATCAGATGAGTTCTTTAGTATCAGCATTATTTTTCATACTTTATCCTTTACTTTCATGTTTTAGTGTCTGTGCACATAGTTGTCCTCTTGTGTTTTAAGCTGGTTGAAAGCAAGGACTGTATGTCATTTGTGTATTTGATGGCATCTGCCATGGTACATATGATAGTTGCTTCATGTTTGTTGAATGTGTGAATGAATCATGGTTCTACCTTGCTATAGTTATTAAGTGTTTGACTCAGAGTGAGTTGCCTGTTAAAATTAACTGCATTTAGATAATGATATTCCTAGTTTCTAATGTTCTTAGTTAAATTATACCTTTTCAAGCTTAACACAGTAGTCAGGCACACCAGTTGTTAGTATTAGAGTTCTCTTACAAAGTATACTTCTCATTCTGCTTAATATCAAAATAAAAATTCAGTGAGGTGTCATTTCTCTGTCATTAAACCCCTTGTGAACCAGAAAGTTAGGCACAGGACTCCTATCATACCCAGCATGTTAAACTCAGCACTGGTAAGGCGATGATGCAAAGGAATGACACCCATCTTTAAATGTTAGAGACAGTCATGGAGTTCATAGGAATTAAATGTGCTTCTGACCCAAGAAGACCTCTATTGCTTAAGCATTAGGGCTTCAAATAATTTGCTTTTAGGAAATCTCATTACATTGAGATTAAGTTGAAGGAAGAGCCAGGGATCCATTAGTTGAGAGGATCTGAAAAAGGGTGACTGTGATTAGTTGGTGCACTACACAGTTTTAAAACTGGAGTCCTTGAAAGAAAAAGGAAAAATAAAGCCGGGAAATGATAGGGAAAAGGGCAAGTGGAGTTATTTCTCTTTGTTCTCTCACTAGACTGTGAACTTTTGGAGGGCAAGGACCACATCTTGCTTGTGTCATAGTACTTCATGCAGTAAATACTTGAGTGGAGTTCTAAATCTAGAAATAGAGAAATCGTGTCTAATATTATTTTCATGGTGATGCGAATCCTGTCTGCTCTCTTGCAAAAAGCATTACCTTGAATTGTATGCCCCAGTGTGATTTCAAAAAGCCTTTTGTAAAAAGGAAGAAAATCAAATCAAACAGAACCTGCATACAGCTTTTTTTTTTGTGTGTGTGTGTGTGTGAATTTATTTATTTTTTTTGGCTGTGTTGGGTCTTTGTTGCTGGGCGTGGGCTTTCTCTAGTTGCGGCAAGCAGGGGCTACTCTTCGTTGCGGTGCGCGGGCTTCTCATTGCGGTGGCTTCTCTTGTTGCGGAGTGCGGACTCTAGGCATGCGGGCTTCAGTAGTTGTGGCTTGTGGGCTCTAGAGCGCAGGCTCAGTAGTTGTGGCTCATGGGCTTAGTTGCTCTGCGGTAGGCATGTGGGATCTTCCCGGACCGGGGCTTGAACCCATGTCCCCTGCATTGGCAGGCGGATTCTTAACCACTGTGCCACCAGGGAAGCCCTGCGTACAGCTTTCTGTATACATTTTTCTTTTTCTTTTTCTGTAAATGGAGATGCCTCTTCTCTGAAAGTGCACGGAGTTGTTATCTCAGGGTCCTGAGACTGTTAACCTGGCCATGGAAAGCCCATGGAAGTGTCCCCCTGCTCTCTCCTAGGACCCCATTTATAAACTGGTGACTTTTGGTTGAAATACATTCTTCTGGGTTTAACATTTTTATTAAGATTGTTTTTTATACCATTGGAGGGGATGGTTTCTATAAATGTGGAAGTGGGAAGGTAAAACGTTTTCCCATTCTTGGACCTTGTCCAAGATACAGGTTTTTATTGAATACTTCCAGTTTTTAATACACATTATTAAAGAAGGTAATATAGATAAGAGAATCTAGGATACTTCACTTAACAGGTAAAGTATATAATAGGTGTTTAATAAATGATAACATTAAGTTTATTGTTAAAAATAGTAAAGGGATGTTATAGAGATAGAAAGCAGAAGAGAGAATGCTTAAAATTTTATGATTGCTTCCTGGAGAACTATATACTCAGAAGTTAGTCTGCCTATACATTGTTGATATCTTTAAATGATCATTCGTTTAAAACTAATCTTTAAAAAGTTTTTTTTTAAATAGAAAATATCAAAATAACAATTGACTTCTTAATATTGAGTGAATATTTACAATAAAACATGTTATCTGCTCCTGTTAAAAATAATGTATTGAAATCAGTGTGTTCTAGGTCAATGGCTTCTAAGACTCCAGTTGGATTCATTGGAGTAGGCAACATGGGGAATCCAATGGCAAAAAATCTCATGAAACATGGCTATCCACTCATTATTTATGATGTGTTCCCTGATGCATGCAAAGAGTTTCTAGATGCAGGTGAACAGGTAAGACCTTTTCTTAAGATTTTTTTAGATTTTGATGTTTAAAAATGTTTTTTAGATTTTGATGTTCCACATTCAAATGAGTGACATCTTCTTAGAAGTATACACAATGGATTTGTAAAGTTAACTTGTTAATTTTATTTCTCTATATGTAATATTATATATGTATATATTATATGATATGTAAAATATGTATACACACACACACACACACGAGACCGTGTACTAGTAACTGAATTTAGAGTTTTTTTTCAAGATATGAAGGAAATTCTTCTTGTACAAGTTGTAGAGTGGTAACTGAGGGCTGAATGTAATCCCAGAACTGGGTGAATACTAAAAAATTCCTGAGAAATATAGAAAAAGGTTAGAGAACAAATAAATAGTCAACTTCTAGATAATAGACTTGAAATAAATACTGAGAAAATGCAATGCGTACATAAAGAACGGGTTTAAGCAACTTAGAGGCTACTTGCAGATCTGGATATCCTCCATCTCCTTCTCCATCATGGTTTGTGTGCCATCTGGGGGTGGCAGCAGTGTCGTTTGAGGATGTGTGAGTATAATCTTGGAACTTTTCAGGGTAGGGTTGTGACTGCTTATGCCCATATAGTCTCTGAATATTGACACTGTACCACCAGTGCAGCAGGTTTACTGATGACCTTTTAAGTAGCTTAGGGACTTCGACTTGTTGGAGAGGTTTGATCAGTTCTTTGTTCTGGGAAAGGTGGCTTTACCATCTTCAAGGATGGTAAGGAGTTCCAAGTTGATATTCAGTCTGGCTTGAATTGTTTTTTTGAGGAGAAAGATACTACTTTTTGGGATAACACATCTATTTGATGTTGGCACTTTACAATGGTTTATATATTTATTTGTAAGAGTAACAACGGTACTTGGTCTCTAAACAGAGGAAATATCTTCAATTAAATACAGAATTCAATCAAAGTAATAACAGCATATTCTTCTGGCATTTTGGAGAAGAATGTTCCCTAAGTTTTCATGTGTGTGTGTGTTTATGAAAGATCACATGAATTTCTCTTCCTCTTTCTACCCCTTCTAGTAATACAGAGGTGGAAATTGAATGGAAACTGATTTACCCTGGACTGGCAAAGCAGAAGCTTAGGGCCTTTCAAATTGTGACCAAAGCCATTACTCTTCCCTCTATTCCTGTAGCACTTAACAACTTGCCTGTGGAGAACTGAAATGGTCATCACCCCTTTGTGAATCTCTTTTCTGCTGCTTGCCAGATTTCCGGAGCTTTCTGATGCTCTGCCTGAATTGCCTCATACTCTGAAGTTATCCTTTTACCTCCATTTCCCAACAAAATTCTTATTTTTTTAGTGTTGCTAATTTTAGGTAGGTGTGAAGGAAGGCTACCTTAAGAATAAGACTTATACTTGAGTGAAGGAGACATTTACATTTTAAAAGAGACAGAAAAGAAGCTAATATTTAATGAGTACCTACTACGTGTCAGGTCTTTTACTAAATATTTTGTACATATTATCTAATTTTATCTTTGTAACAGAAGTATTTTCAGGGAACTGATGCTTGGAGAAGTTAAATAACATCCCCAAGGTTACACAGTGAGTGAATGGCAAGAGCCAGGATCTGAACAAAGGTCTGTCTTTGACTTTGGAGCTTTAGCTCTTTTTTTTTTTTTTTTAAATTTTATTTTTTATCTTTGGCTGTGTGGGTTCTCGTTGCAGTGCACGGGCTTCTCATTGCAGTGGCCTCTCTCGTTGCGGAGCACGGGCTCTAGGCACGCGGGCCTCAGCAGTTGCAGCACGTGGGCTCAGCAGCTGTGGCTCATGGGCTGTAGAGCGCGGGCTCAGCAGTTGTGGTTTGCGGGCTCTAGAGCGCGGGCTCAGCAGCCGTAGCACACGGGCCCAGCTGCTCCACGGCATGTGGGATCCTCCCGGACCAGGGCCTGAACCCGCGTCCCCCGCATTGGCAAGCGGACCCCCAACCACTGCGCCACCAGGGAAGCCCTAGCTCTTTTAATTACATGATGTGTAGTCACTAATTAATGAAATTTATGTATGAGACATTTTTAAGTGTATGTGTGGCATCTTCCTTGATGATTCTGAAATGTAGCTACCTGTTACCTATTTATAAACTAGACTACTAGAAAATAAAGTGCCTAGATTTCTCTTGGATCAGTTAATGTCAGGCCAGTAATGATTATATACCACACCCTTATTTAATATGTTGTTCTGCACCAATGAAATTTGTTGGAATTAAATAATAGTTATCTATTATGATGGATTGTATAGTGAGTGGGTATACAGTGGGTTGAATAGTGGCCCCCCAAAAGATGTCCTACAAAATTCTTAGAAGAAAACATGGGGGTAAATCTTCATGACCTTGAATTTGGCAAAGGATTCTTAAATATGACACCCAAGATCATGAGCAACAAAATTAAAAATAAGACTTCATCAGAATTGAAAACTTTTGTGCTCCAAAGAACACAAGCAAGAAAGTGAAAAGGTAACCCACAGAATGGGATAAAATATTTGCAAATCATATGTCTGATAAGGACTTGTATCTAGCATGTATAAAGAAGTCATACAATTCAAACAGAAAGACAAGTGACTCAATTAAATGGACAAAGGATCTGAATAGACATTTCTCCAAAGAAGGTACAAATGACCTATAAACACATGAAAAGATGCCAATATCATTAGTTATCAGATAAATGCAATCAAAACCACAATGAGATTTCCACACCCACTGGGTTGGCTAGAATTACAAAGTCAGATAACAAGAAGTATGGAGAAATTGAACTATCACACACTGCTGATGAGATTGTAATTCTACTCCTAGGTATGTATGAAAGAGAAATGAAAGCACATACCCACACAGAAACTTGTATATAAATGGCAGCATTATTCATTATAGCCAAAAGATAGAAACAACCTAAATGTCCCATCATTGGTAAGCAAAATGTGGTATATCCATACAGTGGTATATTATTCAGCCATAAAAAGGAATGAAGCACTCACACATGAAAGTCCAGAACAGAGAAATCTGTAGAGACAGAAAGTAGATTAGTGGCTGTTTAGTGCTGGCTGGGAGAGGAGGGGAAAGAGGGAGGCAGGCATAGGGGAGAGATAGCTAATGGATATGGGATTTTTTTCTTGAAGTGATGAAAAGTTCTACAATTGTGATGGTTGCACATATCTGTGAATACACTAAAAACCATCAAATTATATACTTTAGGTGGGCAAATTATATGTTATGTGAATTATATCTCAATAAAGCTATTTAAAAAAAAGATAAATGTGCAAGTTCTTACCCTTGTGAAAGTGACCTTATTTGGAAACAGGGTCTTGGCAGATGTAATTAGGTTTAAGATCTTGAGATGAGGTCATCCTGGATTTCAGGTGGGCCCTAAAGGCAATGATGAGTGTCCTTACAGAGAGCCACAAGGGGAAGGCCGTGGGAAGTCGTAGGCAGACTTCAGAGTTATACTGTGGCAAGCCAAGGAACACCGGGGCAACCAGAAGCTAGTAGAGGCAAAGGAGGATCTTCCTTTGGAGGCAGCGTGGTGCTGCCTACACCTTGCTTTCATACTTGTGGCCCCCAGAGCTGTGAGAATACATTTCTGTGTTTTAAGCCACCACGCTTGGGGTAACATTGCGGCAGCCACTGGAAACCAGTACAGCAAGAATCTACAAAATGGGTTTAGAACCTGCGCTTTCCACTTAGTATCTGCAATCTCAGGCAAGTTATTTAGTGTCTCTGTATCTGTTTCCTCATGTGTGAAATAAGGATGATAATAATAACCTTTCTCAGGGAGTTGTTACGAGGATTAAATGAATTCATATATGTAAAGAACTTAAAATCGTGTTTGGCACAGTAAGGAGTGTGTGTTAGCTCTAAGTAAGTTCCCATAAGTCTTGGTTTCACCTCTGCTCTACAGAGCTGTTACTCCTTTTCTAATGCTTTCTATTCACATGACAATGTCAGAGTCTCTCACTTCTTTGTGAAGAAAAGTTACTTTTCATTGCTTTGATCACTATGGGTTAAGGCTACCTTAGAATATCTTAGCAAAACAGGGGATAGGACGTTCATTAATTTACTAATTTGACTGATGTTTCTTGAGTACTTTCTATGTGCTAGGTACTGGGAATATAGCCCAGAACAAAACAGTTACAGTCTTTGTCTTTGGGGACCAACAGGAGGTGTTAGATTATCAAATCAGACAAATATGTGATTCCAAATTGTGATGTGGAAAGAAAAAGTAGAGTCTCCTCAGTTTTCAGTAAAATCTGCATTACGTTGGCTGAGAGGGCAGTTAGGGTCGTTCTCTGAAGACTAGACATTTAGGTAGATAGCACAAGAATAAGCAGGATTTATCCAGGTGAAGAATGGGGACAAAGGAGCAATTTTCCTTAAAAGTGGAAGCCTCTCTCTCCCGGTTTCTAGAGATTTCTACTTTAGGTCGACCGGTACAGGTTGAGTACCTCCCATGTGTCTAGCAGTCCACCTAGTGCTGTGGAGAATAAAGCAGGTTGAGTTGGATGTGGCAGTGTAGTAGATGTGTCTCAGGTGGCAAGACTAAATAGAAGGGAGTTTTTATTAAAATTGTATTTTGACAGTAATAAAGTGCTGAAGCAGGTTTTGAGGGGAAAAATAATAAGTAACTCTTAAGAGTCATTTCATTTCTGATAGAGAGCTACATAAATATTGTGCTTAATCTTCACTCACCTACAAACAGAAATGTTGTAGCCTGAAGTGAAAGTCATGGAGACGAGACCTCTTGGATTCCTGGATAGAAATCAGAGGGTTCTAGGACACAGACTCAGTTATTAGATTTTCCTTCTTTTCTTCTTCCTTGAGATACGTAAGTGGGTGTGGGGAAGGAAAGAGGATGGGTTCTGGGTGGCTGCCCGTCCCATATTAGTGAAGCGTGAGACTCTCTTAGCTTCTGCCCGCAGCTCCCAGCCCTGCCCGGCTCCCAGCACACGGTGGGAAAGTTGTGTGGGTGGTTCAAACTGGGACGGCAAAGCCTGGAAGGCAGAATCCTCTTTTCCCACGTCCCATCTCCCTCACAGCTCTGCTTCCTCTCAGAGTCTTGACTCTAAGAGGTCCTCTGAGTATTGATTATAACAGCAGTGGAGGGCAGGAGAATGTGAAATTGAGATAAATGACAGGAGAAGGGTAAAGGGTAAAAAAGCTTTGGGCCTGAGGGGGAATATTCTGTCATAATAAAATGAAAACATTTGTTGATAAATGATTTATGCTGGCAGCTTAAAAACCGTTTTGAACAGCGGCAGTGTCATTTGAACAAGTGTAATTTCCTAAGACCCCTACTTTAAAAGGTAATGTTAATTTGGACGTGTGACTTCTGATGTGTTAAAATGTCAGTAGTACTAATTCATAGCTATATTTAGTTTTAAAATGTTTGATAAAGGAAAGAGTGAGTTTCATTTTACTACTAAAAGACAGAGAAGACTTAGGATGAGATGGAAAAATATAGGTGAAGACTGAAACTTCTTGCCATTGTGCACAATAGTGCAGTGAATGGATTAAGCGTTCAAAAATTCAGAGTATTTTTGAGTTGACGCTTACATTTTAAGGACAGGTGTCCCTTCCTTTCCCTAATGTTACTATCTTAAGTGAAGTCGATGAGATGGCAGCCAAAGAAAGCAGAATTTTTTCCCCTCAAAGTTTGCAGAAAACATGGCTAGTTGATTTCAAATGTCAACTGTGCTTTCAGTGGGAAATTTGCAGGGAGAGAAAGTACCAAACTAGACATATCTGGATCAAAAAACAATCAGCTAGTTCTAAAGATCTTTGGACATCTCCTTGAAGAAGTGCTTTTTCGTTTTTTTAAAAGCAAAAACTGGGGATTTATTGTTTCATGTAACTGAAGAGTTGGGGAGTGGCCTGAACCCAGGCACAGCCGAATTTTGGGCACAGATGTAATTAGATCCGTTTCTGTCTGCTTTTTGGCTCTGCTTTCCACCGGCCGGCTCTTCCCTCCCCTCAAGGTGCAAGGTCCACCTGCAGTTCCAGGTGAAGTGCTTTAGGATGTTACCACCCTGGAGGTTTTCCTTCCAGCTGTACCTAGTAGTAAAAAATACTACATGGGTTATGAAGGAAATAAAAACTTGGACATGTTAAAATGCTTCACGTGCCTGACTGTATTTAATGAACTTATTTATACCTTTACACGTTAACCAATTCTATTAGGGCATTTATAATTGGTTTAATATGTTACTTGTGGTCATTCCCATAAAAAATTTACGATTTCCTCTCTCCGTATCCCTTTATTATTTATTATTTATTTCTGTTGGAAACTTGGGTTTAACATACAATGCATCATTTCAACTTCTAGCATCTATTCTAAGAATGTAACCCATGATCATTATCAGGACTTTGGGTATTAGAAATCATGAATCAATAAATTTTGAATGTAGTGGTTTAAAAGCATAAACCCAAGAGGAACCTGGCTGCCTGGGCTCAGATCTCAGCTCTGTCATGTGCTGGCCGTGTGACTTTTAGACAGATTATTTAACTTCTTTCTACTTAAATTTTCTCATCTTATAAAATGGCAGTAGTAATAGTACCTTCCTCTTAGTCCTAGAGAACCTGGCACATAGAAAGTGCTGTTACTACTACCACTACTGTTACTACTGTTATGGTTGTTGCTTTAGTATCTATACCATATTTCTCCCAAATCTTCATTCCCCAACACCACACATATAAACGCACCACTGTGTTGGCTGAGTCACTGAGTCCAGAGTTGTTTGGAATAGAATTGTAGACATATTTTTAAATGAAAGAATGATGATAAAAATTAAAACCAAATTAGGAGATAAAGTGATTTGACTGCATCCCTGCTTAAGAATATATTCTCCAGAGTCCCTTGTGTCCTCCTTTTGTTTTACAGAAGATACCAATTTCTCTTTTTAAGCAGTAGCATCAAGGGCATGTGACTTGTGCTTCGTTTTCATTTTCATTGTCTGGGAATTTCCTTGGAGATGCCTCTGATTGGTGCCAAAAGTCTTGACTTATGCACCATTTCTGTGTGAGTTTTCTGGTTGAACTAGGCTTAATTGGATTCTCTTGTTTTCTCTCTAAAAAGGGAACCATCTTGTTGTTCCTGGGTTATAAGGCTGAAGATGTTTGGTTAAGTAATTCTATTGAGATCTAATCTGGCATCCACTCAGGTTTTGTTAGATGAGAACTTTAAAAGTCTCTTGCTGAGTGGGCTTCATCATTGTTGACCAAATGTTTCAAGATGTAGGCAAAAACCGTTTTGGTCAGTTTTTTAAGGGTAGTGCAATTTTGAAGCAACAGTATGCTTTTCTACTTGGAAAGATTAAAATACACTGAGTGGCAAATTTAACCAAGGTCATGTTCATCTTGTTTCTTTGCAAGTTTCTCTTACCCATTTGGTTTATGTGGAAGCAATGCTGAGCTTCATTTATGTGACTGTTTTGTCTAGCAGAGACAGCGAGATTTTTCTCTTTATGTAAAACAACTAGGTTAACTGTTGTCTCCTTCCATTGGATACGTAGAAAGGAAGTGCAGTTACTTCAGATTACTCTGGGCCCTGATGCCCCCATCATTCCTCCCGCCACCCACCCAGCAAAGCAGATTTTGTCTTTAATCTGTCCAGTTGTCTAATCTTTATATTGTACACCTGCCATTGGTGCTTACTAGCATACAGATGAATCTAGTTGCAGAAATTCTTAAAGACTGTAGATATTGTGAAGGGAACCAATCTCCTGTAATCAAAATTAAAATAATGGAAAAGTAGGGTCACCTTAATTCACAGTGGTGTAAGAATGAGGCAGTTGGAATTATCAAGAGATTTTTCTGGGATGGCCATGACAATCAGAGCAGAGCCATGGTCCAGAGTCAGCCAGGTCAGTGACCGTTCACACCTGTGGAGGTGTAGAAGAGTCCTGCTAATGCTTTACATTTGTACTGAGTCATTGCAGATGCTTCCTATACCGTCAGCCCTTTTTCACAGAGTCTGTACCTTCCTAGAATTTAAGGTTACTAAATGTGAAAAATTCCCTTGCCTAAGTTTCCTTTCTACTTTGGAGATAGAAACACTTAAAGATAATCCAAATCAGTATTCTTATTTTGTAGATTCGTAAACTGAAGCCAGAGAGGTTAAGTGATTTGCACAGAAGCACAGATGATTTAGTGTCTGAGCTAAACCTGGTCTCTGACTTCCCAAATTAGTGTTCCTTCCCTGATCCATGCTGTCTTTGCTTATCCATTCAATTAGCAAATGTAACTGAAGGGACTCTAATTAGGTTGGCTCCTAAAGGCTTTTGTGGTGAGTGTCAGACTGGCAATAAGGTTTGTTTTTTTCCTGCCAGCTTTTGAGTCGTGGCCAAATTTTGTTAGTCAGTTATTTCAGAGTCTTGAAGTCATCACATGGAAGGCAAGATGATTTGAATAACTGGACACACGTGTCTGTCTAATAAACATGCCTTCTGTAGTGCAAATTAGAGACTTATTATAATGTACCAAATGTATATAGTTGTTACATATGGAGCAGCTGTGGCCAGTACAGTGGTGACATTCCAGCTATCACTATCATTGTGTGTTTTTTTCCGGACCTGTGAGCCTTGACACTACTTTCCTATATATTTGAGGGGTTAGCAGTACTCTGGCAACCCAGGCATCGCAAGAAGCAGATGCTAGGGATGCAGGGGGCTGATTGGCCACCCCATGCACTTGGCAGTTGCATGAATTGGCACTGCCAATTCATGGGCACAAGAAGCTTGGAGGTGTGAAGTATTCCTAGATCTGTGAGCTAATTTGTTGGTGCCCCTGAGGGCATGTTTCAAGGAGTTATCTAGATGGAATTGAATTTCCTTCAGTGGAAGAGACTCTCAATTCCTAAGAGAAAGTCTGAAGTTGACTCTTAGACCTCAGGGCTGGCTTACTACAGTCCCTGAAAGATCAAGAGAGATGGAGCTGAGATAGAAGGAAAGGCAACTGAAAGGTATGCCACCATTTTGCATGCCTTTATTACTTCATTTAAATAGGATGAACAGATGGGGCTCTCTATGTAACCCATATTCTTGACACAGTCCAAGAGTAGAGAATTATGACTCCTATAGCTTTTCCTTTTCTTCTCATCTTACTGAGCTGTTTTTTTTCTTGAGGAAACTTGAATTGTTCGCCAGGAAATAGTTGCCTCTTTTCAAATCTCAGTATTTGTTTGAGTGTAGGAAAGGTTTTCACCTAACTTAAGTATTGCTTTGTAATTTGATGGAAAAAAATTTTTTTCCAGGATTATTTGTGGCTGATCCCCACTATATATCAAAATATACATGTTGTTGAATGTGCCACATTGTAGGCTCTAAAATGCCGTATTGCCTTTAGATGAGAGAGACTGTCTTTTTTTTTTTTTTTTTGGCTTTAGAGTCTGAGGTGTTTAATATTATCACTAAGTATACAAAGTGCCAGGATACTTGATTATCTGAAATTTTAGAATACAACTTAAGAAATTATGTTAAAACTGCCTTTATGTAGAATTTGATTTAGAAGCTGGTAGTCTCTTATGGAAGAATGAAATGTAGTTGCTTCTAGCTCATAATATTTAGATTGCACACTGTGTTTGGTTTCTCATTCTTTCATCAGCTGTACATCAAAGACAGAAAGAAAATGTTTTGTATACTTCCACCACATGAAAACAGAGCCATTCCCATTCCTAAGATGCTTATGTGCCAGTTCACATTTCCTAGTAGAAAAGATGTCAGTTTTTAATACATATGTAAATATTCCTATGGAGAAATTTTTGATTATCCTCTTGATAGTTCTTTGTCTTTTCTTTAAAGAGAGAAAAGGCTTTGGAAAGGAGCTTTCATGATAATTGGGGTGATAGATTCTTTTTGTTAAAGGAGAGTTTCAGTCAAGAAGTGATCTCCTGGTCTCTTCTGGCCTCTTTGGTTGCTGACCAGCTGGCCAGGTGTATATATTCGAGAGAGCAGGAGGTGGGGGAAATGTGAGTGAGGGTATGTACACCCATACTTGTAAACATATGTAGAGAGGATGGGCAGAGCAGCTTTCCCGTACAGTATGTTCATGGTCATCATTAAAGCAGAAGTCAGGGTTGCAGAGAGAGCGTACCTTGATGCCTGTTCGTATGTCGTTGTTGTATATATGGTTTCCACAGGAGTCCTGACAGCTCATGGTCTCAGGCTTCATGGTGGTACTCACATTCAGTGCAGTACATGCTTATGTTCTTGTCCTGACTTTTTATGAAACAGGCTTAATTTTTTTTTTTTTCCTTGAAAATAGAGGCTGAAAGATAGTGGTAATGGGGGCTTGAGAATTTACTTGTGGATATTGCTGCCCATGAAATAATTGGTGTATCCTGTAGTTCAGCTACCAAGTCTGATATACTAGAATGTTTTTCTTAAAGCATCTACCAAAAAGTATGCTGTTTAAGAATCCAACTTAGAGGAATCCATGAGAAGTGTGTCTGTTCCCAGGACTGTTGGGTTTTGCCCTTTTCCCCCTCAACTCACTTCACACTTTTTAAAGTAAACAGTGGATGTGATTCCATAGAAAATGCATCTGTATGTGTGAAGGAATGGACTCTATTTTAGGCAGTAAGGGTTTTTTTTGCTCGTTTTTTGTTTTTTGTTTTTGTCATTTGAAAACAAGGATTAGTTTTTATTCACTGTCACTATTATGGGCATGCATAAAAAGTGGATCCTACTTGTACTGTAGAAGCTGCTTGCATTTAATTTAAATAATGTGCCTTTGCAATTTTTTTTTTAAAGGTAGTGTCTTCCCCAGCAGATGTAGCTGAAAAAGCTGACAGAATTATTACAATGTTGCCCACCAGCATCAATGCAATAGAAGCTTATTCCGGAGCAAATGGAATTCTAAAGTATGTATTTCTCAACTGTAGATATGTTCTTGTTATGATAGTTTATGAATTTCACATTTGTTAGAACTATTGTGAAATTACAATTATGTTTGTTAAACCTTCTTGTACTGTTTTCTTATGTCTTAAAAGTGAATGGTGTGGTTTCTCTCATTGTAAAGGGTTTATTTTTTCGCTGAAGTCAAGTATGTGACTTTTGGGAATAAATTTTTTTTGCTTTCTGTTTCTTTCCTTTAATCTTGCGTTAAACTTACATTGGTAACCTGTTTAAGAGATTTTTAAAGCTTGCATTTTAAACTGTACAAATGTTACAAGCATAATTTTCTTACGGTTTATAGAAATTCAGGAAAAGATTTCTATGAAAAATAAAACGAAGCGTTGGAAAGAACACCATTATTTAAAATTTATTATAAAATAAAAAATTATTGTATGTCCTTTGGGTTAGTACATCTATAGTAAGAACTTTGAGAAGGTGGAATTAAAGATTAGCAGTAGCTCTTTAAATAATATATAATTTAGGTCAGAGTTTCCTACCCAGTAACTAGCTTCCCTGGCTTTGAGAACCTTTTGGTTAATTGCTACCTATTACCAAACCCTTGTGGTTACATTAGGAGGACAGTGGTTGAATTTAGTTTTCTGGTCTTACTGATTCCTGTTCCTAACTTGTTTTGTTGTTGAAGTTCAGCAGAGAGCTAGAGCAAACTGGTAGGCTTTGTAGATACATGAAGGGCTAAAAGAAAGGGTTTAATTTCATGAAGCTGTAATACATGAAATTTGAGGTTTTGGGAAATTGAATTGCTTTGGAAAACTAGCAAACTTAGAAGCAACAGACACTTGAATGTTAGGCAGAAAACTGATAAGATAAATGTTTAGATTTCAGGGAAAGTTGAAAGACTCTCATTTTGGATGGAGCCCTCAGGCCCACAGTGTGTGTGTGGTCCTGAGGTGACCTAGCTGTCTCATTACCTAGTCTGTTCCAATTATGGCCCTGTTTTACCTCTGAAGGAAAAGTTACTAAAAACTTTGTGGAGACAAAATCCTACGTTTATTAATATCCTTTACTAGGAATACGGTGGCCAGCAACCAGGGCAGTTTTGTCTAGGGAGTGCTTTGAAAGATTTTGGCTTTACATTGAACTGTAATTTGCTTCTCATGGGTAGTTCTTTATTTTCTTCTGGGTCAGGATCATTTCCCCACACCCTGTGCATGTATAATTTTTGAGACCATTTCCCATTTGCTTAAAGCTTTAAGATCTTAAAAATATTAATATCACAGAAGACTGGTAAACTTAATTCTTATATTTTAGGGTATGTAAAGTGGAATTCCACATACTGAGGTGATCTATAACAGAGTGTGCCATTTCTTTTCTATGGAACATACCCAGCTGTTGCATTTGGACCAGATCAATTCATATGTCTAAAATTGTTGTTTAAAGCATTTTGCGTGCTGTTTTTTTCTGTAGAAAAAAATTTCTTTTTTATAGTTTTTAGCAATGATTTTCTATTTCCCCTTCAATATTTTAATTTATTCAGTTCTAACTTTCCAATCATGGTTATGATTAAATGTCCTCTGGGTTAGTTTATCTGTAGTAAGAATTTTGGGAAGTTTGAATTCAAGGTTAGCCATAGCCCTTTAAATAAATTGTAATTTAGGTCGGTTTCCAAGCCAGTGAAGATAGGCATAGATTATAGACTGTAAGGGAACTATATAGGTATATAGTCTGCATTTACAGTGCAAACAGAACTGTTTTACTTTAAGAATGCCATTTAAATATTGATGTAAAATATGATATATGAAAAGACTGCTTCCCCCTTTTACCAATGTTTGTATATAAATTTACCGTAAAGAACAAAAAGTCTCTGTGAGATTTATAGGTCCATGCCTGTATTTTCCTTTCTGCCTGTTTGATGTTTTATTTTGTCTTTACAAAGTTGCAATTATTAAAGAATATGCCATCCTAAAGCAAATGGCTAAATTTTAACTGCTTATGTTTATTCTACCTAGTGGAAATGAAATGGATATGTGAAATTTGCAATATGGCTTGTTAAAGACAAGTAAATTACTTTTTAAAGAGACCCAGCTACTTTACAAACAAAAATTTAAATCCTACTAAATAGCCCTTTTAAAGTTAATAGGTGTTTTAAATTGCTTACATCTTAGCCTACCTATATTATTATGGTTTGTGTGTATTTCACCTGAAACCAGAATTTATACCATATAGATTATTAGATTATTTTGATTTCTTTGAAATAGTTCAAGTTTACTTTGAACTATAATTGATCTGAAAATGCATTTGAGATTTTGAACCAGTTCTAATAATGTTTTTAACATTAAACCAAAGACCTCCTTGATATCAGGTGAATTTTAGCAGATTCTGATATAGGTAGTTGCATGAAATGCTTATTCAGAGTTGTAAACTATATTTTTTAAATTATAAAACTATAGTTTTTTAAAACTATATTTCTGTTCATTTACTTAGAAAAGTGAAGAAAGGCTCACTATTAATAGATTCCAGTACTATTGATCCTATGGTTTCAAAAGAATTGGCGAAAGAAGTTGAGAAAATGGGAGCAGTTTTCATGGATGCCCCTGTTTCTGGTGGTAAGTGGTAGCTAAAATATATGCACATCTATTCTGTTTGTCATAAGTAACAGTTATGATTTTGTGGTACCCAAGATATATCCAGATACTTTTAGAGCTATTGCAGATTCTCAATTTCCTCATTAAAAATAAAAACAAAGCAAAACTGACTTATGTTATTTAGTACTCTCAAAATACAATGCTTTTTCTAAATTCAGATAATAGGATGTTACAACTTTGAAGAGCTATGAATTTTTGGTCCAAATTACTGTGGGTAGGGATAGATCAATTCCTAGAAAATTTTAACTTTTCAGAACAGATTCAAGAAATAATTAGCCTGAATAATCTTGTAACTATTAAAGAAACTGAAGAAGTGGCACAAAAGAAAAAATAATTTCATACAGGAAACATTAGGCCCAGGTGATTTTACAGGTGAGTGTTACCAGAATTTCAAGGAGCAGATGGTCTCAATTTTTTTTTTTTAATTTATTTATTTTTGGCTGCGTGGGGTCTTCGTTGCTGCGCGTGGGCTTTCTCTAGTTGTGGCAAGCGGGGGCTACTCTTCGTTGCAGTGCGTGGGCTTCTCATTGCGGTGGCTTCTCTTTTTTTTTTTTTTTTAAATTTATTTATTTATCCATTTTTGGCTGTGTTGGGTCTTCGTTTCTCTGCGAGGGCTTTCTCTAGTTGCGGCGAGCGGAGGCCACTCTTCATTGCGGTGCGCGGGCCTCCCACTATCGTGACCTCTCTTGTTGCGGAGCACAGGCTCCAGATGCGCAGGCTCAGTAATTGTGGCTCACGGGCCCAGTTGCTCCGCGGCATGTGGGATCTTCCCAGACCAGGGCTCGAACCCGTGTCCCCTGCATTGGCAGGCGGACTCTCAACCACTGCGCCACCAGGGAAGCCCGCGGTGGCTTCTCTTGTTGCGGAGCACTGGCTCTAGGCGCGCAGGCTTCAGTAGTTGTGGCACGCAGGGTCAGTAGTTGTGGCTCACGGGCTCTAGAGCGCAGGCTCAGTAGATGTGGCGCATGGGCTTAGTTGCTCCGCAGCATGTGGGATCTCCCTGGGCCAGGGCTCGAACCTGTGACCCCTGCATTGGCAGGCGGATTCTTAACCACTGTGCCACCAGGGAAGTCCCCATCTCAATTTTATACAAACTTTTCCAGACAATACAAAAAGAGGAAATGCTTCCCCAACTCATTCTGTAAGATGTGTATAACTCTGATAATTAAACCAAACGGAAACATTATGAGAGAGAAAAACTGTAGGTCTACATCAGTCATGAATATAGAAGTAAAAACTTTATGAAGTATATTAGCAAACAATCCAACTGCGTATGAAAGAGATCAAACACTACAACCAAGTTTGGTTTATCTCATGTATGTACAGATGGCTTAATATTAGAAGGTCTATAAATAAATAAAATTCGCCACATTGACATACTTAGAAATCATCATCATCTCAATCAGAGGACAAGGAGACCCACTAATAAAATTCTAAAAGCTTAATAGTATATAAAATACTAATAGCGGGTATCTGGGTATTTTGGAATGGCAGGATTATGGGTATTATGACTTTCCATAATTTCCAAATTTTCCAACATTACTGTGTAATCGAATATAATATACATGCACATACACACATATATACACACACATACATACATACATATGTAATTACAGCAATATAGCAGTAGACAATGGAGTAGCAATTTTATTCCTATTATATTAAACTTGATTGTTGGCTTTGGGATTAAAAAATAATAAAATATAATAATTTAAATCAGTTTCTTTTTTTCATAAAGAACCTAATGGTCTTGTAAAGGTATCTTATATCCCAAACCACTTTTGAGTATAGGTGGAGGTATAAATAATTTTTAGCCCCTATAATTGTTATATTGACTTGGTTAAGTAGCATTTTGGGTGTAAACATTTATAATGTATCTTTGATCATAAAATACTAATAAGCAGTTTTAAGCTTGGTGTTGGTATTTTTTTTATAGAATGGATTTAATAAACTGAACAATTCTTTCTTCTTTGAGTGGTTCTGTGATTTAATTAAAGAATTGATACTTGGTACATAAGATCTTGCTGTTGGTTGATGTTCTTTTGCTTCAAGAGTATAGCCTGAAATTATCATTTGATAATGAAGAATACCAACTTGATTTTTAAGTGTTATTTTAACTTTTAAAAATAATATAGTCTTCTTTGGGATAAAACTGTGAAATTACTCCTTGTTCTTACCAAGCTGTTTTTAAACCCACTTTTGTAGTTTTAGAATGCAAAAATGTTAATTTGTAATAGTGAATACACTTGAATCTGTGCTATAGTATAGACTGGAAGCTTTGAGTAGAGATGGTTTGTGATAATTTATTGGTTGACACGATCATTATGAGATTAGCCAGTATATAATAGAAGCTTATGTTTGTCTTCTCATAGTTATTATCTTTATATTTTTAATATGATGGATTAAAAATGTCTCCACTTCCTCAGTTAAAATAAAATAGAGGAAACTTTCTGTAAGTTAGAGTTGGCTGGTTTAAAAATCATTATTTTTAACTAAATAAAATTAAGGAAAAGGGACCTGGAAAAAGCATAGATACCCAAGTTAGATACCCAAGATGGGACCACAGTTTTATAGAGGTTCTATATTTGTCAGTCTTAAACATGGATTATTTGAGGTAATTTGAATAAAACCTTAAAAAATTTCCCCCATGTTTATCCCTTTTCCCTCACCCCTTGTTTGTTCCTTATCTTAGACTTAAAAAAATGCATTTTTGTGTATTTATATAGAGCTATTACCTACAAATACAGTAGTATTCTAAAAATTAAAATAGGAACATATTATACTCCTTATTCTGTGGTTAGCATTTTAAAGAGAAGCTTGTTTTTAACCTAGATGAATTTGAAGTTATATAGATTTTTGAGATAGTGATTCATTTCTTTAGTCCAACCCCTTCCTCTGCTTTCTGCTAACCTTTATTCTGGGGAATGCAATGAAAAGAATCTTTACTGTATCATTTTACTAGCCCATGGAGTAATATATTGAAGGTTTTCCTCAGGTTGCATTATTGCAGCTTTTTTATACATCATCCTTATTACAAATAATATAATTTTATTTAAGTTCCATGTGACTTTTTAAAAAAATCAAAAGCAAGTGATGCTTAAACTGCTATAATTATCATCCAAAACCAATGTAACTTTTATACTTGTAGAGTTAACACTTTGTAGCATAGATATTACTTTATAAAGTACTTTGGCATGCCTCAACCGATTTGGTGCTTCCTTTTGAAGCTGTCAAACTGTACATGCTTTTATCAAAGCCCGCATTACATTATATTTATAGGCATTGATTCACTTCCTCCTGTAGAGTTTAAGCTTTTTGAGTACAGGGAGTAACACTTTTTTCTTTCAATTTTTGTTAAATATTGAATTTATATACAAAATATTTATAAAATTATAAAGGGTACCAAGTATAAATATACATCAGGCCCATGTGTACTCTCCTCCCAGTTTAAGAAATAGAGCCTTACTGTTACCTTGTGTGTTTCTTCTACTCTATTAATACTTAATTTGACTTTTATCTTATATTCACCTCTATGGATATTTAAAGAGAGAGAGTAACACCAGATCTGATTTATACAGCTGATTCTAGGGCTAGAGAAGGATTTTTAGTTCTAGAAATGGAAAATTTACCTTGAAGATCAACTAGAAACCTTATAGATGATTCCCGATTATATCCGAGGGGGAACCAATGGAATTTGGAATTAGATTTGATGGTTCTTTAGTAAATATTCTTTATGCAAGGAAGAAATGAAATTGGTTAGTTCCTATAATTCTCCTACCACCTTTAGTTTCATTTTCTGCTGTACTTCTGTTAATAAGTTAAAAGACGTTTACTTGGATATTAGGGAGAGCCTGGAACTTTAAAAGTAACTCTAAAAATGAAGGTCTTCATTTTTTCTTTAATGAAATGTCTTATACTTAAATTATTGTATTTATATAATTCTTACAAGATTATATACTGTTTTCTGATTATACATTCTAATCCTATTATGCTGACAGCACCTTGATTGCTGATTTCATATAATAAACATTTATTGAGTACTTAAATACTAGGTATGTTCTAGGTACTAGAGTTAGAGCTTTAAAGATAGTCAACATCTTTTGCCTCATGGAGCTTATGATTTGGTAGGAATAGAGAGAATAAACAAGTGAACAAGAATAATTTCAATGATAAGTACTATGAAGGAAAAAACACAGAGTAAACAGTTAAGGAGACAGAGACTAAGGGGAGGGCCCTATTACATAGAGTGGACAGGATGCCTTCTCTGGGGAAGTGACATTTAAGCAGAGATCTGAATGTGCAGGTCAAGGGAAAGAGTGTTCTCAGTAGAGGGAGGTGCTCTGTGAGGGCTCTGAGGCATGAACAAGCTTGGTATGTTTGTGGAACATTTATCTTCCTATCCCTAGGATTTAGCAGGTAGTTTCACTCAGAGTTAGTTAAACTGAATGATTTTTACACTGACTCCCCATATGTCTAATACCGTGCCTTTGTTTAACCGTTTGTGGTTATCAAACTAAAGCTAACCAGGTTCTCTAGTAGCCCATGACACTGGCCTCATAAGTATGATGCCCTAATCTGTTTATCTGTCTTGTGTAAATCACATCTTTATGAAAGTTGTAATCCTTTAATGTGAAATGTTGTTTAGTCACACCAATTTGGACACATGCATTTTTTTTAGTATGGAATGGGTCTACTACCACAGTATTAGTTCCAACTTGATTAGCTCTCTTGTATAATGAATGCTAGACATAAAGCAAATTAAAAACTATTGTTTGCGACTAATGACTAAGTACTGTTCAGTCTGCTCCAAGGGCATAATTACAGCACTTAACTGTGCTTGAATAATTGAAGAATAAGCTCACTGATTGCCTAGTATGTCTGTAGGTTTGCATAGAAACCTTGAGCTGAAGAGACTCTGAAGTGGCCCTTGTAGTTAGCCCAAGGCTTCCTGTGCTGGCAAGCCTCATAGATTTGCTAAAATATTGCTCTGGTTAGGGATTAATGTCAAAATTAAATAATTGAAGTTGTGTTTATGTGTTTGTATAACAGTTCCCTACCAGGAAACCAGATTTAATACTCTACTTACTTGGCTGGGTTAAGTTTTAGTAATTTGTTTGAGATATTCTTAGAATATGGAATAGTAAGCACAAAACCTATTAAGGAGTTTCTCTTAGAGAGCTAGACTTGCTTGCTAAATTCTTCAATGAAAGTCTCATATAGACTCCATTATTGTTTTTAAAATCAAGTGTGCAAGTCTTGGCCTTTACTGCTGGATACCTGAACTGGAACTGGATACCTACTGTTTTTCCACTTGACCTGTACCTAATTTATGGTAAAGGGAGCACAAAAACAACAATTATTTATATTTTGGCACCTAACACCATTATGGTTAAAGGTCTGTTGGCATTTCCATTAAAACATTTTCTTAGAGAGGTTTATAACTTGGCAATTTTACTTAGCTTTGGGCTGAAACATTGCTAGTTCTGTCCAAAAGCAGATTCTTTTATCAAATTTCATATAACTGAATTTGCCATAGTTTAGAATGTGTGGAGGGGAAAGGGCTATCACCATAGGTCTTTGATGCTCTCACAAGCTGTTTGATTACACAGTAGTATTGTGTGCAGTATTTATTCTTAGAGTTTAGTCTTACCTCAGTAACATTTTATTTTTTTAAATGTTTTGAAATAAGTTGATTTAACATGATTAAGATAATTCATTTTCATGGGTTCTTCCCTTTAAAGAATTGTACTACTATGATGCTTTTTAGTTCTTTTAAAATGATCAATTCTATTATTATAAAATTTAAAAGTACTTTGTGGCATTGACTTCTGTCTCAGAGACTTGGATTATTCTATCTTGAAAAATATTAAAGTGAGCTTCTGCTTGGTCTGATTTGTGGTATTTAAAGCGTTAGTAGCTCAAGTAATTAAAATTTTCTTTAACTTAATTTAATGGACAAATCCATTTCCTCAGAAATGACATAAGATTCATCAGTACCAGTACACCCAGAAATGGGTTAATTATGATATCCACTTACATTTAACCATAATTTTACTTATCACCCTGATCCATTAAGTATCCTTTCTGTCTCTGGAGAATACATTTTCACCTGGGATTTTCTCCAGTTTGCACAAAGTGGTTCAGAAAAGTTTGGTAAATAAATTCCAAGGATTTCTTTGAAATTAGTCCCAAAGAAGAGGTGCTCATAAAAACCTCTTTTTACATTCTTTGGCGTGCCTGAGACTCCCTTACAACAGTTGTCAGGGACAAGAGTCCCTATGTAAGGTGTTAATGAGTTCTTAGCATGTTTAGAGAAGACTGCTGACTCACTGCCCAAGATACCATGGTTGAGGCAGCTTTAATAATTTGTCTCCTCAGAAAATAGTAGAAGAGTGGGTTAGAGAAGGCAAAGTGATCACTTCACTCAGTGTTTGTATTATTGCTATCAATTATTGTTAGTAATAATTATTATTGCTAACAAGAACCTAGTTTATTTCTAAGAATTTACTCTCTTGCAGTTTGCGATTCCCTCATCTCCAAATCTGCAGGCCAGATTTTAACTGCATTGCAATTTCCAGTCAAGTAACCATTACCAGAGTTGCTCTTGCCAGGCTCTGTCCTGTGGTGGAGGGTTCTCCTCACGTGGGTCTGTTGGAAAGTGCGTGGATAAGGCAGGGGTCCTGCCTCAAGTAATCCCAGGGTATTTTTAATGTCCTTTAATTGCCATTCAGGATGTAAGTCAGACCAGACACAACTGGGTCTGGTCACGTAGTTCAGGACTGCCTAGCAGTATTTATATCAAGGTGAAGTAGATTTAGTAAATAAACCTCCTAAAGCTATTAATTGTGTATAATTTATTTTTCATTAACATCTATTGATTCCTAAGCAGTGTGAAATTAGTTCCAGTATCCCTTGTCTTTATTGTGTTTTGTTTGTGATCCCTGGATAGCTATTGGGGGTGAAGTGGGAGGATGCAGTGGAATTAAGAATTTGACAAGGGCCTTGTCATCACAATCAAACCATTATCAGACTTACTTGCAGTGTTTTAGATGTCTGATTTTCTTAAAGAAAATTTGATAATGTTAGCAGTTGAAAAGTATGTTGAGGTTAGGTCCTTCTCTGTGTATATTTGCCATACAATTCTATTTTACTTGGGGTGTTTTAGTTGTGAAAAACTTAAATATACGTGCACATTTCATAGCAGCTATCCTCCCCACATGGCCAATGAAGGTATGATAACCGACTCACCATCTCCCTTCTGCCTTAAGTAATTTAACTTGACCTGAAGGTAGAGGGTTTTTGTTATTGTTTTGTACTTAGCTCAGGTTACCTCCAGCGATGGAGAAATGTGGACTCTTTTAGAAGAGTATTAAGAATTTTAAGATTTGTATCTGACATCTTTTTTTATTGAGTTATTGACTATTAGTTGTGGTCATCAGAATGTTTATCCACTGCAGTCTCTAAGATAGCGTTGTTCTTAAGGAGTTTTTATAAAGTGAAATATACTATGAGGCCAGGCATACAAGTGATTTTATCATTAATTATATTTCATTTCCACTAAGTCTTATGTGTGAGGGTAATACTTGTTCTCAAGTAGCCAACATTGTTAATGTACTATGTACATATATTAAAGAGTAGAAAAATAGTCTTGGCAGACACTGAAATAGTTAATTTGCTTTTCCAGCCAAGATAGGTTTATAAAACTTTCTGAAAATTAAGAAGAGGGAAAGAATTTTTCTTTGCATTAATGCCACATTAACCCTTTACCTTAGGCTATAAAAATTTTCTTGCAGCATTTTTTCTTTAGATAAGCAGCTAGCGGAAGGATAGTTGATTTATTGTAATTGTCAAATATCTGCAAACACTCAGATAGCTGAAAGAATTATTTTGACATAAAATCCTGAGATGAGATTTTTCTCTAAAAGTAAATGATAATTTTGAGAAAGGAATAGGAGCAACAGTATAGTTCTGACTTTGAGATCTATAATCTTTAGTAGCAAACTTTTAAAAACAGCATTTAGAAATATTTGATGGTATCTCATAGGCTTTAATTGGGCTGTACTTTTATATTCTTATTAGTACTCATATAAAATCAACAGCTTTTCATGATCGAGCATTTACATCTTAAATCTTACACACTGCTCTGTTAGGAAATAACACCCAACAACACCGGGTATTTTGAAGTTAATAGGAATAGGCTATATTTTATGCAGAAAAGTTGCCTTATATAATACTCAAGGGCTAGTGGACAAGGGTGAGAGTGGCAGTAGAGGGAGGCAGGGTGGGGGCCTGTCGGGGAGTGAGAGAGCCATTACACTGTCCTCCATTTTAGCTGGTAGTTTGGATTAAAACTGCAGAATTAAATTTTTTGGAATTGTTACTACCCCAAGTGGGAATATAAACTATATTGAACAAAATTTATTTAGCCTGTTAAAAAGTCAACCTAAAACTCTAGTTAATTAGTTTACATTATGACATCACTTCTAGTTGAGACTCAAACTTCTTCTGAGTAAGAGGAGCTCTATCAGGTGAGCTGACTGCTACCCATATGGGGCTTTAAGATAATGATGAGTTTAAATTTCCTCTTAGAGCTAAGTGAGAATAAAACTGGAGGCAGTAAATACTCTGGGCCAAAGCCATTAAATGAAAAAGCTGGGAATTCTCCAGCTCTTGACTTAAATTGTTTGTTTATCAGCTGGCGCCTAGTCTGGAGTCAAGAGCTGGAGATTTCTATCTGTGACAGAACTTTGAAACTCTTGCAGGACACTTTCATTTCAACTTAAGGTAACTTGAGTTTATAGCTTTGGCTTTAAAGATTACTAATGATTTACTCATTTCCTTACCATTTAACCAGAGTGGACTTTTTCCCAGGAAGGGATCTGTGTTTATTTAGGGCCTTTGTCTGCCGAGGGATTAAAAGGCAGCCCACCAGCATTGTGAACTTGATGGTAATAAAAGGTCACCAAAACACACCATAAAAACGTTCTTACCATGGAATTAATTATACAGTGTAATTTTACAAAGCAGTTCGGTTACTCCGTCCCTATATCCCCAATTCTTAAGCATTTCATCTTTTAAAAATTAAAGCTTTTGTACAATTTAGGTCTTTGAAAAAAATCTTTTGTTTCCTTTATGATATTTAAACACTAAGGAAATTGTCGCATGCAGTTAATTGCTTAAAATTTTTAAAGTTTTAAAATAAAAATTAGCTGTTATTGTTAAACTACGGGATGAATAACTTGTTGAGGAGGAAGGCAGAGTAGTCAAAAGGGGTGGTTCGTGTTTCATAGAACAGCTCAGTTTCTACAAACCAAAGCCTTGTTAAAATTTTTTTTTTCTGTGCCACCAGGTGGCATTGCATCCAAACCTGCTTGTGATAAAGGGAGAATTTTAAAATACATTCTTTTTTGTTCAGGAGAGGTCATAATACTTTTTCTAGATTTTTGCTTTTGAAGTTAGCTTAAAAATACATCTAATATCAAGGTTGATTAAATGTCTCTCTCCAAAGAGCTGGAAAAGATTTCTGAACTCTGCAAGTGTTTGCTTTTAGGTGGTTAATACTGAAATGAAAGTAAATTAAAATATTGAAACATTTGGCAGAGGATTGCCTTTTTTTTTTTTTTTTTAAATAAAATGAACATTTAACAGTTGGTTATTTTTTTGGTTTTGTTTTACTTGTCTAAACACTCGAGAGAGGATCCTGCCTATAAAACCCTCACAAATGTTGCAGAAACTCCCCAGTGCAGCAAATCACTGCCCTACTCCCCTCGACACCCGCCCCAGTCCTTATAAAAAAAAGTGTCAGCAGGTTTCACTGTATGGGAATTTTTAAAAAGAGGGAAAGACCTCTGAAAGGTGCAAGTTGGTCCTTTTCACAAGCCTAACTATGAGTTTCATTAGGCAGTTCATGTTCATGTCTTAAAAGCTGTTTTTGGGAAAGTAAATTCTTGCAGTTTCCTGTACTGGTTTTGAGGAAGTCTTTATAGTCTTTTGAATCAGCTCATTTTAAGAAAGTGATAATGTAAAAGCAGGAAAAAAAGGCTCATTATAAATTTTAATAAAAAAGATTTTTTTCATTAAAATACATATTAATGTTCTATTTTATGAACTCATATATAAGTTAATAAACTCTGTACAGAAAAAATTGTTTAATACAAGTATTCAGGTGCTGCAGTATTTGTCAGAATAAATAAGGTTCAGTGTACATTCTATTGATTTTTATCCTTTTAAAAAATGTGTTCACTGTACAGAGAGATGTTTAATGCTTAGCTTTGATTAGCTTTGATTATTTATCAAAAAGCTTTATGAAATGTTGCTCATTTTATACTCTCACCTCTTCCTCTGAGGCTTCTTTGTGTGTACAACCTGATTAAGAAATGTATATGTTTTCAAAGTAACTGTTTGACCTCCCACCTTGTTGTTCCCGCTTTTGTACACACAGACGCAGGACCCTCCCCTTCCCTATATTTTTAATAACTCGATTGTAATGTGTGTTGTACTAAAACTAAATACATTCGAACCTTTGGTATTACAAAGAAGACTTCATTTTAAAAATTAGGAAAATTTCACATTTGAAAGTAGTCTAGACAAAGGTGCTCGTGACATTTGACACTGAATATTTTACTTTTAAACTAGATACAACAGTCTGCTTCTTAGCTTTGTTGTATGCTGATATTTCTACTTATTTAACATCAAAAAGCTGTAGTGGTTTTTCTTTAAAGATTGTGCCTGTGTTCTGGAATTGCCTCCTGCTGTCCATGAATTGCTTCTTGGCTTTTTTTGTTAGAATTTCTCACCAGGGTTTTTGTGAGCTATGTAGCCAACATTAAGGGGAAAAAAAAAAGAATTTGATAGAGTAGGCTGGATTAGTAAAAATTATACTTACCATTTATAATTATAATTGAGTCAGCTTTTATGTAATAAGAATAAGCACATGCAAATCTCATGTAATAATATACATATATATTTATAATTGCCTACAGTGACTATTTTTCTACTTATTTCTAAAATATTAAATGACTTATTTTGCTGAAATTCTAGAAATCTGCTTTTTTATTAAAAATAATAGAAAAAAAATCCTTGCTAGTTAGGGTGTGTGTAATTTAGTAATGAAGCATTAAGATTTTGGCTTCTCTCATTTCAGTTGGAAATAGTATTGGTGTAAGTGAGTGTTGCCATGGGAACCTCCACATAGATATAAAAGGCAAGACTGTCTAAGTAGAGGAGGAGGGGCAATGTACTCAAATACCACTGGCCTAAATGATCTATTTTCTGTATGTGCTGGGGGTTTAGGGGGAGCTAGGATGAGAAGGGAAGAGAAAGTAGTGCAGAAAGTAAATATTAAGAGTTAAAGCCATGTACTCATACTTTCGGAGTCTCATAGGTGGAAGTATTTTAAAATTTAAATGGATGAAATGTGATTCTTAATTATTTGTATCATTTGCATATGTTGGGGAGTCTTTGCATACCTTATTTTTAAACTGTGTTGATGGAACATGTTTAACTTACTTGATTTTAGACAAAATATTTAATTCAGTGAAATTTTTTGGTTGGAAAGTTAGGATTTCAGTCTCTGAGATGGCTTTAATTATAAATTTTATTAAAGAGTTTAACATAATTTTTTTCCAGATATCTGAAAAAAAATTTTTTTAAAACCGTAACTTTGCTGACAAGGAGACAGTTAATGTGGCTTTCAAAGAAAAGCTGGCTTTTAGACTTCATAGTATTTCTAATATTAGATTTTTAAAATTAAAGAAGTTTGTACTTTTCTATAAATATTGGTCAAGGAAACAATGACTTACTGTATTTGCATGTATAATATTGTATGGTTTTCTAAAATAAAGAATGAAAATAGCAAAAGCAAGCATCAGATCCTTTTATATCCTTTAGGAGCACATGTGTAGCTGCTGAAAAAGAGGCTGCTGATATTTATGTTATAAAAACCAATGAAATTGTGCCAAACATGAGTTAGTGTGGAAAATGCAACATCATTATCGCATTTTTATACACTACGGATTCTGGATGTCAGATACATGTGTAAAAAAAAGAAAAGACATTAACCTGACAAAAACTGTTTAAGCTTACCTTTTTAGTCTATCCAGAGAGAAAGTAAAGCTGCCAAGGTAGTAAAACATCCGGAAGTTTTTAAATTAAAAAGAGTAATTTAAATTTAAAAAAAAGAAGGGGGGAACGGGAGGAGGAAGAGGGGGAAAAGACCGCACACTGCTCCCCAGGCCTGGCTGAATCTGATGTAAATTAACCAGCAGTGGAAGTGTATTGTTTCCAACTCCTCACAAACAATGCTGGCATCTCCTGGGGCGGGTGGGTGTTGAGAAATGAACTGGAATGCAAAGAGTTTAGTCATCAGTGGATTCTGTGGCTTAAAAAACAACGGGATTGAGAGTAAAGAAGGAGGAAGTATGTTTCATATAAAATTAATCAACTGAAACCTTCAAGTGGTGTGAAATAATTCATAACTGTGAGAGAATGCTTAGTCGTCAGTAATCTTCAGTGTCCTTTTTTTTTAAAGAGACTGCATGAGGCCCTTACAGTATAAAATGTTCAGCAACCAAGATATACCATGCTCACTTTTAGGTGTACTTTTGACATAGAATGTCAGCTTAGTTGTAGACTTGATTTCTTAACAAAAAGACAAAGAAAAATTTTATTTCTTGAAAAAATAGACAAGAGGGATAAAAAATCAAGTTTATAAATAAATGAGAATGAAAGTAAGGGCAGCAACATCTGTGTTGTTTTTCTGTTTCAGTTTTTGTCTGCTGCTTCCCCTCCCCCCCTTCCTTAGAAAAAACCTGACAATCTTAATAGAGTGGAAGGCATAAAAGTGTCCATAGCCTTATCCATAAGTGGATTCAAAATATCTTTAATCACCTTAAAATTCATAGTACAGAAATTTTTAGAAGAAGGCAACTAATATTTATTAAGTACCTTTGGTGTGTCAGGCTGTCATGCTAGGTGATTTGTGTATTTTAAACCATTTAATCCTTATAGCAACTTCATGAAATGCAGATTGTCCTCATTTTTTTAGTGTGGAAGTTGAGGCTCATTTAGGAAGGGACGATATGACAACATGGAATTATTATAATAATTAGCCTGATACGTAGCAAAAAAGAAAACATTTTAGGTAGAGGATTTTAAGATATTATGAAAGGAGCAGTACCTTCAAGTTTGGAATTTCTTTGGTTGCTAGAATAACGAAGGCTTTGAATTTTTTTTTTCTTTTTTTTTGTAATTTAAAAACAAAATCAACAGAAATACTTTTTCATGCTCCATTGCTATCACCATTCAGTGACCCCCCACCACCACCTCCCCAAATATAGGAGGAATCATTAACCAACTGAAAAGTCAACTTAGGTAATTTATTTATTTATTTTATTTTTGGCTGTGTTGGGTCTTCGTTTCTGTGCGAGGGCTTTCTCTAGTGGCAAGCGGGGGCCACTCTTCATCGCAGCGCGCGGGCCTCTCATTACCGCGGCCTCTCTTGTTGCGGAGCACAGGCTCCAGACGCGCAGGCTCAGTAGTTGTGGCTCACGGGCCCAGCTGCTCCGTGGCATGTGGGATCTTCCCAGACCAGGGCTCGAACCCATGTCCCCTGCATTGGCAGGCAGACTCTCAACCACTGTGCCACCAGGGAAGCCCCAACTTAGGTAATTTAAACCAATTTTGATTTTGGTCTTGTATGCTTTGAATCTAGTCAACACAAGAATAAAAGGGACAAGAAAATGCAGAACCAGAAGTGAAAACCAGAAGTTATAAACCCTCTAAAATAACTTCCTTGGAAGATTAAAAGGAGCCAGAGGGTATCTTTTTAGCTATGTAGTTGAAGTATGAGTACACAGGAGAGTTTCACATATGTTTACTCTTTTAACTTGTGTTTAAAATTTTTTATTTTCAAAAATAAATTATTTAAATGCACTTTTACAACTTTTTAAATACCAAAAATTGGCCTTTACAAGTTTCAGTGTTCATGTATACTTTTTTTAGTATGTTTATATTATTCAACATTAAGACTTAACGACTAACAGTGTATCAAAGTTTATTGCTCAATAATAATAAAGTACAGTATTTAGTCTGATTTGACATTATGACTATCATTATGTGTTTTACTGAAAGAATTATAACGTATCGGGAGTTAATGGTTTTTATCTTGTCATATTTTTAAACCCCTCTCAATATGCACAATTCTTCAGTCATATAATTAAAAGAAATCTGTCCCAACAGCTTTTATAGAAGGCCTTTAGGATTAGTGTCGGGTGTGTGTTTGTCTGTGTCTTTTGATAGTTTTATTCTAAAGTTAACTCTATACCTAATTCAGATTAGTTTTAAAAAAAAATGAACAAACCCGTACTCCTCATAGCTTAAGTATAAAACATAGGTTTCATTGAAAACCATAAGAAAATACGATGTTTATGACATTTTGCTTTGCCAGTTTTTCTCTGAATTTTGTAAAGATCAAGTGTGCTGAAGTGCGAAATGGTAGTATATATTTGGAAAACAAACTGAACCTCGCCTAACCTCTTACTTTGCATATGCTAAGAGTGAGAATTTCAAGTGTGATATGTCTGGTTTCATCTGCATAGATTTCTAGCTTCAAGCATGATTGGCAGTAGTTTGGAAAGAAGAGTGATGAGTAGGCCCTTCTTCCCCTTATATTGGTGTGTTAAACAGGGAAAAAACAAACCACCATTCTTGTTACTGTAGCTCAGAACACTAAAGAAGAGCCTTGTACCAGCTCCCAGGTTATTTTGGAAGCCATATGGGAAGCTTCTCTCATTTCAGTTTGTTCTTATTCTAAGGATTACCCAGTTGTCTCCAGAAATGCATACTAGATGGATTGCTGTGAAAAGCAAGGATAGAAAAGGCAGAGTAGAGAATACTGGCAAGAAATCTCTGGAAAAAATTTTTTCTTAAGGATATTTTGACCCTGATCTTTACTGGGCTGAAGTTCCAGGGAATAATGATTATTGCTGGTCAGAAAATTGTCCAACTGGATAGTGATGAAAACTGGAAGTTAGTCAAATGTAACTTTTGTGTGGTTTTGCTCTCTTTTCCTGTTGTTGGTTGTATTGGAAGGGACCTTTAGTGGATCATCTGATCATGGTAAGGTCAAGATTAGCTTTGCCTGACTTCAGTGATGTTATGTTTTCTAACCAAAGCGGCCTATGATAATGAGATTCTTCATGGAAAAAAAATGAGGAATTCTTGTTTTTTATCTATGCATCAGTTTTAAGTGGTGATGTGTTTTTTGAAGATGGAGGTTGTGACTTTAAAAGAGTGAACTGTGATATTTCAGGAAGTATGCTAATGTGAACATATGACAGTGTTTTCATGAAAGGGAGGTGATATGGGAAAACTCTAGTAATGAGGTAAAGAATAATATGGAACCTAAAAGAACAATACCTATTCTGTTTTGTTGTTGAAGGGAGAGAACTAGGGAATTTGTATATATTATCAATTATATGTAGATGTAAAGTTAACAGTAGGAGAAAAACAGCTTTGTAATGGTAACTTTGATGTCTGCCCCTTATTAAGTATATTTGCAGTACAGTTGAACACCAGAGTAAACTTCAAATAAATTCCAAAATAAGGAATTGTTGACTTTTAATTTGTAGTATGTGTCATGTGGATATGAGAGTCACAACTGGGGAATGAGTTTTGGGAAAAGGTACTGTGAAAATGAGCTGTTTGTGGTTTCACGCCCTAACCATTTACTGTTTCCCACTTACTTTCCATTGAGAATCATAGATGTGCATCTGTGTGGATGTGCATCTTCATCTGGTTCTTCTCCCCTATCTGGCCAAAAAAATACAATTAAGACATTATTTCCTAATGTCCAAGAAATAAAAGGTTATTTTTCTCTGTTATGTCCTCCACATCTTTTAGTAACTTAAACTCTGAATATTTTCCCCTTGGCAACAAAAATGAAGGTGATATACCTTCCTTTTACTTATGTCTGAATTTTAAATGTTCTTGAATTTTTTTGTATGATGATACCACAATGTACACAATTACAAAGAAAGGAACAAGCATCTATGTATGTTTTTGTTTTTGTTTTTTTTATGTATGAGTTTTTCATGCAAACCTTTTTTGAGGAAAAACTTTTCTAAAACCTTCCCTAAAAAAAACCCAAAAAAACACCTGATCTTTTGAGTCATTGCTATTTAATTTTATTTGCATTATTATCCTTTCTCCTGCTTAATTTTAATCATAATTTAAAAAACTAATTAAAAGTGTAAATGTAAAGGATTCAAAATAAAGTTTAGGATGAAAAATTTATCTAATTGCATCTGTTTTTTTCTGTGTTTTCTACTGAAATTTCTTAAACTTCCTTCCTTTTAACTGTGCTTTAAATTAAACCCAAGGAAGGTATTTCATTAACTTTTTTCCTCTGGACCCCAAACATTGACTTATTGGTGTATATATACTCATATCTGAACACACATCTTTGATACTGTGTTTGGATTCTGAAGGGCTCCTTAATGATTCCTTCTCAGTAATGATCTAAAATGGATGGGATCAATCTCATATTCTCTTAAGGTGTTCTGCATCTAACCTTTGTTTGACAGGGGTGATTATGTTGTATGTCCAGTTTGAGTTGTACCCACTTTGTCTTGGCTATGCTTCTAAGTGGGCATAGTTTTTGCTTTTCTTGTCAATGTTCACTCTACGTAATTATTGAAATGAAATGGTGATAAAGCTTGTGTGGGAAAGAAGTCCTTGTTTCCTGTCTTTGTTGGTGCTTGCGGGTTCCTAATCTCCTAAGAGCCTTGGGATGTAGATTTGTACATCACAACTAGGGGTGGGTAGTTTTTATGGTGAGGAAGAGGGAAAAAGATAGTATTGAAGCAATTCCTGTCTAGGTCTGCAAAGTGCAGATTGCATTTCTCTTTCAGTGGTGTTAGGTTTATGGCCCTTTTTTTGGAAAGTGCTATTAAGTGTTGGGAGACCTTTATCTTTCTCTGTTTTGTTGTAGCAGATGGAGTTGTCCTCTGGTGGTTTTGCTAGGTATGATAAATGTTGTACTAAAACCGCTTGGTGGAAGTTTGATCTGGAAAGATTACTATTTCTTTCAGTTTCCTGAAGAAAATGGAATCAGAGTATTCAAACTCTTGAGCAAACAAGCCCATCAGCAGATCAACAGTAATAATGTGTACTTCTCATTGATGCTTGTGACTTTTTCCCCTCCTTTAAAAAAGAAGGTTTAGGAATAAAAGCTAGACATGATGATCAGTTTTGTCTGAAGTAAAATAAGTGGTAAAAATAGTCAAACCTTTCTTCTCAGAGCCTACAGGGAGAGATGGCTGTAATGAAGGATTGTCCCTGTTTTATAAAAGAAGAATGAATGCAAAGCAGTTATGCAGTTCTCTTGTGTTCACAGAAAGTTTATTCATGGGACACAGTGTTGAAGTCTTTATAGCATAGCTATCCTTAGTTTTATGGCTAAAAAGACTTCCTGGTGCGTGTTTCTAATATTCTAAGAGGCATTTATTTCCCTCTTTGACCACAACTTTTTTAGTTTAATTCTGGTTAATTAGACTAGTAGTATTTTTAGAAATTATGTAGTTCCAGCTTTTATGCAAATCTGTGGTTTATCTACACTGGAATTGAAAGATATTGTCTACCACCTAGCTACTGTATTGAAGTAAATTTTGATTGATTGAATCCTCCTTACAAATAAACTTGTAACTAAAAACACATAGGAGATTCTAACCAAATTACCTGGCATTTGAAGACAGTTTCACTGCCAAGGGCACGAGTTAGATCCCTGGTCAGGAACTAAGATCCCTCAAGCTGTGTGGCCTGGCCAAAAAAAAAAAAAAAAAAAAAATGAAGACAGCTTATTTCTTTCTTGGGTGATTCTTACTCTAGATGGGCTGTGACACATCTGGGAGTCAAGTTGGAGCCTGAACTGAGTCTGTGGGGGCAATTTGCAAATTTTTATTATCTTCACATTTCAGTTATTTGCATTAATACTTCCTTCCTTACATTAATATAGGAAGTTAAAAATAGATTGTAGTTTTTGATCTGAAACTCCCTCTTCCAGCTCCTTTATCTTTTATGTTCTACCTCTTAACGTATTGATAGCTTCAATAGTCCGGAGCAACATATCAAAGCATAATAGTAAGGGTGTCCACAGTCTTAAGCCCCTCTTTTTGCTGGTATTGGGGGAAAGAATAAGAATACTAGGTGGTCTCAGTGGTGTCTGGAGTGCGCACAGGTCTTTGACTATGGTTACTGCATCTGAGGTATAGGATGCAAAAGAGTCTGGTTTGGGGGATCCTGGCAGTACTTCCCACCGTGATGTACCTGTTGGAAGATTATTGACTCGCAGCATCATATTTTTCCTTTTACTGAGGTTGCTAGGAGACTCAGAGCTAAGGTACTCAGTAGTAATCATTATTTTCCCCAATGTTCCCTTCTTCCATATGGTTTCCATTCTCACTTGTAGCTTTAGCTTAATGCATATTTATTTATTTAGTCCGTACTGTCTGCTGCTAGGCGCTGGGAATACAATGGTGAACATGAGAGACCTGCTTTCCATACTCTTAGTACTTATGATCTATGTGTTTGTGTCATTTTATCAACTATCTCAAAATCTTTTTTGGAAGTAAGGATATGAGTCATAAATGTGGACTCAGGGCCATAAGGCTTTCTTATCACTTCTCTCACTCCCTTTTTAAAATCTTCCTCTGTGTACTTTTATTCCTGCCCTCTTTTCTAGTTTTTGCTTATTTTGTTCTTCAGTTATTTATTTATTTATTTATTTATTTATTTAAAGGTAAAATTAAAATGTTTATTTTTCTTACTCTTTTTTTTACTGAGTTATATAGTTGATGTACAGTATTATATAGGTTATAGGTATACAATGCAGTGATCCACAATTTTTGAAAGTTATACTCCATTTACAGTTATTATGAAATATTGGCTGTATTTCCTGTGTTGTACAATTTATCCTTACAGTTTACTTTATACATAATAGTTTGTACCTCCTAATCCCCTACCCCTCAGTTTTTTAAAACAAAGTGAAGGCTCTCTCCCGTTTCTTCTTAAAGCTTCTGTATATTGTAATTGAAGACTGCATCTTAATATTTTAAAAATATTTTAGTGCATGTATATGCATATGCACACTTGTTAAAAAAACAAAAATGGGATTCTTTTTTTGCAACTTATTTTTTTAATTTAATGTAATTTAATATCTTTTAATATGTAATAGATTTATTTTACACTTTAATTACTACAAAGTATTCTATTACGTGGACAGACTTCTGCTATTACAAAAAAGCTACTCTGAATATTCTTGAACATAGGTCTTTTCCTGTATATGCAAATTTATCAGAGAAATTCTAAGAAATGGAATAGCTAGGTCAAAGAGTATGTGTCTTTTCAATTTTGCCAGACATTGCCAGTTTTTCCACCAAAGTTTGTACTTCCACCAACAATGTAGGAAAGTATTTCTTCACACTCTTGTCAACACTAGCTTTACATTTCTTTTTTAATCTGTTTAAAAATGTCATAGTGTGGCCTTGATTTTCTTTCTTCTTTTTTTTTTAATTATGAGTTCGTTTGAGCATTTTAAGAATGTTTATTGACCATTTATTTGTTTTTCTTTTTTCCAGTAATTGCTTCTTCCTGTCCTTTAGGCATGTTTTTATTGGATTCATTCCTTCAGCAGCTATTTGTTGAGTACTTAGAGGGTGTGGGGCACTGTGCTAGGCATTGATCTTTTCTAATTGATATGTATGAATGTCAGATGCTCATTCATTTATTCAGCAAATGTTTATTGACCATCTACCATATATTAAGTACTAGTCCAGGCCTGGGAATACATAAATGAGAAAACACACACATGCGTGTGCACACACACATGCTCTTAGGCTATATTTTTAATGAGTGTGAATATGTGTAGGGAGATACATATTCTGCAAATATCTTCTGCCAGTTTGTCCTTTCTTTATTCATTTTGTTTATAGTACTTTTTGAAATATGGAAGTTTTGAATTTATATGTAGTTGAATTTGTCAGTCTTACCTTTTATGGCTTCTGAGTTTTATGTCCTAGTTCTTTTTCTTTTTCTTTTTCTTTTTTCTTTTCTCTTGGCTGCACTGCGCAGCTTGTGGGATCTTAGTTCCCCGACCAGGGATTGAACCCGGGCCCTTGGCAGTGAAAGTGTGGAGTCCTAACCACTGGACCGCCAGGGAATTCCCTATGTCCTATTTAAAAAAGCCTTACCCTCTCCAAGATTATAAAATTTTAAAAAAAATTTCACATTTTTCTTTTAGTTATTTTATGATTTCATTTTAAAAAATTTAAATCTTTGATTCATTTGGAATTTATTGTGGTGGAGGGAATGAGGGTAGAGATCCAAATTACTTTTTTTTTAAAATTCACTTAATGAAAAATCCATCTTTCCCTATTAATTTCAAATACTCTTAATTTCATGCACTAAATTCCCATATGTATTTGAGTCTATTCCGAGCTCTCTGTACTCTTCTGTTGATACCTTATTGTTGATTCTTTCCTAGGTAGGACATTTTAACTTTCTGTTGCTTTATTTTCCTGTCTAGGAGGTTAGTCTTCTTTCATTAGTCTTTTTTTTCCCCTCTCAGAATTTTCCAGACTACTTTTGCCTGTTTATTGTTCCAAATAGACATGAGAGGCATTTTATCACGTTCCTCCCAAAACATTCTGTTAATATTTTGATTGGGATTGTGCTGAGTTTATGGATGAATTTATGAAAAATTGATATAGTTACAAAACTATTGAAAATAAGATTTACACATTATTGATTTCTTCTTTTATGTCTCTTACTAGGATTTTAAAGTTTTCTATTTGTGCACCAAATGCTTCTCGTGCAGTTTATTCCAAAGTCTTTTTTTATTTTTCTCACTGCGTTGGGTCTTCGTTGCTGCGAGCGGGCTTTCTCTAGTTGTGGTGAGCGGGGGCTACTCGTCATTGCGGTGCGCGGGCTTCTCATTGCGGTGGCTTCTCTTGTTGCGGAGCACGGGCTCTAGAGAGCAGGCTCAATAGTTATGGAGCACGGGCTCTAGAGAGCAGGCTCAATAGTTGCGGAGCACGGGCTCTAGGCGCGCGGGCTCTAGAGCGCAGGCTCAGTAGTTGTGGCGCACGGGCTTAGTTGCTCCACGGCATGTGGGATCTTCCCGGACCGGGGCTCAAACCCGTGTCCCCTGCACTGGCAGGCGGATTCTTAACCACTGCACCACCAGGGAAGTCCCTCCAAAGTCTTTTTATCTTTGTTATTGTTGTTGGCAAACATGGAGCCCTTTCTTTTTGTATAATTCTAACTTGTTTATAAATATGAGAAGTATTGATTTCTATATATTAATTTGAATTCCACTTCCCTTTTGAATTCTCTTACTGTTTCTAGTGGTTTTTCAGTTGGTTCTTTTGGGTTTTCCAATTCTAAAATAATAATTTTGCTTCTTTTCCAAATTTCAGATCTCTTATTTCTTTCTTGACTAATTACAGTGGTTAATACTTCCAGAACAGTTTTGAATAACAGTAGTGGTAACAGGTGCCCTTGTCATGTTTCTGACGTTAATGAGAATGCTTTTATGGATTTGATCGTAAATACAATGGTAACTTTTGGTTTGAGGGAGATTGAAAAACTTTTGTTAGGGAAGTATTCCATTATTCTTATTTTAATGTGTGCTTTTGTTATTCATTTCCTCAACAGATATTTATTATGTTTCTAGTGTGGGTCAGATAGTACGTTGGTACTGGAAAGTAAGCAGTCAGAATAGGCACAGTTCCTGCCCTCACGAAATTTATAATCTAGTTGAGGGGAGTCAGATGTTAGTCATATGATCACAAAAAGCTGTACAGTATTTTTACTCCTGTGGTGCAGTGGGGATACATTGGGCTATAGGACTATATAAATAGGGAGATTTTCTTGTTGGAGAAAGTAGCCACTGATTTGTGATCTTCGATAAGGGAATGAATTAACTAGGCACAGGGGAAGAACATTCCAAGCAGAGGGTGGCACATTTGCAGGGAAGCATGGTGTTGGACACTGCTGAAGAGAGGAGTTAGGTTGGACTATCAAGACCTTTTCAGTCATGCTACTCATTTTGTTCTCTATGCTAAGGAGAATGGGAAGCCATTGAAAGTTTTAAGCAGGGAAGCAGCACGATCGGATTTGGATTTCTAAAGGATCACAATAGCTACAGTGTGGAAAATATTTTAGAGGCAGGGTGAGGGTAAAAGCTGGGAGACTAATTGGGAGGCTATTGCAATAGGCCAGGCACAGGGGGATTGCAGTTTGAGCTAGAGTTGTGGTTGTGGAGTTAGAGAAAATGGTAACCTAATTGATTGTTTATTTGGTTGCGTTCCTAAAAGTATCTTAGATTTAGGCATTACAAGAAGTCAGTGTATAAAATTCACCAAGAATAACTCAGGATGGGGGAAGCCAGGTGGAGGTGCAGCTTTTGAATAAAAAATATCCATGTTCATCCCAGTGGTTTGTTTTGTTGCTATCCTTGTCTTCTATTGCTTCTCATCTTTACTCTTTGTTTCCTGACTTGAAAATCCAGTCTCTTTTCATCAGATTTCTCTCCTTTATTCTTCAGCATTCTTCATCCAGCAAACATTTATTGAGCACCTCATGTGCTGTGTTCTCTGCTGGGTGCTGGGAAGAGAGATGAGTGGGCCCTCAGAGTCATCATAATGTATTAGATGAGGCAGATGCATATTCATAAAACAACACATTGTACTAAATGTAACATAAAACATGCAAAATGAAGTTATTGATCCTTTTCGACGGGGAGGATCTCATGGTTGGCTTTTTGGAATAGGTGAGGTCTAAATTACATTTTAAAAGATAAATAGAAATTTGCCGGGGGAGAACAGGCAAAGGGAATATAGCATGTGCGAGGACACAGAAACTTGAAATAGCACAGTGTTTTTACTGAAATATGGCAGTTTGATATTTCTGGATTTGGGCATTTCTGGTTGTAAATGGAGGGGGAATTGGCAAGAGATGAAATGGGCTGGATTGGCAAGACATTCACTGTGAGGGTTCTTCCAGAATCACTGCATTCAGAAAAGCATTTGTGTTGACTGGGGAGTAGAAAAGGCTAGCTGAGAAATTAACATAACAATATTTTGTTTTTAGAAGCTCATGATTTCATTTTTAAAAATGTCTTTTTACCTAGTTAACAAGTAAGTTGTTAAACTGAGTTTCAAGAAGGCACATTTCGTTGTATTTTGTAGAAAATATCATCTTTGTAAATGCCTTATGCTGTGTTAACTATAAATGCTTGCAGGTAATAAAACTAAATAATGAGAGTGCCTGTGTCGTTGACTGGACGCAGTCAGAACTTGCAGTGGGCTCAGCGATATCTGAGTGAGCTGAGAGGGCTCAGGGCCTGGAGAGACTTGAGGTTTGTGGAGAGTCTTTTAAATGATAATTTTGACTCTACTCAGTTAATCGAATTGGATAATGCCTCTATTCAGAAAAGATGAAAGCTAAGCTTATAAAAAAAAAATTTAACCTTAGATGAGACCATTTGATACCAAAATATGATGGTGTTATCATGTAAGTCACTTATGGAAAGGAAAACTAAGGCAGTTCTCTTGCAGTATTAGCACTTTTCCTGAGCTATTTTCTCCTCCTGTTAACCATTTCTCTGTTCCTTGAAAGAGCTCTTCAAGCACTGATACTAGCAGAGCGCTTCACTGAAAGGCTGGAAATATAAGTTCACTTAACTGTTTCTGGTAGTATCTTCTAAACGTGATAAGAAAATACTTTTCTAATTCCAGGTGCTAGTATTATGCCCAGACTTTGAGGAAAGTGATATTGCTAGTTTACAGAATTAAGTGAGATCCTTATCTAGGACTCTGAAGGAATTAACAGATACTTTCAGAATGCTCTACAACTGAGGTATAGATAGAGGTAAAGCTCTAAAGGGATCAGATGGGTGGTAGTTAAGTAATAGCAGATGTTCCTTTTAAAATCTTCAAACCAGAGGTCTGTTAAGAATGATGTTTGTTTTTTGCTGACTTGATTCTATGGGAAACCTTTATGCTTCTGAAAGAATCAAGAAGAAACTATCCATATGATTGCAGACCAGTATTTTTGCTTTGTAAAGTAGACAGATTTGCATAGAAAGGAAATTCTGATTTACTATAGTGGGGCAGCAGAGTATTTAATTACATACGGTATGAAAGCGAGTTGGGTATAGTGAAAAGAACACATATTAGGAGGAATCTGAAGACAGGTTTAAGTTCCATTGTTTCCACCACTTGTAGTGTAGCTTTGGGAAAATAACTTGACTTCTCTGAGCCTCGGCTTTTCTGGCTATATATAAAAGTGGTGAGAGTATTAATACTGAGTCTATATATGTTATTTATTTTGAGGCTTAAGTGAAATATTGTATGAGATGAAAACTCTTATTGGTCCATAAAAATAAAACCATTGAATTTCCAGAGTGAGCATATTCCTTTCTGTAATGCCATTTTTAAGGTCTGTGGTTCTTGTGAAAATAAAATAATGAGATTTTTGTCTTTCCTTTTTTTTTCCTCACCAAAACTCCAGCTTCAGGGTCAAGTTTACCAGAATGTTCTAATGTAATCAGAGTGGAAGGAAGGATACACATTACTATTTATTTGGGTATGTTGTATCCCAAATCAGATATCTGACTCCGATTCACAAAACAGGACTTCTAGAGCTTTGAGAAGAGGGAGCATGGCGCGATGGAAATTTCATGGGATTTGGATTCAGGATTCAAGTTCAGGTTGCTTACTAGATGTCTGGACTTCAAGTTCACACATTTCCAGAAGTGAACCATAGAATCTCTGCCATAGAGAAAACTGCTCAGAGAACATAACTGTTTTCAATTTAATTTATGTGCTGAGGAGTATTTCCCCAGATCACGTTTTTAGGATTGTCTTACACCAAGTGGTTGATTTCTATTTTTCTCTTAGTTTCTACAATAAATTGGAGGTAGTGAAGTTTAGGGTCAGTTTCTCTGCTGCGTACTAGCCATATGACTTTGAGCAAGTTATTTAATATCTCTGTGCCTCGGTTTCTTCGTGTATAAAATGGATGTTATAAATAATACCTACCACATAGGGTTGCTTCTAGAGAAAGGTGCCTGGGCCATAGTTGCGCTCAATAGTGTTAGTTACTCCTATTATCATTAAAATCACATTGGAATTATAGATCTTTCACAGATCTTTCTTACATGGAGTTACATCCCGTTAAACCCATTGTAAGTTGAAAGTATAAGTTGAAATGCATTTAATACACCTAACCTACCCAACATCATGGCTTAGCCTTGCCTACCTTAAATGTCCCCAGAACACTTACATTAGCCTAGAGTTGGCAAAATCATCTATTTTATAATAAGGTGTTGGATATCTCATGTAATTTATTGAATACTATACCGAAAGTAAAAAAAACAGTTGTGGTTTGGGCACAGAAGGGTTGTTAGTGTACCTTCGTGATTGAGTAGCTCACTGGGAGCTGTGGCTTGCTGCCCTGCCCAGCACCACGAGAGTGTTATCCTGCATATCGCTAGCCAGGGAGAAGATAGAAATTCAAAATTTGAAGTACGGTTTCTACTGAATGCATATTGCTTTCACACCATCGTAAAGTTGAAGAATATTAAGTTGAACCATACTAAGCTGGGAACTTTCTGTATTAAGGAGAAAAAGGTGAAGTTCTCATTTAGTCAATAAGAATTTGAGCAGAGTAGTTTAAGGGTGAATCCAAGTTACTGATTTTCTACTTTGTATACAAAGATTTGGGGGAAATGGTTTTATAGAGGAGGGAAAAAATGTCTTTTTTTCCCCTTTTACCCTCCTAGGTTTTCTGGCTGGGGCCCTGTAAATGAGACTGAAGAAGACAGATTAACAAGAGAAAAACATAAGCATTTCTTTCTTTATTTGTTTTAAAAAATATTTATTTACTTATTTTGGCTGTGTCGGGTCTTAGTTGTGGCACGTGGGATCTTTCGATGAGGTGCGTGGGCTCTTCGTTGCAGTGCGCGGGCTTCTCTCTAGTTGTGGCACACGGGCTTAGTTGCCCCGCGGCATGTGGGATCTTGGTTCCCCAGCCAGGGATCGAACCCACGTCCCCTGCATTGGAAGGCGGATTCTTAACCACAGGGCCACCAGGGAAGTCCCAAACATTTCTTTAATATCAGTTTTGTGAAATAGAGAACCTTCATAAGGAAATGAAGACCTGAAGAAGTGTTTAAACCTGATTGTTTTTATACTAAGTTTCATGAAGAGTGGAAAATCGTAGAGAAACATGATAGGACAAAAGGGTGTGAGTTAAGGATAGTAAGCTGGGGTAAATGTAGCAAAGCCTGTTCGTTCCGTTTCCTCTGTGTCTCTTTGTCTTTGGAGATGAGGATGCTCCTTTCCTCTGGATATAGGGAGGGCACCTCTCACATGAGGGTCTTACAGTCTGTTTTAGGGAAGAGGGAAGGTCAGAGAGTCCTTCCTATACCTGCTGTTCTCATATTCCTCCAGTTTAAAATATTCAGTGTGTCAAGGTGCCATATTTTGGGATAGTGTGTTCTGAATCCCATCACCACCATAAAAATTAAAACAACTAAAATAAATCTTAGGTTTCTCCTAATCAAAGTATATACATTTTAATGATTTCTAAATGTAACAGAAATATACTTACCCTTTTTTATTAATTTGAATTTATAAGTAGAAATATAGCATGTTGTTAAAAACATTTCATAAGATAAAAATACACATTTTCAGTATTACCTTTATTTCCTAATATTGCCATTACAGTGTTTATTTTTAACGTCATGACTATGGGATAGCTATTTGTTCTTACAAATACAAATGGTTTCTAATTTGCATACATAATATATTTATACTTTTATATACTTCAGTGAAATCATTTGTTTTCAATTTTAACTTGTGTAAATTTCTTTTGAAATTTGTCTCTCAAAAGTTAAAAGATACTTGATTTTTAAAATCATGACAAATGAAGCATTTGAGAAGCGATTCTTAAGCAGTACATTTTTAGGGGTTTAAGGCCAAGCATATAGGCACTGTGCTTTCCCCATTTGATCAAGAACAGGTAAAGTGGTAAAAATAATTAGAGAATATAATATGCTTTTATTTTTTAATTTAAAATTTTTTTAAATTTTTTGACCATGCCACATGGCTTGCGGAATTAGTTTCCCGAGGCGGGATTGAACCCGGGCCCTTGGCAGTGAAAGCGAGGAGAACTAACCACTGGACCACCAGGGAATTCCCTATTATATGCTTTCAGAGTGTTTATTCTTCAGATATAATTAAGGAAATGTTAGTAATTTCTAGAAGCAAAACTAGAGAATTATGAATTAAATCATCTTATCAGATAACAAGATAGTTTTGAGATATATTTTAAAGTACTATATATTTTATTATATATATTTAAAATAGTGTATATACCGATGTAAAAATACTGTATAACTGATACTAAAAATACTATATATGTATCAATAGTTACCAAAATATTGCCTTGCATTTATCTTGGACTGTCTTTCCTTATTTCCTTACTTAGCTAGAAAATGAAGCAAAAACCCCACCCAAAATAAAAAAAAAACAAACCAGTAACCCTTCCTCTCTTGTCTTTAGGCTTTAAACCTGAATACGTTTTAAATGTGGCTTGTGCCTGGCCAGCAGTGTCTTCATTCTTTCAGTTTTGCAGTCAACAGTAAATTGTTATTTTCAGAGTAAAGACCCTAAACATTCCTGTACCAGAAACATTCCTTGGGGACTGAGGTCCAAATATCATTCTGTCACTCTGCAATATCTGTTTTAGCTAAGTTTCTGTTGGTATTTGTACCATTGAATGATTCATGAACAAACATTTACTTAGACCCTCTGCCTCCTAAACTGCTATACTCAGAGCATAGAAACCACTAGTTTGGAAGTACAACTACTTGATACACTCATCTTTTTCTCTTACCTTCTCACTTGTTTAAAATGTCTAATTTTATCATGACATTACTTGGGTGAGACTCTTTGAACTATAGCTTTAGCCTGGTGGAATACTTTCTCAGGTGCTTTTTGAAAGGGTTAGAAATAGTTAAATGCCCTTGAATACTCACATCCCAAATAATCTTCAGATTATTGGTTGGTTAAAAAGAGGTGTTAAAAGAGAAAGAAACCTAATTGAAAGGGGAGGTGAAGAGAGTGCAGGCAAAGGAGGGAGGGTGTGCATGTCTGGGGGGTGCCTGGCTGGGGAGGGAGGAATGCAGACAAGGCAGTGAGCCATCAACATGAACTATACCTGATGAAATTTCTTGTCACTTCTTTCCTTTTTATTTGAAAGTGGATATTAGTAAAAGTACTACTACAGCATTTTTCTCCTAATAATTCTTTTTTTTTTTTGGCCCAGTATAACTTGTTATACTAGATTTTCCTTTTGGTCATTAAGATTTAAATTTCACATTTCTAGTAGTAAAATCATCCTTGTCAAGCGTAGGGAGGCTATAGCTTTAACACCACTTCATGTCTGATTAGAAGGTTTCCTTTTATAATTAATTTTCCTCTGAGCTTTTTGTGGAGAACGGTAGCCCACTGCAGAGAGGTTAGAATACTGTGGACTTTGGCTGTTCAGCTTTAATGATACAAGGGAATAGCAAAGCAAGAATAAATGAGGTACTTTCTGGTGAGCAAAAAATGTGAACTGACTGTCAGTGTGAGCTTGGTTCTAGGAGCAGTTAGCCAGCAGTAATAGGGCACACTTGAGTAATTGAATTTGCATAATAAGGCTTGCGGAGGAGATCTGACAGGCATAGAGATTTGTCTAGCTAGCGAGCTCCAGATGGACGTGACCACGCGGCAGCTGGGCGGCACGCTGCTCAGCATGGACAGCACCGCCCAGACTGGCAGCTGGACCCTGGCGACTGCAGGGCTGTGGCAGGCCAGCTGGTGGCTTCTGACAGCCAGTGGCCCTGTTAGCGAGCCTTTTCATAATGGCCTGTCAGGGTACAGGACCTGCAGGGACTGGCAGGAGAATGTCACAAGTCACCAGTGAGGGTTGTTAAGCGGAAGAAATCTGTCCCAGGGAAGTAGAGGTGGTCACCATCGCAGCCACAAAGCTAACACCTCCCAGGGCGATTCCCCTCCTTTTCAAAGAGGGCAGGCTTTTTTAAAAAACATATTTGCTCTAGACTGCAGTCATTCTGGATTATGTTGTATTCTTAAAACCTTGAAACCAAGTTGGCCACCTTCCTGGGAGCACGTGTTGACTGTCAGTTGAGATGGAAGAAAATATTATTTTTTATGTTTTCCCTCTGTCTTTGCACACTTGCAACAAGAGCATATTTGTTTGGGGGGAAATTGGTGATACTTTAATGATTTATCTTGGATTTATTGCTCATAGGAAAAAACCATATGTTTCAAGAATAAGCTGCAGAAAGAGTGAGTGAACTGGTATGAAGTTAGTTTGTTCACACCACCCCCCGTCCTGTGTCCAGGTGGACTGCATTTATGTGGGAGAATTATATAACCACCCGTCTTCTGAGATTAGAACAAGCATGGAGGAAGGCCAGCTCTGTGCTTGCTGTTAATAAAGCTTACATCTGTGTTCTTAAGTTAAGAATTTTGCCGTCTTATAACACTTCTGCTCTAAAAAATCATGTAACTAGACAATACAATTTTTTTTTAAGGGCAGGAAAGCTCTACTTAGAAGCATTTTTCAGTAAAATGAGAAATTTGCTGTTACTAGCCCCAAGTTCATTTACTTTCAGTACAACCGAATTCTAGTGAAACAACACAGTTCATACTGGAGCAACTTGGACTTTATGGCAGTAAAAACAGTCCAGAAGGTTACCATTTTAACCTTCAAATTAGCAAAGATAGAAAAGTCTGTTCTTAGCTAAGACAGGGGAAATATGTAGCCTCACTGACTGCTATTGGGGATGTGAATTATTTCAACCAATTCTGAGAACAGTTTGGCTGGATGCATCAAAAGCTTAAAAAAATTATGTAAAGTAATTTATCTAGTTATTCTGCTTCTAAGAATATATCCCCCTGAATTCAGAATGTATGTAAAGATTTAGCTGTGAGAATGCACATTTAGTGTTGTTCAGAACACTGGTTCCCATTGTACCATCCGTGGACCCCAAGGGGGGCCATGAGGTCAAAATTATTTTCGTAGTAATACTAATATTACAGTGCAAAAGGAATGGTGGGTAGAAGTACTGGCCCTCAGCATGAATCGAGACACTGGCATTATGTTCTTCGCTGCCACCTGCATGCAATTTCACATAAGAATGGCCTTGATGAAGCAATACAAATTATTAATTTTGTTAAATCTTGATCTTTGAATACATGTGTTTTTTTTAATATTCCATGTGATAAAATGGAAAGCATACATAAAACACTTCTGCTATAATAGGTACTGTGATTGTCTTAAGGAAAAGTACTTTTGTGATTGAGTTGCCAGCTGAACTATCTGTTTTTCCATGGAATATCGTTTTTATTTAAAAGAATGACTGATAAGACATTTTACAGAAAAAGAACAAAGTGAGCCTGTTACTTCAAGTATTTGTTGCCAATGTTTTTCAAAGTTTTGGTTTACTATCAAAGAAAAATGTCCACAATTATCTGACAAGGTTCTTAAAATACTCCTCCCTTTTTTAACTTCATACCTATATGAAGCCCACTTTTCTTTACATTCATCAACCAAAACAACATATGTATGCTTCTGCATTCAATCTGGTATGAAAATCCAGCTGCTTTCTAATAAGGCAGATTTAAAGAAATTTGCAAAATTGTAAATTGGTGCTACTCTTCTCACTGTTTGCTTTAGAAAGTCTTGTTATTTTTCATAAAAATAGTTAACATGTAATGGGTTTATTGTTTTTAAGTGAATTAAGGAATAAATATTTTTAAATTTTCTCAATTTTAATTTCTAATGTAGTAAATACTGATAGATATAATCCACGTAAGCAAAAGCTTTGGGGTCCTCAATAATATTTAAGGCCAGAAAGTTTAAGAATCACTGGTTTAAAATAATGATTACTTGGAAATAACCCAGATGTCCAGTAGGGGAGAATTGATGAGATTACATAATATGAATCAAAATGTTAAATATTTGACATGAAAAAATGTTACAGTATTTTGTTAGGTAAGAAAAGCTGGCTATAAAACAATGTATACAATATTCCATTTAAAAATTATTATGAATATATAATATGTTTATTTCAAATGTATTCTGTAACACTAACGTATTAAGCAGTTGAAAGAAGGTAGAAAAAGTCTAAAAAAGTTGTAAGAATGTTAGGCTGCATCATGAGATACTGTTTCCTCCTGGCTTTTTTTTTTTTTTTTAACATTTATTGTTGCTATCCATTTATTTATTTATTTATTTTAAGAGATAACATACATATTTTATTTTATTTATTTATTTATGGCTGTGTTGGGTCTTCATTTCTGTGCGAGGGCTTTCTCTAGTTGCGGCAAGCGGGGGCCACTCTTCATCGCGGTGCGCAGGCCTCTCTCTATCGCGGCCTCTCTTGTCGCGGAGCACAGGCTCCAGACGCGCAGGCTCAGTAGTTGTGGCACACGGGCCTAGTTGCTCCGCGGCATGTGGGATCTTCCCAGACCAGGGCTCGAACCCGTGTCCCCTGCATTAGCAGGCAGATTCTCAACCACTGCACCACCAGGGAAGCCCTCCTCCTGGCTTTTGATGAAAACATCTTGTTCTTTACTGACCAAGTTACCTAACCTGAAATTTTTTCCCCTTTTTTTAAAAATCAGGACAATAATAGCTACCTCTCAAGTTTGTTGAAAGAATTAAGTGAGGTAATAATGCCTGGTATATGATAGTTGTCCCATGTATTTACTTCCCTCTAACATTTCTCTGAGCTCTAAAATTCTGTATGACAGCAGCGTATCTGTGACATTCAGTGGCAAGTAAATCTTCCTTTGAAGTCAAAATAAGGGTCCTTTGAAAACAAGAAGAGCATATCAGGTGACTGTCATCTTATTTTTGTGGAAAAAAAACCCTGTGGACTAATAGCTATAATAGCATCATACACATGCCTTTGGTAAAGATAGGTAAGTGAAACTAGTATTTAATGAGCTGCAGTTACGTAAGTCCTCAGCCAGGTACTTTTTTGTAAAATAGCCGGATGCTTTACAGACATTATCACATTTAATCCTCACGACAACTCTGTGAAGTAAGGACTGTTGTTACCCCCATTTTACTGATGTGGAAATGGTCGAACAAAGAAGTTACAGAACATGTCTTCAGTCGTTTGTGGAGGTGGAGTAAATTCAGACCTATAAGGTTTGTGCTTTGAACCCTATAATATGCTGCCTCTGATAAAAGAGAAATGAAAACCACCTGATGAACACAAGCAACAGCTAGCCTAGCTCCTCACTCTGGGAGATTCTGAGGTGGGGAGAACCTGGATTAAGGTTCATAAACTTCAAGATCTCTGGGTCTTAAAGACTTATTCCCCAGTGTTCAATTAAATTAAAATAACATAGATAAAACACAGTGCCTGGTACATAATAATCATTCAGTAAATGGAAGTGAATTATTATTGATATAACTCCATGGCCAAGCCAGAATTTGGGTTCCTGGTCATAAAATAGGAAAAGAAAATAATATCACTTTAAGTTCATAATCCCTTACTTGAAACTCTTGGAACCGTGAGTTTTGTTTTAAAATTTTTAGGAAGATAATACTATATACTTAACCATATATTACGTAACATCCCTAGCAGGGCAGGGCCACCCTCTGTAATCAAACACATTAATTACTTCTGCAGTGAAATATATGAATATTCACTCTAAGCATAATATGTGCCATTAATATATAGAGATATAAATAAAGACTATAAATATATAAATAACCTCACGTCAGTTCAGGTAAAGTTTTGCTGTCAAATGAGTGAAGAAAAAACCTTTTGCTTTTAGAGGTTTTGTAGAACAGAGTTGTAGGGATGGGATTGTGGACTCAAAGCATACAATATAATGTTTCAAGGAGAATAAAGAAGCATAGATTTCCTTACCAACTGAGGAACAGTCAAGTGGTTGTTCTGTTCAAAAGAGACCCTACATCTTAAGTCAAAGGCAGTAAGTCTTTTTTGCCCCTAATCTCAGATACTAGTTGTATCCAAAGAGAAGAAAACAAACACCACTTCTTTTATCTTCTCTCATATAAATATGCTTCAAGTACAGTATTTCATGTAGAGGATCTGCCTTTATCAAAAGACCACAAGAAACCAAACCCATTTGGATTGGTCTCTTCTTTCCAGATTTCTTCTTTTTTTTTTTTTTAAATATTTGGCTTTTTTTTTTTTTTTTTTTAAACTTTGGGTTTATTTATTTATTTATTTTATTTATGGCTGTGTTGGGTCTTCGTTTCTGTGCGAGGGCTTTCTCTTGTTGCGGCAAGTGGGGGCCACTCTTCATCGCGGTGCGCGGGCCTCTCATTATCGCGGCCTCTCTTGTTGCGGAGCACAGGCTCCAGACACGCAGGCTCAGTAATTGTGGCTCACGGGCCTAGTTGCTCCGCGGCATGTGGGATCCTCCCAGACCAGGGCTCGAACCCATGTCCCCTGCATTGGCAGGCAGATTCTCAACCACTGCGCCACCAGGGAAGCCCCAGATTTCTTCTTATAATAGAATCTCTCTCTCCCTCTCTCTCTCCCTCCCCCCTCTCCCTCCCCCCTCTCTCCCTCCCCCTCTCCCCCCCATGGTTCCTTGTCTGCACATTCCTTTTGACAGCTGTATAGTATTTCTCTGTGTGGATGTACTATAATGTATCTTTTTTCTTACTGATTGGCATTTGTTTCCACACTTCTGCTATTCCAAACAGTGCTACAGAGAGTCACTAAGACTTTGTAAGAACAGCATTATTCAAATATGAAAAGATACCTGCAGAGTGAATTCCTAGAAGAATTGTTCAGCCAAAGGTCAAGTCAAAATTGTCATCTTGAGGAACTTTGACAAATGTCCCTCTGTTGGGGCTATGCCTGTACTGCCCTTCCCCCCAACCTCCTGCAGGGCATGTGAAGGCTGTTCTCCAGAACACTCACCAATCAGTGAGGTACCAGATTGTTTTATGTTTGCCAAACTGCTAAGTAGAAAATGGTGTCTTGGTGAAGGCTTAATTTGTATTTCTTTTTCTTTCAAAAGAGCTCAAGCATTGTTTCATACGTTTAAGAGCGCTTTGTCTTCTTTTTTGTGAACTGTCCTTGTCTTTGCCCATTTCATTTTTTTAAAAAAATTAATTAATTATTTTTGGTTGCATTGGGTCGGTTGCTGTGCGCGGGTTTTCTCTAGTTGCGGTGAGCAGGGGCTACTCTTCCTTGTGGTGTGTGGGCTTCTCATTGTGGTGGCTTCTCTTGTTGCGGAGCACGGGCTCTAGGCACGCAGGCTTCAGTAGTTGTGGCTCGCGGGCTCTAGAGCGCAGGCTCAGCAGTTGTGGCTCATGGGCTTAGTTGCTCCATGGCATGTGGGATCTTCCCGGACCAGGGCTCGAACCCGTGTCCCCTGCATTGGCAGGCAGCTTCTTAACCACTGCGCCACCAGGGAAGCCCCCATTTCATTTTTGATACCTGACTCACATATAAGGAAAAATAGCCTTTCAAGATGTAAATTGTAAGTATTTTCTTTGGTTTATCATTTTAACTTTGCTATGCAGATTTTTTAGTGTAGTAAAATAAATTTTTGTGGCTTCTGGGTTTTGTGTCATAGTTGGAAAGACCTTTTCCACACTGGGATGATTAAAAGAATGTCTCCCTTAAAAAAATGTCTCCGTCTTTTTTTGGTGAGAATGGAAGAATGATATTCTGTGTCTTGGTCTTTAAATACTGAAAGACCTGCAAATACTAAATTCTCCTGAACTGTAAAAAAGACTAAGATTATAGGCTATGTTTGGTTATTCCTGAACAGTAGTATTCAAGAAATTTACCTTTTGTAAAAGAAAAAGAGTTGAGTAATTTTAAAAGAAGAGAGTTTCAGATGTTTAGAAGACAACAATATAGTTGCTGGCTGTGCCTGGTGGAACCAAGAACTGAAGCAGAATAGTAAAACAGCCTATTCTTTAAATTTATTTTATTTATTTATTTTTGGCTGTGTTGAGTCTTCATTGCTGTGTGTGGACTTTCTCTAGTTGCAGCGAGCGGGGACTACTCCTCGTTGCAGTGCGTGGGCTTCTCATTGCAGTGGCCTCTCTTGTTGTGGAGCACAGGCTCTAGGCATGTGGGCTTCAGTAGTTGTGGCTCGCGGGCTCCAGAGTCAGTAGTTGTGGCGCATGGGCTTAGTTGCGCCGTGGCATGTGGGATCCTCCCAGACCAGGGCTCGAACCCGTGTCCCCTGCATTGGCAGGCGGATTCTTAACCACTGCGCCACCAGGGAAGCCCAAACAGCCTATTCTTTATCCCTGTCCTCCTCAAGTCTCACTTCTTTTCCTACTCAGTTCATGTGCCATGATACATGATTTTACACAATCAGCTCCCTTGCTCCTCTTTCCCTCTGTTGAATTTATCCCATCCCTGGCCAAATCCAACTGTTCTGCCCTTCACTTGCCCTTGAGGAGCTGAACATGGTTGGAGTAAATGGATACCCATGTTGGCCTGGTTTCACTTTTAAATTATTGAGTAATTATCACTAATCTCAAGTGGGCCCTTAAGGCTGCTTGACAGTTCTTCATTTCCTTAGTTCATCCACCCTTTCCATTACCTAAACAATTCTTTCATACCTTCTCTTCTCTCTTCAGACTTCTGGGACCCTTCCCCAGTGTCAGCTCGTGAGCTTCCTTCTTAACTTTCACTGAGAAAATAGACAATCCTGAAAGAACTTCCACGTGATCCCAGCACCACGTCTACTAACCTACATACATATTATGCATATATTCTGCCTTCCCTCCTGTCGCAGTGGATGAACCTTGAGGGCTCTATCTAAAGTTTACCTCTGTACTTCTGCTCTGATTTCTCCCCCTCTTGCTTTCTCCCCAATTAAATCAGAATCTCGAGCAGTTGTTCTTTGCAGTTGCAGTTAAGACTACTCTATTAGAATATAAGCTCCATGAGAGCAGAGATTTGTTCAGTTCTGTTCAGTGCTTATAACAGTACATAACACATAATAGTTATGCACCCAGACTTGTGTTGAATGGATAAATGAGTGAATGAATGAATCTTTCTAGAAAGAAAAAAGATAAATTATAAGCTCTGAAAAGGACAAAACATACATACCTAATAAATGGTCTTTCCCTATGTTTTATAATTAGAAGTTCAGATCTGTTCACCAAAAAATAATTGTTTTAAAGAGTTTTCTACTGAGTTCCTACAAATATGCTTATCTGAAATTTTTTCCTAGAATTTGTTTGCAGATAATTCTAGTTATTTGGATATTTTTTGGTTACTGAGAGCTGAGGTTTTTCTGATAACTAAGTGCTCAAGCCTTTTCAAATGGATTTCATTGGTGGCAGTTTCACAAATGAGTGGATCTGTATAAATCTGCTGCTCAGGAGACCTGGGTTCAAATGCCTGCTCCATCCTTTTTCTCTCCTGTTAAGGAGGCAGATTCTATTGTAGCCATAATCTAATTGATTGAATTTCTTTGGTTTAAATCAGAAGAAGAGTGTTTATTTTCCTGACACCTCTGTTTCATGAAAAGTCATAGGAAAAACAGCCACACATATTTCAATTTGTTCTATATCTCTTTTCTCTAAATCCTAATTTATAGAAATGTGGCTATTCGGACTTCTGTGTATTTTGAAAATGTACATGTGCAATGTACATGTGTGTGGTTTAGTACAGAAGTAAGCATTATGGATTTTCACGGACTGTAATTCAACAGCATGGCACTATGTTACAGAAATCGTCCCTGAGCCCTGTTTACTTACTGATGTCAGTCAGATAATATTAGGATAAAGATACTGGCTTGTTTTTTGGCAGTTGAATTTTTATTTGTAAAACAAACATAAAATGGAACTCAGGTAATTTCTATATGTATGCCATGGTAGATAGCCTAGAACAAATACCATTAGTGTGGTTAGTCATTTACTTGGGAAGCTATTGCCAGGGCAGACTCAGAGCTACTAGGGACAGAAAGCACATATGTAAACCTGATTGTAAAAATGGAGATACAGAGTAACTCAGCAATATAATAATGTAAATTAATGAAGAATTACTCCATTTATAGAAATTTGACTCAGATGTTTTAAGAAGGTATCTTTTGTAAATCAAGATGCAAGTATTTACCTCCATTGGTCTTTCAGTCAGAATTTTTCCTCCTTCACCTCCTGCCTTTTTAAAAGACACAGTAAAAGTAGAATTTGTGAAACATTTCTAAATTATAGGTATACAGAGATGCCATTTATATGTGGATCCGTGCTATTTATTTGTTCAGTTTTTTTATTTTATTGGAGTATAGTTGATTTACGACGTTGTGTTTGTTGTTTTTAATTTCAATTTGTAGACTCTTCCCTCCATACTTTGTTCTTTTTGGCTGAAGCATTCACTCCCATCTAAAAACCATTAGCATAAATCTCCTGAGAATGAGGACATTCTCCTGTATAAATCCAAGACTGCTATCATATCCAAGAAATTTAACATTGATTCAGTGTCATCTAATATGTAGCCCATATTCAAATTTTCTCAATTACTCCCGCAAATAACTTGGCTTTTCCTTTTCTGTGATCCACTTTCTAATAAAGGTTCATGTATTACATTTGATTGTCATGTTTCGTCAGCCTTCTTTAATCTAGAACAGTTCCCATATTCTTCCTTTAAAAAAACGTTCATGATGACATTTTTGGAGTCCAGATAAGTCATCTTATGGAAATTTTTCTCATTCTGGATTTGTCTGATTATTTCTTTATTATTGGTTTCAGGTTAAACCTTTTTAGTTACCATACAGAGCTTGATTTGAAAAAAAAAAAAGTTGGCATTCAATTGTAGAGAATCTTGACTTGTTCTGCCTGTTCTCAGATGCTTTCCTTAGAGTCTTAATCAGGTACAAGGAAGCAGCATTTGAATTTGTTTTTTTGTAGATACTGAAAACCTGGCATACTGTAAAGAAGAAAGTTTTTTTTTTTAAGCAAAAATCAGCTGTCCAATTTGTGATCTAATGAGCCTTTCTAAACCTCATGGTAGGGTGTGTACTTTTCTGTTACCTCATAGAAATCTTAAAACAGCAGCATTAAATTCTTCTGAAATGCAAGCTTTTCAGGTTTACATCCCATCAAAAATGCCCATTGTGTAAAACAAACAGGCTGAAATGCAAGCGGATATACTACAATAATACCAAGAAAATGAGTATTTCATACCAGCACTCTTATACCTTATGCTCATGGGAGCAAATGGCATTCCAAAATCGGTGTTTTTAGATTATTCTGAGTTTATCTCTGGTTAATTTTGAAACTTGTGTATAAGAAGTAAGAGTTAAACAGTGAACTTTAAAACCAAAATGACATCTTACTCTAACCCTGGTTTATGATGTTCTCTGTTTAAGGAAAGTAAAGCAAATATTTTAAATAACATATTGAACTTATAAAAACAGGTATCTCCAAAAAAATAGTTCCCTTAGTTGTAACAAATGTTTATATTTAAGTATTGTCTTCAGCTCTACCTTTTCAGAACTCTTATTAACTTTCACTTAGCAAAACTTGCATACCACATTCTCTAAAAATACTATTTTCGTCTAAAGATTTGTTTTCTGTATTTTCATACTGAGGAACAGTAGATGTTAATAACAGTGGGGAGTAAGTTTTTTTCCTTTTTTTTTTTTTTATTGAGGTCAGCAGTGTTTAGATTAATCAGGTTGACATTTCTTGCTGGTGGGTCATGAACTGTTGATAATAGCATTAAATGGTGATTCGGTTGTTGCAGAAGGTACAACTCATTATCCAGCTACTATATTAAATCATCATGGAAAACAACTGGTATCCCACACCAGTGTGTTCTGTAGAAATAGTAGATGAGGAAGTATGTATTTCTTTTGTTTATTGATACATCTTAAATTTATTGGAGGCTTAATCATGTTCTCTAAAGAAGCTGCAGCATTGCCACTACTTTAGAGAACTGGGATCAGTACTTTGATCTGAGGGGACAAAGGGATGTAGAATTCTTTTAATAACATACCCAAAGTCTTCTCTTCATATTGTGAACCTTTCTGAAAACTTGTCTGAAGAATGAGTATACCTGGGTAGCAACTAATAAAAGCAAGTATGTTTACAGTCTTGTTAGTTGGGTTTAATTTTAAATTTTAGGCATATGGATATTTTTAAAAGATGTATTCATTTTAAGGGAGAGATGATACTTGGAAAGTTCACTTATGTACTATGGAAGTAGATTTCTTGAGAAGTGTCATTGTTAGAAAAACCTCTTTTTAAAGAAAATCTTAAGACATGGGCTAGATTTTTAAAGAACAGCTGCTAATCAACTACCTTTTAAGATAAACTTCAGTAGTTCAGTATGCAGTGAATCTGAAGTTACTAGTCTCTTTGAGTTTTAAATTAAAATGTGTTTTCAGCATGTCCCATGTGTGTATAGGCAATGAATAGTAGCATTACTGTTGTATTAATGTTGATTTAGTTTCTGATTGGACAGTGTAGAATGAATGAAGTCAGTTTCCAAGTATTAATAAAATACCCCAAACACCCAGCTCAGGGTCGTATATAGATGGATGCTCAGTAACGATTTGTTAATGAATATGTGACACTTGGGCAGAAGCAGAAAAAGTTATTTAGCACTTTGTATTTGTCACACAGAATGTATTTTAAGGAGGGACGGCAAAAGAAATATTTCCCTTTATAGGGAAAAGGAATATTAACATCTTTAAAGTAACAGCCTTATTTAGAATAAATACGTTCTTGGAAACTATGCTGACTCAAAGAGAAGCACAGCGTTAGAAAATTACAGGCCACTAGAGGTCACTGTTTAGTAATCAACGTTTAATGAACCAGAACAGTCAGGAAAGCCAATAAATTACAGTGTGGGTTTTTCTAATTATGAATTCATATTTAATCATTCAATGACAAGTTAACTGTGGCAGTGATTCTATGTATTTTGCATATGTGCTTATGCTAATATACTATTTCTGAGATGCTGGTCCTCCATCATTAGAGTAGTATTGCCAAAGGCTTTGTTATCTAGTCTTAATTACTAATTATGAGATGTAATTAACTTTGTTATCACCTTCACCCCTTTCATGGACCAGAAGTTCTTTTGAACTTAAAGTTTCTCTGTAAATGAAAGATCCATTTATGTGATCATAGATGTAATGGTTCTGATCCATTCCACCCTCTTTCCCCTGTCTCAAATCTTCATGCTTCATTCTTGGTTTCTCTTGATCCCATCTCTGCTCTCTGTTTTGTCTCACCTGGTTTCTTTCTTCCCTCCTTTGGGCTCCTTTTCTACTTTAATATGAATCAGCTGGTTTATTTACTCAGTGACTGTTTCTCCTCAAGCTTTCCAGCCTTGATTCAGTGAGTAGTAGAATGCGACTCTTAACTGCATATGTTAAAGGCATCCCAGGGTGGGCGACTTGGACTGAGCCAACCAGCAAACGGAAGACTGTATGCGTGTGAGCAAGTGTGCTGTGTTGCTGCTGCCGCCGCCACCGCCGCCGCTGCTCCAAGCAGATGTCTCTCCTCAGCCTGTCCAGCTTGGAATCCATTAAGGAAAAGGCAGATTTCCCTGCTCATGTGATAAAAATTTGTTTTCTTCCTTAAAGACTAGGCTGGTTGCCCAAGAGGAGGCCTCCTAATCACAGGGAAGAAAACGGAACACGTGCACACGTGTTTCCTTTTCTTGAAAACAATTCTGTGCATTCTGCTCAGAAAGCAGGTACCTCAGCGCTTTGCTGCTCAGACTTCCTCTGCTTCTTGTTGCCTTTACTATCCCTGCTCCTAGGCAACTGCTGGGTGCTTATACAGTCAGCCCTCAGTATCCACAGGGGATTTGTCCCAGGACCCCCCTGAGGTTACCATAATCCACCTGTGCCCAAGTCTCTTATATAAAAGGCATGGAACAGTCAGTCCTCGGTACCCGAGTTTCCGCATTCACAGGTAGGAGGTGCCACCTGTATCCACTCACTGTTGTCGGGGTTGCTTCTATCTGCACCTGATACATTGTTCACCCAGGCCAGCCCAGTCTTCTCAGCCTGCCATTCAAGGTCCTCCACAGTCTGGAGCCAACTAACTCTTCTACGCTTGTTTCTTACTACTTCTCTTCACATGCCTTAACTTCTAGCCGAACTGGATCCTTCACTATTTCTTAAATGTATACTTCATTTACTCAAGTCTCCGGTTCTTGTTTATACTTTTCTTTTACTGGGATTTTAATCTCTTCCTCATTTCCTATCTGTCAAATTCTAAGCCCAACATAGATGCCACCTCCTGTGATACTCTCCTTAGGTAGAGGTCACCCTTCCTGTGAACATATAGGGCACTTACTATCCCATCTTGCATTGTAATGGCTTGTGTACCTGTGTTCTCTCCTCAGCTACATTGCAGATCCATTGAGTCCAAGGATTCTTGGCAAATAAATTAAAAGTACTAAAATACAAACGGTTCTTATTAAGTACAAATAGTTATTTATTAAATCACCTAGGGGAGAGGAAAATGTATTTTATTCTTTGAAATGATGTTTCTCATATTTGCATAGCTCTATTTATAAAGAGATTGAGAGTTTAGTTAAACATAACCTCTTGCTTATAACAGCTACAAATTTCTTGTGTTTTTATCAAAATTTTAAAAAGTTGGAGGATATGTGCATTTTGAACTTGAACTGTATTCTCCAGCTCTTTTCAATTATTATTTCCAGTGACTGAATACATACGTAAATTCCATATTATTAGAGGAATAAAGTATGTACTTTATTATGATAGACACTAACTTGCAGAGTGTTTATAAAAAGGTAAAGTGTTACCTGTTTGAATTTGGAATATACTTTTCCTTGGAAACATTTTCTAATATATTTAGGTCCCTATTTTCTACCTCAAATGTAGTCAACACAGAATATTCCTAAGTTACGATTAGTATCATGTTTCTGTGGGAAGTGATTTCAGAGATCCAGCTTGGAATGCCAGCCAGGATGCCAGCCCTTCCTGTTCTTTGAGAAAATCTACCTACTGCTTCTTCCTCTTCTTTCTAAGCTGTGGGCTCTAAATTTTCCTATGAGCATTTATTTACTCTTCCAAAGTTTAAGTAGCTCATCTCTGAAGTGTTTCCTAATTCTATATTACCATCACAGATTTTTTACTTTCTAGACCTGCATTTTAATCTATTGGACTCCTTAAATTAAACTCATTTTCTCAGTCAAGCTCATCTTTTCTATAAAACAAGTTCTTCCTCTTGATTCTCTTATCTATAGTGTGCTACAGTTTCAAATTTTTTAACTTTTAGGTTTAAACTCTGAGAACAGCACTGTCCAATAGAAATATAATGCAAGCCATATAGGTAATTAAAATTTTTCTAGTAGTCACATTAAAAACATGGGAACATAATTTAATATTTAACCCAGTGTACCTAAAATATTATCATTTTAACATGTAATCAATATAAAAATTATGGAAGTATTTTATATCCTTTTTTTCCACACTAAGTCTTTAAAATCTGGTGTTCATTTTACACCTAAAGCACATTAAGAAAACAATCCCATTTAAAATTGTTTTGAAAAGAATAAAATACCTATGAATAAATTTAATCAAGGAGGTGAAAGACCTGTACACTGAAAACTATTAACACATTAATGAAAGAAATTGAAGAAGATACAAATAAATGGAACAATATTTCATGTTCATGGATTGCAAGAATTCATATTGTTAAAATATCCATATTACCCAAAGCAATCTATAGATTAAGTTCAATTCCAGTCAAAATTCCAACGGCATTTTCCACAGAAATAGAACAAATAATCTTAAAACTTGTATGGAACCACAGAAGACCCCAAATAGCGACAGCAATCTTGTGAAGAACAAAGCTGGAGACATCACACTCCCTGATTTCAAACTATTACAAAGCCATAGTAATTGAAACAGTATGGTATTGGCATAAAAACAGACACTTAGATCCATGGAACAGAATAGAGAGCCCAGAAATAAACCCATGGTCAATTAATATATGGCAAAGGAGGCAAGAATATACAATGGGGAAAGGACAGTCTCTTCAATAAATGGTGTTGAGAAAACTGTACAGCCACATGCGTAAGAATGAAACTAGACTACTGTCTTACGCCATACACAAAAATCAACTCAAAATGGATCAAAGGCTTGAATATAAGATCTGAAACCATAAAATTCCTAGAAGAAAACACAGGCAGTAAGCTCCTTGACATTGGTCTTGGTGATTTTTTGGATCTGACTCCAAAAGCAAAGGCAATAAAAGTAAAAATAAATAAGTGGGACTACATCAAACTTAAAAAGTTTCTGCACAGCAAAGGAAATCATCAACAAAATGAAAAGGCAACCTACTGAATGGGAGAAAATATTTATAAATCATATATCTAATAAGGGGCTAATATGCAATATATATAAAGAACTCACATACCTCAGTAGCAAAAAAACCAAACAGTCCTATTAAAAAGTAGGCAGAGGATCTGAATAGACATTTTCCCAAAGAAGACATACAGATGGCCAACAGGCAAATAAAAAGATGCTGAACATCACTAATCATTAGGGAAATGGAAATCAAAACCACAAGAACATCACTTCATGCCTGTTAGTATGGCTAATGTAAAAAAGACAAGAAATAACAAGTGTTGGGGAGGGTGTGGAGAAAGGGAACCCTCGTGCACTGCTGGTGGGAATGTAAGTTGGTTCAGCCACTATGGAGAGCAGTACGGAGGTTCTTCAGAAAGTTAAAAATAGAACTCCTGTATGACTTAGCAATTCCACTCCTGGGTATTTATCCAGAGAAAATGAAAACACTAATTCAAAAAGATACATGTACCCCTGTGTTCATTTCAACAGTATTTTCAATAACCAAGATATGGAAGTAACCTAAGTGTCCATGGATGGATGAATGGATTAAGTAGATGTGGAGATCGATCTATCTCTCTCTCTCTCTATCTGTCATCTATCTATCTAATCATATGTACATACACACATACATACATACAGTGGAATACTATTCAGCTGAAGAAAAGAAGGAAATCTTGCCATTGTGACAACATGGATGGACCTTGAGGGCAGTATGATAAGTGAAATAAGTCAGACAGAAAGACAAATACCATATGATCTCACTTATATGTGGAATTTTTTTTTTTTTCCCGCTGCGTTGGGTCTTTGTTGCTGTGCACGGGCTTTCTCTAGTTGCGGTGAGCAGGGGCTACTCTTCGTTGTGGTGCGTGGGCTTCTCATTGCAGTGGCTTCTCTTGTTGCAGAGCACGGGCTCTAGGCGCATGAGGTTCAGTAGTTGTGGCTCACAGGCTCTAGAGCACAGGCTCAGTAGATGTGGTGCATGGGCTTAGTTGCTCCACAGCATGTGGGATCTTCCCGGACCAGGGCTCGAACCCGTGTCCCCCGCATTGGCAGGCGGATTCTCAACCACTGTGCCACCAGGGAAGCCCCCCTTTTAGTCCTTTTTAATAGTCTATATTTCTCTGCCAAGAATCTCTACCTTTCTGTTCTGTTGGGTCCATCCCAGAGCCATACAGCATGGATCTCACCCTAAACAACATACCAAAAGCTTTAAGAACTTAACTATGGAGTAGACAGTCTCCTAAGTATCAGACTGGCCCCTGCTAATGCATATGTAGTACAATTCAGATAGCACCACTGAGACTTTGAAAGCTGAACTGACATTGAAACTACAACCCACAAAAGGTTTGCAGTTTGCATCTTGACCCTAACCTGGCCAATAATCTGGTAAAGCAAACAGACAGACAAAAACCAAAACACAGTATTCTTCATAGAATTTGAGCAAGACCCAAAGTCCCATAGCATATAATATTCCAAATGTCTGTAATATGATGAAAAATTACTTGACATGGAAAGAACCAGGGAAGTCTGATAAATTCTCAAGTGAAAAGACAATCAAGATGCCAACTCTGAGATTACCCAGATGTTTCATATCAAGCAGTGACTTAAAAATAGCTATCATAACCATGTTCCAAGAAGTAAAGAAATAGAAGGTATAAAAAAGAACCAAATTGAAATTTTATAACTGAAAAAACCAGTAACTAGAAATTTGAAAAAAATCACTAAGTGTTCAAAAGCAGAGTGGATATGACAAAGGTAAGAGTCAGTGAATTCAAAGATAGAAATGACACGAATACAAATTATTTGTTCTGAACAATAGAGAGAAAAAAGACTTTAAAACAATGAACAGAGCCTCAGGATCCTGTGAAATAACATCAAAAGGTCTAATGTTTTTGCCATTGGTGTTCCAGAAGGAGATGAGAGAGTGTGGTGCAGAAAAAAATATTTGAAGAAAAAAATGACTGAAAAAATGACTGAAAGTGCCCCCAATTTGACAAAAGACAAACTTACAAATCCAGTAAGCTCAGTGAGCCTGAAACAGAAGAAACTCAAAGAGATTCATGCCCAGATATATCATAAACAAACTGCCGAAAATCAGAGAAAAAGAAAATTATCTTGAAAGCAGCCAGAGAAAAATGATGCATTACAGAGGAACAATGATTTGAATGACTTCAGAGAAACCATGAAGCCCAGAAGGCAGTAGAACAACATTTTTAGAGTGCTGAAACCAGAATTCTATATATGGCAAAATATCCTTCATGAATGAAGATGAAATAGAGACATTCTCAGCTAAAGGAAATCTAAGAGAATTTATCTCCAGCAGACCTACTTTAAAAACATTATGTACTGCACGTAATAAAACAACGTCCAAAATTTATGAAGCAAAAAAGAATAGAACCACAGGGAGAAATTGGTAAAAGTCCACCATAAGAGTGGATTTCAGTATACCTCTCTTAAGCAATTGATGATCAATTAAAAAAAAAGATGCAATAGACTTGAGTAACACAATTAACAAGCTTGATCTGGAGGACGTGTATAGAACCTTATACCCAGAAATTGAAGAAGAAATGTATTCCTCAAGACATATGGAAAAAGTACTAAAAAGTGACCACGTAGTGGGCTATAAAGCAAGTCTCTAACTCCAAAGAATCTATATCTTATAGACTGCATTGTCTAACAACAATGCAATTTAATTACAATTACAATCTTCTATACATTTGAAATTTAAAATCACATTTCTAAAGAGTTCATATTCTTTACTCAAAGAAGTCATATGAGAGAAAAAGAATAGTACTCAACAGTAATGGAAAAAATACATATTCAACTGGGATGCAGCTAAAGTAAGACTTCTGGGAGAATGCAAATGCAAATTTTGAATAGATTTTGAAAGTATATTATAAGGAAGCAAGCTGAGTATAGGAAAGAGCTCCTAAATTCTTTTTTAATTTTCAAAACAAAAATAAAACACATTTTGAAAAATAAAGTCAACAACAATAATAGAAAACAACCCAATTTAAAATTGGGCAAAGGACTTGAGTGGACATTTCTCCAAAGAAGGTATACAAATTGCCAATAAGCACATGAAAAGATGCTCAACATCACTAATCATTAGGGAAATGCAAATTAAAATCACAATGAGATACCACTTCACACTCATTATAATGGCTACTATGGAAAAAACAAAACAAAATGACAAGTGTTAGTGGGAGATTGGGATTGACATATACACACTACTATATATAAAATAGATAACTAATAAGAACCTATGTATAGCACAGGGAACCCTACTTAATACTCTGTAATAACCTATATGCGAAAAGAATGTAAAAAAGAGTGGATATATGTGTGTGTGTGTATATATATATATATATATATATATATATATATATATATGTAACTGATTCACTTTGCTGTATAGCAGAAAGTAAAAACATTGTAAATCAACTATACTTCAGTTAAAAAAAAAAGAAACAAAAGAGAAAACTGAGTCTTAGGATTAGTGAACTAACTTACTGATGGACATTTCTTCCAATACTGCAGCTTATAGAAGGAGAGTGGACTGTTTTCCCCATTGAATTGAAACTATATATTCTCTAATTTATGATTATCTTTAATATAAGTTTTATTTTCAGAATACATTTTTGGTGTTAATTTAGTATAGTCCCTGAAGAGGGCAAGGAAAGAAATGCAGTTTACACCTTTGATCATGTGACTCTTGGTATCACCCTCTAGTCAAGCTTTCAAGACATACAAACACATACACACATGTATTTGACTTGAGAAGATAAACATGAGTTTTGCAAGGATGTATTTATATTTTATTTTGGTGAATACTGCTTAAATCTAGTCTCTAGATTTGGGCATAGTGGATACTTCCTGGTATATAATATTTATTGAATTGCCTTTCAGTTGATGATCCAGTGTTTTGTTTGTTTGTTTGTTTTTGTTTTTGGAAGCTTGATGGGGAGTCATGCAGTTGATTATTTTATGACATATGGCTTCTTTATCATTTTTCTTTGGTAAAAAATATTTTCCTGAACAGTGTACTTAATTCTTGTTGTATATATTTATATATGTGTGTTTGTGTGTGTGTGTATGTATTTTTAAATTTAGTCAGTAAAAATTTTTTTCTTTATTTTTTTTTTAATCCTTCGATTAACAATTGTTAAAAACAAGACAACAGGCCCAAAAATGGAGTCACTTATGCGAAGCCCCACATCTCCAAACTGAGGCTTACCTTAATTACAGTTTCAGCTCTCCCAGAAATGTAATCTTAAACCAGTCCATCAGGAATTGCCTAATCAGCACTAGTTAGGTAATCTGTCCAGTACACCCCTGATATCACCTAAAGGAAAATGACCTTCCAAAAACCAATGTGCTGTTTTGTCTAGTATAAGTTCCTTGTTCCCACTCCCTTCCTTCTGTAAAAGTCTTTCATTTTGTATAGCTCCTTAGAACTCCTTTCTGTCTTTTAGATTGGTTGCTGTCTGATTGATGAAGCATTGGATAAATCCAATAAGTTCTTTAAAATTTATTCAGTTAAATTCTGTTTGTTGGTTTTTGAACACCAAACCTCTTTTTTTTTTTTTAAACATCTTTATTGGAGTATAATTGCTTTACAATGGTGTGTTAGTTTCTGCTTTATAACAAAGTGAATCAGCTATACATATACATATATCCCCATATCTCCTCCCTCTGTGTCTCCCTCCCACCCTCCCTATCCCACCCCTCTAGGTGGTCACAAAGCACTGAGCTGATCTCCCTGTGCTATGCGACTGCTTCCCACTAGCTATCTATTTTACATTTGGTAGTATATTTAAGTCCATGCCACTTTCTCACTTTATCCCAGTTTACCCTTCCCCCTCCCTATGTCCTCAAGTCCATTCTCTACGTCTTCGTCTTTATTCCTGTCCTGCCCCTAGGTTCTTCATAACCATTTTTTTTTTTTTTTAGATTCCATATATATGTGTTAGCATACGGTATTTGTTTTTCTCTTTCTGACTTACTTCACTCCGTATGACAGACTCTAGGTCCATCCACCTCACTACGAATAACTCAATTTCGTTTCTTTTTATGGCTGAGTAATATTCCATTGTATATATGTGCCACATCTTCTTTATCCATTCATCTGTCAATGGACACTTAGGTTGCTTCCATGTTCTGGCTATTGTAAATAGAGCTGCAATGAACATTGTGGCACATGATTTTTTTGAATTATGGTTTTCTTAGGGTATTTGCCCAGTAGTGGGATTGCTGGGTCATATGGTAGTTCTATTTTTAGTTTTTTAAGGAATCTCCATACTGTTCTCCATAGTGGCTGTATCAATTTACATTCCCACCAACAGTGCTAGAGCAAACCCTCTTTTTTTATTCTTTTTAAGTAATGTAATGACTTTCTTTCTGATATTACAGTGACCAGAACTCAATAGTATTTTATACATTGTATCATACAGATTTCCATGGCTTTCCTCACCTTCTGTTTTCATTGACAAATCAAGAAAAAAAATTTTTAATAAAATGCTCTTCATTATTTCTCTTAGTCATTATTTTCTACATTATAAGACCTCCTCTACGTCTCTTTGCTGAAAATTTCTGTCAGTTTGTTAAGCGGCCATTATGTAAAGAGCTCATGGTCTAGGGCAAGCAAACAGGTAAACAAGTATAACAGAGTGATGTGATTGAGAACAGAGGGATGAATAAAGCGCTTGAGGAGGATGCATAGACAGACTTACTGAGTACTTTAGGGGATGGTGGTTGGATATGGCCCTTGAGCTGAACTTGAGGAGTAAGTAGAGTTTTGCTGGCTAAGCAGAACCTGAGATGGGTGCTGGAGTAGGGAGTGCATGTGGATACAACATACCAGGAAGAGGAGACAGCATGAGTGTGGGAGGCAAGAAAGATGTTCATCTTTTCTAGTGGGGAAAAGAAAGAGTCACCTGGTTTGGCTAGAGTGTCAGGCGTTGGGTGTCAGAGGCTGAGAAATTAATCTAGAAAGGTGAGCGAGACCAGACCTTGAAGGACCTAGCATGCCATGCTAAGAAAACTCCAATTTTGAGGTAAGTTAGAGAGATTGAAAGATTTCAAGGAGACAAATAAGATGAATGGTTCTCATGGAATTGGTGAGAATTGGGTTCAAGGGAGTGTTTGCAGACCGAGGAAGACCAGCTAAGTTTTGCAGTATTCTAGGTGAGAGATGAACAGAGTCATAGCCAGCGTAGTAGATGATAATGGAAAGAAAAGAGCAATTAGAGAAAAATAAAATGTATTTTGTTAAGATGGTAGAATAACTTCATGTTTTGATGTACCAGTTCTAAGTGCATGAAAATAATAGAATATTGTAATCAAATATATGAGAAAGTCAGTAAGACATAGTTGTGCTTTAAGATAAGATACATGTCTCCATGGACCAAAAATAGAGTGGATATTGTGCATTGAGGGGGCACTAAAGCCATCAGCCAGCTAAGCTCTGAGTCCAGAAGCAAGTTCTGAACCTAGGACATGGGAAGACACAATTACAATGGTAAGACCAGGCACTGAACCAAGCTACCTGCTGACTCCATGCCTGGTTCTGGAATGTCCCTAATATCCCACAGAGCAGGAGCTCCAACCCCCACCTGTGTAAGAACTGGTCTTAAACTGGGGGCCTGGGAGGCCAAAAGAGTCAACTATAAAATATACAGGGAGAAGTGAGCACAGATGGCCAGAGGGAGAGGTGGGAGGGTGGGGAGTAGGGATTAAACAAAAAGCTCTCATTCTTGTGAGCCTGCAAACTGGAATTCTACACATGTAAAGAAAGAAAAAAATAATAATAATAACCTTACCTAAGAAATTATTTTTAAATATTCTTCAGTAAGAATTAAAAATGAATCTAAGGAGAAAGGCACAAAATATAAGAAACAACCCTCAGCCATAAAAAGGAACGAAACTGCAATTTTCAGAGACGTGGATTGGACCTAGAGACTGTCATACAGAATGAAGTACGTCAGAAAGAGAAAAACAAATATCGTATAATATCGCTTATATGTGGAATCTAGAAAAATGATACAGATGAACTTATTTACAGAGCAGGAATAGAGACACAGACGTAGAGAATGGACGTATGGATACCAGAGATGGAAGGGTTGGGGGTGGGATGAATTGGGAGATTGGGATTGACATGTATACACCACTATCTATAAAATAGGTAACTAACAAGAACCTACTGTATAGTACAGGGAACCCTACTCAGTGCTCTGTGGTGACCTAAATGGGAAGGAAATCCAAAAAAGAGGGGATATAAGGATGTATGTATACGTATAGCTGATTCACTTTGCTGTGCAGCAGAAACTAACACAACATTGTAAAGCAACTATACTCCAATAAAAATTAATTTTAAAAAAAGAAACAACCATGAACACGAAATGATTTTATAAATCGAATCACAAACTTTAAGTACTGACTTTAAAAAACCTGTTTTGGTGTGTTAAAAAAAGATAAAACTAAAACTGGACAACACTAAGATTTGAGGCGTGAGTGTGGTGGGGGAGTACAGTGGTGTCCTCTGGCTTAAAGCATGCTAAGGTTCCCAATTGAGAAGAGAATAGAAACACTGAAAACCTTCAGATATTATTAGAAAATTTTGTAGTTACTTTTGTATCTGTAAAATTTTTGAGGACTATCATCAGAAGAATAGAAAAGTGATTCATAGCTTCCAAACCCCACAGGGGGGAAGAAAAGGATCTTAGAAAACATTTTTCAATCCAACAGAAGGGAAGAGAAGAGGAAAAAAAAACTTAAGGAAAAATGAAAGTGAATACAAAAAATGTGTTAGGAATAAATCTAATTACAATAAATATAAGCAAATTCATTTCTCATGAGATTGTAATTTAAAAATTCAGCTATCTACCCCCTATAAGAGACATAACAAAACATCTTTTTTTTTTTTTAACATCTTTATTGGAGTATAATTGTTTTACAATGGTGTGTTAGTTTCTGCTTTATAACAAAGTGAATCAGTTATACATATGTCCCCATATCTCTTCCCTCTTGCATCTCCCTCCCTCCCACCCTCCCTATCCCACCCCTCTAGGTGGTCACAAAGCACAGAGCTGATCTCCCATGCTATGCGGCTGCTTCCCACTAGCTATCTATTTTATGTTTGGTAGTGTAAGCAAACAGTCCCAGCTTACCCTTTGTCCCAGCTTACCCTTCCCCCCTCCCCGTATCCTCAAGTCCACTCTCTAGTAGGTCTGTGTCTTTATTCCTGTCTTGCCCCTAGGTTCTTCATGACTTTTTTTTTTTTAGATTCCATATATATGTGTTAGCATACGGTATTTATTTTTCTCTTTCTGACTTACTTCACTCTGTATGACAGACTCTAGGTCCATCTACCTCACTACAAATAACTCAGTTTCATTTCTTTTTATGGCTGAGTAATATTCCATTGTATATACGTGCCACATCTTCTTTATCCATTCATCTGTTGATGGACACTTAGGTTGCTTTCATGTCCTGGCTATTGTAAATAGAGCTGCAATGAACATTTTGCAAATGAAGCAACTGACAAAGGATTAATCTCCAAAATTTACAAGCAGCTCATGCAGCTCAACATCAAAAAAAAACAAACAACCCAATCCAAAAATGGGCAGAAGACCTAAATAGACATTTCTCCAAAGAAGATATACAGATTGGCAGCAAACACATGAAAGAATGCTCAACATCATTAATCATTAGAGAAATGCAAATCAAAACTACAATGAGATATCATCTCATACCAGTCAGAATGGCCATCATCAAAAAATCTAAAAACAATAAATGCTGGAGAGGGTGTGGAGAAAAGGAAACCCTCTTGCACTGTTGGTGGGAATGTAAATTGATACAGCCACTATGGAGAACAGTATGGAGGTTCCTTACATAACTAAAAATAGAACTACCATACGACCCAGCAATCCCATTACTGGGCATATACCCTGAGAAAACCATAATTCAAAAAGAGTCATGTACCAACCATCTTTTAAGAAAAGAAAAGAGGTAATTCCCTGGCGTCCAGTGGTCAGGAATCCGTGCTCTCACTGCCAAGGGCCCAGGTTCAGTCCCTGGTCGGAGAACTAAGATCCCGTAAGCTGTGCTGCATAGCCAAAAAAAAAAAAAAAAAAAGGAAAGAAAGTAAGAAGAAAAAGCTACACAAAAAGATTAAACATAAGGGGAGAGAAAGCACACTGAGAAAATATTAACCAAAATAGAAATTTCAGATCAGAATCTACAGATATTAGTAGCTGGAATAGACAGTTAAAAAGAAGTCAGATGACTGAAGTAACATTTCCTGAGACATAGCTCCTGAGAAAACTAATTCTGAGGAGGTTTCTTTTTTTGTATCCAAATAAATTTGAGAAATGATGCATTCTTTGTCCCCCTTTTGGAACTATTCAAAGTGCATATTTGCATATTAAAGTAAGCCCTTAAATTCTTAGATATCTGTTTAACTTTGTTTAACCCAGTATGTATTTGACCACAGAACCTTTAATCAGTTTGACAGACTGGGGGCAGGAGGGTAGGAAATTACTGGGGTAGCTCTCAAATTGAAAGAAGAGATTCAAGAACCAGGGTTTTAGTGACTAGAATTGAGCACCTGATGCTGCTAAAACACTCTTTTTTTGTCTTTATTATCTGCTAGTTTCTGCTGTGCTTTTGCTTGTCAACCTCATTATCTTTTACTGCAGACACTGTTCACATGGGCCTTCAGTAACCTTAGCTTAGCAACCCAGGACAGAACTCTTGGTTTTGTTGGATTTCCTTGGCCCCATGGACTAGGTGCTGTTTTCCTGTGGATGGGGTACCCTTATTGTCTGTGAGCGCAACCCTTTGGCCAGAGAGGCAGGATTCGTTAGCAGAAGGAGAATGGGAAACCTTACTGGCCAGAAACAAACAAAACATAGCTACCACATCACTGTAAACATCCAAAAACATCCTGTAGAAGTAGTGTTCTGAGGAACTGGCCTTGAGAAATGTTGCCGTGGGGTTTCTAGTGTATGCGGGTAGTAGTAATGTCTTAACTGAGAAAAGATGTGCAGAAGGAAGAACCAGTTGGGGGTCTGGGTGAGAGGAGGGTTGGGAGGACAAAACGTGCTGAGCTCGTTAGATTGGACATTTTTGGATTGGAAGATTTTGGGGCCAAGGGACCCTAACCCTGTCTTGAAGTTGCCTAGCCTAGTGCTGCGGATCGTAGTAGGAGTTCAGTAATGCTGAATGGATGTGTGGATCACCTGTGATTAACTTGTCATTTCCACAGATTAGTACAGTTGGTGATGAGATTCATTTTATAGGAGAGGGCTCTAAGGCTCAAAGCAGTTGATTTGCCCAAAATAACACTGTCCTGTCAGGACTGGAGCCAGAACATAGGTCTGGTGTGCCTTCTCAAGGTGTTGCTCTCTGCAGGTTGTGCCCCGCTGAGGAGACCTGAATTGGGGGTGAAATTCAGTTTACTCTCCACATGCCAGACTTGGTGTTCTCACCTTCTTCTGTCTGTTTAAGGTAAAGCCTTTTTTCTGATTTGGTCACCCAAAGGGGCTGCCTTTTTCTGGGTCATCTGCCCTGAAGGGTACCTTTTTACAGTTCACACAAAGGCACCGTCATGTCTCATGCCTTTGGGTTAGAAGAAGATTAAATAACCCTAACCCATTGGCCTAAATCTGGCTTCATAATTAGGCAAATCAGACAACTGTCACTCTGTTTCCAAGTAGTATTATCTTGGGATTATTGCCTTCTCTTGAATCTTGAAGCCATTTCACTTTGTTTTATATTTTCTCGTGTTCCACATGCCTGCCCTTCACCCCAACTATGTCAAGCCACTAGGTGTTATTTTTATGTATGATGGCATGTGGAACATACTGGGATTTTTTCCCCTGCTCCCATGTTTGTGGTTTAAATTTAAGTACCAATCTGCATGGACTTAAAATCGTTTGCTTCTCTCTTTAGCCTATGCTTTTAGTTGAACTAGTTCTTGATCCTAGACCTTGTGCTTTGATCAGTCTCCTTTTTCACCTTAACCCCTAGCTGACCTCTCATCAGAATTTGTGCATTTTCCTTTGGGGAGGCAACTTGGCCTAGTGCAATGAGCGTAATATTGAAAATCAGAGGATCCTAGTTCTGAGCCATTTGGCTCTACTGTGCACACTTACTTATTTCCCGTTAACTGTGGTGTGCTTTTTAAATGGAGGTTGTAAGACTCTAGTCTTCAATTTTCTCTACCTAACTGCATTAATGATTTGTAAAATTCACTATATTGAAGTTAATAGCATCTCGTTGAAATACTCTGATCTTTTGGAGTATGTGAGAATCAGAATGCCACCAATTAAAAAATTAATTTTCTTTGGTATTCTAACTAATTTACTTATTTAATTTAAACGTACAGTGGTTGCAAACACTAAACCATCATCGATCTCCGGAACTCTTTTCATCTTGCAAAACTGGAACTCTGTACCCATTAAACAGTAGCTCCCTATTTCCCTCTTCCCCTCTCCCCTGGAAAGCCCATCTACTTTCTGTCTGTATGAATTTGACTACTCTCGGTACCTCATACAGCATTTGTCTTTTGGGGACTGGCCTGTTTCACTTAGCACAGTGTCCTCAAGTTTCATCCATGTTGTAGCATGTGTTAGAATTTCTTTCCTTTTTAAGGCTGAATAATACTCCATTGTACTTCTGCACCATTTTACATACCCACCAACAATGCATAGGGGTTCTAATTTCTCACATTCTTGCCATTGCTTGTTATATTTCTGTTTTGTTTTAGAGTTGGCCATCCTAACGGATGTGAGGTTTTCTTTGGTATTATTACAGAATAGATAGATCCTGGTGCAAGTACACTGAGCCAGACTTGGAACTGACAAGTTGACTTTGTACTCAGCATCCTGAACAAAATGAAGCTGCTGGCTGTGAGGGTAGTCAGGAGGTAGTTTGTATTAAGAGGTGAGGAGGGAGAAGGCTGTCATCTGTGATAGGATGATGTATATGGCTTATTCTTTACTTTCAGGGGAAAAAAAGGTAGGGCAAGAAACATTCCTTTCTGCCATGATTCATTCTCATGAAACCAGGTGAAGAGTTCTCATACCACTTACATCGTCAACATTCAGTAGTTGCCTTTACCACATATTTGGTCTCACAGCATTCAGTAAAAGTTTTGTTCTGTAGGTTTTAGTACTTGAAGTTGACCACAAATATAATAATTTTTTATTACTTCCTATGGGATTGTTTCTCTACTGAATAAGGAAATAGTAAGTGAGATCTAATCTCTGTATAAACAGTAATGTGTCCTTGATCCTCATGCAGATCTGATAATTACCCTTTCTTAATATGATATCATGCAACATAGAAATGGTGGCAAAAGGGTACTGAATAACTAAGGGGCTGGAAAGAATGGCAGAGTGGACTAAGTCTGGCTTACATTTGCAAGTGCCACCTCTTCAACTATGCCTGCCCCACAATTCCAGAGTCCAGATTCTCAAGGGATTCCCCAGTGGGTTTTGGAGATGATAATTCCCAGTTAGCTGAGTGTAGCTTGTTAGCACAGCCTTCATAATCTTTAGTTTCTTGCTATCCTGAGTTTACTCTGATTTGCTACCAGGTTATCACCTGGCCTTTTGCTTATTCCTCCTTATTGTCTACCCTCCCTTCTTTGTCAGCCATCACTTCTTTTACCTTCCCCCAAAGTTATAACAGAACTCATGTGAACAATCAGTTCTCTATAAAATAGAGGGCAGATGATCATTATGCTTATGTTCTTCTCAAGCAAACTGGAGATGGAGGTGAACCCCAGAGGTTTGTGGAATATGGCAGTGATTGGATTACTCAATTTGGTTTATTAGCCTTGCTCTACTTGGTGATTGTTAATGTTGAATGCAAGGAATGTATAGAAAATGTACAGGGAAGTATCTTGACTCCTATCACAGAAAAATGTTGCAAATTATGCAACTGGTAAAGAAAGTAAAATAGAAGGACGTAAAGGCTGCAAGCTGTTTAATACCAGATTTCTTATTTGGCTTTTAAAAATGATTTTTTTACAGCTGAAAGATACATTATCTGCAAGATGGAGTTTTAAAAATTACATTCTCCCAAGACATCATTAACTTTCTCCTTGGGCTCCAGATATGTAGCTTTTAGGAGGCTAGAGTTTCATAGCAAATCCAATGTTATGTACCATCTTGATCTGGGGTGGATGTCAGAGAATTGGTTTTTAAAGTGATTTTCAAAATAAAAGCAAACCATTTCATTCTCTGATTTACCCCACCCTTTAGAAACCCCACCCTGATGGCCTCTTTTCTGCGCTGGTCCTTCTCAAACCAGCCCAGCTCCATGCGGAACATTCTGTTGCTCTTTCAGCATAAGCAGGTCTATTGTGATATTTATCTGAATTCAAACAAGGCTAATTAAAAGAGCTGCTGACAGTTGTTGTGATCTGACTTTGACTGCAGCTTGATGGTCATTATGGGTAAATAATGAACCAGGTCTGCAAATGTAGCAGCTGCCAACTTGGGATAGAAGAATGGCTACTGCTTCCAATTTAAGGATCTATCGACCACTTCCCTTCTCCCTGCAGATCTTCTGCAGAAAACTAATGTTTTCTGCTGCTGTGTATTGTGGTTTCAGCTGTTTCAGATAGAGCCTGTAATTTCCTTCTTTAATATTTAACTTAGGACATTATTAGCTTTCAGAGTTAACAACTTTTCTATTTTGAAGAAGTTCAGCTTTGTCCTTGTGTGTGCTATAACTAGCTAACCAGCTGTAGTTTATTTGTATGCATTTAAATTTGTATTATGTGGGAAACAGCTAGCCTGAAAGAGCAAAGTGCAGCTTTATGAAGATGTTTCAACATCCTATGTAGATGGGTGTTTTGTTTCTTTTTAAAGAGATAGATGCATGTCCGTTGCTTCTGTTTTCTTATAGATGGACACCTTTTGCCAAACCTCAGATTTGGGTTTTGTTCGCTGCATCAGTGACTTATGAAATATTTTGATACAAAGCTCTATTTATCAGTTCAGAGGAACTGCAGTGACTTTCATTAAAATGCAGTACTGAATATATTGTCACTGCATCATGAACTTTTCCTTATGCTATTAGCAAGTAGGAACAGGTGTATTAAAGGTAAGAGAAAAACACATTGCATTCATAGATTAATATACTCCCTTGCAGATTTCCCACACTTATAAAATAGAGCGTCTGGATTTAAAAGTCACATTCTAGAATTTAACACCAGCTAGTACTTAACAACACATCCCTAGCATTTGTTCACCTGCCATGGAAAAGGCTATCTGCATTATGTAAAGGCTGAGGATACAGTGGTGCTTTGTGCATAATGCAGCAGAGCTTCGAGATCTTGCTGAGAGGAAATGATCTCAAACATGCCCCCGAAAGAAAAGTCTTATTTTGAAAAATAATGATGAAAAATTGATTATTGCTCCATGTATTTGTGTCCATGTTTATTTCAGGAAAAACTAACTGAACTTTGTTTATCTGGCTCCAGAATAGTGCAGTGAACGTTTTTGCTTTTCTGTTTCCAGCTTGGATAATGCCAGAAATAGTGTTAACAAGGGGTTATGTTATGCTGGCTTATGTTAAACCAGATCACCCCCTAACATGTGCAGAGCCATTCATCTGTGTCACCAAAACCCAAGAGAACATCTGACATGGACTCTGAAACAGAAACAGTGATCACTTACAAATCAAACATGGCACGCTCTAAACTGATTGTGCACGGCAATCTTTTCTAGAAAGGACAACTAATTGAACATGATAAAGTGTAAAGTTAATTAACACCCTTAAATTTGTTGATTACTTTCACGGGATTATATTGTTCGTTGAGTAGCAGCTTTCTGTCCCAGCTGTCGCCTTTTTCAGCGAATGTCGCTGGTAAACAATAGAGACACCATAACAAGTCGTAAATGGTCCCTGTGACAGCAGCCCCTTGTGAGGCTGCATCTGTAGAAAATGATTAGAACAATTGCATTTTAAAGACGGCTCACATTGCAGCCCAAGTCCCATTGGCCCTCTTCTTGATCTCTTTTGATGGCAGACTGGTTAAAACATTTAAGTTCTTTTGAGTAAATTAAGTGATTTACTACGTTTTGCTATATATCAATGAGAGTGCTGTGGTGGCAGGAATTTTACAGTATTAAAGACAGATCTAACTCGATTGTACTTTTCAGATTTCCATCTCTTCCTTCTCTGGATTTGAAGACTTCTTTCAAGAGTCATAGGATCGAAAATGATCTCCTTATTTGTGACTTATAAATGGTTATTCTAAGTTACCTGCACTTGCATAATAGTTTTTCTGTCAAAACCCTTGGTTCAGCTTCTCAGTAAGGCTAAATTCCATATTTCAGTTCTTTGCTACTGCTAGGCTAAAGACTTTGACATGTTCAAGCTGAGTAGATCTACTTTTTGTTATATTTAAGTTTTTTATAACACCAGGGTAATAACTGTGTAAAGTATCTTTCCAATGTATTCTTTCATTTGAGCTTCAAATGAAGTATGGCGAGTGTTTTTATATCACCATTTTCAGATGGAGCAACCAAGATTGAGAGGTGTTGTAACTGGTCCAAGTGGTGTGACCTTCACTCCAGGTCACTTAACTCAGATCACAAGTTCATTTTTTAAGTCTTCATGATAATGTCTCCATACATGTGCACTTATGCTCATGCATGTTTATTCAGCAATAAGTGAAAATGCCATTATCACATGTAGAGAATCATGTTGCTCCAAAGTTGAGCTTTTTTGATAAGCTAGAAAACATTGTCTTACTATTCTTGGTCATTTTATTAATCATTGATTTCTTCTCTGCCTACCTCCTAAGAAGACAATGAATGTTTATCAGACACATGCTGGATGCTAAGATTCAAACAGCTCATGCCTATAAGGATCTTATCAAGACACCAGAAAAATCATTGATTAGTATCAGTGCTTTATTAGAGATATCACTAGGAATGTTATAAGAATAGAAGAAGGGGGTCATGGTCATGCACTGCTTCTCAGAGTTGACGTGAGTTGAGTCTTGAAAGATAAGCAGGAGTTAGGCAAAGAAGAAGGGGAAGGGAATTTCTTACAAGGGAACAGCCCAGGAAAGGCATGGATGCATGAAAAGTCATTGCACATGACAGCCACTGTAAAGGGTTTCCAGTATGTATTGCATAGTGGGTTTTGTTGCAGGGGGTAGATGAGGAAACCAGAGAAGTGGTTGGAGTTCATTGAGAACAATATTAAAAATGAAAATATCAGAAACCATTTAAGGAAAAAGAAGAGAAAGTTATTGCTTCCTGCAACTCAAGAAAAGGGGGGAAGATACAGTGAATTATGTAGTTCTCTTTTTTGCCGAAACATAAACATTTAAATAGTTCAGAAAAAATAACTTTTACTTAATGGAAAAAATAGAAACTGTGAGACTATATAGAAATGGTGAGGAATAATGAATAATGTCTTCAGCAGCTGGTTACGGTCATGTTAATGCATAACTTAAGACTTAAGCCTGTTTTGGTTCTTCTGTCAAATAAAAATGCCAAAGATTAGGAAAAACATAAATATTAGAATGAGATTATTAATATTAATATTGACTTATATTACAGGTACAAGGCTAAGATTAGCTAGAAAATGATGTAAAGTGGGAACTGAGTTTTAGCTCAGTTTAACTTGAAAAAATTATCACTGCTTTTGATGTAAAAATATGAAGAACGTTGTCCATTACTTCATTTACTGTCTCCTGCATAAAGTTCCAAATAATATTTTAAGCATGTAATTTAGTTCAAGGATAAGTTATGTTTTCCTTGAGACTGCTTTATTTCTCTCCGAAATAGGCTTTGCCAAAAAACTGAGATCTGTATTTGAAATTCATTGTGAAATCTTATGGTTTCATTTTGGTATTTGTTCTTAATTCTGATTTTCAGTTTTCTGATTGTTTTGTTCTAGTAAGCAAACTCAAATCTGTTGTAAAGAGAGGTAGGGTATTATGTACATTTAGATAACAGGCAGAACTCAGTGTCTGCATAAATAGACAAAATTATTTGCTCAGTTCATGTTATTTGAAACTGCTGTGAACACAGTTTACAAGTGGATTCATAATACCTGTATTCTTATCAAAGTTTTCACAAACCTACCGACAGTTAACAGGAAGACCATTACTGTCTGAGAACAATTTCTTATTTGCTTCTTCACCCTTTCTCTTTCTGAGAATCATTATTCTTTTGATGATAGAGTTTGAAAAATAGAAGGAAAGGGGGAATCGAGATATGGTGGTGATTGTCCTCATCCACCTGACACTTGGTATACGACACTACCTTTTGGCATTTATTTCTGAGTATATGTCTCTTTTTCCTAATTATATGTTAGACTTTTTGAGGGCAAAGACTATGTTTTATACCTATCATGACCTTACATTTTGGACTTTCTGGAATAGTTGTATTTCAGATAGTCTCCTAATACCAGAAAACAGGTCCTAATTTTTGATTTAGAAAATATGCTTATCCCCTGAATCATTGTACCTAGCACAAAGATCTAGCAGGTTGTTAAAAGCACTGAATAGATACTTGCTGCTGCTATTTTCTTCTTTGAACCTCCTTACAACTATGTGTATACCTCTCCTGTAGCATGCATTAACAGTCTTTTATTATTCATCATATTTGTGTGTTTTCCTTATCTCTTTTCCCATCTCCATACACACACACCCACACACCCACACACCCACACACCCACACACTGCCACCACCACAAACACTAGTTGTCAACCTCCTTGAGGTCAAGGACTGTTTCTTTGTCATTCTCAGGGTTGAGAACCACTGAGGAATGGATTTCGAATGGTCACATTTTTTATGTCAACTATTAGTAGGAGTGGCAGGAAAGAAAGAAGGAAGGTAGTTTAGATAATGGAGGCTCCCTGTGATATCTTTTCTATAAAGGGGAGGAGAGACTTAGAGACTTGGATTAGATTTAAAGTGCTGCTCCACTGTAAGGTTGATTGAAATCAAACTGCTACCAAGAGAAGTGATAGATGTCTATCACTTTAAAAGCAGGGTAGTCCGCCACCCATTTTGAATGGTTTGGACATTTGCCTTTTCATTTGTCTGTACAAATGAGTTCAGTTTTTCTGATTCTAGGGTCGTGGGAGAGAAACACAGGAGACATCATCACAGGAAAGTGTTAGATAAAACATTAGAGGCAACCACAAGTCTTTAGGCTTGTCAGATTTAATTACCATCGTTATATGAGAAAATTCATTTTCTATCTCTTTTCTCTAATCTGGAACTTTTTATATATATTATTTGCATAAAATGAAACATGCTGCAGTTTTGTGTATTAATATGATGTGGGAAAGTGTATGTATGTGAACTTGAGAATCCCAAATTACAGAATTTCAAAAGGTTAAAAGTAGCTCAGTGATAATCTTGTCTAATCATCTCACTTTATAGGTGAAAAAACTTGCTAGAACGACAAATGCTTTGTTCGTGTCTCTAGGAGAGCGGATCTCGCACATACTGCAGTCACTCATTTCCTTGCTCTTCCCTTCACCATTGCCTCCTCTTCTCTCTTGGAATGCATACTGTATTTACTGAGCATCTCTTATGTACCTGACACTGGGAATATGGGGTGAATAAGCCAGAGTCGCTGCTCTCATGGAGCTAATTTTCATGTAGGGAGTACAGACCAGAAACAAATAAATAGAGGTGTTAATATAAACAGGTGGTAATCAATGCTGTGAATAAAATTAAATCAGGAAAAGGGGATAGAGAGTGGCAGGATGCCATTTTAGATTGTTAGGTTGAGGGGGTCAGGGAAGGCCTCTCTAAAGAGGTGAATTCTGAGAAGAAACCTGAATGAAATAAAGGAAACAAGTCATAAATATCTAGGAGAAGAACATTCCAGGCAGAAGGAATAGCAAGTGCAAGGCTTTGAGATGGGAACTTACTTGACCTGTTTCAGGAACAGCAAGGAGGCCAGGGTGGCTGGAAAGCAGAGAGCAATGAAGAGAATAGTATGAAATGAGATAGGAGAGGTAGCCAAGGGCCACATCATGCACCGCTTTGTAGGACTTTGGATTTTGTATGAGAGTGATGGGACACTTTGGAGTCTGGAGAGTAGGGAAGGAACATGAACTAGATTTATACAGTTGACCCTTGAACAACAGGAGATCCACTTATGTGCAGATTTTTTTCAATAGTAAATATTACTGTACTACACGATCCATGGTTGGTTGAATCTGCAGCTGCAGAGGGCTGACCATAAATAGACTCAGATTTTCACCTGTGCGGGGGGTCAGTGCCCCTCACCCCTGCATTGTTCAAGGGTCAGCTGTATTTTAAAAGGATCCCTCTGGCTGCTGTATGGAGAATAGACTTTGGAGGCAAGAGCTAAAGGGAGATCAGGTAGGAGGCTATTGCAGTAATTCAGGTGAGAGATGGTGATGGCTCAGCCCAGGTGGTAGTGATGGCTAAGGAGAGAAGGGGCTGGATCACAGATGTGTAACTTAAGGATCAGGGACATATGTTATTCATCTATAACCCTAGGGCTTACCATGGGCTTGATTCTTAGTAGATTAATTTTGCTGAATGAATAAAACCAAACAAATGCGGCATTCTTGTCATTTTCCCACGCTATGATGCTTTTGAAAGGTTTTACAAGAGGTCTTCACTGTAATCTTAATATCACTGGCTATGGACCACTTTAGTATTTCTTTTTTTTTTTTAAGATTTATTTATTTATTTTTGGCTGCACTGGGTCTTCACTGCTGCGCTCAGGCTTTCTCTAGTTGTGTTGAGCGGGGGCTACTCTTTGTTGCGGTGTGCGGGCTTCTCATTACAGTGGCTTCTCTTGTATCGGAGCACGGGCTCTAGGCACGTGAGCTTCAGTAGTTACGGCATGCGAGCTCAGTAGATGTGGCTCGCGGGCTCTAGAGCGCAGGCTCAGTAGTTGTGGCGCACGGGCTTAGTTGCTCTGCGGCATGTGGGATCCTTCCGGACCAGGGCTAGAACCCATGTCCCCTTCATTGGCAGGTGGATTCCTAACCACTGCGCCACCAGGGAGGTCCCGTATTTCTTAATCTGGACCAGCCTGCTTCCATTATTTATAGGATTGGCTCAAGCCAGCCAGTGTTTAGCCAGAGAGGCTGAAATTATCCTAGAAAAGACAGTGGCTTAGGTAACCAAATAGGAAAGGACTCAAGGCATTATATAGGTGAGGATAAAACTCCCACTTTGCAGATTCAGGTTATAAAGTAGTAAGGCCTTACATTTAAGTAGCGTTTTATATTTTACAGCATCATATATTCACAGCCACTCTATGAAGAAGTTATTAATGCTTTTCCTATTTTATACACCGAAACTCAGAGAAGTTATGTAATTTGTTTATAATATAATTTGTTTATAATAACAAATAACATAGCCAGCACATCCCAAAACCAGATATTTCATCTCCAGATCCTTTACTGTTTGTTCCATGCTCATAAATTAATTTACTGAACAACTATTTATTGAATGTATCACGCACTGAGACAGATAAGGGAATGCTGACATAAACACGACCCAGTGCTCACCTTGTGAGTGCTTTATGGTGTCACAGAGGAATTGGGTAAGAAAGTCAAAGATTTTAATTTAATAAGGTGTATAAATGCTGTAATAAAATTAAGCACAGGACATATTTTGGTTTTGTATGTACAATTACTAAAATATAAGGTAAAATAAATACTTCTCCCAATATTCTTTCAGCTGCCTAATTATATATTCCATATTTTCCTATTTTGGGGAGTGGACCTGAATTAAAATGGCATGGCAATGTAATTTATTGTTTCTTATTCATAGACATCAAAATATTTATATACAGTGTCTTCTGAAATCCATGAGATGTCTTACACAGCTTTAGAGTTCTAGTTTTCTATATGTTATTTCAAAACTCAAAAGTGTTGCATTTATTTTGGGATAACTTAGGTCTTAATTTTGCCTTTGCAATGGGACTAGCCTTGATAGTGTCATATGGTTGAATATGCATGGAAAGTTAGAATTTGGTCCCAGGGAATGCCAAAACTTTAGAATTACCCAGTTGAGTCAGACCCTTACATTTGAATGTAGATTATGATAAAGTTGGAAATAATTACACCACCATAATGAGAGGAGGAAGGAGTGGAAATACCACAGACTTCTGAATTAAAAGATGAATTATTCTTTCTTTTGTGGTCTTCTCTTAAGTAACTTATTTCTTCTTTTTGAAGTACATGTTTGAACACGTGAGAAGGTACACCTGTCAAAAGATTAACCAGCTGAGAACCATTGTCAGCATTAATTTTCCTTTAGTAAATGACTCTCTGAAGCTATTTAGCAGCCTGTAATCTAGATGCAAAGCTCTTGACCTATGATGGATAGTGCTGGATTTGTTTGTAAGCTTTGACTTACGTCGTCTACATAATTTCTCCAGGTCAGAGCAACAGGATTTAGAGTAAGGTTGGTTATGTGGTTCGAATTAAAATGGCCATAGAAATTGAGCAAAAATAATTGTAAAACATTAATGATCCCACCATCTTGGTGAAGTAAATTAGAAACTAACGAAATGACAGTCACTTAAACGTCAACATTATCAGAATGTTCAAATGACACAGATGAGTTAATTAAAAGCATTTCTTATAATTGGGTTTTTGTACATAATCAGTTCCACCGTGTCTGAAAATATTGTGAAATAATGTGATTTAACCATATGTAAGCATCTCAGGCTTTCATAACATGTGGGCACTTCCTCTACCAACACTGTTCGGCTAACATAATGCTGACTTCTTTTGCTTTTAATAATTAGTTAAAAATAGCATGAACTGTAAAATAGAAAGGCTACTTGGTTTGGCAGTGGCAAAATATTCACAATTTGAATGAAATAAGGATCTCCTCATTTGGCTTTTTATGTATTAAAAATTGAGTATTTCATTGAATAAATTAAATTCAAAAGTAGGCCATTACTTGCAGCTGTCTATATTCGAATGGCCAGGTTTGATACATAGTACAATTATGGTTTCTTTATTCCTAGCTGTACTATAAATAAGTTGTAAAGGCAAAAATTGTAGTTATATAGCTCTTCCACATACTTTCCTGGTTGTGAACAATAAAACCTAACTTGAAAATTATGAATGAAGATTTCTCTAATGCTAAAAGTAGTAATAATGCTCTTGGTTTTGTTTTATAGTTAATAAAAATTTAGATGAGGGAAGTTACCCCCCACTTCCTTTTTAAGACAAGTCTAGGCCATATTTTCTGTGCTGAAGTAGAAGTTGCTTCTCCAATCATTTCTGTTAGCGAACATACATCTAAACCTTTGCTAAGGAGTGGCCAAACCAATGTTAAAGTTTATTTCTTCTTCCTGACATATCACTAAGAATGAATTGCCCAAAAGGTGTACAGGCATACCTCATTTTATTGCTCTTCACAAATATTGGGTTTTTCCATTATATTGTATATAGAATGGATAAACAACAAGGTCCTACTGTATAGCACAGGGAACTATATTTAATATCCTGTGATAAACCATAATGGAAAAGAATTTTAAAAAGAATGTATATATGTATAACTGAATCACTTTGCTATACAGCGGAAATTAACATGACATTGTAAATCAACTATACTTCAATAATTTATTTTAAAAAGACAAGTATTATGGTAACCTTGAGGTGTCAGATGATGCTTAGCATTTTTAGCAGTAAAGAATTTTTAAATTAAGGTGTGTACATTGTTTTTATAGACATAATGCTATTGCCCATGTAATAGACTACAATATGCATGTGACTCTCACCTTATTGCAGTATTCACCTTATGGGGGTGGTCTGGAACTGACCCCACAAAATCTTCAAGCTATGCATGCCTTTATAGCAGGAGGGAAAAGAAAAATCAAATAATATTAGAAAGTGCACATCAGAATAATCAGTCTAGCTAATAAGCAACTGTTTTCTTTACCTTAAAGAATCTTTACCTACAAAGAATCTTTCTTTACCTACAAAGAATCTTTCCATCTGAAATGCCTACTTGTTTATGGGAGAAAGAGGCAAGTCCCTCTCTTTGTAGATCTCATCTGTACATAGTGTGCAGAGAGCGAGCGAGTGAGCCAGAGACCCCAGATCCAGACTCGGGCAGCTGACCCCTCTGGCTGCTCCCATGCTGGTCAGGGCACAGGTCATCTTTTTCGTATACTTTCTATTACTGAATAGGTTTCTCAAGAGAATAAGAGATGCATGGGAGTAATAAAATTCACATTTTAAATCCGCATGGTACTCCATGATCGTGCCAAAATATTTGAGATGAATGCAGAGTTTGACTGAATCTGTATGTCCCCTTTGGCTTATAAGTAACCTGCATGATACTTGACAATTAAAATATTCCAAGAGAGGCTTATGCCTGATATAAATATAACTTGGAGGCAAGGTGTTTTCATTTGGTTTGAGGATTTTCTCTAATTTTATAATATACTTAAACACTTGAAGAAATGTATCCCTCTTCTTCTATCCCTTTACCCCCCAAACTATTCAGGTGTGGGAGCTGCTCGGTCTGGGAACCTCACGTTTATGGTGGGAGGAGTCGAAGAAGAATTTGCTGCTGCCCAAGAGCTTCTGGGGTGCATGGGCTCCAATGTGGTGCATTGTGGAGCCGTCGGGACTGGGCAGGTAATGTTTGCACAGCAGTGACACTGACTTGATGATGTAGAATCAGCTAATGTTCATTTTTCTTTTCTGACCACAATTTGATTCCTCCTTACTCTGTTCAGTCTATGGATTCTTTGTTTGCTCAGATTTTCTTAAATTAATTTGAAATGAGTTAGTTTTCCATCATTCCTGTTGGAAGTAAGCAGAGATAAGCCAATAATTTAAAAAGACATCAAAAGTTCCATCATTTCAGACTTTGACATATTTATCCCAGTGACCACAGAAATTATCCTTAAAACGGCTTCTATATGAAGTGCTCGTGTTATCTGATTTGCTGTTATCTTCCCTCTAATTTTGTAACTGCTCGCCACAGCTCTATTTGTAGTACTGTCAGGTAGAAGTAACCTATGCACTTTAATCTTTTCCTTAAAAAACCAGATCATTTTCATTAAGAAATGTGTTATATCGATTCTCTAATCAGGTAGAGGTGAATGACTACAAGGAACTCTGAAATCAAACTGGTTGTCCCCCTCCCACCCAACACACACACTATCACTCACTCCTCTTCATGCTTTGTCCTGGTCACTGGTACCAGCTTTATCTTATTCAGGACTTTGGTATGATCTTAGATATATCTGTTGTCTCCATTCCCTTGTCCAGTCAGTCTCCAGGTTCTATTGATTTTTGCTTCAGTGGCTCTCATTGTTGGCTATCTTGTTCATTCCACTCATTACCTGGTTCAATCTTTCATTATCTCACACCTTGTTTACTGCTCACAGGGCCTAGTAGATCTCTGGATACCAGGTTTACCACTTTGCCAACATTGTAACCAAAACCAACTCCATCAAGATGCTTGTATCATCATAGGTTTCCCAGTTCTGACACTTTGCATAGATCCCTATTTCCTACCACGTCAAATTTGGACACTAGCTTCCGTAGCTCTTGAGCCAGTCTTAACTATCAAACTTCTCCTCATTCCTTAAAACCACTGCACTTGAGTCCATTTTCTTACTGTTCTCAGGAATATCTCATGCCCTTGTGTATTTATTTTTTTCCCTGCTCTCCTTCTTTCCCTCTCTCGCCTATTTAAATCCTGCCTGGCCTTCTGAGAGATGGTTTCAGGTTCTGCTTCCTCTCTGCACCTGCCCTCAGTGATCTGGTTTCTCTGAACTCCTACTGTCTCTGTCTTACAGTTTCTACCATACAGTTTACCACTTAGTTGTGTTTGCTTGTTCACTGCCTTTTCATTTGGTGTGTTACTCCTGTTTCCCCAGTTAGAATGTCAGCCTCATTCCTGAAGGAGCAGTTGTGCCACATCAATCAGTATTCCCTGTTGTGCTTGCGCCCATAGGAGTAGCTCAGTCGCCACACTGCAGAGCTCTTCCCTAGGGGAAGAGGACCCCCTCCCAGTCTGCTCTGGGATCTTGTGTTAGGCTCAGAGGGAGGCTTGCAGCACCAAGTGCCTTTCCTCCTTTGAAGGAATCAACAGTTGAATGCTCTTACTTTTAGAAACGTGGAATAGGGTGAAGAAATCTTCCTGTGAGTTATAGCTTGAAAATAAAGATATTTAATATGTACTCAATTTATTTTCAGGCTGCGAAGATCTGCAACAACTTGCTGTTAGCTATTAGTATGATTGGAACTGCTGAAGCTATGAATCTGGGAATCAGGTTTGTTGAACAGTACATTTTCATATACTAACAGTTTTTATGAGCTTTCCGTTTTGATTTTCTGATGTTGAAAACAAATGTTCATGAGAGATAAATCAGTTGATCCAGGAACATTTTGAAAGTATTTCATTATTGAACTTTAATAGACTTTGCTTATTGGATGACCAATAGGACCCTGGAGAGCATGAATGCTCTCTGCCATAAGCCATAAAATGTATTGTGCTTTATATTTGAAGTTACATTATCCTTTTTATATGGGAGCTCCATTTCTTCTATTGTGTCGAAATGCAAGAGACACTATTACTATAAAATTTAAACGATCTCTGGCAGTGTAGGACAAATTTGTATAAAATACAGTTTTAATGTATAGTGAATTCAGGTGTTATGCTACCATGTGACTGGTTTTATGTATCTATTTTAAATATAGTCCCCAAAATCTACACTAAAAGGGTTCTTGCTTGTTTATTCTCAGGATAAACTGGATGGCATTCATAAAGCTGCAACTCGTATGCATAACTCTTTTCATTTTAACTTCCCTAGGGTTCTGTTACTTTACATTAAGGATATATCTTTTCATTGAAATAAAATGGCATTCATACTTTGCTGAAAGGGATTCAGGAATTCAGTTTTTCCTACGATGGTGATCATCCTTTAGAATGCTTAAGGTTAATGTCTTAATTTTAGCCTTTAATCTTTTGGGTTAGGAATGCTACATATGATTAATCACCTAATTAATTTTTTGGATGTTTTGCATTTCATGAATATAATAAACATACATTTCTTACTTTAGAAAATGCTTAATGAGAAAGATGCTTTTACTGAGGTGTGTTCTTCACACGTCCCCAAACTGCCTGCCAAATATATCACAAATCAGAGTAGTGTTTCATACCATAGCTTTTGATGAAAGCAATAAAAAGAGCCAAAGTGCTTGAGATATTTTTTAAAACACAGTAATGGATTCACATTTCCTCTTAATTACCATATCAAGATGCTGTTGTTTTATTGAATTGCCCTTGTCTCAGATGTTAAACTGTCTTGACCTATTAAGTTGTCATGTTGTAATTGAGACAAAAGAGGAATTTGCTTTGCATCAGCGCTAATTGGTTTATCAATATCCTGTACCATTTACATTTTAAAATTGAATGTCTGTAAGATGGTAAGGCATATTTGTACAAAGCCTTAATAAAACTGGTGGTATATAAGAAGCTGTTCAGAGTGTTATGTCTGTATTGTAGCCAGTTTAGGCTATGGGTCACTTATCATAATTGAAAAACCGGTTACTAGTAACTTGTTTTTATGTAACTTGTTTTTATGTTCATCCTCTAGATTAATTTTATGGAGGAGGAAAATGTAAATTTCTGGAACCAAAATTGCATACAAAATTAATTGGTGTTGACAGTAGGATTAGAGCATTAGTATGCATTTGCATCTTTAGAATTTTATTTTCATTTTTCTGGATATAAATGAGTATATAATAAAAAAAGTAAAAGCCTAGGTTATACTATACTGAAATTTCCCTCTATATTGCCAGTTTATTTTATATTCTGCTTCTTACTTTAAACGTCACTGGATCAGAATGTTCCTTAGGCATCCTCTAGCATTCCTCAAATAATTTTCCTAGCAAAAGTCTTATTAGATGATCATTCTAAAATGAAGTTTTTATACAATAAGTGCTTATGGAAGTCTAACTCCAAAAGCCAGCTAATAAAGAATAGTATGAGAATCAGTTGAATCAAATGAATAAAATGTATACAATGAAATGTATACATTGGCTACTAGAGTAAGTTTATTATCAAAGAGAAAAGAAAGTGATAAAATTCCAAACAGCAATATTAAGAGCAGAAGCAATAAATAGATTTTCCCTTATTGTTGGCCTTGATCCACTATGGCAAAAACAATACTTAGAAATATGAAACTTTCAATGTTTAATTTTTCCAAAACTCTATGTATTACTGTTACTGATGTATATGTGTGTAAATGAAATATTTACACACACACACACACACACATATATATATATATGTCTGAACACAAAGCAGGAACTCATTGTTTTTACTTAACTGTTACAATAATTTGTAAGTTTGTGGTGCTCTACATTGTACTAATGAATTGCTTATTTTCATGACATTAGGATTTTATCGGTTTATCTTACAGAGATTCTCAGTGGTTTGAAAGTCCTAAAAATGATTGCTTCTGCTATTGTCTTTTCTCCATGGTTTACAGACATGGTTTAAAATGACAGGAATGTTCTCTAATAGAGTATAGAGAGCAGCCACGATTTATTGAGCACTGCAAGGTGAAAGAGAAAATTGGCATCAGCAAGCATAAATTCCCAAGTAGTAAATTCCCACAAAGTAGTATAGCATCAAAGTGGTTCAGCCACATTTATATTCTGTTAACTCTGAAGTAAAAATTTTTTTAGAGAATTAATGTCAACATTTACAAATTGAGTTACCTATTCCTATGAAGTGATCGTTTCTGATTAATTTCATTCTCATAAGTCAGTGTCTTTTCTTGAGCACTGACGTTTCCCTTTTTTTAAATAGAAGAATAAAACCTTATAGTTTTAAACTCCTGTTGACCCTATGATCTTTTACAATGAGTGTTTATGGATGTTAGTGAGATTTTTAAATGCTATAAAAAAGTAAAGCATAAAAAATATTGGTATATAACATATTTGGAAATTCTTTTTTACTAGACCTTTCTGCCTTCTAATTGGGATCTATTTAGGACTCAGAACATAGTTTTATGGTACTGAAAGGGCCTTACTTGCGTTAGGGTTTTTTTTTTAATTGAACCATCTTTTTCCCTTTATTTATTTATTTATTTATTTATTTATTTATTTATTTATTTATTTATTTATTATTTATGGCTGTGTTGGGTCTTCGTTTCTGTGCGAGGGCTTTCTTTAGTTGCGGCAAGTGCAGGCCAGTCTTCATCGCGGTGCGTGGCCTCTCACTATCACGGCCTCTCTTGTTGCGGAGCACAGGCTCCAGACGCGCAGGCTCAGTAGTTGTGGCTCACGGGCCCAGTTGCTCCGTGGCATGTGGGATCTTCCCAGACCAGGGCTCGAACCCGTGTCCCCTGCATTGGCAGGCGGATTCTCAACCACTGCACCACCAGGGAAGCCCCGTTAGAGAGGTTTTATTCCCGTGCACCACATATGAATAACATTGGTAATGTGAGTTTTGTTTTTTTTTGTTTTCATTTTTGTTCTGCCGGAAATTATGTTTTTTGTTTGGTTTGCTTTTTTTTTTCAATATGGGTGGTATAACAAGTTATTTGCATTGCCAACAGGGCCCAGGCCCCTCTAGCAATAGCCATATTGTCTCCTTCTACCAAAAGAAGCTTAAAACAGTCAAACTTCTGGAAGGCCGTTCAAGATGAGAACTTTCCCACAAGCATAATTTTAGCTTCCTGGTTACTTCCCTAAGAAGGTGTTGTCGTTTCATTTAGGTGATGACTGAAACCTCTTAGTTGTATACCCTGATAGATATAACATATGGCAAAAGGTTTGTAATAAAGGTTTGGCCAAATTTCTTATTAAACTGATAGGATGCCATCATGTTGGCTGATTAAGTGACTACCCATATGACCCAGTGAGACTCAGGGCAGTGAGTGTGGGTGTCTCTTGATGACCACATCCCAGCTCTGCCACAGACTTAAGCTTTTCTCATCTGTAAAATGACAAAAATAATAGTATCTATCCACAGTAGCAGTAGTATCTGTTGTGAAGAGTAAATTAAGTCATCTATGTAAATCTTTTAAAACAGTGCCTGATACATAGTAGGTGCTCAATACATGGTAGTTATTGATGTGATGGTGGTGGTGGTTTGTATTTGAATTGAATTGTACGTTAATGTTTTTTTCTTTATAACACTTCTCACTGGCTAACATTATATATTTATTTGTTTATTGTCTGTCTTCCCAACTAGAATACAGGCTCTATGAGCTTTGTCTGCTCACCACTGTATCTTTTTTTTTTTTTTAATAAATAAATTTATTTATTTATTTTTGGCTGCATTGGGTCTTCTTCTTTGCTGCACGTGGGCTTTCTCTAGTTGTGGAGAACGGGGGCTACTCTTCGTTGAGGTGTTTAGGCTTCTCACTGTGGTGGCTTCTCGTGTTGCGGAGCACAGGCTCTAGGTGTGCGGGCTTCAGTAGTTGTGGCACGCTGGCTCAGTAGTTGTGGCTCGCGGGCTCTAGAGCGCAGGCTCAGTAGTTGTGGTGCATGGGCTTAGTTGCTCTGCGGCATGTGGGATCTTCCCGGACCAGGTCTCGAACCCATGTCCCCTGCATTGGCAGGCGGATTCTTAACCACTGCGCCACCAGGGAAGTCCCTCACCACTGTATCTTAAGAACATCCCTGGCACGTAGTAGGCACTCAATGAAGATTTGTCAAACGAATGAGGTGGGAGCCGGGGGGCTCTTCCCCTGCCTCAGGTAAACGTTACTGGGCGGTGTCTTAACTGGCCCACTGCTGGAGGGCAGGCACAGCCTCTTCTTAGATGGCAGGTCTGCATAAACATTGGTGAATAACGGAATGATTGATTTAAGTTGACATAGTCTTAGATGTTTCATTTCCAGATCGGTTCCTGTGATACAGACATCTCAGTTTAGGGACATTGTTTGCTTTGTTCTTACATAAAACCAGACAGTATAGATACTTACAGAGACTATAAAGTGAACAAACTTTTTTGGCCCTTAAAAGCCTTGGTTACAGTGAAGGCAAACACTTGGCTTCTCTTTAATTTTTCTTATAGTTTATGCATCATTTTTACTTCTCCCAAAAGTTCATTTAAAATTCTTGTGTTTTAAAGGTGAGTAGATTTGACACAGTGACGTTTATTTGAATTGCATTATATATGCGGTCAGAGCAATGAATTCATTCTGTTTATATCAGAGAACATTCCAGCAATTGTAAAGCCACATGCATGCATGCATGCGCACACTCTCGAACCACATCCAGTGGCAAGTTATTATGGGGACTGACAGACTGTCATCCTTTTGATGGCTTGAGCTGTATATCTCCTGAACAGCAATGGGGCTCTTATGCAGAAAGTATCATATGTTCCCAGCCAATTTACAGGGAAACAGCAATAACATTTTATCATGGTTGAGAGCCCAGTAGCTGCTTCCTATTAAACTTGCCCTTTCAGATACCTGTCTTGGATTAATTTGTTGATTTCAAATGAAACTCAGTCTTCTCCAGTGAAGCATGACGTTCTAGGATAGACTCCCTGAATGACAATTACTGTGTATTCTAGCTGGTTTCAGACCATTACAAGCCTTGGGCACAGTGGAAGACAGAGGACTTCAGTAACTGATTTTAATATCATGTCTAATTTTAACTGTCAGTTATATATATGCCAGGGAAAGAATCCTGAGAAAGATGAAATGCAAAACACTTCTAACTTGCTCTTTTTAATGATACACTTTGCTGTTGGGGGGTTGGGGAGGACTGGAGAGGGAGTAGCCATCTCCTAAAGAGAATCAGCATGGTGGGGAAGCGTCAGATTTGAAAAGTGAGCACATAACAACTGCCACCTCATTTTTGTGTGTGCCCCTCAGGATGCTTCTAAATAGTAATGTGTTCACCAAAAAGGGTTCCATAAATCAGCCCCAGTATTTTTCCTTGAACATTCAAGAAAAATGAAATGTAGGGTTTTACAAAGGATAATAAGCTTTGCTCCCATTTTGGTATTATAGACAGAGTATGAAGTTCTTTAGCAATGAAGAGTGTTGTGAGGCACTGTTGAGTCTAACCTGGTAGGTTATAAGGAGGGGGAGTATCTCTGCTTCTTTGAATGTGATGAGCCATTTTAAAAGAAAATCTAAATTAGGAAGCCTGAATTATATTCCAAATGGAAGGTTAAGACAGTGTTTTGGGGTCTTTAAAAATATCCCCTGCTCATAGAGCACATTAGACATATACATTCTTGCATATCTGTGCTTAGACAATATATCTGCAGTTATAGCAGATTAACTAGTTGTTCATTTGTGATTTTACTTTTCACAATTTTTCCCTAAGTGCATTGGCTTTATCTTTTCCTACGTCATCTGTTACCGTAGCATCCTGATAGCCTAATTATATTTGAAAGGGGAAAGGAAGCATCAGTAGCAAATTATACGTGTAACAAACTTGGATCTTTATAAAAGAATGAATGAAACCATCAGGTTTCTTTCCAGCAGTGTACAATTGAACAGAATATATGACATCTGATTTAGATGGAATCTTTATCTGTTATAATCTTTAGTAAAAACTGCTCATTATAACACAGGCTACCATGTGAGTTCATCTTCATGGCATGCCATATAGTATTCCTTGAACCACAGCTGCTCCTTGAAAGCCTGATTACATAACATTTGTATTATGTGGTAAGTCCGTACACATCCTGGCTGTTAGCCCTAGACCCTGCTCGAGCATTGGAAAAAGGTTTTACTGGTCATTATATTCTGATCTGGAAATAGACAGACAATTTTGAACACACAAGTAATAAGCAGCACCCCAAAATGCACAGTTCATTTAATATTTACATGGGTCTCTGTTTAATCTTTTTTTTTAATTCTGGAAGGGATTGGTTTTAAGAAAAAGCAGAAAGTTTTATTTGAAGCTTGATTCAAAGATACATAGCAAAACTGTGCTTCCCAGGCTGCACTAAGATACTTGGAATAAAGTAATAGAGCATTTTAATTCTACTTTTTTTCTGGGTCCACACTGAACAGCCGTTTATGCCATCAGCTCAGTGATAGAACAAATGATGTTTCCGCTTGGGCAAGCTTTGTTTTATCAGGATCAGTAACCTTATCAGCAGTTGACCCAGAACTATAATGCATGTCTCTGAATAGATAGCATATGTCACAACTCTGTGCAGACTTGCTTCATAAGCAAGAATGTCTAATGAAGATTTAATAAATAAGGAAAAGTTTACAGCAAGAAATGTCTTCTTTTATAATGATAACTTCCCTTAAGCTCGTTTTACTGCTCGTGGCTCATCTCTTGCATCTATTCTCTCATAAGAGCTAAAGGAATAAACATACATATAAATGCATCCACATGGACTCCCATGGTACATAATTTAACTGTCAATATTTCTTTCTGAAATACATCACTTGTGAGTAAAGACTGTAGAATTTAGATGATCATCTTGGCTTAAGGTTCTTATGCGACACATAAATGCAATAATGTCCAGAAGACTAGAAAACCCATGTGTGTGATAAACCAACAATACTTTTATGCAGTCGTATGTTATTTCTTAAAAGCAAGGTAGTGCAGAAGGTTTTCTCTCAGTGCAGAATGTCCTGGCTCAGAAATGTTTAATCACTAGCTTTTAATACCCTATAATTTAAGATTGGATTCTTCACCCTCATCAGGCTGCTTAGATATTTGAAGACATGTCATAAATGGAGAGAGAAGGTGGAGCATCCTCACACGTAAATAAGTCATGCATGGCTTGTACATCTTGACATTTAACACTTCTTTTCTTTGACCTTCTTTGACAGGTTAGGGCTTGACCCAAAACTCTTGGCTAAAATCCTAAACATGAGCTCAGGACGATGTTGGTCAAGTGACACCTATAATCCTGTACCTGGAGTGATGGATGGAGTTCCCTCGGCTAATAACTATCAGGGTGGATTCGGAACAACACTCATGGCTAAGGTATGGTAAATGCAGAGACTACCCAAGAGAGCGGGGGGAAATGTTTAGTCTCATTCTTCTCCTTCCCTCCCTTCTCTCTCTCCCCCCACCTCACCCCACTCCCACTTCTCTCCTCTCGTAACAAAGCATACGTCTATCCTAGAAGGCAAGGTTACTAAAATAGTGACCCAGTCACTGGAAATTATTTAAAACTTAGCTTGGATAAAAACCTTTTATCTTGTTCACTTTTAATCCTGGCCTTTCAGATGAGAAGAATAGGCTGGGATTTTTCTTTTGTGCTTGGGTTTGTTTGTAATGTGAGCCGGTAAAATGTTGTTCTTCATCATAAATTTACATTAATTTACCAAGCCCTTAGAATGAAAGCAGTAACAAGCATTTTCTGACGGTTAATAATATAATGACATTGGATATACATGTCACAAAAGAAGAGAGGACCTTTCGCATGATGCTAGATTTCTAAATACATCTTACTACTTTAAGGATATATATATATATATTTATGTATAAAGTCATTTGAAAAGCAAATTGTTGGCCTCCTCTCATTTGCGATCTCAACGTTAGAAAATACTTTTTAGACAAACAGACTTTCAGATTCCTGTGTAGCGCTTGTTCCCTACCCCACTCCCCACACCCCTGCCATTTACTTTTTGACAAAAGTAACACTATGTACAGTTGTATACCGTATTCAGCTTACTCTCCTTCATTTCCCATGATGTTTCGTCCGTTCTACTTCTCGACTGTGCCTTGAATTCACCCACTTGCCCTCTCTACCACTACCAGTACCTTGGCTGAACCTTGTTTAGATTCTACCACATCTGCCCTTAACTGATCTCCTTGCCTTTCATTCTCATCATCTTCTCCAGTTCATTTTCTGTGGTTAAGAGTGGACTTCCTAAAATGTAAAAACCTGATTATGTCATCTCTCCTATTAAGTCTCTTTCATGGTTTCCAGTTACTTGTAGATTAAAGGCCATCTCTGCACATTGTCTTAAAGGCCTTTGCTCTCCTCACCAGCTCATTTCTGCCTTCCTACCCCCTCCTTTGCTTCAGCCACACCAAACTCGTTTCGGCCTCTTGTTCCCTCTCCCTGGCAGCCCTCCACGCCCGCTCTTCCCTCAGCCTGCCTCATTCTTCCTTGCCTCTCCAGCCGGGCCCCTGGCACATGGTTGGCTCACTTTAAATATTTATTGGATGAAGCAATGTTTGAAACTATGTTTCTTATTTTGTAGTTTTATTTCTCCTCGTGTTTCATTTAAGAAAATATTTATTTTAATGCCAATCTGTACCTTATATTTAGGTTTGCATATCCTCCACACAGGCTTTTATAGTTGTGCTGTGTTGCCTCTTGTTGGAAACAGAAAGTAGCTCCTTAAGTGGATTGTTTTCACAAAGCTGCAGGGTCGTTTATTAGGGCACACAGAAGAGTGAAAGAATCGCGTTTATGCCCAGTTTGCTTTATGTACATGTATGAAGTGGGTTGTGACCTGTTAGCTTATTTGGTTCCTAAAATGCTGCTTATGGCTCCAACAGAGGAAGCAGCTAAGAAGTAACCTGTAAGCAGTGCTGGCTTTATTTGGGGACTCTCTTCTACGTCACACCTTTACTTCCATCATTTTCTCCAGTGTCCCTGCCCAGGAAGAATCTGCTCCTGTTGAGGACCCTTAAAATTATTTTCTTGGTAATAAAAGATAGCATAAGACAGCACAGTAGTAAAACATACGGACATTCCTGTTCTCTTTTGCTCTTTGTAAGTTGTCATTTCCCTTATAAAGAGCAAGATTTCTGAATTTTGCTTAAAATGAAAGCATTTAGAAAGGAACTTTTAAAAAACGCTTTTATCACCTCAGATAGCTGTTAGCAAAACCCACCATAACTAATTAGACTTGTGTAGAGAAATTGATAGAGATTAAAGAAGTCCCCATCAGTGCCACATTGATTAAAGCAATCATACCTGCTTGGGCAGATCAGGCCTTTACTTACTAGGAGATATTTTGCTCAACTGCCATTAGATCTCATTGTGTTGGGGGAGATGATGTTAATGTGTCCTTGAAGTAGAGGCTTGTACATTTATTTCTAGGTCTTAACATCATAAAATTCTAATATATTTTATGTATATAATCAGAACATAATCAATACAAAAACTAGATCATTCTTCTAAACCCCCCAACCTAGAAGTCTGTTTCTGAAGGCCACTAAGGAACAAATTATGGAAAATTATGACCACTCTTATTACTCACCCAGCGTACCTGTGTCCTTGTAATATGTAACGATTTGGTCCTCCATTAATTTGTTGAAACCTTTTGCAATTGTTTTATATTTTCTTCCTGAACCACCCACTGAGCTCATGAATTCATAAATATTTGTATTTGATTAGTGAAGTGGGGTGTTTGTTTATTTTAAATTATATGTTACAAGCTTCAAAGGATACCTTCTTTTCTAACATTTCAGGATTGACAAGCCACTTAGGATTTTATAGACTAAATCACCTTTCTCTTTTTAGAATGTCAACCCTTTAAGGTAGCAGCCACCAAAGCTATTTTAGCTTCCCCTTTTTGGTTTTATTAGCTCTTATTTGGGATATTTACTTGCCCCTTTGAAAACCTCTAATAGCCTTTTCTTCTCAATAGTGTTGTCTTCTCCTCGATATGTTGTGTTTACTCTAAGTTCTTATATTCTAGTTATACTACTAGGTTAAAAATTACAGGCAGTCTTTCTATGTAGATTTTCTGTCGTTTTTAAATAAATGCATCTTGCAGATGTGCAGCAAAATGATGTTGACAAAAGAGGCTTATCTTCTTGTCTGGGTATAAGCAATAATGTAGCTGTCCACATTTGTGAAGTGTGTGGGTAATAATTAAACTTGCTTTTTAGTGGAAGCTATAGAAGACTTTAAGGTTAAGTAGATTTTCCAAATCTGTGGGTTTACATGTGGAAATTATACAAGTAAGCACAAAATACTCTTAACACCTATAGCATCATAGATATCCAAGAGGCTAGAGATTTAATCCATTCTTTAAACTTTGCTTATTTTTTCCTTGAATCATTTCTTTCTTTGAGTGGATGGTATCAATAACTGCTCCATTATCAAGGGTGTTCCTCAAAGAATACAAATAGTCCTCTTCTTGCTTCTTGTCTTCCTCTTTCATTGCTTGTTGGCTTTTCCATTGATGGAGGAAATGAAGATGGTAATGGTAAGAAGGAAGTCTTGGTTTTGCCACTTGTTTGCAGCACTTATTTAATCACAAATAAAATGAAATGTGGGGAATATTGTTTCAGTTAACCATGCCTTCATTGTCTTCCATCTACCCCCAGATATCTCAAGGTTGGACAAGATTCCATTCTTATAGTAGAGGATACCATTAACTACAGTTTAACTATAAAAGATTTATAATGTTAACTTTTGTCTATTTTTAAACAACCATAAGTTTTCCAAAACTCTCTGAATGAAACGTTAGCTCTCAGAAATGTTAAAGTGTTGTTGTGAAGCTGATTGTCTGTTGCACTTGAAAGAAAATCCAACTTCCTCTCCAGACATCATAAAGCTTCCGTGTTCCACCTCTGCCCATCCCCAGTCTCGTTTCCCTCCCCAGCCCCTTGCTTACTCTAGTTCAGTCTCATTGGCCTTCTTACTGTTTCTTGAGCATCCAAGCCATGCCCCCCCAACCAGGGGGCCTTTCCCTTGCTCTTCCACCTGCCTGAAACTCTCTTCCCCCAGCTCTCCAAAGAACTCAGTGCCCCCTCACATTCAGATCTTCGGTCAAGTGTCTTTGCCTCGGGAGGTCTTCCCATCGATCAGAACTCTCAGAACTCTCTTCCTTCCACCCCACCCCTTGCTATGTATGACTTTCTGACCTCTTACCCTGCTTTATTTTTCTTCAGAGCACTTGTCATTGTCTGGAAGTTTAGTATTTGTTTTACTGTCTGTCTTCCACACTGGATAGTGAGTTCCTGAGAACAGTGACTTGGTTTTATTATCATGACTGCATATCACCAGGACTTAGAACAGTGCCCAGCATACAGCAGTTGTTAAATATGTGTTGACTAAGAGATTGAATGGATATTTTCATCACTGATAATTTCATCATGCTTAATTTCATAATGGGGTTTGTCTTAGGCTTACAGGCTTCTGTAGATTTGAAAAAGCATTTCTCTGTGTGATCTCACCTGGATAGGAACACCTGGCCGAAGTCAAAACAAAACAAATAGGTTTTGTGGAGGAGTGGAGAGGCCACTCAGAAATCAAGGTTTCTCTCTGGAGCAGTTTTGCAGCTCTAAGAAAGCACATATAAAATATATATATAACTTAACATCACGCTCGTAAGTATCTTATTTTTTCAGGCTTCATTTTTTCTTCTTTGAAACCCAAGCATTAGGAGCCACAGTCCTGAAGTGAGCCTTAACTACCAACCTCAATGTATCCCCTCCGCCCTTGTTTGATTTAGGATCTGGGATTAGCACAAGACTCTGCTACCAGCACGAAGAGCCCAATCCTTCTGGGCAGTCAGGCCCATCAGATCTACAGGATTATGTGTGCGAAGGGCTACTCCAAAAAAGACTTCTCATCCGTGTTCCAGTTTCTACGAGAGGAGGAGACATTCTGAGTTTGCCCTTTGGCTGTGGACACTGTTGGGAACCAAACTCTATCTTGGAGCCTCTTATAGCTCACTCCACAAGTAAATGGGCTGAATCAAAGGTCACCTGTCTGCTTTTGTTTGTCTAGTTCACAATAAACCCTGGGATTTTTCACCCATTTTTAACTGCTTATTCTTTTTATCTATTTAGCAAACACATATTATCTGACTTTTTTTTTTTCTGCAAGCCACTGATGGTCTCTGCTAGTAGCTAGCTGATTGACCTTTTTCAAAAGTGTGATTCCTGAGCACCATTAGCTAAAACATTGCCTACTTCAATCAGGATATTATTTACTCCACTTTACAAATAAAACCAAATTTTTTTTCCACAGGATAAAACCTATCCTGGAGGAAAGAAAAGAAATCGGTGTGAGGAAAAGAGTTAGAGAAGGGGGAAGTATAGTGAATTACTCCCTGTGTCCCTCAGAAAGTTTGTCCTGTTAACCCAGTGGTGGTATTCTTGCATTCTGAGGTCACCAGTTTATTTTCCAGGACTTGATAAAGCAAGAGAACTCCTTGCTGCATGCTGTGGAATTTGGACTCTGTTACATTACCTTGGTGTGCCCCTCTTGTAACAACTCCCAATACTCAGCAAACTTATTTTTTATATTTTTGCTTCCTTGTACATTCTTACTACATATTTTTTGACTTCAAAAGAATGACATCTTTAGAACTGTTTCAGAGCCTACGATGATATGTGCTTTAGATAATTATTATATTATCCTAAATATAACCATATTATTTTGAATTCAAATAAATTTCTATGCTGATAATACTTTCTTGGAGTTTTTGGTGTCTTCCTAACCATTTGGTGAACAGTCAAATAATCTGACAAACGGGTGCTGCAGACTAATGGGGAAAGGATGAGAAGAAAGGGAAGGGAGAGGAGGTCAAGAGGAACTGAGTGTGAACTGACCAGTGGCCAGCCCTCATCCTGCTGCTCTGCCTGCATCCTTAACAAGAATTTGTTTGAGTGTTTTCTGGGTTGTGGGTGCTGTAGGAATTTGGCCTGCAATAAATGAAATATGTCCCAGTAGGGAGCATAGTTGCCACTTTCCCCACCACAGCCCCTAGAAATACTTCAGGCGATAGGCCTAGATACCAGATTTAGCAGAAGGACTGCTACGTCCATCATTTTCCTGGTGATCAAAAATTCCAGGCATTATTATAAGTGCTGGGGCTGCAGTGATAAGCAAAACAGATAAAATCCTGCCCTTGTAGACCATAAATTCTGGTATCTCGTATGTGTGTATGTGAGGAGGTGTGACACAAGAAATAAATGTTTAATGTGTATGTCAGGTGATAATAAGGACTAAAAGGAGACATAAAGCAGGGTAAGGGAGATGGATGGGGAGTCCTGGGGTATTTTATTAGGGTGGTAAGGGAAGTTATCTTTGTAAGGTGGCATTTGAGCAGAGATAGGAAGGAAGTGAGGGAACAAGCCATGTAGATACCTGGGGAAAGAACATTGTAGGCATAGGGAACAGAAAGTACAAAGGCACTGAGGTAGGATAACACCAGATATGAGGACTAACGAGGCTGTAAGTGAAGTGTCATAAAATGAGGGAGGCCATGTTAGGATGTTGGCTTTTATTCTGAGTGAAACAGGCAGTGTGTCAGTTACCAAAAACAAAAGCTAACTGATACACTGCCACCCCCAAGTTTGGTGGTTTAAAATGACAAACGTTTGTTATTTTTCAAGATTCTCAAGGTGGGCTATGTTATTCATCTGACTGGGCTAACTCATGTGGAGCTGGGGGGTCTAGTTTGGCCTCACTCAGCAGGGACAGCTGGAATGGTTGGGGCTTCTGTCCACATGGTCACCCATCCTTCAGGAAGCTAACCCAAGTTTGCTGACCTGGTGACAGAAGGTTCCCAGCAGCAACATAGGACAAGACCAAATGAACAAGCGGCTTTTAAGCCTCTGCTTGCTTTATGGCTGTATTGTCCCATTGGTCAAAGTAAGTCACCTAGCCAAGCCCAGAGTTAGCATGGGATGGGGACTACGTTAAGAGTGTGGACAGAGAGGGGCAGTAGGGGGGCCATTTTGCAAACACCGTAATATCACAGCCAGCCCATGGAAGATTTTGTTCAGAGGATTGATGTGCTCTGAGCTACTTTTTAGAGGGATCACTCTGGCTGTGGTGTGGAGAATAGACCCTGGGGCAAGGGTGGAAGCAAGGAGGCCAGGTAGGAGGCAGTTATAATAATCTAGGTGAGACGTGATGGTGACTGGGACCAGAATGATAAAGATGGGGGAGGCAAGAAGTCGTCAGATTCTGAACATAAAAGATAGAGCCACTAACTGATGGATGGGGAGAGAGAGAAAAGGAGGAGTCAAGGATGACTCCAAGGTTAGTGGAGAAGGTGGAAGAAAGGAGTGACCATCTTCTGTGAGAGCAAGATTGTAGGAGAAGAATTGAGGGAGGATTGGGGGAGGTATAGGAGAAAAAAATCAGGCGTTTATTTGAGGTGCCTAATAGACATGTGAGTAGAGAAAAACAGGTCCAAGGACCAAGCCCTGTGTTACTCTAGCTCTTAATGGTTGGGAACATGAGGCAGAACCAGCAGATGAGACTCAGTGACCAGTTAGGTAGGTAAAAAAATGGGAACAGTGTCCTAGAAGCCAAATTAAGACACTCTTTAAGGAGAGAATGCAAATTTGTATCAAAAGCTACTGATAAGTTGAGTAATATAAGGGCTGAGAATTAGTCATTTGGATTTGGTGAAATAGAAGTTGTTGACTCTGACAGGTGCTTTGGTGGAGTGTTAGAAATGAGATTGGGAATGGGAGGAGAGAAATTGGAAGAAGTGAAGAGAGACAAATTTCAAGTTTTGCTGTAAAAAAAAACAGACAAATGGGATAGATACTGGTAGGGAACCTGGGGTCAAGGGAAGTTTAATTATATTTTTAGTATGGGAGATGTTATGGGGTTATGCTGATGGAGGTGGAATGATCACATAGAGGGAAAAAGTAATGATGCACAAGAGGATACTTGGTAAGTGGGATCTTTGAGTAGTTGAGAGAGGAAGGGTAGAAGCATGGATGGAGCTTTAAAAACTAAAACCCAGCACAGACATCATGTGTCAAGCTGTCAGCATCTTATACGAAGGATAGAGTAGTATTGTAATTAATTATACAGTTTTTCAACAGAGAATAATAAATTTTAGTGCTGGAAAGTACTTTACTGACCTCTAAGCCTTACCCCTGTAAGTCACCCTCCTGACCATTAGTTTTCTCATCTATAAAGTTATCATAAACAGTGTAGCCTAATATTAAGTGCTCTTTTGGAAACTTGAAACAAAACATGAGTCAAAGACAATCACAGGTGTTGGCAAGCATGTGGAGAAAGTGGAACCCTCATACATTGATGCCAGGAATGTAAAACGGTGCATCCACTTTGGAAAATAGTTTGGCAGTTCGTCGAAAGGTTAAACATGGAGTTACCATATGATCCAGCAGTCCTGCTCCTAGAAAGTGCTCAAGAAAAATGAAAATATACATCTGCACAAAAACTTGTACATGAATGTTTATAGCAGCATTATTCAAAATAGCCAAAAAGTGGAAACCAATCCAAACATCCCTCAACTGACGATTGCATAAACAAACCGTGGTATATCCATACAATGGAAAGTTGGCCATAAAAAGGAATGAAGGGACTTCCCTGGTGGCGCAGTGGTTAAGAATCCGCCTGCCAGTGCAGGGGACACAGGTTCGAGCCCTGGTCTGGGAAGATCCCACATGCCGCGGAGCAACTAAGCCCATGCGCCACAACTACTAAGCCCGCGTGCCACAACTACTGAAGCCCGCTAGCCTAGAGCCCATGCTCCTCAACAAGAGAAGCCACCACAATGAGAAGCCCATACACTGCAACGAAGAGTAGCCCCCGCTCACCACAACTAGAGAAAGCCCGCGCTCAGCAACAAAGGCCCAACGCAGCCAAAAATAAAATAAATAGATAAATAAATAAATCTGTTGAAGTACTGATACATGCTACAACATGGATCAACTGTGAAAACAGATGCCAAGTGAAAGAAGCCAGTCACAAAAGGCCACACACAGTGATTCTATATAAACTGTCGGGAAAAGGCGAATCTGCAGGGACAAAGTAGATTAGTGGTTTCCAGGGACTAGGGGAGAGGGGGAAATGTAAGTGACTGCTACTAGGTATGGGGTTTCTGGGGTGATGAAAATGTTCTGGAATTAGTAGTGATGGTTGCACAACTTAGCGAATGCATTGAAAACCACGCAATTGTACACTTTAAATGGTGAGTTTTATGGTGTGTGAAATAACTGTGAAAAAGAAAAGCTAAGGAAAAGTCATGAGTTAAGATCCTTCTCTATTGATAAGTGGTTCTCAACCAGGTTTTGCCCTGGGTGACACAGCAATGTCTGGAGACATTGGGGGAGGGGATTCTACTGGCATCTAGTGGGTAGAAGCCAGGGATGCAGCTAAACATTCTACAGTGCACATGACAGGCCCCCTCAATCAGAATAATCCTGCCCCAGATGTCAATAACAGGGAGTTTGAGAAACCTTGCTCGGGTGTATATTCCACAAGTATCTCAAACTCAGTGTATCAGAACCCAAGCTCTGCATCCTCCCCAGCAGACCTGCTTCTCCTGGTCCCTGTCCCATCCAGGTTCCCAGGAGCCATCCCTGACTCCGCTCTCTCCTCCACCCGCTCTCCAAAGCGAATTCTAAATCTCTGGTGCCTACTTCACACCCTCATGGATTCCTGTCTAGAATACTTCTGTCTCTTTGTTGTTGCTTCTCTTTTTTTCCTAAGAGCTGCGCTGAGGTATAGTTTTACATACAGTAAAATTTGCTTGTTTTAAATGTATGATTTAGTGACTTTCAGTCATCACCACAATCCAGTTTTCCATCACTGCCACCCGCCTCCCTGAAAAGTCTCATTTAGTCACTCGCATTCTCTCCCTCCCCCAACCCCGAAGCTACAGGCAACCACTGATCTTTCTGCCTCTGTAGATTCGCAGCTGCTTCTTGGGCACCAATCTGGTTCTTCCGCAATTCATTTTTCACCCCACTGCAAGGGAAGTGGAAGGCTGAAATTCACCTGCATGAAACTGTTTAGCCTTGGGTGCAGTGTGAACCCCTCAGTTTCATGCTCTGGCTCCTATTTTACTTCACCAACGCTGTCGCCCTTTGCTTCCTCTATGGTACCCTGTGGGCAACAGGTTGTGAATCACAGCACTTGCCATTTCCCAAGCATGCCATGCTTCTCACACCTCAGGACCTTTGCACGTGCTGCTTCCTTCACCTGAAATGCCCTTCTCCTCCACTCCTGGCCGACTGGCTCCGGCACCATATCATCTGAAAGGCCTTCTTCGGCCACCTCAGGCTGAGTCACTTCCCCTGTGTTTCCATAGCTCTTTGTTGATACAGCCTGCATCATAGGACTTCTTACGTTATGTTTGCATTATGTTCATCTGTCTTCTACAACAGGCTGTGAGCTCTTTGAGGGCACGGAATGTGTCTTATTCAGCTTTGAGCCCCTCCTGTTGAGGACAGCACCTGGCATTGAACAAGAGCTCAATAAACGACCAAGTGAGTGGAAGCGGCGGCATTGCATTTGTGTTAGGTCAACTACAAACTGCGTGAGCTTTTCCCTGAAAGATTCTTCCTTAGCAGATCAAGTTTATTTTCCTTTGGGTTATAAATGATGCAGTTTGCTAGACACAGAAGTCTTGCAGAGTGTGGATCTTTTACAAAGGTTTCTTAGTCAAAAGGTTAGCTTATGCTGTTTGAAGAAACTTATGGGGTGAAAATATGCATTTTTGATAGCAAGCTGTAGTCTCATGTTTTTATGTACTTTAAACGTCAACTTGCTTGCAGATAAAGCACACATCTTCCCCTTTAAGGAGCACAGCAGTTCCGAATGGGATCTTTTATACCGTGCTGCCTAGGCCTTGAGGCATAAGGTAAATTTCATAATAACACAAGTTTGATTTATTCAAGGGGTTCTGTGAATAGTTAGGTGTTTGAGAGACTCTTTTGCTGTCCTAGTGATCTGACACCATGTTGATGGAGCATATGCTTAGGCACAGCTGGGTCCATATTTAAGTGAACCCCAAATGGTTTGGGTCTACTCTTTGGCCATTCTTCTCATTGCAGGGTTTTTTTTTTTTTTTTTTCACGCACTTACCACATTTATTTCATATGTAACCTTTCAGGAATGTAGATCAGTGGTCAGAAGTTGCGAAACTTTATTTTTTTTTTTTTTAACATCTTTATTGAAGTATAATTGCCTTACAATGGTGTGTTAGCTTCTGCTTTATAACAAAGTGAATCAGTTATACACATACAATATGTTCCCATATCTCTTCTCTCTTGCATCTCCCTCCCTCCCACCCTCCCCATCCCACCCCTCTAGGTGGTCACAAAGCACCGAGCTGATCTCCCTGTGCTATGTGGCTGCTTCCCACTAGCTATCTATTTTACATTTGGTAGTGTATATATGTCCATGACACTCTCTTACCCTGTCACATCTCACCCCACCCCCTCCCCATATCCTCAAGTCCATTCTCTAGTAGGTCTGTGTCTTTATTCCTGTCTTGCCACTAGGTTCTTCATGGCTTTTTTTTTTTTTTTCCTTAGATTCCGTATATATGTGTTAGCATACTGTATTTGTTTTTCTCTTTCTGACTTACTTCACTCTGTATGACAGACTCTAACTCCATCCACCTCATTACAAATACCTCCATTTCATTTCTTTTTATGGCTGAGTAATATTCCATTGTATATATGTGCCACATCTTCTTTATCCATTCATCTGTCGATGGACATTTAGGTTGCTTCCATGTCCTGGCTATTGTAAATAGAGCTGCAATGAACATTTTGGTACATGACTCTTTTTGAACTATGGTTTTCTCAGGGTATATGCCCAGTAGTGGGATTGCTGGGTCGTATGGTAGTTCTATTTGTAGTTTTTTAAGGAACCTCCATACTGTTCTCCATAGTGGCTGTATCAATTTACATTCCCACCAACAGTGCAAGAGTGTTCCCTTTCCTCCACACCCTCTCCAGCATTTATTGTTTCTAGATTTTTTGATGATGGGCATTTCTCCAAAGAAGATATACAGATTGCCAACAGACACATGAAAGAATGCTCAACATCATTAATCATTAGAGAAATGCAAATCAAAACTACAATGAGATATCATCTCACACCGATCAGAATGGCCATCATTGACTTGTTTTCTAAGCACTCAGAAATGTGTGCGATCTGTCTGCTTCCTATGGGGGGTGGGGGTGGGGTGGGAGAGAAAGGCAAACCCGGGCAGAGAATGGGGGGCGGTGTTATCCAGGTGCATAAATCCTACCCAGGCTACTGTCAGAAGCCTGCTGCTGCTCAGGAAAAGCGCACAGGTTACCACCAGCCTCAGCTGCAGTAACTGCCCCCTTGAGCATTCTCAGATGGCCAGCCAATGGGGAGTCATCTGCCTGAGTAGGGTTTTTAGCCATCTTTCAGTTCAATTGAAGAGGGAGCTTAAGGACATCATAGGGATTTGTAACGTTCCGTGCAAGGTGTCAGGCCCATAAACCAGCACGTCCATCGCGCCGATGTGCACGGGGAATCGTCTCTCGTCGGTGGCAGAGAGATTGAAGATGACCTTTTACTATTTAATTGTATTCATCATTTAATAATTCAAGAATACCTAAAAGGGATGAAGACTTCTTCATTCAGACTAGAATTTGACTCTCTCAGAATGTTAATAGGAAAATACAGTAAAGGTGAAGCACTTTGCAAGTAGCCTGTAGGGAGTGACTTCAAGTGTCCTGGTTCCCAGAGTTGCCCCTGGCTGGGAGACAGGAGACCTGCGTTCTAGCCCTGGGTCAGCACTCACCTGTCCAATATCATGGGTCAGTTTCCTTCTGTTTAAAATGAGGACATTGCACTGATCTCCGAGGTTTGTTTTAGCTTAAAATTCTTATTCCTCTTAGTTAAGGGTTTAAGAAAATGTGAGGCATGTGCTTCTGACAGTTTTTGGACTCTGTCTGGTTAGGGATTATTTATTGCTCATATAGCCATTTCATGTATTAGGGTTTTTTTTTTTTATATAGCTGGGAATAGATTCAGAGATCAATACATTTTTATTAATGATAGTCCGTCATGCCTGGTAAAGAGATGGCAAGAGAGCTCATCTAGAATGAGCCACTTGAATAAACCTGACACACACGCTTAGCTCCGAGCTGCATTTTGGCAGGCCTCTCTGTAAAATAATGACATTGGCAGAGGAAGAGACTATGGAAACCTTCCTCACAGCCAGACTCATAAAATCAAAGGGCAGGTTTGGGGTGTGTTTCTCAGCCTTGGCTGTATATGCAAATCCCATGACTTTTTGAGTGTAGCATTTTATCTTCAAAAGGACAAAATTTGGCATTTGCTATAGTCATTAAAAATGATAAATGCCTAAAATGCTTGAGAGTTGGGATTATTGTAGGTTAGAACAAATATTGTTTCAGGACCAAACGCTATCCTACAGTAGAAAACTTCTCACTGACATTGTCAAATCAGAAAATAAAAAATCCTTCATTATTTTCCCTTTAAATCATAGGAAATTGGGCATAATTGTCACCAGTTCTTCTTATAAAAATGTACGGTCTGGCCCTTTTGGAGGTGGATTACTCCTCCTGACTCCAAGAAGAGATAGCTTTGTGCCCTGAAAGGGTTAACTCACCTCCAGATGGAGCTTCTCAGCCCCTCTGAGCAGAGCTCAGATGATATCAATTTCGCTATTCTTTTACATTTGTTTTATGCCTGTTGAACTTAATTTTCATTCCATTTATGGATAGAACTTGAAATAGTCTATGGTAATTTTAGACAATTTGAAGCCTTTCTCCAGAAATTTCACATTAGAGTTCCAATCTCAGAGACCCTAAGAGCAAATGTAGCTTTAATCCCTCTCTCCTCTTAATGACCTTAACCCTGACCCCAAGCCTGCTCTCTATAAGTGCCAAACATGATTCATTCTCCTTGCTTGATTTAGTTTTGTCCCTTTAATGAGCCAAGATGACCAGGGGAGACCTGATAGCTTATTTGTGCTAATATAAGTATGCTCTACTAGTTAACTCCTAACTCATTTATTTGGCTTTTACTTTTGCCTAGAATTGACCCTTTGTCTCAGAGATGAAAAGTCCATATTTTAGACAAAGGAGATGCAAACAGTTAACAAGCCAGTCAGGAGACAGACACTACCCAGGAATGAAAGATAAAGCAAACTGCTCGAGAAGGAGAGAGTCTTTGTATTTTGTGCCTCTGCACACAAATATGTGTACCATGTTATAGATAACAGTACAAACGTTCATTAAGAATATATTTTATTGTGCAATTACGCCCTAATGTGCTGTTTCGCAGAACCACTTTCCTCTTCTGAGTTGTAGGAGTCATAATGTCTTCAGGTTAAATATTTTTGTGCTTGCGACTTTGCGGTCTGAATGTCTTATTTCTCCAGCCTCTGTAACGTAATTTCTGATCCTGTTTGTGTGTGCAGGAATGCTTTTTTGACGTGGTTTTTAATACATATTATCTGATTTTTTTTTTTTCAATTTTGCAATGGCATACCTGGGCCATCAAGGACGCTTAGAAAGTGATAAGCAGGAAGAGACTTTTAAAGAGATTTACGATAGGTTTAGTTTCCCTGTTGTCCACCTCTCCACTTTCAGCCCAACTCATTTTGGGTTGGTAGGGGTCTGACCATGGGGTTCTGACAAATGTATTTTTATCCTTGTGAACTTATGCTTGCTTCAGTGTCCAAAACAAAACACTATTAAAAACTGATATGACTTTGAACAGTGGCTTGATCCCTGATTATGGCCTTTCCCAACCATCCCATTTAATTTCTGGCTGGTCCAACTAGCGGCATTAAAAGCTGCCTCTTCCGACGTTGCATGTTCCCTGAGTTGCACTGTGCTCATAGCAGTTTAGTCTGGTCCCTTTTGTAGTCCAGTGACACCCTCGAGCTTGTATACCTGTGTCACCACAAATCTTAAAAGATGGAATTTTCTTGGCAGCTTCATTCTCCTAAGATGAATTGGAGGGTGGGAGTGAAGGACAGGGTTCTAATCTCCGTGTTAAGACCAGGGAGGGCAGACGCCTCTGTCGTCTCACACTCGGGCCCTGGGGAGAGTGCTGGCTTGAAGGACTCTCTGAAAGAAGGATTCCATTAGTGATATTAGTCACACGCTGGCATTTTTGGTTTTTAAAAACAATCTGCGTGTTATCTTTTGAAAACACCTGGTTGTGCTTCTCCTGGAACAGTACTGATAGCTTCCCTCATCCATGGTACAGCTTGGCGTACTTGCTCTCTTCGGAAGAAATAAAACTTCAAAGAAAATTCTCCCCAAGGCAGTCAAAGAGTTACCTGATCTCCAGCTCTTTAGAGTTGGGCAATCTTTTCTTATGCCAGATGGTTTCCTCTTTTTTTTTTTTTTTAATTTTATTGATTGATTGATTGATTTTTGGCTGCGTTGGGTCTTCGTTGCTGTGCGCGGGCTTTCTCTAGTTGCAACGAGCAGGGGCTACTCTTCGTTGCAGTGCGTGGGCTTCTTATTGCTGTGGCTTCTCTTGTTGCAGAGCACGGGCTCTAGGCGCACAGGCTTCAGTAGTTGCAGAACGCGGGCTCAGTAGTTGTGGCGCACGGGCTTAGTTGCTCCACGGCATGTGGGATCTTCCCAGACCAGGGATCGAACCCATGTCCCCTGCATTGGCAGGTGGATTCTTAACCAGTGCGTCACCAGGGAAGTCCCCAGATGGTTTTCTCTTAAAAAAAGAAATCATAAATGAATTCTGCATGGTCAGGTATTGTCATCTTTGCAGAGAATTTTCTTTGCGTAATGTCCTATCTGATGGGCCATTCTATGTATTATATGCTACATAATCTCCACCAATGTATACTGTGGTCCATAAAACTGCCATACTGTTTTCAGAAACTAGTAATTCACAAAGTAAACCTGAGACAGTGCTGTTAATAAACACAGATTACAAACAAGAAGGTAGTAAGTGGAAATAATGCACTCATTTAAGAGTAATAAAGCCTTTGATCTTACTTTGAAGGAAAGAGTCTATGTTTAAACTCCCCATTCAGGGACAGCCAGATGCCCATAAAGAGCAGTGCTTTGCTTTGATAGAAAATCACTGAGGCCTGTCTAGCAGGTCTGGTTTGTAAACAGATTAGTTAAGGGCTCATCAGGACTGATTTGCATAGGATTCAGCAAGCCCCAGTCACTTTTTCAACCTTAATGAGCGATGCCGTTTCAGGTTAGAAATTACACCATTTTTTTTTTTCTAGCTAGAAATCTTAGGTAATTACTTTGTGGGAAAGGGAAAGAATATTCATATAAAGTGAACCCTTGCTGTCTGCAGCTAATGGGAAAATGATGACCTGTTTTGCTTGCTTCAAATGGTGAATGATATAATGAAGGACGTAGGCTATGAGTTTAAAATTAGGTTACAAAAAGGCTTTCCTCCCTTTCTATGTTATTTGAGAGATAAAGGAGGATTAATCTGAATTATCACAGAAAAGGTAACATGGAGCTGCAGACTCAGACCACAAATATTTATTTACCTTCAAAAGTTTCTGGAGGACCTCTTTGGAGCCAGGCTGTGTTCTATGGGCCGGGCTTCCCTCCCTCAGTGCTCAAGGCAGACAGAAACCTTGCCCTCACGGAGCCTACCTTCTAGAGCCTACCATTATGGAGAAATGCGAACAGCAGAGGAAAGGAAGCACACATTCTAAAATCTCTGCTAATTAGTAGCCCTTTGCTTGAGAGGTGGCAAGACCAGTATTCCCAGAGAGAAAAGATCCTCTGATCAGTCTAACTGCACTTTTATTTTTGATTTTCAGAATAACTAGTAATTGCCTTGCTACCAGAAATCAAGAATATCTTCTCTCCTTAAATTTTGGAGTGAAGAAAATGTCAAAAGAAACCCTTTGCTCACTCTGATCCTTGAATAGATAACAAATGGGCAGCTCAGTAGAGACAACTGAGAACTTTGAAAATAAACAGTTTCCAAAGAAAATGAAATGGTATCGGAAGTTTTCAACTCTGACCTTCCAAAAGGGCAGTGAATTGATGGTGGGCAGTGGTCTATTTCTTTGGCTTGCAGCAGCACCGTTCTCCTTATGAGAGATGCTTTTAAGTATTGTAAACATTGGTGACACTAACTTGCTCATTTGGGAACTTGGGTTTAAATAATAACCTTCAGCCTCTGTGTCTGGCCTTGTCAAGGCCAAGGACCTCAACCTTACCCTGCTTCCTAGAAGCCAGATCAAATCAGCACACTCCTATAAATGTCACCTTGGAGACATTCCACTCTGAAAAAGAAAAAGTTCCAGCTCTGGTAAGTGTTAGAAAAAAGGCCGGGGACAATTTCATACTGACTTGGCCAGGACTCCAGGTCCTGTCCAGGTAATTCAGATGGATAGGGGGTGTAAAGGGAGGCCGTGCCCTCTGTTTCTCCAGATGGGTTTGATTAGGCTGAGGAGGAAGAGGAGGTCTTGTTGAGTTGCCTGCTTGTGAAGATTGCTAGGGAGAGGGTTCCAGTGAAATCCATCTGCGACCAGGCAAGACACCTGTACTCCTTAGGAAAGCCGGGTCACGTGCATTCTGTATCTCTCAAGGGAACATACATGAGGCCTTGGAGGGCTTTACAGGTCCCTTTTCTGAGACTTCCATCCTCCCGCACCTGCACACATACACACACACAGTATTTCCTCATAGGGAGATCCCCCTCCAACTTGCCCTTTTCTACATGTCTCTCAGCTTCCACGGGGGAATATACCCAACAGCGTCTTTCAGGCAGGTGCACTTGCCTGGGAGGAGCCCTCTATGTGAGTACTGACAAGAAGGCTCCAACCTGCCTTTCAGGAGTCTTTGACACATGGCAACACCTGCCTCCTAGACGCACAACAGTGGGAATCCTGGCTGTTCCACCTCCTCCCCCTCTTTCTATAGACACCTCTCTCCAGCTCGCTTCTTCCCAGCTCAGGCCAGCCTGAGGCAGATCAGCAAGACCAGTGCCTGAGCAGACGTCCAGATGGTGCTCCATGCGGGCAAGGTCCGTTGTGGTTACATGTGTCCCAAGCACCCAGCGCAGTGCCTGACACATAGTATAGACTCACTAGATACTGCATTTGTTGGGAGAATGAATGCATAAATGAATGAATTAATGAGATACCAGTTTTCTGTTATAAGCATCCCCAGTTTTTATTAGTAATACTCTGACACTCCCCCTCCTTTGGAACACCAGGAACAGAGCCAAAGCCAAAGCTCCTGTGGGCTCTGCTGCCATGGGCTCTGAGCAGGAGGGATTGGAGGGGTTGGAGGGAAGGCGACTGGCTGTGGTGGGGCAGGTTTGCCAGGTCTCAGGAAGCCTGAGGGGGCGCCATCTGGGTGCTGCCCCAAGCTTTGGAAGCTCTCCTGAGTTAGCAACAACACTTAGCCCCTGTTATTAAGGGCCCCAAGGCCAATTCCAAGGCATCAGGATTACACATGTAAAACCACTAGCCCAGCCTCTGACCTGTAGCAGATACTCAGTAAACGTTCCTGTCCCAGTACGGCTGTATCTGGATGCTGGCAGGTAAAAGCTTCGACTGGACTCACAGGCCCGTTTCGTTGAAATGCTGCTTGGCTAATCACCAAGCTTAGGGAACATGGAAACCCATCGTAGCAGAAAGCCAGAAGCTTTGCTTAATCTCGTTTTCCTGGGTTCATATACATGAGCGACATAGGTTTAAAAACCCACCTTTATTTTACAAACTTATAATCAAACTTTTGAAAATAATGATGAACGCCATCCTTCATTCCCTCACTCACCTCCTGCATCTTTTAACATGGCAACGTTGAAGCAGGATAGTTGGGCCATAAAGAGGTCAGGCCTGAGTGTGAATCCCTGCTTTACCATCTCCTAGTGTGTGACCTTGGACAGGTGACAGCCTCCCTCAGTCTCAGTTTTCTCATCTTAAAATAGGGATGATAACATTACCTACCTTACGGGGGAGTTGAAAGGCTTTAAAAAGACAATATATGTGCAGCGTGTGGCACAGTGCCTGCCACAGAGTAAACACTTTGACCCAGTCATTTCATTCCTAGCAATGCATCTTAAAGAAATAATGAAACATTTGTTTGTAATTCAGCACACAGAGATATATTTACAAGTGTACTCCTTCATCTTAGCTTGTTTTATAGTATTGACATGTGTTTCGGTGCCTTTTCTGCGCTCTAGCCTCCTTCTCGGGCTCTTTCCAGCCAAGCTTTGTCAGGCCCAGAGTCAGCTGGTGAAGAGGTTTGGCTTTGGAGGCGGGAGAAAGGTATGAAGAGCTACCACAGGACTATAGGAACCCCGGAATGCTCCCTACATCTGTTAAATTGTCAAGGGAGCCACAGCATGGCCAGTGAAAATTATCCATCCATCCTTGCTTCTAGCTACCTATAGCCCTCCTAGTTATTGGAGAGGGAGTACAAATGATTGTGCATAGGCAGACAAATATGATCCTAGGATAAATAACAGAGCCATAGAAAATAAAATAGAGCTACTGTGCGCAGCCAGGAGAAGACGGGGTCAGGACTAGGGGAGAAGAGAGAGGTGAAGAGAGAGCTGCCTTTATTTGGCAGCTAGAGAGACAGGGGAAAGAATAGTGACTTTGGAGTATGGCAGACTTATATTTGAATACCAGCATGGCATTAGCACACTAACATTTCTAAAGTTTAGTTTTCTTATCTTTGAAATGGAAGAGCAGTTCGTAGAGCTTTCGGGAGAAATAAATGAGATAAAGAGTATATATTAAGCATCTGACCCATGGAAGATACTCAGTAAAACTCAGTTCCACTTTCAAATATTTTGTCCTGTTGTCCGCTCAAGAAAACTGTGTGCTGTACAATGTGTGTTGATTTCAAATGCAGAGGACATGATCAGTGTAACATCTTTAAAATTATTTTATGTCCCAGATGTGAATGGTCTGGTTTATATAGTTTGCATACTTTTCATTATCTTAGTGAGATTTTAAAGCATTTACCCTTGTACTAACCTTGTCGATTAAAGACCCTGTTGTTGATTGATTCAAGAAGAAGTTGGTTGAATAGTGAAGAAGTAGATTAGTAAGGCCAAGAGAAACATTTTAAAAATGTGATCTCATGAAAGGTGGTGCTTAGGCCTGCAATATGCACTTGTGTTTATCATCATGGTGAGTTGTGTTCACATCTATTGCATGACTGACAGAGGGCTTTGAAGTTTACTCAAAATCCAACTAAAAAGGCTGGTCAGATTAGGGATTGGGGGTGGCATAAAACCTGCTTTTACCCAAATGTCCCATGCAGATAAGCAGCAGGGTCGAGGGAGTATAAAAAACGGTCCTCTCAGCTTGAGTCTTCTGTTTTACTTCCTTCTGTCCAGAGTATTTGCTAAAGTAATTTACAGTTTGGAAAGCTGTGATCACCCTACCTGACGCACTAAAAATTCATGGTGAGGCTCCAGCTTATCACAGGCAGTAAAGGCTCACAAACTGTAATGGACTAAAAGAGCCATTGCCCAAGATACCACCGAGGCAAAGCCCTTTTTTTCCCTTAAGATAAGTGTGTAGTCTACTGGATATTTTTAGAGCACACATTTTTATATTATGCTTTTTGATTTCATTAAACCAGCTCCAAGGTTGGCTTTCATGTTTGCAGTAACGTACCCCTTGTCTTCCCTTTATTTCCCATCTCACTATTACCTCTACCCCAGCGGGGCTTTTTGGTGTTGGAAGAGGGTGTGCAGTTCGATCCATCTTGCAGTTAGAACAGGAAAATACATATGAGGAAGATGATGTTTGCATTCAGTCAAGAATTAGCCTTCGAATTGCAATAGCAAAATATGCATCCCAAACTTCAGCAGCATTGGAAAGCAGCATTGTTGGAAATGACGCAGCAGGAAACTTACTGAGTTGAGAATGATTACCAACTTCCATCATACTACCTTCTAGTGAAATGTAACAGTTTCTTGTAAGAGTCATAGACATTATTCAAAACCAATCCGTTTAGCAAATGATGGAATTTATTGATGCCAAGAGTTCTGCTCTAAAAAAAAATTAAAGAAAAAAAGATTGCCTCAAATATTACAGTATCCTGAAACTTCAGAGGCCCTTAGTCATGTCAGTTTTGACCATCTACATCCACTCTCTTTCTAAATGCCGTAGAAAGGAAAAGGGCTAGAAAGTATCACTGATTTTGCTTCTTTACTGCCTATCTTTTGGACAGGTTGGAAACCTAGTCTTTGTTGGCTTTGTTTAGTTTAGGTTTTTCTTTCTTTCCAAGTACGTAACAAGAGTTACCTATCATCTGGCTCTTGTGGACCTAGGACCAGCAGGAATGGCATCACCTGGGAGCAGAACCCCAGCCGCACCCAGCCCAGACCTGCTGAATCAGAATCTGCAAAATAATAGGATCTTTTCACATTCAGGTCTGAGAAGAGCTGGTGAATGAGTAGGGCTCAGCCCATGCTGTGTTAGGGGATACTGTGTTAGGTTATAATTAGTAAGTTTTTAGTTTGAAGGGGTATTCTTTGGGAGCAGAAAACACAGACTGAGAGCACTTCCAAAAGCAGAAGGTTTACTGATGGGATATACATGGACCTGAGCTGGAATCTGAAATCAAGATCCAAGGCAGCTCTAGGGAATGGGCTGCCCTCTGCTTCTGCTGCCTCATAACTTTGTCTTCCACTTGGCCTATCATGGTCCCTCTCCGAATACTTTGTTCCATCATCACGTCCTTTCAACTTCAGCTCATATTGGTGCCTGATTTCCTCCATATTTGCCAGATCAAATTCTCAAGAGCTAGAATCTGATGGGCCCAGTTCAGTGTTCTGCTCCCAGCCACCCATAGCCACTGGCCAGCCTATGGACTGGACTCTTTGATCAGCTCAATGGGAGGCAAATGGTCTGCATAAAGGCTGCTCCTTGACCGGCAGGCGGGGAGAGAGTCCTGAGAGGTGGGCTCCTGACCACCCATCAATCTAATCACAGCTTTTAAGAAACACAGCATGAAATTCTGAATGCATCTTGGGAAAAAGCACTTACCTGCTTCCCAAGGCAAATGTCAGTCTGAACCAAGACAATAGAAAACTTTCCTAAATTCATCTATTGCCAGACCTGTTCTAGGGTAGGAAGGAGGGAAAGATGTGTATGGGGAACTGAACATTAATTTTTTTTTTTTTTTTTAATGAAACTCTCTAGGAGTTAAGCCAGCATTTTATTTATTTATTTATTTATTTATTTTTGGCTGTGTTGGGTCTTCGTTTCTGTGTGAGGGCTTTCTCCAGTTGCGGCAAGCGGGGCCACTCTTCATCGCGGTGCGCTGGCCTTTCACCGTCGCGGCCTCTCTTGTTGCGAGGCACAGGCTCCAGATGCGCAGGCTCAGTAGCTGTGGCTCACGGGCCCAGTTGCTCCGCGGCATATGGGATCCTCCCAGACCAGGGCGCGAACCCGCGTCCCCTGCATTGGCAGGCAGACTCTCAACCACTGTGCCACCAGGGAAGCCCCCTGAACATTAATTTTAAGATCTTCTGTGGGCCAGTTCATTTTAGAGACATATCATGACAAGATACAAAACTATGTACATGGGAGCCTGGTGAGAGACAGTCGCACTGGTTGAGATTTGCTGGGTGATTATTCAGAAGACAGGCCACCCCCTTATATCTCTTCCAAGAGCCTAATAGCATAGCTGACTTTATGAAGCCTGGAAGAAATTGCTGGAGAAAATTTTAATGTTTAAAAATTATTACTGAAGGATTTGAAATCTTTAAGAATTCCAGGAACTTGAGTATTTCTAGAAAAATTGTAAATCCCAGAGCAGATATATCAGCCATCTGGGGACCAAAAACTAACCCCTTTGACGCCGTAACAAGGTAACCTGACTTCGTGGAAGCCCCGTAGTCTCATTTTAAAGACACCGCCTGGAGTTGGTTACAGGCTCCAAAAACGGGGATGATTTGGTTTGTGGGGCATCTCTCTGCTGGTCGGGCCCCTCCTCCCTCCTGGCTCAGCCTGGACCAGGATGGCAGCAGAACCGATCCTGCTTCCTGTGCGCTCTCCCCTCCGCCTGTCCCACCCACGGTTGCCCCTGCGGCCTTCCTGAAGCACAGCCGCAACTCGGATGTGACCTTCTTAGCCTTCAAAGGTTGCCAGGCAGCAGCAGGCGTTTCCACTGCCCCAGGCCAGCCGCGATCCCACATCCGCTCACCTGACCACAGCCCCTGTCATTCTGAAGGGCTTCCAGTCGCATGTCCCTGCCTAGACTCTCCTCTGATCTTCATCTACCCAAATGCTGCCCCCTTTCAAAGTGGTCTCCAATGCTGCCCCTTTAGGATTCCCCTCCTGGTTCTCTTCCTCTCAGCAGCTGTGACTCTCACACGTCACTTCCCTTTTGGGTTTTGTGGGTTGTTCAATTTTAACTCAAAAAAATGACATTCCTTTCCTGTTGGGTCAGAAGTCCCTTGAGAGTGGGGACCTTAAGCCTCACATGGAGCGCACATGGTAGGAAACCAGAGGGGTAGAGTAAGGCCTGTAGCATCCGGACTCCGACTTCTGCCAGAATTCACACTCCTGGTGGACTTACTCGCTGTGGTTTGCATGGCTTTGAACAAGTCACTGGCCTCTCCCAGACTCAGCTTCCAGATCTGTCAGGGAAGACAAGAATTGTACCCACCTCACAGGCTTGGCGGAGGCTCACTTCTGAAGCACCTCCCAGATTCCCAGGCGCCTCTCACACCATCAGCTGCTGCTCTGGTGGTTACAGGAGATGCTCAGCAAATGCCAGGCCCCAGGCAGCTGCGGCACCAGGATGCCGGAGGCTCGGGTTCTAGCCAACTGCATTCACCTGCTCCTCCGTGAAGGCTTTTATAAGCGTCAAGGCTTTTATAAGCGCTGCTAACAGGCAGGATTGCTGGATTTGAGTTTCACCTCCTCCCCAACCCCTCACCTTCTGGAGGAGGTGCTAATGAGCAGTGAAATGACCACCAGGTGGGCTGTAAGGGAGGCGGAGGCAGAAGCAGGCAAGGAGCTTGGACAACCCTCTGCTAGATGATCAGCTCTGGAATCTGCCAGACCTAACATCCCGGAGCCCCGCGCTCCGTCCCACCTGGCACCGAGAAGAGAATAACTGTGCAGGGTCAGAGCAGCAGTTCTGGTCCTGGAGGAGTTCTGGAAAGAAGCCCAGGTCACGCCTCTCTGTCTGGCCCTGTGAGTAAGCTCCCAGCCCCCAGCCTCCACCCCAGGCATCCCGGTGTTTTAATAGCTGCTCTTTCTCTCGAGCAGGTACCATTTTTATTGATCACCTTCTTGACAGAAATATTCAGCCACAGAATGTTCCTGGCAAGTGGCAGACTAAGAGTGCCATTGGCGATGCAGGGACTGCAGTCTTCTGTTCCAGGGCCATGGCCAGAGCAGGCAGGCCCAGGGCTGGCAGCTTCCCAGGCACCCAAGAAGCCAGTGACCTCGCTCTGTGTGTGGGGAAAAGCGGAACAGGCGGGCTTCAGTGAGCCTTCCCCTCCCCTCAACCCACAGGCGAGCGCGGGGCCTTGAAGGGACAGGCGCCCTCCCACCAGGGGCAGAGAGGTCAGTGGCTCTCAACACTGCTGCACGTGAGAACCACCCGGGGAGGTGTTTTTTAAAAATACAGTTGCCCAGACTCCATCCCCGGGGTTTCTTATTGAATTGGTCTGGGTTGGGGCCTGGGCAGCCATATTTTTTAAAACTCCCAGGTGATCCTGGTTCGGCCTGACTAGAGACCCACGAACAGAAACGAACAGCGAGGGCACCACGTGATATGAAAGAGAGCACAGGCCTCGGGGTCCAGCAGACGTGGGGCTCCCCCCGGACCACTGATCAGCTGCCAGTTCCTCAGGCAGAGGCCCCACCTCCTGGGTCCTTGATTTGTTTAATCAGCAAAGGGGAGGTGCTGATGCTGCCGTCCGTGAAAGCTGTTGTGTAGTTAATTGAGGGAAGGCGCGTACAGCACTCAGCCCTGAGCAAAGTCTTCCTTTCTCTGTATTTGTAGGCCTACACTTTACAAATGACAGAGAATTCACTTAAGTAATAAAAATTGAACACACTCTACAGTACTTGGTCTATACTTCTTTACCCTGTTGAGGTTCCACTGACATTAAATCAGAGATTCTCAGTGGGGGAGGGAAGGAAACATGTTCCCTAATGAAGGCACATCAGAAAGCGGGTAGAGAAGGAGGCACAGTATACTTTGGAAAAATCATGAAATAGGCTTGACGCCAAGAGAGACTTAGATGGGCTCTATCTCCCATGTTACCTAAGTGGCAATCTTTTACAGTGGGCAGAGAGCATGCCTGACCTCTTCTGTGGAGGGAGAGGCTGTATCTTCCTAGGCTGTAGGCTATACAAAATACTTAAAAAGGTAGTGTGGGACAATGTTATTCATGCCTCTGCTTTGCTAGATGTGCAGAAATATGAGTGACCCACGGAGAATGGTCTCCTAACAAGTCTCTGCTCTTAATACCCTACACCAGGGTCAGTAAACTATGACCCAACGGCATGCAGCTTGTGTTTTCTACTGCCTGTGTTTTTCTACTGCCAATCTACTTAGAATGATTTTTACATCTTAAACACTTACACAGACACACACACACGAAATATGCAACAGAAACTTTATGTGGCCTGCAAAGCCCGACTATCTGGCCCTTTACAGAAAAGTTTGCCAACCCCTGCCCTATGCAATACTGCTTCTGTAGCCTTGGCTGGACTAATGCCAAGAAGTAGATGAACCTGACTTATTCTAACATTTTCTGTAACCATTCGATTTTCTAGGGCTAGTGTGTTGCAGATTGAATTCCCTAGGAAGCAGACTCTGAGAGGGAGTTTAATGAATAGAATGTTTATTAAGGAATGCCTTTGGTATCATCACCTGTGGAAAATGGGGGAGGGGGGAGTTGGAGTAGATAGAGAAGCCCAGCTGTGATGCAGGCCCAGCAATAGACTCAGCCAATTCCACAGGAGCTCTGGACGTAGAATATCCCCTCAGAGTGTTCCCAAGTTGTACTGAGATGTCTGGGCCTTTATGCTCCTGTAACAATCAGTCATTGGATATCGGCCACTTGGGAAGGGGCCACACCTTGGGCCAGGTGGCTCTCTGGAGCTGAGGCCATCCCTGAAGGAACTGACAACTGAAGGCTGCCTGTCCAACACTCCCAGCAGCTGGGTTAGCAGATCTTTTGTTTAAGGTGGATCTGGGAGGTGCATTACTATGTCCAAGACATAGTACAAACATTCTAGGGCCATGACTGTGGAATCATTACAGGTGGGAGTGATTTTTCTAATCTCTTTATCCCCTGAAGTACTTAGCATAGAGTCCTGCAAGAAGTAAGTATCTGATGAGTATATATTCATTGAGGGGATGGATGGATGGATGCTTGGATGAGATGAATAAATTATGTAAGTTTAAGCATGAGGACCTTGTTTTCTAGTTCTTTGGTCTTCCTTTCATGGTTCTTTTCTGCTCCCTCTACCCTCCCCTAACCCAATCCATTTTAAGCTTAAAAATCACCTAGTAATAAAATGCAAAGAACAGAGATGTTCAAAAATATGTGTGGAATGAATAAAAAATGAATCAATTACTGAAAAGAATTTTAAATCTAAAATAACTTAAAGTTCTGAGTATTCCAGTGTATTTTGTTATAATTTTATTTTTCCTGAAACTCTTCCAAAGCCTCTATTTTTAAAAAATTTAAATCTTTATTAAGAAGTAATTCTTGCTTGTAAAAAAAAAAAAAAAAGGAAAAAAGTGTATAAAGTAAAAAACTAAGTCCTCCCTTCGTAATTATATCAACAGCATGTTTTGTGTTCTTTTAGATTTTTTAAATGTATATACTATCATTTACTTATATGTAGATGTGTCTATTTGTCTAAAATGGTATTATCAAATATTTTTCCCCCAAAAGCATATGATAGACATCTTGAGGTCACTATATCAATACTAAAGACTGTTGTTTCTTTAAAAGATGCAATGTCCTGGTCATATCCTCAGCCCCAAGAATTCAACAAAGGTGATTTGAATTGAATTCAATTTCTAAAGTTTGCTCCCCCAGAGCCTTTATTACTTTAGATCCCATGGGTTTGGAAGCCGGGTTAGGATGGGGAAAGAGCTACTAAGAACTTGCCTGAGGGAGAGGGGCTAGCAGTGTTGTTAAAATCTTGCATGAGCCATGAGGGGAGCTGGTGCTCACATGAGCAGGTGGAGTCTGGCAGATCTTCCTCTCATAGAAAGATGGAAGGAATGTGATAGAACTAGGATAGATCCCTCTCTGCTAGGCTTAGAAACCCCCAGTTGTCTAGGGAGTTTCCTGGTAGCCTAGTGGTTAAGATTCTGAGATTTCACTGCCATGGCCCAGGTTAAATCCCTGGTCAGGGAACTGAGATACTGTGAGCCATGTGGCATGGCAAAAAAAAAAAAAAGAAACCTCCCAGTTCTCTAAAAGGCATGATTTCTATGGTACTCATCCTTAATCGGTGTCCAAAGGTCACTAACTGACATAAGCTTTATGGGGCACAGAAAACCCATTGTTTCTGATGCTTCCTTAAGAAGCCAGAAACCATGAAGCACCATGCCCTGAGGTCCTCAACACCACTACACTCACCTCCTCCCGAGACCCACTTCTGTTCATCAGGAGCCTTGGAGAGGGAAGCACTATTATAGAATACCACCTCATCCTCTCTCCTTCCAAAGGCTGTTCTTAAAATTAGCTTAAACAGGAAATTAATAACACTGATATACTTGACCTTTGAAAAAGAAACATTAGATTCTCTTTCTGGTAGCTGCGAAACTCAGCACTAGCCACAGAAGTGTGTGAGTCACTCAGAAAAGGGGCCAGTAGCTGCAGATCTCACCAATTCAAGTGAGGGGGGCAAAAGGCAAATTAAAATGTTATCTTGTGGATGCATCAGCTTGGTTTCCCAGGTATTTGGTGTGTGGAATTGCAGACTGTATTTTCCTTCTTCTCCACAGCCCCATGCAATAGAATTGGGACAGTAGAACTGACTCACTACAGGCTTCCACCCCTCGGCCAGAATTAGACCTCAGGGAGGAAAACGCAGTGTGGTGTGTACTCAGACATCAGGATTTAGTCTCACTTGGGCCTTGGTTTGCTAGGAAATAGGCAACATCATGGATCAGTCTCTGACCAGTAAAATGGGGGAAAGTAGATAAACCACAAAGAAAGGATCCTTGAATGGCTATCTACCCCAACTTTACCCCAGGCAGAAGTGATTTTCTACAGTTTTTGTTGGCAATTCTTTTGATATTCAAAGGAACAAAGAACAACTAACTCAATAATAATGACAAGAAACAGACAGTGGCCAATTATCCAATAACAAGGGTTAAACATATTTATAGGAGTCCTTTAAAAACTGAATTTCATAATAGGTGACAGACTGTTACTTTCAGTAGTGGCAGATAAGGAAACTTGGATCAACTTATTTGTTGAGAACAATTAGAAAAGCTGGGCCAACTCATTTTTTAAAAAATCCACTTGAAGGCATTAGAGAGTGAATAAGGCAGAAAAGAATTACCAGGTTAAGATTTGGGAGAAGATAGACACCCAGAGCAATGGAAACCCAGTGGCATGTTAGGGTCACATCTGCCAATTACAGAAGAGGTGGTTGGGAGGTTGAGAAGCTAAGCAGGGCTCTGGTAGCCTTGCAGGACATGGGGAGGCAAAAATTGGAGTCTAAGGCTTCCCAAGGTGAGGGAGCCTAGTAAGCATCCCATAATTTGGGTGATACCCCTAAATATCTATATTTTGGAAGTAAAGGTGACCAGAAGTAAACTAACTCTCAAAGAGTCTGAACCCCGGTTTCAGATCCTCTCATATCTTAATTTGGATTGCTATGTCCCTAGTTATCATCCAGAAGCAAAGATAAATCCTTTCTGAAGGACTGATAACATCACCCTAGACTTCAAATCCTTTCTACTGTTTTTCCTATCCAATTTCAGACTCTCAATGAAAAATAACCAGACACACAAGGAAGGAAAACACACATATAAAAATCCAGAGAAACAACAGACCCACAGAAACAATGGTATTATCCAGACAATAGAGGTATTAATGAAGATTTTAAAATAATCATGCTTGATATGTTCAAAGATATAAAAGATAAAATTGAGATTTTGGGCAGAGAAAAATGAAATGGAAACTGTAGAACTGAAAATTTCAGTAACTGAACTGAAGAACTCATTGGATGGGTTTAATAGAAAATTAGACATAGCTGTATAGAAAATTAATGAGCTGAAAGGTCACTAAAAAATATTTGGAATGATATTTTGAAGGATGAGGAAAAAACAGAAGAAGGAATAAGAGACATGGAGAATCTGTGAGAAGGTCTAACATAATGTGTAAGTGGAATCCCAAAAGTGGAGGAGAGAAATTGAGCAGAAGCAATTGCAGTAATAGTTGCTGGGAATTTGAAAAAAATTGATGAAAGACATCAAGCCACAGATTCAAGAATCACTACAAACTCCAAGCAGGACTAATACAAGAAAAACCAGACCTAGGCAAATCAGAGTAAAATTGTTCAAAACATCTTCAAAGAATTGACAGAAAATCACTGCCAGTTTAGAATCCTATACTCAGTGAAAATATCCGTCAAGAATGAAGGTGATTTTTCAGCCAAAAATGGATGAGTTTGTCACATGTACTAAAGGAAATACTAAAGAGTGTTCTTTACTCATAAGGAAAATGATCACATATGGAAATAAGAGGTGTAGAAAGGAATAAAGAGCAATGGAAAGTGTAAGTATGTAGGGAACATAAATAAATATTGATTATGAAGGTGCTTTGTGGAATTTATAATACATATAGAATTAAAATACATGTCAACAATATCACATGAGATCAGAAGTGGAAGAGGGGTAAAGTAGTGACCTAAGGTTCTTGTATTATCAGAAGAGAGTAAAAATACAAAATAACATTAGACTTTTTAAAATCAAAGATGTATATTATAGTCTCTCTTAATGACTCTAAGAATAGTAAAAGAGTGTATAACGTGATACATGCAATCACCCCCACGCATACATGCATGCACACAGCAAAAAGATAGGACGGTCCATCAAAATGTTAATTGTGGTTATATGTGGATAGAAACAACCTGGTTAATTTTTTCCTTGCTTGTCTATATTTAAATTTTTCTTCATCTAACATGTGAAGAAGGCAGAATAAAGGGAGCCTTGTAATTTTATGACTTGTCTATTTCCCTTTTTTAGCTCTTCTGAGCTAAAGCTAGATGATTAAAAGTAAAATTTGCCATTAATTTAAAGCCTGTTTTTCCACTTAAAAATATAACCTGAATAACTTTCCCTGTCATTAAGTATTATTATATAATATTTTTAATGGCTGTAGAATAGTCCATTGTATAGCTGCTCTATAATTTATTTAACCATTTTCCTATTGTTGGACACTTGGATTATTTCCAAATTTTAGAAGTAATAAATATTTCTAATGAGCATTCCTTCATACATGTTTTTTCCTGAGGTTATATTCCTAGAGGTATAATTGGGGTCAAAGGGCCGATGAAATATTAAGTTTTTTGATTCATATTACTAAGCTGCCTTTCATTAAGGCTGTATCTAGTTGGTTTTTAATTGACCAGTATAAAGAGTACTGAGAATATATAAATAATAGTTTTTAACAGTGTCTGTCTGTGAAAGCTTGAAGCTTGCTGTCCATGCTAGAGAATTATGCCCAACAGTGCAGGATTGTGTGGAATTCACAGAAAGGGAGTAGTCTGATGAGTTTGTGTTAGTCTGGGGAAGCTTCATGGAGGAGGTGAGGCTTGAAAGCAGGTAATTGACTGGTCCAGAGGTCAAGGAAACAGCTGATGTGAAGCAGAGGCCCGCCTGTCCCCAGTGGGGAGATGTCTCAGAGTGGCTGGAGGGGAGAAGGCACTTTGTGCTGCCAAGTGGAGCAGGAGCAGGCTGGCTTTAATGGCTGGGGGCGGGGCAGCCAGCCCGTGCTGGACTGGATAAAATGGGTACCAGGGTCAGGGCTCTAGAGTAAGGCAAAGTCTTGATGCAAGGGATGTATCCGTGTCCTCATTTGACTCCCATACTTGATGATTCCTCAGAAATGGAAAGAAATTGGGGCTTTTCTCCCTTTCATTATATTAGGGGGAAAAAAAAACCCCACCAACACTGCCAATTTGCTAGATATTCTTGGAAGGATAATAAAATAAAACTTTCTTCTTCTTTCAGCAGAATCGAATTAGACTCACCTTGTTACAGATTGTGCTGCTACCAATTAAAAAGAGAGAGAAAAGAAACTCTGCTGAAACATTCTCCATTTTTCAGCTGCTTTTATTTAATCTATGTAGTTTAAATTCCCCAAGGACCTTAAACTAAATTGGCCACCAAATATTGAAAAATAAAAACAAACTGTTAATTAGAAGGATTGCAAAGAATGCTTTTCATTTGCTTTAGGGAAGTGGGGGAGTGGAGAGGGTGTGGGATGGGAACCCCTTTAAAGGTGAGGCGGAAAGATGTTTAGGGCACCTTTCTTTCTTTCCAGGGATTTCAAAGTAAAGATTTGTAAAGACTCCAGGAATAGCCGAGACAGCGCTGGCTCTTGTTAAATCAGGTAGGGACCTCATTAGAGGTTGATGAAAACAGGCGGTCTCCCCGCTGGGAGAAGGTGCAAGGAAGCCTGAGTGGAGACCTGCGCAGGACCGCCCCTGAGGGGACGCCCCACGCGCGCCCGCCGGGACCCGCAGCTGGGCGTCCTGAGCCCCAGGGGATGCCCAATGACGGCTGCCAGGGCAGACCCCACTCCCAGGAGCCCGCCTAGTCAGACCCCGCAGTTGCCTACACACACCCGCCCCGCCTGCCTGGAAGCAGCCGCTTCTCACTGGGGCAGATCACCTGGGAATGCATCTGGCCTGGCAGAGGAAAAGGTGCCATCCCTGGGATAGCGGCGGGCAGCGGTGCCCTTTCCCTGCATGCGCCTGAGTACTGCGCAGCCGCCGGGTTTTGACCCTGATTTCCACCCTGCGTGGCCTGGACTTCAGGGCCATGTCACTGGATTCAAAAGCAGGACTTTGGGAGTCAAGAAATGGAATCTTGGCTTTTTAACTTTTGAGTTTTTGTTGTTTGTTAAACTACTAAGCATGAGGTGCATTGAGTGATAGTCACACTGCCCAGGTGACTATAGGCGACTTGCTTTTCCTCTTTGAACCTGTCTCCTCTCTGTAAAATGGGGCTAAAAATAAAACACAGCTCAGAAACTGGTGTGAGGATTAGGTGAGTTGATGCTGTTAACCATCTAGTAGGGGCCTGGCCCAGAGGAAGTGAGGGCAAATAGGACTTATTCACACTCCACATTCCAGGGGAAAGGCTACCTGGGTTGGGACCTCCACTGCAGTCAGGGGTCAAGTGAAAATTACAGGCTTCTCATTAAAAGAAAAATATATTTCTTTTAAAAAAAAATTATGTAGGACAGATGAATTCCTTCTGGGCAAATATGCCCAGTATGAAGTGGGATTCAGAGGTAAGAGAAGCGTGCAGTCATCTGTAGGACTCCCAGGCCAGGTGAGTATCCAACAGAGGAAGCCAGACCCCAGAGAAATCAGAGGAGCTGGATTTTATCAGCTACTTAGTGCCCTGCTGCTCTGGTTCAGGCCTTTGTTTCCCTGATTTTCTCTGCATCAAACGTGTGTACTGTCGTGGTAATTCTGGCCTATGTGGGAAGCCTGTGAACAATTATGTAGGCACCGAGATGGGATATATTTATTTGTCCACACGATTTCAGTCAAGGGAACTTTCCACTCCACCAAGCGCTGCACACCAGAATTTAGAAGCCTGTGCTTTAATTTTGCCTGATTCAGGGTCTAATCACGGTCCACTAGGTGACCAGCCTCTAGCATGAGTACTGCCCCTGTGCCATGGAGGTGCTGGCTCAGTCCATCAGAGTGGGTGGAAGGGGAAGGGGGTCCAGGGCTGTGACTTCTTCAGGGGGGTCACCGAGAGCCCTGGTCATTTGCAGATGGGCCATTGCTAAGGATGCAGTGTGGTCTTGGAGGCCATTGAGCCTCACGGGAAGGCTGCCACTTCTGGTTGGCTCCTGGGGCCTAGGCTAAGGTTAAATTGCACCGGCAGCAACCCGGTGGTGGAGCTCACAGAGCCCTGTGCGGTATAGGCATTGCTTTTGCATGGGCAGCCTTCCCCTTCAGAAACAGGGAGGGTTTTGGGTGCAGGGCGGTAAGTCATGCTTTTGAAGGTCACTCAGAAACCTCTCCTGCTCTCCAGGCAAGGCCTTCACTTTCCCAGCATTTGCCAGGCTTCCTCACTCTCTCTGCATCCTTAAGATAGTCCTATTTTGCTAAAAATATGTTAGCAACTGACATCTTGGAAAAGAATGAATGGGACAAGTCAGAGTTTGATGCTTTGCCTCTTAAAATTCACATCCAGTTTGCCAGACGGCAGGAGTGAGAATGATATTTGACGTGGACAGTTGGCCAAGCCACCCAGAGAGAGGCCCCTCCTCATCGTCAGAGCCCTCACCATGGAGCCACGTCTCCTAGCTGAGGAAACCAAGGTAATGTTCCCCTGCAGCCCACCTTCATGTGGATCCTCCCTCCCTATTTCCTCCGCATCCCTAGAAATCCTAGCTGTACATCATTAGAAATGTGATACCTAAGTATTACATTTTCAGTAATGTGCTCACATTATTCCTTCAGCCCCCAAATGTGTCGTTGCTGTATACTGTATAGAGCAGTATCCTTTGCTGTGTATTTACTGTGTTGGGATTTTTAATCAATTTTACCAAGTAATACATGCACATAGTTAGAAACTGAACATGTCCAAAACAATGTATGACAAAGAATGGCTCCCTTCCTCTGCCCCTCTCCCACCCAGGCCTTTGTTTCCCCTGCACAAGGAGCAACCCCAGTTACTAGTTTTCCTGTGTCCTCCCAGAGCTAGTCTACATATATACCAGCCTGTGTGTGTGTGTGTGTGTGTGTGTGTGTGTCCTCATGCATGTATATACACCGTATCCTTTTTGAACCTCAAGAGGTGGTACACTGTAAGCATTGTTTTTGCATATTAATTTTTTCACTCAATAGTATATCTTGGAGTTTGTTTCATATCAGAATGATCTGCCTCATTCTGTGTGCCATAATTTAACCAGTCCCCTACTGCTGAAAAACTGTGTTGTTCTCACAGTTTTTCAGCAGTAAAAGATTTTTTTTAATGTTTTTAAAGATGTTTTTTAGAAGATTAAACTGTGTTATAATCTTTTGAAATATAAACTACAGAGAATATTCTTGTGCATAGTTCTTTGGGTACAATAGACGTATCTGTGATTATATCTGTGAGTTAAAATCCTACTCTTAGATTGCTGAGTCAAAAGGCATACGTATTTTAAATTGTGACTGTAATGTTCTACGTGTTTGTCCACCTGACAGTGTATTGGGGGTAAGGGTTAAAGTATGACTAAGAGACATGTTATTAAAATAGCATTGAAAAGGGTGTTAAAGCAACTTTACACTACATTGAAGAAGTATGGAGCTTTCCGCATGTAAACTACCCTCAGAAAGCTTCTGTTGCAAGAAAACAATAACAGCATTTATCAAATCCTTAAACTACATGTCAGGCATTGTGCTTGATACACATGATTTCATTTTACCCTTAGACTACCCCATGCAGAGTAATCTTCATCCCTCCTTTCAGGATGAGGGGACTAAAGCACAGAGAAGTTAAGTAACTCACCTACCACACTAATATGTGGCAGAGCAAGGATTTGAACCCAGGCTGTGTGACTCCAGAGCTTGGATCTCAACCCCCTCGCTGCCCTGCCTTATAATAAATAACGTGGGACACAAAGACACTCACTCTGTCTGTGTGTACTGACGCTGCAGGAGCATTCCAACAAATACCGTATGTGAACAGAGTTCAGCCTCAGTAACACAAAATAAGGACAATGCTTATCCCAGTTTTGCTCATCCTGGTGGCCAAACCTTGAATGTAATAGTTAGGTTAGGCCTACAGATTGGACCTCCCAGGTCCAGGTGTCCATAGAGTGTGGGTTACACACTCTGAGTGTGTTCTTTCATTCAGGGCTTGTGCTCTGGATCCACCTCCAGCGCTCTCCACACTGCTCTGTACCTCGAAAAGCGGGCCTCCAGGGGCTGCCTGGCCCAGGCTTCCTGCCCTCTGGCTTCTGGTTTGCTTTGGCCAAAGGGAGGTACTGGCAGGAGATCAAAGGGCAGGAGTTGAGAAAGGTCAGGGTATTTATCCCCCTGGCTCCTTGCTTCCAGGCTGCAGTCTAGGACGTCTTAAATCTTGACATCTGCTTCTTGCCTCCAGTCACTAAATCTCAGATATTGCTTCTGCAGTTCTCTTTAAGAGGTCTTTTCAAACTGAGCCTTTGATTTCTTTGGAAGACTCTGTTTCCCTCTAACATGCTCTGCAAAATTCTGGCTCTGCCAGCAGAAGGCCTCTGTCTCTCTCTAAACTGGGTGTGCGTGTCTCCATCCTCTCAGGAAGAACCAGCATTGCTCTGCACACTATGACAATAGAAGTGTTGTTTGTGGAAACTCCTTTTGCTGGAATCACTTCTTTCTTGTAACAGAGGTGGCTCGCCCTCACCTTTACTTTGTCCAGGCACAACTATCCTGTGCAAAGCCATTACCTGGCCCTTCATGAAGGCTTCTCTGGGTGTTACTCTCTAATCACTTCACAGCAGATTGTATTTTCAAAGATGGATGCAGTAATATCTCCCATCCCCCCTGCTCTTCTGCAATGTGACCTTGACAGTCTTCCCATCAAGAGGTGGGATTTTTGTCCCTCTCTCCCCCTGCTTGGATCTGAGTAAGCTTGTTGTTGTTTCCATCAATGGAGTGTGGCAGAAAGGATTCGTTGTGACTTCTGAAACAGTTGGCTTTGATCTGGTCTTCTTGAAATGCTCACTCTTCAAAGGTCCCCTCTTGGGACCCTTCCTCTCAGAACTTAGCTAGCAGGCTGTGAGAAGCCCAAGGGCAGTAGCCCAGCCCACAGTCCCAGTTGAGCCAGCCTTCCACCTATCCCAGCTCAGGTAGCAGACAAGGGAGTGAAGAGTCCATGTGGGAGATAGATCCTCCAATTCCAGCAATTCCAGCCCCTCGTAGTCCAAATCTTCCCAGATGAGGCCCCAGACATTGTAGAGCAGAGAAGAACCATCCCCACTGTGGCCTTTCCAATACTTGATCCCTGGGATCCATGAGCATACTACATGATTGTTGTTTTACACCACTAAGTTCAGGGAGGTTTGTTATGCAGTCATGGTAACTGAACCACGTTGTGTGCCGCCGTGTGGTTACCTGGTGATGGGAGCAGCTGATTTGTTCAGAAGTGCACAGCCCCCAAGAACCAAACTTTAAACAACAGCCCCTCTCCACTTCTATTTTAGAAGGAGGGGAGATAACGGAAGTTTGGATTTTTCTCCAAACATCGATTCAGTGATTTGAGAACAAGTATGGGTATTTAAAGGCAAAGGATGCTATAAACATTCAATATACTGCTCAAATTCCAGTGCTACTTTTATAATGTGGGGTTGCAGGTTTTCCTTCCTTTGCTGCAATTGTCGCTAATCTTGCAGCCATCTGTACCTGCTACGATGAAAATAGAACACCCCATGCCTTCTCTCCCCGGTCCCTGCTCAGATTACATGCTTATATTAGGCTGAACCGTATGAAATTGCCATTTTGTAGGTCATAAATGGTTAAATCTCAGCAATTTCATGTGGTTCAACCTAATGCTAATCTCCATCTCCTCAAACACATCTATCACTGAATTGTATTCTGAGGTTTCAACCTAAATGGGACTTGCTCTCTGCTTTCCTTTCCTGCCCTACTCCACCTAAATTGGATTATTCTGTATCGCAGCATCTTGTCCTTTCCTCCAGAACATTTATCACAATTCGCAATTACATATGTGTTTATTATTTAATGTCTAATACCCCAACTAGACTTATGTAAACTTCATGAACACTGCACATGGTTGTTTCCCAGCCCCTGGCATGGGGCCTGGCACATCATAGCCACTCAATAAATGTCAGCTCAATTAATGTATATACAATGTGGCTCTCTTCATATGCAGGCAATGTTTTTATTCTGTTGCCAGAGTATCCTGAAAACACTGTGGTCCTTGTCATTGTATTTGGATCTGAATGTAAGCTCCTAGAGCAATGAATGGTTTCTAATCCTGACTGTCCATTAGAAACACCCAGAAAGATTTTAGAAAATGCTGAAGGGTCTGTCCTCAAATCAATCAAATCAAAGTCTCCAAGGAATGGGGGTAAGCCCAGGCATGGTTGAGAAACAGTTTTGGAAGACAGAGACCCCATCTACAGAGATCTCTGTGCCCGGTGCTGTGAAATCATGATGCTTTCTTGCTGTTGCCCCAGTGGTCAAGCTTCAAACCCCAATCAGGTAATTTTGTTCTCAGTCCCAGTTGCCTTCTTTGGGCATATTAGATATTGCCACCAACCAGTAAGCTCTTGAGAATCAATCAAACTTATTTTGCAAGCACCTTTTTCAGTGGTTGTACCAAGGGGTGGCTTTAGCTTTTCCATAGCCTCAAACAGAGCCCCAAATCCACCCCAAATAAACATGAAATCTAAATTAAAAGAGTGTGTGCTTCTAAGCAGACTCTCTAACCTCTCCTTCCAACAGTACTCTCATGCTTAGGCCCTTCCTGTAGAGAAATTCTCAAGCCATCGCATAATTTCCTTTCCTATCTTTTCAACTCTTAGGATTTTCCATAAGTCACCATTTAAGGGGAATCCACCCCCACCCCACCCCCATTTAACCTTCTTTCTGTCCTTCCACATCCATGTGAATACTGAATACCCACTGTGTAGCCTTTCTACATGCCCAGGACCAGGTCTTACCCATTAGAGGGCACACCAACCTGAATAAGGCTTAGTCCTGCCCCCAATAAGCTCACATAATGAGAAATTGAAACAAGGTGATATGTGCTGTTTTAACAACGTGTAAAAGGTGTCATTGGGACACACTGAGGAAAATGATTAGTTATTGGTAGGAGGAATAAAGGAAGGCTTCACAGAGGTGGTATTAACTGGACATTGATAAGTAGGAGTCCACTGGGTTGGAGGCAAAATGGGCAAGTGACAGGTGTCTGGGCAAATGCGAAACCTAAAAAATTAGAATAAACCCAACAGTCCTGGATGTAATCAAAATAAATCAAGCAGTAGATAGGTATACATCAACCCTTTATCCTGAATGTGGCCTCAGACCACAGAGGGCCCTCTCCTCGTTTCCTAAGAACAAGACATGCATTTGTTACTCACATTCACACAAAACAAATCCCATTTTCATAAACTTTATTGATTCCACCGTCCTGTTTACAGCTACTGATTTTATATACTCTTCTCATCAAACTGCAAGTTGATTATTTCACTTCATACATATTGTAGTAATTAGATTGCTTACTTTAATGGCATGATAGGTTTTGTACACTTTGCCAGTGACACTGCTGACAAAGCACAGTTTATCTCACTTTACTGCATTGTTCTTATTAATTCTTCCACAGCCAACTAAGCTCTTTCTCTTAGGAATTGCCTGGGAGGCAGAAAGTCTTATTTCTGTCCCACTTTGGTATTCCTAGGGCTGAGCAGAATTTTGAATTGGTCTCACTTTCCAGTAAATTCAGCCTGCCTGGTTCCGAATCAGGGTTTGTTTTGGTTATCTATTGCTGGAAAACAAACCACACCAGAACTTAGTGGCTTAAAATAACAACAGCCATTTATTGTCTTTCACATTTCTGAGAGTTAACCAGGCTCAGCTGGATGTTTCTTCTGCTCTGTGTGGTGTTGGGTGGGACTGCAGTCATCTGGGGACTTCACCAGGGTGGAACTTCTAAGTTGCCTCACCAGTGTGCTTGGCAGTTGGCACTGGCTGGTGGCTGGAAGCTCATCTGGGACTGTTGACTAGAGCACCTTAGTTCTTCTCCATTCGGTTTTTCTACATGGCTTGAGTGTCTCATAGCATAGTCTGGATTCCAAAAGGGAGCATTTCTAGCACACAAGAGAAACTGCAGGCCTCTCCAGGCTCAGCCTGGGAAGTTACACAGTGTCACTTCTGCTGCTTTCTATTGGATGAAGAAAGTCAGAGGGCCAGTGCAGACTCAAGGTGAAAGGATATAGATCCACCTCTTAATGAGAGGAGTGGCAAAGAACTTGCAGCCATGTTTAATGCACTATAGGTATTTTCTCCTCTAGAGATCAATTTGCTTGCTGAGGACACAGTATACCACAAAATGTATCTCTGACATTGCCCAACTGTTTCACAAATGTACAAGTCCTACTACATTTCTTAGAAAATCAACTCAAAGGCCAGCACCATCCCCTCCTTTTTTATACACATCTTACTACGATGGAGAATAATCAGGCCCAGGAACTATGCTTCTGTTTACTCTTCTAGCTCACTGATATGAATGACCACTGTTAAATAAAAGCATGCTTGCATTTCACTTTTTCATTTATATTTTGTCATTTTGCATTTTTGGTTGAATAATACTTCTATATCCTATTTTTTAAAATTAATTTATTTATTGTTGGCTGCATTGGGTCTTCATTGCTGCACTCCTGCTTTCTCTAGTTGCGGCGAGCGGGGGCTACTCTTCATTATGGCGCGGAGTCTTCTCATTGCGGTAGCTTCTCTTGTTGCGGAGCACGGGCTCTAGGCTCGCGGGCTTCAGTAATTGTGGCTCGTGGGCTCTAGAGTGCAGCCTCGGTAGTTGTGGCCCACAGGCTTAGTTGCTCCGCGGCAGGCATGTGGGATCTTCCCGGCCCAGGGCTCGAACCCGTGTCCTCTGCATTGGCAGACGGATTCTCAATCACTGTGCCACCAGGGAAGCCCACTTCTATATCCTTTATGAACTCGAATCAAAAAAGAGCTCTAGGGCTTCCCTGGTGGGGAAAAATAAATTAATAAATAAATAAATTTGTTTAAAAAAAAAAAAGGAGCTCTAATCAAAGCAGGTTTATATCGGTTTTCTTAAGAACAAAGGTATAAGCAAAAATACAGTTTGCCAGTTGTTCTGATCTGATGTTGAGATTAACTCTTAACCATAACATTTGTCCAAGGCAACTTTTTTTCCTAAATATTGCCAGGTTTGGTTTAACATTTTGTGTAAATTCATTTATTCATTAATTCATCCATCATTCATTCACACGTTACCTTTTGGACATGTCCACTTGGATAACCCACTTTGGCACTGTTGCTACAAGGATAAATGAGGCGGAGCCCCTGCTTGCAGTGACCCCACAATCTGTGGAAGTGAAACGTACACAACTTTGTCTGTAGCGCGCTAGATGATGATGAGGCCAATGACGGTGTAAAGCAAAGGATGAGGGAACACAGGCAAAGGGCAATCACTTCTGCCTAGGAGAGGCAATCACTTCTGCCTCAGGGAAGGCTTTGCGGAGTGTGTGGGGAGAGCGAGAAATGCCAGGGGAAGGGGCAGCAGAGGAGCTGGGAAAGGGGGACTGGGGCAGATTGGGAACAGCATTGAATGCCACGTTTTGGTCACGTTTACATAAGTAGTGGTGAGGGAGCAAAAGGTTTTTAATAAGCAACCGATGCTGTCTCGAATGGTAATGTCTTTGGCAAGGTTGTGTAGGAATTGGAGGACGTGTTTCAGGAAACAACCTGTAGAAGAAACACACAAAGATAAGAATCGGCGGCATATTCGAAAATTCACAAATGGGCCAGTATTGCTAGGGAAGTGGAGGTTGTCTGGGAAAGCCAGTGGCAGCTCACGAGGCCATTGCAGATGTGTGCCCAGGCACCCCCCCTTTGGTCCCCAATCTCCTGTCTGGGCGCCTCGGCCCCCCAGTGCATGTCTCTGTACCCCATGGTTTCTCCTGCCCATGGTGTCATAACATGATCAGACTTCCTTCCCAGGCTACCAGCCCTTCTTGACTCTTCATGCTCCCTGCATGTGGGGCTCCTTGTCAGAGCCATTGTCAGATACATTTCCTCTGCCATGCTGCCCCATGGCACATCTACCTCCTGATAAGCCCCTCCCTGATCCCTTGTCTTGTGGGAGTAGAGGGGTCACAGAGCCCCTGGCTGCTTTAACTTTCAACTTCTGAGGAAAAAACCCAAAACAACCCAGAGTTAAGATCTCAAAGCCCTTTATAATCTGTTAAGTTGTGTGCAATCAGTATTATTGCCATCATTATGAGTTCCAGAATTCTGCAAATCCTTGGTGGTCAGGAGCCTGTGTGTTTTTCATTTCCTCTAAGGCACTTGGCATGGTCCTTTCATGGTATATATGTCCTCAGTAAGTAATGATGGTAATGAATAGTGATAATGTATAGTTTATTTAATATCTGTGTTTACCCTTTCCAAGCATTGGGGTAATTTTTCTTCCAAACATTGGGGTCTGTGGACAATTTTAAGAGGTGCACTGAAGTTCAAGAGTTCTTTATTGATCCTTTTCTTTCCATTTTGGAATTTTAATAAAACAGCCACTGGCCATTAAAGCCCGCATATCATGAGAGTGTAGGAACGAAATTAAAGATGAGAAATTATTGGGACAAGGAGATACCACTTCATACCCATTAGGATGGCTATAATTAAAAAGACAGGTAAAAACAAGTGTTGATGAGGATGTGGAAAAATTAGAAACTTCATACGTTGCTGATGGAAATGTAAAACGGTGCTTTTGAAAATTTGGCAGTTCCTCAGAATGTTTAACATAGAGTTATCATATAACCCAGAAATTCCTCTCCTAGAGATGTATCCAAGAGAATTGAAAACACATTCACACTAAAATTGATACATAAACGTTCTCTAAAGTATTAGCGATAGTAGCCAAAAAGTGTAAACAATCCAAATGTCCAACTGATGAATGGGCAACTAAATGTGGTACATACATACAATGTAATATTATTCTGCCATAAAAAGGAATGAAATACTGATACATGCTACAACATGGATGAACCTTGAAAGAATTATGCTACATTAAAGAAGCCAGTCACAGAAGACCACATATTGTATGATTTTTTTACATGAGATGTTCAGAAAAGGCAACTCCATAGAGACAGAAGGTAGAATAGTGATTGCGTACGACTGTATGTCAGGCAGGGAGGGAGACAGGACAGTGACCACTAAGGGGTATGGGTTTTATTGGGAGGTGATGAAAATGTTCTCAAATTGATTGATGCTTACATAACTCCCTAAATATATTAAAAAACCATTGAATTTTACATTTTAAGTGGGTGAATTGCATGAAGGGTAAATTATATCTCAATAAAGCTCTTTCTCAAAAATAATTAGTGTGAAGAGAGATTTATAAGCATTTCAACCCTTGTTAGTGTTCACCTATCTTCTAGTTCTGACCATCCCTCCATGATGACCTCCTCAACTCTGAAAGTAGAGTTGTGACTCCTGCTACAGTTCTTTCCCTGTCCCTGCAAGGGCCAGTAACTGTGGTTCGTATCCGACTCTTAGACTTCCTTCCTTCCTGAGTCCTCCGTGGGCCATCCCCTACTTCTGCAGCATTAGCCCTGGTCCCTCAGGCTCTATAAATCACACTCTCCATTCTTCCCTCTCACTTTAAAGTGATCTGAGATACTTTGTATAAAGGATGAGGCAGCACATAAAAATAACTAGTATTGTACTGATTTTTCTCATCTGGTGGTTTGGGGGAAACATTTGTAAAATTCTAGCAAATGTGAGAAGCCACAGAAAATTGCCTCTCATTCAAGTGGAGAAGCTAGATTTTTAATTTTGTTTTATTGATCAGTGAGGTAGGTACAGTGATATTTTAATTCATAGTTTTCCTGCAGGAGCGACATTCACCCATCCTGCTGCAACTGCCAGGTCAACTTAGCTAGCGGGCCGTTCTATGTGTGCCAGAGGCAGCCGTGGAAAAGGCAGCCTCCTGGATTCCTGGGCTGGCAGCTCCCTCTCCCCAAAGTGCAAATGCAACTTGATGTATATGACTTACTAAGGGAGCACTTTGTTACATACAAGTTGGAAGAGTCTGTGTGACAGTTGAAGTCAGACCATTTTGATTTTTACATAAAGATAGTTAAACATCGCTTTGACAGGTTTATTCTAATTTGATAAAGGCGATAATTTTATGGGATGGTAACTGTTTCCTTGCAGTCCTGATACCTGCTGTTACGCTTGCATTTTCTTCTAATTGGCAGATTTTTGGGCTCCCAAGAATTTGCTCAAAAACCATTTGCAGAAGAAAGACAAATCAGAGGAGCTTGCCTTCTCTCCTGAACGATGAGTTCTAATAGTGTGGGTGAGGGGGCTATTTTTACACACAATTTACAAATGATTTCTGGCATACTCATGGACTTTTTACCTAAATTTAATTTGTATGAAAGTAATAAATGTGCTTAGTTTAAAAGTCAAATACTACTACAAGACTTTGAAAGAAAAACAGCAACCCTTTTCCCAACCGATCCCCTCCCCCAATTTCTTCTTCCATGAGATTCCAGGAAATTCTAGTTTCTTCTTCCATGAGATTCCAGGAAATTCCTTTCATCTCTTCAGCTGTACCTCCTGTTATTTACCTTCATATTTCTAAATAACAATATTATACTGCTATTTATTTTTCAGTTACAGCTATTATGCATTAACTTCCTGCCGTGGAAATCAGAATTCAGCTCTCATGCTCCTCCACCTTATCATCCGTGAAATTCCTTTTTCTTCTCTTCTCTATTGGATCCTCTAATTTTTGTTTATTTGTTGTGACTGATGTCGTTAATCTCATGTCTTGCTCTTTCTTAACTACCTTGTTTTGGTGGAGCATATCCTCTAGGAACTTTTTGAAAAGTGACACATGGGAAATTCCCTGGCGGTCCAGTGGTTAGGACTCGGTGCTTTCACTGCCGTGGCCCCAGGTGGCCCAGGTTCAATCTCTAGGTGGGGAACTAAGAACCTGCAAGCCTCGAGGCACGGCCAAAAAAAAAAAAAGGTGACACATGGAAGATACATTTTGAGATCTTGTCCTTTTTTGCCGTCATATTTGATTGAAAGCTTAGCTGGGTATGAGATTCTAGCTTGGAAATTATTTTCTCTTAGGACCTCAAAGGCATTATTCCATTGTCTTCTAACTTCTGGTACTGCTATTGAAGAGTCTGATACCATCCTGGTTCTGCATGTGATCTGTTATCTGTTCTCTCTGTCTCTGTCTCTCTGTCTCCCAGAGCTTTTATTCTTTAACCCCAGAAATCTACAATATCTTTGATATCTATCAATATCATTGTTGTGGGTTATTTTCATTCATTGTATTGGGCCTTTGTGGAGCTCATTCAATCTGAAAAATATCCTTCAGGAAAGTTTTCTTATGTAATTTCTTTGATAATTCCCTGGTCTGTTTTATTTGTTCTATCTTTCAGAAATTAGACTTCCTGAATTGATTCTCCAACTTTCTCTTCTCCATACTTTTCCCTATTTATACTATTTTCTGGAAGAGTTAGTCAGTTATCTTCCAATTCTATTACATTAAAATTTTCTGTTATCATGTATTTAATTTCCAAGAGCTTTCTATTGTACACTGGGTATTCCTCTTTTCTAGCATCTTGCTATTTCCCTTCCTCTCTGAAGATAACAATCATTATTCCCTGAAGTTTTGCCCTGATCCCTGCATTGCCTCTGTGTCCTTTACCATACTTGCATCGTGGGACAGATAACTCAATGTGCAGCTCCAACATGGCTTGAGCCAAATTAACATGAAGAAATCACTATTGAAATTTTCTTCTTTTTGTTTCTGGAGATACTGCACCATATGGAGTCTCTTCCTAATATATTTGACCCCTCCTCTCTCCTTTCAATGCATCCTCTTCTCTCCTTCTTTAATCGAGGGGCCATCATTTGATGGATCTGCTACTCTCCTATTTCTAAATTTAAAAAGAAAAAACCCCCACCTCTGAGCTTCCCTTATTCTCATAGGTTCAACTAGTAGCTCTGTGTGAACCTATAGTGCTTCAATCTCTATTTCCAAACTGTCTTGTACACAAGACCTGGTTCTGTATGCCCACTGCCTATCAGACATTTCCCTTTGAAGATTCTGACACAGTTCAAATGCAACATGTTTGCACCAAACTAACATCAAACCAATTTTCCACAAAATTAATGTCTGCTCCCAGTAGCATCTCCTTCACTCAGCCTCTCAGACTTGAAACTCGAGAACCAGTCAGTCTTGCCTTTGATCCCAATAGCTGGCAACACTCAGCTGATGGTTACTCAGAATCTGAGAGTGTTCTGCATACTAGAGACTGCGGTGAGGTTAGTGCTATGACAGGTGTAAGTCATGGTCTCTGCTCAGGGTGTTACAGTCTGTGATCTGGAAGTGCATGCGACTCAAGCTAGGGGTGTGTCTACGCATCTTCTGGATCACTACTGTTGCAGCTTGGGCTCTCCAGGAAGCAGACTCTGAGGTGGAGATTAATGCACAGAAAGTTTGGGGGCGGTGCTCTTGAGGTCAACACCCGAGTAAAGGAGGAGAAAGAAGCAGGAGTGGGCAAAGGGAAAAGTTAAGCTGTGCTGTCTTTGTGGTGGCCTCAGCAGACAGACACTAAGGGGAGTTCAGAAGCTGGGACAGCAACTCTTCAGAGACGGAACCAGGGCTTTATACGTCCATGGACCAGTCATTGGATGCAGGCGACCTTAGGAAAGGGGCTGACCTTGGACAAAGCAGCTCCCTTTAGGAGAGGCAATCCCCAAGGGCTTTCTTTCAGCAGTGGGGAGAGTCACACCTTCACCCCTGAAGGGACATGTGGCTTGTGGTGCTGCTTCCTGGCATCCAGCAGATCTGTGGACTTAAGCATAGTCTTGGTCACCTCAGAGGTAGATAACAAATAGTCAGGGGTTGGTTGACTGAGTAAAGAATTCAGAAAGAATGAGGTCATCTTTCATTCATTCATTGTATTTCATGCCAACTGAACCCACTCAGACTGCATTAGGTATTAAAGATAAAATGACAGAATTCACAGGCTCAGCCTTAAATAAGCTTGCAATCTGGTAGGGACTACCAAAAAGTAAGCAAATACTATAATACCATGAGAATTATAAAACAGAGGATTATGGACTAAAAATGCACTTTCAAAGAAGATTTAAGACATGAAAAATACCAAATGAAAAAAGAGAATACAAACTGTTCAAACAGATTTGTTTAAGCATATTTTCCAGCATATGTTTTTGTTAAACCAGTGCTAAAAAATCCCTTGCAATCTGATTTGCAAACTTTCTGAACTATTTTTAAAAATTACCGTTCACCTAGAAACACTACATGCACTGAACTGTTACAGGCAATATTGTCCTTGTCTTTTTTGCAGCATTTGATTTATTTTTTTTCCTTCTCTAAATATGTATAAATATATGTATAGAAAAAAATTCTGGAAAGAAATTCACCAAACTATTAACAGTACTTATAACCCCAAGTTGTTAACTTTTTTTTTTTTTTTTTAAATTTTTATTTATTTATTTATTTATTTATTGGCTGTGTTGGGTCTTCGTTTCTGTGCGAGGGCTTTCTCCAGTTGCGGCAAGCGGGGGCCACTCTTCATCGCGGTGCGCGGGCCTCTCACTGTCGCGGCCTCTCTTGTTGCGGAGCACAGGCTCCAGACACGCAGGCTCAGCAATTGTGGCTCACGGGCCCAGTTGCTCCGCGGCATGTGGGATCCTCCCAGACCAGGCCTCGAACCCGTGCGTGTCTCCTGCATTGGCAGGCAGATCCTCAACCACTGTGCCACCAGGGAAGCCCCCAAGTTGTTAACTTTTATCTTAATTTTTTTTCTCCTTTAAGCTTGTTTTTTTTTTTCTTTTTTTTTTTTGGTCTTGACCAAATTTTGTACTATAAGTCTGAGTACCTTTTATAATGAAAGAAAAAGACTTTAAAATACAGTGTGAAAGTGTGACAAAGCCATGTGAACACAGAAGAAGAAAACTCAGAGCCATTAAGTGAGGGAGAGCTTCTCAGAAGAGACATCACCTACGCCAAGCCTGGAAGGTGAGTCAGAACTGCCAGGAGAAGGGAGGGGGCTCACGGTGCCTGTGCTTGAAGGACCTTTCAAGCAGAAAGGATGAAATGTGCCCCTGCCCCTGGATGTGAAGAAGCATGTAGGGTGAACTGCAAGTTCAGAAAGTCTGAGAACTAGGGAGCTTTTGAGCGGTGAGAAACGAGGCTGGAAGGGCAAGAAGCAGGCAGATCGTGAAGGGCTGGAGGGACAGGAATGTGGACTTCATCTGGGAGCCCCCGGCAGATGCTCCCACAACACCTAATGCAGCTGAAAAGGACCCATGGCCGAACAAGGTGTTGATTAATGGTTGCTGTTTGTAAAAATCATTTAGAAACAAAAAGTGATTTAGAATGAAAAGCTTCATGCGTGGCATAGAGTTTCCCAGCCACAGCAAGGTGACCTGACCCAGGCAGGGAAATCAGTCTGCTGAACGTGGAGAGAAGACGATTTAGACACGAACACCTGCATGCGCGCACGCCCACACCCCCTTAAGACTCTAGCATCTGTATTTTGAAAAGGAGAAGAAGAGAGCCAGCCCAGGCTCACTTTGCAGACTTCACAGGTGAGCACCAAGCTTCTCGGGTAGCCCTTACCCATGACTCTGCACTCTCCACAGGTCACTAACAGTGTTAACTGTTGGCAGCCTGGGAACCCATTACAAACACATGTTCGGGCCTTCCCTGTCTAAAGCTGCAGGGATGCGTTTTGCTGAGCATTTATCTTCCCTTTGCAGAGCTCAGCACCTCTACGTGGTGTGCACCAGCCGGGCTGGGCTGCCTGGGGAAGCCTGGAGATCTGCCTTTTTCTAGGGCACCTTGGATAGCACCCACACTGTTTCCTGTCCCTGCCTCCATCCTCGGTGTGTGTGTGTGGAGAACCAGTGGGCACCGCGGGGACCGCTTTTGCTCCTGCACCAGCCCCTCCTCCTCCAGCCCCACCTGCGCTGCCTGGTGGACTGTTACCTCCTCTCACTCAGACAGTTGCAATACTTCTCACTGCAGCCCTGCTCCCCTCCACCTGTTCTCCACTCGACCACCTGGACGATCTCTGAAGCAGAGAAATGAGGGATTGCCTGCTCAAAACCTGAATGACTCTGATTACCTCTGGAAGAGTCCAAACTCCCCCGCCCTGTTTTCCGGGCCCATCACCACCTCACGGCCCTCCCCAGTCTGGCCTCAGGCTTCCTCTCTGGACCCATGTCCCACCATCTCCACGTGCTTCTTACGTCTGCAGCTCCCCGGGAGCACTTGCCATCAGAGACACAGACATCGCAGGCTCACCCCTCACAGCCCCGCTTATTCTGTAATATTTTCACCTTCTCTGCCAGGGTGTGGTGGGAAGTATGGACTTCGGAATCAGCCCAACCTGGGTTTTATTCCAGTAATAGCATTACTGAGTATGTGATCTAGGATAAGATATTTAATCTCCCTACCGTTCCTCATTTGTAATTCAAGAACCTTACTCTCTCCCTCTGAGGGCTGTTGTGAGGATCAAGTCAGATAATGTTTGTGCAAAAGAATGTGGGAGGGCGCTTATCCTGTTGCCTTAGCTTCCCAGTGAATCTCCGGGGTGGCCATGAGGTGATAAGGAACCCCACATGAAAGAGTAGAGCAAGACACATTCCTTGGGATTTACAAAGAGGGGCCTACGAGATCCGGCAATCATGGCCCCAAAAGACTGTGTGAGAGAAGGCTAGAGAGGAAGTGCACTTCATGAGGTTTACATATTAAATTTGCCCAGTAACCTCATCTCACTGGAGGTGAGAGGGCAGAATCTCTCTCAAGATAGAGGGTGAAGCTTTCCGCCAAAAAACCCTCCTCAAAAAAATTCCCCTTTCCCCTCTTTTGGTGCCTAGTTGAGACTTCAGCCTCAACATCCCTTTACGGAAACAAAGATGTTAGTTAAAAACTCATGACACCACAACACATGAGCTGTCCAAGGGGAAAATGTAGCAAGAGGCAACCAATTACTACCAGAGCAACTGGGTGGTGGCCAATGTGGTTGCAGCAGCCAAAGTGTCTTGTTTCTCAAAAGCTCTGCTGAGAATTTATTGCCCATCTTCTTCTAGTCAAGGAAGGTTCGTTGTAAGGTTGCCAGCTTGCTCAAATAAAGAGAGAAGGATATTGAACAATTACAGGGGCAGCTCATGCAGTCAGGCACAGCTGGTCTTCATGGGGATTGCAGATGGGAACTGGGAAGCCAGGAGGGATCCAGGCAGATTTAAACCTGGCCTGAGTCTGAAGTTTTGTTTTAGTCTGGTCTGGACTTTGTCATACCTGAAATTGGGACTGGTTTAATAACTGCAAGTGAGAAGGAAAGATAGGAATCTGATATTGTCAAATTTCTGACAGACTGTGTTTGAAGGAGATAAAGTTGTTTCTAGATTGAAGCCTAGTTCATTGGGCCCCTTCAGTAAATAAGTATATCCAGTATGTAAAAACATCTAGAACAGTGTTTGGCATATAGTAAGTGCTCAGTAATTACTAGCTATACTAACAATGGTTATTATTATTATAGTATGATCACCCAGTGCCTGGCACAGAGTATTATTATGAGTTATTCATGTGCATATCTCTCCCTCCACTAGACCAACACTCCATTTGTTCCATAAGTAGTAGGTCGGGTAAGAGCAACCCGCATGAACATGATTCTCTGTACCCAACAAGGATGAGCCACGATACACACAGAAAATAGTGGGACCTGGAGAGCTTGATGCGCAACAGCAGAGCATGTGTTTATTGGCTCTGACCGACTACTGCACCGACATGCTGGAGTTCTGGATTCTCTTTAGATACGACTTCTGACAAGAAGCAGGGGCAAAAAGATGTAAGCGAGAGAGGTAGAAGGGAAGAGAAAGGACATTTCTAGGTGGCCTACTACATGCCAGGGACTGCGCTGGGCCCTTTACATTTGTTTTCTCATTTAACAAGATGAAATAATGAATGAATGCAAATGGTGGCTTGTATCACACTCATAGAACATGGTTACATTTTTTAAACGTGAAATGCTGGTCCAGAGAGCTCTGAGCCATTTTTCTTCCATTATAATTCTTGTGTAAACATAACAACACAAGTTTAAAGATGGAGCCTCCCTGGACACAAGCATAAGAGTTCCTAATATAATCAAAATCCTCTTATTTATTTTCTTGCTTAAGTGTCTTCTCCCAGGAGGACAGCACTTGCATTTCCTTCATTCTGTGTGGCAGTAGTTGCAAATTAATGTTCTCTGCCATCAAAACAGCTCTACACACTTCTGCCAAATGTAGTTATCTCATCTGATAACAGGTACAGCCTTGAGACGGTGGGGTTTTAAACCCCAGATCTTAGAAAGTCTGGGCAATTAGCCACTCACTTGCAGAAAAGAGCGAGGAAGGGCAAGACAGCAGTAAAACAAAAACTTGTATGACAGCTGTTGTTCCAAATAATATCTGCAATTATGCTTCTAGATTGTTCTCTCGATCTATAGGCTAGAGTAAGTGAATTGAGGTGGTAACTAGGAGGAAAAAGAAGGCAAAGAATGGAAAGGTGATGAATAATTAGCAAGTTCTCAGCTTAGCATTCCAGGTGGTGGGTATTAGCTGGAGAATGCCTTCACTTTCAAACAGGGATCGGAAGGCATACACCTAAGAAAAAGCTATAGAAATGTCACTTTAGAGAGAATTTTAGAATCAAGATATATATGAAGCACATTAAATGAAGGTTATACTACAAGATTAGAATTACATCTATACACAAACCCGTAGAATTAAGTTATACCAGTATAAAAATTTGTTGAATTAAATACATCGGGTTTTTTTTTTTCCTATCTGATGTTTATCAGCCAGAGTGTATTTTTGAGTTTAGAAATTGCTTGTGTGAAAAACTACTGGCTCTAGAATAAGCATTTCTTGGCATGGATCTTAGCATGGTTGTATCTGGAAAGAATTTGCTTCCAGAGACCTGGCTGGAGATAGGAGGTGAATTCCGTCATAAATACATCTACATGGTTTGGTTCAGTAAAAACTCCATGTACCCTGTTAAAAGAATATTACTTTATCTTTCACTACTTGTGTTGAACAATTCTAAAACATAACTGTCTTGCTCATCTGGTTTCAGGTTTATATGGAAAAGTGGGCATAAGAAGTCCACTTAGCTCAAAGCTTGTGGCATGTGGGGTTAAAGGCCTCCAGTTAGTGTCCCATATTTGCCCCGACTGGCTCTGTGAGTAACGTTGCCTCAGCAGACTCGTTGGCTGCCTACCGGGTATTCACTCTCTTCCTGCCCCTCACTTCAGAAACACCATTTTGCCCACAGCAGCAATACGTCCAACTCAGAATACTTACCGCCCAGGACTCCTTGCAGCCAAGGCTGAGGCTTCATTTTCTAACCTGCTGAATATATTCTCTTATTACAACTGAGTGATCTCCTCAATTGCATGCGTGGTTCTAGATTTTATTCTCAGAATATTACATTAAAAAGGAAATAGTGTGGGACTTCCCTGGTGGCGCAGTGGTTAAGAATCCACCTGCCAGTGCAGGGGACGTGGGTTCAATCTCTGGTCTGGGAAGATCCCACATGCCACAGAGCAACAAAGCCCGTGAGCCACAACTACTGAGCCCATGTGCCACACCTACTGAAGCCCGCTCGCCTAGAGCCCGTGCTCCACAACAAGAGAAGCCACCGCAATGAGAAGCCCTCACACTACAACAAAGAGTAGCCCCCCCTCGCCGCAACTAGAGAAAGCCTGCGAGCAGCAACAAAGACCCAACGCAGACAAAAATAAATAAATAAAATAAATAAATTTATTAAAAAAAAAAAAAGGAAATAGTGGTTTAACCATGACTCCAGTGAAAGGAACCAGGCTGAACTACCTCTTGCCCATCTTCTTGTCTACTTATCTGAAAAGGAGTCATTCTAGAACTAAGCTCCATTTGATGTGTGGCATCAGGGAGCCTTGACACTTTAGGGTAAGGTTTCTATCAGAAGAATGAATCAGGGTTTAAACTGGGAAATATTCAATTCAGAAAAAAATTTTAAAGTTTTACAAGATTTCAGGTAGTGTTCACTGTTGACTATCTTTTAAAATATTGAAGACCACAGGATCGAAGAATCATAGGTACTTTTTAGTTTTCTTTATACTTCTCTATGTTTTCCAGATATTCTACAATAAAGATTTACCACTCTATAACCAGAAAAGAAAGATATTTTGGAGTACAATGAAAGAGTTTAGAGAAAAAAAAGGCCTGATAAATATAATTTCCTTAGAGAATAGCATTACATAAAATAATATTAATAAAAATAAATGTCAGCACTGACATTTTCATCAAATATGCTTTTGAATGTCAGCTGAAGTTTGCTTCTATCATGTGTGCATTCCAAGTAACTGAAATATTTAACGTCTGAGGATTTAATAACATACTCTGTAAAATTCCCACTGATCTAATAATTTTTCTCCTTATGGACAGACAAGAGAAGCCCATTATCTTCAATGCAGGATTCTGCTTACATAAATAGCCTAAATCATGGGGCTGGAAACAAGAACTGAGCAAGTCCAAATAACTCCCGGCTAACACTAGTATGACATTTGGTTAGGGAAGATGTCCCAAGAGGAATGTAAACTATTTGTAAACATCCTGTTACTAAAACTTGGACATAAAAAGAATGACAAATGGACTGGATTCAGCAACTTGATTCTAAGCACGCATGAGTTTGGCTCCCGTGAATACATTTTTGGCACATACTATTTTTCATGTTCTCTTATATGGATATCGTCCCTACCGTATGAGGAAAGATCAATCAACATTTACTACTCGTCCCAGAACAGGTTGAGAGCAATCAGCACCCTCACTGCTGGCCCTGCGGTCGAGCAGAGTGAGTCAGAATTCTCATTCCTTGCTGAGTCTCCCATCCAATTTCCCTCCAAGGCCCTCCCTTGGGGACTGATTACAACCATCTGCTTAAGAGCTATAACTCTGACCAAAAACATTAAAAGCTACAAATTGTTAAACAGAAGGAATACAAGAACAACAGGGCAAGATGACTAGATCTCAAACCATGCTTGGAATTCATTATCCCCAAACAGCTTCCAGGGCATCCAGCTGAGATCTCAGAAGGTACCGGTCAAGTGGTGAGGGAGTGACGGGCTGAGGCTTCCACTGGAGTTGGACCAGTCCGTGTATGGGTCCAGGAGCTCGGAGACAGTGTTCGAATGTCACTGCTACATTGTCTCCACTTACAGTCCAGCTCCATTTGGGAGAATTTGAGGAAGGGCTTTTTTTTTGGTCTGGGTAGTTTCTTTATTGGCAGATTTACTCTTTCAAGATATTTTTAAGGCAAAGGAAGTGTAATAGGAAACCTGCAGCATATTAAGAGTTAGATACTCCCTTAGAAAAAGTGGAATGATTAAGTGAACACTTTGAAGCAGGCAATGTGTGATCAATATGTGGAGAGAGAGGATCAAGACAAGGAAATCTTTACTAGAAAGAGACAAGAGAAGAGGATTTCAGTGTTAACACCGTTTAAAAGCCGGACGTTCCTCTGATAATGAACTGTAGCTACAAACCACAAGGGATAACTGCCTATTGCTTTATTAAAAAGTAAAAAGACGAGAATGTCTAGACAAGAAAAATATTAGAGATCATGTCTTAAATGTTCTTGTACTGGAAAATAGAAAACCTTATACAGTTCCTTCTCACTTTCCTGCTTTTTTACAACCAAAACCCAAGAGGTGAGGAAATTGTGGAGGAAATTTGTCTGGGACCCAAGGCCATTCCCACATAAAAGACAGGCAGGTGCTTCAACATGCCTGAAGCCTTCCTTCTCATCAAAGGAGATAAGATAGTAGGTGCTTGGAGGGTAGGGTCAGTATCCGAATTTTTACATCCCCTTCTCCCCAAACACTGTATTAACCACTGACAAGCCTCTCAATAAACGCTAGATGAATTGAGTTGAATTGAATTGAACTGTAATAACTTGGGTTTTTGTTGACCTTGTTCTTTAAGTCATATTTTCTGTCAGTTGCTGTTTAGATTTGGATCTCAGTATGAATCGTACACAAGGCTTAGGAAAGATGAAAGAAAGATGGAGAACAAGGACTGATGAGTTCGGGATAATGAGAGTGAAATATGGTCTCGATTGCACCCATCTGTTAAATGAGGAAGATGGACGAGGATGACCTCTAAGTTCTTTCCAGCTTTAACACATTATGAGCTTTGCTACCTCTCCCACCTCATTGATATTTTTGCTTTTAGCACCTCACAATTCGACCCCTCTCTGAAGTACTGCATTTTCTATTCATTCCATCACTATTAATCTAAAATATTGGAATGTCCAACAAAGAGGGGCTTTAAAATAAAGTATTTATTAAATAAAATATGAGACATCCCTATAACAGAATACTATTGACAGTATGGCTGGTAACATATTGATGTTGTCGCTAGATGGCCATTTATTAATGTGGAAGGTTGTTCGTAAGTTTAAAAAAGTTAAAAACCATGATATCATAGTAAAGGAAACCCTGGAATATCTGGAAAGAGATTCACCAATATATGATTATCTCCCAATGGTGGGATTATGAGTGACTTTTATTTTTCTTTTTGGATTAATGCATTTTCTAATATTTTTACAATGAACATAGATTACTTATGCTATAAAACAGGAAAGAAATAAAAGACTGCATCTCAAATCATCCTAAAAAGATTGCTTGGGCTATTCTTAAACTTTCTATGGAAAGTGATTCCTTGCCCTCCATTTATCCATTCAAGGCTTCTTATTGACTTCACAGCGAGGCTGCAGATTTCCACTTGACCCAGAACTGGTCCTCCAGTTTGCATCAGCTCCACCTTTGCTAAGTCTCTCCCCAAACACTGCCTCTTCCCATTTCTTCTCGACTGGATCCAGTCAGCTTCTTCTAGGTTCCATCTTATGTCATAGAGATAAAAATAGGCTAAAAGCTCTATTCCCAGACTTCTCTGAGGCTGTGGTTCAATTTAGGTTCTGCAGTGAGATGCTCTTGCATGAAGATTAGAAGGCAGGAGGAGGCAGATGCTATCTTCCTGCAGTGTTGCTGCTTAACACAGACACTGACACTGGCTGCAGCAGCCCAGCTCTACCAGCTCACGTGTGGTGGGTGGCTCTGGAGTGGCCAGATTGGTGGCAGTACAGTCTTGGCAGTTTCCTGATCTCTGCATCACAACTACTGTAGTGTGACCTTGAAGCCAAAGTCCAGCCGAAAGAACCCCTGACTTATTCCTCCAGTCCTTCCAATGATACTGTAGGCACCTAATTCCCTGTGTTTCATCTCTTTCTGCTTGACATGCCTGGAGTGGTTTATTTTTCCTGCATTGAAACCTGAGAGACACATCATCCAGGCAGAGTCTATTGGCCATGTAAAGCCTGGTTCACATCCCATCTTCTCCATGAAGACGTCACTGAAGAGTGTGTAGATCTACCTAATACTAGACTAGAGCTGAGCAAACAGACTGCTGAGGGTTCCCTTGGAGGGCTTCAGTTTGTTTTCTATTTGGGGTTTCATTATAAGATTTCCTTGAACAAAGTGTTCCTTATCAAAAAGGGCTCTGGAACCCACTGGACAACCTTAAGACCAGAATCTTCTTGCATAGAATATGCCATTTCTTGTAAAATATCTGTGATGTTGCAACCAAAAGGAATAGAGCCAAGAATGGGGTTCATTCTAGGCTTTCCTTGAGATATGGGACTTGCACATTTCAATGCGGCTCCTTTTAGACATAAAACCCCACCCTTCCCACTTCAGTTAAGCCCTGCCCCATCCTCAGTGAGACCGGAAACAGCCGCTCACCATCCTCTCTTTAGCATCCTCTCGAGTCTGTGCAATCTCTCCTCCCCACCATTTTCAAATTTTTGTGCCTATCTAAAGTGAAATTTGAAGATTTCTGCAAAAGGATTGATGATTTATATCATTTTGTGCATTGGGGCTGCAAGAAAATCGGCTTCTAGCAAGACCCTTACTGTGCTCTGTCCCATCACGGTAAGGCTCAAAAATAAGAGCTTGACATAAAAATGCCTCTTTTTCACCCATAAAGTTGAGTAGTTCATCTGACATACATGCAAAACTAATAGTTGTAGATTTAGTACATTTCTCTGTAAATCTGAACTTGAAGACCCACAAAATAATTTTGTTCAGACTACAGATCCTATAGAAGTGGGGATCACCACTCGGTCCCCAAAGATGTTATAAAGAAAGAACAGTATGATAATAATGATTCATATTAACACACCTTTTATCAAAAGCATTCTAATAACTTTTTCGACTCCATGTAGGGATGACATTGGGTATTTCTGCTCATCATTGTCTTTGGGGTGAAGTACAGCAACTGTTTAATGATGCAAGGCCTGGTGATCATAGTGTTGGGAAGCATTGGAGAATCTAGTCACCAAAAGAAATGCTGAGAAGCATAAAAGTAACTCTGGGCAGTATTACATATTTTCTAGGGCCTGGGAGAATTGTTTCAAGTACCATGGACTCGTTAAATACATCAAGTCAATCTCATATATGAGAGAGGCTTCCTTTGCCCCTATCCCTCCTAACTTGCTGGAGCTTTTGTTTGGTTTCAGCTCAGAGGAAGACTGTTTCCTTCCAAAGAGGCATCTCATGTGAGTTTGCTTTTTCTTTATTTTTAATTATTTAATTGAAGTATAGTTGATCTACAATATTGTGTTAGTTTCAGGTGTACAGTGCAGCAATTCATTTATATATATATATTCTTGTTTTTTTTTTTTTGGCCGCTCCGCGTGGCTTATGAAATCTTAGTTCCCTGACCAGGGATTGAACCCTGGGCCAAGGCAGTGAAAGCACCAAGTCCTAACCACTGGACCACTAAGGAACTCCCCTACATATGTATATATATATGTGTGTGTTTCCCGTATAGATTATTACAAAATATTTAGTATAGTTTCCTGTGCTATACAGTAGGTTCTTTGCATTTGCATTTAGACTTGGGATTTAGGAGGCACACACACACCAAATAACTAAGTCAATGCATGCCAAGAGAATTAGAAGAATGTAGCATTATTATTATTATTATTTTAATTAAGTATAATTGCCTTATTAATCCTCATTTGCATAATACTTGGTAAAGCACTTAGCTAATACATGGCTATATTTGCAATTTTATTCACCCAGAATATTTCTATTCAGCATTTATATAGCACCTATTGGTTTATGATGCTAATATAGTAGATTCATGTTTCTGTTAAGGCTTAAGTGAAAGAAGTTGAAAGCCAAGTCCATTATATTACCTTCTTATATAGAACCTTTCATCATGAAGGATTCCAAATTGCTTTACAAAGTACAGTGAAACCCTTTTACAATGAATTCCTAAGGGGGCAGCTACAGTGGTGTTAGCTGCGGCATTTCATTGCATGAGCACTGTATTCAGCATTATGAGATTGATGGGGAAGGGGCAGATTTTACAATCTTATAGCCCTTGGGAACTCAGACTGTGTTATTTGCCAAGGTGTCTACAGTCCAGAGCAAAGGAAAAATTAAACTCTGCTATTGACCTATTATTAGATGAAATTTTAGTCTTATAAAGTATGCACAAAAGGAAAATATTTAGTGCAAAGGAAAAAAAACACCTTAATACAGTAAGTGAGAAATGCATCATATGTAGACAACGTGCTAGTAAATACCAAGTATTTGGTAACTACCACATTTTCTCAAGAACACAATTTTCCTTCTTTTTAATTGTTTGTTCAAGCATAACATTCAGAGAAGTGCACAAACCACAAAGTGACAACTCAATGGATTTTTCACAAAGTGAGCTCACCCATGTAACCAGTGACCTGTTGAAGAAACAGAATGTTACTAGGACTCCAGAGATCTCCACATGCAACATCTCAGTTATTACCCAATATTCTAAAGGGAACTACTTTCCTAACTTATAACACAGTAGGTTAGTTTTGCCAGTTTTTGAACTTTATGCAGATAGAATTACACAGTATATACTCTTTTATAATGCCTTCTTTTGCTCATTTTTTGTCTGTGAGTTTATCACATTAACTGTATATAGCAGTAGTTCATTCACTTTGATTGCTGTCTAGTAGTCCATTGTGTAAATGTACTGTAAGAGAGGAAAAATATTTTTACTGTAAAGGAGGAAAAATATCTTTTTCCTCTACCCTTGTAAGTTCTTTTCTTTTTTTTTAAACATCTTTATTGGAGTATAATTGCATTACAATGGTGTGTTACTTTCTGCTTTATAACAAAGTGAATCAGCTATACATATACATATATCCCCATATCTCCTCCCTTGTAAGTTCTTAACTGGGACCCTGTAACAAAAGACAGGTTAACAAGAGAAAAGCATACAGATTTATTTAATGTAAGTTTTATGTGACACAGGAGCCTTCATAAGGAAGTGGAGACTTGAGGAAATGGTTAAATCTGGGTGTTTTTATGCTAGGTTTGATGAAGGGTGGAAAGTCGTGAAAAGATATGGTAGGACAAAGAGTATGAGGTAAGTGCAGTAAACTGGGAGAAACTTAGCAAGGCCCATTCATTCAGATTCCTCTCTGTGTCCCTTCATCTTTAGAGATAAGGATGCTCTTTTCCTCTGGATATTGGGAGGCCATCTCTCACATGACGACATGCAATTTCTCAAATTCCTTCAGCTTGAAATATTCAAATGCCAAGGTACCGTATTTTGAGGTAGTGTGTCCTGAACCCCATCAGTACTATAATTTATTTGACAAAGGATACATACGCAGAATATATAAAGAACTCAAATCATTAAGAAAAAGGCAGGCATCCCAATAGAAATGAGGATAAAAATTTGAGCAGAAATTCACTTCACTTTGACAGAAGTGAAAAGGTGATCAATCTCATTGATTATCAGGGGAATGCAAATTAAAACCAGAAGATACCACTATACTTCTAGCAGAAGGGCTAAATGGAAAAAGGCTAGCAATACTGAATATTGGGAAGGTGTGATGATTCTGGTTGGCATATAAAATGGTACAACTACTTTGGAAAACTGTTTGACAATTTCTTGAAAAGTTAAACATACACCTACCTCACTCCTAATCCTTCTCTAGATATTTACCTATTTACCGAAGATAAATGAAAGTATATATTCATATAAATACATGTTAAAAATGTTCATACAACTTTATCCATAGTAGCTTCAATCTGGAAATAATCCAAATGATCATCAATAGTATATTGGATAAATAATTTTTTCTTCTTTTCAATAACTCAGAAATATCTTTTTTAGCAAGCAAAAGGAAAGCAATAAAAGGATCAGAGAAGAAATTAATGAAATAGAGAACATAAAACAGTAGATAAAAGCAGTGAAGCCAGGAGTTGATCCTTCAAAAAGATCAACAAAAATTGACAAACTTTTAGCTAAACTAAACAAGAAAAGAGAGAAAACTCAAATTGCTAAAATCAAAAATGAAAGAGGGATATTATTACTGACCTTACAGAAATCAAAAGCATTATGAAGGAATACTATGAACAACTGTATGCCAACAATTTAGATAATTTAGATGAAATGGAAAAATCACTGGAAAGAAATGAACTACCAAATTTACTCAAGAAGAAAACAGAAAACCTGACTAAACCTAAAGTAAGTAAAGAGATTGAGTTGAGAATCAAAAACCTCTCCCAAAAAAAACCCAGGCCCAGATTTCTTCACTGATGAATTCTATCGAACATTTAAAGAGTAATCAATACCAATTCTTCACAAACTTTTCCAAAAAATAGAAGGGAAGACTTTTCAACTCACTCTATGAGGCACTTTAACTTTGATATCAAAATCAGACAAAGGATATCACAAGGAAAGAAAACTATAGAGCAATATCTCTTCTGAATATTGACCCCAAAGTTCTCAAAATGCTAGCAGTATATAAAAAGATGATACACTATGCTCAAGTGGGATTTATCCCAGGAATTCAAGGTTGGTTTAATATCTGAAAATCAATTAGTGTAATACACCACACCAATAGAATATGGACAAAAACTACATAATCATCTCAATAGATACAGAAGAAGCATTTGACAAAATTCAACACCGCTTTTTGATAAAAACATTCAACAAACAAGGAATAGAAGGGAACTTCTTCAATCTGTTAAAAGACATCTATGGAAAAGCCAAAGCCAATGTCATACTTAATGGTGTAAAGCTGAATGTTTTCCCCCTAAGATCGAGAACAAAACAAGGACGTCCACCCTTACCTTTTATATTCAACATTGTACTGGAAGGTCCAGCCAGGGCAATTAGGTAAGAAAATGAAATAAAATTTATATGAATTGAAGATGAAGAGAGAAAATTATCTCTATTTGCATGATCTTGTGTATAGAGAATCCTTAAAAATCCACTAAAAAACTATTAGAACTAATAAATGAGTTCAGCAAGGTTGCAGAATACAAGATCAACACACAAAACTCAATTGTATTGCTGTATGGTAGCAATGAACCAACCAAAATTATATTAAGAAAATAACTACATTTGCAATAGCACCAAGAAAGAATAAAATACTTAGGAATAAATTTAACAAAAAGTTATTGTTTAGTAGATTTAACAAAATTATGCATGCAAAACTCTTTTTCTGAAACCTATAAAATGTTGCTGAAAGAAATTAAAGAAGACCTAAATAAATGGAAAAGCATCACATGTTAGTGGATCAGAAGATGTAGTATTGTTAAGGTGTCAATATTCCACAAATTGATCTATAGATTTAGCACAATCCTTTTCAAAATCCCATTCTTTGTGGAAGCTGACAAACTGATCCTAAAATTCATATGAGAATACAAGGGATCCAGAACAGCCAAAGCAATCTGGAAAATGAAGAATGAAGTTGGAGAACTCACATGTCCCAATTTCAAAATGTACTACAAAGCTGTTGTATCCAAGACATTGTGGTATTGGCATTAATGGTAGACATATAGATAAGTGAGTAAAATTGATAAACCAGAAACAAATCTTTGTGGAAACAAAATAACATAAATAAACATGTATGTCAATTGATTTTTGACAAGGGTGCCAAAACAATTCAATGGGGAAAAGAATAGTGTCTTCAGCAAATGATACTTGGACAATTAGATATCCGCATGCAAAAAAATGAAGTTAGACTTCTTACCTCACATCATGCACAAAGTAACTCAAAGTGGATCAAACCTAAATGTAATAGCTAAAACTAGAAAACTGTTAGAAGAAAATATGGGGGTAAATCTTTGTGACCCTGTATTAGGCAATGGGTTTTTATATATTACACTAAAGTATAAGCAGCAAAAGAAAACAGGTAAATTGGGCATCATCAAAATTTAAAACTTTTGTGCTTCAAAAGACATCATTAAGTGAAAAGACAACTCACTGAATAGGAGAAGAAATTTGGCACCTTATATATCTGATAAGGAACTTTTATCTAAAATACATAAAGGGACTTCCCTGGTGGTCCAGTGGTTGAGAATCCACCTTCCAATACAGGGGACACGGGTTCGATCCCTGGTCGGGGAACTAAGATCCCACACGCCATGGGGCAACTAAGCCTGCGCACCACAACTAAAGAGCCCTCATGCAGCAACTACAGAACTCATGCACTCAGGAGCCTGCTCACCACAACTAGAGAGAAGCCCACGTGCCACAACAAAGAGCCCGAGTTCTGCAACTAAGACCCGACACAGCCAAAAAATAAATACATTTTAAAAATAAAATAAAATACATAAAGATCTACTACAACTCCATTAAAAAAGACAACCCAATTGAAAAATAGGCAAAGGATTCGAATAGACATAAGATGTACAAATGGTCAACAAGCACATGAAAAAAATGCTCAACATCATTAACCATTCGTGAAATGCAAAACAAAACCACAATGAGATGTCACCTTACTCCAGTAGAACGACTAGAATAAAAAAGACAGATAATAATTCATGTTAGCAAGGAAATGGAGACATTAGAACCTTTATACACTGTTGGTGTGAATGTAAAATGATGCACCCATTTTGGAAAACAGTTTGGTGTTTCATCAAGTGGTTAAAGAGAGTTACCATATGATCTAAGCAATTCTACTCCTAGACAGAAATGAAAACTTGTCCATTCACAGATTGTATATGAATGTTCATAGTAGCATTATTCATAATAGCCAAAAAGTAGAAGCAACTCAAATGTCCCTCAACTGATGAATGGATAAATAAAATGTGATATATCCATACAATGGAATATTGTTCAGCGATAAAAGGAAAAAAGTATTGATACATTCTATAGTATGTATGAACCTTAAAAACATGGAAGAAGCCCATCACATAGACCACATGTTATATGATTCCATTTATATGGAAGGTCCAGTCTAGGCAAGTCTATAGAGACAGAAAATAAGGGGTGTAGGATGGGGGGTGGGTTGAGAAAATGACAGGTAAGAGGTATGGAGTTTCTTTCTGAGGTAATAAAAATGTTCTAAAGTTGACTGTGGTATGGATGCATAACTTTGTGAATATACTAAAGCAACTGAACTGTACACTTTAAACAGGTGAGTTGTAGGGTATGTGAATTATATCTCAACCTGTTTAAAAATAGCTTTGCTTCCAAATTACAAAATCAATACACATTCTTTATGGAAAACTTATAAAAGATTGAAAATACAAAAGGATAAAATAAAAGTCAAACACAATTCTACAGATAACAAGAGTTAACAGTTGGATGAATATCAAGGACACTCTTTTGCTTTTTTGAAGAAAGGAGTAAATTCCCTAAAAGCACAAGTTATCAAGAGCTTTATTGGCTTTACCAGTTCCCCAGACCATGCCTTGGCATACGACATTGTTTTCACAAAGCCCTCATACTGTAGAAATGTGTTTATCCTCTGAGATGGCTAAAAAGTTAAGCTATTTTCACTTTAGCAAGTGAAAGTGAGATCTCCTGGGGGGTCTTGGTGGAATGGGACAGCCAAGGATAAGTTTGTATGGAAGGTAGAGGAGCCTGGGCATCTAGGAGGCATTAGGGAACAATGAGCCTTTGGGAGAGAAGGAAGCAGAAATAGAAGACAGAAGTAGAAGGCTGGGGCAGGTACACATCTTTGAAGATATGCCTTACCTATATCTCTGATTTTGCATGGGGCTAGTCCAGGATCTGACAAAAGAGGCACGCCATTAACCATGTTTAGTGGACCTTCCTAGCATTAATGTCATTACTAATTATAACCTCTCCTCTCTTGGATGGTATGGCAGATTGTATTTCCCAGAGATGGCCACATTGACACATTTATCCCATCCCATATGATCTTTTTACAATGTGTCTGACACTTCTCCACCCAGAGATGGAGGTCTATAGACCTCCCCTAGGTCTATATTCCCTCCCCTAGAATATTGGTATGACTGCCCACCAATGGAGCATGGTCGAAGTGATGATATATGACTTGCAAGGCTAGGTCATAAAAAGGATACAACTTCCACCTGGCTCATTCTCTCAGGACACTTGCCCTTGGACCCCACCTTGCATGTTTTCAAGAAGCCAAAGCCACAGGAAAAAGCCATGTGTGGGTATTCTGACCCTCAGTCCCAGCTAGACCTTCAGCCGACAGTCAGCATCAACCTCCAGACACATGAGAGAAGAGCCTATAGATGTTTCCAGCTCTCAGACTTTCAGAATTCCAGCTGCACCAACACTGAGGAACAGAAAAAGACATCCCTGCTATGGTTGTCTTGATTCCCTCAAAAGGACCCATAAAGATAAAAAAAGTGAGGCAAGTATTGAGGGAGTTATTTTCTTTCTCCTTGCTGAATTTGGTGTCATTTATACTCTACTTCTCAATACCCAATAACCTTAATATAGTTTTGGAACTTTTAAACACCTGAAGAATCCTACCAACTTAAAAAACCTGAATCTAATAGATCTACCATCTCATATCAAGACATCTCAAGTTGTATCTTAGAAAATCTAAATTTCTATAGATCATGGTAATATAGGTTTTTGAATTTCACAGGATTTCCTAATGAATCTTTGCATTTTCTAGTTAACTACTCAAGACACATTTCTTCCTTCTGGAATATTTTGCCTGCTGTCATGTTAGGCTACCCATGTTAGGTAGCCTATGTTAAGTGAGTAAGGGTCTTGGTTATGAAATGATAAGGTGCATTCTTTGATTTGAGATCCAATTGAGAACCATGACTTTTATACTCAGTCAGTCGCTTGTATCTACTTTTTGGAAAAAAAGTAATGTTATTTGTTAAATCAGCGTTCAGATCCTTGAAAGACCATCTTTGATCATTTTTTCATCAGATATGTAAGAAGCATATCTTCTTTTGTGAGAAAAGAAACATTACTTTTAACTTTTTACCCTTTTTATTGTTTAAATTTTTAATTATTAAACAAAGCCAAAAAAGTTAATTTTTAAAAAGGACCCTGCTTCTGCAAGATGCTCATTCACCTTCACCTGGATCTAATTTCTTAATTTCCCTGTCTTTACATCTGTATGTAGGTATAACAAAGAAAAGTTCACAATCCTTGGCACTTTCCATGGAAGAGGCAGAAAGTTCTCTTCCAGAATCCCCACCCACATTCCCCAGGCAACTGTGGGTGCCATAACTACTTGGAGAAACCCTATTAGCTTGCAAAGACTACCATACTTTTATCTAAGGCCTTAAAATTTCTCATATAGTTCAAGGGGGAGACTTGAATTCACTCTTGGGAGTTTGAGCTTACTGAGGACAAAACACTTAAATAGACATTTAGTTATTTAAAGATAAAATCCAGGGACTTCCCTGGTGGTCCAGTGGCTAAGACTCACGCACCCAACACAGGGGGCCCAGGTTCGATCCCTGGTCAGGGAACTAGATCCCGCAGGCTGCAGTGAAGATCCCGCATGTGGCAATGAAGATCCTGGGTGCTGCAACTAAGACCTGGTGCAGCCAAATAAATAAATAAATATTTTTTAAAAAGATAAAATCCAAATCAAATTCTGAATTAGAAGTTTCATGATAAATAGTTCTGGACAGTAATATAAGAGGAACCTATATATTATGGGCTGATATTTTATTCAATCTGTTAAAAAGAGAGAGGAAACTAGTCCTGAGAACTCCATTTGGGAGAAGTAAGAGGGCCTGCAATGTGGGCGTTGGGTGGGGGGAGGAGAAGGCATGAGGAACGGGATCCAGTGGGTGGCCTCCCACAAGACCAGGGACAATGGACCTTAGAGTGGTTCTATGTGAGATCCAGTTTTAAGCTTCTCTTCCATGATTTACAATCTTAGATTTCTTGAACACCAAGAAAAAGTCTGACTGAAAGATATTAATTTAGAGAGGATTGTTTGATGGCCATGTGGTACACCAGGTGTTCTAGATTATGTAGGTTTTCTCTTCTTCAAGCCAACTTCAAAAATATCTTCTTGTACCATATTGTTTTGGCAGACTCTAGGATTATTTCCACTGAGTTTGTTTTGGTATAATACCCTCTGCTTACGTTGACAGACATTCAATGAACAGCCATATGAGAGTCGTTATTCCTTTTACCCTTAGCACACTCTTAAGTGCAGTGTTTCTGACAGGATTCAATGCCCTCTACATAAGGATGAGTGTGTAAAGTTTCTTTCAGACAAAATCCCAGAAAGATCTTTTATTGCCCAGAGAAATTGATACTTTCCCTCATGGAAAATGTGTATCACATATATATTATGTTTTCCCTCTTGCTTTGACTGACAGGAAGCTCAGAGCCAGATTTGCCACTCAATTTTAATAATTACTGGATCAAAAGGCAGCATATCTATGTTACACTTTACCTTTGGTCTTGTTCTTCTATTCTAGATGTTTTTGTGACGCTGGTTTTAAAAATCTACTTAAGTTTTTTGATTTTATACTGTTTATCCTCATAAGCTTCCTCAGATCTTTGGTAAAATCGTCCAAGTATGTGTAAATAAACAAATAAAATAATGGAACAACTTAAGGTAATCAGTATTATCTGGAGCTACATGGGACTTAAGAGATGATCTAATCCAATTCTCTTATTTTACAAATGAGTAAAAGAAGACTCAGCATGGCTAAGGAGAGTGAAAAACCATCCTAATTTTCCTGAGACTGAGAAGTTTCCAGGGACTCAGGACTTTCAGGGCTAAAATCAGGATTATTCGGGTGCCCTGCTGGGTTAAGTGGTTTTCCTAAAGGCACACAGCAGTGAATAGCAGAAATGGCACCATGGGCCAAGCCTCTGGCCCAGTAATGTAGCTCTTTTCCCTTATTAAATGTCATCTTAGAATGTGGTTTTATGAAAGCTAGAGTTGAAAATAGGCATCTAGAACAATTTGGTGTCCATTTCTTAGTTATTATGTTTAAATTTTTTTTCTTTCGCTTTTAGGTTTTAAACCTAAACCTTTTTATTTTTCATAGGGAGTTATACTTGACGCTTCTCTCTTGTGTACAGTTGTACCCATAGCTAGAAAGTTCTAAGCATTCCCTGAAGATAAAGGCCTCATCCTCATATCTTCCTTTGCAGAGGAGGCTGAGGATGAGCTTCTTGGGGGTGAAAAAGGAAATTTCCCTTTGTTTCTCTTCTCCAAATGCCCACCTGTGTTTTCCAGGGAAGAAGCTGAAAGCCCAAGAACTTACATTCACAATGGAGCTATACAAAATCATGTGATCTCCTATGTCTTTTTTCCAATAGAATATTGCCCATTTTGAGGAAAGAAAACTAAAAATATCTCCTTTCCCCACTCTTTTTACTTCCTCAGCCAGATCTAAGGAACTGAAAATTACCTCTAGTGGTTCTCTGAGCAAAGCAGCAGCTTTTACAACTTACTGTGGGAGCAGATTCTAGAAAAGTTTTACAGTCTCAACTTATACCTGAAACTATTCTTTTATTGGTCCAATATCCAATCATTTAAACCAGTGTTAAGCAAAACTTAGCACATTTTAAAATGGAAATCTAAATAGTTTTCCTGCCAGTTTGGGGGAAAAATGAAAAGTGCAAGATTTCTAGGGGAGCCAAGATTGTTCTAATTCCCCCTTGGTACAGGGTTCCTCTGGGTGCAAAACAAAGTGATCCTGTGTCAGAGTTGATGACGGTGGTTACACAGGAACCTCTCAGTGATGACACTTCTGGCCTTCATTAGGAGAACGGGCGGTGTCCCACTCCTAACGTGGCTGGCTGCCTCGGCTATCTCTCAAATGGAGATTTAATAGAACACATAGACAATACCGTGTAATCCTCAAAAGACTCTTGTTTTAAACTTTAATTTTGCTTTATCTTATGAGAACCTATGTAGAAAGAGAAAATAACTCAGTACTCAGCCCCACTGCCCAGTAGCCAAAGTATTCACCCTGCCAGCAATTTCTTCCTCTCTCCCTCCCTCTCTCCCTCTCTTCCTTTTTTGAGAAAAGGTGTTATAAATGTGGGGACAAACTACATTTAGATTTTATTCGTTCTCAATCTTTGATTCTCTTATCGCTTCCCCATTTTGGAATCTATTTCTTGATGGCTGGAAATGAACACTCCTGATGGTATCTTTCAATTTCAGAAACAACTGTGAATCTGTGGTGGTATGCTTGTTATGCTTGTTGTAGATTATCTCTAGTAAGGAGAACGGTCACGGCAAGCATCTGGGTGTGGCTTTGTGACTGTCCTCAACACTTCAGCTCCACTTGCCACACACATTTATTTAATATCTGCACTGTACCAAGTGCCGTGCTTGGCACCATGAAGGTTCCGCCTGCAAGGAACTTCCAATATGGGGGAGAGAAACAAAAATGGCAGCAAGTTGGAGTGAAATAAGTTCTAAACAGAATTGTAAGCAGCATGGTTTTTACCTAATGGTGGTAGTGGTCGAGGTGGTGGGTGTGTGTGTGCGTGTGTGTGTGTATGTGTGTGTGTGTGTGCTGCAATTAGAGAAAGCTTCCCTATGGGAAAGTGCATTTAAACTGTTAGTCATTTTCCCACCAGTCTTGGGCTAGCATTCCCTCTGGGTGAGAATACATGGCTACCAACATGCTATGGCCTAAGGGGCTCCAAAAGCTCCATTACCCAGAAATGTCTTCTCCCAGGGGCCTGTTACGACACCTGAAATGCCATTATTGGGCTTAGTCCTTTAACTCAAGATGCTGAAACTCCAGAGAACACAAGTTAAAAATGTAATTATGGTCCCTCTAGGAGAAACAACACATTTCACTGTTGGTCACACATGATATCACTTAGTTTATCAGGTCAGCTAGTTATCACCTTGGAAAGTGAAACAGAGCGTAGGTACATTTTACTAGGTTCCCCCAAGAAGACATTTGGATCTTGTAGCAGTGCCATACACATGGTAGGGTCAAGGAAGGAGGTCCATAATATAGAAGAGGGAGACTGGAAAACACACTTTGCTCATGAAACACAAATGTTTTACTTTCTTCACTGAGTGGATTATGGGGGGCGGGGATGACACTGTCAGGATGCTTTATGGGTGTGACTTTGCAAACAGTAGAAACTTCAGGTCATCAGGGGACCCAAGACTGGCAAAGAATGCAGGGCCCACACTCTTCACCAAGTCTCATAACCAAAGGCTCTGTTGATTGGTCACCTAGCATCCATGCCTCCGTGCCCCCCCGAGGTACCCAGTTTTTAAAATCTGTTGGCCATTTCTTGCCCATGAAGCCCTTGTGCTTCAGGAGAACCTCTTCCTTTGCCCAGCTTGAGAGATGGGGCCTGATGAGTTTAAACAAATTTCACCTATCCCATTCTTCTGACCAGCCACCAACTCATGGGTGGGCACGTGACCTGAGCTGATCCAATGGGGTGAATTTCCAGAGCTTTGCTTAGCAGTCGCTCACTTACTGTATGAGAATGAAGAGGCAAGCAGACCAGATTATGCCTGGAAGCCATTATTTGAGCAGTAGGTGAAGCATCCTTCGACTTTGGCCAAAGCTGGAGCTGGCAGTGCAGAGAAGTGGAAAGAAACTGGGTTCTGGAGGACAAGGTAGAGCCTCTGGATAAGGAATCCTGAAGCTTGCCCCTACAGTTGTCTTGTCAGGGACGTGGCCTATCAAATAACCTAACAAGTATGGTCTAAGGACTGGCCAAATCAGCATTACCTGGGAACTTGCTGGAAATACAGAATCTCAGGCCCCATCCTAGACTTATTGAGTCAGAATCTGCATTTTAATAAGATCCCCAGGTAATTAATGTGTACTTTAAAGTTTAAGAAGTACTGCCCAATATAGTATAATCCCACTGACTTGGGTTTTCTGCTACTGTTAACTGAAGGCTCCCTCACCTGGTGACTCTAGGCTTCTCTGGTTCTGTGGTCTTGAGTAGCCTCTTTCTGTTTCACCACAACGGACTCCCCCAATCCCCCACCCCACACTCCTTTCTTCTTACCATTGTCCATTTAGACAACCATCTGGAGATGTCTCGTTTTCCCTGCTGACCTCTTAATCTATTTCTAAAACATCCAACAGATATGTTAGCTGGACCAATTCCAAATGGTTTTTAGAGCAGCGAGAGGGAGTTTTGTACTGACTAGCAAAAGACAACTTTACTATTTGTTTATTGCAAGGGTCAGAAGGTTAGCTCTTAGCACACCAACCCAACTCTTTGCAAGTGATTTCTTGCTCTGGCCACCAGAGGTGTAGAGTTTCTGAAATACTTGGGAGACGAAGATTCATTGGTTAGTTCCATTGTTGTGTCTGAGCTTCAGAGGAAAAAACTTTTTAGGCAGAAGGGTATAAAAGGATCCGACTCTACTCATTTATTTGCAGGGGGGCAGTGGTGGGTGGTGGATGGGAATCCCATCAGAAAGCTTACTGATGAGGGCAGCACCTGACAGATGGTCCATGCTTAATAAATGTCATATCACTGTTGCCTTCTTTAATATAGCCATGGCAGTGATGCCCATTTCAAGAGGGAATGGCCTAGACCATTTGCCCATCAGCTAGTGCTCTTTCTGAGATACAGGCAATAAATATGGTACAACCCACTGGGTGTCAAGTTGAAGGAGTAAGTTGCGATCTTTTGCATTGGATTCCACACAGCACTTAAGGATTTTCTAAAGAGGCCCTTGGCCTGGAACTCAGAGACTTGCTTCTCTCTCTGGCCCTGCAATAAACTGGCCATGTGGCCTGGGGCAGGCAGTCAACTCTACCTCCTAGGCCCGCAATCTCTTTCACTGTCAAAGAGAGGACAAGATGGCATGGCTGCTCAAGTCCCTTCCAATATTCTAGGAACCCTGACTCTGCTCCGGGTCTTTTTTTTTTTGGCTGCATCGGGTCTTAGTTGTGGCACGTGGGCTCCAGAGTGTGTGGGCTCTCTAGTTGTGGCGCACGGGCTTAGTTGCCCCATGGCATGTGAGATCTTAGTTCCCTGACCAGGGATTGAACCCGTGTCCCCTGCATTGGAAGGCGGATTCTTAACCACTGGATCACCAGGGAAGTCCTTGCTCTGGTCTGTTTCTATAGCATTTTTCTCAGTAGTCCTCCTTAGAAGTGATTCCATTTTAGAAAACTCCCTTAAGTGAAAAGCAGAGCACAGAAAAGTGAAGGGACTTACCCTGTGATCTGACCATGAGAAATAAACAGAAGATTCTAGAAAAGTTCTGCTTTCCCTGAAACCAACTTAAGGTCTTGTCTTGTGATTATATTTGTCTCGGGTGATTCACTGGGACTAGGAACAAGTCCATAGAAGAGCTCAGCTGATGGCAGTAAGTTTCTCCTTGTTCATGAGATCTAATTTTTAAGTAAAAATTCTAGATTAGAATCTGGTTTCCTTGGTCTAAAAGGATGTTGTTGACTTTAAAGATAGCTTGTATGATTCACCTAAAGGTCTGAACGAGGACAGACAGCCGCCTCCCTGGGTCTTAAGCCGCTCCCTCAACTGAATGGTGTTTTTTCAATCCTGCATTTGCATAATAGAACCAGTTAGCAGACCAGCAGTGCGTTTGCTCTGGGGGGCTATTCATCCAGGTCATAATGGAAGGAAGAGCACCTGGTAACATCGCCAAAGCAGACTTCATTTCCCTTTGTCATTACAACTGTAAAATAACTTTCAAAAACCCAAATTGCTATTGAGAACCAGATAAGGCAGTTCTCACGTCTCCACCTCAGTGAGTGACAGTCTCATTTCTGCTTAATTGAGCAGCAGTCAATTACTCTTCAAGGCCGAGGTGGTAGCGTTGGCCTGTTTGTCACGTGCGTGAGCTGGTTGTGATGGTGGGAGCAGCAGCGGCCTCGCTCGCCTGCTGGTGCTCGGCTGGTAACTCCGCTGTTGGCCCGCACACACCGGCTCAGCAGAGAGCTCCCAGCGAGCTCTGCTGTAACTTGTAATTTCCAAAGGAGAGCAGAAAATAATCCCTGAGAGTAACTGCATTACACAGTGTCTGCCCTAGCAGCAGTCAATCACAAACAGCAAGAATTTCATAAATGGTCCCTCTTAGGCTGACACAAATAGATTGAATTCTTTTTCTTTGCTGAAAAATCTCAGCATTGAATTTAATCAATATTAGCATATGACATGGCTCTATTAGACAATTGTTGGCCTTCACACAGACTCTAAAATGCTGTCAATTACCCTGCCACATTCTCTTTCTCATTAAAGAAAAAGGTGGGAGGGGGGGCTATTACTACAGAAATAAGTGATTGTAGGCTAAGGGACAGCAGCTGTTTAATTTTTGTCTTAATTTTAGAATTCTGTCAGACTGTCATTTAAAAAATCAAACTCCAGGTTAACCATATATAGGGAACTGTTTAAGTTAGAACAAAACAGACATGTATACGTTTCTTAAATAAAAAATCAATGGCTGTTACTAAATGTTTGTTATGAATCCCCTTGAGTCCCAGCTACACAGGTCTCAGCTGTGTTCCTGGGCAAGCTCCTTGGCCTCTCCGTATCTCAGTTTCTCCATCTGTAAAGTGGCAACAATAGCTTCTACCTCATAGGGTAGGTGTGAGAATGAGATCAGATACACACATAAGGGATGTGCACAGTACAGTGCCTCGTATTACATAGTAAGTGCTCTATTATTTGTTTGCTATTATTATTATTGCACATTTTCCACTCATTAAAAACTCTTAATTGCAATAATTAAGGGGAAAAAAGGTCATGTGATACCCGGAAGGGTAAATATATTTTTCAGTCTTCCTAATTTGGTTTAGCACACGATGGAACCTAGGCTGCAGCGGAGCTCGGCTGGAGGAACAGGGAGGAAGCGGAGGAGTGGGGTAACTAAGAGTGTAGGGACTGGCCACTTTCACCAGCAGAGGCCTTAGCAGGGGCAGGTACATGTCATCCTCTAAGCCCGGAAGGAAGGAGAAAAGGACCAGAGAAAGGGAAAACTGTAGGCGTAAGTGGAAGTCTGTTGAAGGGGCTCATGTAGGGTAGTCTTTGTCTGGCTGGGCGTGGTTCTCAACCCTGGTTACACATCGGAGTAACCCCGGCTGCTCTTCAACCCATTACATCAAAATCTCTGAGGGTGGGATCCAGGCTTGGTATTTCTCACGCTTGGGTGATTCCAATGTGCAGCCAGGGTTGAGAACCTCCGCACTGAAGAATAGGGGCGAGGAAGAGGTAGAGGGTTCAGTGCATCCTGAGTGGAGAGAATTTCCAACTGCTGCTGTGGGGAATTCTCCAAAGAGTCAAAAAAAAAGAGATGAATAAATAAGTGCTGAGCCTGCATAGCACAGGGAGATCAGCTCGGTGCTTTGTGTCCACCTAGAAGAGTGGGATAGGGAAGGTGGGAGGGAGGGAGACGCAAGAGGGAGGAGATATGGGGATATATGTATATGTATAGCTGATTCACTTCGTTATAGAGGAGAAACTAACACACCATTGTAAAGCAATTATACTCCAATAAAGATGTTAAAAAAAAAAAAAGTGCTGAGTTGTAGTGATGGACCATCTGAGATTAAATAGCATGGCTTTGAAGAAGAACTCATTGTAATTGTTTCTTGGCAGCCTCAGTTGAGGTTCCCTTGGTGTGTGGAATGTAGAAATGGTCAGCATACAAGAAAAAAGGAATTTCTTGGAAAGATAAGGGAGTATCTCAAGAGAAGCCAAGAGAAGTGAGGGGGCCAGGGCAATGCTAGGGGCCTCAGCATCGAGAGGTCAGGGATCCTCTCTCTAAAGTTCTGCCATCAAAGGCTCAAATCAAGACCTCTGTTCCAACTTCAACTTCCTGGGAGAGAGAATGGTGGGCCCAGCACGGGCCAGTGGCCTGTTCATAGACCAATCAGCTGCAGCCAGGGGACAAGGGCTCACAACGGCTGGCAGCCCACCCCCTGTGTGTTGGGGACAGTTCCCAAGAATGGAGATCACAGTGAGCCTGACAGACACAGCCAGAGGGGTCCATGACCCCATCTTCTCTAATGACACTTGACATCTTAGCAGTGGGAGTGGAGAAGACCGACTCCAGGGGTCTCCAGGGCTGTACATCGTGAAGGCGGGCATGGTAGACCAACTGCCATCGGTCAGGAGGCAAGGGAAGCCATGCTGCTGGAGATGAATTGTGAGAATAAGGATCAGTGATTGTAATGAAGGCAAACGCATACTTAGTGCTTATGAGCCAGCTGCTGTTCTATGTGCTTTACATGTGTTGCTAAATTCACTTAATCTTTGCGATAACATTATGAAATAGTACCATTGTTACCCTCATTTTTCAGATGAGCGGACTGAGGCACACTGTAATTAGGTGACTCGCCCAAGGTCACACAAACTCAGAAAGTCAGGCTCCAGAGTCTATGTTCCTGTATGTTCCAAAACACCACACTCGTCTAAAAAGATAGGAAGTCCTGGTGATGCTTAATGAGGGTGCGGTACAGGAAAAGTAGAGGGTAATAATGATGTGATGGGGAACTGAATCTGAATTTAAAGTCTTGGAGGGAGAAAAGTTCCAAGGGATGAAGAACCCATGTTGTTGGGTGGCTGACATGAGTGTCAGGAAAGTGGAGATGAAAAGTTGTACTTACAGTGACTCCATCAAATGACCCTTATTATAACCAATCTGTAATTATCATATCATTATCCGGATGGTGCTCCTGACACACCAAGGGTGAACTCTATTTTGTCGTTGACCTTTTGTTCTTCATAAGACTGTGGGTTCCTCAAGGGCAGGGACCACCCAGTTGGCGCTCTAGAAATGTTCTTTCAGTGGATCTAAATTGAGAGTTTATTTCCCTCCACCTCCATTCGCTGGAGTGGAGTACTTAGCCTGATATAAGAGAAATTTACTAACCAAGAAATTCTCCCCCTCCATACTCCATGTTCTAGTAGTGCTGTCTAGCTGTTCCTGCAATGATTTCGCTGCCACTGAGACTGTGATTTAATTATGCAAAGTGTGACAGATCATTTGAAAGTTGTTAGTTGCTGAGGAAGCACATTCGTGATGTGAGGGAAAAAAAGCCTTTACATTTTGCTAAGTTTCATATCCTCTGTGAATACTTTTTAGTGGGAAAGAACTTAAATTCTAAACGATTACCCTGCAGATTTATGAAATATCTCAACTAGGCGTGACAATGAAAATGTGCCTAACTGTCTCCAGCAGTGGAAAAGAAATGATATATTCGGAGACCCTGACTCTATTACCGGCACAACGTATAGAAATGCTTTACCTCCCATCAGCACCTAGACTGCATCCACCATCATGTGTCTTCCACTCCCCAGCAGAACGTGAGGTAGTCTTGACTGCCCTCAGGCCACTTGTGCTGGGGAGCAGGCACTCTAGGACTCAAACACCGCTGGGGACAATAAGACCAGGGTTAAGGCTACACTTGGTAAGGGAATCAGGCTATGACTCAGTTTGTTGACAGAGCCATCTAAACAGTTGCCATGACACAGTCAGATGTACCAGAACACTTGGTTCCTCAAAGTGCTGTGGACCAACAGTGTCACCTAGGAGTGTGTTAGAAATGCAGAATCTCAGGTCCTTCTCCAGACTTACTGAAGCAAAATCTTCATTTTAACAAGATCCACGGGAATTCATACGCACATTGCAGTCTGAGAAGCACGGGCATAATACACTGGTCAGTCAAGAGTTCTTTAAGGGCAGATTCGGTGCCATTTGTTCATGTTATGTCTCATGCCCAGTACGGTTAGTGGGAGCTCAGTTATTTGTTGTATTGAATTGGAGAATGTAGAGAGGCTGTAGTATAAAAGAAAAGCAAGGAATTCTCCTTTGTTCACTTCCTCAACTGATATTTATTGAGTACCTACCACATGCCAAATATTGTTCTAGGCACTTGGGGTGAAGTGATGAGCAAGACCCACCAGTGCCTGCCCTCATAGAGCTTACCTTCCCAGGTACACAATAAATGAGCAGTAAGAACCAAAAGTGAATAGGATCTTTTGGTTACTGGATACTGGAAGCTTAACAGCTCTTTGCTAAAAATAAAGCTAGCCACATTATTTTTCATCTAGTTTTCCTCACTGTTTTCTCTCTCTCTCCACCATTGGAAAAAAGCATGATTTTTAGTCGGTATCCTTACTGGCAGCAATGCCAATTTTCAGTTGTATTAAACATCTAAATCAGGAGTTTATAATGGCTTTTTGATACTTTTCATGTTTCTCAGCTTTCTATTTAAGCTTCACGGCTTCTGTATCCTGCAGAATATAAGCCTGTGACCACTATCAATTGTACCATCTCAGGATATTGCTTCTGTAACAGCTGAATATCTGACAATCACAAGAAAGGAGAATTTTAAAATGTCCCTTTCCTGTTTTCACATTATCTTGCAAATCTTGGGACCCTGAAACATGACACCTGAATTGAACCAACACATTTTTATGTAGAGAGTATGTCACTTTTTTCTTGGTGAGAAGGCATGGAATCCATCTTTTCACAAAGGTGGTAGAGATAACATCTAGCTTTGGGGGAGTTGCGTAATATATTGAAATGAATTCCTTTTCTGCTTAAACTGGCTAGTTAAAGGGGTTTCTGTTGTCTGCCACTGAGAACACTGACACAGCTATCTATTCAGATGGTTTTGATTATTCTATGTAATTCTCAAACTTTTTAGTTTCAGGATCCCTTCACTTGCTTAAAAATTATTGAGGATTCCAAAGAATTTTTGTTTATGTAGGTCGTATGTATCAATATTTGCCATATTATAGCTTTAAAAAAATTTAAATATATCTATAAATTCATTTAAAAATAACAGTAAACCCATTTCACATCACCATAAATAACATATTTTTATGAAAAATTACTACACTTGTCAAAACAAAAAATTAGTGAGAAGAATAACATATTCCTTTTATTTAAGCAAGTCTCTTTGATGTCTGGGTAGATTCAAGTCAGCTCAATTTTTGTATCTTCTTCTAATCTGTTGTAATATGTTGTTTTGGTTGAAGTATATAAAAATGTTTTCCTCAGATATTAATAGGCTTTCAAATAATTCCAGACGTTCTTCTTATACTACACCAAAACTCGACAAGTTGTACTTTCTTAAATGTTACTTGCAATCAATGAACTTTTTATATGCTATTATATTAAAATTCATTGATATCTCTTTCAGTTTGATTAGATCTTTTACCCATGCATGATTTTGAAACACCACACATTGGTCATTTGGAAAATATACATTCAGCATTTCATTATATAATATTAAAGAAATCATATCTATTATTATTATCTCTAATCTCATCAGAAAACTCTTGAAGTATTGGGAAGCTATCAAGCTCCCAGGAGCAAATACACGTTTTCTAAAATTTTAATTTTCACTTGAAAGACCAAATTTTATCATTGGTAACAAAAACTGTCACTTTTTTTTTTGAAGTGACAATCTCACTTTGTTCAATTTCAAGAGGAAGTCTGAAAAATTCCCAAGTCTGGCTAATTATAGCTTATTTGTTGGTTGTCCTTTCAAGTCAAAAATGATATTTCATGAAAAAAGCAGCTAGTTCAACTTCCAACTTAATTGCACACATGCCTTTCCTCAAGACAACTGTCATACTTTGTTACGCAGAAGTGCTTTATGTGAACTTTCCATTTCATCTCACAGAATATTAAAAGGATGTATACTCAAGAGCTGAGATTTAATAAAACGAATACTTTTTACTGCATTACCAAGGACATTCTTAAGCAAAACTGGCTTTTTTTCCCCTGAAAGCGTGTGGTGGTTTTTAAAAATATGACTATTTATATCATTTTGTGCTGCTACCTGGATACCTATTACTGCTTTTATACTATGAGTGCAAATGTCAACACAGTGCAAAAGGCAAATAAGGGCTTAAAGTTATTATGAATATAATTTTGACCTTGCAGACCCCCGAAAGAGTCTTGGGGACCCCCCAGGAGTTTCAGACCACACTTTGGAGACTGCTGATTTATGCAAAATGCTTAGCATAAAGTTGTGAGGTCAGAAGGGCTTAATAAATAATAATTATTATTAGCTTATAAAGGGAGGATGAACACAAGAAAATCAAGAACACCTAAGGAGAACGTTCCTCCTCTCCACCCCTACCTCTAAATGGTTAATGTTATAGACTGAATTGTGTCTCCCCTGTCATGTCACCCCCATATGGTGACAAAGTGGGTATAGAAGTCCCAGGCATCAGAAGCAGACCCTACAATGTCTAGCAAAAAAAAAAAAAAAAAAAAAAAAGGATGTTTTTATCCAGTCATCATCTCTTTTATGAGCAGGAAAAACATTTTCCACATTCCCTGCACCCACACTCTAACTTCTCCTCAGGTCTCATGGGCCACAGCTGGGACCATGCAGGCACATGACCATGTGTACACCAATCATTGGCAAGAGGACTGAAGCCACCAAACATGACTCCCCTCAGGGCGCCAGGGCAGGTCCAGCTTCCTCTGACAGATGATCCAACGGAAAAATAAAGGGCTGTTTTGTACCATCCTCTGTATCCCGGTGAATATTTGTGATTATGCTATAATAAGTTTATAGTAAGTCTGCACGTCAGACCCTTTCACTGTAGTGTTACTCAAGGCACATTGCCAACAGTGATTCCAAATGACTTTGCCATTTTTATAGCTGCTGGAGGAAGGAGGCCGTCACCTGGTGAGAGCCCACTACTCTGTCCCCGAAGCATCTTCAAACTTGCACCCTTAGGCAAGAAAGGACAAACATTATGACCCAAACTGTAGCAGCTGCCCTCCCTGTCCCACCCACATCCCTCTAAGCCCGCCATCTCAGTATCCTTCCAAGAAGGCCGACTTCCTGCCGCCAGTCCCTGCATCTCCAAGCCCAAGGGCTCTTTCTGGAACTGCGCAAAGCTCTCTGCCAGGAGTTAACAACCCCTCAGCAGCCTTCAACCAATGACTGACCGGTGTTGGTGTCTAAATAACCTGGTTCCCCAGCCGTCTAGTGGGCTAGTTCTGAGATGTGTGTCCTATACCATCCCCAGGTTTAGCTCCAGTCACTCACTGTAACATTTCCTTCTCCCCTGCCTGTGTTTCCTACCCCTCCCAAATACATTACTTGTGTTTGGATCCTTGTCTCTGGGTCTGCTTCTGGGGAGACTCAAACTAGGAAACAAAACATCCTATATTATATAAATCAATCTGGACTTAGAGTCTAGGGAATGCCTAGGGTAAGTTTCAAGTCCATCCTGAACCATGAACAATAAGAGGAATTTGAACCAAACTGGGCATATGGCCTGACCACCATAGGTGCTGACATCAGAATCAGTTTTGAGTCTGCTTGTCTAATTTTATAAGCTCTCTTAAGAGAGTTGTCTTGCCAAAGTGTCTTCATTAAGCACGCTCCCCAGGAAGTCAGGAATCTATATTATATTTTGGGGTGAAGGTGGGGGGATACCCAAAGACAAACAAAATGACTTCCTACTTACACGGGCAAATAAATATAGTGCAAGCTGTATGTATGAAAACTGAAAAACAGAGAAGTAATCAAAGATGGAAGTGGGTCCACAGCTCTGTCCTTAGGAATATGGACCCTAGCTAGTGTCTGACCTGTAAAAGGATTTCCGAGAGTGTTCACCTAGCTTTTGACTAATTAAGTGCAAGAAAAAATCTAATGGCAATAATAGAGTGTTGTAAATGCAAAAGGAAGAAAATCTTTAAAACCTCTGTATATGATTTTTGTCCAATTTTCCATTTCTACCCATTGTTTTCTGTTTCTCACTAAGCTAAGCATACTCATTGTTAGGCATTTTTTCTAGCAGTTCCTCGTTCTCTAAAGTGTGTTGCCATATTTTTTATGTTTTTCCTCACAACAGTGGTAGGCTAGGTCAATATCATTTTCCCTGTTTGAGGAAGAGAAAAGCAAGGCAAGCAAGAGGGGAAATGTCATCAGTTCAGGTCAAACAAGAAGCTACCAAGAAACTTCTACTGACCCACCAGTCTGGGGGTAAAGCACCTCTGGGCACCATCTATGTAAAGAAGTTCAAACAAGGCCAGTTACTCCCTTCAGGCAATTAAAAACTACTAAATTGGAAAATAGAAAGCCTTTAAAATAACTATCACTACATTAATGACGTGGATATTACTCAAAGTTCTGCAAGACTCTGTCAGCCTTCAAGAACTGACCTTTCCTCTCTGCATTTGACAATACTTTGTCATCGTATCACAAGTGTTTTTCTGTTCAGTGCTGTCTGCCTAGTCCCTTGCGTGATCTCTGGCACATAACAGTAGTTCAATATGAACTATTAAATAAATGAATAAAGATTTTGTAAAAAACATGGTGTGTGTGTGCGTGCGCGCACGCTTAGTAAAAGGGAGGGGGAGGGTCCAACCCCAAGCCTACGCTTAACTACCAGCAAAGGCAGGCAAAAGTCTCGGGGGCACTTGAGGCTTTCCTTGAAGAAAGACTAGACTGCCATAGTCACAAAGTGACTTTGTGGGTACCGCAAAGCCATGTCACTTCCTGCACAGTCCTTACAAAATTAGTTCTCTTTGAAATTCTGGTTGTTTCTCTCTGTCATAGCTCTTGAAAATATGACAGTGGGAGGCTCACGAATAAGCCGGTCCACTCTGTTGACCACACAACAGAAAGCTCTATTACATGGGGTGCTAAGGGGGATAAAAGCAAGCAGAAAGCTGTACTGCAGAAGCCAACCGTCTTGGGCACATTAGCACATACATACACATTTGCAGAGCTCATTCACATTAAGCCGATTAGAACTCCTTTATTTCCTAAAACGTTCCCATTTAGCCACTAATAATTTGTCCATTCACAAGTGTTTATTAAACAGCTAGCATGTGCCAGATGCTAAACCAGGCACTGGATGTATAGAGTACATCTACTCCCACATCACCAATGTTTCAGGGATCCTTCAAAGTTTCTGGTCCACTGATCATGGCTTATCTTTCCAGGGCTATTATATATTCGTCCCTGTTATTATAGAGTAACTATTATTACTATAGTTGGTAATGAAGAAGTATAGACAGATGCTCTGTCCACACTCGATCTAATCGCACTACATTATTGGTGGACATTCCCTATTGCCTAGTGGAGGAAAGGCAGCAGCAAAAGTCATGTCCCCATTTTGGTCCTCAGTTTCCTTATCTGCAACACGGGCAGTAACCTGGGCAACCAGCAAAGCCGGCACTCTCGGCGGCAGCGTGCTAAGCTCAGCCTCACGCAAGTTTCTTAGCTGGTCCTTCCACCCCTCCATCACCTGCACTGTCCTCGGGGGCCTCCCCCTAATCCACGCGGCACGCTCATATTGAGTAAAATAAAGAAATCACTGTGCATGGTGCTTCTCCCCACTGAACGCTTCATTATAACCCATCAGAAAAGAAGTTAAACTAAACAAATGCTCACTTTCCTTTTCTCCCCCCACCCATCAGTCTCTGTCTGCTTGATGGAGAAAATATGGCTGTCAATAGCCTACAATGGAGCAAACATTTGCATAACTGTTACCTCAGAGCCCATAACTCTGAGCTAATTGGCTGATGGTGATTAAAATGATTAAGTGATTGTAATTTATATGATTAACCAATTAAACCGTTCTCCAGTGATTGGCTCCGGGTAGGCCTCGAGATGTGCGCTTGTCTCCCAGCACGAAGGCCGAGCTGAACAGTGTTAAATGTTCTTTCAGATGCTGAGTTGTTCCTCTGACCAGCGGGGAAAATGTTTTACGCCCGGTAGTTGAATGTTATCACATTTAGCGGGTGGTACCAAAAACCTCAATGCCTGGCATGAAAGAAGCGGAGACAGGGTAATGACGCTTTAATGTGGAGGCACAAAGTGGGCGTGCTGTTCCCCAATACCACGATTGCTATTTGCAAGTAGCCCATGTTCCCCTAAAATGATAGAAAGACACAGTTAAGACCTAGAACTCCGGAGCCATGTCGGCTGGTTCCAGCCCTAGCTCGGCCGCTCACCAGCTGTGCTATGCGACCGAGGTATTTAACCTTTTTAAGCCCTTGGATTCTTCTCCTATAAATAATGTTCTTACCTACCTCTTAAGGTTATTATGAAGATCAAATTAGATTTTGCATATTACACTCCCAATAAATTTTAGTTGCCATCGTTCCTGCTATTTTTGTCACGATTTTATTACTTCACTGAAATGTAAGCTCCAAAGGCATCCTCACTTTTCTCTTCCTGGTGTTCAGCCTGGTGCCTGGCACATAACAGGTACTAAGAATATGTGTCGATGATCAAAATTATAACAGCTCTAAACTCACGCCAAGCATTTTTCTAAATGTTTCACATTCATTAATAAAGGTGATCCTTGCAACCACTGGGGGAGGTAGGTACTATTATCATCTTCTGCATTTCAGAGGTGAGGAGACTCAGATAGGGAGGTATGTTAACTTGCTCAAGTTCCCACTGCTAGTGAGAGGTGGAGTTGAGAGTGAGGCCTACATTGGGGCACCTCTGTAACTAATAAGTAGGAGGATGTTTAGACATTGCCCTCAACCAAGGTGAAATGTCGTTGCCAAGTGAGACTAAGAAAACAACATGTTTCCTTCCATTTACTGTTTGTTCCTTCCAAAAAACAAACTGGTTAATTTGCCTGGTGACATATTTCAGGGACTTGGCAAATTTGGCAAATGCGATAAGCAAGAAAGAACTTGAATTCTCAGAACCAGGTAGGCACAAAGCAGAAATAGAACATATTCTTTGTTAATCTGTTAGGTAACTGTTCACTGTGATTCAACACGGCCACCCCATCCCCCTTTCCCATCTGCCTTCTTTCTACCAGCAAACCGCTTCATTCTCTCTGTGCCCCAGGCTAGGCACCAAGACTTCCCAAGCTTTTAGCCACCGGGAGGTCTGAGAGACTCAGCTGGTGGCTAGACGGCTGACTGTTGGTTTTCAGGCTACAATTTGTTAGAAAGTGGAAAGAGAGGCAGGTAACTGGCATCACTATTCTGGGAGCAGTGGCCAGCATTCCAAAGGCAGCTACTTGTGGGTGTCTTTCTCCCAGCACTCTTCTGGTTGTTAAATGTCAGAATAACAAAGACAGCAAGTGTTTTACTTCCACTTAAAGAATAACATTCAGTGGTGCCATAGCTTCTACCAGGGACGAGGATCATTGTACTGCGGCTCCTGCTGTTACTGTAATAAATGTGGGTACGGGGCGAGCTGGAATTTCCCTACTGAACCCAACACGCTATTGGTTCCTCAGCCTGACTCAGTTCACCTTCTTTTTCTGACTCTTCATCTCCTCTTCCTTTTATTCCCTTTCCTCCTAGCCCAGGAATTGATCTTTTCTCCTCTCTCTCTCTCCCTCCTTCCTCACCCCATTTCTTGAATATGAATGCTTGATATTTTCATGGGACAAACTATGGTTTATCCTGATGTACATGGCCATTCAGTAGGGACTGGTGCATGCATGTTTTCTTTAATAACTCCCATGGTATGGAAGTTGGAATTTTTATTTGTTAAACTAATACCGAAATTGACTCCACTTTCTTGGTGTTACGTTGGTGGGACTTTACCTAGGTTCTTATTTTTTTAAAAACATGAATGTATTTTTCATATTAGAAATTTTACAGAATATAGAAAAGGCAAGGAAGAAAATAAAAATCACTTTGGCATATCTTCTAACATTTTTCTTTCCTTTAAATACTCCTCTACTACAAAAAAGTGGGAAAATATTTTTAAATCTGAAAGACTGTGCTCCGTGTGTATGCGTGTACATAAAAGGAGGGATGGGTTTTGGAGAAAGCCCTTTGTGATTCACTGGGCTTGAAGAAATATATCAAGATATTTGACAAATTCAAATTATGGCTGGGTCGCCACAGCACTAAACTCTGGATCCCTGATCTTTCCCAGGGTTTAGGGAAACCAGTCTCTGGTTATTGCATGGGAGAGAGAGAAATCCAAGCTCTGACCTTGGCAGGTCAAAGCTATTCAATTCATCTCTAAATCTTTACAAATCCAAGAATTTCCCTGAAGTTATCATTCACTCTGAACTTGTCCACTGCTTTTTGTAAAGGAGAGGAAAGAACCTCACTTTGGTTAAACATCGGCTCCTATGAAACCAAGCGTTGGAAGGGGGCAGAGTCCATAATTGATTTTCTGACAGGTTATAAAATATTAAAAGATGGGAAAGTTTTAAAACTAATTTTTAGGTATCCGTCTGAAGCTATGTCCAGCTGGCCTGCAGGATCAATGAAACAACATTACATAGAAATGCTGAACTCATACTCTCCTGGCTAATCTATATTTCAAAGATGAGATTGAGCTCTTAAATGACCTGCACATAGAGTGAGCTGATCCCCAGTTTAAACCTCCCATTTGGAACCTGGTTGCAAAAATTAACTATTTCAAGGAAATGAAAGTCAACACACCCCTGAAGTCTTGGCAGATGGGGAGGTGGGAGAGAATTAGGACAAACCAGGTAAACAGCGCCAGTAAAGCCCACAGGGTCTTTTGTCGATTTAATGTCACTTCTTGGTACGATCTTTGACCTTTTATTTTACATATTCTGGTTTGGAGGAGTATGCATGGGAGACAGCCTTTATGTTTCCTGGATGTTTCCTCCAGGGTAGCATTATGGAAATGTGTCTACCTTTATGTGTAAATGAGGCCTATCCTAGGAAGGATGGAGGTGTTTTTCAGTTCCTTTAGCTCCATCACCGACAGGAAGTCCCACCTGAGGAGCACAGGAATTCAGGAAGTTTAGGGGTTTCAGGAACAAGATGTGAATCAGGGGTGTGGTCTCAGGGCTTCCAGTCCAGTCTTCACTATCATTTGTCAAGTGACCTTGAAGCAAAGGGAAAAATTCTGGCCTGAGGTAAATTTGGTTAGGGAGTCCATTTAACTGTTTCTCAAAACTGTCTCTTTGTCTTACCTCTGAGGCTAGGTCTCCCTAAGATGCATTCCACCCTGTAGATGTCCTAACCCTCTCAGAAGGTTCTCCTGAAGCTTAGACCAGAAGATTCAAAATTGCAGCCTTCCCCAAGGCTTCAGGCATATCTCACTGACCTCTCTGTGACCTTGGGGACTCCTCACACTTGGGCACAGTACTTAAGTGCTCTTTCCTCCTTTCTCCCCCAGCCCCTATTGCTATTTCTCCCACTTCTTACAGCACCCCTGCTCTACCCACCCCTGCCATGACCATGAGCTCTTTGAAAGCAGGCATTGGGCCTAGCTTATTTCTATTTCCAGAACCTAATGTAGCACCTGGCACCATGACCATGCGACATGTATTTAGTTATTTTATTTTCTAGCTCCCTATTTAGAGTATAAGATCAGCGAAGGCAGAGTTTTTTGCTAAATTTGTTTACATCTCGATCCCCAGGATCTAGAAGAGTACCTGGCATATAGTAGGTGCTCAATAAACATTTGTTGGATGGATAGATAAGTGAATGGATAAATAGATAAGTGGGTGGATAAATGGACGGACGGATGGATGAGCTGAGATCTAATGCAGTAGTAGAAGTGTAATCAAAGTGCTATGGGAATGTAGTTCCAGAGCCATTTGTTTTGAAAGGGTTGAGTCGAATATTGGGAAAGACTTGGCTGAAGAGATGCAATTGGAGCTGGGCCTTAAAGAATAAGGGAGTCTTTGCTATTTAAAAGTGAGGAACAGGAACTGAGGTAGAGGGGAGAGAGAGGGCAACAGGGCAAAGTCTGGAGATATCTTTGATTGTTGCAACTGGTCGGGGTACTAGTGGCATCTACTGAGCAGAGCCCAGGAATGCCGCTAAACATCCTACAATACATGGGACAGTCCCCACAACAAAGGCTTACCCAGTCTAAAATGTTGGTAGTGCCAAGGGTAATACAATCAATAGAAAAATTAATAGACTAGCAGGTCCAGGAAATGTGTGTTTTTACTCTGCTGCAAGCAAGACCTTAATCCAAGAGTGACTCCTTTGAGTCGCTTAGGCACCAAGAGGACTTCAGAGTTGGGATGACAGACACCCTGAGGCACTGGCCTAAGTGCATTTGGCCTTGATCACCTAACTTGTTGCAATTAGATGAGTGCCAACAGAGGGCACTGTTAAATTAAAGAGATAATATAGATAAACTGGCCAACGTTGTGCTTGTCACAGAGTGGCATTCCATAAATGCCAGTCCTGTCCCTTCTTTAAGAACTTGTGCTGATAGCTCTTCCTGATTTCAATCCTAGTTTTTCCAAGAAGCACTTCCTCAGGTGTCTACTCAAGAGTCCCCTTCTCGTTGTGGTCTTTTCTGGCTGTGTATCTAAGATGGAAACCCTCCCCTCACACTTCCTTTCCTCCTCTACATCGTTTCCGCATCTGACATACTCATATTTTGCTTATGTGTTTATCATGCATCTCTCTGTACTAGAATATAAGCTGTATAAGGGCAAAGATCTTTGTCATGTTTTTGCTGTGTCCTCAGCACCCAAGACACAGCCTGGCATATAGCTGATGCCCAATAAATATTTGTTGAATGAACAAATGAAACAAATCCCAGTTCCCAGTAGTCAGAGAAACTCGCTATTATATGCTACGTGAGAGTTTGCATTTTTCTATTTTTCTATGATCAGTATACAATGAATGTTTTGTGAGTGAGCAAAAGGAAAAAAATTCCATGAACTGCTGAGGCCAAATTTTCTCTTGTAAGGAGGTAAGGTGTAGCGGCCCCTACGGCTCTACATTCTTCTAAATGTGCAGGAAAGATGCTCAAGGCTGATTTCGCCCGCTCTCCCTGCTCTCTCAGCTGATTCCTGTGCAGGGAGGCGTGCCGTCAGGCCCTATCAGCGCTGCTGGCCTCATAATCAGATTTTAATGACTGTCTGCTTCCCTTCCTACATGTTTATAGTCCTCAGCACTCTGATTAGGTTTTTGGTCCCACAAGATAGTTAAAAGCCCACAATTTGCGCTGGGTGTTTTATTTTTTCCAAGTTAAGTGAGCGGGTAAATGTCCCTTTGATCTTCCCGCTGTGGATGAGAGCTGTTTGAGTTTTTAAGGCCCTCACCAATTATGTGAAATGGACGCAGGACTGGGTTTGAGGTTGGCCTTCTGGGTGGTTCAGAAGTCCCTCCAAGGTTTTTGTTCTTCCTCCTCCTGTCTCCCCCTCATCTCAGGTACTGGAGGAACAGAGGAAAAGAAAGCAGCAAAAAGCTCTGGGAAGAAAAAGGAACTGATGGTATGGGCTAGGCGAGAGTCAGCTTTCAGAGCTGGCGTTCCAGGAGGTCAGAAGTGTTTATCTCTGTAGGGCTACCCTCACCTTTGATTGTGTGAGTTGCTAGTGGTGGGGAAAGCACAGAGCTTAACCTGTCATCCCCACAGAGTTTGGTAAGTAGCTCCACGGGAAGGCCAATAAGGAAGAGACTGTCCCAATCATCTGCTGGGCTCTATGTGCAGCTGAAAGGAGTGACCAGCAGAACTCTTGTTATTGTACTTATTCCAGCAATTATGTGTCCAAGAGGGATGAGGAACTGTGGGGACCGTGGAAATCACACAATGTCTCTGGGGCTCCCCAGTTGTGTCAGGATTGAAATATGAATGTCATGCTGGCTGGTAACTTCCTTGTGGCGTGTATACATTATCCCACCCGTGCCACAAGTCGCATGCAGTAGCATGTCATTATTTTAATTAAGGTTATTGCAAGAGTAATCATCATCGCCGTCAGTATCAGTCATCAGTAATTTTTCCGATTATGGCCATACGTGGTGACAGTCTATGTTGACAGTAAATGATAACGCCTCTGGCTTGAATTGACACTTCATTGGACTTTGCGAGGTAGCTCTGAACACTCCTGGGCTTGCTATGTAAAGAACTATTTATCTATGACAAAAGCTGGGTCTAGCCGATATTTGTTTTTGCTTCCCAAATGGATAAGTTCATAATATTTGCAAAATTCATCCTTTAGTAGATGACAGCCACGGAGTCCAAAACACATTTAAAAAGAAGTTCTATGCTCTGAGCTCCGGGCTGCAGCATCAGAGCCATTCCCCAACCTGTCCTAAATGTGTATTCGTTGAGTTATAGCTCTTTCTTCCAAATGGACATGGGAAATGAAGTTGTTTCGATTGCAAAATGGCCCTTGGCAGTTTCCTCTTTCTAAGTGGAAGCAGGGGGAAAGGAATCTGAGGGAAAACAGCTCCACTTCCCTTTATAACTGGCTCTTTCTGGCATCCCACATGATTGAAATTCTTCAACATTTAAATAAGGTTCCTCCGAAACAACAATAACCTAGTTGCTTATTATTTTTGTTACTGCATTTCCATGGTTTAAAGTACTCCCTGGTCTCAACCATTCGTGCTACAAATAATTTTAATTGAGCCGAGAAACCCTTGACATTTTAGAAATTACCTTCTATTTATAAGACTTTAAGAAGGAACCTTCCTGGCAGTCCTGACCTCTGTGTGATTTGGCCTTTTTCCCCCACTACTGTGAGTTTAGTTTTTTTTATTTTCATTGAACCAAATTACTTTCATTCCTAATTTAATCTTTTGCAGTAGCAAATAGAAAGCCAATTTGATATGTTCATAAAATCCCACACAAGCTATGAAATACCCAGACTCCTTCGACTCACACTTATCAGGAAGCTGCTCATCTCAAGTCCATTCCATTAAGGTTGATGAAATGGGTTCTGGGAAGATTACTAATGATGAGGGCTTAAAAATGGAGGCTCTATCAGGTCCTAAAGTATCCTTGGGGGTTCGTGGAAGTCTTTTGAATAGTGAAAATTTTAATTTGCGTTATTTATTTTCCCCAGATATCGCAAATTGTTCTGGTGTAGGCCTTGTTAAGGCAAATTTCACTTGGATACAAGTAACAAAATACTGTGCTTTGTACAGTGCTTTCACATTCATTGTCCTCTTTGCTCTTCAAAGGAGCCCATTCTTTCATTCAGTAAATACTTATAGACCACTTTCTATGTTCCAGGCACTGTTCTAGGCACTCCGGATATAGTAGTGAGCAAAACACCTCATGGAACTTACATTTTAGGGGGAGACAAGTTTTAAAATAAAATAGAAGTAAACAAAGTATGTTTGTTTGGTGTTAAATGTTGAATGGTGCTAACTGTATTGTAATAGAAAACAAAAACTAAGCAGGGAAGGGGAACAGGGAGTGCCAGGGTGGGAAGACCTCACTGGTAAGATGACATCTGAGCAGAGACCTGCAGGAGGCAAGGGCAAGAGCAACCTTCCAGGTAGAGAGAACAGCAAGTACAAAGGCCCTGAGGCAGGAACAGAAAGGAAACCATTGGGTGTAGAGTGAAGTGAGCAAGGGACTGATGGTAAGAAATAAGATCAGAGTGGAAGCAAGAGTCCCATCCTATAGGACCTTGAAGGCCAGTGGAAAGACTTGGCTTTTACCCTAAGATGAGCATGCTGGAGGGCTTTGAGCAGAAGAATGACCCAGCCTGACTTATGTTTGAAGGACCAGTCTTATGGCAATGTAACAATAGGTTGGGAAGAGGGCAAAGGCAGAAGAAAGGACATGGGTTAGGAGACCATTGCATTTATCAAGAAAAGATGACAGTGACTCAAACCAGGGTGGTAGCAAGGGAGGTGTTGAGAAATAATCAGCTTCTGGATATTGAAATGAATTAAGGAAAATGTTATTTAGTCCAATTTTAAAGTGAGAAGACAGTCTCAGGGTACCTGACTTTCTCAAGAATATAGAGCGAGGGTGTGACAAAGTTGGGCTTGAAACCAGACCTGTGGGTGAGTCCCCCGGTCCACCCCGTGCCACTGCCACTGAATACAGCCCAAGTATCCATCTTGGGCCTCAGAGCCGTGGTCATGTTCTCATTAACATAATAAATAAGGAATCGGGAAGAGCAAGAGCTCTCCAGTCCCCTGGATACCTGTATGACTAATGCTACCTGACAAGTAGCAGGTTGGAGCCTAATGAATGGCTGGGGGAACGAGGAGCAGGAGCGTTTGCTTCTGGGAGAGGAGAGGTGCTCATTAGCGGTCCAGTTGCTCAGACGGTTCAGGCTCTTGTTGCAAGCAGACCCCTGCACCACCGGCTACCTTTCTGCAAACAAACAATGCTACTATTGCTTTGGGGCCCCATGGCTTTAAAAAAACAAAAACAAAACCTAGGTGAGAGTCATATAACATAAAATGAACCATTTCAATTTTTAAGTGAACCATTCAGTGGCATTTAGCATGTGCAAATATTGTGCAAACACCATCTCCATCTAGTTCCCAAACATTTTCATCGCCCCGAAAAGAAACCCCATTTAGCAGTTCCTCCTCATTCTTCTCTTGCCCTAGGCTCTGGCAACCACCAGTCTACTTTCTGTCTCTATGAATTTACCCATTCTAGATATTTCCTATAAATGGAATCATACAATATGTGGCCTTTTTGTGTCTGATGCCTTTCATTTAGTGTAATGTTTTTGAGGTGCATACATGTTATAGCATGTATCAGTATTTCATTCCTTTTTCTTGGCTGACTAATACTCTACTGTATGTCTATACCATCATATGTTTATCCATTCATTCGTTGATGGACGTTTGAATCCCCATCTCGGTTATTGTGAATAGCACTGCTATAAACATGTGTATACATGTGTTGGTTTGAGTACCTGTTTTCGGTTCTTTGGGGAGTCATATGGTAATTCTATGTTTAACTTTTTGAGGAAAAAAAAAACTGTTTTCCACAGCAGCTGAATCATTTTCATTCCCATCATCAGTGTACAAGGATTCCAATTTCTCCACATCCTAACCAACACTTGCTATTTTCCTTTTTAAAAAAAAAAAAAAGTTATAGCTATTCTAGTGGGCATGAAATGGCATCTCACTGTGGTTTTGATTTGCACTTCCATATGACTAATGATGCTGAACATCTTTTCATGTGCTTGAAACAAATGTACAAAGGCCTGTTTAAAGTTCTTTGCCCACTTTTTAATTGGGTTGTTTATTTTTTTTGCTGGGTTGTAAGAATTCTTTATATATTTGGATACTAGACTCTTATCGGATAAATGATTTATAAATATTTTCTCCCTTTCTGTAGGTTGTCTTTTCACTTTCTTGATAATGTCCTCTGATGCACAATAGTTTTTAATTTTGATGAATGCCAATTTATCTATTTGTTGTTGTCATTCATGCGCATTTTACCTGGTTTATTTAAATCAATGTTAATGGCAACAATAACAACAACTTTAATAATAACACTGAACACTAACACAGAAGGAGGAAGTCATAGGAGAGCATCTATGAGTTTTTCCTATTTTAGACCAGGATCTGGGGCAAACATGGAATTTCCCAAGGTCAAAAAGTATGAAGCTGTAGACCTCAAAGTATTCCTCTCTATAACCTCTGTTATGATGTATGTCAAACTGCCATCACAAAAGACCTACAAAAATAATAGCTTAAACCAGAAAAATTCATTTTTCTGTCTCGTGTCAAAGGTAGGATGTCTCAACAGGGTCAGGATCCCAGGCTGCTTCTAATGTCCTGTTTGCCATCCTTAACACATGGCTTCCATCATGTGGTCTGAGATGGTTGTCCCAAGCTACCATCACATCAGCATTCCAACCAGCAGGAAGGGGAAAAGGAAAGAGGTTATGTTCCTTCCCTTTAAGGATAAGTCCCAGAATTTGCACACATCACTTCTGCTCACTCCCATTGGCCAGAACTTAGTCACATGAACCCCCCAAGGGAGACTGGGAAATGTGATCTTTAATTCAACAGCCATGTGCCTAGATTAAAGGTCTGTAATTACGGAAGAAAATACATATGGGGGGGACAAAAATAGAGTCCTAGACGTAGAACCCCAACTTTATTAACACTCAGAGTAGCAGTCTGAGCTGTGTTGCTAAAATTAGGAGGAACAGAAAGGAAACTTCATTTTCACCCTATAGTTACTTTCCCACCCATTAAATGGGTCTCTCTCAAGGTCTCTTCAGATGACTTGGGAAGGAGTTCTAAAGCTTGGTACTAAGATAAATCGTCAGGGAAAGGACTCCAGTAGGTACAGGGAAAAAGAAGAAGAAGGGAATTCATTGGTGAGCTCTCTAAAAGAGCACATAATTGATGAAATAGTGGAGAGGAACCGTGTGTTTGTATCAGTGTCCCTTTACTGTGGAAGATTTTGTGGGCAGAGATTTCTATCTGGAAGACAAACCACCACCAACAACAAAACCCAAACAGATGTTGCTTTAGTGCTTTAGAGCTGTTAAGTGCTTTCACAAATTTTTTTTCATTGGGTCGTTACAACAACCTTATATACCAGAAGTGGCAGGTAATGCTCTTCCATCTCACCTCCATGATCAAAGGGAATCTCTGAGGTTAGGAAGCTTCTAGCTATTCGGGGGCAAAGGCAGGATTCAAATTCAGCTCCCCCTGACCCCATCTTGCATTTATTCACTGCAGGGCTTTCCCAAGGTGCTTTGCTCCAACCATGAGCACAAATGGAGCTCATGAGCCAAACCACCTGAGGCCTGAAGCCTGACATACCTGCCAGGAGGGCCTAGAGGTCCTACCCATAGGACTTCCATCTTTGTAGACCTGCCGTTAAACTCAGTAAAGTCTCGGAAGGCTCCTGGAGTGTCAGTCTCACTCGTCTGCCTCTCTGGCCCACTGCAGGCTGCTATGGACAGTGAGACAGCAGGCTAGAGAAAGAAAGATGCTGGGGTGAGTGGTGTTGGCGAACATGCTGTGAGGAACCCCAGTGCCATCTTGAGCAAAAGGGGAGTTCATGGCCCTGGATTCACGTGGAACATGCTAGCCAGGGCCCCTGTCAGGGCTTGGAGTCAGAGGTGGCCACATGTACATCCCGACTATTTCCCCACAAGCAAGTCCATTCCTCATCTCAGCAGACACCTCAGAGACACACTGGACACTTTGTATTGGCTTCCTGAAAAAAAATACAATGATATAAAACACCTTGTCTAATTTTTTTCCTCAAGTTGTTGAGAATTTTGATGACAATGGGAGGGTATGACCCGACGTTGCTTATCTGGGGGCCAACATTGCTTCAAGGAAAAGGCAAGAGATTTAAAAGTAGAAGTCCTGCTGCTAATGGACCATGTGATTTCGGCAAGTCATTTAAGCTCCCTGGGCCTCAGTTTTCTCATCTGAGTAATGGAAGCTAATAGTCACCAAAAGAGCAATAGCACACATCTCTTGGGAAGTTCAAAGAGCAGATAAGAAAATAGGTGGGGAATTGCTTTGTAAACTGTTAAGTGATACACAAATATTAATTATTATTACAGTATAAACCTGGCCTTTAAATGTCAGGCCAACACAAAGTCAGAAAGGAATGTAAGTGAAAGAGAAGTTCAAGGACAACCATAAAGTCATCGACTGGGCTTCAGTCCTAGTTTGCTGACATGTCTTTCTTCTCAAGGGGTCCAATGTCAATCCTGGGTGAGAATCATTAGGATGATAGATAGTGACTGATAACCTCACCTCCTTATTTTTCTAAAAGTTTTTCAAAGTATTTTATTCAACTTTTCACAAAAGTATCATTCCTGTAAGCATCAGGAAATTTTTTTTTTACAGTAATAGAGGCTTATTTGTTCATTCTCAGGCAAATAGACTTGGGGATCCTGGTAATTTCAAGTATGAAAAAATTTAAAGGGACAAAACATAGAGCATGGGAAAACCAGCTATTGTACAAATCAGAGCAATTTTAAAAATGATTTTTCCCATGTAGGGATTTCTGTTACATGGTCCTCTTTCACATTATTTTTAGTATATGTTTTTAAACTCTTTTTCTCAGCAATTTTGGATCAGATCAAGGTCTAGGCTTATACTTATTTTAAGCAGTTCTGAAAATGAGGCATCCAATAAGATATTTGAAGACAGGGGAATATAAACCAAACTCTTAACAGCAGTTATCTCTGAGGGGGGTTGGAGCAGACCTTAGGAGGTAGAGGGCTGTATTGCTTCTTGACTTTATTACAGTGAGCACATACTTTAGTCAAATTACAAATAACATACATTTATAAAAATAATAAAAATAGAAATGAATTGTGTCAGAAAATAAATGTCTAGACGAGTCCTCATATTATCCGGCAAAAAATAGCATCAACTTAGAATCCCATTTTATCTCCCTAACCCTTCTCCATGCCTTCATTCTCCTCCCCTACAACACAGTGACTTGACAAATCATTGAAAATTATTGGAAAATTTGAGGAGGAAGGCGAATCCAGTTTTGGTGTAGGTAACTATATTGACGAATCTGAAACCGAAGTCCACTAGACTACGAACTCCTGAAGTGCAGGGGCTTTTATGTTTCAGTCTTTAAATCATTCATTCATTCCATCCTGTAAATGTTTATTGAGTGATAGGTACTATTCTGTGCACACAAATAAAGCAGCTAACAAAACAGATACAAATCTCTGCCTACTTATTTTCTAGTATTGATGCATATAGTCTTAACAAAAATTTGTTGAGTAAGTGAATTTGTTAATAAAAAATTATTGAACGCTTACTGTGACCCAGGAATTATTTTGAGCTTTGAAGCTACAGCAGTGAACCTGACAAAGCTTATATTCTATGTGAGGGGAAGAGACATAAAGCAAATAAGTCAATACATCAATGTCAGATGGTAAGTTGTATACAGCTTGGCCAATGGTGCTGATACTACTTCCTGTGTATACAACTGTAGCTTCAGAAATGGGGAAATTCGCAGACCTTGCTTGTTGCCTACTGGTTTAGGTCTTTGAACTTATCATGACAAATGGAACTAAAATTCCATTGACATCATGTGTGGCATTGAGTCAAACCTCTCATTCCTCCCACAAAAGTGGCTTCCTTAGGAGACTGTGGGGCAATATCTTAGTTTTCCATTGCTGCCATAATAAATTATCACAAAAGTAGGGACTTAGACAATACAAATTTATTATCTTACAGTCCTGGAGATCAGGAGTAAGAAATGGGTCTCCCTGGGCTAAAACCAAGGTGTCTGTAGGATCATTTTCCTTCTGGAGGCTCTAGGGTAGAATCTATTCCCTTGCCTTTTCCAGATTCAGGAGGCTTCTCACATTCCCTGATTCATGGCCCTTTCCTCCATCTTCAAAGCCAGCAACATTGGGCTGAGTCCTTCTCACACCGCCAACTCTCTGCTTCTCCTTTTCCTGCCTCCCTCTCCCACTTTTAAGGATGCTGGTAATTCCACCGGGCCTGCCTGGATGACCCAGGATAATCTCCCCATCCTAAGGTCAGCTGATTAGCAACCATAACTCCATCTGCAACCTTAGTTCCCTTTGCCACACAGCCTAACATATTCCCAGGTTCTGGGGATTAGGACATCTTTGGGGGCCATCATTCTACTTACCACAAGCAGGCTAGAAAGGAAGGAGCTACTTTTCTTCCTCAGCTCTTATCCCCAATTTCTAGCACAGTGTTGAACATCTAGGAAATGCTGACTGGTTTATATATAATGCTGGAAAAAAGAACAGAAAATGCCACACTCTCCAGAACTTGGGAAACGTGGAGCCTGTATTTATTTTCGGAGCCACATCACCTTTCCTGGCTGGCTGTCATATGGGGCAGCAAGCTCAGTAACTCCCACAAGCAAACTTAAAAACTTCCTGCAGAAAGGTCTTTAATCATCTGCTCTGTGTTTTCTCAGAACTGCTTAAGTATAGGGAAGATTCCTTTTAGCAACAATCTCATATCCCTTATCTTAATATTCTTCCCTTTTGCATAGTACTTTACAGTTTATAGAGCACTTTCACGTACTCTCACTTGACCCTCATGAAAACTGTGTCAGGGGGAAGAGCAGGAATATAGCTCTTCCCATTTTAGCAGTTAGGAAACTGAACTTCAGGTTGGAGGCATGACTTATCCAAGATTGTGAAGCCAGGACTTGGACCAGGTCTTCTGACACCAAAGCCTACATACAACCTCCCCATCACAACATGTTATCCCCAGGAGTCAATTCTCGTTTCAGGACTGGAGTCCCAGGACCAAGTTCCATCTTATCTACACAATCATCATTGCCATCGCCACCATCACCCTCATCATCCTTATCATCTTCACCATCCTCCTCATACCATCATTTTCATCATCATTGCTATGAATTTCCTCAAAGTTATTCATCAGAAGAAATCTCCTTCACGTGTCAGTAGACACCTTTAGCTCTGTCCACGAGGGGGAAACCATGACTGAGCTTAGAGCCTCACTTTTGGATTTCTGAACATGTCAGGACATCAGCCATTCTGATCTCTGTCCCTGTGAATAATCCCTCTATCCATCTTCCCTAGTGACACCCAGATTCAGTCCCTACATGGCTGAAAAAAATTAAAGTGATCCCCAGTCAAGGTCACCAATACTACCAGCATCAGTATGCATCTCTGACATGCCTATTCCAATTATCTATGGCTGCAAAACAAGCCACACCAAAACCATTTTATTTGCTCGTGATTCTGCAATCTGAACAGTGTTCAGCTGGGTGGTTCTTCCTTCAGTCCTGTTGGCGGTCACTCATGTGAGAATGAGAATGAAAAAGACAAACAATATCTCATTATTATTCTGAAAATAGTTTTGACCTTACATCTAGAAGGGTCTCAGGGATCACCTCCCAAAGGGTCCCTGGAACCTACTTTGAGAACCACTAGCTGACCTAATTTTGGTTCTTCATTTTCAGACTGGACCATGGCTTGTCTGGGACGAGGGATACCAGTTAGCTCTGGGGAAAAATTTCTGAAGTCCTGAGGGTGCTAGGGAACTTTTCTAATTGTCAGTGAGCAAGACCAATCAGTGCCTAGCCTGACTGACATCACTAAATTCAGTTTCCAATCTCCAGAGTGACTTAGCCTCCTTCACGGTGCTCTTACACACAGACACCAGCTAAGAGATATCATCCAAGGGAGAATTCCTATTATTTTCTTACAAGCTCTATGGAATTTGTTTGGAGTCAATTTTTTTCTCATCAGAATTTAACATTTCTGCTATCCGGCCTGAGCCTTGGTCCATGGTAGGTCTTCCATGACATTTGCCATATTTTCAAAATGTCTCTCGGCAACATCACCCTTACATTTATTAAAGGGAGGAAGGGTTGAGCATGCAGCTCTTATTAAAACCCATGGCAGTCTCACTGCTTTGAAAATTTAGTGGTTAGCTAATATAAAAGTCATAAAATGTTTGGGGTTCTGAGGACTTCCATAAGCTTACAATTTTAGGTGCCCTGAGATGCAATTTCTCAGCAATTTCTTTGATCTCTGGCTGCCCTGGTAAATCATTTATTAGGGCAGTCTTTTTAAACAGAATCCTCTCAACCTCTCCCACAAGATATATAAAATTACATACTCTGCAAACAGTCATCAACCTCCTGCACTTACTGTATTCACTGATTACAAACCGATGGAGATGTGAGGAGTTTTTTCAGCCATTCTTTTTTTCTCAGAAATTTGCAGAAGAGATAGTGATGATGTGCTACATGATGCCAGCGTAACTGCCTGAAATTTCCAGAATGGGACACACAATACCATGAATGCCATACTTCAGTGGTATTTGTTTTTTAAAGGCTATGATATTTACAACTAATAGAGTTCTAAGCCTTTCTGGGTCAATCTCCAAGTCAGCCTGCTCATACCGGGCTTTGTATTTTCCTCCCCCTCTTTCCCTCACCTGCTTAATCATTCTATCTGCCCTGATTTTTAGGGACTCCAAGTAGAGAGGGGACTAGTCATCAGATCTCCATAACCACCCCGCCCCCACTCCCCTCTCCTCTCTCTCTCCCCCCCTCCCTTGTGTGTGTGTGCGCACACACACACACACACACACACACAGGTGCACTTGCCTCCCTGTCTTCTCTGAGGACTTCAGTTTGGAAACAACAAATTTTCCTGTCTCTAACACCCTTATATTCCAGGTAAAATATCCCTCGTGTTGTAGATTAAGAAAAACATTGCTTAAGTCTTCCTGGAAAGAATTACTCTCATGACCTATTTAAGTAACAGTTTATGGCTCAAAAATTAGGGAGAAAAACCTATCCCCCAATTTATAAAGCTTAAAGAAGGAAAGACATTTCTAAGCAAGACAAGAAACCATAAAAAAAAAGATTGTGGGACTTCCCTAGTGGCGCAGTGGTTGAGAATCCACCTGCCAAGGCAGAGGACACAAGTTCGAGCCCTGGTCCGGGAAGATCCCACATGCCTCGGAGCAACTTAGCCCGTGCGCCGCAACTACTGAGCCCGAGTGCCACAACTACTGAAGCCCACGTGCCCAGCCAGTGCTCCGCAATGGGAGAAGCCACCGCAGTAAGAAGCCCGTGCACTGCAACTAAGAGTAGCTCCCGCTCGCCACAACTAGAGAGAGCCCATGCGCAGCAATGAAGACCCAACACAGCAAAAAATAAATAAATAAATTTATTAAAAAAAGGAAAAGATTGATAGATCTGATTCTATAAAAATTTAGAATTTCTGCACAAAAAACCATATAAACCAAATCAGGAGACAAATGACTAATTCAGAAAAATATCTGCAGTATAGATGACAAAGGGCTAATATGTCTAAAATTCAAAAATTCTTATTAATCAGTAGGGTAGGAAAATGGATATGAAGATAATCAAGCAGTTAATGGATAAAATAAATACAAACGGCAAATAAACACATAAAAGATTTGCAAATAAACACATAAAAGATTCACAACTAAAAACAACAATGAACTACTGTTATGAACTGGATGTTTGTGTCCCTCCCAAATTCATATATTGAAACCCTAACTCCTTGTGTCATGGTATTTGGATATAGGGCCTTTGGGAGATAATTAGCTTAAGATGAGGTCATAAGAGTGGGGTATTCATGATGAGATGATTGCCCTTATAAGAAGAGAAAACAAAAATCTTGTTCTCTCTCTCTCTCTCTCTCTTTATCTCTCTGCCATGTGAGGACAAAGGAGAAGGCAGCTGTCTGCAAGTCAGGCAGAGAACCCTAACCAGAATCCAAGCATGCTGGCGCCCTGATATAGGGCTTCCAGTCTCCAGGACTGTGAGAAATAAATTTCTGTTGTTTAAGCCACTCACTCTGTGATACTTTGTTATGGCAGCCCAGGAGACTAAGAGAGATACCATTTTCATCTGCGAGATTGTAAGCTATTTTAAATGTTTGCTGGTACCTAATGTTGACAAATGTGAAGTGAAATAAGCATTTCCCTACTTTCTTATTCCAACCATTTTGGTAAGCCACATGGCAATACGGTTGACCCTTGAACTATACATGGTGGGTGGGTAGGGGTGCTGACCCCTGCACAGTCAAAAATCTGAGTATGACTTTATAGTTGGCCCTCCATAGCCACAGTTCTGCATCTATCTATGCATCGAGTAGTACTGTAGTACATATATACTGAAAAAAATCTGTGTATAAGTGGACTTGTGCAGTTCAAACCCATGTTGTTAAAGGGTCAACTGTATATATCAACTTCTGGAATCCATTTATCTTTTGACTTATCAGTTCCTACCTCTAAGAATTTATACTACAGATCTATTTGTACACATACACAACAATGTATGTACAAGTATGATTATTGATGTGCTGTGTGACACCAAAAACTGAAAGAAGCATACATGTGCCTCAGTAAGGAACAAGTTAGCTTGCCCTTAGATGGGCTACTGTACAGTCTTTTTAAAAAATTTTTATTTTTTGGCTGCGTGGCATGTGGAATCTTATTTCCACGACCAGGGTTGGAACCCACACCCCTTGCAATGGAAGCACAGAGTCTTAACCACTGGACCGCCAGGGAAGTCCCACTGCAGCCTTTTAAAACAAATGTAGTAATTATAGAATTGAGAAAGTGAATACGCAGATGTTCACTGTATGATTCTTTTTTTTTTTTTTAAATTAATTTATTTATTTAGGGCTGTGTTGGGCCTTTGTTTCTGTGTGAGGGCTTTCTCCAGTTGCGGCGAGCGGGGGCCACTCTTCATCGCGGTGCGCGGGCCTCTCACTGTCGTGGCCTCTCTTGTTGCGGAGCACAGGCTCCAGACGCGCAGGCTCAGTAGTTGTGGCTCACGGGCCTAGTTGCTCCGCGGCATGTGGGATCTTCCCAGACCAGGGCTTGAACCCATGTCCCCTGCATCAGCAGGCAGACTCTTAACCACTGCGCCACCAGGGAAGCCCTCACTGTATGATTCTTTAAACTCTTCTGTTTATTAGAAAATTTTTGTGATAGAAAGTTGGGCAGTAGGGAGAAAATACTGTAGACTTATAGATGATATTATGAAAACCAAGATAGATTAAGTGAAAAAAAATAAGTTGCAGAACAATGTATGTAGTATTATTCAGAGTTTTTCAATTTTTGAACCATCATTTGTGGATTTACCTAAATTTAATTCCCTAATTTCTTTTATTACACATAATTCCATAATGAACATCTTTGTTCATAGTCTTTTTACACATTTTACATGCTATTATTTCAGAGTAACATCATAGATGTTTAGAACTGGGCCTTACGACCATTATTAAGGCTATAGATTGATATTTTTTAAAATGCCTCTGGAAACGTTCTTCCAATTTTTTCTTTACCAGAAATCCCACAATTTAATAAACACCTATTCCGTGTCCATATTGTTAAAAATACTAGGGAGAACCCCTCATCAAAATGCCTGAGGAGTTCCAAACACTTCTCTTAAGCCACTAATACAATAACAAATACTTATTGAGTGCTACTTACTACATGTCAGGCCCTATGCTGGGTGTTTTACAAGCAATGTCCATTGTCAAATTCTGATTTGCTGCTGGAAGTTGTATCTGAGTTATTTCTTGGGGGAACTGATTTTCAAAAGAGAAGCTAATCTCTCTGGCCTTCCCAACTCTCCACTCCCACCTTAATTTTAAAAAGAAAAGAAAACGATGAGTTCATTCCTTCGCATACACCCAGCCCTCCTCTTTGAAATGGGGACTGCTTTCCCTGTGGTTAGCATTTCAGTACCAAGATAAACGCCCTCTGAGGCTTTCTGCTGGAGATGGCAGCCAAGCTCTTCCACCTAATTGGTAGAAAGTCAGCGAGGGCTCTGCAGAATTCCTGAGCCTAACTCAGAATGGATTAGTAAACTGAGAATGAGCAAAGTCACAGAATGTCACTGATGGGCAGAAAAAAGTATGTGGATCCTTTCAGGATAATGCAAATGGAACACTTTATAAAGTAAAATCCAGCTGTTCTTTTTCCTGAGTTTGATGAAAGACCATTTTCTATTATGTCACTGAAAGATTGCTATTATGTAAGAGCTTGCATGAGACATGCTTTTAGAATTTAGTTCCTGGATAATTTTTATCTTTTTAGGGGATTGGTAGGCTTTCTTTTGTAATGAAAGAACTAAGGAAGCTCAGAGACAAAACTGATGTTTAATCTCAACATCTATTCCTGTTCATGATTTATAAGTTTCTTTCTTCTTCCTTTTCTTCCTCCTGATTTTCTGATTTTAATTTCTATTTTACTAATGATATTATATAGATGCCTTTAAGATATTTTGCTTCAAATCATTTTTAGAAGGGAGCCCAAGATATAAATAAGATAGTCGTGGCTAATGTGCTGCCTTTGGTGTCTGTGCACTTACAGCATGCTGAATAACATGCGTGCTTCCCCTTCACCCGTTCATTCAACAGAGATTTACAAACACAGGGGAGCAGTGTAGGGCAGCGGAAAAAGACATAGAATCAAACAGTTTCCACCACTTATAACCTGTGACCTCCAGCAGGTCATCTAATTGCTTTTTGTTTTGGTTTCCTCATCTGGAAAATGGAACTGACAATAGTGACATTCTTAATTCTTAACCTTAATAATGAAGATAAAGATAATACAGGAAAAGTACTTAAAACAATGTCAATACATAATTTCTCAATAATATTAGCTTTCATGATGATCACTATTTTTTTTATTATTTATGGACTGAACTGTGTCCCTCCCCAAAATTCATACGTTGAAGTCCTAACCCCCAGTACCTCAGAATGTGACTGTATTTGGAGAAAGGGCCTTTGAAGAGGTAATTAAGTTAAAATGAGGTCATTAGGGTGGCCTCTAATCCAATATGATTGGTGTCCTTATAAATAAGAGGAGGAAATTTGGACACAGACATATACAGAGGGAAGACCATGTGAAGACACAGGGAGAAGATGGTCATCTACAAGCCAAGGAGAGAGACTTCAGAAGAAACCAACCCTGTCAACACCCTGATCTACAGCCTCCAGAATCTTGAGAAAATAATTTTCTATTGTTTAAGTCACTGGATTTGTTGCACTTTTTAATGGCAGCCCTAGGACACTAGTACAGATACCTACTATGTGCCTGGTTGTTTCCCAGGCACTGGACATACAGTGGTGAAGATGACAGACAACGGCTCTGCTTTTATGGAGGTTACATTCCACTGGAGATAACTAATGAACGTGTAAGCAAATCTAGGAACAGCATAATTTTGAGAAATGATAGATGCTATGAAGAAAACAGTAACGATGACATGAAGGGTGTGACATGGGTGGTGGTGCATCTATTCAGACTAGATGGTTGGACATAGGGAGGACCTGCTCATGGACTGACAAGAGGAAGCCAGTGTAGGAACGCCAGCTCCAGAGAATCCCAGGCAGAAGGAACGTGTTTGATCTGTTGGAAGATCAAAGAGGTGGACCCTGTGGCCAGAGGACAACGAGGGAGGGGAGATGGGCAAGGGAGGAGGTCAGAGAGGAACAGGGCCAGGTCACACAGCGCCTGCAGGCCAAGGAAAGACGTTTGGATTCATATTTTAAGAGCTTACTCTGCTGGGAGGAGAATGAATGAGGGGGCTGGAGTGGAAGCTGGGAAAGCCGTCAGAAAGATGGCACACTTGGACTCGGGGAGAGTGGTGAAGACAGAAGAAGATGGATGGATGGATTCCAGATGTATTTTGAAGGAAAAGTTTATAGAAATTGTTTGTGGATTAGATACAAGGTGGAGGGCAGGTGAATATCAGAGAGATTTAAAAGGTGCTTGGTTTTTAAATTGAACAGCTGCATGGGAAGTGGTACCATTCGCCGATCTGGGGAAGACAGCAGAGAGTAGGGGAGTGGGGAGCAGTTTGGGGGTGGAATTTAGAGCTACACCGTGGCCAGAGCATGACCAAGATGCCTATTATACATCCAAGTGGAAATGTCAAGGAGTCTGTTAATACTGGAGTTAGAGCTCCAGGAGACTGAGAGCTAGAGATACACATTTGTGTGTCAGCCATGGGAATGGATAGGATCACCTAGGAAGATGCCAGAGCAGAAAACCTGGGACTAGGACAGAGCCCCTACGTGCTCCAAATTAAGAGCATAAGAGGAGGATATTGAGAAAGAGCCATCAGTGAGGTAGGAAAAGAAGCAGAGGAGTGCATGTCACAGGAGTGGAAAGGAAGTGAGAGGCAATGACTACACACACTGACACCTCATTCACATGGACACATGATGGTAAGTACGTCGGAGAATGCATGTGCGTTCCCAGAGGACTCACCCACACGTGCGCACACATCCTGAGGGCTGTGTGTCGGTGTATATAGTTACAGAATCCAATGCTTCTAGGGTTTGAAGCTCTTTTTAAAATTACATTTTACACATCAGTAAACTTGTAATGCAGGAACTGCTTTCTGAGGGTTATTTATATCCCTGGGTTGCAGAAGGATTTGTCAGGAAATAATATGAATGTTATTTATCTGACTGTTCAGCTTTATTGACTGCCACATTTCACATCCTTCAGTTCTTTTTGGCAGAGGAGTAAATAACACTGCTATTAACCTCTAACACCAGTATAAAAATAGGCAGTTATTAAGGGGTAAATATTACTTTGACGATTATTGCCCCAGTCTGCTTTCTCTGGGAGATGTAATAAATAAGGCCTCTCGTGGGGTCCACAAAGTTCCCAATTTTGTTGAGGGAGCTGGCAGCTCTCCTGGCCACGGGCTGTGATTTGGAGCCATGTGGAGCCGATAGAAAACACTCCATGAGCTATTGCTTGTTCCTGGAGGAAATCAAGGCAGCGTTAATGTCACAGCTGAAAGTATCAGGTTAAGGTTTCTACCGGGAGCGAATTAGAGGGGGCTGAGACCCTGCCTAAGAGCCCAGAGAGCTGGGTTCAGGAGCAGGTGAGTCTGTAGAAGCCTGGGGTTGGTTATGTCACCCAGTTGATGAACCCAAGCTATGGCTGTAGAAGCTTAGGGCCCAGAGTTTTCCTTGGTCAGTATTAATGAACAGGTTAACTGGCAAGTTAACAATAGGAAGTACTCCGTTTTGGAGGTAAAGAGATGCAGAGTTATGGTAAAAGGTAGAGAGAGAGTCTCAGACTAGAAGCCAAGAGCTCGAGCCTGTAGTCTCAACGCCAGCCTCCAGTTATGTTATGATTCTGGGCAAGTTCTTTACCTTTTCATCCATAATAAACAAGGGGACTGAAATACGTGGTTTCCCAAGACCCCTCCAGTCCAGAAATGCTTCGTCAATCACCCAGTTAGGGCTGGCTGGATGAGTCTGCCAGGTCTGGGGAAAGTCATAGTGAGTGGTGAGCCAATAGCTGGTGATGTCTGCCCACACGGTGAACGTGATTGTGCGTCACAGCCAGAGCCAGCAACCGCCTTGTCATCCTACACAAGGTGCCAGCAAGAGTGGGACCCACGCGCTCAAGCAACGGCTCGCTGTAGCCTGAACGGAGAGCCGCTTGGTTTTGCAACTCTGCCAGGGGTGCTGTAACATTGGCAATCATTGTACACTATTATTTGCTCTCCAGGACTAAATTTTTTGTCTTCAAATATGATCTTTGATCTTGTTTTAACCTCTGATTACAAATGTGAAAACGTGGGGGGTTTTTTTTCCTCCTTGAAAAGTATTTAAAGCCAGACTGCATAATTGAAAATTGGTTGGAATGTTTCATGCAGAATGAGAAGCATGCATGCTTCATATTGTGCAGGAGGTTAACTTCTGAAAAGCTGCCTTGATGTGAATGCATTCTAGAAACCCACTATTTAATGGGAAATTTTGTAAAATGAACGGTCCAATATTAATTTAGTTTGTGTGTTTGGAAAGCCTGGGTTTTCACACATCAGCGGTGGTAGAGGTGGTGATTTGCAGTAAGGCACAGTTCTGCTTTCCTACATATAAACTATGCTAAAATAATTGAACGTAGTTTCACTCAAGCTACTTGCCTCGGTAGGACAAAACTTTAGGGGATCTTGGCACCCCCGTTCCACTTAGAAAGCAAATGATGCTTATTCAAGAGAGTTTTATTTATAAAACAATAGAAATATGCACAAAAGAGTGAGGCATATAAGGTCATAGGCACACTTGGCAGAAATGTCAGCAGAACAGCTTAGAAATCTGGGCCTCGTCGAATTTTCCCAGGATTTACTATTTTATGCTGCGATGTTAATAGACACTGTGCCAGTATTTCCTGAAGGTTGTAAATGGTTGCTAGGGGGCATTTAAAATCATTATGAGGATCACTTCGACTGGTTAGTTACCCCTAAGATAACCAAAAGAAATGTTCGTTTTGGTAAAAGAAAAGATAATTGTGTGTTTAAGAGTAGCATCGGGTGTAAACACATATATCATACACATATAAGATGGGAATGGAGCACATGGAGAGAAAAAATAGAACTTGGAAAAATGGTGAGCAGCAATCACAGAAAGGTTGGTTGATCACAGAGGGAGGGAGAGGCGCTTCTCTAACCACAGAACTCTTCACTGATGAGGAACCCTGCCCATCTGCTGCCCGGTCACATAAGGCCACACTAGGATGATACAGCCAGTCTGTGGAAAGTTGTAAGTCCTGGCACTGACACACTGCCAGGGAGTCCAGCCCTTCTGACCCAGCATAGCCTATTGGTCAGTGATCACAGGAAGTGTTCCTGTTGCTATGGAGATTGTGGCTATAGTGGTCCTTGGCATGAACTCCTCCCAAGAACTCCTTTCTTCCTGTCTCCACACTCCTTTTTCTTACTGGACCTGTTCTGTTCTTTCTAAAAGCAAAACAAAACTTGGTCTGTCCATGGTTCCTACTCAAAAATGAGCAAGGATTCAGACAGGACAGTGGCAGTAGGCCATGGGGACCCTCCTGAGAGAGAAGTCATTTTAAGGGAAGAAGAACCCTGACCCCTGCAGCTGTCCAGAGTAGGGACAAGTGATTCTGAAGACAAGGTGGTGTCTTTTACCCAGAATTGTCTGCTGGCTGGAGCCCCCATTGGAATCATTGTGGGTCCTTTGATTGGGGGCCGGGGGTGGGGTCTCAATAAAAACAAACAGAGCTAATCAAGAGAAGGAGAGAAATATTTGTGAGCCCATATGAGACCTTCCTAAGACCCCCCCCCAACCCCAAGAACTATCAAGGGACTGTTGGACACATTTATTGGGGTCTCTTTCCGGAGGCAGCAGGGGTGCTGTACACCTGGAAGAACTGGTTTAAACAAGAGCTAGTGGAATTCGGGTTACTGTTGTTATGGAATCCATTTGTACTCCAGGATGAGGAGACCTGGAGAAACCAAGTCCCCATTGTCAAATCAGATGCTTCCCCAGGTGCACTGGTGCACAAGATTTAGGTATGATGTCATTGTCACAGCGTGGTCCTTGGGCTGGCTGCATCACCACCACCTGGGAGCTTGTCGGAAGTGCAGAATCTCAGGCCTCACTCTAGACCTACTGAATCAGAATCTGTATTTAACAAGGTCCTATGCACATTACAATTTGAGAAGCACTTCCCCAAAGCAGTGGCCACACACCAGAATTATCTAGGGAGCTTAAAAAACTATTGATGCTTGGGTCTTATTCCCAAGAGATTCTAATAGTGTGTCCTGGGATCTGAGATTTTCACAAAGCTCCCTATATGATTTTAATATGCAGCCAGGAAAAAGAACTAAAGGAAGAATTTTTTCAGAATCCATGCCAACGGCCATTTGCCGAGTAACCTACAGTGGGAGCCTCTTGGCCATCCTACCTATTTTCAGTTGGTTGGGTACATTCAAATTAACATGTTTGCCTTTATAAAATGTTAGTTGTGATTTGTGATCACAATTACGGGTATATTTTGACTTTCACAACAGAAATATTATGAAAAGTCACGTGCAATGACATGTTTGTAGCTTGAACCATATTTCACACAGATATATTAACATTACAAGTCCTTTATCTAAGTCTACACCCTCTGTTAGTCAATATTATAGTAACATAAGACACACTTGTTATTTAAAGAATCTTTTTTGTAAAGCAGGTCACCTATTTATAATGTAACAGTCCTACCTATTTTTTCTAAGATTAAATTTTCATACATTAGGCTTCTTTGATATGAAGGGTTAACAGACACCTCATGTGTATGTTATGTGTACAGTCTCATGTGTACAGTCTCATATTTCATGACCTTCTCTCATGGCTAAGAATGTAGTTCCCATATTTGAACCTCAAACTCTACCAGAATGAAATCTTTCTTTCTCTCTGCATCCCTGCCAATGTCACTCGGTTAGAGTACCTTCTTTATCCACTCTATTTATTCCCTCCTACCAGACTTTATGCTCCTTGAAGAATGAAAAGATCTGTGATCATCTCAATGGTGTGTCCATATGAGGTGCTCAATAAATGTCTGCTGAGCCCATGATGGGTGGACAGAGTGCAAATGAACAGAATCCGAGGGGGCTGTGTGATGTCTTCAGCATCTCCACTGGCTGGTCAGGGAGGCAGCGTTGCCCTAGTCAAGCACGATGACGGGTTGGATAAGCCCATCTCCTCAGGCTTCCTGCTGCTTCCCACCTTCTCTCCCTGACAAATCTCTGTCACTTGCCTGTGGGTACCAGCTCCACCCTCTGCAGTGCTTGCTGGCTCTCACTCAGCAAAAGAATAGACTCTCCCCCTCTACCCAAACATTCAATCTTTTTTCATACACTTCCAAAGAAGGCACACATGTAGGGAAGCCCCAGGTGAACCAAAATAAACAAGCTAGACAGGATTTGTATCTGCAGAATCTATGTGGCCAGGACATCATCTGACTTGACCAGGTAGTATTGGGCCATTTTAGGACAATCATTGTCAAAATTACTAATTTCATCCAAATTTGACCTTGAAGTGAAGTTAACGCTTTGAATGTCATAAACAGTACTTACTGATGGAAGGAGAAAAAGAGAGAAGGAAGAGAGAGGGGGAATGAGGGAAAGAGGGAGGGAGGGAGGGACGGAGCGAGGAAAGGAGGAGGGAGGGAGGAATTTGCTCTTATACTCAGAAAGCATTTTGCCTGGTGAAACTAAGTGCTGAATTACAAGGAAAACATTAGAAAATACTCTGATGCTGAAAACTATATATAGAATGATGAGTAAAATAACTTATTTTTCTAAATAGTTGATAGAAAATAAAATATCGCCAAATAGTGTTGCTTCCCACAGTAAATATGTTTTTTATTGGGTTGTACAGAGGAGGTTAGGAGGGGTGGGTCACCCTAACCTTCTGGCTGGACTGATGGAATTTTAAAACCGAAGAAAATACAACTCTCCAGTTAGGCAAAAGGAAACTTTTGTATTTGTGTTTTTCTTTAATGCCTCGTTCTATCACTGGTCTTTTTCTTGTCAATAATTTTGACAATGTAGTTAATGACTAGATTTTTCCGTTCAAAATTGCACATGTTTCCCTACCTCAAGGGTAGCTTTGTTTTGTGGACAATGATATGACCCACACGCTAAACAAAGGCAAGCTCCCAGTTCTTTGGTACTTTAGTGCCTTTATGTTCCACCCACAAGGTGGATCAGAGCGTCAGACTAGGAATGCAGAGGCAAGCTTAAAACAGTCACTGATTGGGCATTGAGAAATGAAATGCCCCCCCAAAACTGAGAGAGTCTCCTAATAGCCGTATTCCTGTTAGGTGAGGAACCTAGTCAAGGCATCTGTGCTTCTCAATGGGGGTCAGTGTGCCACACCCCACCCCAACTCCCCCACCCCCCATGTGTGACAGAGTAGCAGGACCACAGGAAGCCCTGGGATAAACCCAGTGAATCTTGGAGTGCTAATTCACCTAAGATATGAAAGAGGATTGGAGTAAATGTCCTCCATCCACACTCATGCCCTTCCAATCCATTTGGTACAACATCAGTCTTGTCAAAGTGCAAATCTGACCCCTTATGCTTCCATTTAAGCCCCCTCTTGCCCTTTGGGTACCAGCCTACATGCTCCACTCCTTCCTCTGGTTCCCACCTCATCCTTGGGCCCTCTGCTTGCTTGTGCTCCTGCCTCACAGTTCTTCTCTCAGTTTCTCAAACACCCCGCTGTCTCCCCTGCCTGGGGGCCTTTGCTTCTCAGGTTCCTTCTGTGGACAACGTTCTACACTTCCCCTGGCTGACTCCGACTTATTCTTCAGCTCTTTCAATGTCATTTTTCTCAAGGAAACTTTTCCTAACCCCCTCATTAGGTCGGATGCCCCAGTTCTATGCACATAGAGCACCCTGTACTTCCTTCTCCTAGCACTTATGTTACTTGGAATTCATGGGTTCACTGATTAATTCATTTCGATTGTATGTTTAATGCATATTTTGTTCACTAGATTGTAAGCTTCATAAGGGCAGAGCTCAGTCTATGTTGTTCAACATTATAAACCTAGCACAGTACTTGCTACATAGTAGGCGCTCAGTAAATATTTGTTGTTGACGTTTAATAAATAAGCAAATAAAGTGCCATTTTAACCCTGATGCTAGTCTCCCACAGCACTCTAATCCACCCGGGGCAGTTGATCCCACCTCTCAGGACATATATATGAGGCTCTGACCATGTGTCCAGAAGGAAAAGGCAACTATGATGGTAAGAGAAAATCAGGGCCGTCAGGATTAACAGGAGCCTTTGTACACAGCACAAGGGATACAAATAGCTTTAGAATCATGGAAAAACAATGGCTTTCTAAAAAGAAATAAGAAGAAGTGAAGAAGGAGAAGAGAAATGCCACGTGGAGAATTGGTGAGGAACATGGGATCCCCGTGGTGCTGATGCAGCTGAGCTTCCGGGTAGCCCGTGGTAGGGGTTGCAGGATGAGGGAAGGGAGAAGGGGACTCTGAGGGTGACAGAGGGACAGCTGCGAGCCTCTGACATTGGCACAACAAATCCATCCAGCTGAGTTAGCTCCGGTGAAGCCCAGAACCACATTTATGCGATAGAGAAAAGGAGGACTTTTCTAATGCCAGGAATAAAGAGCTCCTAGCAGGAGATGAGACAAGGAAGAAAGAAACTGAATTGTAGAGATACCTGACTTTTAAAATGGAATATCATAGATGAAACTGATTTATTTGACTAAAAGGCCAGCCGTGGCATAAATGTTAAAAGTCCATTTGTTTTCCCATATCACAAAACGCGAATCACTAAATTTGCAATATGAATGCTTTATTGTACTTTAAAAATTCTGAATTCTTTAGGCTGTTCTTTTTCTGTTCCAAAAAAGCTACTTTAAAAGCTCACATTAGAATATTTTATAACTCTTTTATCCCTCCTGAACATCTGTGAACTGGAAAGAATATAGTATATTACAGAAACAATCCATTTAAAGAAAAACAGTTAAAATGAAAACTACTTCCATTTCTGTGGCATAAAACTCTAATTCTCTCTCCTTTGAAATTTTATTACCACCCTGACATGATATAGTCACAGATCCACTTACACACAATGTTAATTTCACTCATACTCTACTTAATCTTCAAAACATTGCAGAATAACATTTTTCTTTAGTAATTTATCATTTGCTATGATAAGGCAATGTGTTTAGAGGATGTTAGAGGTTTTTTTCAAGTTTGCATTTATCTCAATGCTGAAATGTGCTCTGAATGCTATTAAAATATATCATTTATATACTTTCCCATTTAACTATATTAACTCTACCTTAACTAGACATTTATTAAGAGCAGCATATTTATTTCCCATTCAGGACTTTTTAAATCTGTGAAGTCAGCTCTATGGAAATGAGCAATTTTTGCCAGCCTTACACTGTGTAATAGGTTAAACTGAGCAGAAACCCTGGGGCTCCATTGTGGTGGGGTACACAAGTGCATAGCTTTTCTGGGCTTCCTTAAATCATTTTCCAATGCAGAGCCTCTCTTCATTTCACCTGCTGCCAGTGATATGTTCTTAACTCTAAATAAACTCATGACAACTCTCATCATTCATTCATTCATCCACTCATCACTTAACAAATATCTTCTATATTTTCTATGTAGGGGTATTCCAAGATGAACATATCTTACTTCAAGATCTTTCCCTTGAGATTAATAAGAAATCATACATTCCTCTTGTTAATTTAATTTTTATTTACATCAAAATATAATGTTCCCATGTCACTTAGAACGTCAAGGTTTATAAGGCTTGTAAAGAAAAATTACAGTTCCTGTTCTACTTCTCCCTACCCTTAATCCTGCTTTCCAGAGGTCATTTTCAATTTTTAGCCACTTCTTGTTTTTATCTCCATATTTCTAAATAATATGTTTCTATTGGTTTTTTAAAATATATATTTCAGTTTTAGATAATATCTACTGACTCCCAACTATGGAAGATACTGGGTTTTTTCTTTTTATACTATCACTTCCCCACACACATCAAAGACTTACCCTCCCCTCCAACCTCTCAGTTGTAGTATTGTGATGAATAAGTAAATATTATTCACAGTTGAGCCATAATAGTAGACTATAATTCCATTTCTTTTTTTTGTATAGTTTTTTGTTTTCCCCAGAGTTAATCATTGCTTTTCTCATTTGTTTAGTTTTCTATGTCCCTATAACTAATTGAACCTTACTTAAATCCTCTGATAGAACTGTAAAATCTCTCCATATGTTCAAATATACCAGGTGTCTATCAGTTTCTTCTTCTGTTGTTGTTTTTTTTTTTTTTTAAGACATCAACCTCAACCTTGAAGTCTTTTGTCTTTCTGCTACACCTGAACTGGTTGCTCCCTAGGCCTGATGACCATCTGTCAGGCTGGGACTTCCCTTCACTCTCATTCTGGAAATTCCTTTACCTCTCTCCTGTGTTAGATTCCTATTTCCTCAGTCCTTGGTTTTTCTTTCTCAATTTCTCCCATGTTTTGGTGGAGTATACCCTCTAGTAGCTTCTTGAGAAAGGTGCTTGGGGGATATAAGATGCCTCCGAATCCTGAACCTGTCTAAGGACCCATGGTACAAAAGACTTCTTTCTTATTTGTTTCTCCCCTGCAGGCTTTTTTATGTTTCAGCTTTTCCCAGCCTGGCAAACTAGTTAAGACTATCAGCCATGAAAATTTTGTTGAAATTTCTTTTCTGCTACTGTCTTCTCTCATTCTCTTAGTCCTTGTGAGTTTACGCCTTTTATATTCTTTTACAGCAGTTTCTGGAGGGAACAGAGATAAACATATATGTTTCATTTACCATATTTAGCCTGAAGTATAATAATTTCCTTTTATAATACTAGGGATTTAGTTCTGCAGATATGACTATTCATTTATTCTTTCATTTACTTAAATAGAGAGAGGGCACTTACTCTATGCCAGGCCTTATTCTAGGCCTTGGGGATACAGCACTAAACAAAGCTGACAGAATTCCCTACCGTCATGGAACCTACATAGAATGTGGAGGGATGGCTGGCCATAAGCAAAATAATTAATAAAATATGTATCATAATACGATGATGTTTTATGGAAAAATAAATAAAGCTGGGTGGGAGAAGGGCATTCACGTTTAAATAGGATGGCCACAGAAGGCCTCAATGAAAAGGTGATATTTGACCAAAGGAATGAGAGAGCAAGACATGTGACTCTGGGGAAAAAGCATTCCAGAGGAAGAGCATGTCTGATGGCCTTGAGGTGGCCTGGAATGTTCAGGGAAGAGCAAGGATGTCAGTGTGACTGAGTAGAGAAAAGGAGGAGGAGCGGAGAACAGAGAGGTTGGTGGGGGTCAGGCTCATATCATCTCTGGCTTTAGAAACTGTCACTGTAAGTGATAACCAAGCCCAAGCTGGCTCTGCTCTCCGAACGACAGGCCAGTAAATCGGGAGACAAGTTGCTGGGGCAAGAAATAACAACTTTAATCTCAAAGCTAGCAGACCGAGAAGATGGCAGACTAGTCAAAGAACCATCTTCCCTCAGTCCGAATTTGTGCTCCTTTTATACAGAGGAAGGGGTGGGGGAGGGACCCACTGCCATGCCAACCAGTGGCTGAGCAGGACTGCTAATGGTTGCTGACTAACAGCCGCATGCCTGCCCAGCTCCTATAACATAAGGATTTATATTCCTGCAGCTACAGCTTTATTTATAGAACTAACTCCTGACTGGTCATTTCTCTCCTCATCTTCTTAAAGCCCTTTCAGAAAACATGTTTCTAGGGTGGGAGTTCATTTTCCCTTTAAAGAACATCAGTATTTCCAGCTCAAAGCACTCTGATCAAGACTTGTGGCTGCCAAGGGGGAGGGGGGATGGGAGAGGAATGGAGTGGGAGTTTGGGGTTAGCAGATGCAAACTATTATACATAGGATGGATAAACAACAAGGTCCTACTGCATAGCACAGGGAACTATATTCAACATCCTGTGATAAACCATAATGGAAAAGAATATGAAAAAGAATGTATAAATATGTATGACTGAATCACTTTGCTGTACAGCAGAAATTAACACCACACTGTAAATCAACTAGACTTCAATAAAATAAATTTTTTTAAAAAAGAACACTCTGTTCAAATATGTGCATGATTAGCTCCCTCTCACCATTCAGCTTCCTCTCAATGCCACCTACTCAGACATTAGTACCCTAAAGGCTCCCCAAGTACTCTCTACCATCTCCCCCTCCACCATTTTTCATAGAATTTACCACAGTTTGAAATTATTATGTTCATTTACTTGTTAGCTTGTTTTTTTATTTGGTCTCCACTATTAGAATAAAAGCCCCATAGAAGGGACAACATTTAGTTTGTTTGCTGTATGCTGCACAACCCTACCCCTCCAGTGCCCAGCTATTGAATGCACAGATGGACAGATGGACAGATGGATGGAGATGACTTTGGACAAAACTGGGAATGTCCAATAATTACCTTAAATTGGGTCTTTTAGAATATCTTTCTCCTCTTATCCTATTCTTTAGTTTCATTTAGCTTGTGCTTTTAATTACAAAGAGGCTAATGAAAAAAAAAAAACTGTAAATGTCTTGAATTAACACTTCTATCATATTCTCAAGTTGCATTTTCCTCTTCAGTGTGTTTTATAATCCTTATTTCATCTGTGGTTTATAACAGTATAAACCATAGGCTGTGAGCCTAGCTCACACACAATTTAATTGAATGTAATATTTTCAAAAGAAAGACTCAACTCCATTATGACTTGAAACCTCGCTTCTCTAATAAGCAAAATCCCAGTTTTCGTAGCATAATAATGTCTACCGATTTATTGCTCTGTTCATTTTTGAAAGCTGAGACTTGGGGGGAGAAAGATGGGGGTGGACGGGGTGGGGGAAGACCTCTAAATGTTCATATCACTCATAAAGAGCTAGAGCCAGATGAGGAAGGAAGAAAAAAGAGCAGCAAGAGTTATAGGAATTTTGGCCAGAGCTTGATGGAAGCCACTGAGCCCCCGACTAAAACAATGACATGCTAATGGCCACGTAAGAATTTGATGGATGATGCGAGGGGTCAAATAAAAGTGAATTAACACAGGCAGCAAGTAATATGGAGGAAACAGCCAGCAGCAAGAGAAGGAAAAAAAGTCTACATGGAAAACTTTGAAGGAGCAAAAAGAAAAAAAGGAAAAGACAACTGAGACTCTTGGGACTCTTCCACAATGAGCTAAAATTGGCTTCTTGGATGAAACCATCATTATTAGTTCAGTCTAAATCTTTTTAGAGAGGAAATTTAAGATGTTATAAAATCCTTTTAAATGTTTCTGTTTCTTATTACATCCCTCTGTCCTTTAGGGTTTATTTCTTGTTTGTTTTGTTTTAAGGAAATTAGGGTAAAGTTTCATATAAATATGAATCAGAGAAGTAAAATGGATCCTGGCCCGGGCCTCCTTTTTTTATACATTAAGAAATTGAGGTCCAGGTTAACTTGGCCAAGGTTAACACCACACAGTCTTCTGTTATTTGCAGCTCTACACTAGACAGGTTGAGTGTGATTCACCTATATGTCCCTCCATCCAGCATTCACAGGGTCTAGCACACTACATAAGTGCTCCATAACCTGAGCTGAGTGAGTGAGAAATGGCGACTATTTCTATTTGGTGTTATGCCTCATAGGTCTGTCTTCTGAAAGGCTGCCCTATTCTCTCTAACTAGCACACAAGGTAACAATGGCTATGGATAGCGGAATGCATGTCTACAGTGTGGCAATGGGCAATTTAAGGAAATGTATCATATCGGTCAGAAACAGAGAGCTCTCCAGAGTACCGAGGCTCCAGGGATCCACGACATCCCTTTCACAATCACAGAGGTAGCCCCTAGAACACCACAGTGCCCCAGGTAAGAGCTGCTTATCCATAGAACTGAGCAGTGACTCATGTAGATTGAGGTTTATGACCTTGCTTCTTGATGACTTCACTTTTCCTTCTGTTTAGTGGCAATCCCTTTTCCCAAGTCCTAAGGAGTTATCATATATATGCTTAATATAATTTTGAGAGCTGACAGAGACACTGACATAAGCTTCTAATTGAGCACAAATGATAATACAGCATTACTTAGTCCTCCATTTTCCATTTGGTCCACACCTCCATGCCCGTCTTTGATAACCAATAAAGCTGTCAAGTGAAGTTCATACCAAGTGGCAGATTCCTTCATGTAATCCTACTGAAGTATCACATCAACCTTCTAAAATAGTGTCATTCCACTCCGTCCACATCAAGAGAAAGCAAGGCTTGGCAAATTTAAGTGGCTTTCTCAGGGCCATGCAAAAGCCCGGGTTCAAACCAAGGACCGTCTGACTACAGTATCCTTTCTATATTCCATTCATTTCCACTAGGGAGATTTCAGTCAGATTGAAAAAATAATCAAGGCCAAGCAGGTGGCTCTGGGGTCAGGAGAAAGATTTATCAACCCATTGTAAAGGCTGATCTTCAGAACTGGCAAGCTCTGTACTGAGCTTTTCTTGGATATCACTATGTAATCTATACAGTGGTGTTTCAATGGACAGAACTCATACCTGTAATAATTTTCTTTGAACTCATATGCTCTAAGAAATGCCAATAAACTCAGTTGAAGTAATTTCTCACCCATAGCACAAGTATTTACACAGAAGGACCCTAGATCTCCTGAACAAGAGAAGAACACCCCGTAAAGTCTGCACAGAGCAGCCATTACATGCAAAATGGATATTTGAAAAAGAAAACATTTGACCCTTCCATTGATTGAACTTTCCTTCAAAGTGCCCTTCAGGGAGTACTGAACTGGTTACCAGGAAACAGAGATTCTTTTCTGGAATCAATTCTTGCCATTCTAAGTGTCTTTGAGTGTGTCACTTACTAGAATCTTGATTCCCAACTTACAGTGGGGGTAGTCTCCCTGTTGGTCTTCCTCAGTCAAGACATGTCTGGAGATTCAGAATATATCTGTAAATAGTTATGAAGTTATTGTGGATGTATGAAATGATGATCCTTTTAAATTGTACATTATAATGGAGCTATTTTCAAGTATGTCATTTAGAAGGCACTGAGTGATAGTAATTGAAATAATGAAAAAGCATTTTCCACATTGGTTAGGCATTAAATGTGAACCTTCCAATAACTCTTCTGCCTGGGGAAACCCTAGAAGCCTTCCTATTCAAATCAGAAGACCAGGGTATCCACTAACCTCACTGAAATTTGGCAATGTTCTAGACGTACAAATCATTCCAGTAGAACAGGAGAAAGAAATAAAAAAGTTAAAACATAGGGAAAGAGTAAGTAAAATTATTATTTGCAGAGTATAAAAAGATACTCAATTGAAAATGATAATAGACTAAAAGAAATCAGAAAATCGATGGATATGAAAATAAGATACAAAAATATACATGAATTAGAAAACAAAATGGAAAATAATATCCATTTACAATAAAGAACCAAAAAATATGTAGAAATGAACTTAACAAAAATGTTCAAGTTATAGATGAATAAAACCTTAACTAAGGGATATGAAAGAAAACTTGAATAAATGGAAATGTAAATGCTTTTATTGAGTGGGAAGACTTAATATCTCCCGAAATTAACCTATAAATTTAATGCAGTCTCAATAGAAATACCAACAAGATAATATTCAATTTCATACAGACTTAAGTTTCAAGTTTCTATGAAAAAGTGAATAAGTAAGTATAGCTAGAACATTCTGAAAAAGAAGAGTAATGGAGGATACTAGTCCTAGTAGATATTAAAATGCATTATAAAGTTGCACTGTATCTTATAATGAGATTCTGGCAAATGGAAATACAAATCATTGGAATGAATATAGATTGCACAGATAAGATTCTCAAGTTCAAATGGGAATTTAGGTTATTATCACAGTGACATTGCCTACCAGTAAATTAAAAATAGATTATTCAGTAAGTCATGTTGGAAAAAGTGGGGAGCCATCGGGAAGCAAAACAAAGCTGGATCCATACCTCTCTCCTTATACTAAAATAAATATTAAAACACAAAATTACTAGAAGAAAACAAGGAGGAACTTTAAAAAAAAAAGATCTTGGAGTGGGGAAGCCCTTTCTTTTTTAAGCATCACATAAAACCCAGAAGTCACTAATAAAAAACATGATTACATTTAACTACATGAAAATAAGAAATTGCTCCATGGTATAAACACCTTAAACTAAATCAAAACTTAAGCAAAAGAGCAATGACCAATTGGGAAAAAATACTTAAAATTTGTATGACAGACAAAGGCTAATTCCTGATATATAAAGACAGCCTACAAAACTATAAGAAAAATGTCAACAACCAATAAAAAAAGGTAAAAGAATATAAACAAAACTTCAAAGAAAAAGAAATACAAATGGTTCTTACACATATGAAAAGGTGTTCAGTGATACTCATAATGAGAGAGATGTGAATTATATGTCTGAAATAGCATTATTTTTGCCTATCAGGTAAAAAAATTTTAAGTTTTTTAACACATTGTTTACTATATAGCAAAACAATGAAACTTTTGAACATTGTTGAAGTGAGTAAAAATTGGTGTAACCTCTACCAAATCTGCCAAAATTAAAAATACACAAAACTTTTAACCCGGCAACTCTGCTTTAGGAAATCTTACATTTGCCAGTATAATCAAAGATGCATCTACAACATTGTCTGGAAGTTCAAAACTGCAAACAGCCAAAAGATCATAAATAGAGAACTAATTAAATAATTTATAGTATATTCTTACAAAGAATTGTATGTGCTAATGTGAAGTGACTCCAAGATGTGTCATTAAGTTAAAAAAAAATGTGAGTGTGTGTGTGTACACAAATACATGTTTGGAAACTTCTGGTAGGTACACATTAAAGTGGTGTTGGAGGTTAATTCTAGGCAATCAGCCCAGGGACCAGAGATGGGAAGGAAACTCACTTTTCATTGTATACCATTTTGTGCTATATACCTGTTTTTTACCGTTGTGCAAGTGTTATTTGAGTAAAAATAGATGTTGATTTTTTCAGTATTGAAACAAAATGGTTTTATTAGTGATTTTAAGTATAGAAGTACTATTCTACCATGGACAGTGGCTAGCCATTCTCAATTTCCGTAGAAGAGATCTTCTCCAACAGGAAGAAAGATCAAATTTAAAGTGAATACATATTTTGGATTGGAGAAAAAGAAGAATTTCCTGATGGAATTGGTGCAGAGTTGTAAAACTCTCTGAAGGGCTTTTGAAAGAGGGTTTGAGTCTGGAGTGGGTGGTGAGTGATCGGGGGAGGGAAGGACACTGATGGCCTGGGGAGGCTTCTTTCCTCCCCAGGATGCTGTGACCCTCTTCCCAGGAGCAACACCTCTCTGCTAGCTGACAGTTTAATGAGCATGTTACCCAAGACATTCACACCGGTAGGAAATCCTGTTAGATTTACAAGTGCCCATTAGTTAAAAGTTCTCCAGAGCCACTGTGTAGGGTTTCTGCTCGGAACTTCCTTGTGCTTTCCAGTGTTGAATATCAGTGCAGAGAGGGCAGCACCTCTAGGAACTTGATTCTTCTCTTGTACATTATAAACAGCCATGGGGGCAAAACCTTGAGCTCCTCATAGCTGACAAACTACAAATCTACCACTCTCCCACAAGGAGCTCCAGACTATCGAGCAAAAATGGGGTTCCTTCCATGAATGAATGACCTAGGACACTTTAATGAATGGGGGAGCATATTGAGAATAAATGAACAAAGCCAGAGTAGGGAGGAAGCCAACTGAGTTTGCATAGCTGCTGTTTTCCCTTTGCTACAAATCACAGCCCACTGTTCATCCCCTAGGTCAGTGGTTTGCGAACTGTGGTCCCTGGACCAGGAGCATTAGCATCACCTGGAAACTTGGGCAAGGTGCAAACTTCCCAGACTTCCTGGATCAGAAACTCCTGGGGTGTGGCCCGGCCTTCTGTGGCTTCTGGAAGAAGACCACCCATCAACAGGAATGAGCACTGGCTTACTCTGCGTTCTTTCCTCTGAGAGAACCCAAAGTGACACAACCTGACGTCTCTGGACAAGTTTTAGAATTTTAGCCTCAAGGTGCATCTTCAGCTCTGGGTGTTAATGAGTACATCAGCACCTGCCTCCTCTAAAATGAGCATCATTTGGTTACAATGGATATCCCACGGAAGGCACAGCCATTCAGCTCCTATGCTGCGGTGTGGACATACTCCAGAATGCCAAGGGAAGCCAGGCTGGCCCTAGGTTCTTTTGCAAGCTGTGACAGCCAGATATTGGAAGTCCACCTCACACCCCAAATATATGCCAGTGACTGTAGGGTACTAACTCTCATCATTAAAGACTGGGACCTTTATAGGTCAAAATCTCCTGTTAGGGTGGATGCTCCCCTAAACAATGTCATCTACAGCCTGGCAGCATTAACTTATTTATTTATTTATTTACTTATTTATTTACGTATTTATTGGCTGCATTGGGTCTTCATTGCTGTGCACGGTCTTTCTCTAGTTGCGGCGAGCGGGGGCTACTCTTCGTTGCGGTGCGCGGGCTTCTCATTGTGGTGGCTTCTCTTGTTGCGGAGCATGGGTTCTAGGCGTGCAGGCTTCAGTAGTTGTGGCTCGTGGGCTCTAGAGCGCAGGCTCAGTATTTGTAGCGCACGGGCTTAGTTGCTCCATGGGATGTGGGATCTTCCCGGACCAGGGCTCGAACCCGTGTCCCCTGCATTGGCAGGCGGATTCTTAACCACTGCGCCACCAAGGAAGCCCAGCATTAACTTTTTAACTGTACTTTATATTAACTTAATATTTTCAGGCTCCAGTGTCTTTTCATCCCTTTTTTCCTTTTTATTTTGGGCCTCAGACAATCCAGAGAAGCACATGTAGCAGACAATGTCAGATGCTGCCCTGGCCTCCTTTACCCCCTCCCCTTTCTAATGGGAGTTCAGATTGTGGGGCAGCACACTTCCCTCACCTCGCAGCACCGGTGCCCTCAGGGCAGCTCACCTGCCCTGGCTCCAGAGGTGAGCCCTGTTGGTCTCAGGGTGATCCCACTCCCCTGTGACTCAATTCAGGTTACTAGGATTCAAGAACAGGTTTTCCCGGCTGCTGGGCAATTTCTTGCTCACCTTACTCTTTCAGGACAGCTTCCAGAGGCAACCCTGTCTCTCTCTACTGGGTGCTTTCATGCCCCCTTATCAGGCTGGGGATTGCTGCCACCACTTCTGGATTATCTGAAGGATGTGGTTGACATGGGAAGGAGGGCAGGAGATGCTGGGAAAGGAAGGCAGAACCACTGGGTTAACCCGTCCCTAGCATCCTGTCTGGGAGTCAGTAAGCATAGAATGTTGAAGATAATTTGACTTGGATTTTCTGTTATTCATTGCTGAAAACATCCTACTGATAGTGAGGATTATTACCACTTTGTATATATATGGAGAGACCAAGGCACAGAGTGGTTTTGGAGACTCTGTAGTAAAGGACAGAAGTTGGAGTGGAAGCTGGTAGTTAACCCCCGGCCTGTGTTTTGCCACCTGCTGGAGAGCAAGTCACTAAGGGTGTTTCCTGGGCCCTGTGGGTGGGGTGCAGCGGGATGAAGGGCAGCACCAACAGGGTCCTGGAGCTGCCACGGGCAAGCTCTGCCTATACCACAATTTTGTCTCAGGATGCCCAGATGCAGGACTGGAGGTAGGAATACAAGAAAGAGGAAATGATGGAGAAGGTAGATGACAGGTATTATAGAAACATAAATATGACAATTAAAGAATAATGTGTTTTTAGGACGAAAATCCACCTTCTATGAAAAAGTTAATGTCTCTTTCGTGCTTTTTTAAACGCATTTTGATTAGTTTACCATTGATGCATACAGAGAGAACTGGCCTGTGCTCTACCTGGGAGACCTGAAGGCCACTCTGTACAGCTTTCTCATCCAATGACTCAACACTGCAGCCAGAGTCCTGCGGGCATTAACACCACCACTCTGCAGAGCAGACCCACCTTTTTGCATTAGCAGTGGGCTGCCTAAGGTTCCCTGGGGTAATTCATCCAGCTGGGGACTGGGAATACCACCCACAAGATCCTTACCTTGAGTAACACCCAGCAAAGCCCCACTCAGAGATGCCCTCTCTCTGGCCCCTGAAATGGGAAAAGCAGGGTTGTTCTGTGTCTGCAAATCCCTCCTCCCCCATCTCATCTAGTCAAGTTGCAAATCAGTATTGCTCAGGGGATAGCAAATCAAGTTTCAAGGTTATAGGTAACAGAGAAAGTAAGAAGGTATATGGGAAATCATTTATCAAGACCATATTTGAAAGGAAAAAAACTTCAGGTCAAAGAAGAAACACAATCTCTTAGCTATATTCTTCACTGGTGTTGGCTAAATCTCAGGGTGCTATGAGATTTAAGTGTTGTTTTCAGTGGATTTTGCAATTTGGGGTCAGATGTGTTATAAATGTTCTAGATCACAGAGTTTAATGCATTTTTTTTTCTGCTGTAAAGCATGAATGTTTTTTTTCCAATATGAAGACGTTAACAACTTGGGGGCTGCTAGGTAGCTCCCTAATCCTCATCTTGACTTTTCAATTGATCACCTTTTAAATTAGCCAGTTTAATGAGTTATTCAGTGTTTGGAGGAGCTAGTAGTATATGGGAAGAAATGCAAGAATAAGGAATCACACTTTGAGGTTGGAGGTTGGGGGTGGGCGTAAAGGGAGGTGAGGGTCATCAGCAGGGAGCAACCTGAGGCTCAGAGGAGCTAAGCAAATTGCCCAGATCAGACAGCTTGTTCCTGATTCCTTTGCGACTCAGTGTAGAAATGGCCAAGGGAGTATCATAAACCAAAGGGACATATGAGAAGGACCCTCTCTTCATCTCCCACTACTTTGGCCACTGACAAACCTTGGCCTGGCCATGAGCTTGCTGGTATTGGTGCAGAGCTGATGGGACCATGCAATCCTGACCCGGGTGTCACGTGCAAAACAGGGGCAGCTGGACATTGTATCTCATATCCCAATCTCCATATCCCAAGACAGAGGCCCTACATATGCAGCTGACCATGTCTGGCCAGCCCACTGACCAGCTCATACATTAGCAGCCCTCTAACCACACTCAGAGACTTTGCTTTCTAATATAACTCAGAGAAGTTTATGGTGTTTTGGCTTTGAAGGACCTACCCCATTTCTCCCCACTCCTCACACCTCATACCGCACAGCCTAGACACAGATTCCCTGCTTGGTGGTAAAACTTTTCCACTTAGCGCTCAGTCTTCAACTTCACAGACTTTATTTTCTTTACTTCCACCAACTCAACAACGCCTTTAACCCACTGCTGCCCCCATGACCTAGAGGAAGGTGGCAGAAGGACAACAGTTATCTGTGGCCTTAATTGAATGGAAGTATCTCCTGCCTTCAACAATCTCCCTCCCCCTTTCCAAATCAAGTCTCTTTCAACCCAAGCAAGCGGACTCTTCCCATAGAATCCCAAGTGCCTTGTGCAGAGGTGTGAAATGTGCTCAGCAGGGCTATTTTATGCTGATTTAGGGCCATTTTTCCACCAGAGAGATAAAAGAAAAAGCACACTGACATTAAGACACACTTCCATTAAAAACAGCAACAGATTTAATAATCTCTGCAATAGTAAATGGAGCTATTACATTATATATTATTGCAGGAAATTTCATCCTGGCACTTGAAAATTTGCTTTCAATTTTGGAATCAGAAAATACTTCTGGTAGCTGTATGTTCAAACCTTCATCTGAGCTGAAAGTATGACTGTGATATACAGGGAAGACCATTACAACTTCAGCCATGTATTTATCTTCATTTGAGTTTCTCTTAATCAAGTATCTGTTATTTTATCACTTTCTTTGGTACTAGTTGAGGAAATCATACATCTCATGCTTAGCTGTTCATATATGCTGTTTACATGTGACTTCCACCATTTCCAGTGTTGAATGAATAATCGCATATTGCACAAAGATCTGCAAGTGGACTTTTTCCTTATTTAACAAATGTCCACTCTTCAGGAAATTAAAAAAAAAAAAAAAGCAACAGGGCCATCACCCCTGGGTGGATATCTCAGTACAGGGAGGAAGGTTGACTCCCTGCCCTTGATTCTGTGCTGTCTAGACACTTACAGACTGATACAGGGGGCTTTCACATGTCTTCCTCTGCCCTACTGAGGGCAGGCTTGCTGGGATGGAGAGAAGTCAAAACAGCCTTATAGACTTTCTTCAGGTTATCTGTCTTTCCTTAAACTATATCTATTATTCCTGGATTTAGTTCTCTCACATCTCTGGCCAAAGGGAAGCCTGCATAGGCTCATATAAGGATTCAAAGCTGTAAAACTGAGACGCAGGTAAAAATGCCTACGAGACCATTAACCTCTTTGTACTGGCAGCCCAGAGTTTTTGGATCTGAAGAACTAATTTAAAATCCGTTTGTCCTTCATGTTTGGACTATGAGTCTCTGGGGGCTTAATCAGAATGAAAAAGAATCAAATACCCCATCAACCGCAAGGCCTCTAGTACCCAGCTCTTGCCTGTTGACCAGGAGGAGATTTAGATTTCCACGTATTCCCTAAAATCACCTCAGAGGCAGAAAAGAAAACGATATCACAAAATTCGGCCGCAGCTACTTGATGGAGGGAAGGTGGTAGCAGGCCGATGAACTGTGTACAGTTCTAAGAAAGACCAAATGGAGACAATACTCCTTAGCGGCCTGAGTCAGGGTCTCAGAGCAACTGGGTGGGGGTGGGCGTTGTGAAGATGCTACCTGCCGTGTAAAGTGAAAAGTGATAGGCAAGACATCCCGCTGCAGGTAACAGGGAGGGCGGTGAGAGCGAAAGTTCAGGGCTTCACGGCAGAGGGTCTACTTGCCCAAACCAAGCGCGTTTGGGGATGCAAGGCTACCTTTTTATGGGCTGCATGAAACAAAAGACATCAAAACCATTGCTTTATTCCTCGTCTAGGCCAGAGCCACAGTCACATTCTCATAATAAGGACGCCAAGGGGGAGACGTTTCCAACCGCTTGTGGAATGCGTGGCCCCAGCCTTCTCAATTTAAGGGAGGCCTCGAGCTACTGAACACGCAGCTGTTAATCTGCATGATTACTGAAGAACAGTAAAACAATCAGCCCCCCAATCCCGACCCCAGGCCAGCCTAGCAGGCGGGCAGGAAGCCGTCACCAGCTGGATCACTGGGAAACTGTAGGAGAAAAAGGCTTGGCTGGGAGCCGCCTGAAAGAGCAGTCCAGCAGCACGCCATTTTTTTCTCTCTTCAATGACGTTCTTCTGGGCCCAGGCTCTGGAAATATCAATGAAGAAAGGGGAGCACCTCGAAAGCACTCTGTGGAATCCTTGGGAGCTGCTAAAAATGGGGAGGGGTGTTCCGAACCAGTTCATTTTTAATAGGACTTTGTGATTTTTCATGATCCATGTAATTAAAGGAGAGAAGTCAGGAAAAAAAAAAAAACACTCTAATTATGTTCACCAACATAGGAAAGTCAGGTTGCCTTTTTATAGAAATGAAAAAGTAAACAAAAAAATGTCTCCAACTAACAGGGACTCACTCATTCATCTACTAAATATTTATTGAGCATCTGTAAATGAGTCCCTTTAGTAGGTAGGACTAAGATCCAGTGAAGGGCAAGACAAGGTCATTCCCCACAAGGACCTGCAGTGTGGGTGAGGATGGAGGCCATGCTGTTAGGCAGAATGGGCAAGTACGAGATGGCGGGAGAGGCATGATGGGACACCTAATCCAAATTTGGGGGCATCAGGGAAGGCTCCCTAGAGAGAAGGAGATGTCTAAGTGGACACAGACAATGCCGGTAGCTAGGGATGGTTCAGAACAAATTAGCAAAAAGTTTCATTCCAGGGAAAAAACAGGTGTCCTGTTAGATGGGTCAGCTCCTGTGTCTGTTCCCCAATCTCATGCCCAGAACTGCTCTGGATTTGTAGACATAATGATGAAAGCACTTTTTCTTAGACTTGCAGTCTGATGGGCTTAATCCCATTCCTTTCAGCGTCCTTGTTTTTGAAAGAGGTTCACTTGAAAATTTGACTTTAGCTTGATGTTATTTTCTTTTGATTAGTCCATGTAAATTAACCTGAAAATTATTCAAAATAATGGAAAATCTTTTGTACTCATTATATTGGGAAATTTTAGAGCAGCTTTGGCAGAGTCTTTTTAAAATTAATTAATTAATTTAGGCTGCTTTGGGTCTTGGTTGCTGCAAGCAGGCTTTCTCTAGTTGTGGTAAGCGGCGGCTACTTTTCGTTGCAGTGCATGGACTTCCCTTTGGGTGGCTTCTCTTATTGCGGAGCATGGGCTCTAGGCACGCGGGCTTCAGTAGTTGTGGCTCGCAGGCTCTAGAGCACAGGCTCAGTAGTTGTGGTGCACGGGCTTAGTTGTTCTGTGGCATGTGGGATCTTCCCGGACCAGGGCTCGAACCCCTGTCCCTTGCATTGGCAGGCAGATCCTTAACCATTGCGCCACCAGGGAAGTCCCGGCAGCGTCTTTACCTAATGTTGCCCGGAGGGAATAGGAGCAGAGTATAGGAGGGAAATGCCTGCTAGTCTTGAAGAGGTAGAACCTGGAAAAACTTCCTGAGGGAGTTCTACTCCCAAATTAGGTATAACAGTTTTGCCACAGTGCAAGTAATAACCCAGGAATCAAACAATGTACAAAAAGGCTCCTGACTGTGTTTATTGCTGAAGTCTGGCTAATGGGAAAAAAAGCGATGAACTGGATGGTAAGACCTGGGGAAAACTACAAAAGCAGCTGGATTTATTTGGAGAGACAGAATAAAGGAATTGTACAAAAAGAAAGTAGGTTATCAGGGATCTCTTTATTTAAAGTCAACATGGTATTGGAGTTAGGCCCGTCAATTCTGCAGTCATACCACCTGGGCTTAAAATCCCTGTTTAAGGACTTAAAATCCCTGTTTAACCACTTATTGGTCTTTTTTTTTTTTTTTTTTTTTGGTTGCGCTGGGTCTTGGTTGCAGCAGGTGGGCTTTTTAGTTGCAGCTCACCACCAGCTCCTTAGTTGTGGGTCATGTGAATTCCTAGCTGTAGGCATGCGTGTGGGATCTAGTTCCCTGATCAGGGATCGAACCCGGGCCCCCTGCATTGGGAGCGCAGAGTCTTATATCCACTGTGCCACCAGGGAAGTCCCCTAGTCTTTTTATTATTTTATCTTGGGACAGTTACTTAATACCTTGTGCCTCAATTTTCCTTACCCAAAAAATGGGGCTAAATGAGTAGTTACTTCATGAAGTTGAGATGAGGATTAAATAACAGCAGACATGTAAGCATGCCTGGAATGTATAATAGTATAATGTAAATCAATAAATTTAGCTATTATTATCACCCACTTTTTAAAAAGATTTTATTGAAGTCTAGTTGATTTACAATGTTGTGTTAATTTCTGCTGTACAGCAAAGTGATTCAGTTATAGATATATATTTTTCATATTCTTTTCTATTATGGTTTACCACAGAATATTGAATATAGTTCCCTGTGCTATACAGTAGGACCTTGTTGCTTATCCATCCTATATATACTAGTTTGCATCTGCTAATCCCAAACTCCCCCACTTTTTATTTACCGGGAAAAAACATCATTAGAGTCTATAAGAATGAGATTGACTCTGATCTGCTGAGGATGAGTCATGTGAAATGACAAGGAGGTCTTGTATTGGGGCAAGAAGAGGACAGTGTTTAGAGTCAAAATACTTGGATACAAGTCTCAGCTTCACCATGTTAAAAACAAGGAAATAGGCCTTAAATGGAGTAACTTATGCTAAGCCTTGCATCACCAAACCAAGACCTCATTATAGTTTCAGCTCTCCCAGAAATGGAATCTTAAACCAGTCAATCAGGAATCACCTGAGCAGCATTTGTTAGGTAATCTGCTTGATAGACCCCTGCCATCCCCCATAAGGAAAGTTATTGCATTAACCTATCCATTTTTTTGCCCAGTACAACTTCCTTGTTCCTGCTCCCTCTGCCTATAAAATCCCTCCTTGCCTTGTATAGCTCTTTGAAGCTCCTTTCTATCTGCTAGACTGGATGCTGCCCCGTTTATGAATTGCTGAATAAAGCCAGTAAGATCTTTAAAATTACTCAGTTGAATTTTGTTTTTAACCAGCACAAATCAAATCCATACTGTATTTTACAGTGGCTGTACCAATTTACATTCTTACCAGCAGTGTATACAACAAGGAACCATTTTCTTCACATATACCATATACCTCTGTTTGCAGCTGAGATGCCCTAGCTTCTAGGCTAGGTACTGATGTATGCTCTAACACCGCATGCGCACATGAGAACTTTGTTGTCACTTTGAAAGACTTGCTATGAAAAAGTTCAAACGAGATTGAAACTCAATTGCATTAATAACAGAATTTTCAACGTTATATTTGTCAGTGAAAGAAAAGGAAGACCTATTAAATTTTTAATAGATTTGCAACTGTAGAAATTTCTGAATGGTTGTAAAAGTGGTTTTAAATTTTTTTATCACCTATTTTGAGAATAAAGTTTTTCTCTGGTGGCTATAGGGAGTTTGAAGAGATCGTCTTTAAAAGTCTTGATTAGGAGTTGAATGTAGCCGTTTCAAACATGAAACCCGATATAGAAAAAAATATGTCTAGAGAAGCAAGCTCAAGTTTCTTATTTTAAAACTTGAAAAGGTTTTATTTGGAAGTGTTATACAAATTCAATGTTTAATATCTTTCTTAGTATTTTAAATTATTTTTCTTATCACAATTATATAACATAAGTAGTGATTATATTCACCAAGCCCCCTAGAGGCTCCCCAACCCTCTCCAATTTGCTCCAGTGTGGCATTCAAGTATTATAATTTTCTATGTGTGCTATGTGTGGAAATCACTGGAAAGTACTACTTTAGCCAAGATGGCAGAACCTATTGATGCCTAGACAGTAAGAATTCACCAATTTCTTCCTTGTTAACTGACCTTACATCTGATTCAGATATTGAGAGGGTCTGTGCTTAAGAACCAGCCCCAAGTCAACTGTGTAATTTCATTCTCCTTGCCAATGATAGAGTTCAGAATAGGCAAGTGATATGATTCTAGCCAATGAACCATGTGAAGGAAAATTTCAGAGTGAGGTAGACAGAGGACCTTCTGGAAATTTTCTTCCTCTTAAGTAGCAACATAAGAAAGGGACATTCTTTCTCCCAGCTTTTGTACTTTGTTGAATGAGTCTGTGATGCCTGGAGCTGCTGCAGCCATCTTGCAACCATGAGGACTTAATCACAAAGACAACCCAAACATGTTGGAGATGGCAGAGCAGAAAGATGGAAAGGACATTGGATCTTGGTGACCACTGAGTCAGTCAATTAACCAGCCTTGGAACTTTCTTTCCTCTGGACATGTTGTTATGTGAAATAATAAGTTTCCTTCTTATTTAAGTCATTTTTGTCTAAGTTTTCTATTAGTTTCATCTAACAGTATCTTCATCAATGATACACAGGGGGTTCAATACCCTCCAGATGACAGTCTCAATTTATACTTCACTAGTAGAATATGAGAATGCCTATTTCCCCTTACAAGCATTAGAGTCGCTGTAATTCTTTGCCAATTCTATAGGCAGCATTTAGTTTAAGATTGATAGGGCCTACCCGTGTACCTGGGAGAAAGAGCTGTTTTAAGGACTTCTCCTGACTGCATCCCTGGGCCTCTGTCTTAATCACAGTTAGTCTGTCTGTTGATTCCAAAGGGCCCAGCAGGACCTCTGTTTTCTTTTTTTTTTTTTAATTTATTTATTTTTTATTATTTATTTTTTTGGCTGTGTTGGGTCTTCGTTTCTGTGCGAGGGCTTTCTCTAGTTGTGGTAAGCGGGGGCCACTCTTCATCGCGATGCGCGGGCCTCTCACCATCGCAGCCTCTCCCGTTGCAGAGCACAGGCTCCAGACGCGCAGGCTCAGTAGTTGTGGCTCACGGGCTTAGTTGCTCTGCGGCATGTGGGATCTTCCCAGACCAGGGCTTGAACCCGTGTCCCCTGCATTAGCAGGCAGATTCTCAACCACTGCGCCACCAGGGAAGCCCCAGGACCTCTGTTTTCTAATGCTTAATTCCAGTCATAAAGTATGCTTAAAAGTAATATATTTGCATTTAAAAGGAACACATTCTTTAATTTAAACTTGTCATTGATTGCCTCCAATCTTCTTCCAATTAGTTGCTTTAACCATATTTGTGGTTACAACCAGATGCTGTAAAACGAAAATCAGTTGAAAGTAATAAACTAATGTATACCCTCCATCATGCACAACAATTTGTTGAGGTTAAAGAGAGTGTGAGTGTGTGGTGTGTGAGAGAGACAGAGACAGACAAAGGGTGAGGTGGGGAGAGAACTGGAGAAAGAGAGAGGTGCCATCCACAGTCCTCTATGTTTTTAGAAGTAAAAATACATTCCTACAGAAAACTACCTGATGTATGAGATTATTAGAGGAAGATGCAAGAATCTGGGGTACATTGTTGAAAATAATGGAGGGCACAAATCAAACTTCCCAGTAGAAAAATTGACGAAGTCATGAACTTAAAATTCACAAAAAGTAAGACAAATACTCAATAAAGATAAAAACATGTCCAACCTTACTACTGATCAAAGCAAACAAATTATTATAAACCTGACAATCAGTTTTTTGCCTATAAAATGGTAAAAGGTTTGCAGCTATGAATATACTTGATGCTGGTAAAGGTTTCAGGAGGTAGAACCTCCCATCCTCACCCTGTGGGAGAGAAACTAGCATAATCTTTTTGGAAGTACATATCAAGAGGCTCAAATTTGTCCCTGCTCCTTACCCTTCTATAAAAGAGAACACTTCTCTATATCAGATGTATACCAGAGAGGTGACCAGGTATACATGCACATGGTCATTCATAGCAGCATAATGTATCATAGTGAAAAGTTGGAAACAACTTAAGTTCAAAAGATAGGGAAACAAATAAATTGTGGAACACCTGCCCAATACTGGATGAAGCTGTCATAAAAGTGTTTTGAACACTACTTAATAACATGAGGTGATAGTCACAGTGTCATGAGGTGATACTCACTGTGAGTCAGGAGGTGAAAAGCAGAATATAAAACTGTATATAGGGACTTCCCTGGTGGCGCAGTGGTTAAGAATCTGCCTGCCAATGCAGGGGACACGGGTTGGATCCCTGGTCCGGGAAGATCTCACATGCTGCGGAGCAACTAAGCCCGTGCACCACAACTACTGAGCCTGCGCTCTAGAGCCTGCGAGCCACAACTACTGAGCCCGTGTGCCACAACTACTGAAGCCCGCGCGCCTAGAGCCCGTGCTCCACAACGAGAGAAGCCACTGCAATGAGAAGCCTGTGCACTGCAACGAAGAGTAGCCCCTGCTCACTGCAACTAGAGAAAGCCTGCACGCAGCAACGAAGACCCAACACAGCCAAAAATAAATAAAATAAAATAAATTAATTAAAAAAAACTATATACACTAGAATTCAATTTTTATACATATATATACAATATATATGTAAAAATATATTAAATACTCACAGTTGTTATCTCTGAATGATCAATCCATGAGTAAATATCATTAAATTCTTTTTTCTAAAACTTTGTACAATTAAAGAGCAATATTATTAGAGAAAAAAACACTTAAAATTTTTCTGGTGGTAACTAGGCTCAGAAAAGACAACACAGCTTGAGCCTGTTAACCTTAAGACATCTTTGGAGGATTCCCAGTCCTCAACCATACCTTCTCTCTGGGAACTGGGAATAATTATTATAGCAACTGCTAATATTTATTGAGCAATTACTATGAGCCAGGCATTATGCTAAGCACTTTACTTTCAATATTGCATTAAATCCTGACAGGAGACCAATAAGGTAGCTACTAGAATTCTTCCCAGTTTACAGAAAATGGGACTAAGACATTGAATTAAGCAATTCACCTAAAGCCAATCAGGGATTAAAGCAGAATCCGACCAGGAGTGACCCTAGCAAACCAAGACTGACTCCAGAAGAAAAACAATTTTATTGATGCAATCTCCGCCTCTCTTAAATCTCTCTCTAAACTCTGCCCCTCCAATTACAACAATTCTTAATATCCAAGCACTTTAGTTTTCCATGTTCTGAGCTCTTTGGAAGAAATGACTATTTAGATCTAAGAAGTATATACAGTAAATAGTGATAGAAAATTTGTTCTGTCACTTTGAAGAATATAGTCACCAGGGCTGGCTATATGGCCTAAGACCTGTGCAGGTGCATAAGGGCCACACTTAAAAGGGCTCCATGCTTGATTTGATGCTCTGCTGTCACTGTCTTACAATTCTTAGTAATTTCCAATGAGGAACCCACATTTTCATTTTGCACGGGGCCCTGCAAATTATGTCACCAGTCTTGCTAGTCACATGTGAGTAACTAAGCCTCAAACCTCATTTAAAAAGACAGCACTTGGGGTTTAACGCATATATGTGGAACCTAGAAAAATGGTACAGATGAACCAGTTTGCAGGGCAGAAATAGAGATACGGATGTAGAGAACAAACGTATGGACACCAAGGGGGGAAAGCAGTGGGGTGGGGTGGGGGGGGTGGTGTGATGAACTGGGAGATTGGGATTGACATATATACACTGATGTATATAAAATGGATGACTAATAAGAACCTGCTGTATAAAAAAATAAATAAAATTCTAAAATTCAAAAAAAACCACAGGGCTTCCCTGGTGGTGCAGTGGTTGAGAGTCTGCCTGCCAATGCAGGGGACACGGGTTCGAGCCCTGGTCTGGGAGGATCCCGCGTGCCGCGGAGCAGCTGGGCCCGTGAGCCACAATTACTGAGCCTGCGCGTCTGGAGCCTGTGCTCCACAACAAGAGAGGCCGCGACAGTGAGAGGCCCGCGCACCACGATGAAGAGGGGCCCCCACTTGCCGCAACTGGAGAAAGCCCTCGCACAGAAACGAAGATCCAACACAGCCATAAATTTAAAAAAAAAAAAAAAAAAAAAAACCCCACAGCACTTGGGGTTTAAAGTTCTGTTCTTTGCTTTTATTACCTATTTGGGCCCAATGCCTATTGAAAAAGTACTTTCCCTTGCTTCAGTGACTCCTCCAGTGGAAAACATACGATGTTATCAATGTCTACCTGACCTTCTCGTCCTCAGCATCTCCAATGAGTGCTGTTTGAAACACTGCTCTCTGAGTGTGTGTTCCCTGTACTGCAGGGTCTGCTTCATGGGGACCCAGTGTGTGTGACCTGCCTCGTTTTACAGCTAACCAGTATTGCCAACTTTCAGGGTGAGAGGCAGGTGACCACTGTAAGGAAGGCTTAGCGTATTTAGAACACCAGGGAATCTTCCAGACCAAAAAATAAAAGCTCTTAGTATGTACTGTTAAATAAGGTCATTCTCAGGGAGGACAGATAGGATTATGTTCACTATATGGCCCTACTGTCTTGAACAGGGTAGTGGCTGGGACAGTAGTTTGGCATTAGAAAAATACATTGCTGGGGTGGATTGGAGATTGGTTCAAGATGGCGGAGTAGAAGGATGTGCGCTCACTCCCTCTTGCGAGAGCACCAGGATCACAACTAGCTGCTGAACAATCATCTACAGGAAGACACTGGAACCCACCAAAAAGATACCCCACATCCAAAGACAAAGGAGAAGCTGCAATGAGATGGTAGGAGGGGCGCAATCACAATAAAATCAAATCCCATAACCACTGGGTGGGTGACTCACAATTTGGAAAACAATTATACCACAGAAGTCCACCCACTGGAGTGAAGGTTCTGAGCCCCACATCAGGCTTCCCAACCTGGGGGTCCAGCAAAGGGAGGAGGAATTCCCAGAGAATCAGACTTTGAAGCATAGCGGGAATTGACTGCAGGACTTTGACAGGACTGGGGGGAAAAGAGACTCCACTCTTGGAGGGCACACACAAAGTTGTGTGTGCATCAGGACCCAGAGGGAAGGAGCAGTGACCCCATAGGAGACTGAACCAGACCTACTTGCTAGTGTTGGAGGGTCTTCTGCAGAGGCAGGGGGTGGCTGTGGTTCACCATGGGGACAGGGACACTGGCAGTGGAGGTTCTGGGAGGTGCTCCTTGACGTGAGCCCTCCCAGAGTCCACCATTAGCCCCACCAAAGAGCCTGTATGCTCCAGTGTTGGGTCGCCTCAGGCCAAACAACCAACAAGGAGGGAACTCAGCCCCACCCATCAGCAGACAAGCAGAGTAAAGTTTTACTGAGCTCTGCCCACCAGAGCAACACCCAACTTTACCCACCACCAGTCCCTCCCATCAGGAAGGTTGCACAAGCCTCTTAGATAGCCTCATCCACCAGAGGACAGACAGCAGAAGCAAAAAGAACTACAACCCTGCAGCCTGTGGAATGAAAACCACATTCACAGAAGGATAGACACAATGAAAAGGCAGAGGACTATGTAACAGATCAAGGCACAAGATAAAACCCCAGAAAAACAACTAAATGAAGTGGAGATAGGCAACCTTCCAGAAAAAGAATTCAGAATAATGGTAGTGAAGATGATCCAGGACCTCAGGAAAAGAATGGAGGCAAAGATCAAGAAGATGCAAGAAATGTTTAACAAAGACCTAGAAGAATTAAAGAACAAGCAAACAGAGATGAAAAATACAATAACGGAAATGACAAATACACTAGAAGGAATCGATAGTAGAATAACTGAGGCAGAAGAACACATAAGTGACCTGGAAGACAGAATGGTGGAATTCACTGCCGTGGAACAGAATAAAGAAAAAAGAATGAAAAGAAATGAAGACAGCCTAAGAGACCTCTGGGACAACATTAAACGCACCAACATTCGCATTATAGCGGTCCCAGAAGGAGAAGAGAGAGAGAAAGGACCCGAGAAAATATTTGAAGAGATTATAGTCGAAAACTTCCCTAACATGGGAAAGGAAATAGCCACCCAAGTCCAGGAATCACAGAGAGTCCCAGGCAGAATAAACCCAAGGAGAGCAGAAATAAATGAAATAGAAACAAAGAAAACAATAGCAAAGCTCAATAAAACTAAAAGCTGGTTCTTTGAGAAGATAAACAAAATTGATAAACCTTTAGCCAGACTCATCAAGAAAAAGAGGGAGAGGACTCAAATCAATAAAATTAGAAATGAAAAAAGAGAAGTTACAACAGACACTGCAGAAATACAAAGCATCCTAAGAGATTACTACAAGCAACTTTATGTCAATAAAATGGGCAACCTGGGAGAAATGGACAAATTCGTAGAAAGGTATAACCTTCCAAGACTGAACCAGGAAGAAACAGAAAATATGAACAGACCAATCACAAGTAATGAAATTGAAACTGTGATTAAAAATCTTCCAACAAACAAAAGTCCAGGACCAGATGGCTTCACAGGTGAATTCTATCAAACATTTAGAGAAGAGCTAACACCCATCCTTCTCAAACTCTTCCAAAAAATTGCACAGGAAGGAACACTGCCAAACTCATTCTACGAGGCCACCATCACCCTGATACCAAAACCAGACAAAGATACTACAAAAAAAGAAAATTACCAACCAATATCACTGATGAATATAGATGCAAAAATCCTCAACAAAATACTAGCAAACAGAATCCAACAACACATTAAAAGGGTCATACACCATGATCAAGTGGGATTTATCCCAGGGATGCAAGGATTCTTCAATACATGCAAATCAATCAATGTGATACACCATATTAACAAACTGAAGAATAAAAACCATATGATCATCTCAATAGATGCAGATAAAGCTTTTGACAAAATTCAATACCCATTTATGATAAAAAAAAAACTCTCCAGAAAGTGGGCATAGAGGGAACCTACCTCAACGTAATAAAGGCCATATATGACGAACCCACAGCAAACATCATTCTCAATGGTGAAAAACTGAAAGCATTTCCTCTAAGGTCAGGAACAAGACAAGGATTTCCACTCTTGCCACTATTATTCAACATAGTTTTGGAAGTCCTAGCCATGGCAATCAGAGAAGAAAAAGAAATAAAAGGAATCCAAATTGGAAAAGCAGAAGTAAAACTCCTCACTGTATGCAGATGACATGATACTAAACATAGATAATCCTAAAGATGCCACCAGAAAACTACTAGGGCTAATCAATGAATTTGGTAAAGTTGCAGGATACAAAATTAATGCACAGAAATCTCTTGCATGCCTATACACTAACAATGAAAGATCAGAAAGAGAAATTAAGGAAACAATCCCATTCACCATTGCAATAAAAAGAATAAAATACCTAGGAATAATCCTACCTAAGGAGGTAAAAGACCTGTACTCAGAAAACTATAAGACACTGATGAAAGAAATCAAAGATGACACAAACAGATGGAGAGATATACCATGTTCTTGGATTGGAAGAATCAATATTGTGAAAATGACTATACTACCCAAAGCAATCTACAGGTTCAGTGCAATCTCTATCAAATTACCAATGGCATTTTTTACAGAACTAGAACAAAAAATCTTAAAATTGTATGGAGACACAAAAGACCCCAAATAGCCAAAGCAATCTTTTTTTTATATATATAAATTTATTTATTTTATTTATTTATTTTTGGCTGTGTTGGGTCTTCATTGCTGTGTGCAGGCTTTCTCTAGTTGCGGTGAGCGGGGGCTACTCTTTGTTGCAGTGCGTGGGCTTCTCACTGCAGTGGCTTCTTTTGATGCAGAGCATGGGCTCTAGGTGCACGGGCTTCAGTAGTTGTGGCTCGCAGGCTCTAGAGCACAGGCTCAGTAGTTGTGGCGCACAGGCTTAGTAGCTCTGTGGCATGTGGGATCTTCCCGGACCAGGGCTCAAACACGTGTCCCCTGCATTGGCAGGCAGATTCTTAACCACTGCGCTACCAGGGAAGCCCAGCCAAAGCAATCTTGAGGGAAAAAAATGGAGCTGGAGGAGTCAGACTCCCTGACTTCAGACTATACTACAAAGCCACAGTAATCAAAACAATATGGTACTGGCACAAAAATAGAAATATAGATCAATGGAACAGGATAGAAAGCCCAGAGCTAACCCACACACCTATGGTCAACTAATCTATGACAAAGGAGGCAAGGATATACAATGGAGAAAAGACAGTCTCTTCAATAAGTGGTGCTGGGAAAACTGGACAGCTACATGTAAAAGAATGAAATTAGAACACTCCCTAACACCATACCCAATAATAAACTCAAAATGGATTAAAGACCTAAATGTAAGACTGGACACTATAAAACTCTTAGAGGAAAACATAGGAAGAACACTCTTTGACATAAATCACAGCAAGATCTTTTTTGACCCACCTCCTAGAGTAATGGAAATAAAAACAAAAATAAACAAATGGGACCTAATGAAACTTAAAAGCTTTTGCACAGCAAAGGAAACTATAAACAAGACGAAAAGACAACCCTCAGAATGGGAGAAAATATTTGTAAACGAATCAACAGACAAAGGATTAATCTCCAAAATATATAAACAGCTTATGCAGCTCAATATTAAAAAGACAACCCAATCAATAAATGGGCAGAAGACCTAAATAGACATTTCTCCAAAGAAGACATACAGGTAGCCAAGAGGCACATGAAAAGCTACTCAACATCACTAATTATTAGAGAAATGCAAATCAAAACTACAATGAGCTATCACCTTACACCAGTTAGAATGGGCATCATCAGAAAATCTACACACAACAAATGCTGGAGAGGGTGTGGAGAAAAGGGAACCCTCTTGCGCTGTTGGTGGGAATGTAAATTGATACAGCCACTATGGAGAACAGTATGGAGGTTCCTTAAAAAACTAAAAATAGAATTACCATATGATCCAGCAATCCCACTACTGGGCATATACCCAGAGGAAACCATAATTCAAAAAGACACATGCACCCCAATGTTCAGTGCACCACTATTTACAATAGCCATGTCATGGAAGCCACCTAAATGTCCATCAACAGACGAATGCATAAAGAAGATGTGGTACATATATGCAATGGAATATTACTCAGCCATAAAAAGGAATGAAATTGGGTCATTTTTAGAGATGTGGATGGACTTAGAGACTGTCATACAAAGTAAAGTAAGTCAGAAAGAGAAAAACAAATATCATATATTAACACATATATGTGGAATCAAGAAAAATGGTACAGGTGAACCAGTTTGCAAGGCAGAAATAGAGACACATGTACAGAACAAACGTATGGACACCAATGGTGGGATGAATTGGGAGATCGGGATTGACATATATACACTAATATGTATAAAATAGATAACTAATAAGAACCTGCTATATAAAAAAATAAATAAAATTAAATTTACAAAAATAAATAAAATGGGTGGATTTTATTGTATGTAAATTACACATCAATAAAGCGGATTTAAAATTTTAAAAAGAAAAATACATTGCTGATAAACTAACTTTTAGCACATTTGGGAATATTCTGGACTGCCAGACATCACTACAGAAAAGCAATGGACTCTCATCTGCCTTCCCTCAAAATTACATAGGATTCCATATGACTAACTTCCCTGCACGTTTTGCCTTTTAAAATGGGGTCCAGCATAGAATTAAGTTTGGGCCTCTGGGGAAGTGGATGCTCTGCCAAAGCAGTGGGTTCCTAAGAGTGGTGCACAATCATTGTGCCTGTGAGCAGTCCAAGGTCTTGATGTGGGCAAGCAGAAGCCACGGGGGATAACAGAGATGTTGCTAGGGAAATAAAATAAGGAAAGACATAAGAGACAGTGAAACAACAGAATTTAATTTTTGGTCAGTCCCTCTGACCAAATAAAATAATCTCTTTTTGCTGCCTCAGTCCATGACAAACACACAGATTTTCTCAAATCCACTGGCTACCAGAATCACTTTAACTGCAGAGAATTCTGTTGATTATCTACTCAGCAACCTTTCCCACTTCTTCCTTCTTATAAGAACCCTGATTTGTCTGGGTATGCTCCCTTCTCCTGAATATTCCATGTGGCTCGGGATTGCTTTGATTAGACTAAATCAGTCATACTAATCCCATGGCCCTAGCTCCATCATTCTGGAGAAAGAAAGGGGTTTTTGGACGTTGCTAGGAAAGTTCTACCTTGCTTTTAAGAAATAGCAATGGGGGAATCAGACTCTCCTGCCTGCTAGGAGTGAACTAGGGAGCATGCTGTCCCCATTGCTACTGACCACCATTGTGCAGCCGTGAGAAAAGCCAGCCAGAGGCCAAAGTCAGCACCCAGAAGAGCACGGAGGAGAAAGGAGTGCAGAGAAATAGAGTCAAAACTTGGATGGAACCAAGCCTGAAGCCCACCCCCTCTGACCTTCCCATTATACAAGCCAATGTAACTCTGTATTGTTTAAGCTTGAGTTGGCCTTTCTATTCCTTGTAGCTGAAAGCACAAAATGACCTTTCAAACTAGAGCCAATCTGGGATTTGGAAGAATTGGGTGCTAGGCTCCAACCTAATTATTTACTGTACAAATTATTTTGTGCAAGTCCCAACTTCCCCAAACCACAGATTTCTCATCCAGTAAAATTGGATGTCATAATACCTGTCCCGTTTACTTTGGGGAAATATTACTAGGGTTGAAGAGATCAAAGATACAAAAAACCCCTTTGAAACTTGTCATTGTTGTATACATATGAGATGCTGTTACTCTTAGTAGGTAAGTTTATAATGTGTCCAAGAAAGCTACTTGTTTTTTTGGATACACATGGGTAAATAACAATGCCTTAGTTTGAGTTTCCCTATTTCTTTCTCCTTTCCCTTCCCCAGTTGTACTTAGCATCTCATAGATGTGTAGGAGGCAGTGACAGAGCTTTCCAACGTCATTTTTTTCTCCCCATTCAGTATTTCCCCAAAATACCAAACAAAAGAATACAGTAAATTCTTTAAAGCATCTCATTGAAACCCCTCCTGTTCTGTGCATGGAACAGAAATCCGAGATGCAGTGCTGAAGAAGATTTTCTGGGCCAGAAAGAAATTTGTCTAATCCCAGAACAGACAGAGTGTCTGGCACATTTATCCTCCTAAAAGGTAAATGAAATTGTCAAAGGCATGTAATGGATTGGCAGAATTTTAAATGAAAATTGTGTGTGTTTTCAGAAATGCACTAACTTGTGATCATTCACTGCAGAGGGAAATTAAATTGAAGTGAGGAAAAGAAAAATCTAGCCTGTGAAAAATACACAAATGCAAAGCAAGGCGCCATCAAGAATCTGGGAGACCAACTGGTCAATTAAGTACCATGTAAAGATTTCCAATTTTCTTGTAGTAAATTATTTATTTAGCTCTTACATACCATCAATATATTTTACAAGTTTAATACCCAAATTATAGCTGGTCCACCCATTTATGGCTCCATAAATGAGTCCTGACTTAACCAATGTGAATTCTTATTCCTGGCAGTGTCAGATTTAGATTGGATTTGGATCTATTGCTTTTATCCTTATCAGACATTTCGAGGCTGATATTTTATTGCTATATTTAAAATGGAAAGTGCTTTAAAATAGACTTGGGAGGGAGCACAACTGATTCCCGCCCCGATATGTCATTTCCTGACTTACCATCCTACTCTAGTCTAGGTTAAAGGGGTGGAAGTCCACAGAGGATCCTTCTCCACTGAAGATTCCCCCCCCCACACAGAGAATTTTCCTGGAGGAAAGTGAGTGATTATAAAAAGAATGACTTTAATCTTAAGTAAGAGTAGCTGGAGCTTTCAGTAGTAAAACTGACAGGCAATTTCCATGCCTACATACTTTGTAAGTCAAATGAATAATAAAGAATATAAATGAAATACATCTAGCCATTTCTTAAGTGTTAAAGTGTATAGGGTGCTAAATTGCCAAGGCTTGTTTTTCAAGGGCTAAATTTTGTAAAATATGTAGACCCAACCAATAAATTAACAGCAGAAGAGAAGACTAACAAATCAAACCTAGGGAGCAGCTTCCACTTACAGTTATAAAAAGTATTACAGCTCTGAGATGAGTAAGTCCCAGAGTTACAAATATGAAAATACATTCAAGAGATGATTCACGATGCCCCAAATTATACTAATATCTGATGGTGGTTTTAGGCCTTTGAAAAAAAAGTCACCCAAATGATTTTTTTTTACCCTTTTTATATTACTTAAAATTTTTTTACATTGCTATTGTTCTTTTAAAAATTTGTATAGAAAGTTTTTTAATGACCCATAATATAAACTTGAACATGAGGTTCACTGGAACCAGCCCAGCTCTGGGGAAAGAACAGAGGGACTTGAGCTCTTAGCCCTTGCAGCAGCCCTAGGAGACACCAAGTACAAACTACTCCTCAGGGCTTATACTCTCACTTGGAAAATGGGCCCATCTCATAGAAATAGAGCAGGGCAAAGTGATCTGGAGGAGAAACATGGTATTTGGTATTAAGAGAAATTATTAAGAAAAAAGAAGGAACTGTCAAAGAACTCAGAGTCATTTTGAAAAACTATGTAGCTCCACCAGCCCCAGCACTGCACCTGCACACCTTCCTTTAGGCCAGCTACGCAAATGAAAGTGTGGCATTCCTTGTTCAAAAATCAGGAGGAACTACAGGTGCTAAATTGCAAAGTTTTTTCCTGTCTTTCTCGGTCTTTCAACGTGTCATGGTATGTTCTTATTTGCCACATGCAGTACTAAATAAAGAAAAACTAAAAATCTAAATTATTAGCATGAATTTTACTGTTTATCTTTATAATATGCAATGCCAGTTTTAAATGAAAATATAAGAGCATTGAACATATATGTGGAATCACCAAAATTACACAATTCATGTTTTGTACTTCATCCATGCATATGTATTTTGTTCTTATCAAAAACAGTGAAAATGTTGCACAAAATGAATTCAACTGGCTTTCTTTCCCTTTTGCATAAGTACATGTTCTATCAACACTTTACTTTTGGCTCTGGCTGACTGAGGAGGGTTGGACAGAAAGGAAAAGGAATTATGGTTTGCCCTATATTTCCCTTTCCTTTTACATCATCACTTTCAGGATACATGGTAACTCTGACAAGAAAGTAACAAAAGTAAGAAAGGATAGTGTTCCTTGGTCATTTGTGTTTCCTAGAACTCCACTTCTTTTTGCATTCGATGCAAATTCTGGAAAACAAGTTTTCAAAGCCTGGCCTCTTGGGGCTTTCAGCTCCCCCGACTCAGTGACAGGCATAACAGGCTTACCTATGTACTCACTTTGAGTCTTGTTGAACTCCCACACATGGTGGGTCCACTAGAATTCTGTGATTTTGAGGCATCACAAGCCCTATATACAAATGGGGTGTAAGGAACAGCGAACTCGAATATTGCGGGAATGCTCAATCGCATACTCCATGCCCCATCAGATTAATATACAAAACACAAGTTCAAAAATAAAATTATTAAGAATTTCAAGATATTGACAGCAGAGCCTTAAACGAAGTATGGGCCTCTGAGCACCAGGCCTTGCACCACTGCACAAGTCACATGCCCACGATGCCAGCTCAGCCTTCCACCAAAGCCGCACCTGGGAGGGATTCCCAGTGAGGGAGATAGTCACAAACCTCCCAAAAGCCCCTGTCTATTCAGAGACTTATTGCCTGCCCAGCCCTAGCCATGCTTAGGGAAATCCCTGCAGGCAGCCTTCTCTCTTCTCCTCTTTCTCCTCTTCCTCATCCTCCTGCCCCACGCATACCCATCCCAACCTGCCCCACTTATTTCCAAATTTTGAGGAAATGCAAAATAGCTCTTCTTTCAATTCAAAAGTAGGAAAACAAACTACATTCCCATTTGCTTGTACCTTTCCCTTTTCTCTTAAAACAGTGCTTATGCCCCATGCAGTAGAGCAAATTTCAGTGAATGTTCACTGTTGACAAATTTTAAAAGCTAGATGGCAAAGAATAAGCATTTTCATTTATTGTATTACCTGGGCAGAACTTTAGGGGGGAAGGCAAGTTGCTTTTAAAAAATCATGGGCTGCTAGAAGAACTACAATCGTGCAGCCTGTGGAACAAAAAACCACATTCACAGAAAGATAGACAAGATGAAAAGGCAGAGGGCTATGTACCAGATGAAGGAACAAGATAAAACCCCAGAAAAACAACTAAATGAAGTGGAGATAGGCAACCTTCCAGAAAAAGAATTCAGAATAATGATAGTGAAGATGATCCAGGACCTCGGAATAAGAATGGAGGCAAAGATCGAGAAGATGCAAGAAATGATTAACAAAGACCTAGAAGAATTAAAGAACAAACAAACAGAGATGAGCAATAAAATAACTGAAATGAAAACTCCACTAGAAGGAATCAATAGCAGAATAACTGAGGCAGAAGAACACATAAGTGACCTGGAAGACAGAATGGTGGAATTCACTGCCGTGGAACAGAATAAAGACAAAAGAACGAAAAGAAATGGAGACAGCCTAAGAGACCTCTGGGACAACATTAAACATAACAACATTCGCATTATAGGGGTCCCAGAGGAGAAGAGAGAGAGAAAGGACCCGAGAAAATATTTGAAGAGATATAGTCGAAAACTTCCCTAACATGAGAAAGGAAATAGCCACCCAAGTCCAGGAAGCACAGAGTCCCATACAGGATAAACCCAAGGAAAAACATGCCGAGACACATAGTAATCAAAGTGGCAAATATTAAAGACAAAGAAAAATTATTGAAAGCAGCAAGGGAAAAAATGACAAATAACATACAAGGGAATTCCCATAAGGTTAACAGCTGACTTCTCAGCAGAAATTCTACAAGCCAGAAGGGAGTGGCAGGACATATTTAAAGTGATGAAAGGGAAGAACCTACAACCAAGATTACTCTACCCGGCAAGGATCTCATTCAGATTCGACGGAGAAATCAAAAGCTTTACAGACAAGCAAAAGCTAAGAGAATTCAGCACCACCAAACCAGCTTTACAACAAGTGCTAAAGGAACTTCTCTAAGTGGGAAACACAAGAGAAGAAAAGGTCCTACAAAAACAAACCCAAAACAATTAAGAAAATGGTAATAGGAACATATGTATCGATAATTACCTTAAATGTGAATGGATTAAATGCTCCAACCAAAAGACACAGGCTTGCTGAATGGATACAAAAACAAGACCCATATATATGCTGTCTACAAGAGACCCACTTCAGACCTAGGGACACATACAGACTGAAAGTGAGCAGATGGAAAAAGATATTCCATGCAAATGGAAATCAAAAGAAAGCTGGAGTAGCAGTACTCATATCAGATAAAGTAGACTTTAAAATAAAGAATGTTACAAGAGACAAGGAAGGACGCTCAATGGATCAATCCAAGAAGGTATAACAATTATAAATATATATGCTCCCAACATAGGAGCACTTCAGTACATAAGGCAATTGCTAACAGCTATAAAAGAGGAAATCGACAGTAACAATAATAGTGGGGGACTTTAACACCTCACTTACACCAATGGACAGATCATACAAAATGAAAATAAATAAGGAAAAAAAAATCATGGGCTGGAAATCAAAAAATGTTTATGTACAATGCTACTTTATGTGAGTAATGAAAGAGCTCACCTAGGAAAAATCACAGGTTTTGGATGAAACCCATGCATTTCCATATCCCATGCAACTTGGTACTTAATTCTAGAGGGGAAAAAATGACTAGGTCATGGAATAATAAGGAAACGGGAGTGAGTTTATTAAGACTTCTTAAATATTCCTGGAACATAGGCAGGTATTTGGAAACATATTTTACTCACTGAAGAATGATGCTTGAGGGATAAAAAGACCTTTTTGCATTTTTTGTTATTTTCTTCATTTCCCTTTCTCTTCCCAGCTTAGCATTCCTAGAGTTCCCAGGTTTATAAAATACTTAATGAAAAAACAAGATCACAGAGCTGCTTTTTTTGGTTCATGAATTTTTTTTTTCTCATTTTGTACCTATATAGAAATATTTTCAGTTCAACTGTAGGAACTGATAACTGTCTGAGTTAGAAGGGACAAAGGTAGAAGATCTCCTTTTTTGCTTTTTGAAGCTTCAGAATGGCACCCTAACAGAGCCTGCTAACCAAGCCACTTCCCTCTGAGATTTGAGATCAAGAGAGTGAACGTCCAAGTTCCCACAGATTTAAGCACCAACCTCTCAGAGTGAATAAAAGACTGCACATCCTTTTCCGAGAGTCCAGTTTTCTGCAGCACTTAACGGATTCAGTATGTTGGATGGAGCATAAGGGTGTCCTTCTACAGAGGTCAGGAAACTCACGGGCCATCCTTTACCACATTGGTAACTCGGTGGCAGCCGGGAGCACATTCCTTACTTTTTTCATAATCCCCATTAATTAGCCCTTGAATATGGCCAAACTCCAACTAAAATCATTTTATTCGGCCCTATTTATGCCTTTCCTGGAACTCTAAATGGACATCATTCTTCCCTCCTGGCTGGTCGGCAGCCTGTTGTGCTCTGAAGGTGGTTGTAATTCAGAGGGAAGGAAGCCGGAGGTCCTGACAGATAAACATTTAATAATCACAGAAACGCTCTCTCTTCAGATCCATACTCTTTTCCTTCATATCTTTTGGAGCTGAATACTTTGGAATAAAAGTAGCTCCTCAAAACGTAAAATACATTCAGACTAGGCAAATCCACAGAGACAGAAAGTAGATTAGTGGTTGCCAGGGGATGGGGGAAGAGGAAATGAGGAGTTATTACTTAATGGATATGGGGTGTTCTTTGGGGATGATGAAAAAGTTTTGAAAACTAGAGAGAAAGTGGTGATTGTACAACACTGTGAGTGCACTGACTGCCACTGAATTGTACACCTTGGAATGGTTAGATGTATGTTATGTGAATTGCCCCTCAATTTCTTAAAAATGTAAAACACTGTTCTCTCAGATTTCATTCACTTTTCATTCTATAGCCAATTTTCTTATGAGACAGAGTTTCAGGGATATGCTTTAAGAGAAAATTCACATCACCAAAGGGGTCTAAAGAAGAGAGTTTAACAATTAGCCAATGAGTCTGTGCAATAGGTATTATATGAGACAGAAGAGTGTTTCTTCTCAACTAGCTAAAAAGACTTCCTCTCATTTTCCCTAGGTAGACAGTGAATATATCTCTCTCTAGATGAGGTTTCGTCACAAAGCAAGAACCACATAAATTAGGATGGAGGTGCCAGAAGTAGGAGCATTGTTGTATGCCAGGAGCTTCCTTGCTCAAAGTTCATGCGTAAATGGCTTTGGTTGTTGAGGGAACACCTCTGTTGGCCAGAATGACAGGGCCCAGTATGATGCCCAGTTGTCCATCCTCCAATGACTGACCCGCTTACTTGTCCAACTTCAAAGGATCGGGCCACAGACATGAGTGATACCCTTCATCCCTTCAGTGTGAGTTGGGCCCACCAGACCCACAGTGCTCGACTTGTAATGCAGGTGCTGCATGAAGCAGCAATTAAAGAAATGTAGAAGTCACACATGCCAGACTAGTATATAATCCAGCCCTGACGGGGGCTTATATATACCTATTTATGAATGTTCCATCCTGTCAAATGCATGCAACGCAGAACTGCTAAGGTATGAGCTAATTGACTTGATCAATGTTTCTAGTTTTCTCCAAAACTTTACTTTTAAAAAAATAGCCAAAGCTTGTCTATGTCTTAAAAGTGTATATTCAGTTAGAATCTTTCATCACACCAATTGTGACAGATGTATAACCCCGACTGGCTTGGTGCCCTAATTGCATGAGCTTCTGAGGCTCCATAAACCCCTATTTACTAACTCATGACAGCCCAGCTGCTAAGTCCATTCTAAGGTTTAGATTTGCCTGGTATATAGTTAGAGCTGAATTGTTGGTTTGTTTTCCAGTAAAAACATATAGCATACAATAAAATTTAGAAAACCTGTCAGCACTTTTTGTAATATCATAGATGCATAGAAGCAAAGAGACTGTAGAGAGTTTATATTCTAAATGTCCTCATTTTAGAAATGAAGCACAGAGAGATTAAGTGACTTCTCCAGATCCTAGTGGGTTAGTGATGGTGTCAGACTAGAAGCCAGGCCTCTGATCCCACTTCATTGGTTGTGATTCACCACTCTGCCCTTCTTCACTTAAGAAGCCCTGAAGCCAAGGGATGATGCAATTCCAGAAATATACCATGATATCATATTTTAAATTATTTTTCCACACAGAGTATAATAATAATTAAAAAAAAAACCCACAACAGTACCTCAGAAATCTGCATCACGTCTCACACATGTCTCTCCCCTGGCATTAGGCAAACCCAGCAGGCCGGGGCCTTGTTGAAACCTTAAAACAAACCAGGCCAATTCTGAGGTCTAGACAGGCCCCAGACAGGGTTTCCCGAAGCTTTGAAATGCGATTTTAGAACTGGGTAATTTAGAGGCAATTTAACCCAGAAACCAAACTGACATTCAGACATTTATTTTTAAAACATTTTTAAAGCATCTACTCACCCCTTTAAAACACAATTTTGTGCTTTACTTGGAGCATACCAACTAGAATTGCAATGATGAAGGTTCGGATTCACTAACTCTTAGTAAGTTCTAAACACAGAAAGTGCCGCCTCCTTCCTAGTGCACTTACCCAGGATGCAGGAGAAACTTGCTTTGTCAAAAAAGTTTCTAAAAATCATGTTCAATTTTTACATTACTTCTGCAGCAGTAGAGGGTTATACTTTTAGGTTATATTTACTCAAGAGTCCCAGAAACAGTTTTGACTATAACTTTTGTTCAAGGCAGCCGAATCCTTCACCTATGCAGAAGTATCACTGCTGCAGAACTTGGTCTTGCAACTAGTGGGTACTTACAATTCTTTTTTTAAGTGAAAAGTGAGTGCTCTCCAGATTTCTCTGTTCTAGGGGGCATAGACTGAGCTGTAGTCTTCTTTTCTATAAAGCAACCAGGAGCCACAATTAAGAAGATGCCAGAAATCCTATCCCACTCTAAATGCTGCATATTAAGTGGAACTCTCAGTATGTGGAGAAGCAATAGTTTTTACTTCAGATTCATTTTCCTTTGAGGATCCTGCTCAACATCAGGGTGATTTTATTTTTCAGCAAATGACAGTGTTGGACGGGAAAGGCTGGCCAAAGGCATCAGAGAACCGGAACATGCTGTGTCACAAATGAGAGTAAGTAGGCAGTTCTTAAAGTTTAGATCTTGAGAAAGGACAGTTACCCTCTCAACAACGTGTGATTCTTATTAATTACCTTAAAATGTAACTGTAGGAAATAGGATCAGACTGTGATGGCTCTGCGATCTCTGGGTTCCTTCTTTTAATTCTTATTAGTCATTTTAAATTCAGCTTTTTAAGTCTTAGTCCAATTGCCCTTTGGGAACAATAAAGTGGCAATTAGGTATGACAAAGGCATGGAACAGACACAATTACTTATTGCCATAGTAAAAGAAAAAAGATGGGTCTATGAACCTATCAAGAAAACCTGCAAAATGGAATGGGCTGCTGGACCTTATAAAAAAATGTATCTAAATATTTGCAGAATGTATTTTTGGCTACCTCCCTACAGAGATATTAAACAATTTTCTTTTATCGGAGAATTTACTACCATTACATTTTATATTAATCTGACAACTTTGATCAGGCAATCGTCATTTATTTGCCTAAATTACCAGTCCCTTAATACTTCATCGGCAAAGAGAAATATTTCATAGAACATGAGGCAAAGCCTCTAATTACTATTAGATCATAATTTAAAGTAACTTCAACAGGTATTGTAATTTTGACCAATTGGGTTACTAATTTGGAGAATCAATTATCTCCCAGACCCCTTCAATTTGCTGCCTCGTTTAATTGGCAGTGGCTGTCCAATTACACATCTGCCATAGTCATAATATCTGCATCTGCATATAGTCAGCCAATCAGCCAACTGAGCCTGGGTATCAGGTAACAGTTGTGTAGATTTGAAAACTATGATATATTTGTGTATCAAATTATTTTTATAATTTGTATCAAATTATTCACAAACTTTTCTCCTTCCTCCACCATTCAACTTAAAATTTTAAAAATTTAAAGCAATTTATTCACGTAATCTGTCGGTGTCCCTCCTTTCTCTACCCCAATTTCAAAAGACAATCTCAAAAAAAAAAAACAAAACACAAAGGGAACAACCTTCTTGTGGCAAAAAACAGAAAATTAAATATCATCCAATGCTTTAAGGAGAAACTAGTACAATCCACTACTACCAATCACAATGTAAATTTGAAACCTTTGAAAAGCATCAGGGCCACAGGAGTCATAAAATGTCCATGCTCTTTGATCCTGTAAGACCATGTCTAGAGTTTTATCGTGAGGAAATAATGCCATAGAGGAAAGAAATCTACATTCCAAAGATGTTCTTTCCAATGCTGACTTTAACAGTAACAAACAACAACAACGATAAAATCACAAACAAAAACTGAAACAAAAAAGTCTGCCTATAGGGAACTATTTAAATAACTCATGTCAAAAAATAAAACATGTAGCCATTCAACATGAAAACTACTGACTGTGCAGAAATATGGAAAATGTCTATGGTATTAAGTGAACTAAGTAAACTATAAAATGAGATGATTGCAACAATGTACAGATGAGTGCCCGTATTCCTCCTATAAATCAAAAGAAGTAGAGTAAGTGCTATAATCCCTAACAGCAACAGCAAAATGCTTTGCAACCTAAAGAGGAGGAGCTATCACACCCATTTGGGAGACTGTGGAGAGGGCATGTGAAACTTGCATTCAAGGGTTCCAGAAAGTTGAGAAGGGGTTACTGTGGAGGGGAAAGTTCAGCGCCAGGGAAAAGATGTGCCACATCTGGGCACCATCAGGGATTCCATTTGGCTGCCTTGGGGGCATGTAAATGGAAAAGGTGACACATTTGCCTGGAAGGAGAGGCCAGCATCTTACTGTGGAGGGCTGAAGGTTAAGGTTTCTTTCTGAAAGCAGTAAGGGAAGCTGAGCATTTTAGAAAAGAGGGAGGCTGCATGCTATTGGCAGACTGAGAATTGGGGGAACTGGGTTTGAATCTTGCCTCTGTCATGTAGTAACTTTGTGGCCTTGGGCAAGTTCCTTAAGGACTATAAGCCCTGATTTCCTCATCTCTGCAATGGTAGTCCTACCTACTTATTAGGGTGATTGTGGGAATTAAAGACAATATCTATAAAGTACCTGGTACCTAAAAGGTACTGCATAGATCGTACTTGTTGTTATCAATAAGAGTAATCTGATATGAGGAAGCAGCATGGATGAGAGTAAGGAGAAGATGCAGTGAGAACCACTTTTGGTACTTACTCTGCTGGACTACCACAAGAAGAAATGGTGTTTGAAGGAAGGTGATGTCTGCAGTAAACAGAAAGATGGCGCAGAGTCAAGAAACACCACGGGGGAAGAATCCATAGGGCTGGGTCAGGATGAATCCCGGTTTGGTGGGTATGAAGTTCATATAATCAAGAAGCTTATATGATTCCTTTATAAAGAAAAACAATAAAATATTAAGTATAAAAGTGAATATCTATTTAGAATGAGAAAAGAAATCATGAATTACAAAATCGAGAAACCTGACAAATACCACTAGTGTCACAAAAAACAGCATATTTTAAAAAATGAACTGCCTGACAAACCTCTATAATTCTTATTTTTGTACATTTTTGGCTATACACTCTTTGATTGCTTCTTCATATAGCCAATATCTTATAATACCATTTTCTACGGAGAGAATAGGAAGATAGCTTAGTCTCTCCTCTAGCATCGGTGACCAAAATTCATTTTCTATTATTGATAGTTGAGAAAAGTTTCTTTTGACTCACAACTTATTATTAGTGATGTCATGTAAATTTTTAGGATTCTTTAAAGTTGAAAAACATTTCTATTAAATTTATTTTACGTGTAAGTTGTTAGAGACAGACTTAATATTTATAGACCTGCAACCGATTTGTGCCATACAAACAGAGGCTGATCAACTCTATTTTTCATTATTCCCATTACAAAAGAAAAAAATGTATGGTGGATTCATAATTGTATACACTGCATTTTAAAGTACATTGTTGATAGGCAAGAACTATTCTGTTGACCAGGCGTTGATGAGAAGCGAATCCTCTGCTTACAACTTTACATGCCTGGGAACAGAAAGAACTTTCCATAGCCCAACTTCTGGTTCCACACACTCATGTCTTGTTTCTTCTCCCCACCCGCACTGCATGATGCACTTCTGGCCTTGCTTCTTTACATTATAAGACCAAAGATTCAGCACAGTGGACAGTAGGAATATACTGGAAGGTGTTCCCTACATTGGGGCAACTAGCACTAACTAAATATAAACAGAAGTGCCTCCAGAACACATAAATATGTCCCATTAAACCCAAATAAATGTATCCCCAAACTCAATTCGACGTCCCTTTTGCCCAGTCTCCAATCTGGCACCTGACAAGAGGGCAAGTGTGCCTGAGGAGAGGTCACGGTGGAAAGAGACATCAGCCGAAATATCTTATTTCCCCCAATTTTACAAAAACATATGGCCTTTACAAAAACACAGTGCTGTGCCGCTGCCAGAGCCTTGGAAAAGACCTGTGCACAAGAGCAGCCCTGAACGTAAGCTTCATCTGCTTCATGGTAAATGTCTCTTCCAGCAATGATTGAATATTGTAAGTGGACATAGAAGCAGGAAGTAAGGTTATGAGCACCAGTGAGGGGAAAAATTATGGTGCCATTAAGGCGAGAAAGAAAATCAAGACGAAAGTGATGGGGTTAGTTTTGTTGTGTTGTAGAATGGTTAGGGGAAAATATAATAGCAAGTTTTATCTTAACTATGGTGAGTTTAAGATGCTGTGGGACCTCCGAGTAGACATGTCAAGGTGGTAAAATTACTAAAAGAGGGTCTAAAATCAGAGATTCGAAAATATTCCTCTGACTTCTCCACCTGCACCTACAATATTTGTTTCCATTTTTGACTCTTTCATTAATTCCTGACTTGGACATTCTAACTTTTACTGAAAGCAAATGTTCTTGTACTGATAGTTTCGGAACAACAACAACAGAAACCCATAGCCTGAGATGACAGTGGTGGTAAGGAACTTGAAATAAAGCTTCAGTAAAATTGCAAAGTCCTACTTTCTATTCTCTGTCTTAAATAATTCACGGAGACTTCAGTGTTTTTAAAAGAGTCCTATGACACAGAACCAGCAGGAATCTCAATTTACTGTTCTCTTTCTGCCAATTCCCCTAGCTTGGAATAAAACTAAAAGAGATGATAGATAGTTCACTTATTACCTTGGTCTTCATTTAGACCATTTTGTCTACAGTGCACACAGAGTAATCAGAGGATGAATCAACAGTGAGAGCCATTGTGGCTACTGTACACGACTGTAAATTCATGCTCATTGAGGCTGATGTTGCTTGACCGTCTATTTTTCATGATATTACTTATTCTATCTGAGTCCTTGTCTATTGATAGTTAATGCATCTTCTGTTATTGTTCCATGTAGCAATTGTGGTTATCCGGTAACAATACAATGATATAAGAAATTAAATATTAATAGGCAATTTATAAAAGAGCTGAAATTTTACATTCCAATAGATAAAATTGAAAAAATGGAACGTGTAAAAGGCAATAAGAATCAGAAGGCTGTTTCTCACTGAACGTGTAAATCAGAAGCTCTCTGAATCCTTTTAGTGTTGTCTAAGGATTAACAGAAGTTAAACCCTTAATGTCTCCAACGGTAACTGGAGATTACCAGCTGGCATGAAAAGAAAAATGTAAGACAATCTTTGTTTTGCCCTTTGGGAAGAAAAACTCAAGTAACTGGGCTGATTTCAACTGAAAAGACAACAAAAAGAGTAAATTGGGGAGAAAAAATGATCTGAACCAACTCTAAACAAATCATTCTTATAGGACTTGATAATACTCATTTTTAAAAACCTTTTCTCTTTCTTTTCATTGTTCATTTCTGATGGAGGCATGTGTCTCATCCTAGTTCTTGGATTTATCTGGATCATAGATCTGTAGTTTTACAATGTAGGGAGAAATCTATTGTCACAAAATTCTGGCTTAACTAGATTTAAGATCCTAATCTTGTCCACAAAGCCTGTTCTCATGGAGTTGGCTTTCCTTCAGGCAAAACTGATGATTAGTCCTCCTCTGTGCCAGCCACTGGCCATGCAAGGTGACGAGGGCCTGACCCAAGGTGGCATTTGTAGGATGGGAGAGAGAGATGGATGGTAAGTGGTCCAGTTACTATTGCTATGTTATAGTTTACCCCAAAACTTTGTGGCTAAAAACAACAACAATTTTTTTTACAGTTTATTTTTTTAATATTTGTTTCTCTTTTTGAAAATTTTTATTGGAGTATAATTGATTTACAATGTTGTGTTAGTTTCAGGTGTATAGCTAAGTGAATCAGCTATACATATACATATATCCACTCTTTTTTAGATTCTTTTCCCATATAGGTCACCACAGAGCATTGAGTAGAGTTCCCTGTGCTGCACAGTAGGTCCTTACTAGTTACCTATTTTATATACAGTGGTGTGTATAATCTCCCAATCTCCCAATTTATCTCTCCCCCCTCTTACCCCCAGTAAAGATGTTTGTTTTCTACATCTGTAACTCTATTTTTGTTTTGTAGGTAAGTTCACTTGTACCCTCTTTTCAGATTCCTAAAAACAACAACAATTATTTTATCAACTCTCATGGTTTCTGTGGGTCAGAATTTGGGAAGGGCTTGCCAGGCAGTTTATCTAGGCAGAGGTTTATCATAGTTGTAGTCAGATGGTGGTTGGAGCCTCAGAAGCAGAGGGGCAGAGTAGCTGAGAGCTAGCCAAGCATCCGTGTCTCTTCCTGTCTCAGGGCCTCTCTATGCAGTTCCTTCACATGTGCTAGTTTGGGCTTCCCCACAGCATGAAGGCCTTTTGCTGATGAGTTCCAAGGAGGAAACCACCAAAGCTGAGCCACCTTTTATGGATTAGCCTTGGGTCACATGGTGTCACTTTCACACTCTACTGGTCGGAACAGTCACAGAAGTCTAGTTTCAAGTGGAAGAGACATAGACTCACCTCTCAATGGGAGAAATGTCAAAGAATTTGGGGATCTATTTTCAAACCACCAAGTAAGGAATTTGAATTGACAGGGCTTAGTGACTGATTAGATGTAGGGAGTGAGGAATATAGAGTAGAAGATGACTCCAAAATCAGTCACCTGGTATCTTAGTCTGTTTGGACTGCTATAACAAAAATACCATAGACTGGATGACTGAAACAACAAACATTTATTTCTCACAGTTCTGGAGGCTGGGAAGTCTGAGATAAAGGTTCTGGAAGATTCAGTGTCTGGTGAGAGCCCACTTCTCGCTGTGTCCACACATGGCAGAAGGGAAAAGAGAGCTCTCTGGGGTCTCTCTCTCTCTCTTTTGTTTTAGATTTATTTATTTTATTTATTTATTTTTGGCCGTGTTGGGTCTTTGTTGCTGCGCGTGGGCTTCCTCTAGTTGCAGCAAGCGGGGGCTACTCTTCATTGCAGTGCATGGGCTTCTCATTGCAGTGGCTTCTCTTGTTGCGGAGGAGGGGCTCTAGGAGTGCAGGCTTCAGTAGTTGTGGCACGTGGGCTCAGTAGTTGTGGCTCACAGGCTCTAGAGCGCAGGCCCAGTAGTTGTGGCGCATGGGCTTAGTTGCTCCGCGGCATGTGGGATCTTCCCAGACCAGGGCTCAAACCCATGTCCCCTGCATTGGCAGGCGGACTCTTAACCACTGCACCACCAGGGAAGTCCCCATGTGGTCTCTTTTATAAGGGCACTAATCCCATTCATGAGGGCTCCATCCTCATGACTTAATCACTTCCTGAAGGCCCCAACTCCTAACACCATCACATTGGGGGTTAGGATTTCAACATATAAACTGGGGGAGGCGGTACAAAAACATTCAATCTGTAACCTCTGGGTCAGTGAGAATGTTACCAATCAAGTTATGAAATTCAGGAGGAAGAACATATTTGATGAAAAAGAGGTAGATTTAAGGTGGACATGCTGAAGTAAAGATGACCAGCAAGACAGAAAGTTATGTCGAGACCCCAGGAGAAAGTTGGAGCTAGAGACAGAAATCCGGGTGTGACTGTTGTATAAGGAGGCCATAGGCTTGAATAGAAGTTCCCAGGGAGAGCGCATAGACAGAGGGAATTAAATGTTGAGGCCATTTGAGTGTCCCCAGCCACCAACTAGACTAGACCTACCCTCAGCAGAAGTAACCATGGCTGACTCCACATGCGTCCCTTGTTAGGTGAGTGGATATTGAGTAGGGCTGGCGACTGGGGGGCCAGGGTGGGGCGGGGAGCATCGTCATTGGTGGTGGAGGATTGCACTAGGGCTGTCTGATCCCAAGACCCATGCTCTTCCCCCTACTAGACCACCTCCCTACTTTCTGTGTATTCCCTTTTCACTGGAACATTCAATAGTCTTCACCCACTTGCTGCTTGTCAACTGCTCTCTTCTGCAGCCTTTGGTTCCTTTCTCTTTTGGTAAGGTCTAGCCTAAGGCGGATTCTCAGCTCTGCCCATCTGACAGATGAACAGAGACAACTCGTACTTTCCTAAGTCTTTCCCAGTGGCTTGTACTATCCTTTTTAACTCAAATATCCACCTCTTCTCCCTCCAGAAAAAGAAAGAGGAGCTCTTCTAGGTTTCTCTTGACTTTCATTGTTCTTTTTTCAAACAATTAGGGCTAAATCAATTAAATGCAGATTGAATTTGATTTTTCCAGATCTTCATCAAACCATTTGATATTTTCTACCTAGTGCTGAACCCTGTACAAAAGCCAGGTCATCTGGCTCCTGGATCTTAGTGGAGCTCTAAAGATTAACTGGAAAACATAAGGTTTCTTAAGCACAAATGTGGGCTTATTTGATTATCTTAATCACCTTGTGAAAGAGATAAGCAAAACAGGTATTATTCTTATTCCTATGGAGGCTGGGTCAGTTCCAGTAACTTGCCACTGCTGCTAAAGGAGGGTGGCCCAAACGCAAACCAGGTCTCCTGCTACGACACCATGATGCACTGCTTCTCCTGGGCCTGCTGTATATGACTTCCATTATAGTGAAACATTTGGAATAACTGATAGGTGACAGAATTGTTTGTAATGGAAATAGACATTCTAAAGAATCAATACTAAATCAAGAGGATATCAGGTGGATGGTATTTTGATCATGGTCTCATTGAAGGTGTTCATTTGTAGGGTTCTTTTTGTTTGTTTCTTTTAGTTACATTTACACCTTAGTTACTATAATTTTCCTAGGATGACAGGGTTCTGGGACATTTCTCTGGAATAACACCTTATTAATCACTAATAGAGTCCTGGCTTACATTTTAATCATGTGTCCAGACATTAAGGGAAAAACTGAGAATTTAACCTTCCAGATTCTTGTGGCCAAATTTATATCATGTTATTAAAGTACCTCCTTTCTGGGGAGGAACTATAAGGCAGAATGGGGACTCTCCTGGCTGCAAAATGAGGCAGAGGGACTTATGCCACTTTTGTCCGAGGCCTTTCCTGGCCCTGCCCTATTTAAACACACACGCTCACTCAGAACCTGCTTTGATCTATACTGCTGCAGCTCAACTATTTTGAAAAGCTGATGTTGTGGAATCCTTAAGTCATCTGTGACCTAGGTCACTAAAGACAGGAGCAATTTAGTAAAAGTATTAATTGAAACTCTCCTGACAAGCCCTACTCCTCCAGATAAAGTTACACATCAAACCCACACAGGCTGCTGGGCTATTCTGAGCAGCCTGAGATTTTCAATATCTCATAAACAGTCCCCTCAATCACTACAATCTAATAAGGCTATAATCATCATTGACACTATAATGATTAAAATGAATAAAACCCATTAAGAAAAGTCATGTTGAGTTATTAAAAGTTTCGCTCTACGTGATATGTAATCTTTTATCCATTTTTTATGATGAAATCTGTAACCATCTATCCACAAAAGACCATTAATTTACTGCTCTGTGGATGTTACCATGCTCTTTAGTTTAACAGCTTATCATTGATTTCTTGAGGGAGATATTATATTTGGAGGAATACACATGGAACAAAAGCCCGAATGTTGCTGTAAATTTCCCATGACAGGATGATCAAAGTATTTTGGCCTGGTCTGCAGCCTGGGGCTGGCGAACAAGTTTTCTAGAGTGGAGAGAGCCCTCAGCTACCAGGCGGCAGATCCATGCTTTCGGGCACTGCAAATGCTTCTAAGGAGAGGTCATGTGCACAGCAGGGGGAGAAACAATAAAATGTCCATTAACTGGAGCCTAGTTAACTGGCTTATTGGCATCTATTAGAAACAAATTGCAAACAAAACTGATCCTATTATAAACTTCTCCTCATCCCCTCCATCCAGGGCAGTCCTGATTGGCTTCGAAGAGCCTCAACAAATACAATGCTGGCAGATGACTCCTTTATTTGTAAGGAGAAGATTGGTTTGTAGCCAGCAGCGGCCTACAACCCTGACCAGCAGACAACTACAAAGCTGTAGTGGCCCCGCACAGCAGACAGAGCACTAGAGAGGCAGCTAATGTACTCATGCCCACATTCTTTCACCAGGGACTTTTTTTCCCTAAGCAAACAGCAATAAAAAAATCTGAATGGAAGAATGTGTACAGAGTGCTGAACTAAGTGGTGGAGGAGCCCGATTCTTAATGTGTACTTTTTCTCATAATAAACTCTGCTCCAATATCTTTACTGCCCATCTCTTATTTAATCTTATTAACAGTAAAACCTTAAAAGATCCTGTGAAGCCAAGGAGAGAGTGTTGTCTTTGAAGGCATTCTTCATCTTTCCTGAAAAGATTAATAAATGCATTTGCCAGCCTCTGTCTGAACAGACTTGCCAGACTTCCCCAGCAGGTAACGACAAGGTCCCACAGAACAAGACGAAAATGGTTGCCTTATATTTTATCAGATTTCCATATTTTCCAGATTTGTTTCCCTCATGAGGTCTTGCTGGGGTTTTTTTCCCCCACTTTATCTAAATAATATTAGGTTATAAATGTCATTCCATAATATACCATCTTTTTTACAAAGGGAAGCCTGTCTTTACCAAAATAATCAAATATTCTTTATGATCCTCCCTTTTAAAAGAAAACAGCAAATTTCATTTATAAGGTTGAAGTATAGTTCAAAGCGTGGTGAACAGACATCGATTTTTATCAATCTTTGAAGAGCTCATTTAAATCTACACCATTCCATCATGTAAGACAAAATGGTCACTAAATGAAATTAAAAGGCAAATTCACCAAGAATAAAAAGGAAATCGTTCTTTATATAACACATCATTAACCTGTGGAAATAACTGCTTCGGGGTATGATTGAGGTGAACAGCTTAGTAAAAAATTTTAAATGATGTAAAACTTCTAGACATCAGAATGGTATTAGTGACTGGTAACTCTATCAATCCTCACATTTCTGTACATACACTCATACCACAGTTGAAGACAGGAAGACTTTTCACATGCCCTCAACATACTAACAATAAGTTGGTGAGATATAAATATAGCACTCTCTGGTGCACAATTAACTTTTTCTGCTGTTCTCATACCTTCCTCTCACCTTAACTGTATTCATGTCAACTGCAGTTCAAAGTGAAAACGGGATTAGGTGAACTATTTGTCCATTTCTATGTGGCACTCTTTATTCCCCCTCCCTTCTTTTGGGGGGGAAATCAAGATGTAATGCAGTATAAATGGTTATTTGACTATGTCTAAAGGACCTTAAGAGAAATACAAAATCACTTAAACATTCCAATAAAAATGGACTGATACTTAGAAGAAAATTGTGTGTGTGTATAACATAAAATAAAATAAATAAGCCAGAGTAGAGGGTAAGGAAATAAGGAAGAAATCACTTCAGTACATCAAAGACTTCTTTTGGTATAGCTTCAGAGAAAGTGAAATTGACTGTTAAAATACCTATACAATTTTGGACTTCCCTGGTGGTGCAGTGGTTAAGAATCCACCTGCCAATGCAGGGGACATGGGTTCGAGCCCTGGTCCTGGAAGATCCCACATGCCACGGAGCAACTAGGCCCATGCACCACAACTACTGAGCCTGCACTCTAGAGCCCGCGAGCCACAACTACTGAAGCCTGCGCGCTTAGAGCCCATGCTCCACAAGAAGAGAAGCCACCGCAATGAGAAGCCCGCGCACTGCAACAAAGAGTAGAAGCCAGCACACAGCAATGAAGACCCAATGCAGCCAAAAATAAATAAATAAATAAATTTATTTTAAAAAAAGATTCATTAAGGGACTTCCCTGGTGGCACAGTGGTTAAGAATCCGCCTGCCAATGCAGGGGACACAGGTTCGATCCCTGGTCTGGGAAGATCCCATATGCTGTGGAGCAACTAAGCCCACAAGCCACAACTACTGAGCCTGTGTGCTGCAACTGCTGAAGCCCACATGCCTAGAGCCCATCCTCCACAACAAGATAAGCCACCTCAGTGAGAAGCCCGCACACCACAATGAAGAGTAGCCCCTGCTCGCCACAACTAGAGAGAAAAAGCCCACACGCAGCAATGAAGACGCAACACAGCCAATAAATAAATAAATAAGTAAAATAAAAACGTCTACTATTTAAAAAAAAAGATTCATTAAAAAAAACCTATAAAATTTTAAAAGACAATCATGAATTTTAATTTATCATCATAGTACTAGAAATATAGTTCTTTCTAACCATGGAGGCACTGAGAATTTTGTGAGATGAAAGTTTTCCTGGTGTTAATTTGAGCCTTTAATTAATTATAACCTTTTAGAAAGGGGTTGTTTAACTACCAAAAAAAGGGTTACACAGAAATGATGGAAAAACAAGACTCGTTGCAGATTTTAGTGAAGCTGCATACTGGTAAGCCGTGGTTCTAGAATGATGAGTCAGCACTTCTCTGATTACAGGTGGGGAGAGCAATAAAATCTTGCTGAGTTTAGTTATTGAAATTGTACAGTCTCATAAATAGTATAATGTTCTCAGCGGGTAAATGTTATATTTAAATGACATCCATATTAAAACACATACAAATTCTCGAGCTCAAGGTCAACAGAACCTCCTTCAATATGAGCCACTGAAGTTTAGGTCCAAGGCTGGAAATGGAAGATTCAGTCTCTGAAGGGATGAGGGTGAAGGGAGAAAAACTGAGATCCAGTAACTTATTAGTTAAGAAAATAATGTTTTTCTGGTAGGCCATTTGGAAAAGTGCACAGGTTTGAGCTAGTTAGAACTTAAATAGGTGACCAAGCTTTCTCACCAGGTAATAGGACCTTGTGTGAACTTGGTCATAATGAAGAGAGCAAGCCTGCTGTGATGGTGAAGACCTTTGGTTTCCAGACTTAACTGTGTTAAAACATAAGTCTACATGCTCCTTAATTAGTCTCGGGCCAGTATACCCCTTCCTAAGCTCAGAAGTTGGAAGAACAGGTGACACATTTGTACATCTAAACCCCCTCCTGAACATATTAATTTAATAAAAAGTTTGAAGAGACTAACTTTGTTGAGATTGTTAATAAATCAGCTTTGTTTCACTGAAAACCTACTCATACACTCTAATTCTTCCAGGTGTTTTCCCTTGGAGCCTCCTCGAGCATGGATATTTTTGTTTACATGAATGGCAGATTATTACTCCTCTTTTAAAATATCTCTCATGTATGGATCTTAATCGTTTACAAAGCACTCTCCCTTGCATCCATTTTTATTTAATCCTCACAGCGAGCTTCGAGGTATTTGTGAGGTAGATAATATTTCCATTATACAGGTAGTGAAACTAAGACTCAGAAAAGTTGATTCATCACCGGAGGTCAAACTGGTAACTGTTGAAGTCAGAAAACAAATTTAGGTCTTCTCTCTCCAAATTCACTCCTCTCCTGAATCATCTCAGTATTTTAATAATAACATGTGATGAAAAATTCAGAGATCAGAATAATGAAATGGTTAGAAATCTATTAGTTAAAAGCTTTGTATAATAAATGTAGTCTTGGAAAACCATTATGCTTCTAAATCTTACAATGGAGAAAGTTCTTATCCTGACAAACCAAACTGTGTCTCTGCCTCTGTTAACATCACAAAGATGTTTGTAGTAACTCCTAGAGTCCCCAAAATGACACCTAAAATGATCCAGCTCAAAAGCACAGCCAGGATTTACAGTCATGCTGAGAAAAATGCTCTACCATGTCTTCCTTGTGAGCTGTGTAAGACAGAAAAGAATACAATGTAAACTGTGTTTCAGTGAGAGTAACAAAGAGGCAAAATTAAAATGGAATGGTTACACATCTAAGATGCAAGGATCCTCATATATGTCAAATTATTCCCAGTGAATAACACCCTGAATCAAAAATACTTGAGCTATTCATTTTGTTATCAACAAGTCTCAGGAAATTCAGTTAGTTTGAGATAAAGGTCATTTTTCCTAGCTCCCGTGTACCTTGGATCAGCATTTCTCAGGACCTATTAGATGTTAATTGATGTGTACCCCACACACACAACAGGGAAGGATCTTGGTTTGGGTTCCCCCAGGAATAGAGCCTGGGTCAAGGATTAAAGTACAAATAGTACACTTAGGAGGTGATCCCAGGAACTGCCAATAGGGGGTGGGAAATGAATCAGGGAAGGGAAGGGAGCCAATATGGGGTGCTTTATCAAGTCATTTACTACTCTCAGCAACTAGAACTCAATCTTCCTGGTGAAGGAACCCTGGGAGCACTGTGGACCATAGCTCAGTTTCCCAGCAGGAGCAACTCAGGAACATGTCTGCCAATCCCCATTCATCTTTGGTTGAGCGCTGCTTTGGGGGGCATTAATTCTCTTGTTCTTTCAGCTTACTTGTTAACATATTGAGTGGACTCCCATAGACTTCCTCCTAAAAAAAAAATAAGCTTTCAGGCAACGAGTTATAAGTCCTACTAGTATTTTCATTCCAAGCTCTGTCATAAAGTCATTGGTTAGCCACTGAATTGTCTTCTCTGAGTCAGGTGCCCACTGTTGATCTGGGTGTGCTTGGAGGTTCGGGTCTCACATTGCTCACACGAAAGATGAGCTGGGCCAGTTCCTTGGTAATTTTGTTTGGGAAACATGGAGTAATGTAGGCAATTAGGAGAAAGAGTGGAAATTTAAATAATGTAGAAAAAGCAGCCATGAAGTAGTGTAGGGGTTATGAGAGGGAGGCAGAGTAGGGGCTGTGAGGGATCTTGGCAAGCTGAAGTTATGATTAAGCCAAAACTATGAGAAATCAAAAACTATGAATTTTTTTAAAGGATAAAGTAGACGAAAAGAATAAGTGCTTTGGAGCTAGTTATAATCAGAGACAAAGATAAATAGATACCCAGATTGTCGGTCAAATCACATCACTGATGGAACACCAGAGTTAGGATCTTAGACTCCTGGTCCTTGGGTCATAAGGGCTACCTTGGATCCAGAAATACCCTAGAGTTCTGGACTTTGTGAGGCCTGGTCCTTTTTTAGCTGTACTTATGGAATTCCATGAAGATCCACATTAATTCTTACATAAAGTGCTTCTTTCTTGAACTTGTTTGAGTGGATTAATGTATACGGACTTGGGTTCAAATCCCAGCAGCACCACTTTCAATGTGTATGGAAGAGCAAGTGACTTAAATTCTGTGGGCCTCAGTTTCCTCATTTGTAAAATGAAAATAGTAATACCTAGCCTGCAATGTTATTTTAATGGTTAAATAAAATACCTGCAACACAATAAATTATAAATATTTATTCTCCTTCCCCTTAGAAAAGGTAAGGAAGACGCTGGGAAGTCTGCATTGCCTATGCCTCTCTAAATCAGTTTTATTAATTAGTAATCTAATTCTGATCAGGATGGGATAGAATTCAGAAATTTTATTTATTACATTTCCTCAAGTAGTAAGCATAAGTGCATAAAGCTACCTAGACTGATAGAATCCTCAGATGTTAGAGTCTGAGGAACTTCGGATATCATCCCACAGTCCTTATTGTTCAGGTGAAGAACCCGGGGCCCAGAGAGGTTATGTGACGTGCCCAGGTTGTACAGCCAGTTACTGGCAGAGCCAGGAGGACAATCTGGGTTTCCAGACTTCCCATCCAGAGCTTACTGGTTTTCTTAACTTTAGATCAAGTTCTCCACTTCTGTTGTTTCCCCTTCTGGTTTTCTCCATGGTAAATCTAAAATCACTTTTCCCTGTAGACTCACAGGTGTGACTCTTGAACCCGGCACACTCTGCCCATTCCTTGAAGTGCTCTCGTGCTCTCCTGTTTTCTCAAGCCCCCTTCAAGTTTGGGTTAATGGCCCCTCTGTAACTTTCGTCTATTATCACACTCGTCACATGGTGTTATGATCGTCACAACTCCTCTTGATTCTGCACTCCCTGAAGGCAGGGCCTAAATCTGGTTCATCCAGCACAGTTCGGACTTTTTAAATGCACATTTATGGACATTGACTGAGAAACTTGTTGGAATAGGTTAGAATAACATTAAATGTTGAGGTAAATGAGATGACCCTTGGATGTCAGTCATTTCTTTACTGAAAATATGTAAATTCAAGGTTATAACACTAACAACCTCTGGAAAACAATTGTCCAGTCTAGCCAGAGTCCCTAAAGTGAGGACAATATGAAAAGCCCCAGATCTGTCAGCTGGGTGACATGGTCAGTTGTTTCCCAGTTCTCTGTGTCAGCTTCCCCATCTGTGAAGGTGTGCAAGGGGAGGGGCAGTTACCTTAGATTATTTTTAAGATCATTTATAGTTCTAAAATAGTAAGATTCTACATTTAATTAAATATGACCCTGCTAAAGGCTATGAAACTTCATTGTTGCTCACAGATCAGATCTCAAAGAAATTACCTAGATTCACACATAATCCACTTCATAACAGACTCTACTCCTAGTGTGAGTCATAAAAACAGAAACCTTTTAAAACCTTGGGAAAAAATTCACATCATTTACCTCTCTTTTTAGAGTCACTATTTAGATTTTTAAACATATAAACATAAAAGGCTTTTATATCAATTCAATTCATTCTACTGAAGTTTACTCTGAATAGTGCAGCATTTGATTCCCCAAAGAAAGCCAATAAAGAGTTTATATCTGGTCAATATTACTGACATATCACTGCATTAGGAAAAAAATGATTTTCTAGGGTGGAAGAACCCTGATCTCATTTGTCTTTCTAACATGAAGATTTGGGAATGCTTGCAAGGATGGAAAGAGAAGGCTAACTATACTAAACTAACACTTTGGTTTCAAGAGTTTGAAACAAAATCATATGCAAAAGTACAGCAATCTGTAGCAAGATGTTCTCTGCTCCAGGGAGAAATGGAGAATTCTCTTTCCAAAATGGTTTGAAAATAATCGCACCAACAATAGAGCTATAAACAAAAACACCTTGGAAGATGTCCTCTCACCAGAGGACTCTATAATATACATAAGTGCACATACTCAAGTAGGAGAAATGCCTTTAAATTTCCTTTTATTATTTTCAAGAATGCTCCTAAATTGGGTAGGGAGTAAGAATCAAGAGGTGGAAATTCTTTCAAGACATATAGTGAAATCTAAGCAGCTTGAGAAAGAGGAGTTTTTCTAGAAGCTATTGAACCAGGAGGCAGTTAATGAGCAAAGAAATGTCTTTAGACTTGAACAAAAAAAGATTGTGTAATAAGATCCCCACTTCTCTAGGGCAGAGCTGGGGAATTGATTAAACTAAAAGTCAGGAAAGATCTGCTTAACATAGGTGTAGTATCGATGGTCCATCGGTAGTCATTTGAAACCAGTCACTGCCCTCTGTAATAGTATTGAAAGGTGATCTGTCCCTCATGACTCAGATCTAGTGGAAGCTAAACTAGAGAAACTTGGTAAGCTTGAGACAAATAGAGGCACGGACAATTCCAGCCTGTCTTAATTTTGCTAATTTAGTATTTTGAACATACTAGGAAATTTTTACTATTGTCATACATATATTCTACATCAGATTGGAAATTGAACTGGAAAAGATTATGTTTTCTGTGTGTGTGTGTGTGTGTGTGTGTGGTGTGTGTGTGTGTGTGTGTGTATAAGAGAGACAGAGAAACAAAGAGATAGAGAAAGTAAACAGAGTGGAAAGATGAAAAAGTACAAACATTCACTTGAAAACTTAGACCTCAACTATTATGTACTTAAAAGAATTTAAATGAATGCATAATCTTGAACAAAAGAAGTCAAACAAAAGAGATACACTAAAATTTCATTTAGGACTTCCCTGGTGGCACAGTGGTTAAGAATCCGCCTGCCAATGCAGGGGACATGGGTTCGAGCCCTGGTCCGGGAAGATCCCACATGCCATGGAGCAACTAAGCCCGTGTGCCACAACTACTGAGGTGCGTTCAAGAGCCCGCGAGCCTAGAGCCCTTGCTCCGCAACAAGTGAAGCCACCGCAATGAGAAGCCCACGCACTGCAACAAAGAGTAGCCCCCCGTCACCACAACTAGAGAAAAGCCCGTGCGCAGCAACGAAGACCCAATGCAGCCAAAAATAAAATTAATCAATTAATCAATTAAAAAAATAAAAAAATAAAATTTCATTTACATGAAGTACAATACCAGGACAAACTAATCCAGGATGTTAAGAGTTAGGATCGTGGTTACCCTTAGAAACGGGGTAATGACTGGAAGGCAGGTAGCACAAGGAGACTTCTAGAGTGCTGTTTATAATCTTCTTCATAATGTGCTGGTTACATGAGTGTGTTCACTTTATAAAAATGCATCAAGCTGTACACTTGTGATATATGCACTTGTCCATCAGTTGGGTCAGAAGCAGGTGCCGAGGTGGAGAGAGGGTGCAAAAGGTTTATTAGAGAGTAACATTGGTGAGGAAAAGGGAAGAAGTAGGACTGGCAGAAAGAGCTGTCAGACCAACAGGCAGAGCCGGCAAAGAATCTACCAGCTCATTGGGAGCTCCACAGCAAAAGTTGCTCATGGGAGGGATTCCACGGTAGGTAGAAATGACTAAGGCTTTGTAAAAAGTCTTGCCCAGTCTTGGCGGGGGCCACCTTGAGAAGAGCAGCTCAAAAGCAGACCTGAAGGAATGAACAATGAGAAGCTGTCAGCTGCCCACACTCCTTACAACTGGAAAGTGAGTTCTTTCTTAAAGGCAGTTTGAGCAGTACATGGATCCATAAAGTGCAGGGGGTGAACTGTGGTTATATAGTAACTATAAATAACATGGTATGTAAATATATTATATAGCAATTTAAAGCTTTTTTTTTTAAGAAAAAGGACTGCACCGTTCTAAGTGTTCTTGATGTTTACTCACACAGAACCCCAGTGTTATACAAGTTAAATCAAAGTATTCCACTAATGAAAGATGAGAAGATTATGATTTTTCCATTTTCACAAAACAAAAAACCCAGATAATGCATGTTTTCTTATTTTTTGAGTTTTAATCTCAAATTCTTCTTAAATCTTTAACACATATTATTACATGTCTGTACAAGAATCCAAATAAGGTGATATCTGATTCAGCACAAAATTACATATTTTGTCATATCAATACTTTATGAGATTTCATAAAGAGCACCATGACATGCAGGTGTCCTGCCACAGGCACAAGTTTAAGGACCAACTAAGCTACTTAAAAAACAAACAGATGCTAGAACTGTAAGGAACCCACAGGGCATCAATGCCCTAATCACTAGCCACCAGGGAACAAATGGCCCAGCCTCAAAGATCACAAGAAATTCAGGTGCTGGGTATGTCTTCCCATGTGTACTGACACTGTGCTATGGTTCCTCATCTTACAGAACTTAGAGGATAAGTTCTTTGCTTATTCCTTTAAGCTCAGTTTGGATTGTACCTGTATGCTTAGTCTCTGTTTCTGCCCACACGCTGTGATTCATCAATCTGCCCATCTTGGGGTACTGCAGACACCCCAGGCCTAGATCTTAATCATGCTCTCTGGATTCCAACACCACACACACACACACACATTTCCAACTATTCTTTCTGAACCTTTGCACTCCTAACCTCTTAGCCTCACATCAAGCTCTCTGCCTGACCCAACCTGGCCTGGTTCCCAGACCAGAAGCCTCTAGGCTTGCCCTATCTTGTAGCCATCCTGCTGCCAAAATATGTTAGGTATAAGAGCATTTTTAGAAGTTCAGAAAAGAAGCCAAGTGTGTGTAGCAGGGCATATATGTCTAAATTCTCCTAATAATAGGATGAAACATCAATCATCTGAGAATTATATCATTAGAAATGCTTGAGAACACAATGAAAAGTGATCAGCAGTCATTTACCTGCAAGTCCATGGTATCATAAGCCAATAAGATTTCAGTACTAAAAAAAAAAAAAAATCCAATAAACCTCTTCATAAATGACTCCTGGCAGGACACATTTATTTGTTTGGCTGCACAGATTCCATCTCCTTTGTTTGGACAGAGCATCCCTGCTTCCTTTTTGGCGCCTTACCTTTCTGTCACAGTAAGCAGCTTCGATAGGATTGTCAACCAAGGCACACTGCACTCTCAAGCCAAGAGAAGAGCATGTGGTCCAAGCTGGACCCATCAAGCCCTTGGGATTTTGGAAACTAAATGGTTGGAGGTCATCTGTTACAACAAGGTTTCCTGACAAAATGGTCAAATAGTTCCAACTTCTTTGCCATTAGGAACTACTGTTCTCTTCTGATCTAGCTTTCCAAGGAACAGAACAATTTTCAGTAAAAACATTTTCATGAACTCCCACCACAGGACAGGATACAGAGTTTATTCATTCATTCAAAAAATATTTATTACATTTACTGAGACTTTGCTCTGGCCATGACACAGTAAAAAACAAACAAAAATGCAAAATATAGTTTTCAAGACATTGGGCATAAGACAATGAAGAACAGCGATCCCTGAAAGATGGGAAACCTATGAAATGAGTCCTGAAATTACCTCAGTCTTCTACGACCTGGCTCTGGCATAGGGAGGGGGAACCCAGGAAAAACCCTAAGGAAAACCCCAAGATCTCCCTCCATTGGGGAGAACTGGGAATACAGGGAGGCCAAGGCAGCTACAGTACACAGAACAGAGTACCAGAGAAGAGAAAACTGCATAGAGAGCTTCACAGATTTACAGAGGAGTTGCCCTTGAGCAAGTACTCACACTAAGTACTGATTAGTTCCCTGTAGTAAGGAAAGTGCCTAAGGCTGAGAAAAGAAGCACATGAAGGATTAGAGGAAATAATCTCCGGAAATCATTCAGGAGCAGAAGTAGTTCCTCTTCCCACCAGCCAGAGTGGAGAAACTCATAATTCATGGGGCATTTGGTAGAGTACTCAGAAGTATTTTGCCTCAGTATTGGGCTTTTTTTTTTTTTAGTCCTATGCTAAAGCTCTGGTCTTGTCTAAAAAAGCTTAAAAACAAGACCTGAAAGGATCAAACCACTACAAGGGACTTAATTGTCTCTGAATTCATTTTTAAGTCTAAAATTATTTCAAAATAAGTCTTTAAAAAGTGACAGCACAAAACATCATGTGTCAAGAAAAGAAGACCTAAATCAACCTTCTAGAGATGAAAACTACAATGTCTGAGATATAAAGTACACTGGATGGCATTAACATCAGATTAGACATGGCAGAAGGAAGAATTAGTGAACTTAAAGACACAGCAATAGGAACTATTTAAAATGAAACATGGAGAGGAAAAACTAAAAGGAAAGAGCATCTGTGAACTGTGTGACAACTTCAAGAGTCCTAACATATATGTAACTGGAATCCCTGAAGGAGGGAGTGAGGCAGAAAAAATATGTAAAGAAATGAGGATGAAATTTTTCCAAATTTCATTACCCACAGATCCAGGAAGCTCAATAAACCCTAAGCACTAGAAACTCAAAGAAAATCATGCCAAAAGCATGTCATAATGAAAATAGAGATAAAGAGAAAAATCTTAAAATCATTCAGAGAATGTGGTAAATACAAAAGACTTTTATTAAGAACTACTGTGTTCCAATGCTTAAGGGATTATTATTTTTGTTACTTTTCTTTCTTCTTCTTCCCTTTCTTCCTCTCTCTCTCCTCTCTCTAAGAATATAAAGTCTAAGAGAATATATATATGTTTTCACTTTGAATCCCTGGCTCTTTGGATTCCAAGGATATGTGACAGAGAAATAATTTTTTCATAAATCAGACACTCTCCTTGCCTTAGAGGAATTTGTTATGGTCTAGAAAATAGTATAAAATACTCAATATTCAAGCTTTCAGACTTCTGATTTATTTTTCTTGAGGATGCCTATTGCCAAGTACTCCTAAATATATGACAAACATGAGTGTTCAAAGTTACTCACAGATAAAATGTCACAAATGAAAAATAAATTTTTCATCCTTGTCCATGTATTTTGAAAGGAAAGGAATTCTGAAGCTGATTATAATTGGTGATTGTACTCACAGAGAGGAGAAGGGAGACCTGAGAGGGAAGGGTAGGAAGATTTCCAACCTCAAGGCCTCTGGTATATTCAAAAGTATAGAGAGGTGGAAAGTCATAACAACTGTGAGTGTGTGTGTACGTGTGTGTGTGTGCACACATAGTGGGACAGGCAGATCTCAGAGGTGAATCTTCTGTTATCTCCCACTTCACAAAATATACCCAAATATTTCTTTATGCCAAATACACTTCTTTGCTTATGAGCAACACTGGAAGATGTTAGAAATGTTCCATTTGGACATTCAACATGGAATATGCTGTGTGCTATACAGAATTTTTAGCACACTACTTGGTGTTTATTTGGATGTAAGCACGAAGCCTAGACTCAGTCTTTTCACTTAGCCTCTCTTCCTCCCTTTCCTCTTCATCTGTTCTTTTCCTTTGCAATTAATGTGTCCATCTCTTCAAAAAGGAAGAACAAAAAGCTTGAACTAAGAAGATTTTTCTGTTCACTTTGGTTGTTCTACAACTCATTATCCCTCAATTGACCACCGGAGACTCTGCTGCCATATATTTAAATCACCCTAGGCATTAGCTGGGGATGGATTTATCATGAAATTTTATAATAGAGAGGGTCACAAGGAAGAGAGTGCTTTTAAATGTCTCCTCTCCTGCAGGCAGGTGATAACTTCACTCTTTGGTGAGTCCCTGCTGCTTTACTATTACATTCAGATGTTTTTATTGTAAGAGGAAAGTATAATGGATGAACATAAAATTTTAGTATTTGGGACAGTTCGACTGTACACCAGGTACTTGGATCTTTTTTCTATCTTTAATGTATTTTAAGATCAGTTCTATTTAATGCTTCTGATTTCAGCTGGTTCCCAAGGCAAATGAAAAAAAAAAAAACATTTGTAGGAAATCTAGATAGTTTGAGTTTCAAGGAACTGTTTTGTCCAAATTTCCATCCAGAGTTTCTATTACATTCATAATAGCACCAACCTTCTAAAGTGAATGGGAATAGTATTAGGAGCAAGACCACTGCAATGAGTTGTGCCCTTGTGTGGTGCACAGACAGTACAACTCACAAGCTACAATGAGTGGTGTTCCCTAGAAAGCACAGGACACAACCTAAACAAATTGCAATGCAGCCCTAAGCAACAGTGACACAGAAATTTAAAACACAGCAACGAGACTGAGCGTTGGATCAGGAACTCAAGTGAAGAGCCTGGGCAAAAGAGTCAAAGCCAAGAAGAAATTTTGGATTTTGGATGATGGGTACAGGCATCCACAGTAAGAACATAACTCTCTGCCTCATCCTAGTCTGTCATGGCTTTACCAGTATTTACCTTGGTGTAGTTTACACAAGCCTCATTACCCAACCCAGACTTGTGGTCCTCCATAACCATAATATTTTTCTCTTGTTCCCTCTCAGGTCCCCACTTCATTCAAATTCCCATTGTGGTGATTCTACCAACAGAACCTTATATTTTGGATTTCCAATATGAATACAAAGCCTTACAAAAGGGCATGCAAAAAAAAAAAAAGATCCAGCAATGCTGCTTCTAGGAATTTGCTCACAGGAAATAGTCATTAGTTTTACTAACAATGATGATAGTATGAAACAACATAAATGTCCAACAACAGTGAATTGTTTAAATAAACTATGTTATAGTTGTACAGTGCAGTACTAGGCAGTCATTTAAACTGATTTCGTGGACAAAATCTTTATGATGGAGAAAGATGTTTAAGATGTAAGTTTAAAAACAAAGCTTCAGGGCTTCCCTGGTGGCGCAGTGGTTAAGAATCCGCCTGCCAAGGCAGGGGACACGGGTTCGGGCCCTGGTCCGGGAAGATCCCACATGCCGCGGAGCAACTAAGCCCACATGCCACAGCTACTGCGCCTGCACTCTAGAGCCCGTGAGCCACAACTACTGAGCCCAGGCGCCACAACTACTGAAGCCCACGGGCCCTAGAGCCCATGCTCCGCAACAAGAGAAGCCACCACAATGAGAAGCCCACGCACCGCAACGAAGAGTAGCCCCCGCTCACCACAACTAGAGAAAGCCCATGTGCAGCAACAAAGACCCAACGCAGCCAAAAATAAATAAATAAATAAATTAAAAAAAATAATAATGAGGCTTCAATACAGTGTGACTACAACAATTTTTTAAAAACTCTGTCTAGACATAGGGAAGAAGACTTAAATGATACACAGCAAAATATTGGCAATATTTCTTTCTGAGTGGTGGAATTAATTTTAATAACATTTATTGTGAAATTGTTTCATCTCTATCACAAAAATAGCAGTTATCATTATATAAAAATAGGAAGAAATGAAACCCAAAGAAGAAATTTTAAATTACCCACAATCCTACCATCCAGAAAGAAAAAGCTGTTAACATTTTGGAATATACTTTCCTGAACTTTTTAAAAATTAAAAACAACTGTTTTCTCATTATAAAAATAATACATATTCAATGTCGAAAAACTGAAAATATAGATGAGCAAAAAGAAAAACATTTATTGAATGCTTTTTATTTTCTTTCTTTTGCTTATTTTATATTACAAATTTTCAACAATGAATATATATTGATTCATAATGAAAATTTTTTGAAGTATTGATCATGCCTCTCATATTTCCTCAGCTTCACCTGAACTGCAAGAATTCAGAAAAGAAAGTGACTTGGTGTTAATGGCTGATAATGGCTCAATAGATAGACCTCTTCCATTTCAGCTGAGGCTTTCTGTAACTTCTGTTTTATCCTAGGATGGGCAGCAGCATGAAACCTACAGAGACACAGAAGCCATGGAGGAGAAGGAGGAATCTGAGACCAAGCAGAATCCACAGCGCAGTGAAGTAGTCTCGAAGCAGAGCTCACAAGGGATGAATTCAGATGAGAACTGAACACTCAGGGACCAGGGAGGGTGCTAGTCATGCTTGCCAAAGATCTGACCCTATATCGCAGAAGTAAACTGGGCAAACTTTCAGTATGGTTGTCTCGTCCAGGTAGAAGCGTCAAGTCTAATTTCTGACTAGGGGAAGGTGAGCCCCAATCCCAGGGGATCTGAGGCGCTATTCAAGGTAACCAAGCAAGTTAAAGCTCAATGAATTGGAACTCCATCGTGTGGGAGATCCAACGTGATGGGAAGGCATGGGAGTGTTGTATGGATATGGCCCAGAGCTTGCCGTGGACCACTGGATACAGGACTTGGTTGGCTATGAAGACATTTAATCAATCATTAATTCATTCAACAAGTATTTATCAAGCATGTAGCAAGTATCAGGCCCTGTACTAGGTACCAGAGATACCCAGTGAAAATGCATAGATGTAACAGAGGAAGATAGATCTTTTTTTTTATTCTTTAAATTATACACATGTATTTTATTTACACTTTGTATTTGATATGTTTCATGATAAACAATTTTTTTTCCATCTTAACCATTTTTTAAGTGTACAGTTCAGCAGTATCAAATACGTTCACATTGTTGTGCAAAAATCACCTCTGTCCATCCCCATAACTGTTTTCATCTTGTGAAACTAAAGCTCTATACCCATTAAACAATAACTCCCCGTTATTCCTTGCCCCCAGCCCCTGGTAACCACCAGTCTACTTTCTGTTTTTATGATTTTGACTATTCTAAGTACCTCATATAAGTGGGATCATACAGTATGTATCTTTTTCTGACTGGCTAATTTCATTTAGCATAATGTCCCCAAGGTTCATCCATGTTGTAAACATACTGCAGAATCTCCTTCTTTTTTAAGACTGAACAATATTCCATTGCATGTATATCCACATTTTGCTTATCCATTCATCCACTGATGGACACTTGAGTTGCTTGCACGGTTTAGTTATTACGAATAATGCTGCTATGAACATGGTTGTACAAATATCTCTTTGAGATCCTGCTTTCAGTTCTTTGGGGTATATGTGCAGAAGTGGAATTGCTGGATCGTATAGTAATTCTATCTTTAATTACTTGAGGAAACACCATATTGTTTTCCATAGTGACTGTACCAATTTCCACCAGCAGTACACCAGGTTCCCAATTTCTCCATGTCCTTGCAAACACTCATATTCTATTTTTTTGATAGTAGCCATCCTAATGGGTGTAAGGTAGTATCTCGTTGCAGTTTTGATTTGCATTTCCCTAATGATTGGTGACGTTGAGCATCTTTTCATGTGCTTATTGGCCATTTGTATCTCTTCTTTGGAGAAATACCTATTCAAGTCTTTTGCTCATTTTGAATCAGGTTGTTTGGTTTTTTGTTGTTAAGTTTTTTTTTGAATTTTTGAATTTTATTTTATTTATTTTTTTATACAGCAGGTTCTTATTAGTCATCCATTTTATACACATCAGTGTATACATGTCAATCCCAATCTCCCAATTCATCACACCACCACCTTCACCCCCCGCCGCTTTCCTCCCTTGGTGTCCATACGTTTTTTCTCTACATCTGTGTCTCAATTTCTGCCCTGCAAACTGGTTTATCTGTACCATTTTTCTACGTTCCACATATATGCGTTAATATATGATATTTGTTTTTCTCTTTCTGACTTGCTTCACTCTATATGACAGTCTCTAGATCCATCCACATCTCTACAAATGACCCAATTTCGTTCCTTTTTATGGCTGAGTAATATTCCATTGTATATATGTGCCACATCTTCTTTATCCATTAGTCTGCCAATGGGCATTTAGGTTGCTTCCATGACCTGGCTATTGTAAATAGTGCTGCAATGAACATTGGGGTGCATGTGTCTTTTTGAATTATGGTTTTCTCTGGGTATATGCCCAGTAGTGGGATTGCTGGGTCATATGGTAATTCTATTTTTAGTTTTTTAAGGAACCTCCATACTGTTCTCCATAGTGGCTGTATCAATTTACATTCCCACCAACAGTGCAAGAGGGTTCCCTTTTCTCTACACCCTCTCCAGCATTTGTTGTGTGTAGATTTTCTGATGATGCCCATTCTAACTGGTGTGAGGTGATACCTCATTGTAGTTTTGATTTTCATTTCTCTAATAATTAGTGATGTTGAGCAGCTTTTCATGTGCTTCTTGGCCATCTGTATGTCTTCTTTGGAGAAATGTCTATTTAGGTCTTCTGCCCATTTTTGTATTGGGTTGTTTTTTTTTAATATTGAGCTGCATGAGCTGTTTATATATTTTGGAGATTAATCCTTTGTCCGTTGATTCGTTTGAAAATATTTTCTCCCATTTTGAGGGAGAGGAAGATAGATCTTAAGCCAATATGGGATTCAGACAAATAAACACAGCAATGGAGTGTAGCAAGTACTTCATAGGTGAATCAAGATGCTCTAGATCAGTGGTCCCCAACATTTTGGGCACCAGGGACCAGTTTTGTGGAGGACAATTTTTCCACAGACCCCGGGATGAGGAGTTTTTTCAGGCGATACTGCGAGTGATGGGAGGGATGGTTTAGGTGGTAATGTAAATGGGGGGATGGTTTAGCTGCAGATGAAGCTTCGCTCACTCGCCTGCTGCTCACCTCCTGCTGTGCAGTCCCATTCCTAACAGGCCGCCGACCACTACTTGTCCTCGACCTGGGGGTTGGGGACCCCTGGTCTAGATTACACCAAGGATACAAAATTTAGATTGGGAAGAGGTTGTCAAACAAGACTTTCTAAGGAAGTGATAGTTAAGCTATCTCAAAGGCTGAACAGGAGTTAGGCAGGTAAAGATTGGAAGGGAAAGCATTCAGACAGAGGAAGCAGTGTGGGCTAGAAGTCTCAGGACACACATGGTAAGCAGGGACATACATGAGAGCCCACAAACCAACTAAGATTGGTTATAACTGGCTAACCAACCCTAGCTCACGGCACCCAAACTTAACTCCAAACCCCACTGGAGAGTGGGGCTGTGGCCTGGAGTGCAGACTTCAGATTGGACCCATCGATGGCCCCAGCCAGAAGGAGCTGAGGTCAGCACCGCATTATTACTTTCACAGACCCCAGGCACTTTTGCCTTCATGGGCTGTTTCTTCCATTTAAAATATACATATATTTTAAATTATATTATATATACTAAAAATTTTATTTTCTGACTGAGTTGGCATAAAGATGAATATAATCCAGGCTGGATTCTATTCACTTTTTTTCTTCTGATTTTAAAGAAACTAAAACATTTTTGTAGGCTTCTAAAAGTACCATGGGCCCTAGGCACTGTGCCTAGTATGCCTAATAGATAAATTGGTGCTGGCCAAGGATGGCGGAGGTAGAAGAAGTAAGGTGGGCCAGACCCATCAACCCAGAGAATTAAGTACAAAGACACTTCTAGAAGCCTTGCCGGGATGTCAGGAGATCCTTGGACCTAGATGTCTTTGTTGACCTTCAAACAAGTAACAATCACATCACATATTACTGATATCCACTTATACTTCTATAGTGCTTTTTGCATTTATAAAGCATATCTACACACAACCTTTCATTTGAGCAAGTAAAGTACGGATTATTCACCAACTCACTGGTCTAGACAAGGTTAAAGCAAGTGTTCAGTTACCTAGTTCTCCCTGGAAGCCAAAGTAGTATCTGGCAAGGTTATGGGCTTTGAAGTCAAGTTAGATCTGGGTTCAGTATCCCTCATCCAACAAGTCACAGTTGCATGACCTTTGGCAAGTTGCTTAACTTTTCTGAGCCTCAATTTCCTCCTCTATAAAATAATTATTACTTTCTCAAAATACCATTGTAAGGCTTAAGTGAAATTATAGCTGTAAAGCATCGCTACAACTCAAAAATAATTTAGGAGTGTTTTATGATTTTTTTTAAGTTTCATGAAGGCCGCTAGAGCTTAGGACACCATCAAAACTGGAATATCTCCTGGAGGGGAAGGGGCAGCTAGATAGGGTATGTGACTGTGTATGTGTGTAGGGGTGGGGAGGGGCAGTTAGAGGAAAGACAGGTAAAGGAGAGGAATAAAGCTGGGATAGAAAATCCATGCCAGGGAACTCCCTGGTGGTCCAGTGATAAAGAATCCGCTTTCCAATGCAGGGGACGCGGGTTCGATCCCTGGTCAGGGAACTAAGATCTCACATGCGGGGTGGGGGGCAACTAAGCCCATGTGCCACAACTAGTGAGCTTCGTGCTCCTCAACGAGAGAGCCTGCGTGCTGCAAACTACAGAGCCCATGCACCCTGGAGCCCGTGCGCCACAACTACGGAGAGAAAAAAAACCCACACGCCACAACTAGGGAGAAGCCCACACGCCACAACTAGAGAGAAGCCCGCGCGCCACAACAAAAGATCCCTCATGCCGCAACTAAGACCCGACACAGCCAAAAATAAAATAAAGAAAATAAATAAATATTTTTTTAAAAAAGAAAGAAAATCTGTGCCAGCCAATGTCCCTGTGAAAACTGGTTTAGACAGTTGGGAGCCGATTGTGTAGGCTAGTACCCTCAGGTGCTGGCCAGGTTGGAAATGGGTTTGGGTCTCCTATAATCTTTGGAGGCTTTCAATAGGTGCAGGTGAAAATGAATTCTGAACTCCTCTGAGTATATTTCATGAAGTATATCTGGCAAATTACCAATGAAACTTAACTGAGTTCATCTCATGTCAGGAGACCCTTAAACCCGCTATCATAAAACTCTAGTGATGAAAGAGTTTCTTATTGATTGCAATCATTATTGGCCCAGCCTGCCCGGCAGAAAGCAGATGCGCATTACACCCCTTTAGAAAACACATTTCAGAACCACACCAATTTTATGAGACAAGCCTGAAAGAGGAAAGCATTTATTCAAAGTCCCATTGTGATTTTTCAGGAGGCCTGTCTCAATCAGGAAGGTCTCTACAATCCAGAAAACTCCAGAGCAACAACCTACTGTGATTCATGCAACCTGTCCATAGCCATGTGGTCTGATGAGAAAGATGCTCCCAAACTCAACCAGCCTAATTTGCTATTTTACACTATATTAACATTTCACATCTATTAATTCATCACACCAACTATTGATCTGAAAATAAAATTAGTTCTTGCTTTCACATAACAAAGAAGAATTGCAGTTTATAATGAAAGAGATGTTCATACTCGATTGCATAATAGAAATCATTGTGTTTCCTTACTACAAAGGTACCTAATTAGCAAAGATTTTCATTTTTCCTTGATGTGGGGAGGTGGGGCGGGCATCACTATTCTAAGCACATAGTTGTCCCTTAGGTGCATCAAAATTTGCATCTTGCAAATTCCTTTTGAGACAATGCCTTAGAATGAAACAGAATATAGATTTGGCATGAGATTTTTGAAAAGGAGGGGATGAAGAGATCTATTAAGTAGTAATTGTGTTCCTCAGGAATCAACCAGGGAATTCTTTAGTCTCCCTGGATCTTCTCTACAATTTTTCACTCTGCCTATATAAAAACATTCTTTAGAATTCTCAGCATAATAGTGATTTTGTATTTTCCCCTACTGCTCTGAGGTTCTTACAGAACATAAAAAAAATTAAGATATACTAAATACAATCCCAAAAGTTAAGGTATAATTAAATTTGTAAATAAAATAATTTTTAAATTACATGAAAACATCCAATGCTGGTAAAGGTGTGGCAAAATTAGCACTCTCATGCACTGCTGGTTGCTTAGTAAATTGCTACCACCCACTTGGAAAACAACACAGTAATGTGTATCATTAACTATACACATGTTTAATACTCTTTGACTCAATGATCCTTCTTCTGGAACTCTATTGTATTATATCAGCCCAAAATGGGGTAAAAGGCATGGGCTAAGATGGTCTCTGAGCTACCATTTATAGAAGTAAAAACTGAAAATAGTTTAAGTGTCAAATAATTTGGGCATTTCCTTACTGATAGGCAAAAAATTCAGTTGTTTACCTGGCAACACTTGAGTAATATCTGAAAGACTCCTTACTTCATGGGCTAAGGTATTCTAAAATATATTACCAAATAAGGGTAGAAGCATTGTATCCATGAGTTTCCTATTCAAATGCAGTTCTTCATGAAAACAAACAAACAGAAAGCAAATAGGAAGATGGGATACATAAATCCAGCTATGTCAATAATTACATTAAATGTTAATGAATTAAACACTCCAATTAAAAGACAGAGACTATCAGACTTGATTTTTTTAAAAAAATGACTCAAAGACTCAACTATATGCTGTTTACAGGAGACAGATTAAATATAAGGACTCAAAGAGGTTGAAAGTAAAAGTATGGAAAAAAATATTATTATGCAAATGCCAACCATAAAAAGTGGTGTGGCCATATTATCAAAGTAGACTTCAAGGAATATTACCAGAGATAGAGAGAAACATTTCATAATGATAAAAGAGTCAATTCATCAGAAAGATGTAACAATCCTAAATTCACGTGTGCCTTTTAACATAAACTTCAAAATACACAAGGCAAAATTGATAGAACTGAAAGGAGGAATAAATAAATCTGCAATCATAGGTGAATAAATTGTAGTCTTTGAGACATGACTGATAGTTTAGCTCAAAATCATCTCTGAGATGGCTTGTAACCTAGCCCTGAAGGAAAGAAACACAGGGAAAGTTCCCTTTGATTCTTTTGGAAGGTGAAGGACAGGCCTTAGATTGATATGTTAGTGGGAAAGGTCAGTGGGGAATTGGGGCAAGGAGTTGGGGAGTAGGATGGCTCTAGGGCCATATGGGAGAAAAAGTCAATAAAAGAGAACAGATAACAAGAAAGGGGTGGTGGGAAGTTTGAATGGAATCAGAAAGAGTGTGACCTCAGTTTGAATACCCACTTCAACACTTATTGTGTAATCCTGGACAAGTCCATAAACCTCTCTAATATTCTGACACCTATAAAAATGGAGAAAGTAGTATGTGTCTTATGGTTTGATATGGAAGTTAAACATACATGTGATAAGTGCTGGCAATACAATATCTCTCCTCTTTCACACTGTTTCCTGATAGGGACTCATGTACTCAAAGTTTCTGCAAAGAACCATGAAATGAACTGGGTAAGGATCCCAGGACCCAACTCACCATGGAAGAAAGAAAAATAACTTATCTAGTCCCAAGAAGGTACAGAGAACCTCAAAACAACCCATCCTCTAGGATTTTATCATGGCTACTATTTCCTTTGGCAAAGTGAAAATACCTCCATGTTAGTCCTTAATCTCTTCGTGAGAGTCTGTGCTAGTGATCTCCATTCTAAACTAAATGCGTGTGCTGTCTCAAGAAATTTAAACTATCTCAAGAAATTTACTAGAATTTTAATTAGCCAAACCTTTTGGCAGACATTAGTTCATTGACTGACTTCCAGGCAGGACAGAACCTTATAAAAAAATTTCCCTGAAATATATATTTCTTTCTTTAAATTTTCCAGAGAAAGCTAAATTCCCCACTCTTTCCTTGGAAGTACATTTCAGAGTCTCTTTTCTTACAGTCCAGGAGTCCTCTCTGTCTTACCTCAGTGTCTGTGAAACAAGGCAGAGTCCTAAAAAGCTGAGACAGCATTACAATGTGCTCTGGAGGCTCAGGGGAGGGAGAGCCTTTGAGTGTTTTAGGAAACCAGGAAAAACTTAGACAAGTAGCATTTATTCCTGACCTTAAAGAATAGTCAGGGTTTTGACCCATGTGGGGAGGGGATTGCAAATCCTGCTGGGAAGGAAGAGACAATGGTCAGGGCAATGGAGGAGAAAAGGTAACACCATATTGTAAGAGCCCCACACACTAGAGATAAGATGGGTGGCCTTATTTGGTGGGTAATGAGGAGCCATAGGGGGTTTTGCTGATATATGTAGTCAGAGCTGAATTTTAGGAAGATTAATCCAGCAGGGAGATTTGAGGGCTGGAAGGAAGAGTAGGGAAGATCAGTTAGGAAGTCCTTTTGACCATGTGTGTAAGAATTCCCAAGAGCATGAATGTCAGGGAAAGAAATGGACATGAAGACGTGGGAGAGTGTTAGGTCTTAAGGACAGAAAGCATTCTAATTCATCTTTATGTTCAGGGCCTGGCCCTCAATAACTATTTCTTGAATTAGAGGTACTGTTCAGCTGCAAGATTTGACCATAAAGAGTCAAGGAAAAAAGAGGAACCCAAAGAGATGATGTAATGGGAGAGAGAAAGAGAGAGCGAGAATGTAACAGATAATAATTAAATACAGAGAGCTCTATTCCAACAAAGTCCCTGACTCAAGGCTCTTACAACCACTACTTGCTAAATAAATCTAAACACATTTTCACCTGATAATGTATCTTTGTATCTGAGGGACATCACATTTGCTTGATCCTATTATCCCAAGAGAGATGCCACACAGACCAAATAAAAGGAAATCTAAGGAAGTATATTTAAGCTTATTGTCCCCATAGTTAATGTTGTTGAGGATCTATTATGTACCAGGCACCAGGTTAAGCACTTTATGTGAATGATCTTATTTAATTTTCTCAACTACCTTGTAAAATAGATGCTAGTATTCTTTTTTAACAGATAAGGAAACTGAGATTTAGTTAAGACACAAAGCCAGGATTTTAACACGGGCAATTTGACTCCAGAGCATGGACTGTCTTCCCAGTACACTGTGCTGCCTTCGAAGGAAGAAAATGTACCACAATTGAAATCTAAACCATAGGTGGGTGCTCAGTGAGGGATGTTCTGTTCTAAGAAGGTATAGACATGACCTTTCCTTCTGAAGTAAGGTTTGGTGGGTGAGTGCATGTACTGCCACTCTAAGAACCTCATGGTAGCTGGGCTTTTGTTGCAAGAAACAGAAGTGAATTGACAAAGTTAACAAGGGGATAAGAGAATTTAATGGAAAAATCTAGAAAGGCTGAAAGGCCAGGACCAGAGCAGCTCCATGCATTAAGGATAGTCTCCTCAGTGTGCCTCTGGAGGAATCATTAACTGCCACCTTTGTCTTACAGGCTCCACTCTTCAAGAGTCAGATTTCCAAGAGAGAACATCTGATTGGCCAGGCTCGGGTCACGTGACCCTCACCTAATCAGGGGAATGGCAGGGTGGTCCCTCCAAAACTGCATGCAATACAGGAGAGGGGAATTCCCTAAAAATAATATGGTTACTAGAAAAGAGGGGAATGAATGCTGGGCAGACAAAAAAAGTAGGTACCCATTACATGCCCAGAAGCAAGAGTTTCCTCAGCTACAGATGTGCCCAGGTATACACAGAGGAGTCACCCAAGCTGTGCAGTACCACAGAAAAAGTTGAAAAATGTTCTAGACTGAGTTATAATTATATGTTACAATATCATTAGGCAAGTAGCACATGAAATCAACTAGGAAGATTTCATTTTAAACTTTGCTGATTTTTCAAATTTGCTTTGCATTCTTAGTAATGATTTCTTGCTCTATTTTTATGCCTCCTCAGATAAAGTGCCATCACACATGATGTTAGCCCCATTAGACATGAAGTAAGCATTATTTATTATTATAATCAGGGTTATGAAGCATTAAAATAGGAAAGAAAATTATTTCCACAGAGCTTTCAAAGCCTTGAAAGTTGGGGTTTAATTTGTCAGACTTTGGTTTTCTTCTTGCCATAGGGTGGTGTGGAGTACTGGAACAAAATGAGTCAATGGCTCAGGAGTCTTTTGCTCACAGTATTACAAGAAAGTACTTAGGTTTTTCCTAGATTCCACCCCAGAAAGATTGGACCCTGGTTGAACTCAGCCTTCTTTGATAAGTTGAGTAGCAGTGAAGATCTCATATTTGAATTTTAAACTTTTGGGGAGGTTAGATGGGTCTGCTGTGTTAAACTGGAATTCAAGGGTAACTCAGGGTACAGACCAGATGGCAGATGACTAAGAAGAGATTCAACTAGATTAGTATAATGTTGTACCTTATTAGCAAGTGAAATATATGTTAATGCTTATGTAAAACCACTGTTGGGGGAGGAGCGTTTTCTTTTTTCTTTTCTTCTTCTTCTTTTTTTTTTTTGCAAATTGGCTAAACCTTCCTCTATATTGACAAATACAGCACAAAGTCTTAGGGGAAGTTGTATTGAAATGTCAGTAGGAACACAGGAGAAAAGTAAAATAGAAGGGAAAAAAATAAAGCTAATTTTAGATTCCCAAATAATGAAGTCACTTGAAGGTCAATGAGATAAAGCCCAATTAAATAAAAACTTTAAGGCTCAAATAATGAGAGTGTTTGATTAACTTCATTTTCACCTCATATTTTTCAATTCAATAATCATAGAAAGTTACACTTAATTGATTATAGTATTCATTTAGCACTTTTTTAGAAGTATGGAAATAAGACTTTTCTTTGCCCTTTCAAATATGTGCTCTTCACCTAAATCTTGACAGAGACCCCTGGCTCTGTAAAAAAACAGAGAATAGTAAAGTTGCCACATAACCGGCAATTCCACTCACAGATATGTACCCAAAAGAAATGAAAACACACATCCATACAAAAACGTGTACATGAATGATCATTGCAACGTTATTCACAATAGTCAAGAAGTGGAAACAGTCCAAATACCCATGAACTGATGAATGAATGAATAAAATGGGGTATATCTATACCGTGGAATATTACTCAGTAATAAAAAGGAATGAAGTACTGACATACGCTACAGCATGAATGGACCAAGTGAAATAAGCCAGTCACAAATGACCATATACTGAATGATTTCAAATTATATGAAACTGGCCAGAATAGGCAAATCTACAGAGACAGAAAGTAGACTATGGTTGCCAATCACAGTGGAGTGGGGAAATAGGGAGTAACTGGTAAGAAGCATAGAATTTCTTTTTGGAGTGATGAACCTGTTCTAAAATGACATTTGGTGATGGTTGCACAACTTTGTGAATATACTAAAAACCATTGAATTGTATACTTTCAGTGGATGAACTATACACTATATGAATTATGTATCAATAAAGCTGTTTAAAAAAAAAAAGGGTACCTAGACTCCTCCCCCAAAACACACTACAAATCAAAAATCTGAGACCAAATTGCAAAAAAGAAATAGAATATCATTTTCAAGCTTGAAATAAACTATATTAGTTTGTATACTGAAAATAAAATAGTGGAAGACCTAAACTATTGGGTGTCTCTCTTTCCAGCAAACTATAACTAAATATGGTTATCAGAGACCTGACTGTGACTTTGTTATGGGGGTCAGTGACTGTGAAGGTGGAGGGTAGGAGAGAGCAGGGCAATGGTCACAGCTGGCTACTATGCAGTCAGGAACTCCGCTGAGGGCTTGGTGAAAGGAGTTCCAAACCTGAGACAGGAAAGGAAATTGTCTGCAGCTCTAGAGGGCCCACGGTCCACCACTTACCTCGTGAAATCCAGTGAGGCCCAGCCCAGGCCTGGCAGCAAGGGCTATTATATACACCATCTATTTTAACTATAAGAGCCCAAGTCAAGTCATAAACCTACATTTCCATAGATCCCAGACAAAAATAAACACAGACTATTATTTTTAATCCTTCCCCTCTGCTTTTCTAGGAGTGCTGATCAGATTGCATATTCTATGAAAGGGTGGATGAGTTCAGTCTTTCCTAAAGTATTTCCTCACAGGTTCATCCATGATTAAGGGCACAAGTTTTTCCCATTTGAAAGATGCATGATCCAGCTGTTCTTTTTGCCTGCTGCAACTTCGTGCTAACCTTTCTGGAACTAAGGAGAGAAAAACAATGTTTAATTATCGTGACCTGAGCATGTCCCTCCCAAATCAGAAGAGAACCTTTTGTATGTACACCCAAGATAACAGTTTCTTTTAACCTGTAGTAATCTGTCATTCTAATTCTTTGTTTATAATTTTGAAGGTTGGTATGTATTTTATCTTTTAGGTCTTTAAAAAATACAGCCGTTTTGGCTAACGTGAAATGTCATACATGGAGGCCTGATAAGTTGAGAGCTAAATGTTTTAAGACCTCTAACATAATAATCACTAAGTGCTTAATTTCAAAACACACCATTCATTTGCTTCCACGGGATGAAGTGCCCATCACAGAGTCACACCACTGGCACCGAGCCAGATTTTTCTTCCTGGGCCTTTTGAACATTTAGACTCCTAAGGCAACTTAGGAGTCTCTCTGGGCCTCCCAGTTTCTGCCTTTCAGGGTTGCTGGAGGCCCATCATATGTATAAATGGGGCAAAGGGAGCCACTCTCCCTCTGCACTGAAATCCAGAGGAGCTAGTTCTAAACGAATGTCTAGGTCACCTCCAGTGCAGTCGGAGCTTCCAGAGTTATTTGTCCTGCGAGAGGTACTTGTCCTGCCAGGGTCCCCTCCTAGGGTCCCCTCCAGCCACCGTTGGAAATGCTGTCTAAGAACACCCCAGGGGATTCTTGCGCAAAGGTCCAGATCAACACTGCCTGCATCCCCTCACAGGCTGGCTGATTTCCAAGCAGTACCAATGCTTGGCCCTGTCCTAGAGGGAACCAATTTAATATATACAATTTAATTTAAAAAAAAAAAAGCTTGTCACATAATCCAAAATAATCAAATGACATAGGGACTTGAGTCAATGAGTAGCTCTCATGCAAGGAACGAGGAGGCAGACCTCTGACTGGCTGAGACCTGGCTGGGATCTGACTGAAATCTGAATTCAAAGTTTAAAGGGAAAATCGAGTTTTTTCTTTGTTAAAGGACAGGAAGTCAGATCAGTGTTTCCAGGACTGTGGATCTCCAAGTTTCAAGCACAGAGAGGAAAAGTTCAAACAGGAAAGAAAAATCTTCCCAGACAAAAATACTATTTTCAAAATGCATATAAGCTTAAATGAAAAAGAGAAGGTGCTGAGCAGGTACATATGTATGCCAACTTTTGGTAAAAAAATAAAAAAGAATAAAAGTTTGGATAGGAAGTCTATCCTACTTGCTTGATTCTGCATAAAGAAACTCTAGGAGGGTATACTAGTAACTAGAAAAAATGGTTACTTGCTTTGGGGTAGAGAACTGGGAGCACAGAGAACAGAAGTTAGGGCTAGACTTTTCACTGTAGATCTTTGCATATGTATTTTTATTTTTTTAAATCATATGTGAGGAACTGCTCTAGGTGCTTAGGAAGTAACAGGGAACAAAATTGCTCCCTCAAGGAGCTTACATTCTAGTGAGAAAAAACAAATATAAACATATAAAAATAAGTACATTATTTGGTACATTAGACGGTCATGAAAATTAATAAGTAGAGGAGGGTAAGGGATACAGGTGGTTAGGAGGTGGACAGTTTGCATTATTAAATAAGGTGGCCAGAGTAGCCTCAATGGGGTAACATCTGCACTGAGATTTAAAGGAGGTGAGGGGGTAGGAATATGGATCTTTGGGGGAAGAGCGTGCCAGGCAGAGGGAACAGCTACAGCAGTGGCTCTCAACTGAGGGCAATTTTGCCCCCTCTCCCCCAGGGCCATTTGGCAACATCTGAAGATATGTTTGATCGCCATGACTTGGGTCGGAGGGTGGCATCCAGTGGGTAGAGTCTAGGGATAATGCTAAGCATCCTGTAATGAACAGGACAGCACCCTACAATCAAGAATTATCCAAATTCAATTATCCAATTATTGAATTATTATCCAATTATTGACATTTTGGATAATTATCCAATTATCCAAAATGTCAACGAGTGCCATTGTTAAGAAATCTTGAGCTTGAGCAAAGGAGAATGCTAGGTAAGTTCAAGTAACAAAGAGACCAATGTGGCTATAAGAGAAGCGAGCTGTCCTGCTTCTGTCGAAAGATGGTTTAGCAAGCTCCAGTTAAATCACATGCTTACACAGCTTCCCACAGCGCACATTAGCCCTCACTCATAGTGCTCTCCAAATCCTTAAGAATGAAGAGCACTTTTTTCCCTAACAGTCTTATATTCACAAGGTTACCTCTTGACAACAATGTTCACCCTCATATTATCATGCAGAGCCACATTTGTTCTTTCCTTCATCCCTCCACTTCCCCATCACCAGCCCCAGTGCAAAATATAGCTTCACCAAGAGTGCAGAAACAACAACTTCCTAGAGCTCTATTCTGTTCTTAAATAAGGACGGGAAAAAGTTCAAAACGAGAATATTACCTTGGGTTAAGGAGGTTGAAGAGAATTGAGGAAGATGGAAGCAAATAAAATAATGGAGAGGGAAGTGTTTTCTTCCCTTTCCAAAGAGAAAGAGGGACTGGGGTGTCCTGCAGAGGGTGCAGTGAAGAAGGGAGCCCTTTAGGACTGTTGACTCAGCCAATAAACAGAGACTAGACACACAGCCACAACCTGGAATTTCCCATCATTTCAAGTTTCCTTGTTACTGCTTTCTCTTTAGTTCCTACCCAGCAATTGCTCTATATATGTCTGCTGAACTGAACTGTTGGAAAACAGAACTAGCTGACATGAGGACTTTTTTCGGCATTTCTAGAACCAAAGAATATACTACAGGAAAGCACAAGGTATATTTAGGTAAGAGAAACTGGTTCAATTTAACTAGAATATCAGTCAGGTTTGGGGGAGCAGTGAGTAATAAAATTGAAAGCTAGAGTGGTATTAAAATATTTAATAACCAGTATGGTTTTAAAAATTAATATTAATTAATTATTAATTAATATTTCTGACACTTAAAAATATCCTCTTGCAATCACTAAATAAATTATATGTGTATGTGGAGGTATTACGGCAGTCGTGAGAAAACAGGTTTTGTAATGTTAATTTTTTTAAGTTTTAAAGCAACACATTGAGCATAATACCACTTAGGTATCATAAAACACATAAACACTGAAAATAATTCTGTATATTATACGTAGGTACACACATTTGTTGTTAAAGCACAGAAGTCCTAGGGAAAAATACATCCCAGCCTTCCCATGACAGTAGCTATCTAAGGTGAGGTTGGGCAGGAAGGAACATTAGTACATTTGAACCCTGTTTTACAAGAACACGTAGTTGATTTGCCCAGTAGCAGATAAGATTATGGATGGGACAGTGCACTGCAGGGCGTATGCTCTGGGAGTCAGATCCAGGCCTGGACAGTTGGGAGGATACTGTGTTACTCTGGGAAAATTATTTAACTCCTGGGTGCCTCAATTTCTCCATCTGCAAAATGGAACCGGTAATATACCTAATTCATAGGATTGCTATGTAGATTCAAGGAGAAAATAAATGCAAAAAGCTTAAAGCAAAGCCTGGCACGTAATATGTGCTCGAGAAACATTAGCTGTTGTTAGTCAGCCATGGGCCAAACCACCGCCTTCCTGCCCACCACCTTCCTGCCCACCGCCTTCCTGCCCACCGCCTTCCTGGAGGAGAGGGCTACAGCACAGTTTCTGAGACAGGACCCAGAGGGCAGGTGTGTTGGGAGGTAAGGGAGAGCTCAGACTGCCCCAGAGACCTGTTTTAGTGCCACCACCTTCAAGCAAGGCTGTTTGAGGACATTCTAGGCAGCGAAGTCAGCAAATGAGAATGCTTACAGGGAATGGGCCCAGGTTGACCAAACATCTCTAACAATCACCAAGTGAGAAATAAACCACTCCTAGGGAAACAGAGCAGAAAATTGGCTTTTGCATGACTTTAAGTATGCAGCCTGTTTATGAGGGAAACAGTTTCACCTTTCTTTTAAAAATTCAGTTCTTAGCTTATGTGATAATAGGAATCTAGGAGTGGCCTATTGTGCTATTTTGTTCATGAGGTTTCTGAACCTCTGGAGGCTTTGAATATTTCAGAGAGGAAGATCATTACATTCTCTAAAACAACATCACAGCATCCCATTATAAGGCAGCCTCTGAGGCCCAGATTTAGGTGTACTGCTGGTCGTATAAGGACAGAACTAGGTACTAGGAAAAGTGCAACTTAGAAATAAGTGATCTGGGAAATAATAGCAGTAACAGTAACGTCAACAGCTAATATTTACTCTGTGCCAGGCACTGTGCCAATTATTATATTTGGAGTGGATTATCTCACTCAATCCTCAGAACCTCTATGAGGAAACTGAGGCCGTGAGTGGTTAGGTGACTTGCCTGAGGTCCGAGAGCTGGTATGTAATAGAGCACAGATCTGCTATGACCCAGCTGTGAGCTCTTGGGCTGGTCACCTCACCTCTGTGGATCTCAGGCCATTCACCTGGAAAACTAAGGGGGGACTAGATGATCTCAAAGGACTCTCTAACACTTAGATTTCAGGTTTCTATGAAATTAAGTAACCTCTCCTCTGCCAATAAAACGACAATTTTCAAAGCCTTTTGTAATATAGTTTGCCTAAAAAGGAGTAGCCTTCTTCCTTAATATTACAAGTAAATAAATGTTTCAGTGTTTTGGTCAGAAAATGTAAGGGCCCTGAACAGCTCTATACAACAATGCTTGTGTTTACGGGGGTTGGCTGGGGGCTGGTTAGGGAAAGGGACAGAGTAGACAACACGCAGGAGGAGTAAGGTGCTGCTTCCTGGAAAATCATGAAAGTACCTCCTGCTTGAAGTCATCAGTTCCACTCAACCAGGACCCCTGAAAACCAACCTTGTGACCTCTCTGCTGGGAATACTAAATGAGCCCCCGAGGTCTTTAGAAATACAGGACTTACAAATAAGGCCAAATATTTCACCTCTGATGCTGATGAAAGGTGTATGAGCCCCAGAATAGGTGAAGCACGACATGTCTGGATTGACTATTTGGTGTGCACTTAACACCAATGGGTTTCAGAGGCTTCGCGTTTCACAACCAAACTTTGGCAGAACTGCGTTAGTTACCTGATACCCATGGTAGGGGACATTTTCTCACTTCTCGGTGCCATAAATAGCAGAGGCTCCTGTCTGTGGCATATGCGAGTTAATTAGGCACATTAAGCCTCAGAGATTTGCCAACACTGCTGTCCCTTGAGTTTGTGACCATAGAAAATACAGCTAAGGAGATGAGAACACGCAGCAGACTGAGATTCTAATAGGGCAGTCATCAGGCGGAGGGTTCCAGAAAATGTAGTCTAGAGATGTAGCTGGTCAGGATCGGATTTCAGAGACCAGGCTCTCTTCACGCTGACATGCTAACCGAATCTGGTATTAGGTTAGAACATGGAAATAGAAATACATGAGGACATGGCCAGAAATAAAATCCTCTGAATCTCAGAGAAGATTCAGTTCTATTTGGAGATAAAAGAGCATGACTGGCACTAATTTGTTCTCAAATCACTATTTCATTGATTGAGATCTTTCTTATGGAGACGCACAAGTAGGAATTAAAGGCAAGCAGCATGAAGGCAATAAATACAACTGATCCTGAAAAAAAAGAATGACTTTCAATGTGCGTGGCATATTCAGTTTACAAAGCACTTTCTGTGGCATATTCAGTTTACAAAGCACTTTCTCGTGCATAACATACCCTGCTTAGCTCTTGATGGAGAGATGGGAACCAGAGTCTCTTTATTCCCAGGCCATTGCTTTCCTCTACTCCTGGCTGCTTTCATTCAGTAGTATTCCGTTGGTACTTATTAAGTACCTACTATGTACAAGCAACTCTGAGGAATAGATGAATAAAATGCATGGTTAAACTGAAGATCTACATGAAGCGTTGAAGGGATAGGGTAGAGGGAGGGGATAGTTCTGCTGTGTGGGGCAGGGTGGGCAAGGCTTGCTTTAGTTTTGAGACTTCCTCAAGGGCAAAGTAAGAGTTGCCCAGGGAGTTGGTTGGAGGGAAGAAAATGTATACAAGGAGGGAAGGTAAAAATGGGAGCGCATTCCAGGGAGAGGAATTGCTGGCTAAGGCACGCACTTTAACCCACATGATCCAGCCAGGATGAGAAATCCAGGCTGAGTGCTCATGGGCAGATCAGGAATGCAGTTGGAAAGGAAGCTTAAAAGAGTAGTAGAGGCCCAAATCCAAAGGCCTTTGAATGGCATTCTAAAACACTTCAACAACATTCAAAAAAAGCTCTCCCTGGACCCCCAAGATGTTTTTAAGAGTTTTCTTCTGCCCTTTCTTCTCTATTTTTAAAAGAGGTTGGCATCCTAAATTCTCAGAGACCAAAATAATTTTCATAGGACAGAAATTGCATATATGATCTCACTTGAATAAATAAATAATATTTCAGAAAGTGAAAGCATCAAGAATGGAAGAAAGGGGCAGATTTTTTTCTGGTTTCTGGCTTGGGCCCCCAACCTGGTTTCTCAAGGCATGGAGAAGGAGACAGGATCCATTTTCACTTTTAGACTTTTGCCCTGCAGAGATCCAGGCTGGCCCATTTCTGCCTTACCAGGAGTATCGCACACACCGTGGCACCCCTCCCTACCCATCCCTAGTTCAAATAAACAACTCAGTCACTGAAGATGCACGCTTAAAGCCAAAGAGAGCTCTGCATGCCAGGGAGCCTGGAATCTGCCCAAGGGCCAACTCTACCCCAGATCTAACTGGACGTTGAAGCCTGATGGGCACCCAAAGACCCCTGGTGAGAGGAAGAGGGACCTTCCCTGGAGGGCAGCCAGATCAGCCTCAGTTGACTCCAGAATAAAGAGACTCTGGTTCCCATCTCTCCATCAAGAGCTATATATGGGTATCAAACTTTACTGGTATCAAATTGTATCTGCGTAAGCACTTGCTCTTCTTCAGAGCCCTTCTACATCTAGTATCTTTCATGATCCTGGCAATGACCCTGGTAGTCTGGCAGGGCAGATATGACCATTCTAACTTGGAAAATGGGGACCAGATGATAGGATTCACCTAAAGATATATGGCAGAATTCAAATCCAGTACAACTAATTCAGAAAGCATTGTCCTTTTAGTATTGTTCTAAAGAATGGCTGGTATACAATGGACTGGACCATGGGCCAAATCTAGCCTACCACCTGATTTTGTAAATAAAACTTTCAGATAAAGCATAGCCATGCCTATTCATTCACGTATTATCTGTGGCTGCTTTTATACTACAGAGGGAGAGTTGACAGTTCCAACAGAGACCGTATGGCACACAAAGCCTAAACTATTTACTACCTAGCTCTTTACAGAAAATGTTGTCAACCCCTGTTCTCAAGTATTATTGTTTTACCTTTAGAAATTGTAATCATCTAGTATAAACTCATTAACAGGACTGACCACTTACTGGCCAAGGGGACACCATCTCTTGAAGAAAGGAAAAGTGCCATTTACTAGCTATGTGGCCTTGAAGATACTTAATCTTTCTGAGCTTCAGTTTCCTTACCTGCAAAAGGGGCAAAATAATAGTACCTACTTGCCTCAGTCTGCTCAAGTTGCTGTTAAAAAAATAGCACCAACTTGGGGGCTTAAACAGAAATTTATTTCTCAAAATTTTGGAGGCTGGGAAGTCCAAGATCAAAGGGCCAGGCAGTTCATTTTCTTGTGAAACACTCTTCCTGGCTTGTAGAAGTCTGTGCTCTCTCTGTGTACTCACAGAGCAGAGAATGAGAGAGAGTGAGACTCGGGGGTGGGGGGAGGGGAGCATAAACTCTCTGGTGCCTCTTCGTAAAAAGACACTAATCCTATCTGGTTAGGGCCCCACCCTTATGACTTAATTACCCCCTAAAGGCCTATCTCCAAATACAGTCACATTGGGGGTTAGGTCTCCAACATATGAATTTGGGGGGACACAATTCAGTCCATAGCACAACTTTACCAGGTTTTTATAAAGGTTAAATAAATTTTTTAAAAAATGTAATACATGTTAAAAATTAGCTTAGGGTCTGGCATTTAGTAAGAGTGCAATAACCATAAGAAGTATTGCCTTTTGTATTGTGACTTGTTATAAAATATAAAGAATGAACACAATACTTGAAGTCAGAGGACTTGTTTAGTAAATTTTGAACAAGTCACTCAGCCACTCTGGCTTCAGTTTCCTAATCAGTTTATTTGTTACATTCATTCATTCATTCATTCATTCATTCATTTATTTATTTATTTATCTATGGCTGTGTTGGGTCTTCGTTTCTGTGCGAGGGCTTTCTCTAGTTGCGGCAAGTGGGGGCCACTCTTCATCGCGGTACGCGGGCCTCTCATTATCGCGGCCTCTCTTGTTGCGGAGCACAGGCTCCAGATGCGCAGGCTCAGTAATTGTGGCTCACGGGCCCACTTGCTCCGCGGCATATGGGATCTTCCCAGACCAGGGCTCGAACCCGTGTCCCCTGCATTGGCAGGCAGATTCTCAACCACTGCGCCACCAGGGAAGCCCCTACATATATTTAGTGTGTTGGCTTCTTTCCTACTGCTTGCCATCTCATAATTGCAAGAGAGCTGCAGCACCTCCAGCCATTTCATCTACATTCCACCCAAGGAGAAGGTGGAAGTAAAGACAAGGCACAGGTCAGCTAGGTTTGTCTCTTTTTCCCAGGAAAGCAAAAGCTTTGCCAGAAACTGCATCCGACAGACTTCCACTTACATCTCATTGGCCATAATATTGTCACAGGGAGACCTCTAACTGGAAAATAACTAGGGAAAAGGGGGTTGTGGCAGTATCTGCCATAAAGTAGAAAAGTTTCCTGGAGTGAAATCCATATTCACACGCCCACATCATTGTGGTTGTACTAGAGATGACAATCTTAATTGTGGAGTCACCAAGGATTGTCACCCTCATCATATGTGATCAGTGGCAACCTCCACAAAGAGCATCCTGATCCACAAAAAGTACCAAGAACTAACTTAGGAAAGAGAGAAAAGGAGACATTTACACTCTGACAAATCTGAAAAGAACAATAAATGCTCCAGTGTGTGCAATAGCATATAGAGAGGCTAGCTTTCTCGGTCTAGGTAGTGTGGGCAGCTCCATTCTGTTGCTCCTCACATATTCCATTTTCAGAGACCATTTGAGCAGTCACAGCAGACACAACTAGCCCGTAGTTTCACATAGCTCTGTAACCAAGCCACGATAAGAAGTCCTAAGCCCCAAGCCCTGATCTGGTTCCTGGTCTTCCTCCAAATGCTAAAAGGCTTTTTAATGAGGCAGGCAAGCAACTAGATCTCAGCCAGAACATCTCATTCCCCGTAAAGGAAGGATCAAGGTCACAGAAGACAGAGTTAGCATCTTTAAAGCACAGAATCTAGGTAGAGCAGGGAATCTTGTCATGGAGAGCCAAAACGTCTGAATAACGCTGCAGACATTCCAAAAATTTTCCACTCATAAGGGCTAGAGAGTAGGTGGCTGACCTGATTTTTTCATGAGCACTGTCATGAAGGATCAACCGTCTTTTCTTTCATCTACAAGGAGGAGCAAACAAATCACCAAGCCTTGTTTATTCCAGGAGGTTTCATGCAAATATTTTAAAATTCAGATTTTGTCAAGCTGGTTTAACTAGGAAAGCCTAGCTGGAAGAATATGCTAATAAGTCATTAAAGTGCACTCATATCATGCCATATGGTCCACTTGAAACATAAAACACTGGCCTCTATTCTTCAGGCAGGGTCGTTTGATAAAAGAGAGCCCTGGGGAAAAGATTTTTGCTCTGTCCACCCTCACTTTACATGCTAACTCTTATTATAGGGGCTTGTTTGTTTTGATGAGGCTTGGCAGATATCTATAAATGGCACTCCATTTGAGAAAACTATTGCAGTTAATGTGTTAATGTAAAATCCAAGCTGGCAGAAATATGCTTGCATGAGTGCAATTTCCAGGGTGGTTTTGTTTTGCTAATTATTAGTTCATTTTTTTCATAATTATATTGTAAGTTCCATATCTACGATGTCTAGTCTTTAAAATAATTATTTTAAAATAAGATAAACTTGGTATCAGTGCATATGACACATAAACAGATTATACATCCAAATTGTATATCTAGCGGATGTCTTTAATATGCAGGTCAGGCCTAGGGAGATATACTGGATTCAGAAACTGAACTTGGCAGTTTGGGCGTTTAATTGCATTGTGGCCTGTGCACTGCATTTAAGGAAACTGCAGATGAATGCAGAAACCCAATGATCAGTCCCTGGCTGATCATTACCTCCGAGCCCATCCTACAACCTGGCGATTCAGAGGGGACATGGATTCGAAGGCACCGGGACTACCGTCAAAGTTAAGACAGTTTTATTTCAGCCCTGGGCTATTAAGGAAAATATATATTTCAGAACTTCAGGGCAGGGACTCTGCTTCTTACTGTTGCTTGAACCTCAGTGCTCACTTCAATTCCTGCACACTCAGGTACTTGATTAATAGACAAGTACATTTATCACAATGTCTCTCTTTGATATACTGTAGTGGAAATTGTTTTTTTAGGTTTTGGGAAAGAGGATCCTATCTCCTAGTCTATGGAAGCAAAAGATAAAAAAGAAAGAAGAAAGAAAGAAAGAGAGAGAGGGAGGGAGGGAGAAAGGAGGAAAGGAAGGAAGGAAGGAAGGAAGGAAGGAAGGAAGGAAGAAAGGAAGGAAGGAAGGAAGGAAGGAAGGAAGGAAGGAAGAAAGAAAGAAAGAAAAAGAAAGAAAAAGAAAGAAATAAAGAAAGAAAGAGAACCTCTGCCCATAATAGAAATAAGTGTCCTGAAAAGGTTCACGTGCTACAGGGCTTCCTGGACCACTGACTTCGGGGCCAAATCTAGGCAGTGGCTAGAGGCAGGACAAATAAAGAGCAGGATTAAGACGGTAGCAAACCAATTATTTGTCCTAAGGAATATATAGAGTTACCATTGATCAGTTAATAAGTATGATTTCAATTTTTCACCTCCATGATTACAATTTCTAAGCAATATCTATATATAGTAACTATATTAGATTTTTATCTTTCTATCCGATTTTTTCTAATTTATGCTTAAGTCAGAAAATATTTAGTAACTATATATAGGCATTGCTTAGAAATTATACGATAATTGTATAATAATAGTTTATATAAGAATAGTTAATAATTAAATTGTTATATTATAAATATATTATATAAATGTATATTATATATTATAATATATTACATTATTATAAATAATTTGTATAATAATAATTATATAATTATTATAACTAATAACTCTGCCTATATAATAACTATTCCACTTCTAAAGATAGATTGTTAAATGAAGAAGGAAGTTGTAAAAGGATGTCCAACATGATACCATTTTATAATACTTTTTAATCACATCTGTATTATTTTGGGGTTTTTTAAATTACAAATAGAATACATGACAAACAAATTCAAACATAGAATGAGTTAGCGCTAAATGTCAGCTCCAGGTAATCCTCTCCTTCCACCACTAGCAGAGCCCTGTCATGTGGGGTTTCTATGTTAAATATTTCTGAGATAGAGGGTGTGTGTGTGTGTGTGTGTGTGTGTGTGTGTGTGTGTGTGTGTGTTAATGAACACATAATGTTGTTATCTGAAAAAAAGAGTTTGTAATTTTAAAAGGAAAAAATTTCCATCTCAAATCCTTTTTGGAAAAAGGGGGAGAACAAAGAAATAAAAATATTTTAAAAGTCATCAAAGTTATCTGTTAACAGTCTGGGTAATTCTGATTCCTCCATTAACCCCCAGAGCTCAGCAGAGCATTCAAAAATCACAGAAACCTAAACATTTCTGCATAACCAGGTGCCTGGAACCCCTTAGAACATAACTGCAGGAACCAAAATATTACAAGATCCTGTGGCTTGCACCTTCCTCCGCAAAAAGACAAGAGTCTCTGCGGTCACACTCTTCATCACCGCATGCCTGGGTCATTACAACAGCTGCCTGCTCTCTTCCTGCCCAGTGGAGTGTCTAGCACATGAATGTTGAGATGAGTCTCACAGTGCCAGCCTCCATCCGTCAGTTCTTCCCATTCTTCTCTGTCAGATTAATCTTAGAGGGCCATGGGAAGAGTTGGCCAGAGCACAGTTTTGGAACCAGAGAGACTCAGTGAAACTCCAGGGCTTCTCCATTTCCTGGCTGTAGAGTTGCTTGAATTAGAAGATACATACCACTCCCTCTAAGTATCCTTGCCAAAAAACAACTCAGAATCTGAGCCAGCTACCAGTCTGCAGGAAGTCAAGGGACAGAGGAACATGTTACCTGGAACAAGGGGACGCATCAGCAAAGTTCAGAATGTGGAAAACTCTAAGAACAAAACCCGATTTCTTCAACAAACAAATTTTGAGGAAAAAAAAAAAAGGAGAGGGAAGAGGAGCTTTTCAATTAAAAGAGACTTGAGAGACAGCAAGCAATTTCAATATATAGTTCTTATGTGGTTTCTGATTGAAACAAAAGAAATTATCTGTTTCTAATTTATGAGACAATTCAGAAAATGTGAATGATGACTATTTGGTGGTATTAAGGAATTATTATTAATTTAGGTATGATGATAGTATTGTGGTTTTGGTTTTTGGCTTTTGGTTTTGAGTCCTTACCTTTTTAAGACACACTGAAATGTTTCTGAAGTGGTATGACAACTGGGATTTCCTTCAAGATAATTAGCGGCGGGTGGAAAGTGAGGAGTGAAGATGAAACAAGATTGGACATAATTGGTAATTGCTGAAGCTGAGTGATAAGTACATAGGGGGTTCATTATAGTATTTCTTCTTCTTTTGAAATTTTCTCAAGATAAACTTGTTTTCAATCCTGCAATTTCTCAGATGCTAGATTCTGTTGTTTGCATCTCATGTATGATTTAACACGCTCTTCTGTTCTTTTATGTCCTATAAACTCTTAGTGGTGTTTAGAGACTTGATCACATAGAAATTCTATTTTGGGCAAGAATATTTCATAGATGATTTTTGTACTTTTATCAGGAGGCACATAATGTCCATAATAAAATATTTTTAATTGGTTTTCCCAACTGAAAAATGGGGATGCTTCCTGGAGAGGTCATTTTGAGATCAAATTGTTTATGTAAGTAAAGGGCCAGCACAGAGCCTGGCACATCATAGGTGCTTTACAAATGTCAGATTTCCTCCTTCAACGCATCAATAATCTTTCTAATAATTTCCGTTATCTACTGGATCAAGTTTTAAAATTCCAGGTCTCCCATGATTTATTCCAAGTCTACCTTTCTAATTTTATCTCCTTCCTCTGCTTTAAACACATGCACTCATACACACATGCACACACACATGCATGCCCTTCGTTCCTTAACCCCAAACCTTTGTTTACACTAATTTCTCCACTTGAGATGTCCTCCTCACCTCCTCTCTGCCATCCTTCAAGACTCAGTTCAAGTCTTACCTCACACAGGGGAATATTGTGATCAGAGCCTGTGAGGCCTCCCTTAACACGGCCTTGAATTCTATTCAATGTTTACACTACGAAACTTCCCATGATAAGCTTTCCTTCTTCAATGGCCCCAGGACGTGGGCAGTACGCAGGCCTGTCTTGCTTCTTTCACAGCACACAGTCCAGCTCCACACACACAGCACAGCAGCATGCCACAAACATTTGCCAAATTAAGAGAATAAAAGAATGAAAATAGCTTCCAAGAGAGAGCTTCAAGATGGCGGAAGAGTAAGAAGTGGAGATCACCTTCCTCCCCACAAATACATCAGAAATACATCTACATGTGGAACAACTCCTACAGAACACCTACTGAACTCTGACAGAAGACCTCAGACCTCCCAAAAGGCAAGAAACTCCCCCACGTAACTGGGTCGGGCAAAAGAAAATAGCTTCCAATTTGCATAGAGTAGGGCAAACCTGCCCAGCCGCACCTAAACAGACACTCGATTGAAGGAAAAGACAGAATATATGAGGATGCTTTTATTTCATCTGCAAGTGTAAATAAATATCTGCTAAATCTATCATCTTTACTCTGCTTATCTCCTTCTGAATTCTGTGTGTGAGGAAGTCAGAAATTTTCCAGGCCCTGATATCAAGACTGAATAAAATCAAATGATAAACTCGAGTGTCTGAACACACAATTTGGGTTCCCAATTATGATTGGGTGGGGAGGGAAAAGGGCAATTAGAGCACAGATATGGGTCTATATGAACTACTGGTATGACCTTGGCCCCCAATCATTTCAGAGGTCAGCCACCCCTGTTCCAGCGAGATGTACCTCAAACCTACCTAAAAGTTGGCTTTATGAAACAAATCATGACTGCCTGACTCATAAGGTGGCAATGTGATTCTGGAATGCTCTGTGGTAAACAGAGGTAAAAATCCCACCCTCTTCTCTATTTTCCCAAGACTCCAGAAAGCTCCAGGGAGCCAGCAGGCCCCCGACAGGCAATGATGAGCTGAGACCGAAGGCTCCACAGCTCTTTGCCGTATAATTACGAAAGAAAGCGCTGTGAGGGAATGTTTGCTTCACCACTGGATTTTAGCTTGTTGGTTTTTGGTTTTTGTTTTTTTGCTAATATTAAGCATAGAACATTCTAAGTCTCTTACATGGTGCTATTCCTTGGTGCCTGGCATGTAATGTGCATCTATTTCACAGTTTACCAAAAGGCTCATGTGCAGAATCTGATGAAAGCTCTAGCCCTTCTCCTAAGAAAAATGCACATATACATGCAAATGTTGCATATTGTTTCATATATGTTTCTGAAATGACATTTAAAAAACTAGTTGGCTCCCTCACCACTCCCACCAAACCTACTTCTTATACCGCTTAGGAATAATGAAATATTATTTCTTTAAAAAAATGAAATGGTCCCAAACCACGTCGTGTTCCTTCAGAGAAGCTACCTAGCTTTTATGCTGTAACGATTGTCCAAGATTCCAGGAACCGCTTGGAACAGCAGTCAGGGTCAGGTAGCCTTTGTGAGAACTGGGGGCAATCTTGGATGATTTTTTAATAAGGCACTCATCAATTTCTTCAGTAAGGGAAAAAACCCACATCACTTAATAGAACATGTTGAATAGAGGCCTAATAGATTGTAGGGCTATGAAAGCAAGGCTAGAAACAGAGTGATATTGATTCGGGGGGAGTATTTCAAGGGGACAGAAAAGAGGCCCTCTCTAGCTATATTTTGCTCAGGGCTCGACCTCTTGTGCTTCCCTGGTACAGTCCAGGAGAAATGTTTTGGCAGTCACAGTCAATTAACGGAGTGACAAAAAGGGGGCACAATTCACAAAGTCACTTTCTGCTGTGCTGTATTCTCCATTGTAAAATGGCTCCTTGGTTCTGAGGGCACTAAATTCACAAAAGATTCGTCTGTATCCCTGTAGCCATGTTTTTACTGCAGTTCCAAAACAAAACCATCATGTTCCCTATTATCTTAACTTCCCATAGTTGATAACTTTCCTAATTAGCATTACACATGTTTAAGTCTCTCTACTTATTTAATGATGGTCACCAGGTAATCCATAACAGCAATTACATATCTGAATTGTCATGGACTATTGGACAAATATGTAATGGAGCATTTTAAAGGCATTTAAAATGTAATGCTAATTAGAAAGGTTATCAAATACAATACTTACCGTAATAGGGAACATGTTGGAATTTTTGTGGTAAAAAACAAGAAAATGGTGTTTATTAGTACTTAGATTTTGTGAATGTATGTAAGAATGAAATCAAAGGATACAGGAAATTATCTGGAGCCAGAAACATAGATTTAATGCAAGATTCTCATTGTTTTATTTGGCCTTTTATTAGACAAGTATCAGTTAATCACCTACTGCATTTTCCTAAGTATTAAAAGTGAATACCAAAAAATTAAGAAGAATATGTTGCTTGCTCATGCCCTTGGGAAGTCTGAAATCTGGTTGGAGAGACAGGCCATAGAGAAATGGAATTACCAGAGATCAATTAACCAATTGCAATTAATATTACCACTGAAAAACCCCAATCTATAATGATCTAATTTCAACTACATACAAAGCTCTGAGGAAAGATGACAAAGACTCTTGGATGAGGCAAATCTCAAAAAACTGTCTTGAAAGGGGTAGGGAGTAGAGGTAGATGTGTACTGGCAGAAAGCAAAAGAGAGTTACTACAGATTGAGATGATTAAGACTGTGGCATAAAGGCCCAAGAAAGGACACTAGGCTTGGAATCACAAAACTTGGGTTGAAATCTTGGCTCTGCCTCTTACCAGCGTTCTGCCCTTGAACAAGGCAAGCCCCATAACCCTTAGTTTTCACATCAGTGGAATGAGGATAATAAAACCTATCTCATAGGTTGGTTGCAAAGATTAAATTAGTGAGCATATGTGAAAGTATGGTGTTTAACAAGTGTTTGACATAGAAGGCATGTAGATGTTCTTTAAATGAATGGGAACAAAGTTGTAACCAGAAGTTGACACAAAGAATATGTTTAAAGAGTAACAAGTCCATGAGGTTGTACAAGGAGAGTGGGTTTATCTAGCAAAGTGCCTTGAATACAAGGCTGAATCACTTTAGGTTTGTTCAAAATCACTATCGGGATCTGCTGTCAGCTCTTGAATGGAGGTTTGGGAAGGTGACCTTGATATTGTTGCAACAATTCCGGGAAGATTGGATGGAGAAAGTATCAATTAGTGGTTGGAAACTAGAGGCTCTTGGAGTGTTTATTTTTATTTATTTATTTATTTATTTATTTATTTATTTATTTATTTATTTACTTGGCTGGGCCAGGTCTTAGATGCAGCATGTGGGATCTAGTTCCCTGACCAGGGATCGAACCCAGGCCCCCCGCATTGGGAGCACAGAGTCCTAACCACTGGGTCACCAGGGAAGTCCCTCTTGGAGTGTTTAGACATGAGGAAACTTCAAGAAAATGGAGCTACCAATTGAAAGAGTGAGAGACAGAGTAAGAGAGAGAGAGAGAGAAAAGGAGAGAAGAGATCAGAATTGAATATGCAGTAACTTGTATGAAGTTGGTACTCAGCACTATCACCCTAGTCCAAACCAACAGCTCTCACCTATATCCTACAAGAGGCTCTTGGTTAGTAAAAATGCTTTCAGCTACAGGTAGCAATTTAGCTCACTGTTAGTGGCTTAAATAATAAAGGCACTTAGTTGTTTCTAGATCATAAAATCTGGACAAAGTGGCTCCGGGGTTCTTTTAGTGGTTCCATGTTTGTGTCTCTGTAACTTTCTTGGCCTTTCCCTCACGGTCACAGAGTGGCTGCCACAACTCCAGGTATCATTAGATCAAAGGCAGAAAGCAAGGACACATCACCATGGGGGCAAGGCAGTACCAGCCAACCCTCACACCTGTTCCTTTCATCAAGAAACACAGTTTCTGTGCCAGAAGCTTTCCAGAAAACTTGCTTCTATGGCACAAAGGTCAGGTCTAAATGACATGGCCACCTATAGCTGCAAGGGAGATTGGGAAAGTAAAAACTAGGCTTCCAGACAGTATGGAGCAGAGATAGGAATAAGTTTTATGTGGTCAATCAACAGTGTCTGCCATGGCTCCCTAACTAGTTTCTTGTTTCCAGACTAGTTCCCCTATGGTCCATTCTCTACACATCACTGTTTTAAAATTTTAACTCTGATTTTATTATTCTCCTACTTAACAATTCAAAGATTTCCAGTTTGCCTAGATTAAGTCTGACCTCCCTACTTAGGCTACAATGCTCCGCACTATCTGGGTCCTGCCTACCCCTCTAACTGTACTTCTTATGGCTCCTCACCTCTTCTCCATTATTTCATGGCCACAACGACCTTCTGTTAGTTCCTCCTTAGGAACTCTGCACCTGTTCCTGGCTTGGGGACGGTTTCCCTTCCCACGTCTCACCCAGCAGCTCCTTCTCATGCGGATCCGTCCTCCTCAGAGAAGTCTTCTCAGGGTACACTATTTAAAGCAGGTCTCACAGGCTCAAACCCCATTGCCCTCTTTCACCAAACCTTGCTTATTTTCCTAGTTATACTTATCACAATTCTTAATTCCACTTATCACAGTTGGTCCTTATTTTGCCTGTTTTCTCATTGTCTGTCTCCTCTTCTAGAATGTGAGCTCCATGAACATGATACCACCTTCTTGTTCACCCTTTTATGATCACTTCTTAGCATCGTGCCTGGCACATAATAAGTGTTCAATAAATATTTGCTGAATGAATGGATGAATGAATGAACACATCATCAAGAACTAGGTCTTAGACAATGAGAGTAGGAAGAGGAACCAGTGAAAGGGAGAAAAAGAGTGATCGGAGAGTTAAGAGAAAAAGCAAAGGAGCATGTAATACGTAGGCCAAAGGGGCTTCAGAAGGGGAAGGAAAGGATTCTTCCTCATCAGATATCATAAAAATAGCAAAGAGAAAGAAGAGTTGAAAATATCAGTAAATTTGATTAGGAGGGGACCATGGTAACTTGAGTTTAGAGGTTATATAAGGAGTACACATTCTACCTCTTGCATAAAGGGCCTCAGAATCAAAGAGAGGACATAATGGCCTGAAAGTCAGTGGTCTGCTTTCCTTCTTGGCTCTAAGAGACACTATACGGTGCCTTTTTAATGCTTCAGTTTTCTAGTTATTAAACAGCATGAGAAAGATCTTAAATCTTTCCTCCCTACCTTGGTATCAAATAACAAAAATAAAATAATTTAAGCACTCAGGATGCTAAAAAACCAAAATGGTTTAATAATAATCCAGGAGACAGACATGTATCTGGAAGAGGACCCAAAACAAGCACGTTCATTCTTCTCCACTGGAATAACCAGCCCCTCCGTATCATTCAATAATCTTTACTACACCCTAAATCTACTCTGCCTTATATAACTTTCATACACAATTATTATTAGTAGGCTGGCAGGAAAGTCACACAAACTAGTTTTGAGTGAGGAGACTTTAAGAATAATTGCCCCATAAACTTTTATCTTTTTCATTTAACTGTCATGTGATACGGTTCAAGTCATTACTGGAGAGAACAGAGACAATCCTGAGTCATAGCTATGAATCACAGTGGAATGAAACTTGGTGACATTTAGGAAAGAGTACCTTAAGGAAATCAGAAACTTCCTGGTGGTAGTCCTTCCAGAGTTATTCTCATAGCACAAATCCATGTGACTACTTCCATTATATGTCCATGAACTTAAAAATGTTATCCTACATGCTTTTAAAAATATCAACAGAAATAAATGTCTTACCTTCTGTGTATGTGCTGCTAAAGTGAGCACATAAATGCCTTACCTTCTGATCTTCAGAATAGGATTTATTTGGATACCATCAAAATTGTTTCTTGTGAATAGCCCAGTAAAGAGGAGAAGAAAGTGGATCAGAGATTAAGTGGCCAAGATTTTATCTGCATTGTACCTGTGAGAAGACCTAAGAACTCCCACTGAGTCTCAGTAAAAGTAAGGGTTTATCTAGATAGTCACTTATTTAACTCTATCTAAAAATTAATAAGAGCACTTAAGGAGATTCAGTTACAGCACAAAATGATTTTCTGGAGATGAAACTGATTTTTTCACTTAAAAAATTAATAGACAAATTAAAGAAGAGGATGAGGGACTTCCCTGGTGGCGCAGGGGTTAAGAATCCACCTGCCAATGCAGGGGACACGGGTTCGAGCCCTGGTCCAGGTAGATCCCACATGCTGCAGAGCAACTAAGCCCGTGCGCCACAACTACTGAGCCTGTACTCTAGAGTCCGCGAGCCACAGCTACTGAGCCCTTGTGCCACAGTTACTGAAACCCGCGTGCCTAGAGCCTGTGCTCTGCAACAAGAGAAGCCACCGCAATGAGAAGCCCGCGCACCGCAGCGAAGAGCAGCCCCCGCTCGCTGCAACTAGAGAAAGCCCACGCACAGCAACAAAGACCCAACGCAGCCATAAATAAATAAATAAATAAATAAATAAATAAATAAATAAATAAATTTATATTAAGAAAAGAAGAAGGGGATGGAGGACCTCCCTGGTGGTCCAGTGGTCAAGACTTCGCCTTCCAATGCAGGTGTGGGTTCGATCCCTGGTCAGGGAGCTAAGATCCCATATGCTTCAGGGCCAAAAAACCAAAACACAAACCAGAAGCAATATTGTAACAAATTCAATAAAGACTTAAAAAAATATAGTAATAAAGAAGAGGATGGTTGGTCACTGCAGAGGTATGATTTAGAGGCCAAAAGTTAGAAATATCTTTTGAGTAGATAGAACTAAAATACAAAGAGGTAGAAATTATGAGGAAAAGGACTAAGAGCCTTAGAGGGTATCTAATATGTGAATAATAGGAGTTCTAAAGAGAGAAAAAAGAAGAGATGGGGGAGAGATAATAATTAAACAAATGGAAGAACTGTTCCTTAGTCTCAGCTTGAAAGGGCATGCCAAGTTACCAGCAGTTCAGTGATAGAAGACACACCCCTAGGAAAATCATTGTAAAATTCCTGAACTCCAAGTATAAAAAGAAAAGCTTAACAGCTTCTAGACAGAATAAGTAACTCACAAAAGAGACATACGGACCCTGGACTTTTATCCCCAAGACAGGAAGCTGAACTAACCTCACAGGTATTTGAGAAAAAGGAAGCTACAACCTAAGAATGCTATAGTTTTTCAAGATATCATTCACCTGTTGAGGTGAAAGGATGATATTTACACACCTGGGAGGATTCAAAGAATGTACCACCCCTGTATTCCATCTGAAGAAATGACAGTCTAGAACTAAAATTACTAAATATCTCAGTCTAACCTAGGAGATAAGAAAAGAGGAATGAAAATATTTCAAAGATCTCATCTGGAAGAGGAAGGAAACAGAGAAAGGAGGATGTACAGAGGTCTCATATAAAGGTCTTGTTTTGGGGGTTGGAGGATATCAGGAAGAAATACAGCATCTTACCAAGGGACAGAGTAGACATCTGCTTCAAGTAACGGTAGAGACACTTGTGTGTAATTATGAGTGCCACGAAAGGACAGAAACCAATAAGGAAGTCGATCAAATGTGGCTCCACCTCACTCATAAATAAAGAAATGCAAATTTAAATGTTTTTTAATGCCATTTTTATCTATCGGATTGGAAAAACATGAAAAGTGTGATAGTATCCAGGGTTACTGTCAAGGATAGTGGAGGTGGGGAGGTACCCTCACACACTTTTGATGGGAATGTAACAGATGTAATCTTTTCGAAGAGCAATTTCACAGCATCTAGCAAAAGGAAAGTGAACATACCCCATATTGAATCATCCCACTTGTATTTTTTAAATGCACATACATAAAATATACATTACTTTAAAGTTATGAGGGTACTGAGAAACTCTTAACCATGGCTGGTGGGGAGGTCAGAGCTTGAGAAGGGAATTTATGCTTTTCACTTTCTGTACTGACTGATTTTTTTACCTTAAGCACATATTTTCTTAAATGTATAAAACTAGTTCATTAAAAACATACATGTCCTTTTACCCGGAGATTCCATTTCTAGGAAATTACTCAACCATCCAGCACTATACCTGCACCTGTATGGATAGATAATGATGTAAAGAGCATTTTTATGCATAGGTTTGCAATAGAAAAGAAAAAAAATCTAGAAACTACCAAAATGTCCATCAATTTGGTTAATAAATACAAGCACATTCTTAAAATGGTATGTAATGCAGCATCAAAAAGAATGAAAGTGATCTATATGTACAGATGTACAAAGATGAAGTTTAAGACATTGTTTACTAAAGAAAGCAAATTGCAGAAGAGGATTATAAGCATATTTATAGAGTTTTAAAAGGACATATGTATATATGACAGTGAACTTTGGTGGCAGGAAATTTGAACATTGTTTACCTCTGGGTAGTAGGACTGAGGATTGAAAGAAGTAGGGAGGCAGACTTTTGTTTTTTCCCTTTGTATATTTCTGTCTTTTGCATAGTTTTAATTTTTTTCCATGAACATATATTACTCTTATAATTTAAAATATCAGTTAACTTTTTAAAAGTGCAATAAATGGTATGTGTGTATACTCATACACACATATGAAACTGTGCCTAGTACATTAAAAATATCAAATGGCATGAAACATCAAAATGCTGAATTACAAAAATACCATATTACCACATGGCATCTTTGTTAAATAATTTGCACTTAATCGTCAAGCATTTTTACCTTGACATTTCGGGATACCTTTTTGCACCTTCTGTAACTAATTACTCAACACTAATTGTTTCTCTCAGAAATGTATGGCCCCATTGGGAAGCCCAATTGCAGGGCACATATACCATCCTGAATAAAATCCCTGTCTGCTGAAATCTTCAATATTCTCCATAGCTTTTAAGAAACGTTTAAACCGTAATATGTAGAAATGAGAAAATCAATTGAATGTGCTATGTATAAAGTACAGCGTTTTGAAAATCTATTGCTGAGCAGTTTCAGCATCAATTGTATGGATGTAAATCAAATCTTTTAATAATAAGGATAATTACAAAATCTCACTGGGTCTGTTGTAAGCACCTTTTTAAAAAAGGTGAATGTCTGTTAATATAGCAACCTCCCTTGCGTGTTAAAGAATTTCATTTCTTGGTAGCTTTCTATTATAAAATATTTGTCATGTTTCTCTTTCACAAGGTTCCACAAATCTTGCTCATGCCTCTCTCTGGTGGGACACTTAGCTTCAGTGAGGAGAGATACATGTTGTTAATACTACAGGAGAATGTTTTAAACCCAGAAATGGAAGAGTCCTGGAATGGCATAATAAGCACAATGCTCAGAACAGAGATAAATCTAGAAAATTAGGTCCTTTCATCCAGTTAGTTTTAGGGGCCTTTTTACAATAGCACAAATACAGAGCAAGTAAATAAGCTTACTTCTTTCTTTTCACTTATGTACTTGCTTCTTGCTCTCATGAGTGAGGAGATAATGACCAAACCAAATCTAGCACCTAGTTTTATTTGCTATCATTTCACACCACCAAGTGCCTACAGAAATCAACTGACCATTCAAAACCCTTTCCAAGGGACTTCCCTGGTGGCGCAGTGGTTAAGAATCCACCTGCCAATGCACCAGACACGGGTTCGAGCCCTGGCTCGGGAAGATCCCACATGCTGTGGAGCAACTAAGCCCGTGCGCCACAACTACTGAACCTGCGTGCTGCAACTACTGAAGCCGGTGAGCCTAGAGCCGGTGCTCCACAACAAAAGAAACCACTGCAGTGAGAAGCCCGTGCACTGCAACGAAGACCCAACGCCGCCAAAAATAAATAAATAAATTTATTAAAAAAAAAAAAAAGAACTACAGATTGAGGATTTCTGTCTAATTGACACTGTGTCTATGAATGAAACATCGTGACTCTGATGTCAGGACACAATATCTACTATATCTAGTTTAGTTTTTCTCAAGAGATAGAGGGAGTCACTGGACACAGGAGAGAGATGCTCTTGAAAGTAGCCAAGAAGTGGAAGCACCCCAAATTGTCCATGGATAAAGAAAATATGACATATACACAATGGACTATTATTCAGCCTTAAAAAAGAATGCAATCCTGTCACATGCTGCAACATGGATGAACCTGGAGGACATTATCCCTAGTGGAAGAAGCCAGTCAGAAAAAAGAAATACTGTATGATTCCACTTGGATGAGATATCGAGAGTAGTCAAAATCATGGAAACAAAGTAGAATGATGGTTGCCAGGAGCTATGGGGAGGGGGAAATGGAAAGTTGTTTTTCCATGGGTACAGAGTTTCAGTTTTGCAAGATTAAAAACTTCTACAGATCTGTTACACAACAATGTGAAGATAATTTATACTATCGAACTGTACACTTAAAAATGATTAACAGGGTAAATTTTATATTAGATGTTTTGTCTAACCACAATTAAAAACTTTCTTTTTAAAAGACGATTTCTAGACCCCACCCTTGATCTAAATGAGAAACTGGAGGTTAGGCTGGGAATCTTGATTTTAACAAGCTCCCTAAGTGGTTTGGAAGCACATTCAAATTTGAGAAGCCCTCTCTGGAACATATTTCCAAGTACCTCAGCAAACTACTAAATTCTTTGTCATTTCTGCCCTCTTCCACCCTTCATCATGTCCCTTCAGGCCAGACTTTTGGACGTAGCCAGGCCAATTATTCAACAGCCTAAAGGAGCTGAGCTAGCCCACTCAGGTAAGTTTTAGGACTTGCTATAAAGGATGAAGACAAGGATGTAAGAACCAGCATTTCACTTTGATGTGAACATGGTCAGTGCTTTCTTTCCTTTTTCTGACTTAAGGTCATTAACTTACCCTTTCTGGCCTTCATGTCCACAGATTTATGATCCAAATCAGCTGTGCCCTAAGAATAGAGCTAGAATCCAGTTTGGAAACTTCTGGGGGTCCCAAAACTGTAGAAAGAATATGAATGGCCCTCAAATGCCTAATCTAGTTCAGGCCAGTCTTTGTGGTCCAGTTACAGCCTGGACAAGATTTGGGAGGCAGTGTGGGTGGGGAGGATGAACCCAGGGCTACTCTCTAGTGTTCGAATCTTCCCTCGTGTGCCAGTGTCACTGAGAAGTCATCTAAGTCTAGTGCTTTTCAAACTGTGGATCAAGACCCTTGAATGAATCAAGAAATTTAGTGGGTTACCACCAGCATGTTTTGGAATGGAATGGAAGTAAATGGAATGGAAAAGAAACCATCAGAGTGCCTGAGTAAGCATAAATATTTTTCAAGCAAACCTTTGTTTTTTTTTGGGGGGGGGGTGGGAATCTGTGTGTACTGGGTCATGATATAAGATGCCTTTTTTTTTTTTTACTATGAAAAACATTCCAGAGTTTGAAAAACAGTGATCTAGTTGTCTGTAGATAGAGGGGGATAAGGAGAGGTATCTTTCCAGACCAGAAATAGGGCTGAGAGAAGGTATGGAACAGAGCGAGATTGAAATTGCTCCCATGGCCCAAATCCCCAACCTAACCCTCTGAAATTTATCTCAGAATCCTTGAGAAAAGGGAAGAGGGAAAGGCTTCCCAGACTCTGACATATGCCAGGGCTTGGCTTTTCTTATTTTTCACCGAACAACTCACCATGCTGAACCAACCAGGGTTTCTAAAGTCTTTGCTCCAGCTGCTGTGCCTCACATCACCTTGATATTTCTAAAATTCAAAATGGTCCAAACAGGATTTTAAACTTATCTTTTAGTGATACAATTTGCAATTCTCGCTCCTGGAAGATTTTAGGTATACATTGCCTCCAGGGAAGATTACCCCTGCTGACACAGTCTGCACTTCAAAGCTTCCTACCTTATCTCAGGTGCCGGAATTGTTAGGAGGATGTGTGTTACTAATCGCTCAGGCTTTGGGGGCAGGCAGGAAGTTTGTGGCATTGCTATCAGTTTTACATTCCATATTACACAAGAACTAGGTAGGTACCTTCCTCAAAGAAGACCCTGAGGTTTAGGAGGTTAATTTTCACACCCAGGTACTAAGTGGTGAAAGGGGACTTGAGCTCAGGCTTTCCTGGTTTCAAAGCCTACACTTTCCACTACTTCAAGTTGCCTCTTTTGTTTCTGAGTGACAACATTTCATATGAATCTGGATCTACTTCCATTTGAGCTGTTTTAGAAACTGTTTATACTGCTGTCTCAGCTAAAGTGTTCAAATGACTCTGAAGCAATAGCAAAGACCAGTGCTGTAGAAATGAATTTACAATGAACAGGGATCAGTGTTGTTTTCGATGGGAATTGAAAATCATACAGGTTGATTGTTCATTTGACTTGCTTCTTTAAAGAGACAGTAGGAGAATTAAATGCACAGAGACTAAGCATAGATCATACGGCTTGACATGAATACCAGAAGTCTAGTGCTGGATTTCTGATATGTATTAGATGAAAATTGTTTATATAAGGACATATTTCCAAAATTATAACAGAAATCACTAGCAAAGTATGGTTCAAAATACACAATTTCTTTTAGTAAAGTTTTTTCATGCCCCCACCAAGTACATAAAATTAAGTCTACTTATATCAACCCTTCATATATCTATAACTAGTACTTAAAAATCCTTGAAATGAGAAGGTGCTCTTTTAAGATTTCACTCTCTGAAAGCCATTTAACACTCTTACATGAATATTCATTTTAATCTGGCTCATTTTTCGCTTCTCAAATCATACATTTTCCTCTGAGATAAGCCACACTAAAGAAGCTTAATTTTTCACCTTTTATAAAATCACCATATACACTGACCTACTTACTATACTATACCAAGTAACCAATAAACAAAATTTTGGAAATCAATTATCCTCACCCGTCCATACAGCACTGTTAGGTCCCTGTGCCGTTCATTTGTATTTCATGACTCTACTTGATGGGAAATGAGACATGGTCTGAAGAATGGGATTAAAGGCAGAGTGCAAGCCAAAAATGAGGCTATTTCACATACCCCTTCTCCCAAGAATGTGTTGCTTTGTCCTGAAATTGGAATAATTGACTTTGAAGGAAGGAAGGAATAAGGCACAGAACTTGTTCTAAACCATGTTTATTAGCCAATAACCAAGGCTACTTCCTTTAGCCAATGAGATTGTCCATCAACAAAGCATTCAAACACTCACTTTGTAAGTCGAGGCAATTTCTTAGGGACGGCATCCAAAAATTACATTGTAGTAAAAGGGCCAAACTAACACTATATGTCACTGGGACTTAACTTCACAGGTGAGGAGAAAAATTAAGGGGTACACAGTTGATCACTGAAGGTAGGATTCCATCTCAAAATCATCACTGATGTAAAGTACTATTCCATCACTAGGCAAACCCATACCACACATCTGGAAATAGATATACCATGTTAAAATAGCACTCAGTTAAATTCACATCTAACCTTCAGCAGAAACTGCCGCTTGAAAGGCTTCTAATAATCTTTTAAAAGTTTTGTGAAACTCACCCTAATAAGGTAGAGATTCTGATTTGAAGAGCATTCCTGGGTAGTACTGTGGATACAGGGGTCAAGGGAAGTAGAGCTGAACCTCAGTTCACTGTAGGAAGGTATAATGCCAAGTTTAAGAAATTAAGTCTGACACAGACCTTCCCACAAATAGTCCAGGAAACCATCACATGCCACCAACAAAGTCAAGAACTCACCTGCTGCTTCTCAGAGCCTATGTAAACCTCTCGCTCCCTCCTCTCAAACCAGAGAGAGGCAATCTTATAACATACAAACAGAATGTTCCACTAAGTGTCCACTCTCAAATAGACAGTCATTTGAAGTCATCTAAGTTTCTGCAGTGCTCCCACTTGTGTACCCATAATCCTGACTCCTCGAAAGATGGAGAAATACAATGAGACCAGTTAAGAACACTTTGTCACATTTTACAAAAACCTTGTTATAGATAAAATAAGAGTAAGATGTTCACCAGGCCAAAATGGTAATTCTAATTTATTAAAAGATTATCAGATCTGGGGTAGAGTCATCAGTGTATTCTAGGGGTGAGATTAGTGACTTTCCTCCAAGTCACCTCCAAGCGATCAAGAGCTTGTGCACTTTATTCCATGAGTTCAAATCCAAGTGTGGGTCTCCAACCCAAGTGGTGTTTCCTGTTTCCACCCGTCCACTTTATTACTTGAGTGGTTTGCTAAGACTTGTGGTTATACGCCACTCTCCCTTTTCTTTTCTTTTTTATCTCCTTTGATCTGATCCAGACATCCCAGCAAATGCAAGCCTCTGGCTATGGCAGCCGAGAGAAGACATCCTTACCAAGATGTCTCTGGTACTTCAAGAATTACTATGTATGTATTGAATTAAATCAATTTCTGGAAAAAAAAAAAAAACAACCCTTTTTTTCCCTGCAGAAAGTAGAATTATTGGCTCTTCTGCAATGATATCATGATAGTTCAGAAAAAGACCCTGTTTCAGGCAGTGCTAAGATCACTTTTCTGGAATTCTAGAAATTCTTTTTGGAGATGCAAGACTGTTTTTTATACATGTTTCTTCCAGAGTCACCGCCACCCCCAAACCCTATCTCTGATCTTGAACAATCGTGATTCCCAAAGTCACCTGGCCGGTTCTGGTCATCTAGATAACAGAAACTGGTGGGGCTCTCCAAAGGTTCTGCCCCCTTAGGCACACTAAAGTCAACAGGAGGCTCACTTTCTGGAGCCTGCGGGTGCCGCTTGTAAATCCTCCCTTGTACTTCCTTCCTGGGGGTTTAGGAGGGTAACGTCCAGGCAAGAGTATGCCCAATTACCTTGTTTTTCTCAGCACCCTGCCTTTCACTAACTTCAATTGCTAACCCTGGAGATGTACAGTTGGAACGCCAGCTTCCAGTGAAGTTCCTAGAGTGCTGTTAAGTAATGCAGCTTTGGCCTTTGGATCTGGACTTGGTGTTGGGACTTAGAATTGCCCAAGGCAAATAGGAAAGGAATGTGCAGTCACCCCAGACTTGGCATCAAAATAAAACGAGAATAGAGGTGGCATATATCCTATGTAACATCCTGTGTCTGCTCTAAAACCACAGTAGCCGTACAAGGTTCATTTTACCTAGAGAAAACTGAAAGACTTGTAAAGTAAAGTAGTTTGGCTAAATGACCTTGAGGTTATTCCTGGCTTTGAAATATCAGGGGGCCTCCAGTTATGCAGGATATCCAAGCTACTAAAACCTGGGTTACTCGGTAGATAATCTGAGTACATCAAGTATATTTAAAGACAATAAAGAGACACTTCTGTTAAGCCACGCTCATCAGGTCTGCTTACCTCCCATTGGCCAGAACTTGGTCACATGGCCACATCTTGGTGGTTGGGAAATGTAGCCTTTATTACAGGGTGGCCATTTATCCACCTAAAAACAGGGGTTCTTTCACTATAAAAGGACAGGGGCAATTAGGTCTCAGCCATGTTTTCCTGCCTGGTACTCCAGCCTTCCCCTCTAGGACTGTAGCCCTAACCTGAACAGCTGCAGCAGCCTAACAAGTCTGAGAGTCTTATTTGCCCTGCTCTCTTTGCATCAATTTCTCTTGCCAGTCCCATAGCTTTTATCTTTTACCTCAGGCTGCTAGGTAATAATGCATCTTCCATCCTTTTGCTACTGAGCTCCACTTCTGTAATTATGTAGCCCAGTATCAAAAGCTTGCCCCCCTGGGGACTTCCCTGGTGGCGCAGTGGTTAAGAATCTGCCTGCCAATGCAGGGGACATGGGTTCGAGCCCTGGTCTGAGAAGATCCCACGTGCTGCAGAGCAACTGAGCCCGCGTGCCACAACTACTGAAGCTCACGTTCCTAGAGCCCGTGCACCACAACTACTGAGCCTGCACGCTAGTGCCCATGAGCCACAACTACTGAAGGCTGCGTGCCACAACTACTGAAGCCTGCACGCCTAGAGCCCATGCTCCGCAACAAGTGAAGCCACTGCAACGAGAGGCCCATGCACCGCCACAAAGAGTAGCCGCTGCTCACCGCAACTAGGGAAAGCCCACGTGCAGCAACGAAGACCTAACAGAGCCAAAAATTAATTAATTAAAAAAAAAAAAGAAGCTTGCCCCTTTGGGTGCTGATACTGGACCTCCTGGTTGCCCATTTTTGAGTCAGCTTTTAGCCAAGTCGATAGTACTAGCTAGGTCAGGCAGGGCTGGGAGTCCTAACCAAGTATCTGACATACTGCCTCCCCACACCCCGGACTACATTCATGCCATATCATCTTTCATGGCTCCAGCTGAAGCTATAACTTTATGATAAAGAGAAGTTGGGCAGCTGTAATAGATTACAGACAGTCAAAGCCACATCAGCACTAAACTGGAGGAGAAAGAAATACTGTGTAAACTTAAGTCTGGTATGGCCATAGAGTAGGTGCTCAATAAATACTTACTGATATAGTCATTGGACTACACTGCTCACTGCATGTCCACCAAAGAAATTGGAGATGGTATTTTTGGAAGGCAGAGTAGGGTTGTGGTCTTTACAAGCAGACACGGGTCCACCTTGCCTCCTTCACTAGCTGCCCTTATCTAGAGCCCATTTCTGATGTTAGTAACTCATGGCGAAATATACTATCAGTCTGCCCTTAGCCACCATACTACACCACAAAAGCAGCTTTAGTGACATGATCAGCAATGTAAACTCCAGAATCAGACTGATCTACTAGCTGTGTGACACAAGCAAGTTACTAGCTCTCTATGCTTCAATGTCCTCATCTGTAAAATGAGAATTATAATAGTATGCACCTCAAGGGGTTGTTGTGGGAATTAAATGAAATAATGCATGGAAAGCATAGACCAGTAAATGCATGAGACCAAGTACTCGATAAATGTTAGCTCTTCAACCTCACTGCCCAGTGCCACAAATCTGGTCACTGGACTTTCCAAGTGAAGGCAGAGAAATGTAGGAGCCACAATTACTGCTGAGCTGAAGAAAAACCTCAATGGAGTGCTTGCCCACTGCCTTTCTTGAGCCCAGATGCCCATCAGCCAGAAGCTTGAAGAAACCCTGCCTAGCAGCTGGGTTTCCTGTTTGGTGGCTTCAGAAAGTGATATGTTTGGGGAATTAGTTAAGAGTGGAACTCTAACTATGGAAATAACATATAAATAGAAAATTGGCAATATCAGATGAATAAGTCACGGGTCTCCTAGTCAAGTTCAGGGATCCTTTACCTTTAGTTCACTGTCAAAGCACTGGGGCATCCAGAAGAGGACTTTCTCTCTGCTCCCTTGAAAGTACTCTCCATCAAGGAACTACTTCTGCAGTGTTCATTCTCCCTGACTTCCTTACCATCTTAACAAGCTCTGTACTTCTTTTACTGATCCCTTTGTCCTGCACTCTACAGTCTCTCTACCCTACACGTACGCACATTCTATTCTACTCTCTCCCTTGAGTTCTTTATGTCTTGTCTTCCTTCACAAAAGGTTATATTTGGGAATGACACACACAGGGGTATACAAATTGATATTCTGCTGTCACAGTTTAAAAAAAAACACACACACTGCACGGTAACTGGTACATAGTAGGCCCTCAAGTGTTTGTTGAATAAAATCCTCCTTGACTGAACCCTCCAAGGCTGGATGGAGACAGAGTACCTGAGAAGGTGCCCACATCCCTAACTCTGGTGAGAGCTGGAGGCAAGAAAAAGAAATATCATATGTCATCTATATCAAGCCCTATCTACTGTCTATCTTATACAATAAGAAAATGAAGCTAGGAAAATAATGTAATACAGATTACACAGCTATTTAAGGACAGAACCCAAGCGTGAAGCCCCATCTTCGGCTTTCCAATACAACGCAATTCACTGTGAATGACGTGAGTACAAATACCCCTTACTTCCCAGAGTTATGAGTTTGTAAGGCTTGAGAGGCAGCAGCTAGCCACCGCTCCTCAAAGTGGGGCCCTGGATTCAGACCGAGGTCTCCATTTCTGATCTCCAGCAGACTCTCCTGGCTGGGTTTGACATCCACACTTCAATGGGGTGGGCTCCTAGATGGATTTTCTATTCAACAGTACACGGGGTTGGGTCTGTGCTAACTTTATGGGGGAAACACCCTGAAAAGGGGACCTAGGACTTCACTCCTCCTCTACCCCAGGGCTCCTTGCAGGCGCTTTATTCCCACCTTCCTCCAGGTTCCAGCGAGCCAGGCGGCTCCGGCTCAGGTCTCTGTGCAACTCGGCTCCCAGCGCCTTGATGAGGCGTGTTTAATCTTCCACCCAGATTATTTAACCTCCGCATCCTTGTTAACAAACAGCCATTATTAACGAGATGAGAGACCACATGGGGTGGGCTTCTACAGACAATGCGCGCTCCCTTGGCCTTTCTGCGAGCAAATTCATAATCCTCAGCGACTCAGACGCCCGAGCCCTCCTGCCAGGCCCGCGAGGGAGTCAGGAAACTGTAGAAACCGGGGGATCTGGACCCTTATCCACGACCCCACGCCTGGAGGGTCCGGGCTCTGCAAAACGGAGCTGTACCTCTCCCTTCCTTCCCGGCCTCCCTCCCTCGCTCGCTCTCCCAAGGGATTGCTACAGTGCGTTATAAATTTTACCTTTCCAGTGTGTAGGAGAGGCGAGAGGAGGCTGTGTCCCAGCTCCGGGCCGGCCTGTCCCCGAGGACACCAATTAAAGGCACTAATTGGACAGCAATACATCAAAGTCGCTCCCGGGAGTGGGTCCTCAGAACGCCAGGAATCCATTAGTTGGGCCTTTGTTTCAAAACACAGAAATACAGAGGAATAAAAAATAAAATAAAAAGCACCTCGACGCGACGGGGGTGGCGCGGGTGCTGTGCCGCGTGGACTCGGCTCTGTGCTCGCTGGGAGCCCCACGCTCTCCTCTCCTACTCCAGGCCCGGCACGTCAAACGATCTTTCCCGCTCGTCTGTTTTGAGCCCACCTCACATTTATCCCCACAGAGCGCCGCCTGGAAAGACTCGATAGCTCCTGGGTCCGCGAACAAACAGAGCCCGTGTAGACGCGGCACACGGTTACCACTAAACGCGCCCGGACCGATTCGGGGGAAAAACAAACCCACTTCCCCGCGCACACTTCTCAGGGTCTCTGCCTAACCCGGCCGAGGAAGGGGAAGCGGACACATCGGGGAGGCACATGTCACCTCTAAGTCGTGACGCCTCCTGGGCTGCACTGGGGATGCGAGGCGGACAGCTCGGGGGAACCGGTGTCCCCGGGAGGGGTTAGTTCAGCATGCGGGGAGCGGCACTTCGATGGCGGAAGGAAGGAATTGGCTCTTCTTTGCAGAGCTGGATGCCACTCGCAGGCCCGAGGGCACCCGGGGAAGTAGGCCGGGGAGGGGCCCAGGCCCCGCAGGACGTGAGGCGACCCCAGGCGAGCTTCCGGCCCTGGAACGGCGGGGCGAGCGACCCCGTGGAAATAGGGGCGCTTCGGCTGTCGGCTTAGCCCGAGGTCAAGGGTAAGAAGAGACCGAGCGTCCAGAGTCCCGAAGTCCAGCTACCCCGCCCCGTGCGCGCGGCGAGGCCTCCCGACCATTGCGGCCTAGGCCAGAGTATGTCGGACCCTGGTGGATCCCGGGCGTGGCCGAGGCCCCGGCGCAAAGGGCACGGCCTGGGGTCGGTGTCCGCGGGCGCGGTGCCTCCAGATGCGGGGCCCGGGCCACACCGGCCGCCGCCCGGGCCGGGGCGCGGGGGCCTTGCCGCGGCTTCCCGCCAGACCTGAAGCGGGCCTAGGCGAGGGCGGCCCCGGGTCGCCACGGCAGCCAGGGAGCCGGCTGGCGCGCCCGGAAGCCCCGGCCTCACCTGGGAGGAGGAGTGGCTAGAGGCCGAGCCCCCAGCGCCCCTCATCCTGCGGGGGCCACGCCAGATCGCTTCCCTCTAGAAGCCAGACTGCAATGACTGCTTTTGATCCCATTTGTTACTAACCCCGGCATTTGTTTTCCATTTTATAAACGCTTCCCTTTAAGTAACTGTCCCTGTTAACAGCGTATACCTTTCAGCAGTCCTCGCTGCGCTATAAATAATCTCGATGAAGATGCGAGGATATGACTTTCACAAGATTGGACAATTGATTCAATCTGTGACCCGCGATCGCGAATAATATTGGAAGGCTATTTAAACAGATGAAGGCCTAAATTGTCTTGCTTGTATCTGAATTAATTTCTCATTCATCATCATTATGAAGTGATTGGTCTATTCAAGCTCTTCAGCCTGCTGGAACGGCGTGGGATTTAAATGAGATTGTAACACAATTTAAATGCTCGCCGACTTTAACGAGGCCAATTGAGCAGCTGCAATAAATACAAATATTTTTCTAAACAGCCTTGTTTTAAATAATTACTTAATGCTTTCATGTTATTTTTAAGTGGCAATCTTTCTCTCTCTCCTGCTCAGAATATCACACACTTATTTGCTGAGAAGGCGATTTTGGAAACGACTTTGTGTTTCTGTTTGCTTTGTAGATGGTAGCATGCGTTTTGCCGTCGCTTTTTTTCCCCCCTTCAGAGTCAACATCTCGGGGTCCACAACCTGGCACAAATGGTGAGCTGGGCCTCGGTTTCGCCCTAATGGGGTCTGAGCCAGGGAAAAGCTGAGTGATGGGAGAAATTTGCCGTTTAGATCAAGTCACTTATCCAGACACGTTTTAGCTGGGACTTGCAAACGAATCCGTGCGACTGCACTTACAAATGACACCCCAAAGAGTGGCGTCGTTTCTGACTTGTCCTGATGACCATCATCAGCTTGAACAAATCAGAATTCCAGAGTATCTGAAAGGTGTCCCTTAGGAAGTTCAATCTGCCAGCAGTTTGGCTCCCGTGCAAGTCGACTGGAATGGGTGGAGGCTGGCTGAGGATTTCTTTGTTAGGGAACAGGCCCAGAAAGAGAACCTGGCCACAAGGATTGGTTGGGGGTAGAGTAATTAGAAGAAAATCCCAATTCTTTGGCCCAACCTCCTTTTCCTCCCCCCATTCACTGACACTACTCCCTCTCTCACTCCGGATGACGGTGCTTGGAGAGGATGCTAGGAAGGAAAAGCTCTTTCCACTACGAGAATGCCATTCGTCTGGCCACCCTCGACAACTGTCCGCCCGTGACACCCACGCTCTTCGGCCGACATATGGCGAAGGGTGTTTCCTCGATTGCGGAATAATGGAAGCAACCAAGCGGGAAAAGCCTGGAGAACAAAAGAATCTTTTAAACTTTTGCGAAAGTCCTAGGCTGGGGGTGGGGAGGCACGCGACTGCAGCGGGGACCTAAACTCCCGTTTGCCACTACCGTCTAGGGCCATATCCCCCCTGGGAGGCCTGGGGAGAGAGGGTGCATTTTGAATCACCTCTCCCTCTGCCTGGGATGAGGGCAGAGGGACTCGATGTCTGGAATGTGCCGGCGCGGGTTTCCCGGTTGGGAAAGCAGGGCCGATATAGTCACTAGAGAAATCATTCGTGGGACAGACAACATTGGGGGATGCAATCAAACTGCAGGCCAGGAAAAAAAATGGGGACAAGGGTGGAGGAACCAAGTGATTTGCTCTGTAACTGGGCAATTTAATGCCAGAGTTAAGGAGCTGCTGGCCGGAATCATTTCGTCTTCGGAGGCTCTGCCGAGCTCATCCTCCTTATCCTGTTGTTTAAAATGAGCATTATCCCAAACATATGCAATGCAATCAGTTTGGTCACACTTACAAGAACACGCTTTAATAAGGCAATCAATCACTCGCTAACAAGACGGCGACGGCTCGCGCTGAGCGCGCACTCGGGCTGCTGGGTGGCTGGTCTTCCCTTCCCGGACCGATGGACCGCGGCTGAGCGCTAGTCCGCGCTCCCAGGCCCCGCTGGGTCCCGAAAAGTTTGAGGAGCCCAGGGAAAGTGTGAGTCGGATGTGAGGTGTCAGACTTCGCGAGGGGTGACCATGGACTCTGGGCCCCAAAGAGGCTTAGGGCAGGGGAGGGGAAGCCAACGGAGCTGGGAGCTCATAGCTACATGAGTCACTAATAGCTGTGTGAGACCAGAGCCTCCGTTTTTCCACCTGCAAAATGGGACCGAGATGGGGGAAAACTAAGTAGAGATGCTCAGAAAATTGAAAAACAAAAACAATAATACGAAAACAACAATGTCAGTCCTATTGCTTGGTCTAGCCTTCTCCTTTTACAGATGAAGAGATGGAGGCTGTGGAGGAGCAGGGCCTTGTTCACGATCATCTCCCATCCAGCCCCACCCCCATCACCAAAATGGAAGTATCCGGCCAGATGCTGCTGCCGGCGCAGGCGGAAAAGCCTATTTTTAGGTGTGGGGGTCTGCGAGGGAGTGTGAGTAGTGCGTGCCTAGCACCAAACCGCAAACCCTGGCAAAAGGGAAATTTCATTATGAAATAATGAGTAATTCCTCCTGGCAAGATGTATTGTTATATCTTCCACTGCAATTTGGAGGAAGAGAGGCTCAATTACCCAGAAAATACAGTCAATTAAAGGCTGCTGATTGGACACGAGGCCGGATCATCGATCTTGTACTTTCCAATATTGCTGCAGACACCTCATTTTCCCTCCCTATTAACTGAAAATACGCCTGGCATTACGGCAACCCGCAGCCCATTTACCTGTCGCAAGCAATCTTGGCCCGATGCAAAGTAACAGAGAAATTTGCCGGGGTTTGGCACCTGGAGCTTCCCAACTGCAGAGGGAGCTGCGCAGGGCTGGGGGGTGGGGTGAGTGGCAGAGAGGATACTGGAAACCTCAGCACAAGGCTTTGCTTGGGAGGGCGGGTAGTGCTATGTTTGGGAGGGTTTGCTCTAAACCCCAAGGAGGGATGGAGGCAGATTAAAGAGTCCCCGCCTGCCCATGGATACACCAGCAGAGGACCCTTGAGTCCATGCAATCCTGAGCGCCCAGCCTGCTGAGGACACCCATCTCTTCAGAGACAGCCACAGTGGCTCTCCTATGGGGACAGAGGATGACAATGAGGTGGCCACTCAGCACTGTCTGTCCCTTTGCCCTGACCAGAATTCCATCCTTGGAGATGACTTCCAGTCTGAAGAAGATTCAAATCCTCCCATCCCAACTCAGGAGTCCTCCTCCCTCCTCTCCCCTCACCCTAAGATGCAGACCCAGCTTGACCAGCAAACCCAGCTCTCTGCAGTGCTCAAGCTCCACCCCCACTACCTCATTCGTCTCCACCTTGGATTGGGGTGGAGGTAGGATCCACAGAGACCAGAGTCCAGAGTCCTCTTTCCTCAAAGGGTTGGGGCAACTGGAGAAGGAACCATCAGGGTGAGCCCCTGATGGGATCAGCGCTCTGCTGGGCCAGTTGAGCCAAGTCTCCTAGCAGGCACAGAATTAAGCAAACTTACACCCCAGGACAGCTCAGCTCAGAACCCTCCTTCTCCACCTCTGTGCAATGTCCATTTGGAGCCTCCCAATGCCCAATAGAGGCTTGGGAGACTGTGTGTCCATCTTTTGACTCCTTGCCTACCCAAGCCTATGACAGCTGAACCAGTAATTTAAAAGGAGTTAACATACTGCCTGCTGCCAAAAAATTTAAAATGCTAAAGTGAGAATCATATCCAGCTTTATTGCAACATGGTCAACAAATTGTAACAGCGAATTCTTTGGGCGACAAAGGAAAACCAAATCAAATTCATTCCCTACAGGAAGAACCACTCCCTCCCAGTCAGGGTGAAACTTGCCTTGGGTGTGGGGGCGGGGTACAAGTTCTCCTCTCAAAAACTGGCTGCAAGAATGACTGTGGAAGTGAGAGTTTGGGAGTGGTTCCCAAACAAACCCTGGTGGAGGGGAGAGGCAAGGTCCCCAGAAGGGGCAGAAGGCTCCCGCTAGTAATTGGAAAGTCAAGCCCCATTGGCAGCTTGGGAGACAGAAGAATGTAAAATGCCAAATGCAAAGGGAAGGGCCAGAAAGCTCCTGGTGAAGGGAAGGCAAGGGCTGGAAATTGCTTCTAATTTGCCACCAGATACTGAGGGAGAGCGATGAGGTCCCTGCTCCCTAAGCTCTTCCCTGGGCGCCTTGTTAACAGCTCAGCTCTGGGCTCCACGGCCAGCCAGCCGCATGGTGATCATATTATACATTCAACATTCAAAAACCCTCCTCACACACATCACTTGCTAATCAGGGTGTGTGTTGGGCTCAGGGAGAAGAGGCTTGGTAGAAGCTGCCAGGGGAGCCTGGGGTATCTGCAGCCTCCCTGCCCTCTGTACACAAAAAGTAGGGGTGGAGATGAAGTTACAAGAGAGATATCAAGAAGCTAGGAGAGAGGAAAGAGATCAGGTGGTGGTAGATGCTAGAATCAGAAAATATTGTGTAGCTGAGGCTCCAGGAGGGTCAGAGAGCCCCCAGCTTCCTTGGGAGGGCCAGGATTCTCCGCCGTAGTAAGTCCTCTCCCTCTTTCTCCTAGATGGCTGGTGCTTTGCCATCCACGAGCCCCTTGCCATGCCTTGGAAAAGCTGGCAAAGATTAATCTCTACCTGCTTTGCATACACAGCATTTTGTTCCGAGAGACAGCAATTTCCCTTTGCATTGCGTGGGCTTGGCCTTGGCAGGGGGAGGGGTTCCGGGTGAGAAAGGGGTTGGGGGTGGGGGGCTGGGGAGCTTAGGGGCTGCATATCGGTTGCTGTTGCAGCTAAGTTTGTTTAGCTTTGGAGCCACGGCCTCAACCCGGGTCAGGGGGAGTGCGGCCGGTGAAGGACGGCAAAGAGGCGCCACCCCAGAGGAAGGTCTCTCAGCCACGGCCTCCCCACCCCCACTCTTGCTCCCCAAAAGCGCCAGCCACGGCCGCTTCCCGGGCGTCCCGATGCTCGAGGCCAAATCCCGCTGGTCCTCTGCGGCCCTCTTCTTTCCCCTCGGTACCCCGGGGGCGGGGAGGGGCGCTGTCTTGAGTCCCCGGGGGTTGCCCACGGGCGTCCTGGAGCCGGCTGCCGGCGGGCGGCCCCTTATCTCGTGAGGGGCACCTCCTCCCTCTGGTCCAGCGCCACAGAGGAGGCCTTGCTGAGCACGGAGGGCGCGAAGGTGAGGAAGGAGTCCGAGCGGGAGGTGGAGGCACAGGTGAAGTCCGAGGCAGCGGCGGCGGCGCGGGGCGCCAGCCCGTTGGCCGGGCCGCCGTGGCAGGCGAGGCAGGAACAGGGACCGCCGGCCGCGGTGCCCAGTCCGTGCGCCGGGCCTGGGTAGAGCGGCGGGTGGCGGAAGGCGCACAGCAGTTCGGGCCGCGGGTAGGGCTGCGAAAGCACGCGGAAGGTGTCGAGCGGGCGCAGCGGCCCGCTGAAGGGCGAGGCGGCGGCGGACGCGGCGGACGCAGCGCCCAAGCTCACGGGCGAGTAGTAGGGCAGGGGCAGGTGCGACGGGAAGGGGTAGGGCAGGCCGCCCGCGGCCGCCGCGTGGCTCATCATGTACGTGTAAAAGGCTGGGTCGGCCGGGTGCGGCCAAGTCATGGCCAGCCGCTGCCGCTTGTCCTTCATGCGCCGGTTCTGGAACCACACCTGGCGGGGAGGAGAGGAGCGGGTTCGGCGGCCGCGCGGGCCCGGTGCGCAGAGCCCAGAAGTCCCGCCCCACTGCGGGCGGCGGGGCCGGCAGCACAGGAAAGAGCGGAGGCGGAGCCCCTCTGGGCGGGGGCAGATGCAGATCCCACCACCACCCCCTGGAGCTGGAATCCCTCCCGGAGAGGCTCAGGGAGCCACTCCAGTTTCTGTCCCTCCTCCCCTCTGCCCACGCCGCCAGGACGCCGGAACCCGGTGTGGATAGGAGGGTAGTGGGGGCACCGAGGACTCCAACGGTCTGAGGCGGCGGGCAGAGATTCCCCAGAAACATGTCCCTTTCCTGCTGCTCTCCCATGGGGCACTTCCTTGTCACCTGCACAGGCACTTCATCCCCGCTGTTTATTTGGCTAGAAAAGGGACAGTCAAGTGCATGGCAGCCGTGCTCGCCCAGGGACCGTCAGGTGGGCAAATCTGCTGGCACCTGGCACCTGCACCAGGCCTAGACCCCCCCCGGCCTAGCTGCCATGTGGGCAGGGAGACTCCAGGCCCCAATTCCTAGCTTACGATTCAGGAAGTGGGAAGTTGGTATTTACTTCCTCCTGACTGGGTGCACCCCGTCTCCCTGGTCCCTGGAGCTCTTACCTTGATTGTGGTTTCCGGCAGGTTTAGAGCAGCCGCCAGCTCACATCTCCGAGGCCTGGATACATAGTTCTCCCTGTAGAATTCCTTCTCCAGCCGTGCAATCTGCTCCCGGGTGAAGGCAGTACGGTACCGTCGCATCTGGTCACTAGCACTGCAGGCCAAGGTGCCCTGGGAGCCACCGCTGCCATTGCTTTTGGGAGCCTCGCCGCTGCCATTGGGACTGCTGGCCAGTACCTCGGAGCCAGGCCCTGTGCAGGGAGCCCAGAGTATACGTACACACAGAACACAAAACAGACACACAGACACTGCTCATGTGGGGCTGTAGGCCAAGGGTGTGTATGGAGGGGGTGATGGAAAGGGACATTCCCCCTCTCAGTAGCCTCAGACTCTGCCTCTGCTGGGGTGGCAGGGACTTTGAGAACCCAGGAATGGAGGACAGAGGCTCACCATTCAGAGGAGCACATAGCAGCCATTAGGCCTGGCTGGGCTGCTGTTTGGGAGGCCTCTCTGTAAGGCCTGCTGGGTACAAAATCCCCAGCCGCCCTGGCTACCTGCCTTGGCGCACAGGGGAGATGCAGCCGCTCTGAACTTTCTGCCCACCATTGACAGGTGTGGTCAAGGATATGCATATCTGACAGGCAAGTGAGTTGAGATGCACCTTTGTGCTGGAGTGTTGCAGGAAGTTGGGCAGGGACCGAGTTTCCTTGCTTTGTGTGCCAGGCTGCGGTGCAGGTGTGGGAATGTGCATGTGTTGTGGGAATGGCACAGGAGTGTGTGTATGAGTATCCTATTACCTCACTATGTATGAATGGAGTACGGATTATTCTGAGAGTATGCTATGCTTAGTCTGGGTTGAGTGGATAAGATGGTAATGGGTGGATGTGGGTACTCGACAAGGTGTTGGCTGCCAAGGCCAGGGGGTGGTTTTTCTTCCATACCAGGCTCTTCTCACCCACCTGCACGGCTTTGTGGAGGAGTGTCTGCTGGTGCGCTCTTTCAACTAGCTTTCCACCCCTCTCAGGGAGACTCCCTTCCTGCTCATTCACCCCCCCCTCCCCGTTAGCCCCTGGTCAGGGAGGGGTTCTCCAGTTACAGCAGTGTGACAGCCCCCCATATGAGTGTAACCCAAGGAAGGGTGGGGCTCCTGCCCCCTGCAGCTCCTTTTCCTTTGGGTGGAGAAGTGGGACTAGGAAGGAAAGGGGAAGGGGGGAGGGCCAGAGCTCTGCCTTTTCAAATGCAACCGGAGACCAAAGGCAATTAGATCATTGGGACCATTTCCGACCTGGCGCCACCGAGCCCGGGAAGTGACAAGGTAATTTGGACCTCTGACCGACGTGCAAACTGGTCGAAGGGCCGCAGCACCCGGCCGCCCGAGTTGGCCGCGATTTTACGGTCCTTTATGGACTCCCGGCTTCCGCGCCTGGATGCGCCTTACACCCCGCCAGCCACAAACTGCCCGGATCCGCGTTTGATCTCGCCCACGCCGGGAGAAGGTGTCTTCCCTGCGCCGTTGAAGCAGTACCTCAAAGCTCTGGGGGGGTTGGGGTGCACTTTGAATCCCCCTCAAGCCCAGGGCTTGCGTCTCCCTCCTTCCCCCAAAGCACAGCTGTCACCCTCAGTCCCGCCAATGCCAGAGCACAGAAGGAGACCCCCCGCCAGGGCGCAGATAGCGGGGGAGAGTTGCTCAGGTGGGTCCCCCCAGCCACCCCGCCCTGGGAGAAAGGAGTGTCTTCCTCTCCTCCAGAGCTGAAGTGGAAGGTGGGCGCGTTGGGAGGCCGGGGGAGAGAAAGGGCGCGGTGGCTACCTTTGCTGTGCTGGTACTCGGCGTTCCCCGTGGCGCAGTCCGGGGTGCAGCTCACCTCGATTTCTTCATAGAAATCCGACTCGGTGTCCGAGCTGCTGGGTTGCCCCTGGCCTGGGAGGCTGTCGGCGGAGGCAGCCGGAGGTCCGGGGCCGAGCACTGCGGCCCCGGCGGCCCGCGACTCGGCGCCCGGCCGCGCAGCGCTGCCTGCTAGTCCGTCGACTGGCTCCTCTTCCAGGCCTCCCCCGCCGCGCTCCCGGGCGGCCGGAGGACCGGCCCGCGGGCTCAGGCAACCACGGGGCACCATCTTCTCGGGCGGCTCGGGCAGCGGGCTGCCCACGGCTTCGGACAAATTGGAGACCCTCTTGCCAACCAGAGTGCCAAGTTGACCCCCATCCAGAAACATAACCATGTCCTTTCGGCTCTCCATCCCGGGCTCTCAGAGGGGGGAGGGGGAAAGCCCCAAGTGAGCTCCTAGCCCCCCGGCTCCCTGGGTCCCCAGCGGTCCGACAGATCTTGGCTGCGGGTGGGAGAAAGAGTCCAGGCGACTGGGCGAGCGCGGAGCGGCCGGAACGCGGTGTCGACGGTGACAGCGGTGGTGGCGGTGGGGAGCTGGGGGTCACCTTGTGATGCGAGCGCTCCTCTGTGCCGCACCGCCTCTGGGAGGAAGCCCCATTGCCCTCTTCTTTCTAAGCTGTCATCCTCCTGCTGCAATCGTCATTACAGTACCGCTGGTGACGCCACTCGGCGAGCGCAAGTGGATAAATAGAAACGTCTGCTACAGCGAAGATGAAAGGAGACCCGCAGCTAATGGCTCGGCAGTGATGCGCCAGGTGTGGGCCTCGCTTGAATGGGGAGGAGAGTGTGAAAACAGAGAGACACACACACTGAGAGAGGGAGACACCCAGGCAGAGGGGATGCAAATGGAATTCCGCAGAAAGAAAAGACAGCTTAAAGCGGTGAGTTCCGCAGAGGCTGCGGGACTCGGTAATTGAATACGCTTTTGATATATATATTTTTTATTGTTGTTCGGGCTTTTGTTTTCTTTACTTGGTGCCTTGTTCTAACACCGATGAGAGAATCCTTAACTGCATTTTAGAAGTGTGAAGGCTGATTCACAAGCCTCGCTTCTCTCGTCATTATTACAACTGCCTGTCCCTGGCGAGCTAACCTCGCCCGGGCTCCAACGTCTTTTTTACCAGCTGCTGAAAAGCATATTCCCTCCCCCGCAAGTTGTCTGGAGAGCTTGAGCCTGGGGTCTCTTTCCTCCCTCCTCCTCCCTCCCAGCGCCTACCCCCAGCTGTCTCCTTCCTCCTGGGAACCAAAAGAGAACTTTGCCATTTTTCTTCCCCAAGAGGCAAGAGATAAATGTCTTAATATTTTTCTTTAAAGACGGCCTTGGCTGCTGACTCCAAATGTTCGCTTTTTTTTTTTTTAATCCCCCCCTCCCCATCTAGGTGGCCTTAAGCTTTCCACAGCCCAGCTTGACCTCCAGAAGGCTATTCATGGAAGAAATCGCTTTCCCATTTGCTCGGGCCTCGCCTGCACTTCAGGTATGTAGGGTGGGGAGAGGTTCTAAGGGTGGCCTTTTTTCTTCTCTTGCCTGTATTTTAAGGTATTTGTTCAGAGTCAACGAATTCCCCCGAAACAGGTTTTGGGAGTTCAGAAGCGCCGGCAAATGCGGCCCCCGCAGTGGCAGCGGCAGCGGCAGCGGCAGAGGCTCCTAGCTGGGAGAAGGTGTTATTCTCACCCAGAGATTTGGGGCAGGGGTCGAGAACGACCAGCACGCAGTATTGGGGTTCACAGAGGGTTGACTCGCAGGGTTCTCCCTCACGCCCTGCCCCGGGGCTTTGATCCCCTGATCCAAAAGTGGGTGGCGTTGGGAGAGAAGAGAGAGAAGTCATCGAAAATGCCATGAAAGCACAAGTGACTGGGGTTCTCATCAATCGTTGCGAACAGAAAGGGGACCCCCATGGCAGGGCTGGGGGGCGTGAGCAGTGCTGAATATATTTGGTAACAGCCACAGGCTCCCTCTCAGGTCTTCTTCCAGGGAAGGTGGAACCCGTTAGGAAAACTGACCCCTTGCCAGCTTTGAGCAAGTGTGTCTGGGCCAGGTAGGTGGGCTGGGTCTCTCCCCACTTTGCTGAGGCTGGGAGGCAGGCCCCTTCTTGGCTCTGCAACCCTACAACTCTCCTTTCTCTGTCCCCTCCTCAGAGCTTCTAGCGCTAAGCTGACAGCCGCAAAAGTCTGCCTTGCACCACCTCCTTCTATGTGTTCCAAGACAAAGCCCCAACTTCTGAAATTCTAAAGAAAAGTCCCTCTGTCACTAAGTTGTTTTCTTTTTTTTTTTTTTTTGGTCTTCTATCTCTTACTTTTCTCTCCTCCTCCTCCTCCTTTTTCTTTTTCTCTACTCCTCTCTCTCTTCCCCCTGCCTCAGTCTTCCTATCTGTGGGCTTCCAGAGGTGGAGGAAGCAAGGAAACACAAAGTCCCTTCTCAAGTCCTGCCTTTGACTTCTCCCCCATTCCATAAGAAGATGCTCATTAACCTCCCCTCGGGGTGGGCTGTGCAGAAGGATCTGGACGGTAATGTTTGCACAAACGTCTCCACTCCCTGGAACTCCCAAAGCCACCAGGTGCTGAGCACTGCTAGCCCCAAAATCCTGGAGAATATTTTACAGGTGAGAGGAGCAATTGGGATCAGATCCCAGAGACTTTTGCCCTGGTGCAGAGTTGTCCTAGGATTCTGTGGTGCCCTGTGCTTTCCAGCTGGTAGCCAGAGGCTGAGGGAGCACTTGGCTTGCTCTTTCCTTCCTGTCAAAGTCGAGCCACCAGCGTTTGTGTTAGATCTGCCACTGTCCTCCACCCTCGGCAGGGCCCTTCCAGCACTGGGCCTGGGGCGCGCCTTCCCTCCCCCCCTTCATCCCCCGCAGCCCTCCACCAACTTACAGCCGGCCCCGCTGTGCTGACCTCCATGAGGCCAGTTCCTCAGAGGGACTCCCGGCTCCCCGCCCCGCCCCGCCCCGCCCCCACTTTGCATTCAATGGGAGTGCTCTGCGTTTGATCCTCTTTTCCTCTGGGTTTTCCCTGCGAGATGAAAGCGGAGTAGGATTGAAAGATCAAGAGGTGCCACTTGCGTCTCCTTCCTGGGTCCGGCCCATCCGAGCGGGGCTTCCCCTTGCGTCCCAGAAGGAAGGAGGCTCGAGCCCGGGTTCAGCCTCTCCGGTAGGGGGGCTGCCTCCTCCGGGCTTCGGAGCTGAAGCTTCAGGGACGCCCCATCCCTCTCCCGATTCCTGCCTCCGCCCTTTCAAAACGCCTCAATTTTCCCTGTCTTTAGGGGCCTAAGGTGCCCCCGGGCGCAAGAGGGGAAAAAAAAAATTTTTTTAACCAAATGTCACTTCTTCCAAAAGCATCTTTCATCAACATCAGATGAAGAGGTCGAATTTTTAACAAGAGAAAGAAGAAAACAGGAGGGACTCGATAAGAGCACTGTTTCTGGTTGGGGTTTTGTCTGTGGTTTTTTTTGGGGGGGTGGTGTTTGTTTCTGTTTGGTTGGTTTTTTGGTTTAGGGGGAGGCGTTTTAATAGCGTGGTTATCACTGTGTCATGAAGGTTATTCCCTACTCGGCAGGAGAAAAAAGGTAAATTCGCAGAGGGGATGAAGCCCGCGTCGCCAAGGTCTGGGCAACCTCATAAAAGCAGAGAGGGGGTGATAGCAGCCTAACTGGGGTCCGGCCCGGGCCCCCACGGCTTCTCACCTCCCTCGGCGGGGAGGACAACCCCCTCCCCTCCGCGGGCCTGCTGTCCCCTCCCCCGCTGGGGCGGCGGTTTTAGGTCCAGCCGGCTCCTCAGGGATTGAAATTCTCCGGACTTCAAAAGCTCGCGGCTCCGCTTCCGCCCGGCTGAGCTGGGCAGGGGGTGGGTGGGAACCCCGGGGAGGCGACGCGGAGATAAGATGCGCGGGTTGTGTTAAATGGAATCGGAAGCCGGGCCTGGGCACAAGACGCGCCGATTCGCTGCAGCCTCTTCGCTTCCCGAGAAAAATCTGGCTCCGGAGAGCGGCGGCAGGGGGTAGGGAACGCCTCAGTGGCCTGCGGACCCTCTCGGGGCCATAGTCTGAGGCCCTGAGTACCCTCTCCAGCCAGCTGCGGGCCCTCCCGGCAGCAAGCACGAGTCCCCGCCGAAAGGAAGGGGCGAGGAGACCTGGGACAGGGGAATAGGGTTCGGGAGCTGATCTGGCTGCTTCAGTGCCAGCAAAATTTTGATCCGGAAAAAGTTGTTTTCGCTTCTCACTTTAGTAAAACGTAAGAACAAAGGGAGCTTCCCTTTAAACAATAAGCGTCGCCGGGCTGCCGGGGCATTGATTTGGGGTCCTCGGTCATCTTCCAAGCTGTGGCGCGCGGGCTGTGGCCGTCATAGTACCCGCGCGGCTGGGTCGCCGCTGCTGTAATAGTGGGAGGTGAGGGGACTTCTGGCGGTCGGTCCCCGTCTCATCCCTGGCAGCTGCCGATGCCCATCTGGGAACCCAGAGCCCAGAGGTACCGCAGGGTGGGCCCCGCTGGGAACAAGGTCCACTGGATCTCAGATGCCCAGAGGTCGGGTTTTTCGAGGATGGGGTGGGGAGCGGTGCGGCTCATCCCTGACCACTTCCCCCCACCCCTTGCCCACCGTGCAGAGGGAGTTGGTGGCAATGGGCCTGCAGTGGTCTCCACAGAACAGTTTCTCCTTGGGGCAGGCAGAACCTGCGGCTTCTGGAACTCCAAACAAGCGCCCCCTTCTCTCTGTACCTCCTGGAGTGAAGGCACCAGGGACAGGAAACTGGTGGCTCTCACCACCCCACCACTCCTGCTCCTCAGGTCCTCACAGCCAGCCAGTACTGCAGCCACTCTTGCTTCTACACCTGTCAACCCTAGGCTCCTGTGGGCCTGAGCCCGGGGGCATCCGAGCCCTGAGCTTGGGACTATGAACTGACAGCCCACATCCTTACACCTACCACCTGCCCATCCGGGAGCTGGAGGACCAAGGGCAGGACTGGAGTCCTGACGACCTCCCCAGGCTCAAGGCTTGCTCCTTCCTCAAGCCACCAGCTGGAAGGGCCCAAGTTCTGGTCAAGTAATTCCCCAACACGCAAGCACCCAAAGACCCAGACATCCCCCTCCCCTATCTTAGCAGAGATGGTATGGGTTTTTTTCACCATTAGTGTCCTGAAATTTGCTTTCATTGCAAAGTGCATTGATGCCCATTTCTCCTTTAATCTACATAGCACTTCCTTTAAAAGACCTCAACAAGCAGCAGCACCTTTTCTCCCACACAGATAGGGTGACCGGTGGTCTTGACTCATGGCCAGGGCCTGGCTGAATGTTGGACCCTGGACTAATGCTCCTTCCAAGTCCCTGTCCCTCCCTGGCGAGCAGGGATGCCCAAACACCCAACAGTGCCTTAACTCTCCATAAAGCATCCTCCACAAACCCCCAGGCTTTTCTGGGATCAAGCTGGGTCCAGGGGCCTCACAGAGAGGGTGCCCACCCGCCCCCAGAATCAGAAGGCTCAAGACCCACATACCTGGGCTGTCCTCACCCTGCTCCTCCATGATTTCCCAGGAGGGCAAAGAGGAACCCCATGTGGAAGTCTGGAAGCCCCACATGATAAAGAGCAGTCACTGTTCTAAGCATTTCGTCTGTATTAGCTCTTTTCATTGTCACAACAGGCCCTAAGGAAGATATTATGAATCATCCCTATATTCTGAAGCACAGAGAGGAGGCTCATATATAAACGACTCAACTCCCATCCCTCTAACTTCAGGTCCACACTCAAAACTGGAGCCATTAGAAAGTGCCAGGCATCGCATTCTGAACCTTTCCTTCCAAAAACTCCACTTGTGTTTTTTTTTGCCAAGGCCTTTTCTCCTCCGTACTCCCAGAGAAATTCACAGGGGCTAGGAGAAGTGTGTGTTGCAGGCATTGGGGGGGTGTGGGGGTGTGGGGGTGTGGGGAGAGGTGTAGGCAACTAACCTCTAGCCACTCACTTTGGGCGTGAAGGAGAGTAGAGAATAAAATGGCCCAAAGCCATTTGGAAACTTGTCCCAGAGAAGTCCTCCAGGCCTTACCCTCTTTTAAGAAGGGGATCAGAGGCTGAGTGGGGATTATGCATGATCTGCAGAGTGGCTGGAGTCACCCTTAGGGATGTGGGGTAAGAGAGACTAACTGATCTACTCAAGCAGGTGGGAAGAGTCTTCAGGGCCTGAACTCCAAAATAGGAATGTCACTGCAGCAGCTGGTTCTGGAGACCCTAAGACACAAAGTCTGGTCCATCTTTGATCATTACAATCCACTGAGGCCCTGAGCACCTATCTGGAAAGGGGCAAAACTCATCAGGCTTACCTAACCAGTTTTAACATCTTGGGAGTCATGGCCATTCACATATCTGGCAAACCTCTCTCCAGAAAAGTGCACAGAGACATTGAAGTTAGCCTTCAGTTTCCAAGATTCCCCTACCCTCTACAGCCCCTATAGAGCCACCAAACTTCAGACACAATTGCCTGATCCCTTTGATAGGGGGTATGGCTTTACCAGATGTTTTCCCTTAGATGGCAGCTACCTCTCTCCACCTGTCTTCCAGGATTGATTGGCCCAAGGGACAAAACCTAAAGGGACTGGCTAGGCCTCCCCACGCATCCTCCAGGCTCTGCACATGCCTGCATTTAAAACCAGACCCTGGAGGTGCATCTGGGTGGAGAGAATGGCGGCGCTGGTGATTCTGCTGTAAAAGGCAGGACTTAGTTTGGGCTGACCTTCCCTGGGGATTAAGGGCAATCCAGAGTGCAAGGAAGTGGCAGTTATTATGGAGTCCCACATGCCATGGGTTGCTTTCCCTCCTGGGTGTGGTGGGGGGTGGCGGTAGTAGTCCTTTGGTTTCATTTTTAATAGATTTTGATCGGGCACAAACCCTTTCCAAGCTTCCTGGACTGCCCAAAGGCCAAAAGAGCCTGACAGCTCCCCTCCCGCTCCCAGTGGAGCGCCGCCCCCCACTCTCACCCTGGTGCTGGTAGAGGGAACCCGCCTACTGAGGCGCCCGTCTGGGTGGTCCAGCGGCGGGGGTGGGGAGATCCGGGACCCCTACCTGGTGGAGTCGTTACCCAGTAGGATCTCTCTTCTAAGATTTAACTAGCCTTAAATGCCCTAAACGTTCCCTCCCGGTGCGGGTCTCTCTGTGAGTCTCTGTTTCTGTGTGCTCACTGACCGCGTGTCTGTCTCTCCCGGTTCCCGGGCCAAGGAGGAGGCCGCAGCCCCCTCCTCTCTCCCCACTCGGCCTCGCCGGGTCAGGAGACGCGGTGGCGCCGGACTGCGAACGGAGGAGTTGGTCTCCCGGGTGAGGGGTAGGGGAACCGCCCCCACGCGAGGAAGTCCAACCAGTTGGGCCGGCTAAGCCTCTCTCTACGAAATGGAAAAACCTTTGTGTGAGGAGTTCTGGGGACTGATTTTTATAGAGCCCCTCCTGACCCGGACTAGCCCCTTCCTCCTATTGAGCTTCACGGAGTCCCGATGGGGTACAGTTCTTCCAGTTATGCAGAGGGAAAACTGACTCTCAGAGAGGTTGATGGCCTTGCCCAGGGTCACACAGCTGGGAAGTGGCCGAGCTGGGATTTTAACCCAAGTAGTCCAGCCTCCAAAAGCCAGATTCTCTTTGTGAGGTTAATGCTGCGCCCCCAGGACCGAGGACTACGTTCCCTGAGACCGCAGATAGACCACTGCGGTGCCTTGGGTATGACTGAAAGACCTGGACAGGGGCCACCTTTCTCGGGTTGGTTGGGTGGATGCTGCTGCGGCCCCAGCAGAGGGTGAGCGGTGAGCGGGAGCCGGCTTCAGCTGTTACCGTAAGTCTCAGAGGAGCGGGGCACAGCAGGAAGGGCGGCTAAGAACAGGGAGGGCTGTAGGGCGCCGCGACGTGGAGGGACTGTGAGTTCCTGGTTCAGAAGCCTTTCGGCGAGCCAGTGAGGATGCGCACGAGCCTGCAGTTGTGAGTTTCGTAGGTGGAGTACCAGCTATCAGGGGGTTGTTGTAGTGGAGGGAGAGCAGGAGGAATGTCGGCGCAGAGGACAGGGTGTCACCGGCCCAGCACTGGAGTGCGCGCACAGTCTGGGCCCGGACCTGGAACCTCAGTCCCTTCCTGTCCCCCACAGGGCCGTGCGAGGCGCGGCCCGGAGCCCCCTGAACGTCCCTGTCCGGCCTGAGAGCCGGTCAACCGCCCCGTCCTGTCCCCGCGGGCCCTTTTCTGCTCCCTCCTCCGCTCCCGCCCCTTGCCGCCGCAGTGACAAAGCGCAGCTCCCGAACTGCTGTCTTGGTGCGCCCCCCACTGCCGACCGCCAGAGGAGGAAGTGGCGGCTTGTCTTAGCATCTTCGCTGGCTCTGATCCCGCGACTCTGCAGGGGGCGGCAGCCCAAATCCCCTATCCGAGAAGCCCACCTTCGCTCGGTAGGGAGTCTCATCTCGCCCTTGCGCGCCCGCCTTCTGAGCGGGACCCCAGGAGGGATGGATGGCAGGTCGCGGCCCCTTAGCCTTGGCTTCTAGGAAAGGGTAATTACCTGTGAGGGGCTGGAGGGAGCAAAACAGCTCTGGGACGCTATCCTCCGCCCTCCTCTGACACCGCCCCCCCAACCAGTCGAGGCTTGCCTAAAGGAGGGTCGCATAGGTGAGGGTGCCTTATCGAGTCCCCTGATCAGCCACTATGATCAAATCATGCCCCCAACACACGGATCGACCCTATTTGTTGCGGTACTCCCCAGGCATTGGGGAGCCCCCTGTCTCCACAGTCCTCCAGCGATTCTTTGAGCCTCACTTAGTTCTGAGCAACAACTCTTCTCGTAGCAATTCTCAGATTCGCTCTGACAGTGTTTCTTGAAGTGTGGTCCCTGCATCACCTGGGAACTTGTTAGAAATGTAAATTCTCTGGCCCCACTCCAGCCTTATTGAATTAGAAACTCTGGAGGGGGGCCAGCAACTGGCGCTTTAACAAGCCCTCCAGGTGATTTTGGTGCACACTCTAGTTTAAGAACTGCTGCCCTGTGGATTCCATCACCCTGGTTTCTAAGTTCCCATGATTTTCCACTCTGCCTGGAATGGCTTCTTTTAAGTGTTTTTGTTTTGGTTTGTTTTATTTATTTATTTCAAATTTCTGGTGCAGAGCTTTATGCCTCTTTCACCCATGTTTATTCACCCATGTTCTTTACGCTTTAGCACCTCTAGGTATCTCTTTGCACACTAACTTACTACCTAATGATGTCATTATCTAACTTAGCTCCTCACTCATCTTCTCATTCATCCACTGCCTAAGGACATACCTTACTCAGTGGCAGATTAGAAACTGCTCTGGAACTGCAGGAGCTGGAGCAGAGTCGAAAACTTGCCCTACCCAGACATTTCCTTCACAAAAGAAATCAGAGGCCTTGAGATGCGATTGGTTTGTTGGCTCTAGAGTGGGGAAGAGTAGATCTTCCATGTCTGTGTACCCCTATCCTGCTAGAGAACAGATGGAATGGAAAGAAAGGCCATGGGAGTAACTGGGGACAAGGAAAGGTGAGGCATAGAAATAGGTTTTCTATGGGCCCCCTAAGGACTATGGGCAGGGACTCAAGGGGTTCTGTCAGTACCTCCTGCCTGCAGCCTCTTAGGCTTGAGATATACAAGTATTTTTCTTTTCAGATATCTCAAGATGGTGATTTAGGCATCTGCTGTGGTTGGTTAAAAGCAAGCAGCTTTAGTAGGAATCAAAAAGGCCTAGCCATCTAATTATATATGTAAATGCTTTTTCATTCAGTCAGATTTATCTAGTATCAGGCATACTCTGGGATGTTATTTAATAAATTAAATTTACAACTAATGTTATAAACTAGGCAGCAAGAGGCCAAGGTGCCACCAAGAATAAAGAGAGCCATAAATAACTTCGTGTACTGGGTACTACTTTAAATGCTTTACATGTATTATATCATTTAATCCTCACAACTCCATGAGGCAAGATGGAGAAATCAAGTCAAAGAAGGGTAAAATGATTACTCAAAGTCACATATCCTGTTAGCGACAGAGGTGAGATTTGAATCCCAACACTATGATGCTAGAGGCCGGTCTCCTACTCACTGGATTCAACCTGTGCCTGTGGAAGCCAACAGGTCATGCCCTGGGATCTCAGTGGATTGATTTCATTTCCAAAGAAGACTAAACTAGTTTGATGCCTGTGAATACTGCAACTTCACCAGGCATTACTACTGCTAATATTAAGAACAATTAACAGTTGGGTGGTCTTTTCTTACTTAGGTAACATTTTTACACCCACTGTCCCATTTGATACAATAATTCTGTGTAATAGGAAGAGCAGCTATTAACATAAGCCCCATTTGACAGATGAGGAAACTGAGGCCCAGACAAGTTAAGTGCCTCCCCCCAAATCACTCAGCTAATGAATGGCAAAGCAAGGAACACTGTTATTCCTTTTGACTTCTTTGGCTTTGCTTCTTATTTTTTTCTTTCATTCTCACTTTAGACACACATTCATGTATATCATATTAACCCTTGACACTTCTCTACTAGTTTAGGCTGCTTTGAAAGACGTCTCTGTCCAGCATTTTGTTTGCTCCTCCCCCAGTCTCTAATGAGGTCGAAGAGGTCAGAGTTGTTCTTTCCAGTTTCCAGTTGAGGAAGCCAAGATTCAGAGTTCAGAGGACTTGACCAAGGTCACAGAGCCATAATAAGGATCGAAGTCTCGGGCATTTCACAAACAAGAGTATGAATTTTGCAGAGAACTCTATAGAATGAATTATTCTTAGTCCCTGTCCATCCTTAAAGCCTGGCAATACGGACAGACGCTCAAAAGAAAGGCAGACAGTTGTGAAATACTACTGACAATTTACAAGTTTACAAAACATAATTTTAATGCAAGTTTTTATTATAATGGACTTAAAGTTCTTTCATAACTTCCATTATTGGCAATATGTCAACTTTGGAATGTTTTCCTAATTATTCTGGAGTCAGCCTTACTGTTCTTGGAAAGAATTAGAAGAGGAGAGAAAGGTCACTTTTAAAAATAGGCATGGAAAGGACCAAAGAAACCCAGATCCAGGATGTAACTCTGCCCTGGTCTTAGGCCCTGAGGAAGGGGTCTGCACTTTCACAAGTGGCAACACTCAGGCCATACTTTTAATCCTGAATATGGCCCATTGGCAACTGAAGAGCCAGACTACCTCCAAAAATTGACGAATTTTCCTTTTATTAGAATCTGCCTTTCACCACAGCCCTCATCTTTTCTCAATACAGGCAATGGGAAAAAGCAAAAGCCCGTGTGCTCAGGCTCTAAGCTAAGGACATGATATATGTTCTCATCTAAGCCTCACAACAATCCTCAGAGGAAAGTATGGGTCTCCCCATTTTACAGATGAGGAAACTGAGGCATAAAGAAGTTAACCAACTAGCCTAAGGTCACACAGATAGTAAATGGGAGAGCCAGGGGAAAATCCAGGCTTGTAAATACCAAATTTTTATTTCCAATAGCTGTAAATCCATGTTCCCTATGGATGTAGATTTTGAGGTCTGATCCAGCAGGAAAGGAACAAAAAGGAGCTGTTCTGAAGTGTAGTGAGGCCGGAAGTTTGAGTCCAGGATGAAGAAAGACAGATCCCAGAGACCTTTGGGAAGATAGAAGATGATCTGCAACTTCTATGAGAACAGAATCGATGGTGGAGGAGTGCTCTCAAACTCACTCAGCCAAGATTTCTGGTGCTTCAAAGACAGTTGCTAACAAGGTAAGAGCATGCAGTTGGAGGCCAGAGCTTGAACTCCAATTCTGGAACTTACTTCAGTGACCTTGAGCAAATCGAAGCTGCAGGATGTCAGATCTAAGGGATGATGTGAGGCCTGCCTATCAGAGCTGTTCTGAAGATTTAATGAGATGCCAAGTGGAAAGGGCCTAGCACAGTGTCTGGCCTACAGTGGGTACTCATTTCAGTGCCCCTACTTCACCCTATGTTTCTGATCCTCTTTTCTCAACATTATACTCTTGGTGAGTGAGAACCAGCAGTGAATGTGAAGTGGAATGGTGCCCAGGGAACCAGTAATATGTTTATGCCCCTCTCCCTACATGGTGGCTAACATTTCCCAGAAATAGCTACATAGCAAAACTAGCGTGCATTCATGCACTTGTTGGAGTTCAGACAAATATGGAGATGGTAAATGTATAACTGAAGTAAAGAAATTATCTGGCTGGCATCTTTGCAGTACCATCATAGATGGCGTCCAGGTTCCTGTGTCCTTTCTGTAACTCCATTCACTGGGAACTGGGATAGTGAGAAGAAAATCAAGACATGTCTAGTGTGATAATGGAATTTCCCCTTTATGGTAGATCAAAGGCATAGGCAGATGATACATAAATAATAATAGGGAACCATTGTTGCTTTCTTAACTGTAGTGGAAATTTAACGTAATAGTTAAGTGCCCAAACACAAGTTAGACTGTTTGGGTTCTAATTCCAGTTCTGACACTCACTGTACTAGCAGTGTAATGTTAGGCAAATTACTTACCTTCTTTAAACTTCTTTTCTTCATCTGTAAAATGGGGCCACATGAAGATAAAATGAGTTAGTACATATATAGCACTGAGAAGAGTATCTAGCTTGTAGTAAGTCTCAATTAATGCTAGTTACTACTACTGTGGTGTGTTACTTCCCTGTGAGCCCAAGGGATTTCTGTGAGTTTGTGGAATGAAAGGAAGATGAGTGAAGGAAGCACTCCATGCCTGGGGCAAATATACCAGTGGGGAGCCACTTATATTCAGAGCCAAAGAGACCTGGGGTTCAATTCTGACTCCACCACTAGTTGGCTCGGACAAGTCTCTTAACCTTCAGGAGCTTCCCCGTGAAATGGGGGTGAACAATAGCTGCCTGGCCGTCTTCATGTAGTTATTGGCCCAGATAGATCCCTATTGCCTGCCATTTTAGCCTTTAATCTTTGGACCTATAAAGTTTTCTTCTGCTTATTAAGGAGTACGCCCTCTGGGAGGAAGGACATTTTACGCCATCACCTGCTCAGTCCTTAGCGACCCAACAACACTTTGCCAGTGTTATGGGAGTGGGTGAGAGGAAGGCCGGGGCAGGGCAGGAGGGAGGCACGGAGGCAGGATTGAGGAAATGAGGAGAGCAGGATATGAGTGGACTTCCAAGACCTCTCACTTCTTTCCCATTGTCAACTGAGGAACATCCCGCCCAGTGCCTTACAGTAATGTCACTGGTTTAATGCCACAAATATAGTAAATTGCTAAATAAGAACTATTCCTGTCAGTCTCTTTTCTATTTTGAGGGAAGAGACTAAGTTTTGGTGGTGTGGGACTTTCTTTGGTATCTGTGGGAGGTGGATAGTATAAGAAATGCAAAGAGGCTGTCATGTTGGGCACTGTTTTCAGTGGGCATGGGGGCAAGAAGCTGGAAGTGGAAGCTGGTGAAGGGGAATCAAGTAGTTTTCCTTTCTGAATTGGCTGTACTTTTAAGCCAGCTCTCTGGAGAAAGGAGAAATCTTTGTAATGTATTCCTTCCACCTCCCAACATTTCACTGAAAACAGAAGTATATAAGCCCTTGCACTGTCGTCTTTACTGTTCCTCTGTCCTGCTGCCTGGAGCTTGTCTACTGACACCCTGGACCTAGACATGGCAGAGCAACGAGGCGGAAGAAGCCTGGGTCTCTAACATCATGGAGCACAGGCCCACAAGAGAATGGGAAGTGAAGGAGTTCTGTTTTCCAAATTAAAAAGAGAGAGCAGGACTTTCCTGGTGGCGCAGTGGTTAAGAATCCTCCTGCCAATGCAGGGGACACGGGTTCGAGCCCTGGTCTGGGAAGATCCCACGTGCTGCGGAGTAACAAAGCCTGTTCACCACAACTACTGAGCCTGCGCTCTAGAGCCCGCAAGCCACAACTACTGAAGCCCCCGCGCCTAGAGCCCGTGCTCCGCAACAAGAGAAGCCACCGCAATGAGAAGCCCACGCACCGCAATGAAGAGTATCCTCCACTCGCCGCAACTAGAGAAAGCCTGCGTGCAGCAACAAAGACCCAACGCAGCCAAAAATAAATAAATTTATAAAAAATAATAATAAAAAAATAAAAAGAGAGAACAAGAACGGGGAGGGGGGAGGTGGAGAGAGAGAGAGAGAACTATAAGAAAATGTAAATTTCCCAAGGTTTCTGGGTGCTGATAAAGGGGTGTGCGCGTGCGCGCACGCTCGTGTGTGTGTGATATTTTCCACTGACAAATTATACAACACCTTAATAGAACTTCAGGCTACACTAAACCTTTTTCCAGGCAGGCAGCTGAACCGAAGTAAAAGTTGATAGAGTACAAGCAGTCATCTAATTATTTTTATGTGCACTTTAAAAAATCATTTACCTGCACAGTGATAACACCTAAGTGAGATACTGTAGAGAGATTGTGAAGAGGGCATATGAGAAGTTCCTCTGGAGACAGAATGAAAATGAACAAGCCTTTCTCAGGAGACCAACTGAGAAAAACAGCCAACTCTTCTATTTCTATTTCTGTTCTCAATTTGCTGTAAGACCTTAAGTGAGCTATTAAACATCTTGGACCTTATTAAAATGGGTGGTAATTTCATGTACCGTGGGTATTGTTAAACCTTCTTGATTTCAAATCCAAATTGAGCCTCTCTCACACACAAAAATGTAGCTTTTGGAAAAAGCTGTTCACTTTCTGCTAAGGAGGTAAGGGGATCTGTTTGAAGAGCTCATGCAGTTACAGATAGATATTCCATATGCTAACCTAACATGAATGCCTCAGATTTTTATATCCTTGATGGAGAAACATGAGGGTCTCTGGCCTGTTTTATGTGCTTTAGTCTTGGGTGGGAAAAGCTCCGAAGTAAAATAAGAAGCCATTTCAGAAGTCTTTCTCCTTTTCTACATCAGTTATTATCTCCAACAACTCCCTTTTCACCCACCGTGTTTCCCTGTCTTGGTTTTACGAAAGGGAGTCTCCACCACTGTGGGCTCTCTGCTAGTCTAGCCAATTCTTCCTGGTTCCCCAGTGAAAAACAGGAGACAGAACGCAGAACTGTGACAGGGCTGGTCATATGACATGGCTTTTACTTTTGCTGTCTTCATCCACCCTGTAGGTGGCAAGTTTGAAGGTTTTGGAAAATTCCCCTGATGGCTAGAAGGTGGATTTCCAATGGGATCAGATTAGCACATTCAAGTATAATTGCTATAGTACCGACCAGGTCTATTTTCAGACTGTGCATTAGGATGAGGAATAGCTGCCACAGGCCTGTGATGTTTCTTAGACAAGAATCCAGCCCCTGAGAGCTGAAAGTTAGACACATGCCAGCCATTACGGATTTCTCCATTCTATAGGTGTAGATGGAAGCAAGGGAAACGTGGTTGGTCTAACCAGTGACTAGGTCAAAAGCCCAAAAGCCCAGGTCAGGGTCATGTGCAACATCTTTGGCCAATGACTGCATTTTACTGAGGCCCCTGGGCAACCAAGAGAATGGGCCAATGGTCAGGGAAATGGACTCTAGTACTGCCCCTGCCATTGCCTGGCTGGGTGACCTTGGACAAGTCACTTCACTCCTCTGGGCCCTTGTCAATAAACAGAGTGCCAATCCCAACTCTGTCACACACTGGTGACCTTGACCAATTCACATCATCAAGTATCAGAGGAAGCTAAAGGGATTTGTTTTTCAGGGTGTCCCCACCACGGCATTGTGTGACCCCAGCAGGGGACGCACACCGATGCCTATAGGAGTAGCCCTGTAGTAGCAATGAGAGAGATGTCTTGGTTATATTAGGAAATTGAGAAGACTGGGATGGCAGATTCTCAGCACCAGCTAATAGAGTTGCCAGATGTTTCATTTTCAAGTGTTTTTACATGTTGGCAACTAATTTGAATTGTTATAAAATTCCGTATTGGCCAATGACTCTAGGTCAGAAGTGCCCTACTAGGCCAGTTGGGGACTTCTGCATTCCACTGACCCAAGGAAGAGACCGACTAGGTGGGGACCTGGCGGGGAGGGGTGGTGGATGCAGGGTCCCCCACGTGGAGGACACGGCTGTGCTGGCCAAGACTGGGCTGGCTGGTCTGAGCTCCTACCCCAGCCTCAGTTTCCCCGGCCCACGTGCAGTGGTGTAGGTCAGCCTGGCCTGTTTACCTCTACCCCCGGGGTGGAAAAAGGAGGATGTAGCAGGCAGGAACCGACCCCTCGCCTGCGGGTACCGGACCTCCACGGTCCAACCAAAGCGGAGACGCGCGGGCTCGTTGCCAACAATGCCGCGGGCAGGTGCGGGGCGACTCGGGCGTTGGAGGCCGCGGGCACTGTCGGCGGCGGGCGGGCTGCGGGGCGCGGGGTGAAAGGGGGACGCGTAGCCGGGGAATCTCCAAACCGACGCCACGTATTTGTCGGGAGGAAATTCGACCCTGGAGGAACAGTGGGCTGGGTGAGCCCGTTCCTGCCGGCTTCAACATGGATTCTCCACCTGCGAGAAAGCCTCGGGCTCCAGGCGGCGGGGTCCCATCCCTCTGAGCTGTGAGGAGCCCTGCAGACACCCCGATCCCCGGGGGCCCTTGTTCCGACCCGCCCCTCTCCTGGACACACCCCAGTGCTCCCCGACGTGGTGTTCCTTTCCAGGCCCCTCACCTATTCCGGCCTGCCCTCCACGGAGGTGGAGCTCTGTCAAGTTCAAATACGGAAGCCTATTTTCTACCTGATTCAGTTTGTGCAAAAGAATTTTGAAGACGGACGACAGCGTACAAGGACACTCACCCTCACACTGTTGGTTAAAGGTAAAAACAAACATACAAACCTTTAAAACCTCTTTGGAGGCAATTTTGATAGTTATGAATTTAGTTATGATTCCGTTTATCCCCACAATCTCAGTTCTTGACATTTTTCCTGCACGTTTTACAATCTGCTATGCAGTTTAAACAAGGTGATGTACATAAAGCTTTCAGAATACTAAGCTCTTTAGAATACTAAGAATATAGCTTTAGAATATAAAGCTTGCTAGAATATTGAGTTTAATAAAAGTTAGCCACAACTATTACTCTTTTACAGCCCCTAAAAAAGCTTATGCTTTCCTCCATTCTCGCCTCCTTAAGACACTGTCCACGCCACATTCTCCTAATTGTTTTAGCTCCATCCCTGATTTAACGGAGATTCTAACAATAGCTTCTCCCCTGCGGTCTGCCTTCTCTCTCCTACCCAGTGGGAGGCAAATAACTATACCACAGTCTAAAGAACATCTAATTAGAAACCTGGATTCTGTTCTACCTCTTCTTCTGTGATAATCTCTGAGTTTTAAAAACAACTTTGCTGACATACATTTTATATATTATTAAAACACCCATTTCAAATGTATGATTCCATGATTTTTAGTAACTTTACCAAGTGATGCGACCATCACAATAAATCAGTTTTAGAACATTTTCATTCCCCTCCCCCCACCCAAGATCCCTCATGACCTACAGTTAATCTTTCTTCCCACCTCCAGGTTGAGGCAACCACTAATCCACTTTCGGTCTCTAAAAATTTACCTTTTCTGGATATTTTAGATGGATGGTATCATACAATAGCTAGTCTTTTGTGTCTTCTTTCACTTAGCATAATTTTTAAGGTTCATCCATAATGTAGCATATGTTAGTAGTTCAATACTTCCTGTTTTATTGCCTGTAAAATTAGAATGATTTCTACCATGTCTATGAGAATTACATTATATAACAATATTGATATTATATAGTTAAAGCTATTATTACACCTACATTATTCTAGGCACTGGGCTAACTGCTTTATTTGCATCATGAAGCTTAAACTTCACAACCGTCTTATGGGTTATCAAGGTGATATCATATCCATTTTTGAGTTGAGGAAACAAGTTCAGAATTGTGAGCAGACTTAACTGAGATCACAAATCAAGTAGATGGCAAAGTGGGGACTTAAATCTAAATCTGTCTCACACAGGAACTAAAACCAGAGTCACCTTCAAAATTAACAAATTTTGAAATTTGTTAATTCCATCAAAATTAATTCCATCATCACAAAAACAAAATCCAAGGAAATATTCACATTAACCCCACGAAAGAGATGGAGAAATGTCCAGGGCTTTGTCAATTGTAAATCCCCACTCATATGTAAGGAGTTTTCACTCCATCATATTCTCCATACCTGATGCTGCCCTGTTCTGAGAACATTTAGATCCATCTACCACCCAGTGGTACTTGAGAAAACTGTTTAGTAGGAAGATTCTGCTGGCACAGGCAGAAACACTCTTGTCTAAAGATTTCTAAAGAAAACTCCAGTTGTTGTTTAAAGTACAATAGTAAAACCTCTTTGAGGTTTTATGATGAGCCTCAGGCTGGCAACATTCACCTACAAACGTGTCATTATTATGAATGCATTAATGATATTTGTTTTATTAATAATAAATACAACAATAAGCCATGCTCCAAATCTGTCCTGTTATTTCTGAGATACACCCAAGCCACCCTCATTCGTTGCAGAAGGAAGGGTCCTCAGAATGGAAGCCAAGCCCCTCATTCCACGGAAGAAGCCCTGAGATCACAGGAGGTGCCTAGGTCTTCTGGGGATGAGAAACCAAGTCTTCCAGTCCCTTGGAAAGATCCAGGAGAAGCAGGTGCTCAGATAAATGCCCCCCCCCACCCCCAGCTCAACAGCACTTAACTTTGATAATGATAGCATTTTATTGCCTGTGTGCAGTGTCCTTTCACAACATCATTTATTCGTCGAATGAAAATAACTATTTGTTGGTGTTAGATGTCAGGATAGTGGCTCCCGTTGGGGAGTAGTAAGGTGCTATGTTCTGTTTCTTGGTTTCTTGCTGGTTACACAGGTACTTTGTGATATTTTGTTGATCTTACGCACTTTTTGGTACATAGTATTTCAATATAATTTATCCGAAAAGGCACAAATGAAAAATAGTTTAGAATGAAAAGAGCCCAGCATAGTGCCTGTCATATAGTAGGTGGACATCTCATATGTGTTCATTGAGTAAAGGACCGCATTTGATCCTATCACGTAGGATAAGCAGACGCGTAGAGTGCTGTTCATACTGTCGTCATTATTAACCTTTCTTCACAGGTTAGAAGACGTTCCAGGACTTTGCCCCGCCACGCAGTTGGTTAAGCCTCAGAGCCGGGAGCCTCGGTTCCTGTCCCCCAGCCGGAAGAGGGTGGATCACTGCCCCATTTCGATTTCGCCGCCGCGCCGGCCCGTCCTGCTGCAGCCCCGGGCGAGGCGGCCGGAAGAAGCCGGGCGGCCGGAGGCGACTCTCCAGCCCGCAGCCCCGAGCGAGCTCCGAGGACGCGCGGAGGCGGGCGGGAGGAGGCATTACCGCGCTCGGTCCGGCCGGCGCGGTCTCCGCCCGCGGGGTCTCCGCCGGCTCCGCGGCCGGCGCTCCCCCGGGCTTCGCGTTCTCGCGGTCGCTCGCCGGGCCTGCCGTCCTCCCGGCCGCTCCCGTCCGTCCGCCCAAGCCTTCGCGGCCTCCGTTCCCTGGTCCCCTTACCCGAGCGACGGGGCCGTCTGACCCGCCCCGGAAAAAAAAAGACCCAATTTCTCAGCGCTATTGGATATCAAACGTAGGATGTGACGGCGGCAGGAGGGAAAACAACACAGCTTTTTCCTATGCGAACCGCAAATGAAAACCTCCCACCTGGGCTCCCCTTGACCTGGACTTAGCTACACAAGCCCACCTATGGACCTGGCTCAGAGTGGCTGAGAGAGGGGGCTCCCGAGTCACACAGATCCTGGCCTTGGCCACCCAGCCCTGGGACCAGGCACGAGTCACCGACCCTCTGCCTCAGTTTGCTCATCTGTAAAACTGGAATAATAACCCTGCCCAACTCATAGGGGTGTGTTGAGAGTTAAATGAGATGATCCGGCAAAGCACATCATTTAGAACACAGTGGGCGCCGGACAGTACTTCCTTTACCCTCCCCCACCGTTAGCCAAACTGCCGTCTGTGCTTGTTCCCAACAAGCCCCCTCTCTGCCTGCCCCAGGTCAGAGACACCCTCTAGGCCCAGAACAAGCACCCCGGCCACCTGGCTGCCTGCCCCAACCGGACCTCCACTCCCCCGCCCTTCTCAGCGCACTATTCATACTGCTCTGTCCCTGGGTCCTTATCTCAGCCTTCAGTGCAATCACTTATGTAGCTGGGTCACCCCATCTTTCTCTCAGAAACCCACACGTGCACACACTTATGGACTATTAAGGCTGCTTGAGGATAAGTCCCACCTTGTTAAATGCAAAGTGGTGCCTAGCACAGAGCCTTGCCGACTCAATAAATGTCTGTTTGGGGGCTGTAGGTAGAGAAGGCCTGCTCCACCTCCAGCCTCCCCCTCCCAAACCTCACCCCACAGCCCCCTGCCCCCTTCCCTGCAGCTGGTGGTGCTAAAGACTAAGCCTCCACCCCCTCCCCCGACTCGAAGCCATAGTCACCCTAGCCGTGGTGACAGGTTGATGACTCCTATAACAGGCCCCTTTCCTCCTCTGGGGGGTTCCTGCCGGGCATGGAGCCTGGTGGAGGGGCCACCAGCGGGGCCGGAAACCTGGGGAGAATGTCTCTGGCTGCCACTGATTTCTGTTCCTAGAATTGATGTTTTTCTACAATTACAACCTTCCCTCCTTCATTACGTCTCCTGTGTTCCTGAGGTAGTAAATACCAGGGATGTGCATTACATTTCCCATAACTTACTTTCAGTGATCAGAAAAGCTTCAGTTACTAGACCTGCTGTTGACCAGGAATCTGGCTTTGAAGCTCAGAGTAAGGTTCCTAGAGCAGTGGCTACCTGCTTAGCACAGAGATGCCCACCTCCCCAACTTCTGTCCTCTGGGTCACTGTCTGCACACAGCACATTAACAAGAGGCAGCAGATGAGCGGTTGAAAACATGGCCCCTGGACCCAGGGCCTGGGTTCAATCCTAGCATTGCTTCTTACTAGCTGGATGACCTTGGGCAAGTTACTGAACCTGGCTGTGTCTCTGTCTCTCCATCTGTGAGATGAGGATGATGACAGTAATAGTTCCTAGAGTTGTTAAGCAGATTAAATGAGTTCATCTTTGTACATTGATTAGCACTCTGTAAGCACTCGGTCAGTGATTTTTGTCAAATACCTAAAGCTTAATGCATCTAGAGACCCTGACTACTAAAGGTGTCTAGCTAGCCCGAAATGGTTATAACCTGCTCTGGAGGAGAGACTGAGGATGCCTGTAGTAAAAAATATACATAAGGACTACCCAGTTTAACCCTGGTCTTATTATTGATATTTAAGACTGAAAGAATGGTCCTTGGGTATAAACTAATTTCTCTCAATCTTTACATTCCTTCATTTGCGTTATATGTGGACACATTCTGGAAGGAAAACAGGGAGGAAGGAAGGAAGGGAAGAAGGAAATGAAAGAAGGAAGAAAGGAAGGGGAGGGAGAGGGGCAAAAGGGAGGAAGGATCGGATTGAGATGCCTGGATTGTGGTAAAATTCTTATTTTTTAAATTACTTTCCATCAGCATTAGAATAATAATGCTCAATGTTCAATAAATTATGCCCAACATAATTTCCTGGACCTTACAGCTTCTAGAAAACCTAGGTCAGAGGAGGTTGCTCAGAGTCAGGTCAGCTGGGTCTCAGAGCTGGAGGGAAGCAATGGCTGCAGAGCTATAGGGCCCCTTACTGCATAAGTATCTGCCCACCAGCATCACAGAGACCGACTCTCACCTCCAGACTTGCAATAGGCCCTCCACTCCCTGATAGCATCAACAGCACAGGTTGCACAAAAGCTCAGCCATTTCCCACTTCAAGGCCAGGTGTGCCAAGGAAAGGAGCTTTCATTCACTCAAATCTGCCCGAAAAGGTGAGGCCTGGATCCCCCTCCTCCAGCATCTAAACACTCACACACACATTTATCCTAGATTCAGTATGTCTAAAGGTTTGGATTATATGCTCTAGAAGCTACATGATTATTGAAAGGCTTCATGAAGGTGTTGCGATGGAGGTTCAAGGCAGCCTTGAGAAGGTGTTCATGATCCGGCTGGCCAGAAGGCCAAAAAAGAAGAGAGAGTCCCCCATCCTGCTCCCCTGGCTCTCTAGAACCCTACAAAGATCATTTCAAGCAAAGTACTCCACTCTTTTTCCCAGAAATGCCTGCTTCACCGAGGCCTAAACTGGTAGCTCTCCACAGGGGGTGATTATGGCCCCAGGGGACATTTGGCAAAGTCTGGAGACTTTTTATTTATTTTTTAACATCTTTATTGAAGTATAATTGCTTTACAATGGTGTGTTAGTTTCTGCTTTATAACATAGTGAATCAGCTATACATATTTTTGATGGTCATAACTTGGGTAGGGGCTACTGGCATCTAGTGGATAGAGGCCAGAGATGCTGCTAAACATTCTACATTGCACAGGACACCCTCCACAGCAAAGAATATTCCAGCCCAAAATGTCAATAGTGCCTAGACTGAGAGATCCGGACCTAAACCAAACTCTCCCTGCCTTGGAGGAAGTAATCCCTCAGAACTCCTCCAGCAAGTTAAGCAGAGAGCAAATTGGAGCATGGGGCTGGGGGTGGGGGAGGGAGCCCAAGAGAACCCTTTCTCAAGCCCAACACTAAGAATGGGGAGGTCCCAGCAGACTCCATCCTCCTCCTGCTTCTGCGTCCAGAACACAGAATCCTGGCATCTGAAAAGATTAAATAAAACCCATGATTCCCAGCCCCTCAGGCTGCATAACCCTGCCCCTCATCTCCTATTTCCCTCTTGCACCCCTCACTCTTGGAGCACAGTTGGAAATTCAAATTGCAATCTTTACTGTCCAGCCCTCAAAGGCTCGGCCTGCTTCCTCTCCTAGAGACAAAGTCTCCTCAACGTCCTGCCTCCCTTTGAGACGATACCCCAAACCCTGCCTCTTTCACCAACTGTAAGTTTTTCTTCCCCACCTCCCTCTACCCCGCCTTCTCTCTCTAATTAAACCATATCCAGGGTGTTGGGAGGGAAGGGGAAAGGATTCTGAAGACTTCCGTGCTGCAGGTTCTGGGGGCCTACAGCCTCATGTTTTTTGTGAGGTGCCAGCCACGCTGTGATCATTAAACCCCACCGTGATGGGGGATTTTCTTATTGCTGTTACCCTGGGAGCTACATCTTGTTTATCAGACTCGTTTTAATTCAGCTTGGTCAGGATCCAAGTATTGAGGTGGAGATTAAAGGCACCTGAAGAATCCAATTAGCTGCCTAGTCTTCTTTAAGCCAAAAAATCAGGTCACAAACTAGATCAAAGTGAAATTATTTCTCGACAGCTCCGTTCATTAAGGGGAGGGCGGGAGCTCACACTGCTAAGCTGGGCTCATTACGGGGACTGGCATTTTAAATACAGTATCTCCCCCAAATTACATGTTTCAGAGGTCGCAGGGAGAAACCGAGATTATCTTATATGTAGTCTCTCTTTGGCTAATAGAAAACAGAAAGCCGAAGAACGAGCATACAACTTCTAGGAAAAGACTTAAACAAGGCCCCAATTTTCCTGGGCCGGAAAACCAAATCTGGAAAGTGGAATTCGCAACAATCACTCCCAGCCAGAGAATTCTTCCTCCGGGTAATCTAGAGAGCTGAGAAATCTAAGTTTTCCAGGTGGCCTATATTCACCCATTTTCTTGAGAGCCCACCCTTTTCCCTGGCTGGGTGCAGCTGCAAGGGAGCCCCCCTGGCTGCCCAGCACAGCCTTCCCCCAGCTCCAGGACCCAGGCAGCCTTTGAAGAGAAACCACTCACCATTTCTGGATTCTGGGTCCCAGGCAGAGTCACTTCCAAGAGCAAGAAACTCCTCTTGGGCCTTTCTGTGTTTCTGTGGGCTCTTTTGAGGGGCTGGAGAACAGAGGAGGAGGAGAGCAAGGAAGGCCCTGATCAGATTCACTTCCCATAGGGAGTATCAAATATTGAATTGCTGTGAGGGCATTTAGAAACCCTCAACTCTACGGGAGAGAAAGAGAGACAGAAAAATTACATTCAAGAGAGCACATGCCCTTCTTCTGTGAGCACTGATTTTGAACTAAGTTAGGAAATCAACAGAAACAGTGACTTCCCACCCCCACCCCTGTTCCCTTCTGCTTGCAAAATTCTGCTTAGCTGCTCAGGCAACCAGGAACTTCTGGGTTAGAAGATGGCATTTTTTAGGCCCTCCAGGCACAAGCTTGTGGGACACTGAAAGTGGTTAAGTTGTGAGGGTTTTTTTGGGGGGTGGGGGAGTAGGATGTGGCCACTTCTGGAGTCTCTGAAATCTGAACCACTAGTGAGACCCCTCCTCAAACTTCCCAGTCTCTCCATCCCATCCAAGTAGAGCCTGGGAACAAAGCCACTTGTACCTGGAGGCCTGACCCCCTTGAGTGGGGTAAAGATAGGAGAGAGAAAGGGAGACACAAGGGGAAGGAGGAAGAACAACGAGAGGGAGTCTGAAAGCTTCAGTCTGCACCTCCTGCCAGGTCTGGCTGTCCCCAGATTTCTAGCTGCTGCATAACTAACCTACTGCCTCCTCCAAGTCTGGGAACCTCCTCCAAGTCTGGCAAATTCATTTCGTGGAGGCATCCAAGGCATGGTGTTTGCTTTGGGGTCGTAGCCACCCAGGACCCCCACTAGGCTTTCCTTCTCCCTTTCATCCCCCTTAGTTGGAGCCTGCACCCGCAAGAGAGAGGCTGGGAGCTCACATCTCAAGGAGCCTCCCTCAACACTGGTAGATCTAAGGACCCCGACCCCTGAGCCCAAGTCACTGTAGCCCAAAGGGATTCTCCTTGGATGATGCATTTGAAGCAGAAACAAATCATGTCTGGTGGGTTTTGTTTTTCTGCTCTGTGTGAGTATTTCCCTTCCTGGGGTTATGGGATTATGTCATCCTCCCGGATCCTTCCACACCCGCCTATTCTCCATGCCCTGGGGCCAGGGGGTTGGCAGGGGCAACAGCACTGCCAGGCCTCAGAAAATGCACCCTGGATCCTACACCGATTTTCTTACGTGTCCCACAACATGGAATGAACGCCCAATGTTTACGTTTTGTTTTGTTTGAAATTAGCGGCCAAAAATGAGTTTCAAACTTCGTTCGTTTCCTAAGGAGAAATGAGAGGATACAGGTCCTCGGCGGAAGGTTGCATTAATGGGACCCCGGACCCAGTGATTCCCGTAGGGAGTCTGCCGACCTCCAGCAAAGAGGAGCCTCCCGCAGCCGCCCCAGACCCGCCTCCCAAGGCCCGCGCTCCAGGGGTTTCGCGTCCGGGGATCGCGGAGCCAGAGGTGCGCCCCGCCTGGCACTCAGGCCAGAGCCGCCTCTGCTCCACACCGCGGCCTTGTTTTTGTCCTAAAAGCCTGAGCTGAAACAGAAATCTGGGGAGTCGGGAGCTGTTGTTGGCTTGCAAACGTAAGCCTTGGTCCCTCAGGGGGCTGGTCCCCGTCCTGGACTGCTGTTTTCCCTGCGCTGGTCACTCTCGCTCGGCTGGCGGAGCCGCTGCCTGAATATGGGGACCGAGATGTACGTGTCGCGCGGTGGGAGGTGCCAGCACAGGACCTTACAAGTTTCCCGGAGAGCGCCTGGCGCCGCACGCCAAGCCTCCGCCGGGTGGAGCGGGTGCGCGGACAGGCCGGCCCGGGGGGTGGAGGCGGGGTTCCCCCATCCCAGCTGTTCTCTCGGCCCCTCAGCACCCGGGACCCAAAGAGCCAGTTCACCCCGGGTCAGCCCAATGCTAGCCGACCCCCGCACCCCTCCCCAGTAAGGGCTCGCGGGCCCAGGGCCTCGGCCCAGCGTTCGCATTTGCAGCCGGAGCCGCCTCGCAGTGGGCTTGCGGGTGTGCCGATCGCGGCCTGATGAGGAGGTGCGGAGGGAAGAGACCCGAACGGCCGGGAAGAGCGGGAGTGCTCGCTCCTGCCCAAGCCGGGGGCTGCCTGGGGCCATCAGGGCTCCAGGCCACCAGCCCAGCCGCCTCCCGTTGCCAGGCCCGCGCGCCAGGCCCGGCCTCCGAGGGCCGTGGGCTCCGCACGGCCGCGCCGTCCGCTCCGAGCTCTCCTCGGCCGGCGCCTTCTCTCTGGCGAGCCCCTGAACCTGGCACAGACGCCGCCCAATAGACACTTCGAACAATACGGGAGAAAACGAAAGGAAGAAACCAGTTTGCCCGCGTAAACGCGACGAGTCACTCTCCAAGTTTTCCTGGCTTCTCGTAAAGGTGGCCGGGGCCGTTTACAGTAAGAGCAGAATACTGTTTGCGACTGTACGACATAATTATCTCCAGACTTGCCTCTCCCCCGCCCCCAGCTAGGGTTTTCACCAGCGAAAGCGGCTAATGCATTTGCACACATTAAACATCTTGAACGCATAATTACAGGCTGCAGACAGGCTGAACAATAAAATATCTCGGCTCGATATTTTTGGAAGCCTTTTGCGACTGTGCCTGGAATAAACAACAACCGCTTTCTCTGTCCTCGACCATCTCGCTGCAGCCACCGTAATTTCAAACACCCCACTCCACCCCCTCTAGTGCTTTTGAGAAAAGGTGCGGGGCGGGGGGGTACAGGCGGGAGGGTGCAGCCTTCTGGAGGGGTCTCCCGGGACGAGGGTTCTCCCAGGACGCAGGCTCTGCTGCAGGGTGCAGGGTGCCCGGGCAGGGGTGACTGGAATAAGGAGAAGAAAATAGGTTCCGAGCCCCAGAGGCCGCCTTCCTCATTAGAGGGGCGCAAGTGGGGCCCTCTAGGCCTTACAGCCTCTGGGCACTGCCCTCCGCATCCTCTCCCTACTCAAAGGCTAAAAATTTTGAAGAAGGAGCTGGCTATCACATTCCTGCCTCACAACCACCCTGAAAAGGGCATCTTTAGACTGGGCTGGTTGCTGTTACCTGAGAAATCTGCTGGAAAAGAAAGAGTTCCCTATTGAAGCAGCCAGATTGGGAGGAGGGAGCTGGGAGTGGTTATTTTCTCCCACGGAGGCCAGGGACGCTCTAGCTTCCCTTGAGTCTTAGTTGCAGTGTCTGTAAAATGGAGATGATTATAATAACCTCAGGACCTACTTCGCAGGTTGTTATGAGGAAGCACTTAAAAAATTTTTTATTGCCGTATAACTTACATATATAGCAAAGCATAAAAATCTTAAGCACCCAGCTCACTGAATTTTTATATGTGTATACACTTGTGTAACTACTACCCAGATCAAGATATAGAGCATTACCAACACCCAAAAGGCTCCACGAAGAAGCACTTTTAAAACTAACTTTAGTCAGTGATATTATTGTCCCTAACTCAAGAAGTCAACACCCCAGTCAAGTATGTGGAGCTTCTTGACCCTCAGAGACAAAAATTGACAAACCAAATATACACGGAAAGGATATTTACTATCCACACCATGGTTAGGGGCTGTAAGGACTCTAAACTGAAGGAGCATAGAGGGGCTTTGTCTACAAACCCTCAGGCACTCAGGGGTTGGGGGAAAATTGAAGATAAGGCTTTAATTCGTTTTGAGACAGTGGGGTTCTCCTGTTGCTGTGAATAGCTGGGGTTCTATATCCTGGGCTGGCATGTTCACTTCCAGGTCAGGGCAAGCCCAGCAGAGAAAAGCCTGAGAACCTCTGACTCAGGGACTCTGAGTGGATGCCTGTAGGGCTGAGGTCTAAGTTTTGGGGTGCCTTATTTCAATGTCTCCTCTGAATTCAAATCTGGTTTGATACGTGGAGGGAATTTCCTATGATGTTTGGCCATGAGATAAACAGGGCACCCTATTTCCTGACAAGTGCTACCCCACCGGCTAGCACATGAAATTTGTGCAAATTACAAACAGTACAAAAAAAGTGAATTCTCCATCTGACCCTCTGACCCCCAGTTCACCCCAGGGGAAGCCGCTATTATTGGTGGCTTGACTATCCTTCCAGCCCTTATTACTCACCCCCTTTTTTAAACCACACTGGTAGCCTTCAGTATACATTCTGCCCTGACCTTGGATTTTTTTTCCTAAATAACTGTCCAAGACAATTCTCCATGACATGGGTATTGGTTCAGAAAGTTATATTCAGCCCTGGTGACTCAATCCAGCTGACCATTCAAGCTAACTTTGTGTGGCCTGGCATGGGGGAAGGGCCTGGGTTCTAGATCCAGAAGTACCTCTAAAGGGCTTGGCAACCTTAAAAACAATCAGCTAACTTGGCTGCACCATCCATCATTACCAGCAACACCCCTCTCTCCTTGAGCGACCAGAACCATGCTGGGGGAAATAATCAAGGCACTGACCATGACTTTGGACCTACAACTATTCTCTGGAGTCAGGGGAAATTGGAAGTGCCTCTTGGAATTTTTAACTCTTCTGTCTAGTAGCTATAAAAACTGTGCTCAGGTCATTAGCCCACCCTGGGTGTCTGCCTCCGATCCCATTTCCTCAGTCCTCCTTGGGGCACAGTGGGATGGCTCTGACCCTGGCCCCCCACCCAGGCCTGGGTAGAGGCAGGAGGGCACAGTGAGGGCCTCAGCCCCAGACCTTGGACCCCGCAGTGTCCGCCAGGAGACGTCGGAGGAAACGCGTTTACCACCTGGGCGACCTTGACTGGAGCCGATTAAAGTTTAATCCGAGGTGTGTACTCAGCCTTGCCATGTTATTTAAACACATCAAAGGTCATAAAAAGATTCCAATGCCGTGAGCGGGTCCGAAGCGGGCCCATAGGGAGCCGGCGCTTAATTCTGATAGATTTCCAGAGCCAGAATTTGGAGCACGGGGCGGGGCAGGGGCCATAAGAAAGAAAGAAAAAGGTTTGCTTTCCCGGCGGAACTCCAGACTTCAAAAAGCGACGGGGGAAATCGAGTCTCGGGCACCGGGAACAGACAACGCCCTTCAATTCCGATTAACTGGGAAGACATCTAGTGGGAAGAGGTCGCAACTGCAGCGGCGCCGTGCGAGCGTCCTCGGCCTCTGCCTGCCGCGACCGTGACTGCCGCTAAACTGTGCGGGGGTAGGAGGGCCGAAAAGAGAAGACCCTTTCTCCCCGGCCGCCCCATCGAAGCAAGCGGCTGCCTCGATCTTCCCGGGCCAGGGCAGGGATCCCACTCAGGACCGAGGCACTATTTCCACCTCAGAGAGGAAAGGTCTAGCTCTCATTGGCTTTCCTCTCTCCAGGTTGGGTCCTGGTCAGCCAACGGAGGGCATTTGGGCCCAGGAGCCTCAGATATCCGTTCAACTCTTCCTGGAAATCCTGAACCCAGAGCCAGTAGAGTGCTGGAGCGACATATGTGGTTTCTCCTCCAGGGTACCGAGTGACTCTGGGAACCAAAATATCGCTGCAGAATTCAGGTGAGGCAAATGCCCGGAAGGCCATCCCACCCAGTGGTCTGCTTTGAGCCCTCGCCACCTGCGGCCTGGTGTTGACCAGGCACACTGCAAAGCTGTAGGAGCCCAGCTTCCCAGGGTGCACAGGTGTGTTTTCACTGCATCTCTGTTGCAGAGCCATTGGACCTTGCCCTGTCTTCTTTCTCTTGCCCAGACTGTCTCATTTCTATGGAGGACTGGGCGCCTTTCACAACCCTGGGAGAATGGGCCCCACCATGGAACGCTGTCTCTTACATTAGCTCTCCCAGCTGCACCAGCACCTCTTCCTAACCTGGAGGTGGGCGGAAAGATAGGTGGATTCTGTTGCAGGCCTCCCCATCTGCCTCAGAGATGCCAATTGCAGCTCCTCTCTTGGCTGGCTTCACCTGTTTAAAGCAGGGTCTTCTCCTCGGGCCCTCATGGCTGACCACTTTGGCTGGATCTAACTTTTCCCTCTTGTTCCATTGATTGTGGCACTACATCATCTAAGAATTATCAGGGAGGAGGAAAAGCACCAGGATGCCTTCTGATGATACAGAAGGCCAAGGGATATGTATGTGCCACATTTCAATGTGTGAATCCCAGGACTTCATGGATCCACGACTGGGCCCCCCAAGAGTGGGCCTGCGGCCCCGCTGATAGACCCTCCAGGCCCTCTGGGGTGGGGCCTGCAGCGGACAGTGATGATTGCTGAGAGTTGCCCTCGATAGGAGGACTCCCACCTTATGCTCAGTCCAGGGCTGTCAGAAGTGGCCTCCTCCCTCCTCCTTTTGTCCATCAAGTTGCCTTCTCCACACCTACCCATACTCCAAGGCTTAAACATTCCCTGATTCTCAAATGAGGGCTCAGGGAATCCTGTTCTTTCGCTTTGTGTTATCCTACTCCCCCCGAAATGAAAGGAACTGGAAACAGTGGATAAGACAATTGTAGGCAAACGATTTGAAGCCCTTCACCAAGATGTTAGCCAGCCCTGTCAACACTGAAGTCATCCCCAAAGGAGTATAAGGTGTATGGTCCCTTGTGCCCTCTCCTCTTCATACCTCTTAGCTGGGTGAATCTCGTTCCTCAGGTAGAGAGACTCCCTTTGGTTTTATTGAGCCCGATACAGACCATGAGAGCAGCAGTGAGTGGGGTGAGGGGGAAAGGACTGCTCCTGGTTTAACCAGCTTTAACTTCAGGGAATGAAAAACTGAGACTTGGGTCCTGTAGAAAATGAACTTGGGAAGCAAGGGCCTGAAACAATCTGGGTCCCACACAAGCTCAACGGGCTGATATGTGTGCTCGGAACAGAGCTGACCCCTCACTCCCCTGCACCTACATGAACAACCCAGAAAGCCCCCTCCCAGCCCACCTGGCTAAGCCAGCACTGGACCCATGGCTGGATCCCCCAGCCCCAGCCAGCCCCACTCTGCTCTGCTCCCAGCTCAGGCCCGTGGGGATGTCTATTCCTCTGGGTGACAAACGAGTCTGTTTGCTCTCAGTGACATCAAATTACTTTGCACCAGCCAAGGGTCCCATGACCCGACATAACCCCACATTAGGTCCTAGAAATGTAAAGAAATATGGCCTTTTTAAAAGTGGCTGAGAGCACGTAATTGCTAGCAGGCTCGAGGGGTTGTCCCAAGTATGGCTCAAGACCTATGCCGGGGCAGCGGATACCAGCCAGAATTCCTTGCTCCGGCTCTCTATGGGCAGAAGTTCATGCTCACATTTAACTCTGGACTCCAATCGGTTTTTCAAACTTCAGATTATTTTTGTGCCGTTAAAGAAATCTCAGGGAGACCTGCAGCCTAAGCGTCCCGTCCCCTCCACCCCAGTGGCCCCCACCCCCCACGCCAGGCTTCCTCGGAGAACAGGCTTCCACAGAGAATGGGTTTCTGTGGAGCTTTAAAAACACGGGCCTGACTTGGGCTGCATGGCTTGACTTTTTGATGGGAGTTATGGTTTCCTTACTTTTTATTTTGCACCCTCCCGTCTCCCCTTTCCTCTTTGTCTCCCAGCTTTACTGCGGTATCTCTCGTGCCTTCTCCCTCTTTCTCCGAATCTTCCCACTTCTGCAGTCTTGACCGTGACCCAAACCATAATCCCCATGGTAAACTCCATCCTAGAATCAGGAGACCAGGGACCCTTGAAGGAGCTGCCCAGATCCCTGGTAGGGACTGATCTTGCTGTTGCTCCACAGGCTGCAGGGGAGGGACTCGAGGCCAATGTCTCCAGGGGCTTCTGCTGGGTGTAGTTGGAGTTGTCAGAAAATTATATAAAATCTGTGCACATAATTTCTCCTTTTGCTTAATTTACAGATCTCTTATGAGTTTAGCCAAATAGCTCTTTTCTACTGTGATGAGCAGTTATTTTAGCATATATCTTAGTATATATTATTAACATAAAAGCATCCCAGGGTCAAAGTGTCCCAGATATTTAACAACTCCTCAAAAAAATTAATTAAGGAGACATAAACAATCCAAATGCAAAATAACCCAACACTCTGCCACAGAAAGGATGACCAATATCCACTCAGACAAGTGGGATTCGAATTTATTAAGTAGCTGGCTGGCGTAGAATTTGTCAGATTCAACGGTTTGCTATTTTCCATTTTTGCCTTTTTGCTTTCCAAAATTGCCAAGGCTTTAGTTAAATCACGCTTCAGAGGAGGATCATACTCATTGTCAATTAGACCACTGAATTAAAACAAAGCAAGCCACAACACCTTTAGGAATTCTTTTTAAAAAATATTTTACTGCTGAGGAGTTTTTTTTAATACATAGGATTGCATTTGTTCTTGAAAACTGTGGTTACTGCAATGATATAACAACCCAGAACAAACTTTCCCTTCCTAGATTAATCATTAGAAGTCTCTCTTTGCTTTCTACAAGGGGAGGAGGTGTGTTCAATTGGGAAATGATTATTTGTCCAATAAGAGGGAAATAGATGTCAATTTAGGACATAGAAAGGACTGAGGCATGGTTTTCATCTCTCCTCCCAAATCCTGATGCAGCAGTAGAAATCTTCAATTAAAGGACGACACGCTCATGGTAAAGGGTAACATGTGTCTCACTCATACATACGTATTCTTGATGAAGAGACACAAAATTTCAGGCGAGATGCCCAACACGCCACTCTCCTTTTTTGTCCAGATTTCTCTTGGGTGGACCCTCAAGTTCTTTCTAGATTGTAATCAGAAGAATTCAAGTGCAAACACACTGACCTCTTACCCTCGGACATAGGAAGGATTCCTTTTATTGAGCAATTTTGCTTAACCTTGAAATTTATCTTCAAAATCCTATGTTGGAGGTGGAATGATGTGATGCCTGGGATTTACTTTAAAATACTCCAGGGGAAAAAAAAAGAGTGGAAGTGGTCGATGAAACATGAAAGACTAAATGATAATAATGGTTGAAACTAAGAGTTGGGTATATAGGGGTCCGTTGTACTTTTGTGTGTGTTTGGAAAGTTCCATAATAAAAAGATTTTTTAAAAAATGTTGTGTTAGGCAAAGGTGGAAAAATTATCCCTGCCAGGGGGTCAAATAAAAACATAGTCCGTCGGGTAGCACCTGGAGTTAGCCTTTTAATCTTCGTTTTCCAAAAACGGTAAACGACCTTGCTCCCTTTTTCACTTCTCTGGAATCAGCCAGCCATCCCCATGCTTTCTTTCCGGCAAGCTCACTTTCCCAACCCATAAACTGAGCATCCAAACCCGAGGTTGGGGGCTGATTAATGGAGCTTCCGTACTCAGCTCCTCTGACTAGAGTGTAAATACCCATAAAAACTAATATCAAAAGTTTTTATTGAGCTGCTTCGTTTCCCTGAGCGTTGGGGCGAGCGGGGCCAGAGCAGCGGGACAAAGGAGCGGCAGCTGTGCCACGAGCAACGTCGGCGTCGGCGCTTCTGATCGGCTCAGCGCGGGTCCCCAGAGCCAGCCAAAGTTTCTGGGGAGAACACCCGAACCAGGTAAATGCCAATCGGGGGCTTGCCTTCCACTGGGGACAGGTGTATTTGCAAAACCGCGGGGGAGGGAATGGTGAGTGGTTGGAAAAATCAGCAAGGGTAGGGAGACGCCAGCCACCCCGAAATATGTCACCAGACTGGTCCGACAGGGTGAACTATTCTTCCTCAAGACTTGGTATGATGCCTGTATTTCACCCACAGGACTTTGGATGTCCGCGTTCACTGGGTGTGTGCGCTCATTTGATGCGTGAATCTGTGTGTGCACACACATCGTTACGATTAGGGCATATAACCTGCACGTAAAAGTCTGATCACACCTCTCGGTTCTCTGTTCCGAGTTCCCCTTTCTCGTGGCTGCGCTGGTGAGTTTTCTTCCCTTAGCTGCTCTATGCGTTAAGAATCTGCCACCCGGGTCAGGGACGTGGGAGTCTTTGGGGAGAGATGGACTCAACGCGGGCCCGGGCCCAGGCCCAGGCCGCGTGGCCGCCTGCACCGGTTTCTCGGCAAGAAAGCTGGGGGCTCCGCGGGGCCAGGCTTACGTCCAAGTCCCCTATTTCCTTCAAATGTTCGAACGTCTTCGGTGTATTTGTTGACATAATGAATCCACAGCCCCCAGAGCTGGTTTCCTGTTTTGTTGCGGGCCCGAGCATCAAGCTAGGATGGGGGTGGAGGCCGGCAGTTGGGACTCCTCTTGGGTTGTGGCAGAGACAAACAGACAGCGTCGGGACAGAGATCTCTCGCCCTTTTCACACCGCAGCCTCCCAGAATTCCTCGGCCTTCCTGCGCTCTCCCGGCGCCCCGGCGGGCGGAGTGACGGGGAGCTCACTCCCTGGGTGGCGTGGGCCCCGCAGTCCTGCGGACGGACGGGTACCCTGGCCGGCCCACTGAGGACTGCGAGAAGGCGCTTCCTCCCTCTGAGGAGCGCTTCTCTGAGTTCCCTCTGCTTCTAACGCAGGCTCCCGTCCTTTAAGTGGAGGCTGAGTTTCCAGGTCCTGTTAACAGCAGAGCAGCGGCGGTACCGTCGGGGCAGGCAGCACTCCCCTCCCCATCACCGCCTCCGCCGCCACTGGCGGAATCACCCAGGCCTCCCTAAGCCCGAGGGCGGCTGGTCTCAGAGGCAGGAACGCACCCCTCACTCCAAGTTTGGGCCAAGCTTGCGGAGTCTGGGCACCGCTGGCTGGCACTGTGCAGAGGGAGTTGCTCCTCAAGGGAGCCTGGGATCTGGGCCTGGTTGTTCTAAAAGGGGAGACGCCCCTATTCCTGCTAAAGGACTTTCTGTGAGAAATACCACAGGGCAGGGCTGGAAGTGGGGTCCTTTCTGAGGCTCTGTGCACTGGTGGCCTTGAAGGCCTGGTACCAGAAGGAACACACCAGGCAGAGGGAGAGCTGCTCCTCCAAAAACTCACTGTCCTCAAAATCCACAGGATGAGGGCATCTCTCAAGACAAAGCGGGGGCCTTCGTGGATCTTCCTGGATCTTGCACATCCTCCCATTTTCACCATGTTAGCGTTCGGTCACCACAGTGCCAAGTGACTTCCCACAGTCCAAAACCGTCCCTACAGCTTTGGGCCTTGTGCTGCCTTCAAATGCCAAAAAAAAAAAAAAAAAAAAGAGAGAGAGAGAGAGAAAGAAAAGAAAAAAAAAAGAAAGAAAGAAAGAAAGAAAAGAAAAAAAAATCTAGAACAAAAGCTTCAGCAAGTGACTCAGGATGTGCCATTTCTCTGCCTACTGGCCAGCGCTGGCCCAGATTTCTTCAGAACCTACCCTTTTTCCTTAAGAAAGAGTACAGCTTCCACCCTGGTGGGGAAACTCATAAAGCCCACCATGAACAAAGCTGTCCCTCAACTTCATCTGTCCCAAACAGTTTGGTTGACTACAGTTTGGGAAGTGCTATCCTGTTCTGGTGTTGCCCCCCTTCTCTCTTTCTTTCTCTCTTAGCTAGCCTCAGCTCCTCAGCCATTTCCCCGTCTGGATCTTTCTTCCTTTGCCATTATCTCTGAGCCCCTACCCCTCCTGCAATGGGAGAGAGAGGGTTAAGATGTTCTGCAAATGCAGCTCGTAAAGCTGCTTGGATACATTAGAAACACATGAATATCCTGAAATACAAAGTGTCTTTAAAACCAACCAAGGAATGTTTATCCTAATGCTGGATGGATGCAGAGAAATAGTGCCAGAGAGCAGTGCTGACAGCCTCCTCCAAGTTAAAGTGAGAGCAGGTAAATTTCATTTGCTAGTGAAAATCAAACTCGATTAAAACCCGGTTTCCCTTTGTCCTTTTCTCTTCCAACCCTGGGAACCCAGGGCCTCATAGCTCAGGCTGGCAGCGAGTCCCCATCCCCCCTCCCAAAAAAACCCAGCCACAGTATCTTTCTTCAGCTCCAGAGCAACCGAAGTCCCTCAGGGCACCCCAGCCTGCCCTAGGAGGTCGGAAGCTATGCCTGCCAAGGCGCTGGCAAGAGAGAGGATCTGGCAGCTCCCGGAACAAAAGCTGCTGCCCTCCAATCTTGCCGTGCTGCCCACTCGGGGCTCCTCTAAAGGAAATCAGGGAGCGCCAGGCAAAGCCCACCTCCACTCCTGCCACCCTCTTGCTCAAGGGGCCACTGCCACCCGCAGATCCCAATGAGTGCCATGGCTTCCCAGCAAAGCCTACAAAGGGTCTGAGGATAAAATTGTCATTGCCGGGATTCAAGTTGAGGCATCTCCCTGCAATCCCATAGGAATTCCTGAGCCTGGTAGACAAAAAAGCAGAGGGACACTCAGAGGATCAGACCCAACCAGCTGGGCAGGCAAGTGAGTCTTGACCTTGCCGTTGGGAAAAGAGGAAGAGCACTGGGAGAGTCTGTGCTTGCTTCCCAGAGCACTCTCCAGTTCTTCACTGCCTTCCAACCTTTCTTTTTCCACAGCAAGCAGGTTTGGTGGCTGCCTGGAGGGCTAAGAGGCTAAGAAACAATATTGGGAACCTACAGTGGATCTCTTAGGTCTCTCAGCAATGGACAAGAAGGGGAGAGAAAGAGGTTTACTTCAAAGTAAGGAGAAATTCTAGAAACCCAAAATTATTCATGGAGTTCATTCAAATTCTATAAACCATCCCCACTGGTGGCTACAACTCAATATCTAAAGGGACCTGCAGACTTTTAAAAAACAGTGAAGGCACACCAGGACACCACTAACTTGCCTGGTAGAAAAATCACTTTGTGTATATTGAGATCCAAGACAAGAAGGGAACAAGCAGGCTGCCTCCCTCTAAGTAATTTTTTAAATTTGATAGAGAGTTTTTAAAATTTGATAGAGAGATATTCGGAACTAAGAAAATATCCCAATAACTTGATCACTAAAGATCCACCACAAAGCTCAATAAATAATTCAGGCCTGAAGCCCTTCCTTTGCGGGGTTACCAAGTTTAAGAAGCAAAGCTTAATTCGAGATGCAACCCAAAGCCTTCCCCCCAGCGCCGTCCCTCCCAGACAAACCTTCTTGGGGCTCCTCAGCAGACAAGATGAAATCTTGTCTCACCATTTTTGGTGAGGAGGGACCTAGCTGGCTCTGGCAGTCTGTGGAGCTGGGGCCCTTCCTCTGCACGCAGGGCTCGGTCTCCGGTGAAGTGGGGAGAGTGAGGGAGGAATGTGGAGCTGGCCTTGGCCGCGGTGTGCACCGGGAGGCAGCTGCGCCATGGCCAGAGGTGAGCTGGCACAGGCGCTGGCTGGTGGGGGCTCCCCGAGCTGTGTTTTCGTTTTTCCGGGTCTGGCTGGAAAACAGAAGAGGAACGAAGCCTGGGCCAAGAGCAGGGCGGAGGCAGAGAAGAAGAGTCTGTAAACACCGCCCCAAAAACTCCACAAAGGCAGCAAAAATTGCTGGGTAACCAAACAGAGCCAGAAACAGGAGGAAGTCTAAAGGAAAAGGGAATCAAGAGTGAGGGGAGGTGGGCAGTGGGCCTTTAGGAGCTGCCTGGGTCTCCAGGCTTGCATGGCAGTTCTCAAGATGGCTAGACTGCAACTTTCAACTTGACCTTGGCCTCCAGCCGTGTCTGACCTGTATGTAAAACAGCCCTTAAGTCCTCAGGAACTGGGGCCTCAAACCCTACTCTGTCTCTTTGTCATCATGAGTTTTACAATGCCACTTGGAGGAAGGAAGGGGGGCGAACGGGCCGGAAAGTAACACAAAAATCAGGTCCGTACAGAGGCTGGTTCTTTAGTCTGCAAATGGCCAGTCAGGGAGGAGGTAAACTGGGGGCAAATCAATATTTACCCGGAGCTACTAAAAAGGCAGGAGGGAAAGGGCACACTGGGTATGTGTATGTGGGGGGGCGGGCGGGGGGAGGGGTCATGGAAGGTTTTATTGGGCAACACTTGCATTGGTCCGGGCAAACCTGGGATTAGGGCGGATAAAAGCCGGAGCCCAGCCTCGTTGGTCCGGACACTTTGGGAAGACCAGGAACCTTAGAGAGCAGACCAGGGCGGGGGTAAGGGGTGGGGATATTCGTAGTGCCCTGATCTGAGGGCTGAGTCTGCAAGCTGAGACAGGAGACAGGTCCAAGCCTGGCTGCTCACCAGTCTACCCGGGATGGAAGGGAGTCCAGCACTCTTCCAAACTCTGATGCTCCGGTGGAATGCACTCACGTTCACTTTGAATGCATGTTCCCTTTCTGGGCATCTGACCAGCTCACAGCATCCACAATCGGAGGTGAAAGTATGTGACCCGAAAGCGACAGGACCCCCAGAATCCCTCTACAAAATATGGCAGCTGCTTGCCTCTTCCAGCACCAACACCCCACTGTGCTCTCAGGAAAGGGTCGCATTTCCCAGGCACAGAGGAATAAAAGCTTCTCGAGCTGGTTCATGGCCAGAGGAGGACCGGGCACCCGCTGCAGGCTGGAGACAGTGCTCTCTCCAGTCCTACTTGGGGGGCGGGGAAGGTGTGAAGTGGCCCCAAAGAGTCTCTTTCTCCTGTCCCAGAACGGAGTGCAGTAGAGAGTGCCCAGGTGCCTGGAGAGTCAGCTCCGGCCCAGGCTCTGTGAAGCCTCATTAAAGCCCCAGAAGGGGGGCTCGAGTCCCAGCTCAGCCCCCAGCTGGGGCCTGTTCCTCTTAACCTCCTTCCAAGACAGACCAGCCTGGCTGGAGATGTGGGAGCACTGAATAACGGTGCACAAAGATCGCTCTCTCCATCTCAAAGTCTCTGGAGGAGAAAGAGTTGTTACTGGGAACAAAAGTGAGGAACAGTCTGTATATAAAAGCGTGAGTGTGTGATCAGAGTACACTTGGGTGTGTGTGCGCGTGTGTCCGTGTGGGTGTGATGGGTCGTTCTGAGCATATGGGCCTAAATGTGAGTGTAGGAGATTGCCCACCAACACTGTGGACAGAGAAGGGGAGGAAGCTTCTATATGTAGTCCAAATTTTCCAGTGGGATGTCCTGGGACCCATAAGCCAGGCGCATCCACAAACGCCCCGCCACGGTTCCCCCGGAAAGAGAGCCAAATCGCGACGCTGTCGAAGCCGAAAGCGCAAGTGTCCGTGCTGGTGTCTCGCTGCAGAAAGAGGCGCGGATACCTGGAAAGAAAACAGCGCCGGAGGCCCCAAGAAACACCCAGCCTGGTCTACGCCTCGCTATTTTACCGTCCCCAGCCGTCCGCAGATTTACCTGACCTGTTCCCACCGCTTCAGGTCGCAACCCAACACCTCGCCCCATCCCCTCCCCGCCGTACGCTGCTCCGAGCCCCACTGGGAGAGGGGAAGGGAAGGGGAGCTGCGAGGAGGTCGCTCTTCCCTCCCGGTCCCGCCCGCCCCGTCCTCCCCCCCCTACCCTTCCGCACCCCCCGCCTCTCCCCTGGGTGAATGGTGCGCGGCCGCGCGGCGGGCGCTGGCGCTGGGGACCTCGCGGGCGGCGGCAGGGACCGCGGGTGTACAGAGCAGAGCCGGGGTTGGAGCCGCCCGCTTTGCATACGCCATGGGCGGAGCGGGGAAGGGGGGGCCCGGGCCAATGGGCGGCCGCCTGGCGCGACCCCGCGGGGCGCGATCCGCCCCCCTCGCTCTGGCCCCGGCCCCGCGCCGCGCGCTCTTCACTTCTTGGGGGCTTTTTAAAACAGCGCCACTGGGGTCTTCTCCATGCGGCTCGTGCTATGACAGCCTCCGTGCTCCTCCACCCCCGCTGGATCGAGCCCACCGTCATGTTTCTCTACGACAACGGCGGCGGCCTGGTGGCCGACGAGCTCAACAAGAACATGGAAGGGGCGGCGGCGGCGGCGGCGGCGGCAGCGGCGGCTGCGGCCGGGGCCGGGGGCGGGGGCTTCCCCCACCCGGCGGCTGCGGCCGCGGGGGGCAACTTCTCGGTGGCTGCGGCGGCCGCGGCGGCCGCGGCGGCCGCAGCCAACCAGTGCCGCAACCTGATGGCGCACCCGGCGCCCCTGGCGCCCGGCGCTGCGGCCGCCTACAGCAGCGCGCCCGGGGAGGCGCCCCCGTCGGCCGCCGCCGCCGCTGCCGCCGCCGCCGCCGCTGCAGCAGCGGCGGCGGCGGCGTCGTCCTCGGGAGGACCGGGCCCGGCGGGCCCAGCGGGCGCCGAGGCCGCCAAGCAGTGCAGTCCCTGCTCGGCGGCGGCGCAGAGCTCGTCGGGGCCCGCAGCGCTGCCCTACGGCTATTTCGGCAGCGGCTACTACCCTTGCGCCCGCATGGGCCCGCACCCCAACGCCATCAAGTCGTGCGCGCAGCCCGCCTCGGCCGCCGCCGCCGCCTTCGCGGACAAGTACATGGACACCGCCGGCCCCGCGGCCGAGGAGTTCAGCTCCCGCGCCAAGGAGTTCGCCTTCTACCACCAGGGCTACGCGCCCGGGCCTTACCACCACCATCAGCCCGTGCCTGGCTACCTGGATATGCCGGTGGTGCCGGGCCTCGGGGGCCCCGGAGAGTCGCGCCACGAGCCCCTGGGTCTTCCCATGGAAAGCTACCAGCCCTGGGCGCTGCCCAACGGCTGGAACGGCCAAATGTACTGCCCCAAAGAGCAGGCGCAGCCTCCCCACCTCTGGAAGTCCACTCTGCCCGGTAAATGGCGCCCCTTTCTCAGCCCCGGTCCTCCGGTTCTGCTCCAGCTTCTCCTCCGCTCGCTCCTGGGTCACCCTCGTGCCCCTCTGCTCTCTCCCTGGCCTGTCCTAGTGGTGCTGCACCCCTGGGAGCCCGATCCCGGCTGGCCTGCGCTGCCCGCACTGCCCTTGATTTGGGCTGGTCCTGGCTCTCCCTGGGTGAGGGATAGCTGAGAAGAAGCTTGTGGGGACCCTAGCTGGCTTCCTTCTCCCTCTGCGCCCTGCCCTCGCCAGCCCTTGACATCGACTCAAGTAAGGATGGGAAATTGACCTGGAAATGGTTCACCAAATTGCCCGTATTCGTTCTCTCAAAAATCCTTCAGTGTAGAAACGCCAAGTGTTGGGGCTTTGGGGAGACAGCGAGGAATCAGGGCATAGAAGTGTTGTCCCCTGAGCCTGGTGCTAACGTTTGGGCCAGGAGATCAAGCAAAGCCCACTGCTGTGTGGGCAGAGTGGCCTGGGCTGGGGTGGTCATTGGATCCCTGAGCGATTTCATTTCAGTGCAGAACTAACCACCCTCCCCACTGGCCATCCAGATTTTGGCAGAAAGACTGGATTGTACAGCATGGCAAAGGGTTGCCAGTGCCTGGTTGTGCAGCCGGGCACTGCAAGGCGGTGCCTCAGATAGAGCTGTTGCCTGTGTCCTGGCCTGGATCTGACCCTTCTGTAACTTGCCTTCTTCCCTATTTTCCAGATGTGGTCTCTCATCCCTCAGACGCCAGCTCCTACAGGAGGGGGAGAAAGAAGCGCGTCCCTTACACCAAGGTGCAATTAAAAGAACTCGAACGGGAATACGCTACAAACAAATTCATTACCAAGGACAAACGGAGGCGGATATCAGCCACCACGAATCTCTCCGAGCGGCAGGTTACAATCTGGTTCCAGAACAGGAGGGTCAAAGAGAAAAAAGTTATCAACAAACTGAAGACCACTAGTTAATGGATTAAAAGTGGAGCTAGAGGGCAACTTGAAGAAATGCTTCAGAACTCGTTGCTTTGTCCAGATAATGATTATAATGCTAATAATAATTGAAGAATGGGAAAGAGAAAGAGAGATACTGGCATTTTGCTTTCCTAAGGGGGATCTTTTTCTCCTGTGGAATCTACAGTTCTTTTAAAACTTTACTTTAAGAAATGGTAAAGACTGCCAGTTCTCCCGCCAACCCCACCAGACCGTTAAATGACAAACTCTAGAGTCAAACATCAACCCCGAAATACGCAATTTCAGATAAGTTACACATTTACTGAAATCTTGTAAGTATTTATGTGACCGTTATATTTTAGGACACTATGTTATATGATAATAATCCGAAAGTTGGTTACAAATGCAAGAGGCTGTTGTAAACATATGCTTGTCCTTGGGTCACCATCACCATCCCCTTTGCATGTTAAGTGACTGCTCAGGTAAATCTTAGTGAAAGTCCTACCATTGTTGTATATTCTGCAAAACATGTCATGTATAGATTTAGAAAGGAAAGGAGAAGAAGGTACTGAAATAATGATCTTGGACTATTTACTATGAAGGGGCAAAGGAAGAGAAAGCTCTTCCGAGGATCATTTGTCTTGGTAGTAAATACAACCAGCTGAGTGAGCCTTTGAGGCTACAGGGGAACCCCAGGTTGGGAATGTCCTTCTGATAATAATTTTTACTTGCTTATGACAAGATTTTTTGTGGCATTTCGACAATATTTTCCGCCCCAATATAATCTACTTTTCAAAGGATTTGATAGCTTTAAAAAATATTTAAAGCATCAGATAATTCACAGAATTCACTTTGTGTCAGATCTCCTGAGAGGTCCTACCCTAACATGGTGGCCTTTGGTTTGAATACAATTAATTTTTCATTTAAATTGATATTTCCCAATACTTACTAAACATATTGCTGGAGAAATAATTTTCCTTTTTTATTTTTTAGAAAAGTCAGAATGGAAATCCATTCCCCTGAGACAGTTAGATGTTTACTTTCTATATTTTGATCTATTAAGGGATTAGTATTTTTTCCTTGTTTATTGTGTTATGAGACTGCATTAGAAAGTTTAGGGATTCATCTTCACAGCACATCTTTAATCAAGCAGTTATTTCAACCAGCACATTCATTTTGTTCATATTCACTATAAAATGCTATCTTGTAAATAAAGACATTCAGCACACTGTGAAAATGTATTTGTGCACCTGCTTTTCAAATATTTCTACTAAAAATAATAGTAAAAAAACCCCCAACTTAGACCTGTAGATAGTTGATATAGTGGTATTAATTATGTTAATAAAATAGTCACTGCCATTAAAATATGAAGGAAATACTCGTTATTTTCCTATGCTAAACATGCACTGCACAGAAAGAAAAGGAGCAGGTTTGTCCTGTACAAACCAAGGACCATTCTTTTCTATTATTATTCAGTTTTGTTTTGTTTTGTTTTTTTGGCTACAAATTTTTCAGGCAAAAGGAGAAATCCCTCACAACTAAAATCCTACAAATTTAGATAAGTGCTTCAAGAAGGTTAAAGTGTCAGGTATTCTAAAAGGGAGAGAAAAGAAAGGAGGAAGAGATAATATAAATTCCCAGGCTCCCTGTGGAAAATGAAAACCAGTTGTTTAGTATCAGAGATGCCCAGGCTGTCGTATTTTAAAGTCTGCTGTTGGGTCTGCATGTGTCTGAGAGGGCAGGTTTTGATATTTGTTGAAATGACAGGACTAGGAAAGGCCTTAAACCTTGACCTTGATGAAAAAAGACAATTTGTGACCTTGACTTTTGACAGCTCATGAATTGGCCTCGGCTGGATTAGTAGATCAAGGGCGCCACCTCGCGTTGACAAGCTTCCTTGTAATTCTTCAGCTTCAAGGGAATCAAAAGGTCTTACCTCCTTGACTCCTTGTTTTAGAGATTTAGTACTCATTTCTTTGGCTCCAGATGGAGCAAATTTGAATATATGTAAGTTATACATGTGCCTGTATATATGTGAATATATATCATATGTGTATACATGTATGCATTTGCATATCAGTGCTTGTGTGTGCTTGTATATGTATTTTTAGAATCTGTACAGATATAGTATCATTAATTACTGATGACCCAGGATGATATAATTTAAGGTGATTTCAAGAGTTCAGGTACAAAATGTACCTTACATTGATGAAGTTTTGCTCCTTTTCTTTAATGGCCAAGTTTGATTTGTATTCACAGTGGCTTGCTCTGCATCAGATTTCTGCAGATCTGCTTGTAAGCTGTACATTTTTGTTACAGTCTAAGAGGTGTTCTTAAATAACCATTCTTTCTTGGCCCTCACCCTCCAAGGTGGTCTACCATCCTAATTAGAGCTATAGGGGAATCTATACGGTAAATAAAAAGTTTCAGATGCCTTTCTAACTCTAGAGCTCTAGAGTTACATTTCAGAAATTCAAAGAAACTCACCTCTTAAGAGGTCAGTATGGAGAGCTTAAAGATCTCATATCTACAAAATGACCATAATATGGATGCAGAAGGAGAGTTATCCTGGATAGCTCAGAGTTGAGTGCTGCGCCTGGGTGGTGTGCAATCTTATACTGATGTTTTCTAAGCTGCCATTTGATTTATGGAAGAAATATATACATTTAATATTAACAACCACCATCAAAACTATACTGGTAATAACAATCATATCTACTACTTATTGACCCCAAACATCAGATGTGTTTAGAGTCATAACTAATACATATGTATGTTTATATGTTTAATATAAACATAGGGTGATGTGTTTTGTCAGAAACATGCTACGCATATATGTATTGAAATGTTGGTGGAACCAGGATCCTTAGGGTGCAGAATTTCAAGATGAGGTTAATTTTATCTTTATGCTAGGGGAAAGTAATTGTGAACTGAGTAAACTTATTGATCATTTTATGGAAAATAATATTGGTTGGTTACAAACCTGGCTGACGGAAACCTCTCCAACCTGAAGACTTAGAGCTCCTTTATTGATGGAGAATTATAGAAAGAATCTCTAAAGCTGTCTCAAAAACAGCATGGTCTTGAAATGTACGCATGGAATGGTCTTGTGAAGTGCAATCAAATTTTGCTGCCCCGAGGATTTTCACTCCACTTGTGGGAGCAAATGAAAATGATGCTTCAGATCAACCTCCGCACATCTTGTTCCACAGAACTCCGTTTCTAAATGAGCGGCCATCAAGCCAAAATAACAACTTTCCCCCAAAATGTTTAAAGTGGTGGAAAATCCCCTCAAAGCTGGATCAAACTGTGTGTTTACGAACAGCTCCAAAGGGGACTCTTCTGTTGATGGGGGATATTTTTCTTTAGATGTAAGAAATATTCTGAGCTTCAGGCCTAGGAAGGAGGCCAACAGCAGCTCTACAGCCGGAATACCACCCCTTTCACAAGCCATCGCCACTGCAGGAACTCTGGGTAAAGTAGTAGTTTTCTTTTTTTTTCTCCCTTCAGCTTTTGAAACTAATGACAGAAGATATTTCAGAGCTTTTTTCTCCCTGTTCTGAAACAGATGTTGATAATGTTGATCTTACCTCTTACTTAAAATTCCCATGGATCTACGAGATAACCTGAAGTAAGCATGGATTATGATGGCTCCCCAATACCCAAATAGCAATTAATCTGAACCTTTAGAAAAAAGACATCCAGGAGGATGCCAGCCACTATGTAGGAATAATAACACCGAACACTGGGATAGTGTTGTTGAATAGCTGATTCAAGTATTTTTTTTCCCTAAAAGGGACACACTTTCAGAATAAGAAATTGTAATATGGAAACAACTAGACACTGTTTCCATCTATTAAATTAGCAATGATTTTTAATCCTGTAATGGCCTGTCATGTGACCATTTTTTAAAAATTGTAAATATGGGACTTAAAAAAAACTACTTTTTCCATCTGCTCTTAATACTGTCAAATTTATTGAGGTATTTTAAGTGGATGATTGTAAAACGCCACTTTGCATTTCACAACTATTTATGCCTGATACAGAGCTTAAGCCATCCATTTAAGTTGGGTTTTTTTTTTTTTTTTTGAAAACAGAAAACAACTTTTTAAAGAAAGGGGGAGGAAATTATTCTTTTAAAAAATTCAACCTAATTGAGATATTTTCTTAAAATTCACGAGGCAGCGAAATTCAGCTGAGGATGATACATATGTGTGCGGGTAGCTAATGACACACTTCACCGTATGATAATACATGTGCGGATTACACCCTGCTGAGTGTGTTTGGAGGGTTTGGTGAAGATGCGGCTACTCGCTTCCTCTCTGCGAATTCCCGAGTTTCTTTCGAGGGGCAGACGGAGCCTGCCCGGGACTGCTAAACTCCAGACCCAGGGGGTTCAGAGGCGCCCTTCCGGATTTGCGAACCTCTATGGAGGAGACGCTAGGGGTTTGCTGATTTATGCGCATTCCTTTAAAGTTGATCGAATGCGTGTCAGCAGCCCAAGACCTGGAGAATCAGAGAAATGTGCATCGAGTTGCTCACATCCCATTTTTCATAAGCAAAGATGTAACGTTATCCAAGAGGCCTGGGGAGATTTATGCCTCAGTTTTAGGACACGCACACAATAATTAAGTTTTCATCCGCCAGGCCGCCGGGTCAATAACAGCCGGCTTCATCCTTTATGAAAATACCCACTTTCTGATCGGCTGCTTCAATCCTAGCGCATCTGCCTAGCGCCGACGAATGCCTGAAAGGTGTTTGCTATTTTTAATTTGATTTTCAAGGGAAGAAAAAAGACGCTGGCACAGAAAAGTGCTCCGTGGAAGCAGCCAAGGCCTCGCCACAGTTGATTTCATTTCTGCCTGGCTCCGTCGCGCCGCCGAAGAGCTGGATCCACCCGGCAGCAGTCTTCACAACGGGGCCTCGGAGATGTGCGAACCTTTGCGGGCGGTCGCGCAGCGGCGCGGGGCCTCCCCCAGGTGCAGGGACGGGGACGCGCGGGAGAAGTACCGCCGCGGACCTGGGGAGCCACCCGATGCCGCGCCCCTCGGGGGCCGAGGAGGCTCGAAATCCTCCGCGCGTCGGGATGAACTCTCTCCTCAAAATGGAGGCTCAAAGCCTTAGAGAGCCGGCCTCGCTCGGACGGCTTGTGGGCCGGAGGGGGCGTGCAGCAGGACATTAGGCAGAGGTCAAGGCCCCGACGCGCTAGGCCCGCGCCAGGCGGACTCCGGAGGCCCAGCCACCGCGCCGCGCCTCGCCCCGCAGCTGCAGGCTGACGTCACCGCCGCCCGCGCGGGCCTTCGCGGGTCTCTCTAGGCGTTATTTGATGAGGACAAGCCGAGTCAAACGAATGTTTTGTGCGGGTGCCCCTTCTCCGCCCCGCCCCTCCCTCCCCATGAGAATAATCGGGTATTTAATCTCTCCCGGTCTTAATTCTTGGCAGCGTGGAAGGTGGTTTGCAACGGGAAATAAAACTTGACAGGAGCATTTTCTCTAAAAGGGGTTCTGAAACGGGCTGAAAAGAAACCGTGGTTTTCTCTACCAGATACTTCCGCTTTCTGAGCCCCGGCCTGACGGGTGGGGTGAGATCCGAGGGAGCGGAGAGCGAACGGGGCACGCACGGCCACGTTGCGGACCCGTGCGGCCGCATCCGGGCGCCCCGCGCAGTCACGGGTCTCCGCCCGGGCCGGAAAGCAGATTCGGCCTCGCTTCATCCCGCGCCTCGGGCACGCTAGGCTCGGCTGTAGGCCCGGCGCCGCCCGCAGCCCGAGGCCAGGACCCGGCGCACGGGATGTTGGCACAGACGGGGGCCCGGCTGGCACCCACAGTAGTACCCTGGCCCTGGCTGAGGGCGGCTGGGGTTAAGTGAAAAAAGAGGGCGCGGTGGGGGGCGGGGGGGACTTAGATCGCTGGGCTTAAGCTCTGAGGCTTTTGGCCCAGGGGAGTTAGGGACAAGAGCTCGCAGAGGCGACGGTGAGACCACTGCTGGGAGCTTTGTTCCGGCTGCGGGTCTGCGGACACTGCACAAAATGGAGGGGGGAATGGGGGTGAGCGGCATGCGTTGTCCGGGCTGCTATTGGGTGGGAGAGGTTGGAAAGAGCAGAAGCCCCCTCCCGGCAGCTCAGAGAGCGCCCTCCTCTCGCGCCGTTAAGGTCAAGTCCTCCGCGCCATGGCTGTCTCCATGGTCAGGGCCGGTCGCCGCGGGAAGGCGCAGGACACACAACTGGCCGGCTGCAAGCTGGTTATGATACCCTGGGATCGTGGACTGGAGGCAGTTCTTTCTTGGTTACCAACTCCTTCGCCGCCAGCCGTATTGAAGAGGAGCTCCTGCAGCCAAGGGTGGCCCAGGCTATGTCCCCGTCGAGTCCTGGAAGAGCTGAGCCTGCGGAAGCCTAGCCGCGGGGGAGAGGCAACGCCTTCAAGCTCAGGAGAGCGGACGCGGCTGGATCCGAGTCGTGAGCTCCGGTAGAAACAAGGGACCTGGCAGGGGCAGCCGGGCCAGCTGGGCATGGAATAGAATAGGGAAGTAAGGAACCTGCTGGGTGCCTCTATTGAGGTCCCTGAGTCCAGGTCTGCTCCCTCAGTGCATGGCAGGCCTTTGGTGAGAACTTTGATGCTCTTCTTCTCCTGCCTAAAATATGGGCCAAGAAGTGAGGTGCTTTCTGCCAAAGGTAAAAATCCCTGACTCCCAGACCCCAAGAACCCCCTCACTGTGCTGTGGAGGGGTCGGGGCCCCTTACTTCTGCCCATAGCCTACTTGCAGCAGGTCACCGCATCAGGCCTAGTGGTCAATCGCTTAAACCTGGTCTGCCGCCGAGCTTATTGCTCCAGGTGAATCACAGAGGCCCTGCAAACGATTTCATCTTTTTTTTTTTTTTTTTTAACAGAATACAGGAAAGCTGAGCTTTATCCCTAGGGCTGCATGGGTGGAGTCTTGAGGCGACAGTAGGTAGAAGGATTGTCCGTGGACAGGTACCATCACAGAACTGCCTATCAGGGCACAAAGGGGAGACTCCTAGGGCAGGGTTTGACTAGGCTAGGCGGGGGCTCGCTCTTCTCCAGCCTGGAATGTGAGCCATGGATCGAGGCTGAGTAGAACCGGAGGAGCCTGGGGAAGGAGCCTAGGTGGCAGCTGAAGCTTGGGGTATGGGAGCTTCCTGTTAGCCGCAGACGTGCAGACCAAGACCCGGAGGACCAGAAATGGCCTTCTGGTTGAGCTGCCGTCTTTTGTCCTCTTTCTTACGGATACACTTGGCTGGGGCAACCCAAGCCGTTTGGGCCGAAGTTGCGGGGAGAATGGAAGGCAGACACTGGGAGCCAGGGCTTTGCCCTTCAACCCCCACCCCCATCTGTTCCCACTCAGTAGGGGAAAAAAATCTTTAATGAGTCCACAACAATAAAAATAAAAATAGTTCTTCTCAAAGGAAGTAACCCTCTTTCTCCCATCACTTTGGGACACACAAAACTAAATAATAACCAGATTGCTTGGGTGTCTGAGACCCTCTGCTAAACCCTATGCCCCACCCCTCAGTGGCCAGTGGAAGGATGTGGACTTCTTCAGATCTTTAGGGACCTTGGAGATTGAACCTGTGAGTCAGATAAGAACCAACCCTAAGGTCAAGTTCAAGGCATTACCTGTTCCCCTGCTTTAGGGAAGGGAGGAGGAGCTTGTGGGTGGGACAGGTGCCTCTCCAAGCCAAGGAGATAAATTAACCCCTGCCTCCACCTAGTAGTGATAGAAGGGGGTCTCCTGATATTTCACTGAAGCTTCAGTGCCTCCTCTAGACCGTGCCTGGAAATGTGATTAGTTGGCCATGATCTGCCAATAGACGGTTTCCTAAGAACAAATTCTAGGAGATCTCCTGGGCTTCCCAGACAACCTATCTCCCAGGCTTACCATGGAGGACAGATGTACCTCCAGGAGATCTCCCACTTGGAAAGAGAAAGCCCCCAAATGGCGGCCTGGCCTCCAGCCCCGTGAAGGGCTTGATAGCCATTTCCACCCTGGGTCCTCCAGCTGGCTCTTGCACCTGTGTGCAGTATGATCACAGGGGTTGAAATGTTCTTTTGTATAGCTTTCTAGAAACAGGTGTGGCATTTAGGGACAGAGGAAGGTAGGGGCTCAGACCAGCAAGAAAAAGCAAAAAATTTGGTGCTCTATGTGATCCACAGATCAACAACTGTTGATCTTTGGGAGTGAATTTTGGTTTGTCAGGTGGGCCTTACCCCTCCCAGGCCGGCTGCCATCCAAGGTTGCCAGGCCTACAAAGCAGGAGCTGAGTCCTAAGAAGAGAAGGAGGGAATGTTGATGAGAGAGGGAGGGAGAGAAAAAGAACCTGGAATGGAGTATTCAGAAGAAGGAAGGGAGAAGTCCAGTTCAGACCCCTGGTGGAGGCCTGAATTGGGGGAGAGTCAGGAATTTAACCAGCCTCCTTTCTCTGTGCTTTCTGAACTGAGTGCCCTCCAGTGGCACCTCAGCTCTTGCTCAGCTTAGGGGAGGTATCGGAAGAGGCGGGAGGCCGCAGAAGGGGAGACTCAGCTGGAAAGAGGCAGGAGACCGGCAAGCAGGAGCCGCAGGGAGATGGAGATGGATGGCTAGGGAGGAAACAGAGTGAACGGACAGCCTGATGTTGGCATTCACACTAAGGGTTATGCACTGAGCAGTCACAGGGCTGCAAGTGGCACGGGGACTTCAGGTTCTCAGATTCCGGGACAATGAGCCGCTGCCAGAGGCCAAGCCAGCCCCAAAGAGAGAAGAGGGCAGGCTAGCAGCATGGCCCGTTAGGGTTGGGAACCCCGGAGTGTGGAGGCACTCCCTGCCCCCTAGCTCTATCCTCCCTCAGAGTGAGCGGGTGTTAGGCTGCCTATCAAATGATGGTCCTTTCTGCTCACATCCCTTGAATGACTCTGCTGGAAACGCCCCCAGCACGACAACACCGGTGCACACTAACCGTGCCAAGGCTACCCAGCCTGGGCACTGCCAGCAGGCACCCTCCGGCTGCTGCCCAGACCCCTCGGCTGCAAGAAGAAGGGGAGGCGGCAGTGCTGGGCAGAGGCATCTGGACACACTTTATTCCCATATCCCGCCTGGGAAGGCGCGTGGAGTGCAGGGCTCCCGAATCCCCGCCACAGAGCACTCAGCCCGCCTGTCAAGGAGGGTCCGGGAGGTGTTGCAGAATCCCCCAACCCCCCACTTTTAGGGCCAAATCAAATGAAGTTTGGAAAGGCTTGGTCTGCTTTGCTGAGCAAATCGCCTCGTTAGCCGTTTCCGCCTGACAAGGCTGGCTCCGGCGCCAGCCTTCTCCTCTCCGGGTGGCCATCTCCAAATGCTGCGCGGGGAGCAACGGGCCGGCCCTGCGAGGGCTGCCTGGACCCTGAAGTTTGGAAAAACAAGAAGAGATTGAAAGGGCTCCCTCCCTTCTCCGCAGACACACACGCACCGTCAAGCCGCCGCCACTTCCTGCCTTTGTTTTTCTTCCTCCAAAACATTTTTGGCCTCTTGCATTAGCTGCCGTGGGGCTCCGGGTTGACGATAAAAGGAAATACACACTGAAGACTGTTTTCTGGAGATGGCCTCACACTGTGGAGCTCCTGAGAAAGAACAACTCATGGGAAACCAGTCTCCAGGGCCAATGTCACAGCCATGCCCATCTTGGACTCTTCAAAAAATGCAACTCACACTTGGCCTTCCAGGGCAGCCTTAGCCCCCCCGGTCGGGTGTTCTCTTGAGCCGGGTGGGCTCAGCTTGGCTGTTGGGCCTCCTGCAAAGCGGAAGAGTCAATTAGGCTCAGAGTAAAGTCAAAACCAAGGACCCGAAGCTCTGCCTCCCCAAGATTTGGTCTGATCCTCAGAGCTGCACCTACCTCCGAATAGCCCCCCCAAAAACCTTCACACCGCCAGTATGTTCTAGGCAAGAGGGGCAGAAGCAGGCAAAGCTGGGAACAGTGCGCAGCACTGGGGATCAGAGCATCCGCCTCCCGTCCCTGCCGGGGAACTAAAAGCATTCGCCGCTCCAGGCGGTTTCCCTTCTGGCATCAAGAGCCTTTATCCTCATCCATCTTCACAGCAACGCCCCCACTCACCCCGTTCCAGGCTGCAAGACCCTCCCGGCACCCCGCTTTGGTTCAGCCGAATTGCCCTTCCAGCCGCTCCTAGAGTGCCTTCCCCTGCCCCAGCCTTTCCTCGGGAATTCGCCTTTGTCTCCTGCAGACACCCATGGGATCCAGACTGACCAGCACCCTCTCAGCTTGGCTCTCAAGAACGTGGGAGGCACTAGTTCTACGGAACGGCACATATCCCTATACCAACCTTTCTGTGGTGACCCCCCTCTCCCTGGCACCAAGGGGAAAACCGATCTAATGGGGAGAGGGGCTGCGTGCAGCTAGGGTAGGTAGCCTGGCGTCCCCCGCTGGTGGGCCACTGCAGCCGGTCTGCTCAGGCACAAGCTGAAGTTGACTGCCAACACTGCTATAAAACCCCAGGTCTGTCTAGAACAGTTTTTGGTTCTCCTAGACGCCCCCGGGTTCAATTATAGTCTTAAAAGCCCTAATACAAGTGCAAGAATTTGTTTGCCTTCACCCAGGGGCAGGGCAAGCCCCGCAATGGTGGCGCCTTTGTTATGGCAAAGTCACTGAAACCCCTCAAGCATTCCTTTTGTTCGAGGGTCGGGGTGGCGGGGACCGGGTGGGCTGCTGGGAGAGAGTTTGAGAGCCAAAATCAGTCAGGGAATGACTTAAATACTGCTGTTCGCAAACCTCTCCTTCTCCCTTTTATATTCAGTCTTCAAGAAAGAGATGCTGTGGAGAAATAAATATTTTGCCTTGTTGGTCACCGCTGGAAATAGAAGTTTTTTCGCTGCAGGGCAATCCTGTAACTGTGATTCCCAGCTTTAGGAGGTCTCAAGCTGCCCTTCCCAATGACCTTCCTTCCCACCAGACCTTTTCACTCACCCCGATACTGCCCTCTGCACAAGCCACAGTGGCCAAATATGTCAAGCTGGAGATGCACAAATAATTTCAAGTTCAGCTCTCAGGGATTCAAGGGGCATGGAAGTTCTTGCAGCAAATCCTGAATAAAGCGTTCATTAAACCAATGTGTCGGAGTAGTTTGATTTGTGATACGCAACCCCTGTAAAGGAGGGGGTGGGTAGGAGCCACATAAACATAAATGCTAATAAATTAGTGTACTCCACTACAGAGTAATTACTCGATATTATTGATATTTACAGCGAGTATTCAAATGCAATGGTGGGCCATCATTTAGAGAAAATACATAATGAGAATATTTCTTTTCCAGTGCAATACACGATTAGATTTTGTTATTGTGTCAGTTACAGTTAGCTCAGCAATAAATAAATAAATCGATGTTGACACTTAAATACCAAAGATCTTAGAGGTTATACTCTAAATCTCCCCAAGATACATAAATACCTTCGGCTATTTCCTGGATGGGGAAAGGGAAAAGGTTATTCTTTTTCATTTTTCAACTTTCCTTCAGCGACATCGAGTTCCTTCCAAGAAGATAGGTGTGGGGAGGCCTCAGAGCTGGACCCCTCCCAGCGCCTGGCCCTGCCTGACTGCTCTATGCCCTCCTCTTCTGCTTCTCCCAAACATTGTTCATTCAGTCCTGCAGGATGGCAAGCATTTTTCACCATTTCATTTTTTTTTCTCTCCTCTTCCCAAGAAAGCTAGACTCATACTAGCTGCTATGGCCTCTGTCTCTCTCTTTAGCTCAAACCTAGCCTTTTCAAAGCGTTCTTTTCACCCAAGGTGCTGGGAGGTTCAGAAAGACGTCTCTTTTCTCTGGCATTGTGTCCCTTCTGTGGGATGAGTAGCCGGAAAGGCGCCGAGCCTTCTGAGTTTCTGTCCTGCACATCCCTGGCTCTCAAGCTTTGCAGAGGAAAGGTGGCGTGTTACCCCTTTCTCAGCCACGGCTCCCTGGCCCTCGCCCCCTGCTCACTGCCCCCACTCTCCCTACAGCTCTGGAGCTCAGCTGTGGGCTCCCGGAAGGTGCAGCATACCCAGGAGAAGTCTCCTTGGATGTCAGCGCCTCTAAAGCAGCCCAAGGCTCGCCTCAATTCCATGGTTCCCCGAGTCCTCAGCTCCAGAAGACCCGGCAAGGGGGCGGGCGGACCAGTGCGCAGCGGCGCAGCTCCCACGCCTCTGGCTCTGCGGTGTCACTCCGAACCCCGGCAGACAGCGAGGAGGAGCGGGTTTCTCCAAGGGCAGGGCGTGGGGTGAGGAGGCCGGCAGGGAGAATGAAAGGGAGGTGGATCCCGGGTGAGACGAAGGGCTTTCCGGGACCTGCGGATCCCTGACAAACCGCGGGGGAAGCCGCCCAGGTTGTTGGCGGTTTAGGGACGGAAGGCACTAAAGCGCTTCGGAAGTGACCATGAATGCGAGCGTGTAATCAAGTCACCGTGCAAATCGGGCGAGCCACGAGGCAGGCACATCCACGGCTGCAAACCCTGGCCCGAAGGGGGTCCGGCCAAAGTCGGAGGCAGAGGTGGTTCCCAAAGCAAGCCTGTGGGAGGGGGACAGCCAAGAAGGAGGTGCGAACGCGAGCCTCCAGGCGAATAGATTCCAAGACCACGCACGGGCCACGCAGCGACGAGCTCCCACCCGGCCACCCCCAGCCTGTGGCTTCCCTCACCCGGGGAGTGGTGGGTGGCAGGAGTTGAGCTCTCTCACCGCCCTCGGCGCACTCGAGGGCCAGGACCGTGCAGCTGAGCACAAGCAATTGGCACGGGGTAGCACCCAGCCTCGCCGCGCGCCGGGAGGCCACCCCAGCCAACATGAGTTACACCGGCGATTACGTGCTTTCGGTGAGAACACCGAGTGACGATCTGTTGCTTCCCTTGAGGTGGCTACAAAGAAAGGAAGCCGGGGGCGGGGGGGGGGGGTGGAAGAAAGGAAAGGAAAGGGGGGGGGAAGGCCCGGACTAGCTAGCAGCTTGTCAATTTCAACATCGGGTCACATGACCAGCACCTCCCTGCTAAGGATGGGGATAGATTTCCACGTCAGCTTACGTCTCCAAATTTCTACTTCACGGATCCGCTTCAAAGAGGCAGCTGCAGTGGAGAATCATGTTAAGCTCGGCTACTGCGGAAAGCCCAAGGTAGCCCAATGATGGATTTTGATGAGCGTGGTCCCTGCTCCTCTAACATGTATTTGCCAAGTTGTACTTACTACGTCTCGGGTCCAGATTTCTCCAGCCTCCCTTCTTTTCTGCCCCAGACCCCGTCTTCGCGCCCAATGACATACTCCTACTCTTCCAACCTGCCCCAGGTCCAACCCGTGCGCGAAGTGACCTTCAGAGAATACGCCATTGAGCCCGCCACTAAATGGCACCCCCGCGGCAATCTGGCCCACTGCTACTCCGCGGAGGAGCTCGTGCACAGAGACTGCCTGCAGGCGCCCAGCGCGGCCGGCGTGCCTGGCGACGTGCTGGCCAAGAGCTCGGCCAACGTCTACCACCACCCCACCCCCGCCGTCTCGTCCAATTTCTATAGCACCGTGGGCCGAAACGGCGTCCTGCCACAGGCTTTCGACCAGTTTTTCGAGACGGCCTACGGCACCCCGGAAAACCTCGCCTCCTCCGACTACCCTGGGGACAAGAGCGCCGAGAAGGGGCCCCCGGCAGCCGCGGCGACCTCCGCGGCGGCGGCGGCGGCGGCGGCGGCAGCGGCCACGGGCACGCCGGCAACTTCAAGTTCGGACAGCGGCGCCGGCGGCTGCCGGGAGGCGGTGGCGGCGGCGGAGGAAAAGGAGCGGCGGCGGCGCCCCGAGAGCAGCAGCAGCCCCGAGTCGTCTTCCGGCCACACTGAGGACAAGGCCGGCGGCTCCAGTACGTATAAAGGCAGCGCCCTGCGCTTTATGAAAGGGGAGTTGGAAATCTAGCGCAGCACCGCTGTTAAATTTTTATATGCTGTTTTATAAGCATATAAGGTTTATGAAGGGCCTTTAGGTTTCCCCCAACAAAACTTTGTTATAAAAGGCGGGATCACGTGGCGAGTGCTGAAATTGGCCGTGAAATACCCACTGGCCAAGGCATGCCTGCAAAAAAAAAAAAAAAAAACAAAACAAAACAAACAAAAAACCCCACACAACTGCCTTTTTCCCTTTTTTCCCTTCTCAGCTCCCAAGCCCAGCAGCTCGACCCCTCTCGGGACCAGCTCGGGGCTGGGGAGCCGGAGGTGGGCGCCTGTAAATTCCCCTTGCAAGGGCTCCGGAGCCTTTGATAGCGAGGTAATCCGGAGATTTTTATAAAAGCCATGTGTTGCGCCGGGATTCCAGTCCCGGCCGGGATTCAAAGACATCGCTGTTTAACGATGGCGCTAGGAGCGTGTTTAACAGATAAAATAGCCCGCTTAGCTCAAGTAATACATTAAAAGAAACAAATTAACCCAAAGTTGGCCTTTTTGTCCAAAGGAAGCCATTTTCCTGTGGCGCGGTGGCAATTACGTGCTGCCTTCTGTCCGACTGCATGTTACAGTTGTTATTCAATCTGTCAAAAGCGGGTTTTTTTCTTTACTTCTGGTGGAGTTTTATTGAAAGGGGAGCAAGTCGAGCCTGCCCGCAGCTCCGGGAAACCCCTCGTTCCTCCACCCTATCTGGAATAACACCCCTGCTCTGCCGGGGAACCAGGATGGCTGTGTGGCCTTGGTCCTCAGGAAAGGCCCAGGGTAGGGGGCTTCCGCTGCCACCTCCCCACCTCGCGGAAGCCAGGAGGCAGGAGCTGATGGCCAGAACTCAGGCTGACGAAGACCCGGCAGCTGCCCCAGATGTTAACGAGGGCCGAGTCCCGCCGCAGCCGGGAAAGACTGGGGCCGGGGCCGCCTTTACTGCCTCGGGAACCGGCCGCCCAGGTGCTGGAAGGTGAAATGTCCGCGGGCGGGCGGCTGTTTGTTTAGTCTGGCCAGGCTGTAGGCAGCCGGCAACCCCCGCTCGCTGCTTTGAAAGCGGTTTCAGCGGCACAAACTCGCCTGTTGCAGTGAGGAGCCCTCCTTTCTGCTCTGGGGCAGAGTAAGCAGCTTCCCTGGGGGCCTATCTAGGGAGCTGGCTTTTATCTGGAGCTGAGCCTCCGCCGGCAGCTTCTCCCCAGCCGGCAGTAGGAGCCTGAAGGCAGGGACCTGGGGGGACCTTGATGGGGCTTGGGCAGGGCCTCCAGTCCCTGGGGCCAGCCCTTTTCCTCCACTTGGGGCTCTGGGATGGATTGCAGCCGTCACACCTGGCTCTCTCCCTGCCTCTTTCTCCCTTTACAGGTGGCCAACGAACCCGAAAAAAGCGCTGCCCCTACACCAAGTACCAGATCCGGGAGCTGGAGCGGGAGTTCTTCTTCAGTGTGTACATCAACAAAGAGAAGCGCCTGCAGCTGTCTCGCATGCTCAACCTCACTGACCGTCAAGTCAAAATATGGTTTCAGAACAGGAGAATGAAGGAAAAAAAAATTAACAGAGACCGTTTACAGTACTACTCGGCCAACCCGCTCCTCTAAGGCTCCAGCCAACTGGAACTGGGTGGGGGGCTTCATACACATGAGATTATATGCAGATTTTGACCTTGACAAGGTCAAGGCACGCGGTGACTTTTGAAGAAAGGCGATGTGCAAGAGAGGGGAGGCTACACGGAGACAGCCTGGAAGGAGGCCGCTCGGGACGCTCCTGGGCATCGGTGGTTAAGATTTCTAACAATAATTGGATTTGGAGAGTTGTGCATCAACGAGAGTGAATGGTTTGGGGCCCCTGGTGGTTCACTCTTGGAGACTGCAGAGCTTCGGGTTGGGTGTGGTCTCCATCAGGGACTGGGCCCCCTCCAGGCCCCCTGGAGAATGACCCCGACCAGGGACCCTCCACATGGAGCCTGTCCACTTCCAGGACCCCTGCGTCAAGATCTCCAAACCCAGTTCAGTTTGGGAACAGGAGCAGAAGGAAGGCGGGGGATTCCTAGATGTCCGGATTGGGGCTCCTTTCCAAAGCCAATGTGAAAGATGACTGGACTAAGAGGTGGCTGTGAGGTGGGAGAGGGCTGCTCATCCTTGAGGGAAAAATAATCTACTATTCCAGGTGGCATTAGGGGCTCTCCACCCCCTCCTAGCCACTCACCACACGGTCCCAGGCCTGAGCTTCCAGCAGTCGACTTCTGCAGCTCACCTAGTTTTTCCTACCGATTAGGGTGTTCGTCCTGGCCTGCCACTCTGGCCTAAAGCCTGGTGGCAGAGCAGACCATTCCCTGAGGTGGAAGACATAAAAAAGCCGAGAGGCTGCACCCAGGCCACTGGCCACCAGATCCCTGCAGGAAATGCCTGTGGAGTGCGGCAGCTTGGCAAAGTCTACAGCACACTTAAATCAAGCTTGGATTTGCTCAGCGGAGTGGGGGAGCAGCAGAGCAGCGGACCTGGCCAGCAGTCCCCAGCGATGAGGGGCTTGAGCCCCGCAAGCACCCAGTTCCCACGCCACGCTCTGCCCTTCACCACCCCAGAACTGAGCTTGGAAGCTTCCAGCGAACTTCCAAGAGCTCGAGAGTGATTTGGAATTATTTTAAAAGATAAATATTATATTATATATATATATTTCCCTGAAAGAACCAAAGCAAATTTTAAAAGATGCAATGTAGAGGGGGAAAAAAGATGAAGAAAATATTTAAAGGCTCTATCTGTTTACAGTGTTCCATGGTTAAACTCACTCACTGCTAAAAATATTTGAATGTATGCTTCATACAGGGATGGTGTTCAAAAGACTTGTAAATAAAGGAACTATAACCTATTTTGTTTGAATACTTTTTGTTTTTGCCATTAGTTGATCGCCTTTGGGGTACTGGAGGGGATGGGAAGTGTGTCGGGAATGGTCTTTTTAATTTCTTGCAATATTTGAAAAGTGTTAAGGAGATGCTCTGAGGTTGTTCGGCCCTCCGTGGTCTGGAGACCTCAGCTGAGAAAGGCAGGCACCCTTCCATTAAATCTCCTCTGCCTCCCTGTGTTAAGAAGCGTCTGGTGGCTCTGTTTGTAACAGGAGTATTGGCCTGTCCTCCATTCTCACCCACTGCGTATGTCGCAGCATGTATACAGGTGACAGGGCACAAGGAAAATAAAGACTGTGGAAACTTGAGTATTGGGTCCTGGTGTGACATTCCTCTCCCTGCTCGTCTTTTACTGCCAAATGTCTGCCACCCCCAGCACCAACACCACCCCCGCCTTAGGAAAGGGGCAAGTTACTAGGCCCCTGAGCGGGTGGGGAGGTGACTTAGGATTTAACTCCATTAGAAGCCAAACTTAGGAAGCCAAGGTGAATGGCCAGGTCCTTTGGGGAAGTGGGGTCCCAGCAATGGGGTATCTCAGGGCCTGGAATACGGGGCTTCATCCTCTCAAACTGACCCCAGCCCTGGGAGAAAGCCTTGGGACTTGAGGTGGCCAGTGCGTCTGATCCCAGGCTGGACTCACTTACCTCAAGACTAGGAGGCCTGAAGTGGAAACACTCTAGGTTGCCCTGGGGAGCCCTGCAGCAAGAGGGAGACTGGTCTGGGTACAAAGACAGGGCAGACTCTCAGGAGTCTCTAAGAGCGCTTTCTTTTCTCCCCAGCTCCCAGTTGAGGCTGCCTTTTCCCTTTGGGGAGAGAAAGATACTGGTTTCCTCTTTGTTTCCTGCCTTTGAACTTCTGCCTTAAATTTGGACATCACCCATAACCTTGAGGGGCAGGGCGAAAGGCCAGAGCCTTTTGTTGCCCACCCCTCCTCCATCCCCACTCTCTCCCTAGCCACTCAGGCAGGACCAGAGCAGCAGAGAGGATGGAGTTTGGAGAGAGGCCCCAGACCCCATACCCCCGCTCTGTTTATTTGTTTGTGTGTTTGTCTAACTTGCGCGACTGGGGAAATCAAGCTCAAAGGAGAATGGGACGGACCCCCGAGATGAATGTCTAGGTTGATAGACAGACACACAGAGGTGAACAGGACTCTCCTGGGGGGCAGGGAAGGAGTGGGCAGGGAAGCCTAGGATTTAAGGAGACTTCCTTTGGGACGGTTAAAGATTAACCAAGTCTCACAAGTTGCTACAGAGAGTCTAGCCAGGAGGACTGTTCGAGGGAGGGCGGCGAGCGGGCGCGGGTTTGATTTCTGAGCCCTATAAAAGCCCATCCTCCGATGGCTGTGACAATGTGGTCGTAAACCCGTCCGGGGCAGGCCAATTTGCATATTTGGAATGCGCCGCTATAAACCCGGCTGGGATTTTGCAGCAATTTCTTAGATGTAAAAATGAGATCTCTTTAGCAGCGGGCTGGGCACACTCTCTCCCTCTGTCTCTGCCTTGAGCCTGCTATCCTTTCCCGGCTCCGGGCTGGAGTCCGGGCTGGAGTTCGGGCCCGGCCTAGGCGCTCAGCCGCCACGAGATGGCGCACTTCCGATCAATGTCAAAGCCGCCGGGGAGCCGAGAACCCCAGCGCATTTCTTGGCCTTTGTTCGCTTTAGATACTAAAAGCGGCACGTTACATTATTTCACTTGTCCCGCTCTCCTTCGTATCAAAAAAAGGGGGGCTCACCTTCAAGAAGTGGTTGGTGTTGTAATTTAAAGCAACGCGCCTTCTCTAGGCCTCGCAGGCGTCGCGGCGCGGAGAAGCCAGCTTTTCCCTTGGCAGTGATTTCGGAAATGTGTCAAGGTAAGAGGCAACAAGTTTAGCAATTTCAATCTGGCTGGGGCGGGAGTGGGGCCGGTGTCTGAGCAGGGCTGGGAAAGTGGCTGGGTTTGTGAGCTGGGGGGTGACGCTATAGGCGCTCAGCCCACTCGACCCCCCTTCTCTCGTCGCCCCCTAAGGTTGGAAAGCAGGGGGAGGCCTCAGTGGAAAAGCTGACGATTTTAACTCTATGCGCCAGCATTTAACCTAAGGCGATCTTTAGATTTTGTAGAAATATTCAGAATGGGATGAACCTGGGATGGGGAGCATCCAAGCAAAAGGGTCCCAACTGTGCTGGGATACGGGATTGTGGTGGTAAAAAAAAAAAAAAGGGTCGGGGAGATGGCGGGACTGGGGAAAACTGAAAGTTTCTACTCGAAACAATGAGGTGGTCAGCGACCGTAGTAGCTGCTGGGGCAGGCTTATTCCCTGGGGCAGAAGTCTGGGAGGTAGCTGGTTTCCTACTATGTGCGATCTCTAGGTTTGCCCAGCAGATTGGGGGTAACATTTGTTCCAAAAAAGGTCAATTCAGAAAAGTAGCATTATATTTTTGAGGCTGCCAGGGAAGTCTGTGTTGCTTATTTGGAATGTACCGCTATAAATCTGGCTGGAGTTTTGCAGCAATTTCTTAGATGCAAAAATGAGATCTTTTGCACATTTTGCAAATGCGCAAAAAATGTATTGGTAAATACCTATACAGTTTCAAAGGCTGGCACTAAGGATAAACTCTGATCAATTTCTCCATCAGAGTTGTCATAAAACAAGTTTTAAATAATCATATCACTTACATTTCGGAGGCCAAGTTCAAATTTCCTCTTTTCCTAGTTTCAAATTTTTTATTCCAGTATGTTTTCATTCGTTTCTCGAAATGGTTATTTTCTTTTCACAAATATACTGTGCATGGGTGAATAGGGGGGAATCTCAGAGAAAGTAGGTGCCGCCTGTGTGTGCATGTATAATTTTGCCGATCACAGTCACTGGTCTTTGTTGAGCATGGTCTCCCAAACTCTGCCAGAATAAAGCAAGGAGTGGGCGCCCACACGGTGCTCTCTGCAGCCTGAGCCTTCCCTAAAATCCCAAAGCTGCCTCTAGTTTCAAGGCCAGAGGCAGTTTATGATGGATGAAACTAAGGATATTGCAATTGAGGGGTGTATGTGAGGGGTGAATGAAAAGGCCCCAACACTCCCCCCATCAGGAGAGAAGGGTCAGTTCAGTGGTTGGATATAGAAAAAAATTTAGGGACACATTGCACCTGATTGATTCTAAGCAGACACATCAAATACTGTATCCCTGAAAAGGTTGACATTCTTAAAGATGAACAGGAGAAGAAGTTTACTGCTCACCCCCCAAAATTTTAAATATGCAGTAAATGCGTGAATCAAAAAAGTCCAGAATTTTTGTTAAAGCTGGATTTGTGGAAGTAGCATTTATTTTTCCTCTCTGAGGCTGCATCTCAACTCCACAGCTGATCAGATAATTCTGAGCCCAGAAAGCATTGAGAGTGACCTTCAGATATTGTTTACTGTAAACAGTAAAATTGTTTACTGGCTATCTCAATCTCAGTACCTGGTATTTTTTATAAGAATATTTTTTGGTAATAACAGTTTATTATTTCTCGTGGTTTGCAAGGGCCTACTCAGGAGAAGCAATCCGCTATCTGGTGAACTGCATGGTAATCCTTGCCAAAGGGCTTATTTCACCAGCCTGTCATTTACTTCGGCTCCATAGCTGAAGGGGCATGTAATTAACCAGGTAGAAATGAGCAATATTTACTCCTAAATAAAATGTGGGCCCTGGCAGCTGCACAGGCCTGGTTGAAGCAAGTAGACACCAGAGAGTTTTAGGTCAAAGGCATCCTGACCAACAAGAGAGAAATTCGGCAGCTGGGAAAGAGGGTGAAAGAGAAAAAAAGAAGGCAAATGGGCGAGAGGGAGAGAGAGTGTCCAGAAGCCAACCCATGCTGCAATTGAATTGTTTTTCTTAATCTCTTGGGGTTAGGGAACCCCCGGAAAGCTGAGATGATCGATAAATGGAATATTTTATTGAGGAAGCTAACACCTCGGTGTTACAGTCTGGGGAGTGTGGAGGCTTGGGGGCGGTCGGGGATGCTGGGAGCGCTAAGGCTGACTGAGAAGGCAGCAGGCGTTTTACTTGAGCTTCTGCTGTGTAGATATCTTCTTGTTCGAACCAGCCAGCCAGGCAGGCCAGTCTGCTTCCCAGGCGCATCTGCGGGCTCTCCACACACTCTCGGCTCAGCAGTGGAGGTGGAGTGACAGTCTGGGCCAGAGAGGGGATCCCACACAGGCTTACATATTCTTTTTTTTTCAAACAAGAAACCGCACAAACTCGACATCCCGTTTGGTTTATTAGAAGGGGGGAAAAGACGCTGGAGAGAAACCTTCAGCTTTCCCCAAAGGTCCATGAAGACCCAAGTGCCAATGCCATGGTGTGTGAGCCCTCAGCAGGCCTTCCACCTCCTCTGCTCCACAGCTGAGGTGGCCTTCTCATAGCAGATGCGGTACCAAACTGATATTTGTAACCTTGGTTGGAGCGTGCATGCTCTTGGATCCCATTCAGCCTAGAAGCCCATTTGGCCACCCTACAGAGCTCTTACTAGATTGGGCCTGAGCTGCCTACAGCCGGGTACCCAGCTTGTCTTACTAGTCAAACTGGCAGGGCTGCTGATTTCCCGGAGAGCCCTGGAACATTCTGGAGACCCCAAGGAAAAGGCTTTGAGGGGTCTGTGAACTCCCTGAAAATAATGGGTCAAATTGTGGGAATGCACAGATGTGCATTTTTCACAGGATAAGAGTCAGAACATGGCCTTAGATTTACCAAAGGGGGCCTTAACTTCCAAAAAGGTTAAGAAAAACAGGTTTAGATCCTTTAGAGCGTTGTCTTTCACTTTATTTTTTTAGCCTCCACCATCTCAAGCATTCTCTCCTGTGGCCACTGGTCCTTCCTAACCTGTGGACTGGGAAGTTGCTTTCTGCATTTTGTCTGAAAAGGCACCAAGTCCTGGCTCACTGGCCTGCTGGGGGCTCATTCTCCTCAAGGGACCCTCTCCTGTACTTGGAACCTACTTCCCACTGGGCAGAGATTTCCTGAGAGGTATGGACAGTGCTGAGGGGCAAAACTCCCTTCTCAGGCAGTTCTCAGCTTTGTGGCATTTCCCAGTAGCACTGCTGAGCACGAGAGTCCCAGTCAGTTTCACTCTCCTTACAAGGTGGGTAAGGACCAAGTCCATCTGGGGAAGGATCCTGGGCTGCGTGGTCTGAAGCTTTTGGTACTCAAGTTCGTTGACCTCGTGAGCCTAGCCCGATTAAAATTTGCCTTGGCCTTGTGCGTTTGAGCGATATGGAGAGTGAAGGACAGATCCTGATCTCTCGGCACAGACTCCTCACTTGATTCGGCTGCGCCGCTACTGCAGCCTCAAGACCCTGTCGGATTGGAGAGAGCTGACTCTCTCATGCTCTCTCTCCCCTTTTCTCCCTCTCTTTTCTCTCCCTCTGTCCTTCTTTCCTTCTGTTCCTCTCTTTCTCTATCCCTCTCTTCTCCACCCCAGACGTCCAGTCTGCAGAGCCGGTCACCGCGGGGCGCAGAGGTGTAAGTGGCTGGAGCGCAGCGCAAGCGGTGGCACGGCCTCCGGGTGCTGCGCGCCGAGCAGCGGCTGCCGGCAGAGACCGCAACTGCTTACTTGCATCTCAGAAGCCAGCACCAGGGCTCTGCCGCCAGCTCTCCCATACGCTCTCTCTGGGTCCTCTCAGGCTCGGCTTCCTCCTCCGACTGAGTTCACGTTGGGAGGAACAAGGCCAAGTGCCTGGCAAATCACCCGGAAGGCAAGGGTCTTTCCCCGCCGCCGCCCGCAGCGGGATCCCGGCGTTCGGCAGCTCCAGTCAAGCCCTCTGCAGGGACCGGAGCTGGCGGAGTGGGCAGGCCTGGGGCATCCTGGAGAGCTCTAGCCTGTAGGCCAGGGGCAAGGCAGCGACCTCCTGGGCTCCCTGGATCCGGCCGGAAAAGGTCGCATTTCCTGAGACATGTATGAGGCCCACACTTGGGGGCTAGCGCCCTGGGCCTGCCGTTTCCAGTTGACTAAGAGCGCGGTCCCTACAGCCAGGGAAGAAGGAGGCCCCGGTGTCTGTTGAGCAAAGGGCCTGGCCTCCGAACGCGCCTATAACTGGGCCACGAGCCCAGCCAGGCCTCACAGAGAACGGATTTCCTCACCGCGGGCCTCGTTAAAATGCGCACTCTGCGGGAGTGAGGGATGCCCCAGCCGTGGGTTTGGAGGGGAGGGAGGAAGAGGGGAGGGGACCGAGACCTAGGAGTGTGGTGACACTCGTTCTTGTCGTAGCCTCCAGCAGCGTGCGAATGCCAAGGCTAAAGGGAGAGTTCGAGAATTGTGTGGCAGAGGTGTCCGTTTGCCACCCCCCCTCCAAGTTTCCCCCTCCAGGTCTTCGCCTCCCGGTAAGCCAAAAACCCTGAAGATCAATATTTCTTTCACTTCCCCCAAAGGCGTATGAGCTTGGAGGCTGCCAGGGTGATGTGGCTGCGGGGTGGCTGGACCTCCCTCTGGCCTTGGAGTAAGGGTGGGGAAGTCTCTCAGCCAAAGTTGTCAGTCGCCTTGACCCCCCACTCGTGGCAGCCCACCAAGGTTCACCGACAGGAGCTGCAGAGAAGGCAAGCCAGGTGAGCACGCCATAGGTAAACATCCTAACTGGATCAACCCACTGGCGGAGGAGGAGCGGAGCGCATACGGGGTTGAGAGGCCAGGGCGTTGCATTTTGGGAAGAGTTCTGTGAGGGATGCAAGAAAGAAGTGGCAACTGCCGGCTTCCAGGCTGCTCTGGATTTCGGACACTCTGAGGATCCTGGTGACCTTAGGAATAGGTCCACCACCTTGGGGAGACAGCTCCAGGTCCAGGGCTAAATGGGAAGAGCTTGAGGCCCTGACGGCCCCCCCTTAGTGTCTAGAGTGCACCGAGGTCTGGTGGCTGATTCCGAAATTAAAATGGGGAGCACCCAAGGCGGGCCGGGGTGCGCACCATAAACACCCCACTTGTTAACTGCGCGGGGCCCAGGGGCCCTTCAAACAGGCCCCAAAGGAGGGCGCGCGCCTGGGCATGGGGGGAGCGAGCCCAGGGGCCAGGGCCCCTACCAGCCACGTTGGGGCGGCCCCCGCAGCTCCTGGCCTTTGGGCTGAGGTATTGGGTGTGCGTCTCGCGGCCCATCAATACAGATTACATATTTATATCAATCGCGGGCTTGGAGGGCGCCCTCGGAGAGCGGCCCCGCGCCTACGAAACCAAACTGGGAGTGGTCGCGCGGAAACTCTGGCTCAGGATTGGCTGCGGGCGCTCGCCGCGGTGCGGGGGGATTGCTAATCGTATTCAGCATGTTTTGCACAAGAAATGTCAGCCAGAAAGGGCTATCTGCTTCCTTCGCCAAATTATCCCACAACAATGTCATGCTCGGAGAGCCCCGCCGCGAACTCTTTTTTGGTCGACTCGCTCATCAGCTCCGGCAGAGGCGAGGCTGGCGGTGGTGGCAGCGGCGCGGGGGGCGGCGGCGGCGGCGGCTACTATGCCCACGGCGGGGTCTACCTGCCGTCGGCCGCCGACCTGCCCTACGGGCTGCAGAGCTGCGGGCTCTTCCCAGCTCTGGGAGGCAAGCGCAATGAGGCGGCGTCGCCGGGCGGCGGTGGTGGCAGCGGGGGCCTGGGTTCCGGGGCTCACGGCTACGTGCCCGCGCCTATAGATCTGTGGCTGGAAGCGCCCCGGTCATGCCGGCTGGAGCCGCCCGAAGGGCCGCCGCCGCCGCAGCCCCAGCAGCAGCCGCCGCCCCAGCCGCAACCACCCCAGCCCCCGCCGCAGGCCACCTCGTGCTCTTTCGCGCAGAACATCAAAGAGGAGAGCTCCTACTGCCTCTACGACTCGGCTGACAAATGCCCCAAAGGCTCGTCCGCCGCTGCCGAGCTGGGCCCCTTCCCGCGGGGCCCGCCGCCTGACGGCTGCGCCCTGGGCACCTCCAGCGGGGTGCCAGTGCCTGGCTACTTCCGCCTCTCTCAGGCCTATGGCACAGCCAAGGGCTACGGCAGCGGCGGCGGCGCGCAGCAGCTCGGCGCCGGCCCGTTCCCTGCTCAGCCCCCGGGGCGCGGCTTCGACCCGCCACCCGCGCTCGCCTCCGGTTCTGCGGATGCAGCCCGGAAGGAGCGAGCCCTCGATTCGCCGCCGCCCCCCACGCTGGCTTGCGGTGGCGGCGGCGGGGGCTCGCAGGGCGACGAGGAGGCGCACGCGTCGTCTTCGGCTGCGGAGGAGCTCTCCCCCGCCCCTTCCGAGAGCAGCAAAGCCTCGCCTGAGAAGGACTCCCTGGGTAAGCAGGGCGCGCTGAAGGGCCGCAGTCAGGCGGGCCGGCAGACAGGCAGACCCAGAGAAGCGAAGGAGCAGAGAGCCAGGAGTCCGCACGGCAGCCGGCCGGCCTTGGCCCGAACTGCAGGCAGGCTGACCTTGTGAACTTGCTTTTTAATATTTGGGCGTGGGGACGCAGTAAAAATTCATGTCAGGCTTAGCGCCCCACACCAAGACGTCCTCCGACTGGGGGCGAGGACACCGGCAAGCAGCTCCCCTCTTGTGCGTGCCCTTCTCCGAGCCCCGGAGCACCCTAAGCGGTGGTCTGGGCCCAGCCTGCCAGGCGCGGCCCACGCGGGGGGGAGGGGGAGGGAGGGAAAGTGTCTCGCCCGCAGATAGCGCGGATGTTTGTAAGGCATCCAAAATAAGCAGCCGCCAGCACCAATAAATAAGCCCATTAACCGGCGAAGTTCGAGTTTACGATCCCCCTTGCTTTTTTCAAAGTTGCTGGAGGGACGGGAATCCTCGTTGCGGGGAGAAGAAAAGGCATATGCAGCCCGGATGCCTGGGCCCTGATCTGAGAGTCAGAGAGGGGCCATTTCGCTTCCCCTGGAACTCGAAATCGCCCAGATTGCACGTCCCTGGCTCCTGGAGAGACGCGAGGCAGGGCCCTTGACCCCAATCAGTTTTTCGTGCCTTCCCCATGTCCCATCTATGTCCTTCTTCCTCTCCTCATCAGGCCTTGGGCAACCAGGGAACTGGAGTGAGACACAGCCACGTTGCCTGCCCCCCTTCCAAGTAACCACTCTGCGCCCCCAGCCTGGGGGCTGCAGGAAATGCTTGTCTGCCTTGGGGCGAGAAGCAAAGAAAGGCGTTAAGTTCAAGATATACAGCCTGCCCTCCCAGGCCGTTCCTTCTGCAAGCGCCTGGCAGCTTTGTGTTAAAACAGGTGTTTGGAAAAAAGTGGAGGAAAATGTAAATTGGGAGAGTAGGTGTAGATTGGAGGCCCACTCGATTTTGCAAATGACTTTTGGAGGAACTGCTCTCCCTGGGCATGCTAAAGGGGGGCATAACTCTCTCCGTGTGACTCAGGGCATCCCTCTTACGGTAGGCACGATCTGAATTCACCCCTGCGTGCAGCCCGCGTGGCCTCGATTTAACCTTCCCCTCTTTATTCTCTTAAATGCCAGGCAATTCCAAAGGCGAAAACGCAGCCAACTGGCTCACTGCAAAGAGTGGCCGGAAGAAACGCTGCCCCTACACCAAGCACCAGACGCTGGAGCTGGAAAAGGAGTTTCTGTTCAACATGTACCTTACTCGAGAGCGGCGCCTAGAGATCAGCCGCAGCGTCCACCTCACGGACAGACAAGTTAAAATCTGGTTTCAGAACCGCAGGATGAAACTGAAGAAAATGAACCGAGAAAACCGGATCCGGGAGCTCACAGCCAACTTTAATTTTTCCTGATGAAGCTCCAGGCAATGCGGTTCTTTTCGCTTCCAGAGAGCCGTTCTACTCCCTCTGTCTTCGGCTCTGCCCAGGAACTTGCACCTGTGCCGGAGCCCCATTCCTCCCTCCCACACTCACCATTTCGCTGGCCGTTACATCTGTGCAGGGCTGGTTTGTTCTGACTTTTTGTTTCTTTTTCTGTTTGCTTGGTGCTGGTTTATTTGTTGTTTTCTGGGGGAAAAAGCCATATAGCGCTAAAATTCTATATAGAGAGATATTGTCCTAAATGTAAAGCGGTGACAGGGATGGTTTGCTGTCTCGGGGTTCCACTGCTTGAAATGGCCTCTGTCCTCCCGGTGGAGCTGGTTTCCTGCAGGGCCGGCAAACCTAGCCAGAAGGCGGAGGTCGCATTGTAGGCAGCTGAGGTGTCTGGCCTGAGGTCAATGGTGCAAGGAGCCGCCACCGGGCTTGCCTGCCTGGAGTGCTGGGCTGTGTTTAATCAGGGGATACAGGCCCCTGGGTTTCTTTTTTCTTTCTTCCTTTCTTCCTTGGCAAAGAGAAGGGCTTGCAGGCATGGACACGCAGGTTGGCAAAAGGGCTTGACTTTGGCTGATTGGCAAAACTGAGAAAGTCAGAAAGATTAATTTTTCCTTCCTCTGTAAGATATCCCAGCTTTAAAAGAAGAAAAGAATGACCAGGAGAAGGAAACTTCTCTTCCAGTTTGTGTAAGGTCTCGCAATGTGGGACTAAATTACTTCACTTACTCTGAATTTCCATGCCCTTCTGGCTGTAGATAAATAATCATATGTTGTTTTGTTTATACCTGCAGATTTAGTGGATTTTTTTGTCATTAAATAATTGTTACCACTGGTAACACACAACAAGCACACCATAATTCTCCCTACCTTGTGGAGGTTTTTTTCCTCGTTTTTCCCTTTTTTCTTTTCTTTTCTTTTTCTTTCTAAAATTCACGGAAGCCAAGGAGGGCTGGGGCAAGCGGAATAGACTAGAGAAGGGAGACACTGTTGGGTTTCCTTTATACTGTGAAGTTACATGCATAAAAGGGTCAAACCTGTAGGTGCAGAAAAAGAAAAAACTATAAAATACAAATCTGTATAAATGTCTATTATTATGAAAAATTGCCAATCTTGTTTTATGCAAATGCATTCTATCGTTATTATAAATGTTAGTTCTAGCTCTATTTACTTCTAATCTTAAATCAGAATAAATTAATATTGTAATGCTGCTGTGCGTGGAAAAGACGATGTTTATGTTCTTATAGAAGAATAAAAGCTGTGGAATGAAGCTTTTTAATTTTACCTCTTTTTTTTTTTTTACTTCTTATCTTCACCTTCCACTTTATCCCGTCCACTACTTTTACAACAGGAGGACTAGCCCGCGCCCCCTGCAATTACTTTAGGCATCTATTTAAATATTACCTAGACGGTCGTAATTTGTCTGGGCCCTATAGCCCTGGTGCCGTAAGGTTTGTCGGCTTTTGTTCAGTTTTATGACTTGCTAGTATATCTGGATTGTGGCTGTCTTGGACCAGTGGTTTCAGTTGAGAGGGGAGCTGCATAGACAGAGGAAGCTAAACAGGATTTCTTTCGGGAGCCCCTGGGGAGGTTCGCAGAGGCTGGTTATTTCGTGGGTCTCCGGGTCCTAAATGACCCCCAGCCTAGGACTCCGGGGAGCAGGCTGGGCCCACAGCGCGTCACTAGCGTCCGCAGCAGCGGTTAGGTAGACCGCGGCGGGGCTGCATGGGTCCTCCCTCCCCCAGCAGGCCTCCCCGACCTGGTCGCCCTCGGCGGGGCCACGCGTTTCCTGCTCGCGGGAGGTGGGGGGGGCGACAGCAGGGGGGAGGGGGCGCAGGAGCGCGCGCCCCGGCTGGCTGGCTGGCTGGCGGGGAGGGAGAGAGGGGGAGAGCGAGTGGCAGGGAGCGAGCGCGGGAGGCCGAGGCCAGACAGGGAGCCGGACTCCTTGCTGTCCCTTGCGCTTTCGAATCGCCCAGGGCTGCCGCCGCTCGGCGCCGCGCCGGGTCGCTGAGCTGCAAGATTTGGGAAACCAGCCTGCACACTGCTCGTTCCCTCCTCTCTTCTCGCTTTCTCCCCTCCTTCCATTTTCCTCTCTCTCCTTTACCTTCCTTCCCTTCTTCTCCCAGGTTTACCTTACCGGGGCCGGTGGCTTCTCCCTCCGTGATGCCTTAGCGGCAGCCTGGGACACACAGTGACAGCGGCGGGCGCAGGTTGGCGAGGGGCCGGGCGCGATCACAGGGTTCTCCTTTGGCGGCGGCGGCGGCAGTAACGGCGGCGGCGGCGGGCGAGGCAGCTCCGCGCGGGCAGCACCAGAACTGGTCGGTGATTTAGGTAGTTTCCTGTTGTTGGGATCCACCTTTCTCTCGACAGCACGACACTGCCTTCATTACTTCAGTTGAAATCGTCTCAGGTACCTGTGCGCGCGGGGCCGGGCCGGGCGGGGCATCCGGGCCCTGGTCGTGCCAGGCCTGCGGTGGCAACCGCGGCTTATCCCGCGCAGGAGCCTCGACTCTGCCTCCTTCTCAGCGCTCTGCCAGGCTGCTGGCCTCACCTCCCCGCCCCCACCTGGCCCGGAGCAGGTACGGTCAGGTTAGCTGCTCCTTCGAGGACGCCAGGGGCGTGGTAGGAATTCTGGGCCTCGGGCCATTCAAGGTCAGGGGCGCACGCTTCCATCCTGGGCCTCCCCCGCTCCAGGCCTGCGCCTGGCTAGGGACTCTGCCATTCTCCTGCAAGGCTGGGACACCTCCAGCCCCAATCCAGGGTACGGGATCAGGAAAGATCCCTTTGCCAGTGGAGACTCAGTCTAAATTATGAGGGACAGGGCTGACAGGAGCTGGGATCCTGGCTTTGTCACTTACCCTTCTCTCTGTAAACCGCCCTCTACTCCCAAGAGCTGCCTTTGACTCTTCCTTCTTTCCTTCCCTCCTTCCTTCCTCTTTTTTCTCTTTCTTCTTTACCCCTTCCTTTTTTTCTTTCGTTTTCTTTGTTTTTCTTTCACCTTCAGTCTATGTCCAGTTTTCTATCTCCATCTCCTCTCCTCCCAAACATTCCTTTGGAAGGGAACCAGGAGAGATCCAGGGCTTGCTTGGGGAGAGCGGTGGAGGGAGGGTGTCTTATTTTTCTATGCGCGTTCAAGTAGAGGTCGGAATCTGCAGAGGAAGGGCTCGAGGGTCGCAGCTGTCGAGGGCTGTGGATCTGGGCCTGGTGTGCCACGGCGCAGACAAGGTCTCGGTTACGATCACGACCGGATGGCGGCGGCCTGGCGTTTCTACTCCACGGCAGCCTAGGAGATCTAATTAGGGGCATTCACGGCGTTTCTGTGTGCCCACTCCGAGGGCAAGGAGGCCTGTCGCCAACTTCACTGGGGAGCTGAGGCTGAGACCTGGGCTGAGGCCTAGCCAGGCTCGGTGGAGCATCACGCAGGGAACTCTGCCGGGAAGCTTCCTCGGCTCTCCCGGCCTGCGAGTCCAGGCTCCGGCTTTAACCGAGATAAGGGAGCCCCGCTAGGGCAAAGATTGGCTGCTTGCTTGCCAGTAACTTCTGTCAGGTTCAGAGTATGTTAGATATGGCATCCTTGTGGGGACAGATGCTAGAGAAGGGAACCCTTCCAGTGCCAGTCTGTTTCAAATAATAGGGGAAAGGAATCCTAAATTCCAGAATCGTTGGAATACAAACTTGAGTCCGTGTTCCAAGTTGTAGGCCACGGTTTGAAGCCAGGGGGACCATTCTCGCTACAGGGAACTGAAAACAACTTCTACCCCTCCATATCCCCCAACACACGTGCAGGCCTTCAGGCTAAAGCCCACGGAGCAGCGCTTCGCTTCCCAGCTCCAGCAGCCCAGGAACTATTTTCACTGCTCAGCCTGCCCTCCTGTTTTCTGAAAGGCCGGCATAGGGCATTCGCCTCAATTCCTCCCTGCCATTTGCAGGACCTGAGTATTGGATTTGTTTTGGAGGCCAAGGTTTTTGAACTCTCAGGCTTAGAAGAGGCAGTTTGTAATCACACCCATTTAATGTTTCTGTATGCACACACAATCCTTTTCACTTCCAAAATAAAAGCAGACACAAAAGCCTGAATATTCTCTCCCCAAACCTGTGGGCTAAATAGGGATAACATTTAGTTTTGTGATTTCCCTCCTTTCTAGGCATCAGTAAAGACTGCTTAATTCTCGACGCCTGCTAATTATTTAGTAAGCGTCCTATTTGGGGGCGCTAAGGCTATTTAAAGAAACCCAGCCTTTTAATTTAAAAAAATACTAATAATCACTGGTGTCTTCCCTGGCTACAAAAAAAAAAAAAAAAAAAAAGGAAACGGCAAGCAGGGGTATCCAGCCCGTTGGCAGACAATTATAATTAGGAGTGAAGGTTTCCTCCAGGGTTAATTTTTCTTAATGAAAATCTAAGAGGTCGATATTTGGGACACCCGGGGCTGCGGTGAGGGTGCGGATAAGGCGGAGGAATTTACAGGGAAAGGAAAATATTAGGGAGGAGGGGGCCGAGGCGGCCAGGACCGGCCACGTGGGAGTTCATTGTGTCGGCCACTTCCCTCTTCCGGCGCGGGCCGAGGAAGGGGCACCCGGTTGGTCTCTGCTCGGCTTGGCAGCCTCATTCTCGGGGAGAGCCTGGCATTTGAGGGTCCCCGCCTGGGATAGGGGTGTATCAGGGTTTGGGGGATTACTGGAACAGTTGGGGAGCATGAAGGCAAAAAAGAAGATGGAAGCGACCGATGCCGCCCGCCCGTCCGCCCTCGCCTCCAGGGAAGTGGGCTAATGAGAAACACACTCTTGCAAGCACAGTGTTCACACGTGAATTTAATTACCCCGTTTTTAGGAGTCGCCTCTTTCTGTTCGGGTTTGGAGTAGCTTTTTGTTTTTGTTTTTCAATTAACATCCAGGCCGAGGCCTTTTAATTTACCTCTGAAAGACTCTAAGGGGTGAGAAATACCTTCCTCAATTTGGCCAAACTAAGGAATGGGATTAAAAGTCAATGCCCTGTGCCCCTCCCCGTTTTAATTTCTAGCCCTGGACTTGAGCGGCGGCCCCTCGCTTTGGGCCTTGTAACTCTGCCGAGCCTCGGGTCGGGTGGGTAACCGAGGCGGGCCCGGGATAGGAGCCAGGAAGGAAGGAGCCCTGAAGGACTCATACGGGGGCCCGGAGGCCAACCGCTCCGGTGCGGGCCTCCCAGCTACTAGAGCCGCGGGATCTCTTAGGCGGGTCTGCCTTTTCGCCAGCGGACTCGCCTTTCATTGATAACTACCTCGTGTTTTTTCGCAGCTCAGATTCAGGGAATGCGACGAGGCCTGCAGAGCTCAGCGTTAGGGCCTTCGAGGTTGGAGCACGGGGCTGGGCCGCCTGCTGCGTCCGCCGGGGGTGGGGGATAGTGATTCCGGGCTGACCACGAGCAGGGCGCGCTGGGCTCGCGTGTGCGCGGGGTTGGGGCCGAGCGCGCGTCACAACCAGGTCCGCAAGCCCATCGCCTCAGGGACGGCTGGCCGCTCCCTTTCTGGCCGCTCCTCGATCGGGCCCTCGCTGGAGGCTCAGTGGCGAATTTGGTAGCTGTCCGGGCGCCCTGCGCTCCAGTCGGGCAGATTCCGGGGGCCCACAATAGGTGCCGCCCTCTCGGCGGCCAGTCCCTGCCCAGCGCCCTCCGACAGGGGCGGTGGTGGCTCAGTTTGGGACGGATACTGCGTTGAATTTGACTTTTCTCGACCGGCCCCGGGTAAACTCGCGTCTCCTGGGACCACAAGGATTATTTACAGGGAGCTCGCCAACCAAACACAACAGTCTAATTTAACCTTTCCAAGTCCTCGTAAATTTTTACAGCTGGGAGCCACGACGAGTCAAACGGATCTGTTGGTCGTTCCCAACTTCCCACCAGCCTGTGTGGCTTCTGAAACAATAACTCCTTATGAAATATCATAAATATAGATTTAAATACAGTAGAGCGAGAATGCGATTTGGCTGCCTTTTTATGGCTTCAATTATTGTCTAATTTTATGTGAGGGGCTCCGCCGGCCGCACTTGCACGCGGGACCCGCGCCTTGCTGATGGCGTGATTAATTGTGATGTAAAATAGTCCGCTTAAAAAGTGTATGTCTGGTGGTGGCGGTGGGAGGGGAAGGGAGTACAGCGGCAAAGCCAAATTTGATCTTTTAATCTTCGTTGGCCACAATTAAAACAAACCCGATCGTGGAGCGCTACGATCCCTTTGCATAAAAACATATGGCTTTTGCTATAAAAATTACGACTGCAAAACACTGGGCCATTAATAGCGTGCGGAGTGATTTACGCGTTATTGTTCTGCCGGGCGGGCACGTGACGCGCGCGGCCAATGGGGGCGCGGGCGCCGGCAACTTATTAGGTGACTGTACTTCCCCCTGGTGACACCAAGTTGTTACATGAAATCTGCAGTTTCATAATTTCCGCGGGTCGGGCCGGGCCGGCCGGGCGCGGGGCACGGCGATGGCCACCACCGGGGCCCTAGGCAACTACTACGTGGACTCATTCCTGCTGGGCGCAGATGCCGCGGATGAGCTGGGCGCGGGCCGCTACGCGCCGGGAGCCCTGGGCCAACCCCCCCGGCAGGCCGCGGCGCTGGCGGAGCACCCCGATTTCAGCCCGTGCAGCTTCCAGTCCAAGGCGGCGGTGTTTGGCGCCTCGTGGAACCCGGTGCACGCGGCGGGCGCCAATGCGGTGCCCGCGGCAGTGTATCACCACCATCACCACCACCCCTACGTGCACCCCCAGGCGCCCGTGGCGGCGGCGGCGCCGGACGGCAGGTACATGCGCTCCTGGCTGGAGCCCACGCCCGGCGCGCTCTCCTTCGCGGGCTTGCCCTCCAGCCGGCCTTATGGCATTAAACCTGAACCGCTGTCGGCCAGAAGGGGTGACTGTCCCACGCTTGACACTCACACTTTGTCCCTGACTGACTATGCTTGTGGTTCTCCTCCAGTTGATAGAGAAAAACAGCCCAGCGAAGGCGCCTTCTCCGAAAACAATCCTGAGAATGAGAGCGGCGGAGACAAGCCCCCCATCGATCCCAGTAAGTGTCTCCTCCCTCCAGACCAGCCACCGCCTCCACGCCGGCCACCCGGATCTGCCGGCCCGCCAGCTTTCTCCGGAACCAGCCTTCGCCCGCGCTGGGAGCCTCCTGAGCAAAGGCCGGGAGCCAGAAGTTGCTGTTTGGGAGGCCTCGGATGGGGCCCCAAGTCCTGAAACCAGTGACAAGCGGGCGCACCGGGCTCCGGGGGAGGGGAGGCGGCTGCTGCCGAGAGAGGGGGCGGGGCAGGCGCTGCGGTACGAGCCAAGACCCACCGCCCCTTTCCTTGGCTGCCCGGGACCAAGACAGAGATACTTTGGGAGATTCTTCGAAAGCAGCGCGGCAGAGAAAGTCTTTTGTGCGGCTAGATTGTCCGGGAGCGGCGGCAGCAACTGCAGCCAGCCGGGGCAGGCTGACCCGGGACGCTGGGGAAGACTGCTGATTCCCTCCACTTCTTGCTCCAGCCAATGGCGGTGTAAATCCTGCCCAAGATGTGGCTGCAGGCGACCGGGACACGAGGGTCCCCATGCTAGATTATTCAAATAAACCCGAGAAGTGATCAATGGTCTTGGGGTGTCTAGGGGCACCGTGCCGGCCTGCCCAGCTCCCACGGCCTTCCAGGGAGGTCAAAATAAGGAGTGGGGAGAGTAGTAGAAGGAAAGGTGGGAAGGGAAGATAGTGAGAGGGAGAATAGAATATTAATCTTGCTAAGGAATACAGGGCAGAGTGGTTTCCCCCTGTGTGGCAAGAAAGAGATCTGTTTTCAAATTCCACTTCTTAGACAATGTGCGGAGAGCGGGAGGAAGAAGAGGAGGGGACCAGAGGACAGAGGAAGAGAAAGGAGGGCCTCAGAGGGGAGGAGGGAGCCGAGGTTTTACGGCGTGCAATTGTAAGTGACCGTCCCTGCGTCTGTGCCAGGGTTCCGTTGTGTTGGAGGCTCGCCTGCCTTCCCTAACCAATTCAGCAGCGTCCTGAACTTTGGCTGAAGACCCCAGGAGTTTTCCTAGCCCCCAGCGGAGAGGGGTGGGTGTGCTGCTTCTCCTCCTAAATCCCTCCTCTCTCTCGCTCCCACGCAGGTAACCCGGCAGCCAACTGGCTCCACGCTCGCTCCACGCGGAAGAAGCGCTGCCCCTATACAAAACACCAAACGCTGGAACTGGAGAAAGAATTTCTGTTCAATATGTACCTCACCAGGGACCGCAGGTACGAGGTGGCACGACTGCTCAACCTCACCGAGAGGCAGGTCAAGATCTGGTTCCAGAACCGCAGGATGAAAATGAAGAAAATCAACAAGGACCGAGCAAAAGACGAGTGATGTGACTCAAGTTAATTTGAAAAGAGAGCGAGCTAGAGAGAGAGAACTGCCCGTCCCCTTCTCCTAACCCCCACCCCACCCCGGCCTCCACCACCCCGCAGAAAGCGGCTCTAAACTCCAGGCCTCATCTCCCCCTGGCAAACCCTGCTCAGGCTGGTTCCTTGGCCTGCCGCTTTGATGGAGGAGGTATTGTAAGCTTTCCATTTTCTATAAGACAGAAAAACGGGGGGGGGGGGCATTAGCGCTGATGGCTGTATGTGCTAGCTTGTATATATTTTTTAAAAATCTACCTGTTCCTGACTTCAAACAAACAAACAAACAAACAAAAAAAACTACCTTTTTATAATGCACAAGTGTTGACGGCGGGCTGTATAGTGTTTAGTCTGTGTAGTTAATTTAATTTGCTTTTTGTGCGGCAGAGCGATCTGCCCAGATACTTGAACACTGTGTTTTATTGTGGTAATTATGTTTTGTGACTCAAACTTCTGTGATGGGTGATGCACCCGTTGTGATTGTGAAAGCTAGAATTCGATTTGAACTCAGGTTGTTTATGAGGGGAGAAAGCATTGCATAGGGGTATAGCTCTGTAGTGGAATATGTCTTCTGTATAACTAGGCTGTTAACCTTTGATTGTAAACTAGCTGTAAGGATTTCCCAGTGAAATAAAATTTTAAAAAAAGAAAAGAAAGGGTTCTCCTGGACGCATAGATTCATGGTTTTCTCCATTTTTGAAATGCGGAAATTTTAGTCTCTACATGCTCTATAGACCTGTCTTGTCCATTGTGTATATATAATCCACATATTAAAGAAAAAGTAATCAAACAAGTTTGAATATTGTTTTTGCACCAAACAGTGAGGAAACTTGGAGCTATACGTATGTGCAGAAGGTTACTACCTATGGTTTATGTTTAATTTTAATTGGGGGAAAATGAATGCTTATTGTAATGGAGTTAATTTTATTGATAATAAATTATACACTATGAAATCGCCATTGGGCTACCGTAGATTTGTATCCTTGATGAATCTGGGGTTTCCATCAGGCTGAACGTACACTGTATATTTTGCAATAGTTACCTCAAGGCCTACTGACCAAATTGTGTTGAAATATTTAACTTTTTGCCAAATAAAATATTGATTCTTTTCTAATTTTTGCGGGTCAGCTCTTTGCACCTTCTTCTCCGGGACAGGGGAGCCTGGGTAGAGTCTGGGGTGGGGGCGGGCTGAAATGGAGGACAGAACCTCAGTTTAGTCTCTAGCGGGCCTTCGGGAGCCAAAACCTGCAGCAGCCAGGCTCGGACGGGCCTCAGCTCTGCCTACCAGGCCGGCTGTCTGGCGATGCAGGCAGCGGAGGAACGCTGGACAACAAGGGTCGGCGAAGCCCTGCTCCCGGCTTTGTGTCCATTTGCGGGACGGCGGGGAGGCCTCAGAGAAGTCGGGCTGGGGTGTCGCATACGGGTGGCCAGTGGCTGGGAACGGCCACTCTTTCATCTTGGAGCCCCAAGAGTTTCCCAAACCGGATCCATGGCGACTCCGGGGAGGCCTTCTTCCCTGGCGGGGGCGCGGGGGGACGGGGGTGGGAGCTGGGGTCGGGGCTGCGGCAGGACCGAGAGCTGAGGACTTGCCTCCTAAAGAATCTGCCAGAAGGGAAACTGGAGCCTGGCCGCCCCAACGTGGCCGCGGGCACGGACAGTCAGGGGCTCTCAGGGGACTGAAGGACTGCGCCCCCGCGCCCTGCCAGGCCTGCCGGGGGGGTGGGGGGCTTCTGGGCCCCGCCCCGCGCACCCCTCCCAAGCACAAGTCCTGACAGAGGCAGAGCCCAAGCAACCGACCAGCCCCAAGCGCCATAAAAGAAAATGAGGGCTGTTACCGTTTATGGGGTGTAAAGGGCTGCGGGAGAAACGGCCACAACTTCGGAGGCCTGAGCGCCTTCTAGACGTGGAGGAGGGTTCAGCCTCATCTTCCCCTTTTTCTTTTCTCTCCTTCCCCCCCCCTCCAACCCCCCGCGATTTCTGCGAAGTTATCTGTGTTTGGGCTCGGAAAAGGGGAGCCTGGGCGCCGGGGGATGGGGCGTCCCCTCTCTCCCACCCCCACCCTGCCGCCAGGTTGGGACGCCCTCTGTTGTTGCAGACAGAAGGAACTTCAAAGAATGGGCAGTAAGGGTGTGCCATAAAGGCCGGGTCGGCGAACTGTCTGGAATTCGGCCCTTAATGAGTTTACAACTGTCCAGCCCCAATTAAGATTTTCCACCAAAGCCCTTTCATTTGTTTGCTCTGTCTGCCGCCGATAAAACGGCTGCGGAAACAGCTCGCTTTTATGGGCACTGCCCTCTCGGCAGCGTAGATTCCGGGCTCCGTGCAGACCCCCCGGGGATAGGCCCTTGCCCAGCTTTAGGAGTGGGACGCCCGACCCGCGGCGGCTGCTGACGAAGTTCAGGCCGGGCTGCTGGCCTGCAGCGTCAAGGTGGGGCCAGCAGATGGCAGTATGGCTCCACGCAAAAGGCGCCCGCGCCGCCATCTCCCGCCGCCTTGACTCTGGGAAGTTCCTAAGATGTCGACTTGATGCAAGCTTTTCTGGAATGGGAGACCCAGATTTGAGCGAACGGTGGTCATATATTTTCGGTGCTGCTCACGCCTGGACAGAAGCCTCGCTGCGAAACAAAAAGGCAAGCGGCGGGGGCTCGCCTGACCTGCACCGCTCCCGCCCCCTTCTCCCCCATCCCGGGGGCCTAGCGCTGCGGGGCTGCAGCTGTCCGGCGGCTATGGGGCAGTAGCTCCAGGCGCGGGGACCGATTTAGGGTCACCGTTCCCAGCCCAGGACAGGCCTCGGGGCATCACGACGACGCTCGGAGAACGCGACTGACCGGCGGACAGACACAAGGACTAAGGCCTACAGCCCGTGGACCTGGTGACCCCCCAGAGGGTATGCAGAGGGCATACACGGTGGCCAAGGGTCCTGCGGCTGCCCGAGAGAGAGCCCCGAAGTCTACGCCCCGGTGCAGGGTCGGGAGAGCCAGCACCCGCAGGCGAGCCAGGATCCCCGGACTAGGCCGCCTTAAAAACGTGACAATAAAATTAGGCGGCTGAAAATTGGGCGTAAAGGCATTCTTGGTAATTGTCTGGTGTGGGTATGGCAGGATGGGGAATCCCGGGGGACAGACCAGGAACTGCTTTAGTTATTCTAAAATAAATGTGATATTTAAAATAGTTATATTAACATCCCAGCTCCAGGATAGGAGCTCACGTGGTGAAAGCCTCCCTTGCTTTCTCTCGCCGCCGAATTTCCTGAGTAGTGGAGGCACTGAGGTTACTCTGGCGTCCCCTGCTCAGGAGGCAAGGAGGAGGAGGGAGGGAACCCCAGTCCAGGCCCAGCCTATTCTCGACCCTGGGCGGGGGAACAAGCCTCAGAGCCTTCCAGGAGGCGGTACGGAGCGCGGGTGCGAGGATCAGCCCCGGGTGCAGAATGGTTTCAGAGGGAAAACGCAAAAGCAAACAGAGAACACTTCGAAGCACTCCCGAGCCCTGTGAACACACCACGCGGTGCATTTATTTGGGTTGTAATAATCTCCGCCAAGCCCACAAAATGTTTACAACCTGCATCTCCGCGCTGTACCCGCTGTAAAACCGGCGACTGGGCTTTTGGCTGCCATCTCTCCTATCTCTCTCTCTCTCTCCGCCCTTTTCTGTTTATATACACACGTCGGTATTACAGACACACGCCTTCATTATATTTCCTTATATAATACATAAAATTTCACAACCTCTGATGAAAGGGGTTTTTATAACTTCCCCAAGAGCCGCCCGTGGCCGTGTATCCAAGCCGCAGATACAAAGCTCGATTTATGTAACTACAAATAAATGGCGGAGGAGCAGATCGGTGGCGACCGCTTCTCACCACCGTTCACGGAAGCTCCAGGTAGGTGCAGGCCGGTTGGGAACTCGGCTTCGTGGACTGCCAGGCGGGGCCTCTCTTGCCCTTGGCCTGCCGGTGGCTGGGAGGCGGCTCTCCCCGCTCGGCTGCCAGGGAACCGATTCCCTCTGAGCCGCGCAGACAGGACCCCGAGCCAGGCGGAGCTCCTTTGCACTTGTCAGGGATGAATCCGCCCCCGCGCCGCGACGGAGGACTGCGCACTAGGTGGAGAAGAGACGCGCAGCCCGCGAGACGGGTGCGGGTGGAGAAGTTTGCAGAAGTAAATCGCCAGCCGCCCGACTCTCGGCAGGCTCCATTCGCTGACCCAGAGCTGGGTTTACCTTCTTAGCTGGATTTAAATATTGAGGACTGTTTCGTAACGAGAAGCAGGGGAAACACACTCTGCTTGGTAGGTAGGACCCCAGCTCCAGGAGAGCGCTGAGAAAATGTCTTTAAATAAAGACAGCTCGGCTGCTTAGAAACTCGCCTTCACGTGCCTGCCCCAGGTCGAGCGTCAACGAGTATTTCTGTGAATATTATCACATATAACCCAGTGCAGGTGTCTCTGTTCAGCCAAATAAATAGAAAACCAGAAGCTCCAGAACACGCGATTCAAGAGGCCATATTGAAAGCCTGGTTTTGTCTGGCCTTTTCGTTTTAAAATCCCGCTGCAGAAGGCAAGAGGGGAGAGAGAGCTCAGAAACGAAAGGGAGGTTTCAGCACCCGCGGGACTCGGCCCAGTTGGCTGACTTGGGCCCAGAAAGGCCAAGGCCTTGCCGGCAGTATATGGATCCACTTTGGCCCAGGAGGAGCTTCAGCGCGTCCTGCCAGGACGGCTTGGACCTGCGCCGGACAAAACCCGGGCAGGGGTGAGCCTATGGTACAGACTCCCAGCCCTCTTGGCTGGGAACGCGTTCTTTCCTGCTCTCCCAGAAATCGCTCCCCCTCAGTCTGTCGGGTCGCCCCACGAGGGCAGGTTCTACTTTAAACGCCATCGCTGTCGGCTGCTCCAGCCACCGGAGTCTAGACAGACGGCGGCGGCGGGGCCCGTTCTTTCTCTTTGCATCTTGCTCTGTGTCACCCGAGGAACAATTTATTGGTCTAAAGCTGTCTAATTCCGCCTCTTTGATCTCCTAGCCTTCTTCTTGTTTGTTTGGTCTTCCTTTAACTTTCTTAGGCTTTTATTTCCTGCCAGAAAGTAATGCTATTTGGAATATTTGGTATTTTCTTCTCTTCCAGTCTTACCCCACCATTCCCCAGCGGAGACACACCATCATCCTGGTCCTCCATAAAGGGCATCCCTGGATATTGCCGCACTATGGCCCCTGTGCCCCCAGGGGAAATCACCAGGCACCCACCTGCCCAGACAGCCCCCGCCTCCCCACTCACGCCTCAGGCAGTCCACTAGGCCAGAGCTGGGGCTCCGTTGCATCCAAGCATGAACCCTTCTGCCACCTTTTGTGCTTCTGGGACCCCCTGAGAGCGTGCGGTGAACGGGGGCGGCCTGGACCCTCTGAAAGTGATGGGAAGTGTTTTGTATACAAGGAATCAAACTCTATAATTCAGAGAATTTCCGGGGCAATTCCATTGTGAGGTCGGGTTTATGGTGTGCAATAGAGCTGAGCAGTAAAATGCGTACTGACCTGGCTGCTGGGCTTCCATCGAAGCCTGGGCAGTTTATGAGGCGTTTAGGGGAAGGGTTCGCCCCACCACCCTCTAGGGAGTGGTGGGCAGCAGGGCATTCTGCTGCTCCAACCCTGCGCAGAGGTTGGAGGCTTGGGAAGGTAAGCTCCGAGAGTTGGGGCCCTGGGTGGGAGTGAGTGAGACTACTTTGAGCTTCAGTCTTGGAAAGGTAAAGCCAGTCCTTGGAAAGGTGAAGCCGCCAGAGCTGGGTGGTCTTTTGGGAAAGGTCCCCCTATTTGTTTTTGGGGTCTCCAAAAGAAATGGAGATCTATAGTGGGCTGCAGTCCCCAGGCACCCGGGCCCGCTCTCTTCTCCAAATTGGCTCTAAAGCATGTATTGCTCGCAGGCATCCAGGCCCATGAGGAGCTAGCTGAGGCCCAGGGGTGGCCCCAGTGAAAGCTACCAGAAACCTTACAGCACCACTGGCACCTGGAAAGTGTTGGCCTGAGGTTCCAACAAGCTGGGGGAAAGAGACTTGGTTTCCCTTGAGCGAGGGGGAACCAAAGGTTGCAGGGAGGACAAAAGAGTGTCCGGCCGTTTCTTAGGCTGCCAGAGGCCAGCCAGGTGCCCAGGAGAGAACGCACAGAGCCTGCCGGGCCAGAGGTGTCCAGGAGGAGGGGGGGGGGAACCTCATGTTAATAAATCTGCTGGCAAATGAGGCTCATTAATAGATAAATATTTCACTGTTTCCTTTAGGGCAGATAAACAGTCCGCTGCCGATTAAGGAAAGGAAGCTGAAAGACCTTGACTTTATTCCAACCACATGGTTCCAGTTTGTGGTGGCTTTCTCGCTGTAGCTGAAAGCGACGCTGCGCCTGCCCCATCTGGATCAGAGTCTAAGTCGGCCTCCGGCCCACTGGACCTGGGAGGGGGGGAGACACAGGCAAAGAGTCGATTTGCCCAGAGTCGAGACTTGCCCACCCGGCCACCGTGGGGAGGGCGGGTACTCGGAGTGCGGAGACCCTCCCTGGGCTGCGTCAATGGGCAGAAAGAGGGGCAGGGAGGACACGCAGGCTTGGTCCAGCGTTCGGTAATAAGCAAGAGGGGACTGCGCCCGGCCGGCTCCGCGCGACCTCTGCAGGCCAGGGGTCCAGGTTGGCGGTGGGCTGAGCGCCCGCGCGGAGCCTCAAGAGTCCTTTTCCAGCAGGACGCGCCAGGCCGGCCGGGCGCGGGCAGATTCGTTGGCCACATATTTGAGCCTCTTCCCCTTCCATTCTAGGCTGCCGCGGGCCCCGCGAAGCGAGACCACCTGTGAGGGCTGCTGAGATTGGCGGAGGCGATCATGTGGGCGGTCACGTGCTGCGGCGACCTCCGTCCAAAAGAAAATGGGGTTTGGTGTAAATCTGGGGGTGTAATGTTATCATATATCACGCTACCTCGTAAAACCGACACTGAAAGCTGCCGGACAACAAATCACAGGTCAAAATTATGAGTTCTTCGTATTATGTGAACGCGCTTTTTAGCAAATATACTGCGGGGGCTTCTCTATTCCAAAATGCCGAGCCGACTTCTTGCTCCTTTGCGCCCAGCTCGCAGAGAAGCGGCTACGGGGCGGGCGCTGGCGCCTTCCCTTCGACCGTACCGGGCTTGTACAATGTCAACAGCCCCCTCTATCAGAGCCCCTTCGCGTCCGGCTACGGCCTGGGTGCCGACGCCTACGGCAACCTGCCCTGCGCCTCCTACGACCCAAACATCCCGGGACTCTGCAGTGACCTTGCCAAAGGCGCCTGCGACAAGGCAGACGAAGGCGCGCTGCACGGCCCGGCCGAGGCCAATTTCCGCATCTATCCCTGGATGCGGTCTTCAGGTAGGCGCAGCCGCTAGGCGGGCCGGGTGGGCGCGCGGACTGGGAGCTGGGAGCACAGGGCTGGGAGCGCGGGGCTGGGAGCGCGGAGCACGGGGCTCGGAGCGCGGAGCGCGGAGCAAGGCGGCTGCAAGCCGGCGGCCCCGTGACTCTTGGCGGCTCTGCCTTTCTGGTTTTAATTAGAGCCAAGGCGCCATAGCGTGGAGAGCTCATAGCATTGTATGTAAATGAGGCTCATAAAACTTTTTATTGCCCAGTTAATGGATTAGATCCTCGTAAATTTATTTAACTCCATTTGCCTTGGAATTTCAACACTAAGTTTGTTCGCTATTCTCTTCTCTCTTTCTCCCTCCCTTTCTTCTCTCTCCCTTCCTCCTCCTTTTCCTTTCAGCCAGGCTTTATTTTTTCTCAAAAGCAGGGAGAGCCAAACCCTTTAGGGTTCCTCACACGCCCCTGTGCCAGGGGCCATTTAAAGGCGGGGATGGGTGTGTGGGAGTGGAGACAGAGAGCCGGAGTGCCCTAGGAAGGTCCGGGGTTGGGGGCGCGGGCTGCTGGGGAGGGAAGGTGCCCCTGGAGTGCTGGCCGCCGGAGAAGGTCTCCCTTTTGCCTAGCTAGGCGGGGAAGCGGCCCGGCTCGCCTTTGAATGCCAAAAGCGCAGCATCTCCCACTTGCTCACACTCTATATTTACAATTTCTCTTTGTCAGGGGGAAGCAGGACATTGTGGAAGCCTAGCCGGCTGGAAAGGGCGGTTGTAAAGTTGGGATTCTGCGCCTTCCCTCCTCACAGAGCTGCCTGCGCGTCTCGCACCGCAGTCGGGGTCTTCAGCTAACACTCCCGCTCCTTCCGCAGCTCAGTTTGGGGGCGCGGGGCGGAGGGGGACTCCCGCCTAGGTCAGGGCTGGGAGGAAGGTGCGCGCTCTGGGATGGCGGCCTGGCTAATGCACTGTCCTGTCTGTGTCCCTGTCGCTTGTCTGTCCGTGTGTCCATGTGTCTGTATGTCTGCTCGCAGGGCCGGACCGAAAGCGGGGCCGCCAGACCTACACACGCTACCAGACGCTGGAGCTGGAGAAGGAGTTCCACTTCAACCGCTACCTGACGCGGCGCCGCCGCATCGAGATCGCCCACGCGCTGTGCCTCACCGAGCGCCAGATCAAGATCTGGTTCCAGAACCGCCGCATGAAGTGGAAAAAGGAGCATAAGGATGAGGCTCCGGCCGCTTCCGCCGCCCCCGAGGGTGCTGTGCCCGCCGCCGCTGCAGCCGCCACCGCCGACAAGGCCGACGACGAGGACGACGATGAGGACGACGAGGAGGAGCAGGAGGAGGAGGAGGAGGAGGAGGAAGAGGAGGAGGAATGAGGGCTGGAGCCAGGGCCCTGGCTGCACCAGACAGTCGGGAAGTGTCTTTAGAGACTGATTTTATTTACGAAAGTGGAAAAAAATAAAAAGAAAATGTTAAAAAAAAAACCCAGTCCCCAACCTGCACCCAATCTACCCCATTACCCACTCCAGCTCCCAGCTTATTTGGACTGAGCAGCCACCTAGACTGGGTCCCCTTGGGGATCCCCTCTGCCTCCGAGGACCACCCCTCAACAGACACCCCCAACCCCAGTCCCGCCAGCTTTGCTCTGGCACGCGGTTAAAATACTACCTAGCACAGGCCTCGGGGAGAGGCACCCCCAAACTACCTATGGGCCCAGGCCCAGAGGGCCTCCACTCCTAGGAAGCCCAGACATGTCCCAACACTGTCAGACACCCAACACCTCCGCCATACCCGCAAGGACCTGACTCTCAGTACTACCTACTCGCCCCAAACTACCTATTTTGTGCTGGCTGGCTCGCCTGCTACCTAGTGCCGAACCCTCCCCCCTCCACGGCCAGGCCTCTGCTGCTTCCGGCTAGCAGCCTTTGGGGTCTCTGAGGCTGTGCTGAGAAGGCACTGGGGTCCGGGGACCAGGGCATTGGCTTCTATTTAAATGGAAAAATAATATATTTATTCCAAAGCATTCTAAGTGCTGCAATCTAGAATCCCTCCTTCTTTGACCTGGGCACCCCATGTTCAGGCCCATCACCCCCTATTTCTGGAAGGGAGCATTCCCAAGCTAGCTGAAGGCCTCTGGGTTTGCAGAGATGCTCCCAGCCTCCCTGCTCCTCCCCTGGCCCTTGTGTCCTGCTGTCCAGCCATGTTGAATATGTACACCCTGACTTTTCCTACAATGGCAAATATTGTATATTTGAACAAGATTTTTTTTTTTTTGTCATTTATATAGTCTTGGAGCTCATTTGTAAGGCAATGTCCTGACTTGGGAAGGATGTGTTAATGGGGTGACTTTGTAGCATGGTGTGTTGTCTTGACCTAACTCTATAGCGTGTGGGGAGGGCAGCCCTCCCCAGTGCCCTCCATCTCCTGTGTTGTCCTGTGTCCCCCTCATCCCTCTTGGCTCTAGCCTGGGCTTGCAGGAACAGGAGGGTACACTTCCTGTCTTGCCCAGTTAACAGTGTTTTATGTAACAGAAAAATAAAGATGCTCGATGACAAAGAAATGTGGACCGCTTTATCTAGGGGGGAGGGGCCCTGGGGAAGAGAGGGTGAGCATGAGTGGAGAGCAAGCCCTGGCTGTGTCTGTGTGGCCAAAGGGGCTTTGGGACAGCAAAAATGGAGGAAAGAATAGGGTCCATGTGCTGGGTGTCACGTATTGGTGTATACACGTTGAATCCTTTTTCATGTGGACTTTTTATGTGTAGATTCATATAGGTGTGTGTACCTCTTTTTGTATGTGTATTTCTGTGTATTTTTGAGTCCATAATTGTATGTATTTCTTTGTCCATAATTGAGTGCAGGTGTTTTTGTGTGTAAACAATTGCAGGTATTTCGTGTCCATAATTGTGTGCATGCGTTTCTGTGTGTCCATAATAGATTATGTGCATTTCTCTGTGTGGAGATTTTTGTCCGGTTTGCATGTGTGTACAAACATCTTCCAGATCCCTTGAAAACGGAATCTTCGATCGATACATTATATTCTATGAACCTCCCCAAAAACCTCTATAAATTCCATGAGAGAATCCCAAATCCACCCTTTCCTATAAGGCTATAGGGTGGGCTTGGAAAGGGGTATTATCCTGCGATTGATTCCGAATTTTCCACGAGCCCTGAACCCGACCCCGGGATAAGACGCGGGATTCAGGGCCTCTGATGCAGACCCCAACCCCACATTCAGGCAAAGCGAGGGCGCCCCAGGACCCAGCACTGAAGCTGAGGGGTATGGGAAGGGGCAGGGGCCGCAAATCCGGCTGCGAAACTTTGGCGCTGGCGTCTGGATGCGAAGGATGAGGGGATGGGGAAGGGGCGAGGGGTGGTGGGGACGGGGAAGGGGCGAGGGGTGGTGGGGACAGCGCAGAACAGGGTGAGCTCGGTGGGCGAAGACCTCGACTCCTGTCTCCTGCTTGGGTTGGGCCCACTTCTTATTACTCTTAATAAACCCCGGCCCAACTGGGTCTGTAAAACCTGCGGCCCCAAGTCGGGGCGGCCTCGGTGGTAAGATGGCGCCGGTGTAAGAGCTGCCTCCTCTTAGTGATGGGGAAAGGGTCATAAATCCGTTGTTGTTTATGAAAATTTACAACTTTGCAATACAACTTTATGAGTTGTTCGGCCCTTCCATTGGCCGCTGTCGGTCATGTGGATGGGAACCGTGAACATGAACTTTTTTATAATTTCCCTTGCGAGAATAGAGCCGCATTCTTTTGCTCCGCTCCGTCCTGCCTGCTTCGGCGCTCTGCCTTCCAGCCCGGCTCGGCTGTGCTTTGTCCGGCGATGGCGAGCGAGACGAGGCCCCGGCCTGGCCCGGCCCGGCCGCTCCCGCTGGAGGTGGGGCTCGTCCAGTTCCCGGCGCCGCTGCGGCCGCTTTGCAACTCGCAACCTGGCTAATTTCCTGCGTCCTCTAGCACCAGGAAGGAGGACAATTCGTCTCCCCGGGCTGCCCAAGCGACAGCTGTCAGAGGGGCAGGAGCTTCTGGGAACCGCCATCTGAAGGTGAGACATGTGGGGAGACAGGAGCAAAGGTTGTGAGACGGTAGCCGGCGCCGGCGGCAGTGGGAGAGGGCACCCAGGGCGGCTCTGAAGAGGGGCAGACTCACCCTCACCCACCCACTCACCCGTTCACACACGCGCCCCCATCGCACACTACAGCCCGCACTCGCCAACACACACACACACACACACACACACACACACACACACACACACACACACACACCCCCTCCCTCCCTCTCCTCTTTCGGGCTCACCGGGGCAGTGAATGCCTGCTTTCCTTCTGTGGCACAGCGCCCTGGCACGGGGCAGGAACACTGAGCTCTTCTTTCTCCCCTTCCCCGGCGACCTCGCAGAGCCCAAAAGGAAGTGGCCCTGCACCCTGCGTTCCCTGCCAGCCTCCCGGGTTTGGATTTTTTTTTTTTTCTTTATGACCCAATTGGCAGGATTGAATCCCCCAATAACTGGAGACAGTTCCCGACCTGGGAAGGTGGTAAGAGGGGAGGGCAAAGTGAATTCATCGACAGGGGGTTTATCAGCATCAACACAGCACCTTCTATTCCGTGGGAACTGGTTTCTGGAGAGAAAGGTAGACTGAGGGAAAAAAACAAACAAAAACTTACTAATTCAGCCAGGGTCCTCTGCTGAGTGCCTGCTTCCCTTCACGCGGTTTTCCGATGAGAGAGGTGTCTGAAGCGCGGGGAGAGGGAATAGGTTCGTGGGTGGAATTCTGTGTTGGAGGAGAGGATGGGGTTAATTGGCTGGGTGTTGCTTGGCGGGAAGTTTCGGTGCAGAGGATGTGGTGGTGTTATTGCGAGTGGCAGGGACCCGCAGTCAAGGTTGAAGGAAGGACGCAAACCGAGTCTGGGCGATAGGGGACCTCCTCCCAGCCACAAACACCTCGGCGCAGCGGGCTGGCTGGCGACCGCGCTGCCCATCTCCGAGAGCCGGGGGAGGACTGTGCAGCCGACCGGGAGGAGGCGCGGAGGGCGCCGCGGGCGTGGGCTTGACGAAGCGCGATGGCACAGACCCAACTTGACCTGGGTGTACCTCGACCAGATTTGTCCCGGGAGCTTCCTGGGACAGCGACCAGAAATGATCCTGAGGTTCTGGGCTCGAGTTGTTTTTGTTTGCTTTTTGGTTTTGGTTGTTGTTGTTTCCCCACCTTAAGATGATGCCTTGGTATGCACTCTACAATTAAAAAGGGCCTGTGGACGTCGGGGACGTCCACCCGCGCTGGGGGGTGCGCTGGGGCGGATAAAGCGGCGCATTTGCATCGCGGGGCCGTGGGCTGCCTGACTGCGGCTGCCGCGAGCAGATTATTTATTGCGACCGCGCCGGGCGCTCGCTGCTGCCACGCTGTGGCCATCGCCGGAACCGACGCCAGCCGCAGCCCCGCGTCGTGCAGCCTGGCGCGACTGCTGCGCGGGCCCCTCAGAGGTTCCCAAGCAGCCCGAGGAGAGGGGGGCGAGGGAGGACCTCAGGGGCGGCCTCCCTGGGCCTGACTGGCCGGGAACCTCCCCCGCCTTGGCCACCCCTGACCGGAGCTGGACGCCCGACTAGACTCGAGTCCTGCCGCCAGCCCAGCACCATGGAGACTGGTTGCACAGGCCGCCTGGCACGTCATGGCTGCTTCTCTCCAAACTGCGCGTCCCAAGGCGCCCCAGGGGCGCACACTGGTTCGGGAAACGAGCCCGCTGTGGGATTTTGAAATCGGAGATAGCACTCGTAGTCCTGAGGCCTGCAGGCCTGGCTGGCCCTGAGGAGGATTGGCTATGGCAAGGAAGGCGGGCTTTGGCTCCAAGCGAAGGCCTGTGACAGGCAGAGGCCGCACCTGTGTGCTATGGGCTCTGGCCTGGGCTAGCGATCCCGGCGGACGCAGTGGCCTTCAAGGAACCCCCCAGCAGGCCTCTCTCCAGACCGGCGGAGGTTGAGGAGCTCAGTGGGCAGCCCCAGAAAAGGGCGAATTGTGAGGCTCTGCTCGCCATCCCGTCCCCCTCGAAGAGCAGCTGAAAGGTGAGTGGACTTTCTATGTGGCTTTGACCTAGAAAAGAGCCCTGGTGGCCATTCTCACCATCCCAGGAGAGGCTCCCTCCAGCGTCTGGGGCTTCTATTCTTGCATGAATGGCGCTCTCTCTCCATATATATACATATATACATATATATACACACACATATATATGTATATATATATTCATACATATACATATATATGTATATATATATTCATACATATACATATATATATACATATATATATATATATATATATATATATATGTATATATATATATACACACACACACCTAATGCTGGTTGGAGAAATAAATTGGGCGGCTGTCAGGCTGTCAACGTGATATGTACCAGCCTTGGCTAACACGTAGAGATTTCAGTTTAATATATTTTTTCCATCTTAGTTTCTATAGAAGCTAGAAATATACTGTTTTTTGACTCTTAGCTGAGAAATCAAATTCTTTCGTTGACTGGGACAATGATTAAATCGAGAATCCGGGTCAAACCATAACAAATACTAATAACAGTAGTAAACTGCCACCAGCCCCAACACCGTGTGGGACCTGGAGGAATGAAGCAGAAATTATGAATGTAAACATTTATCAACATCTCCAAATGATTATTTTCATCTTACATGATAATAACTTGCTTGAAAGCACCATCATCTGATGGTCTTGTTAAAGAAACAACTCAAACATGATTTTCTTCTAACACAACTTTTTAAAAAATCCCTTTTTAATTTTTGACTCTTGAGTTTTCATTTTCACCTATCAGATCCTTTCCCTAAAGAAATTCGAGGACAATTTAAAATTATATCCTTTCCTGCCAGGCCCTTATTTATATATGCAAAGAAGAAACTTTCCCAGCTTCGATTGACTGGGTCACAGTCTGAAGGCTTCTGGGTGCAGCCCCCATTGGGTGGGCAGCAGCCGATTTCGAGGATGCACCATAGTCTCTGGGGAGGCCAGTCATAGCCCAGTCCTTTCCCAATGTTTTCTGCTTGGGGGAAGTGAGGGGAGAAATCGAAAAGCAAGGAAGAGATTAAGGAAGTCGTTGCCAGATTCCTAGGGGGGCCTTGCCACACACCCCCAAGTCCTGAACCCCATCAGCCTGCATTCACCAGTTTTACAGATCTTATAAACACCCTCTGGATATTCAACCAAATCATATAAATAAATCGTTCTTCAAGCTCCACAGAACTGAGCATTTTAAAGCTAATTCAAGGGGTTTTACAAGCCTAACAAATACAGTTGTAAAAATGCCATTGAAAAGATATCACATTTACAAAATGAGATTGATTCATGTGCTATAAACGTCAACTATCTCAAAGGAACACCTCTCAGGCAAGAGAGCGCAGCCCAGGACAGTATTTTTCCTGTCCTGTTTGGAGAAGGCCAGGCCTGGGGCTGCAGTAAAAGCAATTCAGAGAATTTCTGGAGCTGGTGAGACAAACTGTTTCTGGTTCTGGAGCAACTGTGGGTGGCTGGTCCCCCAAAATGTCCCAGAAAAGGCAGGAAAGGGGACATCCCAGGACAGTGTCCATGGACAGTCGACCCAGAAACCAAGCACATCCATCATTCCCGCGGCCTTGGGCCCGCAGAGCTGCCCTCTATGCCCGGCTGGGCCAGGGACCCTGGGTCACCAGCACCTCTGAAATGAGGACAGAGATTCCACATCTGGATCTGTCTCATCTCTGAGCTATCAGGGTGGCGGAGGGAGAGTCTGGCGAGTTGGGCTTGGGCAAGGGGAGCAGGTCCCAGGGCTGGATTCGGAGCTCAGTCTCACAACTACTCCTCTGTAGGTCCCTTTCTTATTGAAACCAGTGGTTTCTGCCCTCTCGGTTCCTGGGTTCAGAGGCAGCAGGAGCGGGGCTCACAGCTTGTGAGGGCTGCTTTGAGGCCAGGCAATAGCTGGCCATTGGAAGGAGGCCCCTCGAGACTCAAAGGAGACGTGTTGTATGTGGGAGTAGGGGGCCGGGGTGGGGGGGAGAGACTAGCCTCGTCCTGGTCCTGGTCAGCTCGAGGTGAGCCTTTCCCCTTGGCGGCGAGGCCCAGGCCCTTGGTGGGAGTGGGGAAGGAGAGAAGGAGGTGATGCCCCGATTCCTAAGGCGCAGGAGTGAAGGCCTGGTTTCTCAGAGCCCTTCTCCAGCTCCGGAGCCCGCACCCACGGGTAGGGGAGTGCAGGGGGAGGGGCAAACTCAGGTCCCTGCCGGGAGGGCAGGCCGGCCCGGAGCAAAGACATCCTCGTCACCGCCCCTCCCTGAGCGAGGCTGTCAGGTTTCCTGTTTGGAGAGAAAACCCAGCAAAATCCAACAAGGCAAAAGGGTGGGGTGAGGGGGGGATAGAAAGAGCGGGCCTGGCCAGGTCTTTGCATCAGCCCGTACGCGGGTGCCCCTACCCCGGCCCGAGCCGCACGCCTCTGCCCAGGCCTCACCCGCCACCGGCTTTCGGGAAGAGAGCCGGGCCGGCTGGCTGTGCGCGCCCATTAATCTGCCGGGCGGGCGGCGGGCGGGCGGGCGGGCTGGGGGCTGTTTGTAACTTTGCTGCCTCGGTCGCCGCGGTCCCCGGGGAGCGGGCTCCGGCGCTCGCTCCCATTGGCCGCCGCCGCGTCAGCTGGTGCGATTTGCTGCTGTCGCTTTTGGCGTTCGGCCATCCAGAAACAAACCAGTTCGATGACTACTAATAGTTATAGCCAGATGTACTAATACACAACAAATCACAGTCCTGCAGAGGGGCGCGCAAATGAGTTCCTATTTTGTGAATCCCACTTTCCCCGGGAGCCTGCCCAGCGGCCAGGACTCCTTCTTGGGCCAGCTGCCCCTCTACCCGGCCGGCTATGACGCGCTGAGGCCCTTCCCGGCCTCGTACGGGGCGTCGAGCCTCCCGGACAAGACGTACACCTCACCTTGTTTCTACCAACAGTCCAACTCGGTCCTGGCCTGCAACCGGGCGTCCTACGAGTACGGGGCCTCATGTTTCTATTCTGATAAGGACCTCAGTGGCGCCTCGCCCTCGGGCAGTGGCAAGCAAAGGGGCCCCGGGGACTACCTGCACTTTTCTCCCGAGCAGCAGTACAAACCCGACAGCAGCAGCGTGCCGGGCAAAGCCCTCCATGACGAAGGCACCGACCGGAAGTACACGAGTCCTGTTTACCCCTGGATGCAGCGGATGAACTCCTGCGCGGGTAAGGTGTTTCCCTGCAGCCCCTCAAGAGAGTGGAGGGAGAGGGGGAAGGAGGCAGGGAAAGAAGGTAGGAAGGAGGAGACAGAGAGAGTAGAAAGAGGAAATAGAAAGAAAGGAGGAAAGAGTGAACAAAGTTTCTTTGGGTTTTTTAAAAAAATAAAAAATCCAACCCATTCCCAATGGGACAATCAAGCTGTGGCAGCATGAAGGCAGGGCACTAGTGTCCATGTAAGGTGACAACTTAGGGAGCGTGGGGGGGGGTCACTGCCATGCTATGTGAGACCCAGTGACAGGGGCAACCTGAAGAGAGAGCAAGGCTGGATGGGAGAGAGCGCCTGCCCACACTGCACCCTGGTAACACCCTGCTCAGATCCCCAAGCCGTGATGGCCTTCTGCACCCATCCTGAGAACTCCCCTTTCCCTCCCAACCCCCTCACCTTTCTGCCCTTCAGAAACCCATCTAGATAAAGGCCCTCATTTGGCCCCTTGCAGTGTCTCCCCAAAGCCTTGGAGGGCCACATCCCCAGCCTCAGGATTTTTCCTCTCTCTCCTCCCTCCCCTCCTCCCCCTTCCACTCAACTGTTCACTCACAGCCAACTTCTGCCTCCTTCTGAGGCCCTGCCTGTGTCTCATACACCCAGCTTTGGGGGAGCCCCCCACCCATGGGTTCCTTTGGCACCAGAACAGATAGCCCATCACAGTCCTACATTCCAGAAACCCCAGATGGCCCATAGCTCCATCTCTTTGCTCCTGGTTTCCAAAAAAATCTACAGGGAATCCTTGGAGAAGGACAGAGGCTAATGCGGATTTTTTAACTTACAGTCTTTTGCTTTAAAATCCACTTGTGTTTTCAAGAGCTCTGCGTTTCTCAGAAGGGCCATACAATTGGAAGGCATTTGCAAAGATTTAAGAGGGCTCACCATTTAAAATTTTTTTAAAAAGCATGTTGTGTCCTGACATGGCTGACCAAAGTAACATCTTCACAGAGGTCCGTGTGTGAATTTGGAGTGTCTACCCTACTCACAGGGTTCCATACCCACCATTCCCAGACACACACACTGTACTCCCACAAAACAGGCTTAGGTACCCCGATTTAAGAATGCTGTTCTATTCTTTTGCTTGTAATTTTTTTTACAGAGCAGATTTTTCAAAAACAATAATTTCCCACCCCAAGTCGTTTTAGGTGGAACACGTCTCGCTTGGTATGAAATAATCTTCTCCCATCCAGCCCGCTTTCGGTCCCAGACATAGTGGAAGAGGCGGGTGGTTTCCAGCCCCGAGGCCGGGGCGTGGGGCCTGGGGCGCGGGGCTGACTGGTCAGGCTGCCCGGATCCTGGCTTACCGGCGCCCGGCCATTTCTGCCCGCAGGTGCTGTGTACGGGAGTCACGGGCGCCGAGGCCGCCAGACCTACACGCGCTACCAGACGCTGGAGCTGGAGAAGGAGTTCCACTTCAACCGTTACCTGACGCGGCGCCGCCGCATCGAGATCGCCAACGCGCTCTGCCTCACCGAGCGCCAGATCAAGATCTGGTTCCAGAACCGCCGCATGAAGTGGAAAAAGGAAAATAAACTCATCAATTCCACACAACCCAGCGGGGAGGACGCTGAGGCAAAAGCGGGCGAGTAGACGCCTGGGCAGGGACCAGGCCCGCGCCGCAACCTCCCTCGGCTTGCCCCCTCGCCTTCTCCTACTCCCCAACTTTTCTTCTCTCCTGCTCCCATCCGGGGGGCTTTCGCAGCTTCAGGGGAGCCCGGCGCTTTGCAAACGTCTGAGCATTTATTTCTTACAAGGAAAAAAAAAAAAAAAAACACCTCACACACAGCCAATCCCAGCAGTAGAGCGAGGCGCACTGCACACGCAATCCCGCTCTCCAAGCCTGCCCAAGCCCGCTCCGGGTCTCAGGGCGCGCCCCAATCGGTCCCCAGCTCTTGTGTTAGCGCCTCTGCACGCCCCTGAGCTCGGGTCTGGGGTTGCTGGAGAGGAAAGAACCGGGGGCCGAGCCCCCTTTGGTGTCTGGGCGTTTCCGCCTCGGTTCCTCACCACCAAGTCCCGGAGGGCATCACCAAATCAACTCCGGCCACTGGGAAGAGGGAGCCTAAATTCTGGGGCCCCAGCTCTGCCGAGGCCTCCCAGGCCGCCCCCAGAAAGGAAGAAGCGCGAGGAACAAAGGGGGCCCGAGAGAGCCTTGTCTCTCGGCCTGCTGCGCAACCGTCCTTGGAAGAGAAGCAGCCTCAGCACAGCCGAGCCAACCTGGGCGCGGGTGGAATTTTACAGCCCTGGGAACGACTGGGCTCCCCGAGCTCCGGATTCCGGCTCCCCGCCTCCAACAGGGCCGGCGCTACCACTACAACAGCTTTCAGGACCTAAGGAGGCGGCCCAGGGCTATGGGAGCGGCAAGAGTCCTGGTTTCCAAATGTGCCAGGGGCGCCTGAGACGCCTGGCCTCTCCAGTGGGGACACCTCCCCCCACACCCAACTTTAGGCTATATTTGTGATTTACTTTCGTCTTTCAGAACCCAGGAAGATAACTACGGAGGTACTAGGCACTGCCACAAAATGCTTTCATTAGCGTTCTCATTTTACTTCTGGAGGTCTAAGCAAGACCCTAATAACTCGGCCCACGAATCCCCAGCCCCCAAGCAGCTTCTGTGGCTGCGGGGAGCTTGGGCCCACTCGCTGGGTTCACCGAGAACCCTCCGACTTGGGGCCCGGTTGGCTCGAGGAAAGTGACCCGGTGGTGAAGACTCTCCAGGCTGGATACTTATAGCAAATCAAATAGCAAACTAATGACACGAAAACCATATTTACACGAAAGAAAAATCGACTCCGGCTATAAAAGTGTATGGAATTTGACCTCGCCTCGGAGAAACGCTACACAAAAGCTATCTTTAATAGACGCGTGTCATTTAAGAGCGGCAGGGACACCGTCCCTCATGCGCTCGCAAAAACAGAGCCGTAATTGTAGCTGCTGCTGCGGATAGGATTTATTTCTCCAATTGGCTAAATGGCCTCCCCCCCTTCCCCGAAGGTGATATCTGTATTTTCAAATTTCAGAGCTGCCGGCACGACGGTCAGAACCGACCCCAACCTCGACACAAAAATAAGAGGGGCTGCAGAGCAGGGAAATAAAGTTGTTGTAAATAAAATCCAAGTCACCATCTCCCTTCAGTCCTCTGCATCCTCGCCGGGCACGCGATCGGCAGCTGACGGCCTCACAATTGGTACATCCTAATGGAACTGCGAGGGAAATGCAATAATTTTGCCATAATGGGCTGTAACCTCAATTCGACCCCGGCCCTTGCAGCCCCGGGTCGGAAGCGGAGGGATGCGCCCTGCCTCCAGCGGGTGGCGCTCGAGTCCGACTGAACGACGGCGGCGAGTGGCGGGCACGCGCCTGGGGCGCGCGCGCCACTCCTCTCGCCTCCACCCAACTCCCCCATTAGTGCCCGAGTTTACCTCTAGAGGTCATCAGGCAGGATTTACGACTGGACAACAAAAGCACGTGATTCGAAGTCGTACCCCATATTTGGGTGCCTACGTAGGAGGGAACCAAGTACATGTCCCAGTCATTTCCATAATTCATCATAAATTGTGCAAGGGTGCTATAGACGCACAAACGACCGCGAGCCACAAATCAAGCACACATATCAAAAAACAAATGAGCTCTTATTTTGTAAACTCATTTTGCGGTCGCTATCCAAATGGCCCGGACTACCAGTTGCATAATTATGGAGATCATAGTTCCGTGAGCGAGCAATTCAGGGACTCGGCGAGCATGCACTCCGGCAGGTACGGCTACGGCTACAATGGCATGGATCTCAGCGTCGGCCGCTCGGGCTCCGGCCACTTTGGCTCCGGGGAACGCGCCCGCAGCTACGCGGCCAGCGCCAGCGCGGCGCCCGCCGAGCCCAGGTACAGCCAGCCTGCCACGTCCACGCACTCGCCTCCGCCCGACCCGCTGCCCTGCTCCGCCGTGGCCCCCTCGCCCGGCAGCGACAGCCACCACGGCGGGAAAAACTCCCTGGGCAACTCCAGCGGCGCCTCGGCCAACACCGGCAGCACCCACATCAGCAGCAGAGAGGGGGTTGGCACGGCGTCCGGAGCCGAGGAGGACGCCCCCGCCAGCAGCGAGCAGGCGAGCGCGCAGAGCGAGCCGAGCCCGGCGCCGCCCGCCCAACCCCAGATCTACCCCTGGATGCGCAAGCTGCACATAAGTCATGGTAAAGCCACTCTTTTCCGAAATCGACGCGGCCGCGGGGGCGCGGCTCTCGGTCCCCCCTCTCTCCTTTACTGCCCTCTCTCTCCCCGTCTCTGTCCTGGTTTCGCCTCTCCCAGCCCTGTGGAGCCTCTCCCCGCCGTTCTCCTTCCCCTGCCTTCCTTCTTCCTCCTTCTCTTTTCTGCAGCGCCCAGCGCTCACAAATGCGGGGAAAGGGGCCGCTGGCCAGCCAAGTTTAGACGTTGAAAGGGGGGGAAAGGGGGAAAAAAACCATATCCAACCCCAGCGCCTCGGAACGCGCTCATGGGTCAGGCCAGCCGAGCAGGGCGCAGAGAGGTAGAGGATGGCAGTAGGGGCCGTGAATCGGGCTTGTCAGGACGGATAATTTATGAGGAGGGCTACGCTGGGGAAACAGCGTTACTAATTAGAGTCCCCGAAAAGGGACTTGGTGGGGGGAATAATCGAGGCGAGAGCCGGCGGGATTCTGAAGTTTGGGGGCAGGAGGGAGTGCAGGAAAGGAAAGGAAAGGGAAGAAAAAGAAAGCAGGCGCCCCAAGCGTGCAGGCTGGAACAGGAGGCGGCTCGCGGGGCTGGAACTTTAAGGGAGGGTGACCTGGAGGCCACTTGGGAGCACAGAAAAGGGCCTTGCTTTGGTGGGTTTCTGAGTGGTGGGCAGCCTGAGAGGGCTGTGCCCCGCCTCAGGGCGCCAGGGGCAGGGCCAGAGGGCAAGAGTGGGGCGAGGGAAAGCCGGGCGATCCTCCGGGACGCGGCTCCAGCCTCGCATGGGCCGATTGTTCCCAGAGTCCAAATCGTATTGTTTTCTCTCTAGAAAGGAAGAGGGAAGGAAATTCGGGAGGGGTGGGCGGGCGAGCGAGGAGGGAGACTTGTTGAGCTTTTCTCCCCTGTTTAGGACCCTGGCTGGTCCAGCTGGCGGACTTTGGTAGCCAGAGGCTCAGGAGTGGGTGGCTAAACCGCTGACTTTTCCGTTGCAGACAACATAGGCGGCCCGGAAGGCAAAAGGGCCCGAACGGCCTACACGCGCTACCAGACCCTGGAGCTGGAGAAGGAGTTCCACTTCAACCGCTACCTGACCCGCCGAAGAAGGATTGAAATAGCACATGCTCTTTGCCTCTCCGAGAGACAAATTAAAATCTGGTTCCAAAACCGGAGAATGAAATGGAAAAAAGATAATAAGCTGAAAAGCATGAGCATGGCGGCGGCGGGAGGGGCCTTCCGCCCCTGAGTATTTGAGCGTTTAAAGTACTGAGCAGTATTAGCCGGATCCCGCGTAGTGTCAGTACTAAGGTGACTTTCTGAAACTCCCTTGTGTTCCTTCTGTGAAGAAGCCCTGTTCTCGTTGCCCTAATTCATCTTTTAATCATGAGCCTGTTTATTGCCATTATAGCGCCTGTATAAGTAGATCTGCTTTCTCTTCATTTCTTTGTCCTGAATGGCTTTGTCTTGAAAAAAAAATAGATGTTTTAACTTATTTATATGAAGCAAGCTGTGTTACTTGAAGTAACTATAACAAAAATAGAAAAGAGAAAAAAAACACAAAAAAGTCCCCCTTCGACCTCGTTTAGTGCCAATGTTGTGTGTTGCACTCCAGTTGTTTAACTGTGCATGTGAGTGGAAGTGTTCCTGTCTCAATAGCTCCAAGCTGTTAAAGATATTTTTATTCAAACTACCTATATTCCTTGTGTAATTAATGCTGTTGTAGAGGTGACTTGATGAGACACAACTTAACTTGTTCGACGTGTAGTGACTAGTGACTCTGTGATGAAAACTGTGACTCTGAGCGGTGTGTCCCTGCGTGCCTTTGTAGGACCCTTTGCACGAACTCTGGAAGTGGCTCTTATAAGCGCAGCTTCAGTGATGTATGTTTTTGTGAACAAAGTTACAAATATTGTCCAAGTCTGGCTGTTTAAGCAAACTGTGATCAGCTTTTTTTTTTTTTTTTTTGTATTTGTTTTTAAGGAAAAAATACTGACTGGAAACAAAAAATAAACTTTCTATTGTAAGTTTTCTTGGTCTGGTTTGTGCCAAATAGCAAGTGGCTCTTTTTGCTCTTCTGTCTGTCTGTCCAGTGCTGGGAGGCAGTGAGTCTGAGGCTACCTGAGCAGTCTGCCTGTGCAAGGGGACCTCAGACCAACACCCTGACCCGTGGCCTCCCTAACGGACCCATCAGAGAGTTCAGGGCAGAAGGTGGAAAAGCTTTAGGTGGTTGCAAAGCCTGAGTCTAACCTGCCTATCTCTGAGGAAACCAGGTTAACTTGCTGGGTACAAAAAAAGAGAGGAAGAGAGAGAAAGGAGAAAAAGCCCAGAGCTTTGTTAGCGGCCCTCGGGGGCCCACACAGATGCCGCCTCTCTCCTAAGGCCATCCTAGGCCTCCACTTGCTGAAGAGGCTGCTATGTCAAGTTGTGGCCCCCAGACCCTTTGCCCCTAACCCAGCCAGGCACCCTTTCCCACTCCTCGCCCTCCTGAACCCAGTTGGCTTCTTTTGCTACAATTAATTTGCTACAGATGGAAGGTACTTACCCCATCCTAGCTCGATTGGGAAACTCCTCAGAGCAGCTAAAGCGCAACTAGAGATTTGCACATTTACCGACTGCTTACACTGATGCCGTCTTTCCTTTTAAAAGTTATAAAACAGTAAACTTTATAAGCCCCAGTTCCGGCTATATGACATTTGGGTGCCAAATGAATAGGGTTTTGTCTATGAATTAGATCGTAAAATCATCCATAGCACAGACAGATCGGCTCACTGGCTATAAAACGTCACGTGGGGCCATTAAAGTAAGTTTTATGGTTTTGGGGAGTTGACATCCAACATTATATACCACATAACATATAATCTCACTGACGCTGGACTCCATTTGACTCTTTTGCAGGCTACGTGTGCCACCTGGTCATGCAAATTGTCAATTTTAGGTCCAGAAGTGTCCAGACCACAAGTTTCTCAAAACTCTCTGAAAAAATGGCTCCCTCCGAGTTAAGGTAAGTTCGCCCCCTGAGCGCTTTCAAGTTTATTTGTACTCTGAAAACTTTCTTTCTGGATCTTTCTCGCTTTCTCTCTCTGGTTCAATAACTCTGAGGTTGCCTCGGAATTCCAAAGGGGAGAGCAAACTTTCCCTCTGCCCAAATTAGGAGCGCCAGGAGCCAGCTTTCGGAGGCACCACGGTGCAGAGCGCCTGTGGCCGCGCCGCATCCCTGGGCCTAACTTTAATTGCTGCACCAGCGCGGATGTTAATGACTTCCGCTGCTCTCGCCGGCGTGCAAAAAGATGATTTTTGTGTGCGAGTGGGCCTGCGTGCGGAGACCGGCCAGGGCCGACCCCCATCCCAGGGCTGGAGGGCCGAGCTCTGCTGGGTCTGCGGAGCCCTGGGTGGGGGCTGGGAGCCGGGGTGGGGGGCGCCGGCCGCGGGCGCCGAGGCCGCGCTGCGCTGGGGCGCGCTGGGGAGTTGGAAAGAAAGGCCCGGGCAGGACCGAGGCGGACGCTGGCGGGATTTCTGACGGGGCTGTGGCAATAAGTCTCCGCGGGCCGGGGTCATTTGGCAGCACTGAACCGAGGTGGCGGCCTTCGGGGCCGGGTCGCAGGCTGGCTCGGGAGAGCCCGAGGGTGCAGAGGCCGGCCGGGCGCGGGCGGCACCTCTAGGCTGGGTCCCTGGGTCGCCAGGCCGAGCCCAGGCCGCTGGCGCCCGCGGGACGCTGGGGACCGCGTGTCCCCACCTTGCGGGGGAGGGCTCAGCACCCCCTCCCCCGCACCAGGGACCAGGCCCTGAACCTTGTTTGCCTGCACGTTCTTTTTATTTCGGTGGGACTGTTCTCACCAGCCTGTGAGTCTGAAGCAATAAACTTTATGGCCGGATTTAACTTTAGTCTTTGAATCCCCAAGCTAAATGAAAGGCGTTACAGTGCTTTCTTTTCTTCTGCCTTGCCTTTCTTATTCTTTCCTTTTCCTCTCTTCTTTTGTAGAATTTAAAATCTATGCACAGGACCCTCAAAAGTCAACTTAGGCATCTCCCTAGATAGCACTAAAGATTAATTTATTCCCCCTCAATATACAGGCAAACTCTGTCTTCCAAACTGTGCCCTAAAGTTTGGGGGGAAATCGAGGTGTCTTCAATGTCCAACTTAAAAGTCCCCAGAACCATTAGGTTGTTTTTCCTCACACATCATAAAGGGTAGTTTAGGGAAGAAATTGGTCGTTTGTCTGTAGGAGATTTCCGCCTTTCTTTTGTTAGTTGCTCTTTCTGTTTGATCCCAGGAAATTTACATAATTTATGATTTCCAAAACAGTCCCCAGTATTGCACCAATGGGTGAGATAGATTTTTCCTAGGTACAATTCCACCTTGGTCTCAGCCACCCTTTCTGGCCCCAACCCTCTACATTCTTCAGTGGCAAAGCCATGACTGGGGACACTGTGGCCTGCCCTGGGGTCTTTCTCTGAATGGGTACCCACAAGGGATCTAGCAGATTTCCCCCATCCTGTATGAAGAACTAAGCCAAATCCTCCAACTCAGAAATGAAACAAAAAAATGAGATCTTCTGTCTCCAAATGCTTTTCTCCTTAGGAGGTAGCTAGGTGGTTCTCTGCAAGTGCTAATTGGTAAAGATATTTAGTAAGTCCTTAAAGTGAAAACATTTAAAGTGTAGAGTTGGAATTTCCACAGACTTTATTGTGCAGAGGCCACTTACACTCAACATAAGTCCAACAGATGTCCCCGAAGTCAGAGGTTCAGAAAGCAAAACCTGGGAAGTTTTTTGAAGAATCGAAGCCCTCCCACAAGTCCCACTCCTCTTGAATAGTGGCAAGGCAAATCCCTGAGGTCGTTTTGTGTAACCTGTTAAAGTGAGCATTTTCTGAGAGCAGTTCAGCACTCAGGAAGATGTGTCTGCACCTTAGTGGGAACCAGAATATAAACTTTATTTGGGTTCTCTTTTATTATTTTATATGTCTGTGAGAATTCTGGAGTCTTTCTTCTGCTGCTCTGAGTTTCAGATTCTTTACTGGAAAATACTAGGTTAAGGTTTTATTTTAGTTATTCATTTGGTGATCTTGATTGAGTGATTTCTTGGTGACTAAAATTAGCGGCAGAAAAAAAGAGTGATAGAGCTGCTGGCAGGTTCATTTGAGTAACATGCCTGGAGGAAGTGTCCACACCACCTCTGTGGTCACGTCCCACTCTGGGTATGGGAATGGGCAGAAAGTTTCTTGGACCAGCATCACACAATATGGGGGAATCTTTCCCAAGCATTAAAAAAATTACAGGCTATAAATATTGTCAGCTTGCTTATTTCTGTCTGTTGTAATCATCATAAAACTTCAGAGTTTAAGACGGCAGGCCAACTCACATGTGGTTAAATGACTTTAAAATACAGCATCCAGTCAGACCTATGTGAGCGTTATTGTAGGAATTTTTTTCTTTCTTCCTATTTTCATAGGAAGCATAGTAAGGAGGATGGCTGGTTATCTGCTCATTTTGTAAATAAGTTATTTTTTTCTCATGCATTCTTTTGGGTTGCTTTTGCAGAGGAACTTACTTAGGAAAAAAATCTCTGTCACTAAGGGCTTTATGAAGACATCTAGCCTCAGCTGGTGGCAGAAGTGTTTGTCTGTGCTCCTAGCTTTGTAAAAGAAGGCATCCGAAACGTGCCAGGCCCCGTTTGTTTCTACAAGCTGAAGAAACAATATTTCCTGAACTATAAATATAATAGGAAGCTTCTGGTCACACTTACTTAGGGGTTTGTTAGGGTTTCCATGCTCTAATCTCACAACGTTATGCCAAGATTCCTTTTTTCCCCCCTGTTCTTTCCCCCACTTCATTGTTGGCAGCTCTGGAAGAGCAAGACAGAATTTTCTACCAGAAACGGAGTCATGTTCATTTGTTGAGATGTGAAGAGTATTATATCCAAACAACTAGTGAGGGGAGAGCAAATTACATCCTGAAAGATAGGCTATTAAAGAGGAAAACAATCCTTTTAGCTTGAAAGATGCCCTGCAAAGCCTCTCCCCCACCTTCGCTCTGGAGTCTGTCCGAGGTTTGCCCACCATGGAGAGTGCAGAACGTTGTGGGCGCCATCCCTTTGGCTTCTAAGGCAGAATTTCTTTCTAGACAATGACAAAACTATAAACGGGGCTTCCAGACAGGGCTGAGGGGGTCTGCCTAGGCTCCCACACACATAGGAGAGGGGAGCCACAGTCCTAGCCATTCTAAACCCCAGAACCGAAAGATCTGCCTAGGACTGTTTATTTGGTGTTTTTTGCAAAGAAAGCTGCCTTTCTCCCACCAGTTATCTTCCCCACAAACCCGTCTTTTCAATAATAATATTTGTTATGAAGGTTATTGGGTAATTATTGCGATTTTGTGAAGCAGCCCTTGCTGGAGGTGAAGTCTGTCATCGCCTAACAAATGACGCCCGTGCAGTTCACTGCCGGGTTAAGTAAATGCAGAGAAGATAAATCTGCACACCCTAGGAATCGCCAGCAGAGCACGCTTTAGTACAAGTTCACAGTCAACTCTCCTGCCTGGGCCAGCTTTCCCAACAATTAGGGCTGCGTCTTTATTTTTAAATAAAGGAAAAGTCTCCCGCTTCCATTGCCTGCTTTCTCCCCGTCTTTTTTTTTTCTTTCGCTTTTTATGAGGTTCCCCTCGCAAAAGCCTCCTACTCCAAATTTTCCTTGTAAACATAATGATGAGTGATTTTAAAATAATCTCATTCCTATTTAAGTGATGACAAAAGGAGGTAGGAGGCTGATTTGACAGGAAATACAGTCACAAACACACAAAAATATCCAATTCACCCTCTTACTCCAAAAGGCAGTGGCAGAAGCAGGGCATCCCTGAGCTCCTGGGGTGGGGGGCTTCCCCTTGAAAGAAGAGGCACAGCTTTGTGTATCTTTGTGGTTGTAACTGCAGGTCAAAAAGTTGAGGGTCAAAAGTTTACGTTGTGCAGCGCTCTTCGTCATCTGCCCAGACAGAGTTTGATGTCAATGTTAGAGTTGCGATCTTGACTATCAGCACAAAAGATAAAATGGCTCAGAGTGACGCGTGTATCACGGTATGGACTCCAGGTGAACCCTAGTGGTTGAATGACCTCAATTACGAAGGAAAGGATAGAAAAATTCCTCTTTTCAAGACTAATACATGCTGTATTTCATCTTGAATTATCGCTCCCATTCTAAGGGAATAGCAGCAGGTAAATAGGCATAGATTATTGAAACACCAACACCCTAGATGCTGGAGAACCAGGAGTCTGTTTGTGGGTTTGTCACAAAATAAAAAAGCTCAAACTCATCAGTGGACCTTTAAGAAATAATGTAGCAAGTTGCCAATGTTCCATCATACCTTCAAAGGAAAGAGATCGGGCAGGAAACTTCCTTTATTTGAAAACTGTGATTTTGATTGGCCAGTTTTTTTCCTTTTTAGTACCTATAATGATTCCTAAAGTGTGTGAGAACAAGGGCAAACACAGGCACTTCTTGCAAAATGTATCCTTTGCAATTTTCAAGGACAGAATGCTTTTTCTGAAACTGCCACCCACTAAATGCAAAGAGCTGGGAAGGGGAGAAAAGAAGTGGAAACCCTCCCAAAAGGGGCAGGATTCCTCCACCCTCTCCACCAGTGAGAAAATGCTTATTGGTACCAGGAAAATATTCCTGTTGTTGAAAGTTTTTCATTATGTTTATTGTGAACCCTACACTGAATGTAAGAGAAATGCTACAATCTATGGGTGAATAAACTGTAAAGAATATGCCGTTTGAGCAGGAAGGTAGAATCCACAAATGCCAGACCTCTTCTCAAGACCACCGTGACAGACTTCTATTCTCCAGAAAATACTCTTTAAAAATACATTTGGAATGAAAGCCAAGGAGAGGGGAAGCAAGCTAAGGAGGGAGGGCGGGAGAGTAGAAAAGAAAGGGAATAGTGTGTGAGGGAAGCCTACTGGAACCATGCCTTGTGTGTGCGCTGCAACTGGAGAGCTAAACAATATTTTATTTTTCATGCACCTATATTAACGTTAAGTGTTGGTGCCATTAGCATCTATTTTCTGGGGGACATATTTTCCTTTTCTGTGTATTGATCTTCAAGTAATTCGTGTAGGGAAACAGAGAAGAGAAAGATGACATTTTTTTCCTAGGTTTTTCTTTTAACTTTAGAGATAAGCTAATTCAACTACTCAAAATGTAGACCCTTGCAGGGACATTTAAGATCATCCCACTATAGTCTGCTTGATTAGATTTGCTGGTGCCGGGTATGTTCAGGGGTAAAAGCAAATATTTCCCAAACACTGCCTTTGTGGAAGTAGTCAGGTTGCTTCCACTGTGCAATGTGTAAAGTTTTCACTCTGGCCAAGAGCTTGAAGCCAAATGGGGGTGTGCCAGATGAGAACAGAGGAAAAGGAACAACTGTGGTGACTGCTGTTACAGCAGCGAACACTTCACCACATCTGGGCCAGTGAAATGGAGAAAACGGAACCCCCCCCCCATTACTCACCAAGACAATTATGTGTCTCTTTGAGAAAACCCTGTTATTGTGTTATTGGTTAAAAACGCGCCACACCTTAGGAACATGTCAGCTTCAATAACCACAGACACCTCTTAGCTAGTTTTTCAACTCAAAGAAAATGTACCTGCAGAAGTTATTGATTTTAGAGTGCTTACTTTCTTTATTTGGAAGATTTTAATCTTTAGGCCTTTCACACAATCCTGGTTAAAATTCATGTCTAATCCGGATATGAATTTCATATGCCTTATGCCTGGGTTGTGTTCATTAGTATAAACTACTATAAGGAAATTACCCCCAAACAATTAATTGGTCAGATGGCTGATAAAGTATTGCTTCTCTAAAATCCTATGCCGACTGTAGGTGGGGGAAGCCCTCAGATGCCACCATCAGGCATTTTGAAATTCAGTCCTTCTCCTGTGCCCTCCAGAGACGTGCTTCAGACAGCGAACAGTCAGTCTGGGGGACTCTCGCTCTAGAGAACAAAGGACAAATACAGTCAATACATTCCATAACGTTTACATTTCCTTTGCTCCCCCCGCCTTGGTTTTCCCTGAGAAGGAGTGACCTGGGCAAAGCACCCCGCTCTCTAAAAGACACTGTATAGACCTTTTAGAAGCGCAAAGTCCAAGGCCGAGGTGAACTTCAGGTCAGCGCGTCTAACAAATATGAAAATGTCGGCTGGTGAAGGGCGCGCCTTGTGATTTAACAAAGACTGTCAATGTGTAAGATTAATAAGAAACAAAATGCACACGGTGTCACTGTTCGGTCACTTTGAAACTTGGGACAGGGCTGCATTCAAGAGGGAAGGCTGTTCCAAATATATTCAAAATGATTCAAATCAGATTCAAACTAGGCTGCAAAACACTGCCCCCCTCTCGCCCTCCCTCTCCCTTGGACTCCCTTCACTCTCCTTCTCCATCTGGGACTCGAGGACATGATGAAAAGTTATTTCACTTAATGGGACTTTAAGAAAGCTTTTGTTGGGAATATATGTTATCCCTGCACGTGGAAATGAGCAAATGTGCTTACCAGTTTCCCAAGAAAAGGATAACGCTTTCACCCTGCTTGGGACTGGAGCCAGTTGGCGTGCGGAGATTAGCACACCCCCTCTCTGCTCGATTTCAGGGCATCCCATCTTTTCTCGGGCAAGATGCTGCTGGTAAACCTCAGTTTATTTATTAATTGAGTTAGTTTCTTCCTGGCTTTACTTTGGTGTCTTGGATCGCATATGAAGGCAAGAGTTTTTTTGTTTTGTTTTTCAAAAGATTATTTGATTCAATGGAATGATGCTATGGCTTGCAAAGAGAGATTGTGGAAGGATCAGAAAAGGTACTGAGATTGTTTATTACAGCCATAAATCTTGCAGTAAAATGTCAAAATGTCGGTGTGTGAGATAACACTTGGTGGTCCTGGCTCCGTTTGTGTTTATGATACGAACCACAAAGACAAGTTACAGGCCTTGGGGGGATTCTGTGTAAGCCCATCTTCCTAAAGTAATAGAACCACATGAAACACAGGCGCAGTTAACTCGTTTAGGTTAACCATATACAAAACAGTGCCCGAGCCTCGTTAATACTTTAAAATAGAAACTCGGTAGAAGGTTCTGAGGCTAAACAACATGAATTTTGTGTTTTAGTGTCTGTAAATAATATTGAACAGACATGGTTAAGACCTTAGTCTGATGACACGAGGAGGGAGGCAAAATTTCCTTGTCATGTTTTTTCTTCCCAGAAGCTTAGCCCAGTTTTGCTAATTACTTTATGTATGTACATATTATTCATGTTATATAGTACATATATGTATATATTATTTTTTCTTGCTGTAGAGAGATATTGGTTTAGGCAGCTATATCACAGGCTAGAGAGTCTAGAGAGGATGTCTAAAGATTTACACTCAGCGTTGATTTCTGTCTGTGGCTTAGATTTCATTTTTTAAAATTTTCAGGGTGTGCCATGTCAATGGACAGCACTCTTCACAGACACACATCCAATGTGGAAAACCTCTTTGTACCACTTCAGGGTGATTGCAGTTAGAAAGCTAACATGATCCCTTTTTTAACCTCTTTTCCTAAATTAGTTTAAAGATTAGTCACATATAATGGGCTTTATGTGGCTAAGCATTAAATGACTATCCATCAAATGGATATATTCCAGCATTTAGTAACTCATATGAGTAACCAATATAAATGAAGATAGAATTCACATTCCTTTTGAAGTGTCTCCAGGCTTAGGCTATGACTTTCCTTGCCTGCGTTCCAGACTCAGTTGTGAGAAGGCAGTTTATATTGCTCTTTGAAAAACCAACTAAGGTGCACCAGCTGAAAAATCCTTGCTTTACATGCCAATATGAATGTGTTTTTAGAATGGTGACTACGCTAGTTGAATGCACTGCTTTAATCTAGGCTGAAAACTAGAGGATCTAGGTGTGTCTGTCACTCAGAAAAGGAAAGGGAAAGTACACACAACGAGTAAGGCATCAGTATTTACTTCGAAGATCAACATTACGTGGAATTAATAAGTAATTTATTTGTTAATAATGGCATAATTAGTTTACCCATCAAATTTCAATTACCAAATGGCAGACAACAGTCCTCTCTCCCCACTTTCCAGAGCTACTGACATCATTAATATGCTAATTTTCAGCAATCCAGAAATTATAGACCGTCCTTAAATATAACTTTAGCCTCAGATACAGCCTGGAAAAGCAACAGCTAAAAGACAAAACAAAATTCTTAGCGGGAAAAGACCCGTCGGCACAGTGCCTATGCTATCCTTAGCTTGTTTTTGTTTGGGGATTTTTCTGCAGTAGAAGTTGTTGGTCTCAACGCTCGATTTTGTGGCGGCATCATCGCTTCTATCCATCGCCACCCTTGGGCCACTTTCTCACAATCGCATCTACTACATTCGAGCATGTTTCATTCTGAATTGACACCCCCATCAAATGAGATGCTATTAGGAAGGTTCTGTTTGCTTTTTTTTAAGGTAAAAAACCAAATAGCTTCTGCTTCCAAAAGAAAGGAAAAGTGCTCATCCGGTTGTATTGGAATAGCCTTGCTTTACATCCAGGGGCCGATTTCTCTCAGCTGCTCACCCACCCACCCTTTTCGGCTCCTGCCTGGCTTCTCAGACTGGGGACGTTGGGCGCGGACGCGGCGAGCATGATGTGCGGAAGGGAATCAGTTGGTGAGAAAACCGGTGTTAGCCTCATTCGTTTTATTCCCCGGCCAGGATAAAAAACGGAATACCCCCTTGGTCCCGACGCCATTCCCTCCCCCAGGCGGCCTCGAACCCTTGAGGACGCCAGGCCAAGCTAGGCTGGGCCCCGAGGTCAGCGCTGGGCCGCGGCCGCCTGTCTGCCCCGAGGCCTAGGCCAGAGTAGGGTACGCATAGGGCTCGGTCTGGGCATCTGAGAGGACCAGAAGACTGCGGGCCCTGAATTCCCAGCGGAACTCAAAGTTGGGGGGTTGGACGCCCAAAGCTCCAGCTCCCTCCCTCCTCCTGGAGCCGGACAGCAGCATCCATCACCCGCCCGCGCGCTTCCTGATCCGGGTCCGCGCGCGCGGCGCGCACATTGGCGGGGGCGGGTCACGTGGCGGTACTGGGCGGGGCGCGCGCGGGGCCGAGACCGGGGACGCACACGGGCGCGCGGGCGAGCCGCGGGGGAGGAGCGGCGCGAACTTTGGTGGCGTCGGCGGCGGAGGGAGGGGGGAGGGGTGGGCGCTTGACAGCGGGGGAGGGGAAAGGAGTGGAGGAAAGGGGGGATGGGAAGCGAGGCAGGAGGGGGAGGGGCCTCGGCGAGCCCAGAAAAACGACAACGCGAGAAAAATTAGTATTTTTGCACTTCACAAATTAATGACCATGAGCTCGTTTTTGATAAACTCCAACTACATCGAGCCCAAGTTCCCTCCCTTCGAGGAGTACGCGCAGCACAGCGGCCCCGGCGGCAGAGACGGCGGCCCTGGCGGGGGCCCGGGCTACCAGCAGCCCCCAGTGCCCGCGGCCCAGCACCTGCCGCAGCAGCAGCCCCAGCTCCCCCACGCGGGCGGCAGCCGAGAGCCCCCAGCCTCTTACTACGCGCCGCGGGCCGCCCGCGAGGCCTCCTATCCCGCAGCCGCGCTTTACCCCGCGCACGGTGCCGCAGACACCGCCTACCCCTATGGCTACCGCGGGAGCGCCAGCCCCGGGCGGCCGCCGCAGCCCGAGCAGCCCCCGGCGCACGCCAAGGGTCCCGCGCACGGCTTGCACGCGAGCCATGTCATGCCGCCCGGGCGGCAGCCCCCGCCGCCGCCTCCCCCGCAGCATCGTGCGGCTGCCTCCGCGCCCCCGCGGCGCTGCGAGGCGGCTCCCGCCACCCCGGGCGTCCCGGCAGGGGGCAGCGCCCCCGCGTGCCCGCTGCTCCTGGGCGACAAGAGCCCGCTGGGCCTGAAGGGCAAGGAGCCCGTGGTGTACCCCTGGATGAAGAAGATCCATGTCAGCGCCGGTACGTGGCGCCGCTGGGGAGGCGCGGGAGGGTGGGCTGGGGCCGAGCCCGGGTTCCAGGGTCGGGGCGGGGGTCGTGGGGAGAGGCCGAGGGGTAGGGGGCCTCGGGAGGGGAGCCCCCAGCTGGCTCAAGCTACAGTGGGATGTGGGTGTGTGCGCGCCAGCCAGCCGCCTGATCCCAACGTGAGAATCCTTTTGTACCCGGGGTCCCTTTATTGGGAGATTTACGAGACGCCAAACTGTTAGGGCAGTAATTATAGCCCCCATAAATTTAATTGCCCTGGCAGAGGCTTCAGGCCATGTGTCTTTGAAGCTTTTCTTCAGCCCCAATGCCCAGCACTATTCTTTATGGCTCTCGGGTGTTTCCCGTTGTCAATAGCCTGTGAAACATTTTCTTTGCCGTTTTATGTATCTTGCGTGAACTTGGTGTCAGGTTATTATATAATGATGATGTCCAATTGCTCTTCCCCCACCCCACCTTCTCTCTCCTCCTCCTTTCCCTCTCTTCCACTCCCTCCTCCTTGGCTTTCTCCTTCGGGGTTATGGGCTTTCAGTCAACCCCAGTTATAATGGAGGGGAGCCCAAACGCTCCCGAACCGCCTACACCCGGCAGCAGGTCTTGGAGCTGGAGAAGGAGTTCCACTTTAACCGCTACCTGACCCGGCGTCGCCGCATCGAGATTGCCCACACGCTCTGCTTGTCCGAGCGCCAGGTCAAGATCTGGTTTCAGAACCGAAGGATGAAGTGGAAGAAAGATCACAAACTGCCCAACACTAAGATGCGATCCTCCAACTCGGCCTCGGCCTCAGCAGGCCCACCGGGGAAACCACAAACTCAGAGCCCACACCTGAACCCGCATCCTCACCCCAACCAGGGCGCCTCCACGCCCGTTCCCTCGTCCATATAATCTTGCAGAGCTCTAGACCAGTTCTTTCCCTCACATGCTTTTCTTTCCTCTTCTGCCCCTTTCCCATCCACCCCTCCCCATCTGGACTACAACAGACCCCAAAACAAAACTCAGCTTGGTGAAAAGGATAATAAAAAGAGAAGACATTATCCGGGTAAGAGTGCGAGCTGGTTGCCACCCAAGAGAGGACAATGGCCAAGATGCTGGCTGGTGGAACAACCTGCTGGCCTGAACAAGGCTGCCAGGTTTGGGTACCTGAGAAGAACCACTTGGCATCAAATACTTTTGAGATGGCTAAAGTCAGTCGCACAACCCATGCTGACTGGGGACATGTACATGTATATTTGTTGCAAGCAGAAGAAATCAGACCCTTTTCCTATCTTCCCTATTTCCCCTTCCCTCATTAAGGCAGCTCATACAAGCTTGTACCGAACTGAATAAATGAGTAGACATTGTGGACGTCACAAGATTATTTAATTCTCAAAATGTACAGACCTTGATGGTAGATGTGATACATGTTTGTTTCCTTTTCTTTCATTTATTTAAAATATTGTTGTGGAGATATTGTTGTCTTATTCTGAGGCACAATCTTGGGGGAGGGGGAGTGCATTTAGACCCATGTGCAACTCTACAAGTTGTGGTGTGGCTCTATAGAAAGACATGTGCTAAGAATAAACTCCGTTTAAAAAACAAAGTTCTGAGACATAGTTGTGTGTTTCCTACTTTTAATTTTAAAAAAATATTCTCTCAATTGAAATGGTTGACCTTGCATGTAAAAATCCTGTAGATGGCTTGAGTTGCATTCACTTGGACTGACTGCCCACATAATTTGTTCAACTTGAGCTGAACTCTTGTCAAGTTTGACCCACTGTGGGAAAAGTTCCAAAGAGCAGGAAGGCTCTTGAGCTCTGAGAGGGCTCCTCTTCCCAAACTTGGCCAGGCTTTCAGGCTTCAAGTCTCTGTAAGGCATAGAAACGTGTCCTTCTCTGCAATGAAAGGTGAAACTGCGCAGTGCTGTGGGCCCAGGAGTTTCTGCAGCTGTTCTACATGCTGAACTCTGAGCACACTTGGAAAGAAGTGGTCTCTTTGGTATTTATTGCACCTTCACGCTTAATCTGTCTGTTTCCCTGGAGATAAAAACTAGTTTGTGCAAAGAGTTGAGATTGCTTTTTGTTTCTTGGCTGTTTTTAAGGTTCTCTTCTTCACTAACTACAGCTTGGGATTTTTGTTTGTTTCTTTTTCTTTCTTTCTTTCTTTTTTTGAAGCAAGAGCTTTCAAAATAAACGGAATTTTCCCAGTACACCCTCCAGAGTTTCTTCTGAGGAAAGAAAAAGCATAATGACACCTTAAGCAAGGTAGACCTGGGAGTATTAAGTGCTGGAAGAAAGCCAATCTCTGAACTAGGGTCACCTTCCTCAAATGCTCCCAGATCTTTCTGCCCAACCTAGAGATCTAGATTCAAAAGGTTGAAATCAAACCCCACTTCTCAATCTTCATAGCCCTAGTATTTGTTTACTGATTTACAAATTAGTAAAGAGGATTTAGACTTGGTTGTCACCGAAGGGAGTTCTCTGCAACAAGATTCAGAAAACCAACAGCCACTAGCCCCAGAATATTAGAACTGTCACCTGGCCTTGAATGAGTGTAGTTTTTAGTTCATGTAACAATTTTAGCAGAGATGGGAGGGGGGAACTCACCTACCTCTGCAGTATCAGAGGGTTTTTAAACACATTTTCCCATCAGAGGCTAACCACCCTTAGCCAGTAGTCAGTTCTGTTACCCCTTTCGCCTCGGCTGCTCTGTGTGTGATAACAGGCAAGGGTGATTGTTCTCTACCTAGGAGCAAACCAGATCTGAGAGGAAAGTGGACACCAGTCTCTTGAGGGGCCACCTCCTCTCCCCAAGAAAATTCAGGGGCAAACAAATACACTCCTTCTCAAGGCAGGCCAAACCTGGCATAAAGTGCATTTTATAAGGTGCCAGTGGGTGCCAGGGATTTCTGGAGGCCCTGCAACTGCTGCTAAAACTTATTAACCCTCCCCCTACTACACTCACTTGTAAAACGAAATTAAATCACGCTGAAAATAGCAATTTCCCCAGGAATCATTAATCACCTCATACAATAAATACTTCTTTGTAATTCAACAGCAATTCTGAAAGGCATTCTCTGGGAAAAGTCTGTGGAGAAGCAAGGGATCTTCTTGAAGATAATGTGGTCTCGGGCAAAGACTCAGCATCTTGGCTGTCTGCTCAAAAAATGCCTAGACTCTTGGTGGAAATTGAGTGTCGAGCTGCAAAACCTCGAATGGCAGATTATCATCATTTAAGGTAAATGCTTATATTTCTCCTTGGTAGGGAAGGAGCGGTACGGGGGCACTCATTAGCTTCATACTGGGGGCACTTGTATAGGGGTGGAAGGGGTAACTTTCTTTCACTTACTCTAAATCTATCCAGGAAGAGAAGAGAGAGGATCGAGATTGTTTTTCTAATATTCCAGAACAAAATGGCAGTTTTTGCCCAAGCTGTCTTGATTGTTAAGGTATTGGTAAGTTTTACAAAGCCAAAATTACCCACAATGATCCAAATGATTATGTCATTTCTTCAAGTGTTTTGCCTGCTTCAGATTTGGTCTTTAAGGGAGTTTGTTATAACAGCTTAGAAAATCCCACTTTGTGCTTCAAAATCATTCATTGTCTGCCCCTTGCTAGGGCAACCATAAGAGTTCACCCAGAGGACAAATTTTCTATCTCATTAATTTTTTTTTTTAAAGCGAACCCTACTGGCCCCTCAAACCCTTGGCCTTTAAAGACAGTATTTTGCGTAAGCTCTATAAGCCTCCTACAAAAATGACCCTTATACATGCTCCCCTCTTTTTTCTCTCTTTTCCCCTCCTTCCCTCTAACACACACTCATCTGCTTTAGTCACAGAGCCACACTGTGCATGACTCCGGAGATAAAAGTTTTGTCAACATCTGAAATCAACCTAATCGGACAGGAGACACTTTAATGCTCACAGTTTGAATTAAGTACTTAACACTCTCCCCCATGAAGAGAAATGGCATTTTGCAGGCTCTCTTTCCTAGTTTTGCTGAAATCTACGATATACCCGGTGTTTTATTACAGCAGGAATTCAACTGTGACAGGCATAGTAGAGTACTTAATACCCAGGATGGAGCTCCTGGGAAGATTACCTAGATATATGGGGAGTGGGCCCTCCACACAGCATCTCTGACTTTATATTTACCTGTCCCAGGGTGCCCACATTCCCCCCACTTCTCAGCCTCCTCCCCATGGGATGGGTATCACCATCTCTCCTCTGTCCGCCTGCTTCCCTGAGCTTCCAATCTGTGCTGCTTTTCTCACCACTGCCTTTCCTACAGCCCTTTCAACATAGAAACATATCCACAGCTCTTTGGAATGGAAAGAAAGAAAACCCCCAAAGAATCACTGTAGCAAACAGAAACCTGGGACTTCCTGTGTGAATGAGGTGGTTCTGTGCAGGCAATAGGCTGTTCTTTGTACTCTCTTGGTCTCTGCATGCCTAGCTGCGGTCTGGTATTGAAGAACACAGGCTCACCTTTCCCCACAGCTGCTCCTGTTGCCCCTTGTCTATATTATACACTGGCCCAAGAATAACTGCTTCCTCTCTCATAGAGTAGGTAGGGGCTGGGAAGGAGGAGGAAGAGAGTGTGTTCTAACTCCTTGATAGCATCAGGGAGGCTGCTGGCGCTGTTATGAAACATTCTAGTCTGAAACTTCAGTCTTGGAACTCTGGCATCTCTTCTTCTCAAGGCCCCAAACTCATGGGGGCCCCTCTCCCCCACCCCTGCTTTCAGGCCAGTCCCACCCTCTCTGGGATTGATTCCTGGGGCTAAAAGAGATTCCCTGATTGAAAGGATGTCCAAGGCAAAAGAGATCTGGAGCCCGTTTTGGTTCAGTCTTCTCATTTTACCAATGAGGAAACTGAGGCAGCTGAACGCTTCCCCTTCACGTTCTATATGTAAATGAGTGTGTAGTTTGAACAGAGTCTTTGGTCTCACCTTGGGTAGGGGTAAGTGTACAGACATCTTTTCTCTGCAGAAGCCTGGAATGGACATATGCATCTGAGCTTACACTTGAAACGGAGGGCCACAGGTGTCCAGAGGCCAGGGAAGAAGGGTGGTTTCTTGCCTGATCAGCCACCAAAGCAGCTGGGGAAATTATGTAACCAAACTGCTTTAGCCAGTGCGCTGAGACAGGTGGGCTGACCTCTGGGCTCAGGAAGGGACCGACATCAGGGCACCTGACTGTCCACAATTCTCCTAGTCCTGGAATGACTAATTCTCCTATGGCTGGCCCTGGAATTTACATAGTGGTGGCTTGCCTGGGAGCCGGGCAAGGGCATCTGCGTTTCGGAGGCCTGGGAACTAAAAAAGTCAAACAAGGATCCTGGTTGCAGCAGATAAAGGTGTAGCGCCTGTTCGAGGGAGATATTGAAATTGTAATCTTTGTGGTCACGTGACTCATTAAATAATTAATGCGGATCGTCAGGAATGGATCGGAGTCGTCAGGGCCTCACTAGGAATGAATCTCTCAGAAGAGAGTCCCCCAACTTCCTATTTGAGTTTTAAAAGCACACATACTCAGATTTGTATCCAAAGGCTTTTTAACTCCTTCAGGAGTGGTGGAGTGAGGCCGTCAGCGGCCAGGACCGGAGCTGGCGGGCCCACGCTGGGTCTTGGGCTTTTCCTGCAGGGGTCCTGCGAGTCTGCGGAGCGCGCCGCGTCCGGGGAAACGTGAGTTGGCGCTCGGGATTTCTGCGGTCACATCTTGGCTTTGGTGATGAAGCGGGACGGATGCGCAGACAGTTGGTAATGTTCTGATTCACACTGGGGAAGGCTGCAGAGATACCACAGGACGGACGCGCGGCTTTGTCCAATTTTCCCGGTGTTCATAAATCACCCGCGCCGGGCGAGCGCCAAAAACGCGGAGAGAGAGGCCGCGGTGGCGGCGGCCATTGCAGAGGGAGAGACCTGGGCAGCATCTCTTTGTGACTCATTAGTCTGAACGATTTATGGTGGAACAGCAGCCATGAATATTTGACTTGGGGATAAGGAAATAGCAACAACAATAATCACCATAATAATGACAGTACTCCTAAGCGTGAGGGGGTGGGGATGTGTGTTGTGGTGGATGGTGGTGCAGCAGACCCTTCTGGGGCTAAGTTGAGTGGTAATATGCAGGATAACTAAGCCCCACCTTGCTCAGGGTCAGGCCAGGATCCCCAAGGCCAGGGGGCACTCCCTTTGGGGACATAGAGGGCAAGTTTGAACAAGAGAAAGGGCCCAGCATGGATTCTGAGTCCCAAGTGCCTGATGGACAATGGGGCCTGCAGGTCGAGGTGGTGGCAGAGGGCAGCTAGCTGCTGGTGTGCGGCCACTTGTTCAGTGTGCTAGAGGGCCCTGAAGCCTGAGGGTCAGGGGACTTGCCGGCTGTTTGGTAGCCTCTCTTGGCACTATCAGCAGGATTGCATGGACGCGGGACAGCCACTGGGGCTGATTTGGGCAGGCTGGAGTGTGGGGAGGCCACCCAGGCCTGGGTGAAGGGATAGTGGGGCAGGGACAGAGCTGTGGAAGCAACCGGCCCTCAGAGTCCCAGCCCAGCAAAGAACTTCTCCAAGCCTGGACCCAGCGCCCAGGAGGATTCTTTGTCCCTCCTCAGTGTCTTCCCCCATCCCCCGAAAGTTGGCTGACCACTTGCTAGTTAGAGAGCAAGAGAGGGTTGTAAATATCTTAAGGGATGAGGCGGCAGTGGAATTAGGGCCTGGAGCGGCTCGTGGCTGCTGCGCATAGGGAGGCTGGTAGGGCCCCCAGATCGGTTATTGTCTGATGCCCGCATCCTTCCCAGTTGTTCCCACTTCCAGCAACCATTAACTGGCCTACTCTGAGGGACTGGGCGCTGTGGTGGTCCCGCCAGCCCACTGGGACCGAGAAAGGACGCCCCAGGGCTTTAATGAACCAGAAGACAAAACCTCGCAAGACTGCCCCAGCCCCATGGGCTGAGCAGGAATCTGATTTCGCGCCAAACAGAAATGAACACTATTAGTGAGGTTTCAGGAGAGTCCGTGATTGAATGCTCCCAGACAAGGCTTCCCTTTGTTAGCAAAAGAAAATAAAGCGTGCATTCACATCCCCAAGTTGAGGTGCGAGAGGAGCTCTCGCAGCAGAGCGGACACCAACAGAAAGCCTCTTCCACCTTCTTGTCTTCCTCCGTCTGGTCCATTTTCTTCCCGCTTCCCCTCCCCCACCCCATAAAAAGAAAAAAAAAAGTGTGGGTGCGGAGATGGAGTATGTATTTATTTTACAAAAATAAATCATCATCTTCAGGCTATTTGTAGACCGGAACCTTTCGAGCAATGAGTGAGCCGCATGGACGAGTGCCCTGGCGACTCCTCCGTGTCCGCGTCACCCCGGGGGCCACCCTGGTGCCCGCGCCGCCTGCGCTTCGGACTCCGGCCTTCCAACTCCCTTCTTCCGCAGCCGCTGTTCACCCTCTGCTGTTTGTTTGTCCGCAGAGCGCCCAGACACCGGAAACGGCGGTTCCCTGAGCGCCCGGAGCTGGAGACACTCTCGAGTTCAGTCTTCGACATCTTTCGAGGTAAGCGCTGCGTCAAAACTCTTCACTGCCCCGGGCTTCGCACCGGGCCTTTGGGCAGGAGTTTACTTTCCCTGGCAGCTGCAACCCCTTGCCCTTTGAAAGAGGTGCTGGTCAATATTTAACTTCAAAGGAGTTTTGGGGCTGGTTCCCCTCAGCTGCACGCCCCGCCAATGCGGGGTTTCAGCGGACAAAGCTCTGCCCCAAAGCCGGCTTCGTGCGGAGGGGCGGTTGCATAGACCAAAGATGTGTGTCTGTGTGTGGGGCAGGGGGCTCAGAAGGGTGTGTTTGTCCCCTCCGGCATGCCCCAGACAGACCAAACCGCTACACAGAACAGCAGGGCAAAAGCAAGTAGAGGCCACTGGCGCGGCGGCCGCTGCGTGGGCTGCTCTCCTTGTGGACTGTTTGCGGCGCCTGCAGAGACTGTGAGTTCGGCAGTTGTGGTCAGTCCCAGCTCTGCGTGGAGGAAACTTGTGTCGCTGCCTTGCAGTTTATCCTATCGTTTTGCCTTTCCTTGGCACGAGGGAAGTTGCTGTATCTCAAATGTGTAGACTGTCGCAGGCAGCTGGGCTTCTCGGTTTCTTTAGCCAGGCTGATCCGCTGATCCTCCTATAGGAAAAGCACGAGTTTTGTATGTCTCGGCGTTTTCTTTTCCTATTTGGAACAAGGGAAAACTCTTTAAAATTCTTTTCAAGTTCTGGCTTAATTTGTTCTCTTAGTTTGGGATGCAGGGAGGTAATTACTGTGGTTTATTACCTTGTAAAAGATCCATAAATTTCGTGCCTATTTGGGGGAGGGGCTGCTGGAATAGCTTTCAAAAGCTTGGATTGAAAGAATGGATTTGCTTTGTTCCTTCAGGAATTACTTATTTTAAAAAGTTTTCTGAGATTTTTATCTTCTATTCCCTAGGCCTCAGTCTTCCCTGAAATCTGCTCCTACAGTAGATATCAGGTTGTTAATTAATCGAAACATGCTATTCAGTGTTGCTCTAAGACTGATATGGTATTCCGGATACAATTATTACTTTATCAGATAAGAAGTAAACAGAGTAATTGTAAAGCTGGTTACATTCTCAGCTACTGTATGTCTGTTTATACCAAGTATAGATGGAGCATTTCAGGAATTAGCAACTCAGTGTGTACTTATGATTTGCATCTCTGCACACAACAGAACCACTGCACGTGTAAATAGTTGCAGAGGTCTGCGGCCATGTGTATAAAATGATATACACATCCATATGTGTCCAGAGAACTTGGAGGTCATTTGTACTGTAGTTGCACCCACAGGAAATATCTTATGTTAAATAATGATCTATAATCTACTCTCTCTCTCTCTCTCTCACACACACACACACACACACACACACACACACACACACACACACACACACACACCATGGGCAAAGAAGGCCCTACCTGACGCTGAGTAGAGAAACCACTAGAGTTAAGTAAAGGGAGAAAAATGTTAAGTGTATTTTTGACAGAGAAATCAGATTGCAGTGTTTGAATACAGATATAGCTAATCTGCCAACAGCCTTGCAAATATTGACTAAAGCTCTGTATCCTTGGTCACCTGCTCCTTCCAAGACAACTTCATGGCTATTTTGGCTCTGGTGCATGGATCCAGGGTATGTGTCCCCAGCCCTGGCCAGGTTGGGTGGGGGAGTCAGTAGAGGAGGGATTGGCAGCTGGGTTTCCCAACCTGGACTTAGATACTTGAGCATCTCTATTCTTGTTCTCTGGAACTGAACCATAAAAGACCCACAGCCTTGCTCCAGGAAAGTGGGTTTCAGAGTGGTGAAGGAGGACTCTCAGCTGCTGGTTCCCCGGGGGCTTGCCCAGACCAAGGTCTCTCATAGCGAAACTGTTTTCACCTCAGAAGTTAAATTTCCTTTGACTTGCTCAGATTTTTCCCTTCACATCCCACCCAATCACCCCATCCCACCCCAAGTCGTTAATGTTAATTGTTAAACAGCAGTTGGAGCATTAACTGGGCTGTTAATAGCGGTATAGAGGCTCCTGGCTGGAGCTGAGATGCTGCTGGGCCTTGCTGGCGTTAAGGCATTTCTCTGAAGCAGTACCAAAGACTTCTCCCATTGATTTATGGCCTCGGGAGTTTTGGTTTGCTCCAGATTGCTCTGAGAGTTCTGAAGGGGGCCTCTTCTCATCTTTGAGTCGAAGCCTGTGCAGAAACTTTGGTTGGGGGCAGGCAAGGGGGTTTGCCAGGCTATCTGGAGAGCTCAGGGTGAAATTGTGTGGGTGGAGGGGTAAGGGGAGGACAGTGTATTAGCTGTCTGAGTCCTTGGGGGACTGGAGAGTGCTTTTTGAAACCAGCCTTTGGTCCTGTCCTTTACCCCCAAAACCTGAGAGAAGCAGGTTTTCACTTTGGGTTCTCACTTTCTATCTTGTAGTTTCGTTCAGAGCTGGGAAAGTTCACAAAGAGGTTCTCTTCCAGCTATCCCACAGACAGAACCTTATTGGAACACTACCTCTAGCTTAGGCCAGGGCTTACTTCCAAGGGATTCGGTCTCCTCCTCTTTTGTTGCCCTTGTGATTTGGACATCCCCATGACCAGGCCGCTTTGCTGAGGGCCTTACATTCTCACCAGGCCTCTTCTGCTCCTCTGTGGGGGAGGAGAGGAGGGAAGGAATCATGCACAGCTTCCTGCAGCTGCTACAAGTGAGTCCTCACACTTAGAGAGGCCTAGCCAGCTGAAGACCTACTCTCGAGGAACAAAAGAATATGGCATGAGGATCTTACCACCTCAGAGCACTCCCCTAGTTCAGAAACTAAGACCTGAAAAGAGGAACTTTTTAGATGGCTCCTGAGAGGGTGAAGTGTTAAACTCAGTGGATGGTGTCACCAAGCAGAAGGTAGGAGTTGGAGTGGGATGGGGAGGGGTAATGCCAGGTTCTTCCTGAGCTGAGTTGGTCCAGTTCAGTTTCTGATGGTGGACACAGAGTTGTCTTGGGGGAGGGTGGGCAGACTGGTCTGCAGAGAGGGCCCTAGATTGTCTTGTAGGTTAATTCAAGGGATGCCAGCAAAGGTTGGTTCTTTTTTTTTCCTCTCTTGCAGAGACAATTAGATCATTTCCCCTTACATTTTTCATCATCAGAATCCTATAATTTCATGTATCACTGAGCTATGCACTAAGGAAATGCATAAGTGCAGATTTGGCCAGGGCGCTTGGTCCCTCCAGATTTAGCAAACCCTGACCCACCACTCTAGAGCCAAGCATATCTCTTCTAGGGGGTTCTGTCGAACAAAACCAACTGGACTTGGAGGAGGTGCTTCAGCCTTTTGTCAGGTAATTATGGGCCTTTTGGGTTTCTCCAGTGGCTGTGGTGTATGGTGTGGGTGTTAGCAAACTCCATACAATGGCAGGCCATTAGGGAGTCCACTGACTAGGCCAGTCCTTATTGGGTTTTCTTCTGGAAACAGGGCTAGCACCTTGCCTTTTAACATACTGGCCAGTGGGCCAGGCGAGACTAGAGTGCTTGGGTGCTCTGAGTTCAGTTTATGTGTGAGTGGAAGACTGTAAGGAAAGTTCCGTGGACTATAAGAATGGAGACAGAATTGCTGTTCCCTTGTGTCTGGATCGTGTGTAAAGAACTATAAGTGGAGATAAGTGGCCTTGTGTGGCACCACGTGTTGGGGTGCGAGGAGATGCCCCCAGCGTCCTACTGCCCTAGACAGTGCTTCCCTCCCCCATTGCTGGTCAAGGTCCCCCGCTTCACCTCCCCAAAAGCTAAATGTTCTGCTTGGAAACCTAGTTCCTTCAGTGATTCCCTATTTCAAATAGAAGGATTTAAGTTGACGTATGACCACGTGAGCACATAATACAGCACATTATTGTGGCATTTGGAGCGGAGACCCGGGCGGGCTTTGCCTGTGATTACGTTTTCTAGATTCTCTACAGAGCGAGAGCTTTTCCCCCCACCCCCTCGCACCCACCTCCTCCTTCTCCTTCCCCTTCTCCGGAAAGCGCTCTCCTAGCGGGCTGCAGTTTTCAGAGCTCATGGAGCAGTTCTGGGCGAGCTAGCGATGGGACTCCAGGCCACACCGGGAGGATGGAATTTATTTTAAGGTATTTCCGTTGATTGTTCATATCTAGAGTGAGTTATGGCTGTGAGAGACAAAGGTCAGGTGAGGAGACCCTGGTTCAGGGACAGGACCCTCAGCCCCTCTCTTCCTTTGTTTCTCCCTTAGAACCGAAAGCATTTGAAACATCCCCAGTAGCGCCTCAGACTGAATTTAATTCCTTGGAAAGTATTGGGGTGGGGTGTAAAGGAAGGGGAACTCGGGGGCTACTAGGTGGGCCTGGTGGCCTCCGACGCTCCAGTGGCTTTGTCCACTGCAGCGGGGCTTGAGTCCCAGAAGCTGAGCCCCAGGCGGAGGGAGGGTCCCAAAGCGCCGGCTGGGGCCAAGGTGGCCCACGCTGTGCTCGCTGGACACGACTGCCTGGAGGGGGTGGGGGCTGAGTGGAGGAGAAGGGGGATCGCGCCCTATTTAGCCGTGTTTGCCGGCCAGGATGGAGGGTGAGGGCTGACCTGGACAGCCAGAGCAGCTGGGAGAGGGAAATCAATGAGCGTCCAGATGCGCTGCCATTTTATTGATGATGCTTCGGGCCACTTTGTTCAGCGCTGGGTTGCAGGAAGCGCTTTCCCACTTGCCAGACTGAAGGAGCCAGACCCTGAGGACTAGCCATTGTTTCCCTGAGCACCCGAGTAGGGGTGGAGAAGGACAGCTCAAATCTCGGAGAGGCTTGGGGTGGGGGCAAGCGTGCTGAATGCCCAGAAGCTCTGTTATTCTAACATTCAGGAGACAGAGAAAGCAGGGAGCTGGAGGTGCGTTTGGGCTTCATAATGCACAAGGCTTGGGCGCCCCCTTGTACGCCCTCAGCCAGCTAGGAGGGTTGGAGGACTGGCCGGTGTGCCCTGGGCTGGAGGGAAGTCTGAAGGCAGAGTCTGCAGAAAGCAGAGGCAGACATCTCAACGGTTTCAGAGCCCCAGAAACGGTGCTGTAGCCAGAATGGGGACAGAGAGTTAAACAGTGTGCTTCCAAATTACTGGGAAAGCCTGAGCTAATTGGGCTTTAGGGACCCAGCACTCCCGGGAAGGATGGAAACTCCCTAAAAAGGTGATGGAAACTTCGCTTTCCTTTGCTTTTGAAGCTCTTGGAGCAGAGAAAACAGACGCCTACAAGGAGTCAGGAATCATATTTGTCTCCTGACTTAAAAAAAAAAATCTTATTTCTTTCTGCACTGGAAAAAAATCAAATCAGGTTTCCCCTACTTGAGTGGGGTTTGCTTCCCCAGACGGAAGGGCTGCTTCAGCCCTCCCCCGCTACTGGCCCAGGCGCTAACCGTGTTTAACTGAGGCCATTTCAAGTGCTCTAAAACACCCCTTGGAAATAAAATGTAAGCTTTAATTGCTGTTCAATTACTTGTCAGCATTTCATATGATTTATGACCCAGTTCTGGTACATTTTTGGCCCAGTTAAAGACTCATAAATAATATAGTTTCGCTAGAAAGAATGAGAGAGGGAATAGAAGAGGTTTGTTAAAGGCATCTTTTTATTGTCGCTTCAGTGCCAGCAAGCGGAATAAATATCTAAGGATGGATTCTTGAGCTGATTCTGTATAAAAGTGTGCACAGAGAGAAGGCAGTAGTGGCGTTTATAGAGAACCGGTTGGTTTTTTCTCCACAGAAAGAGCTAAAGCCACTCCATCATAGCTAAACAACAGCTATATTTTTTTAAAAAAGGCTAGTCCCCTTTTACCCTCAAAATGCCAACTTCACCCTCACAGGCAAGCTTATTTCCTCATTAATTTTCCTCCCCAGTCTAGGACTTCTATGCCTCTTCTTGCCAACAGTTATTCCTCACCTTCCTCCCTGGCTGCATAGCCAGCCGCGGGGCCACCCACAGGCCCTCGCAGATAAGTTCACAAGGAGACCCCTGTGAGGGGTAGAAAGGCATCAGCGCACCTCCGCCGTTCCAGAGATTCTTCTAGTGCTGAGAAAATGTTTTCTTCTAGTCCACATGGGCGAGGGATGGGGGACGGGGGCATGAGACTTAGGGGTATTGGGGCAGCCAAGGGGTCCTCTCCCCAAAGAAAACCTCATCGGTTTTGGCAGAGCCGGGTGCATGGCTGCGGGATTTACCTAGAAAGGGCGCGGCGGCAGCGGCGGTGGAAATCGACTGGCGATATTTTTCTTTTAAAAAGCAGTAACAAACGAACAAAAATCCTTCGGCTATTATACATTATTATTTTTAATCACCTCGCCTGCCTAGCTCCAAAAGCCAGTCCGTTGGATGTCAGCAGAGAGGCCTGGACCCGGGCAGTCTGCGTGCCAGGCCGCCAGACCCTAGTCTTGAGGTCCAAGCCCTACTTCTGCCCGCCGCAGCCCGCCGCCCAGAGGCCACCTAGTCGGGGGCGGGTGGAGGCCCGGCCCGAGCTCCCGCCCCGGCTTTCCCAGGGCTCCGGCGGCTCGGCGGGTCCAGTCCCCGCGTTTTGCCGGCACAGCCCTGGGGCCGGCGGAAAGGTACGCGCCCGGGGTGCCCCATCCCTCACCTCGGCGCCCTGGGCCATCCCCTCCCCCGGCAGGTTCTCACGAAGAGCTGGCCTTCCCGGCAGCTGGCTTAGCTGAGAAAGCGGCGAGTCGCGTCAGCAGTTTGGAGGAGAAAGTGCGGGTTGATTATTGACCCACGCCTTCTTTCTTCAAATGCCACATCCAACCCGGCCGGTTTGAAGAGAAAATGCCGCCCAGCGGATTTTTGCGGCCGGCTCTCGCCTCCTACGCTGCCTGGCTACCCCTTTCAAGTCGCGCTGGAGCAATATGCCATAAGGAGCAAGTGTTTGCTGTTTTGTGCTCTGTTTACAGCTTTGGGGCGCCGAGTCATAAATCTTGCCCAGCCATAAATGACAAAAACCATTGGTATGCATGAGGCCACCCTGGCCCGGAGTGCTTTTTGATTTCTCCCTTTTCCCTTGGCTTTGTTTTTGCTCTAAGGTGACACTTTGGCTCCCTGACAGTTTAAACATACTACTTATATTTTTAACACCTTCCTTTGAGAAGGACCGGCCGCTGACACCTTGGAATTGCACGAAAGCTCCATTTCTCTCTTTTTGCCACACACATATCCTTGCAGAGTTCACTTCTGAATCTGGGGAGTTGAGGGAGGCATTAAGGAGGAGAAAGACCATCCATCCTCCTTAAAGTTTTGGCAATGTTACCAGCCACGTCGGGCCTTTCCTCTGCTCAGCATCCCTATCTACCACTAATTAGGGGAGAAAGTATAGGTGGCCGTTCGTGCTGGGGGTCAGAACTTTATCTGTCTTTGCCTGAGAGTGAGCTGCGTGTTTGAACTGTGAAATGGGCACAGAAGAGCTGGAGACCCAGGATTCTAGCACCTTTGTGTGTACCTGAGCCCAGAGTGTCCCATTTCACTGCCTGGACAACCTGCATCTCCCCCAGGCTACTTCCCTCCCAGCCGCCAGGATTTCAAGGGTTTTTACTTTAAAAATATAACCAAAGACACCCCAGTTGGCTCTTGGGGCGGTCTCCCGAGAAATGAGGCCCTATCCCAGCTCCCCAAAGATTGGCTTTGAGGTTCTTGGATTGGGGGTGGCAGGTGAGGTGAGGTAAACTGCCCAAAGTCTGGGGAACTCTCTTCTGGTTCCGTCTTCCCTTCGCCCCGCAACTGGAAATGTCCAGGGCACAGGGTAAGGTGGTTTCCTAAACGGATTCCTAAGAAATAGAGCCCGGCAAGAGAGCCCCTTTGTGAGAGCCGTTTGTCCTCATTAGCATAATTTTCCTGGACTTCAGTGACGCCTAGGAGCGGGGAGAGGGAGGGCGGTGAGCGTTGGGGGGAGGCTGCCCTCCTCCCGCCGCCGCCGAGCTGCCCCGCTCGCTCCCATCCCTCCCCTCGCCTCAGCCCCATCCCCCACGCCGGCCCACGTTCCCCCCTAGCCGCCTCGGCCTCCCCTGCCGCCCGCCCCCAGCGCCCCCCACCGCACCCCCCGACCAGACGCTGCTCCGCGTGTAATATTCATAAGAAACATACCCAAGTCGGTGCCACTAGCCCAGGCAGAGCCCTGCGCCGCGCTAGCGCTTATCTCCGGGCCGCGGCTGCTGCCCTCGGGAAGGGCAGGGGGCGGGGGTGTGGGGGAGGGGAGGGAGGGTGGGTGGGTGGGGTGGGTGGGAGGGGGGGTCCGAGCCGCCCCAGTCCGCCCTGGGCGAGCCGTGCCGGAGCAGCTAGGCGGCCACGCTCTGCACCGCGGCGTCCGGGCCTCGGGGTCTCCCTCCCGCCCGCCGTCTCGGCTGATGCTGAGGGTCGGTGCCCAGCCCGCGCCGAGGGGACCCGGCCGGGCTGCCGAGCCGAGCCGGGCCGGGGGCCGGAGCCCGAGCCTGCGCTCACGGCGCTCGTCAGAAGTTAAGGTAAGCGGAGCCACAACCGGCCGCTCTCAGCGCTGAATGGTGGAGTTTACGTCTCGGTGATTTATGGCTGCAGACTTAAATCTCGGTTCAAGAAGAGTTCACAAGCCGGAGCTTCCTTCCCGGCAGTGACTGATACCCTTACACTTCGAGTTCAGGCCGCTCTCCCATCCCCGCCCCCACCTCTTCCCTCTCCCTAGCCTAGCCTCAACTTTTCGGGGTTGGGGAGGAGAGGAAGCAGTGGGCGAGGGGACGCGGGAGCTCTTACCCGCTGTTCCCGCTTAAACTCGGGGTGAGGGCAGGCCGAGGAAGTGGCGGGAGTGGAAAAAGGGAGCAGTGTCTGAAGGAAGGAGGCTGAATTTGGGCAGATCTTCCTGAGAGACAATAGGGCTTGCTTCCTGCAGTCAGTTTAGCCTCCTCAACTCTTTCAGTTCTTGCACCTGGGGGTTATTGTCCAGAAACGGATCTTTTCAGAGGAATCTCCTCCCATCCCCAGGCAAAGGCTGGGGATGCAAAGCAAAGTTTCCTGGCTGGCAAATCTCCAACTTCTTTACTAGGTTGCAAACTTTGGGGGCTGGGGTGGGGTGAGGTGGTGGATTATGTGGGCCCCAAGGTGGTTATCCGCTGGCCTCAAACAATAGGAAGGACTTTGGTGGGTGAATTCACATTTTAAGTTTATGGAGGTTGTTGTTCGCTCTTAGAGTTTCAAAGGTGTTTTTTATTATTTTATAAGACAGTGCATAACTTGACGAAAAGACCGTAAGCCGCAGGCCGGTGTAGTCTGTGGTAATGGATTAGCAAGTCACTTGAAATATTGCATGTTCAAAATCAACTTAATTTTGTTTTATCTAATATCTTGCTGTTCAAGTGTCTGGAGTAATTGTCTTAACCTGACGTTTTATTTTACACAAGCCCAGTATCTTAAAAATTTATAATGGCAGACATTAACACTGCCAAATGTAATTGGAGTTATTTTCAGTGAAAGAACAGGAAACGGAGACATTAAATTGCTTATTCTGTTTTAAATTTTATTTTATCCTTTATTTACTTTTGATCATGGTATCTGTAGCTTCCTATCTATTTCCAAAAGAGAAACAGTACTCCAGGGCTCAAGATCACATACAGTAACTCCAGATAAGGGCTGCTGTAATTTTTAATTGAGGTTCTGGAAAATTAAATTGTGCCTGTTTTCCAGATGTTGGTCAGATTGTTGGTTTAATAATGAAATCCAAAGGAGTCCATTATTAAAAACAAAATTATAATCATCCACTGCTATATGCTTATTACATTAATTTTTTTCTAGTTAACAAAGTGTCTGCTATTCCTGGAATTTTGAATAACTTCAGGACTCAAGTACACATAGTTGAGGCATGAAGTGTAAGCCCTTTTCTTCATGAATTTGTCATTGTAATTTTCTTAAATGGTCAGAGAGACTAACATCCTGATTGTGTGTGCGGGGCGACTATTTGAACTCACATGAAAGTTTTCTGAGCTGAGTGAGAACCAGAGGTTGACCATGCAGAGGTGAAAACAAAAATAAAACATAGATTTCACTTTTACAGTATGCTTTCTAAATAAAAAGGTTGAGAAGGCTTTCAGTTGCTTTTTAGATTTCCAGGTTTGTCCTTTACTTGGTGTTTCTGAAGCAGGTAACTAGGCCAAGTAACAAATATCAACAACAACAACAGCACACAAAGATCAGGGAACTCTGGCAGGATTTTATGGCTTGTGCTTCCATCCCTCGTCCGGAGCCAAATGACCCCCATACATCACATTACATAGCAGTTTCTAAGACAGAACCTATTATCGTTAAGTTGGAAGGAGAGTTCAAGCCGTGGTCATGGAGATGACGCTGGTTTTTCAGGTTCCTGATGGGTTTTTTTTTTTTCTCTAATCCATCATGTTTTAGCAGGTAGAATTTGATAGTTGCCCTGAATAACAGGACCTCAGAAAGTCCAAGGCAGGAGGGTCTGGAGACCTTCTGTAACAGGGGCAAAGAGGTGGGAGTGGCCTGCTGGGACCTGCCTGAGAAATAGGGAGAGGGAAGGAGCAAAGAACTGTCCAAGATTTGAGTTTGACTTCCTGGAGAGGGTGTCCTTGTTGGTCCATCCCCACCCAGAATGTTCCATCCAAAGTTTTCTCTCCCCTCCTTGACCACAAGGGTCTCATTTGGAGGAGGTGAGTCATATCCCTGCACAAGGGTAGATTAACTAACAAGCTCAGCTTCTGAAATCGACAAGGGTCCAGTAGGGCTACTGCCTGAAAAAAATTTGTGCATACCTTTCTTGGGTGCTGGAAGGTCCAAGAAGGGCCTGGATGGGAAGTCACCCTGCGTCACGGTTCTTTTGGCAAATATCAGTCCTAAAGAGAGGATTGGAGAAAAAGTTGGTGACCCAAGCTCCCCTTTGCCCCCTTGCCCCTTCCCTATGATCTCCAGAGGGGAGGAATCCAAGTTGTGGAGAGGAAGGGACACCCCAATTTTCTTCTTCCCTGGAAAAGAAGGGATCCAGAGCCTGTTCCTTTCTAGCCCATCAGGCCTTTCTCCTTTTGGATTCCAGCTCCCCAGACCCGGCTTCCGGACCTCTCACTCTCCTCCTCTCTCCCCGGAAAACACCCCAACTCCAGATGCAAGTTAAGCAAATATTTGTAGCTGCCAGTAAATTCCAGCGGCTTTTTATAGCGCGGCTCTCTGCGCCCGGGGCCAAGTCGTGCTGCTAAATATTGCTGACCACTTTTTCTTTTATGGCTTTCATGTCACTTAGCTATTGAGAGTAAGATGGATTTGCGCGGAGCCCTCACGGCGCTGCGATTCTCGCCCCCCAGGTCTGCGCTGGGCGGCCATTGGCGGCGGAGCGTCACGTGACCTCGGGGGCGTGCCAATGTGCGCCCTCACGGGTGTCAAGCCCCTGTCAGAGTGTGCGATCAAGATCGTGAAACAACGCGATGCAAAAAGCGACCTACTACGACAGCTCGGCGATCTACGGTGGCTACCCTTACCAGGCAGCCAACGGGTTCGGTTATAATGCCAGTCAGCAGCCGTACCCGGCGTCCGCAGCACTGGGCGCCGATGGCGAGTACCACAGACCCGCCTGTTCGCTCCAGTCGCCCTCAAATGCTGGGGGCCACCCCAAGGCGCACGAGCTGAGCGAGGCGTGTCTGCGCACCCTGAGCGGTCCGCCCAGCCAGCCCCCGGGCCTAGGCGAGCCGCCTCTGGCCCCGCCGCCGCCCCAGGCCGCGCCCCCTGCCCCACCACAGACGCAACCCCCGCCGCAGCCCCCTGCGCCTGCCCCTGCCGCGCCCCCGCCCCCCTCGTCAGTCTCCCCCCCTCAGAATGGCAGCAGCAACCCCACCCCCGCCAGCGCAGCCAAGAGCCCCCTACTCAACTCGCCCACCGTGGCCAAACAAATCTTCCCCTGGATGAAAGAGTCTCGGCAAAACACAAAGCAGAAAACCAGCGGCTCCAGCTCAGGTAAAGGGCCGCCTTCCGGAAGAGGGTCCTCTGACCTGGCTCCCAGCCCCCCAGGCCACTTCCAGCCAGGCCAGCAAGGTTTGGGAGTGCTGGAATATTTCCAGAATTCACCGCTCCTCCTCCCCCCAACCCTCAAAGGTTTCCAGAGGCTTTGCAACTAGGGAAGTGATTGGACTCTGTGCCCAGGAAACCCCAGAGAGAGATCTGATGGGAGTCTTTCTGGACCTTTCTTATGAGCAAGTGGGGCCTAGTGACTTTGGAGTCCCTCCTTGTGGCGTTAGGACCTTTGGGCAGAACAAACCTGAGTAGCACTGTCTCTTTTTAGCCCAGCTCCTCATTTCTAATGAAACAGTGGCACCCACCCCACAATGAAATGTGGCAGAATAAAAGCAGGCCTCCAAGTCAGAATCAATGCTCTGCCTATAATCAGAGCTTATTTTTAATTTTTGCTCCAGTAGATGGAGTGGCTGCCTTATCTCTGGGAAGGCCCTACTCAGACTTAGTACAATGAAGGCAGCCAGGGATTTCCTGGGGGAGGGGATGCTAATGGGAACCACATGGGCCTCCTGGAACCAGATTCCAATAGAGGACAGGCGCTGGGTCTTGGGCTTCCCAGCCTCTTGGTTTCCTTTGCTGCTGCCTTCTCCAGTTGCTAGTGCTCTGTTCAGAGCCTGAGCATCTGGGACCATCCAGAGCCAGGATTTGGGGGGCCGGGGGGGAAAGGATGGTCAAGATTAGTGGGCAAAGCTGGGGCAGGCTGCTTGATGACATGGAGAGCCCTAATTAATAGCACCCCGCATCAGGGAGCTGGGCCTCCCCACCAGAAATGGGAACTCTTTTCAGTGGGGTCTCTTCTTTCGGGCAGAGAAGGCCTTCCAGATTGGAGCTTCCACTCCACTCGTTTATACTGGACAGATCAAATAAGTGGCCAGTTGAGGCAACTGTCCAATCTGACAGGCAAACTGTCAGATAGTGATGGAGGGAAAGGTTTATTGAGTGTATATTAGGTGCCTCACATTCCAGTTACTGTGAAGGGATTGAACATGGTGACACCTGCCCACACGGAGTTTGTAGTCTGATAGGGCTGAAGGATCAGTAAATGAGTCAGAAAGTGAATAGCTCCAGAAGGGAAATACAGACCAGGAAGGCAAACAGGGGGTTCTGCTTTTCTGTTCCTCCCCCCTCCCCCTTGGAGAGGCCTATGATTTGCAGCTTTACTCAATGACGGGCTACAGGCGCTGTTTCCCCACCAGGACAGAGGAAAATATGTAGTTCCTTCTTCCCCTTTCTGGGCCCTGACAAACGGAGGGATCTTTGGGGCCTGGAGGAAGGAGGGGCCTGGCTGGGTCAGGGGCTGGGCGGGGCTGCGGGCAGCCCCTGATGCCACTCTTCCTCTCTTCTCTGATCTCGCAGGGGAGAGCTGCGCAGGTGACAAGAGCCCACCTGGGCAGGCGTCGTCCAAGAGGGCGCGCACAGCCTACACGAGCGCTCAGCTGGTGGAGCTAGAGAAGGAATTTCACTTCAACCGCTACCTGTGCCGGCCGCGCCGGGTGGAGATGGCCAACCTGCTGAACCTCACCGAGCGCCAGATCAAGATCTGGTTCCAGAATCGCCGCATGAAGTACAAGAAGGATCAGAAGGGCAAGGGCATGCTGACATCATCAGGGGGCCAGTCCCCAAGTCGCAGTCCCGTGCCGCCCGGCGCTGGCGGTTATCTTAACTCTATGCATTCGCTGGTTAACAGCGTCCCGTACGAGCCCCAGTCGCCCCCGCCTTTCTCCAAGCCCCCCCAGGGCGCCTACGGGCTGCCCCCCGCCTCCTATCCCGCACCCCTGCCCAGCTGCGCGCCCCCGCCGCCCCCGCAGAAGCGCTACACCGCGACGGGGGCGGGCGCGGGCGGCACACCCGACTATGATCCGCACGCGCATGGCCTGCAGGGCAATGGCAGCTATGGGACTCCACACTTACAGGGAAGCCCCGTTTTCGTTGGGGGCAGCTATGTGGAGCCCATGAGCAACTCTGGCCCGCCCCTCTTTGGCCTAACTCACCTCCCCCACGCCGCCTCAGCTGCCATGGACTACGGGGGCGCTGGGCCGCTGGGCAGTGGCCACCATCATGGGCCCGGGCCAGGGGAGCCGCACCCCACCTACACGGACCTTACCGCCCACCATCCTTCTCAGGGAAGAATTCAGGAAGCCCCCAAGCTCACCCATCTGTGATAGTGGGCTCGGGGCTGCGCGCCAGGAGAGTCCCCACCCTATCCCCCCCCCACCCCCCACCGCTACCTACCTTTCTTTTTCGTTTGCTTTTTTTGTTTTGTTTGTTTAAGGTTCTTCCCGCCCCTCCCTTTTCTCTCTCCTCCGCCCCCCATTCTCCGCCCCCCCGCTTTGTTTTCTTTGGTAACACGTTTTTATAGTTTATGTGACGTAGCAATCTTGGTTGCTGGAATGGCTGTCAGTATCAGTAGCGATATTTATCTCCCCCCGCCCCTCGCTCGGCCGCTGGCCCTGCACCCTTTACCTTCTCTACTCTTTGATCAGAAACAGGGTATATGAACAAATTTTCTAGCCAAGTTCTTTGATGTGAATTTGTTCGTACATTATGGCTCCCGAGGGGAAGCGATTACTTTTTTTTTTTTTAGATTTTAGTATTTTTTTAATTGCACTTCTTGTAAAGAGCGAGAAAAAAATCAAAGGCGCTTTGAAACAGGGGCTCCCTGTGCAAGGATGACTAAGTGTACGTCTTTCCGTGTGTGTATGCTGGTGAACAGTCAGATTTATTTATATTTTTTTTGCAAGCATTGAATAAGTTTTAAATATTATTTATCCCCATCCGTCCGTATTTATATTAAAGAAATTCTGTACCCTGATTGTTCAGAAGGTTTCTTGGGCCTTTTGTTCAATGGTGTATTGGCGTACATAGAAAAACATTTTATTCGAAAGGGAAATAGAATTCCTTTATAAAAACAGTAATGATGCAATAATACCAGAGAGGATCCAGCTTCTGAAAACAGTGATTTAGGTTTGTAACATCAAGCGAAACTGAAAAAAAAATCTGTAAACGCGAAAAACGCTAGGTTTGTTTTGAGAGTTCTACATTCCTTGCTGCTCACATTCTGAGAAACAAAACAAAAAAATAAAATAAAGTTTCTATTCTGAATAATATCCGTGTTCACAAGGGATTCTTTGGCCGAAGATAAGGGTCTGCGTGGAGTCCAGGCAGAGGCGACCTGGCGGAGCAGGCCGCGGCAGCCCTCCAGCTCCGGCTTGAGGCCTGGCCAGGCGGCTCGCCCGGGAGCGCGGCGAATTCTCGGGAAGGCAGCCGGAGCTTCTCGCGGCGGCAGTTCTGGAAGCGCTGAGCTGCCTGCCCGCTGGGCTGCCCGGTTCCCAGCTGCCACGGAGGCCGGCCGCGGGCGCAGGGGCTGCGGAGTGCTGAGTGCGGGAGGAACAAAGGCAGCCCGGCTGAGGCGCGGCGGGAGGCGCACAGGTGCCCGGGCAGCCCCGCCGGGGGATAAGGTAGGGCTGTCTTCTGCTCCACCATCTTCCTCCGGTCAAAGCGGACCAGCCAACGCCTTAACCTGGGGCATCGCCAGCCGCGCGGCGGATGCCGAGCACTTTCTAGGAGCAACTGGACTCTCCGCGGATGCTTCGCTGTCCCTTATCGCGGCCGGAGGAAAGAATCACTCCTAAAATCGCCACTGGGAGCGGGGCGGCTCGGAAGAGATTGAGGCTCACCCAGGTCTCCAGCAAAAGAAAGGCTGAACTCCAAGCAGCTTCCCCGAGTCCTTCCATGAACTGCTTGAGTCCCAGCATTGGCTTCTTCCCGGAAAATAGGATTTGGCATTCTCTGGATTTATTTCCTCTCCTTCTTCCCTCCCTGCTTTCCTTTTATGGCCCCAGGGGGAGGGGGAGAAAGGAGATTGGTATCTTTCTAATAAAAATGCAGTTTTACAAGTACTTCTTTTATTTGATGCTACAGGAGCTAAACATTACATTTCTACTGCTGGATTTAAGATAGAGCTGCCTACTGACTGGCTGGCAGAGGCAAAGGCAGGCACAGGAAAGGGAAATATTTTCATCTTCAGATTAAAGAATTGCTCGGAGAAGAAACCAAAATCCGAAAGTGCAAACCTCAGAACTACATCCCCATCAGCAGCCCCCCTCTCAAAGCTGGAAGTGAGGAACCACCTGTGTCTGGGGGTCAGGAGCATCTGATGTGAGAAATAAATCCCCTATCTCCCTGGATTGTATCTTTCAGAGGCAGAGATGGGAAATGTCGCCATTTTGTTTGCAATCCAAAATATACATCATCATGGCCTCTATCTTTCCCCTGAGAAGCTCCTGAAGATGAGCTTTAAAAACAAGCAGTGGAGCCATTTTGGGGGTACCTACTGGGCCTGAAGGAGCTGCTTTTAGAGAAACTCCTGAAGTTTAAAAAGAAAAGAAAAGAAAAGAAAAAGACTGGGCAGATGCAAAGCCAGGCGGCTGTAGAGATCTGGGTGTTTCTCTCACTGCTAGAGGTGCTTCCCCCAAATCTGTCCTGGGGCTCCTGCTATGTATTTTTTTCTTTTTAAAGAGTTTGGGCCGTGGAAGAAGTAGATTTGCTCCCTACCACCCCCCCCCACCAACCTCCCTGCTGACATATGGCACACCTCAGAAATGCAGAGGCTGGAAAACCAGTCTTTGTGAGGACTGGAGCTTCCACCCTTTTGGTTGTTCAGATCTGAACACAGTAGGCTGAGACAAGGGGGTCTTCTTTTAAGTAATAATTTTAGAGAAGTGTGTAAAATTACCTGGGAGAATACAGAACAGTGGCGGAGGTGGGGGGAGAGAGAGAGAGAGAGAGAAAGCTACCCATCCAGAGAGGAAAATCTTTCAGGAATCCCACTGTTTGAATCCGTTTCTAAAATCTCTAAAATCTACTCTTTAGCTGAGGGAGAACTGATTTGGAGGGGTCCTTCTTCCCTCAGGGCAGAGATTTTAAAAAGGAGATTCCGATATGATTTCCCATATCTTGCCAGTCAAGACATTCATTTTGACTATCAAAGAAAAAAATATCAATCTCAACCCCAGCTTCCTAGATATTAAAAAGAAATCCTTATTAAAATATCTCCTGAGTTAAACTAATAGGTTTGGGGAAGATTTCAGTGTTGAATGGTCCGAAAGAAAGGGTTTTCTTCCAGATGGTATTTGAATTAAGGCCGCTGAGGCGAGCAGAAAGCTCTCACCCACGCAGCCCCTGACAAAGCCTCAACGATACGGGGGCAGCACTGCTTCCTCTCCACGCTCCCCCTCCCCTTAACCCCTCAATATTTTCTGGTAAAAGCAAATGCCAAAAACCACCATCCCAGGGTCCACAAAGCACCTTTCCTAAAAGCAGCCTTATAACTCTTTCTGCTGCCAAAAAAAAAAAAAAAAATTCTTTAAAAAGACTAGTTTTCCTTGTTTACTTGCGTTTCCTGCTCTCCTCTTTGCTCGGCCACATTTGATCTTGGAAAGAGCTCGAAGCTGAAATGTGTTCTTAAGGGCCAGAAGCTGTCAAGGCTTTTGGTGAGCAAGATTGATCGCACTCAGACTTCCTTCAGAGCTTTGTTTGGAATAAAAGCAAGAAAACTGAAAAAACCCCACATTTTCCAAAATAGCATCTCTATCTGTAAGGCAATGCTCTGGGCTAGTCAATGACGAAGTCCACTTTATATCTAATTTCCAACCCAAGCCCCCTTTGATGCCAGCCTCAGAGATGGAGTCCTATCCTTGTGGCTTGGTCAGCCTTTCTTGTTTTCTACGTAGATTTTTCTCCTCCGACAATCTCTCTCTCCCTGGCCATCAGAATGATTTATTTTCCTGCCACCGATGCCTGCCGGCCAGGGGGAGTCTGATCACTTGGTCCATTTCAAAGGAAGCAAAAGCGAATCATCATCCTCAGGGTTTGGGGGGAAAGAGATACCTTCAGATTTCTCTCTCAGCCTCCTTCCCTTTTTCTGGCTTGGTGGATTTTTTCAAAGTTATTGTTTGGTATCTAAAGGTGTTATCTTTTGAACCCTCCAGCACAGTCCAAGATTCGCTCAGTCTCAAGTCTCCAAGTTGGAAAAAAGAAAGTGAAGAGAGAAACAGAACCTTTATAATTCCTCCTTGGGTCGCCCTCTGTCACCCGCGGTGCTGTTTCTCACAACAGAACCCGAGTGCAAACATCTCTGGTGGCCAAGAAGTGGGACAGTGCAGGAGACAATTCGGGCTGCCAGGGACCACTCACTGCATCTGAACCAAGAAGCCCCCACCAGAGCGACAAGGATGAGAAGAAAGGGAGGAAAAGAAAAAGAAAAAAAGAGAGAACAAGCAAGCGCCTTCTCCTTCCGTGCTGCTAACTTCCACCAGACTTCCTGGAAATCAGAAATACTTACCGCACCCGAGCCCTACGGGTATGAAACCCAGAATGCCAGGAGCCGCACGCGCCTGCTCGGGGCGGCATTTCTTTGGCTGGCCGCCGCCCTGGCTACAGGGATTTGGACACATGGATCTGGGGTTGTTGTCTCGCTTGGCACATGCATCTATCTTTCTCGAGCCACTCCTGAGAAGTTGATGGCGCAGGAGGGTCGGGAAGCCTGGAGAGCCGCCTCCCGTTTTCCGCTTCCCGCTGGAGCCAGATGCATAGTTGTCGTGGAAAAGCCGGCTAACAATGGGCCGGGGTCCAGGGTCCGTGGGCGCGGACTCCGAGCTGGGCTTTGGGAGGGGGGCGAGGGCCTGAGGGAAGTGGGGGGAGGAGAGGTGGACAGAGGAGAGACAGGGCGGAGGAGAGGGGAGAAGAGGGAAAAAAAAGAGGAAAAGAGGGAAAGACAGACAGACGGGAAGGAAAACAGAGACAGACCAGTTCTGAGATCCAGGAACTGGTTTTAGATAAGGCGGAGGAGGAAAAGGGAAATAAAAGGGAGGAACCCCCCAAAAGAATCCTTCTCTCTCTTTCTGTCCCCCCCCCACCGCCCCCGCCCTTCCTCTCTCTGTCTCATCTCCCCTCTCCCTCTGCTTCTTCCTCCTGCCTCAGCAGAACTTATGTGGTTGGGATGCGGGGCCCTCGGGTGTCAAAACTTTAAGATTAATGGATTACTTTGTTAATGACTGCAGGCGTCAGACTGAGGTGCTTAAATGATTTGTGAGGTGCGAGGCGTCTTCCCGACAGTCCCAAACAATGCGCGGAGTGTGCGGGGGAGGCAGAGGGCAGCCGCCGCCGGGACCGGCTGCAGGGCTCACCACTCGCACGCACTCACACACTCCCACACACACTCCCAGGCGCACACACCAGATCCGTGCTGATCAGGAGGCAGGCAGGCACCCTCGCCCCCACGCACTCCCAGGCATCCCTAACCCACACCCACATATAGGTATTTTTGCCCTGAAAAAAGTGTAAATAAAGCCTCGCTGGCCCCCAATGAGGCGTTCCTTCCCGACTTTTTTGGATCAATCAAACAGACAGTGGCTTCTTTTGATTAAAGCCCAAATTGTCATTGGGCAGAAGCAATCATGTGACAGCCAATTCGGTCCAATTTCAACCTTGTCTCCATGAATTCAATAGTTTAATAGTAGCGCGGTCCCCATACGGCTGTAATCAGTGAATTAGAAAAAAAACACCCCAGCAGCGATCTTCTATGATAGATTTTTTTTTTCCCTCCGCGCTCGCCTTTTTCCTGGGCCTTGCCCCCCCAAAGCCCCTCCAGAAGAGGGAACTTTTTCTCCGAGGGGGCTCCAAGGAGAAGGCCATGAATTACGAATTTGAGCGAGAGATTGGTTTTATCAATAGCCAGCCGTCGCTCGCTGAGTGCCTGACATCTTTTCCCCCTGTCGCTGATACATTTCAAAGTTCATCAATCAAGACCTCGACGCTTTCACACTCGACACTGATTCCTCCTCCTTTTGAGCAGACCATTCCCAGCCTGAACCCGGGCAGTCACCCTCGCCACGGCGCTGGCGGCCGCCCCAAGCCGAGCCCCGCGGGCAGCCGCGGCAGCCCAGTGCCCGCCGGCGCCCTGCAGCCGCCCGAGTACCCCTGGATGAAGGAGAAGAAGGCGGCCAAGAAAACCGCGCTGCCGCCCGCCTCGGCCGCTGCCGCCACCGGCCCTGCCTGCCTCAGCCACAAAGGTCAGTCCAAAGACTTGGCCCCAGGTCCCCGGACCCTCTTCCCCTTCTGGGCTGCCCCGAGAGCGGTTATGGGGGGAGGGGAGCGTGGGCTGGGAGAGAAGGGGGAGAGAGAGATGCTTGGCTGCTTTCCCTTCCCCTGTGGGCTCAGGAGTGGGTTTGATGTTGAGAAAAGGGATCCTGCGTTCCGCAATGATTTTATATATATATATATATATATATATATATATATATATATATATATTTTAAGAAGGGGGTGGGGGAACTTTCCCTAACTTGTGTAATGTGGGATGATTTATTTGAGTTGGAACTGACCTCCTCTTGTCTAGTTGTCCTAGAGTTTGGCTTTTTGACAGTAATGAAGAGTGATAGATCGCTCTTGCTCAGCTAAGCAGCTGATGCATTAATTATAAATTGTGGTGTGGCTAATATAAAGTTTGCTCCCGGATGGAGAGGTTGGGGGGAGCTACAGGCAAGAATTTGATGGAGGTGGAAGAGATGGGGTCTCCCCGGGCTGGGCTCCCAGGAAAGGCAGCACAATAGCTTTACTGCATCCAGGGGCGGCCATTTTGTTGCAGTTGATCTTTTCTGCTATATTTATTCTCCAGTGGAATAACCCCGCTCGGACCCCTGCACCTCCAACTGTGCGTGTGTCTCTTGTTGGTTTCCCTTTCCGCAGAATCCCTGGAAATCGCCGATGGCAGCGGCGGGGGCTCCCGGCGCCTGAGAACTGCTTACACCAACACGCAGCTTTTAGAGCTGGAAAAAGAATTTCATTTCAACAAGTACCTTTGCAGACCCCGAAGGGTGGAAATTGCAGCGCTGCTGGATTTGACTGAGAGACAAGTGAAAGTGTGGTTTCAGAACCGGAGGATGAAGCACAAGAGGCAGACCCAGTGCAAGGAGAACCAAAACAGCGAAGGAAAATTTAAAAGCCTCGAAGACTCTGAGAAAGTGGAGGAGGACGAGGAAGAGAAGTCGCTCTTTGAGCAAGCCCTCAGCGTCTCCGGGGCCCTTCTGGAGAGGGAAGGTTACACTTTTCAGCAAAATGCCCTCTCTCAGCAGCAGGCTCCCAATGGACACAATGGTGACTCCCAAAGTTTCCCAGTTTCGCCTTTAACCAGCAATGAAAAAAATCTGAAACATTTTCAGCACCAGTCACCCACTGTTCCTAACTGCTTGTCAACAATGGGCCAGAACTGTGGCTCTGGCCTAAACAATGACAGTCCCGAAGCCCTCGAGGTCCCCTCTTTGCAGGACTTTAACGTTTTTTCCACAGATTCCTGCCTGCAGCTTTCAGATGCAGTCTCGCCCAGTTTGCCGGGTTCCCTCGACAGTCCTGTAGATATTTCAGCTGACAGCTTTGACTTTTTTACAGACACACTCACCACAATCGACTTGCAGCATCTGAATTACTAAAAACATTAAAGCAAAACAAAGCATCACAAAACAAAAACCCCTTTGACCGGGTGGTTTTGCCTTCCTTTATTCTGAGAGTTAATTTTTATTTTATTTTCTTCTTGACTTATCCTCTCCCTCGTTTAAATGTTGAAGATTTTTCTGTTTAGTGATTCCCTTAACCCAGTTACAGAGCCATCTTTTTCAGATTATTTTGGAGTTTTAGTTGTTTAAAATCTAATCCAACAACCCTCTATGTGATTTCCTGAAAGCAATATATGAGGCCTGCAAGAAAGTGATCATATAATTGTATCTTCACTTTCTTTTTATTTTTGTATTACATTAGGATGCATTGTCATGCGTATTTTTGGTAGAATAAATTCTCCTTTGCTATAAGTAGCTTTCTTATTTTTTTCCTCCCCCTCTTTCTCAAGGCTCATAACAGTTTCTTTTTCCTCTTTTAGTCTAACTTGGTAAATAAAATTCTGGTCACAATCCATTTTCTTTTTCAATTTTAATATATTTATTAAATGGGCATGTTCAAAGTCTTCAATAGACAGCAACAAAAAAAGAAAGCCAGAAAATGGTTAGGGTTTCTGAGAAGTGTGGTTTTTTGTTTTTTAAGGGAATGGATTAGGTTTTTCAATGTAGAGGTTCAAGCCATAGATTTAAATTGGTAATAGAAACAGGATTGGGCAGCCTCAGAGTTGGGCCAAGCCCAAGCTTTTGAAAGTGGAGAAATAAAGTGCCTACAGAAACCTCCAACTCCAGGAAGGAGGAACATGGAGTTTCTTTAACAAGCTATCAGTCTCCAGGTCAATAACTAAGTAATCAAGAATTCATTTATTTATACACATTTGTTTCAAACATTTACATTCCAAACCCCTCCCCCACAAATCCCCAAACATTTTCAGTGTGGTTGATTAGTCTCCCAGCTGTTGATGGGTCCAGGCAAACAGACCTAAAACAGAAAAACAAAAATAAAAAAAAACAATGGTTACTAGCTGGAAAATGCACTTCAGAAAGGGTTTTATTTTGCAATCTTCTGGTTCAGTCATTCTAGGATTCTTTTTTTTTTTTTCAGGGTCAGAAAAATCAATATTTCATTCTTAAATCTGTTTACATGGCAAATAATGGATCATTAAAGCTTTGAAGTCAGGTTAGCAAGATGAGATTTAAAGTGGAGTGTTTCTACCCTCCAGGTTATAAATTAACCCAGTTTCTAGAGAGAGAAAGAGAAAAAGCACTTTAAATGAAATATCAATAAAATGTGAACTAGGGATGTTACTGGGTTGTTCTGGTTTTTTCTCCCTTCTTATGTCTCCCCATGTTTATTTTTCCCTTACTGAGCTCTGTTCCGATGGCTACTTACCGTGAGAAAAGGCAGCTAGTAAGCAACATGTGTGGGGGGCGGGTTGATTTGAGAACCCGGCTCGTAATAGCAAAGGCTTGGAAGTTATGAGGAAATCGCGATCCTTCTCCACAGGTTTGCTGCCTACCTTCCCCCACCCTTTTGCCCCCTAAATCCCGGCAGCGGCGGAAGCGAGTGGGGGCCCGGGCAGGTCTCCTGCCGCAGGCGCGGAGCGGAGCAGGCGGCCCGGCCGCGGCCAGGGTTTAGCCGCTGCTGTTTGCGATTCATCCTACGCTCATAAATCAAACGCTTTCTATGAATGAGAATGTCATCAAAGAGATCAATTGCAGGAACACATGCACAAATAAAAATCCTCTTACGTATTTGCCGGGAATCCCCGTCCGAAAGCATTAAGTTAGAAGGCGTTTAGTCATAATTCATTTTTATTGCTCTTTTAAAACAACAGCTTGGCTGAGCCGCGGATGCCATGAACAGCTCGGGGCCTCGGCGGCGTTTTGTCTCCTCCTCGTTCCTTCCCTTTCTACTACTAGAAGAGCCCTGAAAGAGGCGCTTTGAGCTCAACAAGCCGCTTGCAAGCGATCATTTAAGTAGTGACCGAGCTCGCCTTTCACGCACTCTCCCCGGGCGTTTAAAGAGACTTTAGCTCGCGTCGTGGGGCGCTGGCCTACTTGCCCCGAGGACCTAGGGTCTCCCACCCGGCGAAATGAGCCCTAGGATTTCGTGGTGGTGAAGGAACCAAGCTACGGAAGCCTGCAGGATCGAGGCCGGAGGAGGCTGCCTTTGTGAGCCGCACCGGGAGAGAGGCGCTCTGGGCGACCAGCCGGGGCGGAGTCGGCTCGACCTCGAGAGCCCGGCCAGCCCCGAGCAGTGCGCGGAGGCGGGTCGGTCGCGGCCCGTGTGCAGCTGCCCTGTGTGCTAGCGCAAGCCTGTGATCCCAAGAAAAACACTCCACCCACGATGGCCGGGAAAAAGGCCCGGAGAGAGGAAGAGAGGTGGAGGGAGAGGAGCTCAGAGGCGGAGAACTAGCAGAGGAAGGAGAGCGGTTGCAGACTGGGGTGGCTTTGTGGCACGAGCCCTGCTGCCGAGGGGGTCGTGCAGACCCGAGCCGAGGAGGCCAACAAAGGGACAGGAATGAGGCAAGGGGGAGAACGTACCGACGAGTTTCGGCTGTGAGAGCAGATCGTCCTCAATGCCAGGCCAGACCCCTAAGGTCCTGCCTCCTCCCCAACAGGAGCCCCTTCTCTCCCCACCCTGGCTGGAGGCCTGGCGCTCCCAAGGAAGCCACCTCCAGGAGGGCCTCCTTGCCTTTTCCCTTCTCCCGGATGAGGCTCCCCAGGTGCTGAAACTGGGGCAGGAGTGATCTTTCCTGGTTCCCTCTTAACCATGATTGGGGATGGGTCGCAGTTCACAGGAAAATACCCTTTCAAAAGGAAATGTTTAGGAAAAGTGTTCCTTTGCTACTGAGGGAATCTACAGTCAAATGTCTGCCAGTTTTCCCTCTTGGGGAGACAGGTTAGGAGGGAACTTCTATACGTGAAGAACAGAACATAGAAACCTGAAAGGCTGACTAACACATTTGAAATGTGCCTGCCTCAAGAAAAACTTCCTTCTTTTAACTGCGGAGGGAAAGCTAGAGAGGAGTGGGAACCCCAAATCCACATACAATCCTCAGATAAATTTGATCTGTCGGATTCCGATGTGGTGAACATGGTCAGAATAAAGCTATACAGCATTGGCTGCAAAGCTTCTGGATGATGTCTGGATTTATTTTACCCAATAATGCATCAGTTCTTGGCCTCTGTTTGGCCTTTTCTCTTTACAAGCTAAGGGTTCACACGAAACCTAATAGTAAACAGCAATTAACGACCTCGTCGGCATCGGGGTAGGACGAGGGTGATGGAGAACAGGACCCCTGTCCTGGGATGACGCTCAGATTTGCACGTGTCTCTCTAGGGAAAGACTTGAAGGTTCACACAAGGAACTATGCAGTCAGTTGTTGGGGAAGGAGGAAATGTCCCGTCCACCATCAGCCATCTGTCCCCCGCCCCTCCCACCTGCCAGTCCCCCACCACCACTTCAGCTGTGCAGTAGAATGGGGGGGGGGTGGATAAAGGAAGCTCTACCACTCCTAACATCTCCCTCCAGAAAACGAGAAACGTTGCGGGGGGTGGGGGGGAGAGTCCATCGTACTTTGCGGGAGCCGTGGTCTCGCCCTTTGAGACCCTGGTCGGAGCACGAAGGCTCCTGGGTCCTAGGGAGCCGGCAGATGGCCTGCAGCGCAGGGCCCGGCCCCCAGGCTTGCCACGTCCTCTAGCGTCATCTCTCTCCCCCCGCCTCCTACCCCTCAAAATCCACCGGCGGAGTTGCTACGGATCCCGTAGGGCTCCCAGAGCAAGCTGAGTGGGGAGGAGAAAGGGGCGGAGAGCGAGGAGAGAGGGAGGGCGAAAAGCCGGGCCACCCCTGGCCTTGGCCAGAAAGCCTAGCTCCCAAGGCTTACCCACACCAGGGCGTCGAATTACAAAAGCTCCTCGTTGCCACGCTAATAGCCGGTGGGGGGGGGGGGGGCGAGAGGGAGGAGGAAGGGGGGGAGGAGGAAAGGAGGCTTCAAGACCGTCCTTGGAGAAGGGAAGTTTCCTTTTTTGCTCTCGTCCCCTCCACGCCCACTCGGGTTCCTCCCAGCCAGCTCTCTGCGTACTTCCCTCTCCATCCCGAGCTTAGAGAGCTGGTGGCCCAGCCTCGTCCTACGCCACCGTTCTCGGCACTCCTCGAGGCACCGCAGAAGGGACTGAAGGGAAAGCGCCCGGGGAGCAACCCTTCCAATTCCTTGCGTTCCGGGCTCGGCCAGTGTGCTAGTGGCGGCCCAGCTAGCTCCCGCCCACTGATTCCCGACCCGAGAGATCGAGGAGCCCTCCTCGTTTCTCACCTCTTGCCAATTCATCTTTCTGTGCGTGGTGGGGAGGGGGGCGGTGACGGGGGATGCCTTGCAGCCCCCACTTCCCGGAGCGGGGGGGCCGATCGGAGTCAGCGCGCGCAGAAAGCAGCCTCTGCTCCCCTTCGCCCCAGCGCTCCGAATCTGCCCCGGCAGCTGCTGCAGCTGCTGCTGCCGCCCGGGCTGCCTGGGGGGGCGACTGCGCGTCACCTAGACTGAGGAGCGCCGGGGATTTAAATGCCACTGAAATGGTGATCCATCACCGCAGGAGCCAGCAAACTTTCGCAGCAAGCTCCGCCATTGGCTGATATAGTCACGTGCCCCTCCCCTAGCGCCCTCCGCCCTCCCGCCCCCCCTCTTGCGCACTGTACATTCATATCATTTTTCTTCTCCGGCCCCATGGAGGAAGTGAGAAAGTTGGCACGGTCACCCAGGGCTTCGCAGGACCCGGTCACTCAGTGACAGATGGACAATGCAAGAATGAGCTCCTTCCTGGAATACCCCATCCTCAGCGGTGGCGACTCGGGGACCTGCTCAGCGCGAGCCTACCCCTCCGACCATGGAATTACAACTTTCCAGTCGTGCGCCGTCAGTGCCAACAGCTGTGGCGGCGACGACCGCTTCCTAGTGGGCAGGGGAGTGCAGATCAGCCCGCCCCACCACCACCACCATCACCACCCCCAGCCGGCCACCTACCAGACTCCTGGGAACCTGGGGGTATCCTACTCCCACTCGAGTTGTGGTCCAAGCTACGGCGCGCAGAACTTCGGCGCGCCTTACAGTCCCTACGCGTTAAATCAGGAGGCAGAAGTAAGTGGTGGGTACCCCTCGTGCGCTCCCGCTGTTTACTCTGGAAATCTCTCATCTCCCATGGTCCAGCATCACCACCACCACCAGGGTTATGCCGGGGGCGCGGTGGGCTCGCCTCAGTACATTCACCACTCATATGGACAAGAGCACCAGAGCCTGGCCCTGGCCACGTATAATAACTCCTTGTCCCCTCTCCACGCCAGCCACCAAGAAGCCTGTCGCTCCCCTGCATCAGAGACATCTTCTCCAGCACAGACCTTTGACTGGATGAAAGTCAAAAGAAACCCTCCCAAAACAGGTCAGTCTTGCCATTCCATGAAAGCTCCTTGATGATTTTGGAAGGAGTTGGTATGCTTAGTTTCCAAGGAAAATTAATCATTTTTTTTTGTTTTTTTTTTTAAAGTTCTTACTTCCCACCTGTGTTGTAGGGTGTGGGGAGGTTTAACCAGGTGCGTTGGGGCAAAGGAGCGTCTGGGACTGCTGTATTTCCAAAGGGGCTGGGTTTTAGAGGTTTGGGAAGTAGGAAGTGGGAAGTGGGTAGGTGTGTGTGTGTGTGTGGGGGGGCGTCCTGTTAATATCTCCAGGCTCCATTAATCACGGTCTGACCATGCTAATGGTTGATTTCAGATTAACACTTTACACCTCATCACTCACCCTCCCAAGCCCGGTTTATGTTCAGAAATTCTTGATTCCCCTTTACCCGAAGGTTGCTCTGAAGCGTGTACGGAATCTCAGATCGATTATAAAAATTTTTACATTTTCCTCTTATCGCTTCCCACCTTGCCCCCAGGGAAAGTCGGAGAGTATGGCTACGTGGGTCAACCGAATGCAGTGCGTACCAACTTCACCACTAAACAGCTCACGGAGCTGGAGAAGGAGTTTCACTTCAACAAGTACTTGACGCGTGCCCGCAGGGTGGAGATTGCCGCATCCCTGCAGCTCAATGAGACCCAGGTGAAGATCTGGTTCCAGAACCGCCGAATGAAGCAGAAGAAACGAGAGAAGGAGGGCCTCTTGCCCATCTCTCCAGCCACTCCGACGGGAAGCGAAGAGAAGGCCGAGGAATCCTCAGAGAAGTCCAGCTCCTCACCCTGCGTTCCTTCCCCGGGGTCTTCTACCTCAGACACTCTACCTACCTCCCACTGAGGCCGCCCCGGCCCCACTCTGCAGCCCAGGCTACTCCTCCGGCTGGGACTTCTTACCCAAAGCACATTCTTACCTTATCTTCCTTTCCATTTACAATCTTTCTCTTCCTTTCTGATCCTATCTGGGGAACTACTGGCCAGGATAATGTGTTTCCAGAGAATTCTGGATTAGAAACTTGATGAGGGGGGAGGGGGGAGGGGGGTGTTAGCTCCTTAATGCAGATTGAGTGCCAGCATCAATTTTCTGATGGCACCTAACACCCCTACTTTTAGGAGATTTCGACAGAACCTACTGTTCCTTTCAGATGCCCTTTGGAAAATAGTTTCCTCTGCCAGCCGAAACATGTCAGAGCGAGGCCTCTCATCTTTTATCTATCTGTATATTTACAGTTCTCCCCTACTTTGCCCTTAAAGTAGGCTAGAGAGAAAGAAGAGGGTCCAGGAGCTCATGAAGAACAGATACACTATGAGAGTGTTTACACAATTAATTCATCCCTTAATTTAATTCAATTTCATGTGTGTGAGTTTGCTGGTTGTAAATGCTTTGTCCTGAAAGATTTATCTTTATACAGATTTTCTAGAAATGTTTTGATTAAGTGACTAAAACACGGTGGGCAAAGTCTCAAAGCTGGTAGAACTTTATATGTGATTATAGGTTAAAGAATTAAAAGCTCTCATTTAAAATCAATCAGATGCCTCAGATGGTAGCCTCAATTTGTTCTTTCAGTGAGTTAAGAAGGCCTGCAGAATACAAGGGTCAGAAACCTTGCTTCCTGTGCTAAGTCTCTCCCCATCCCCACTCCTTTCTTGTTTCTCTGGCCACACTCTATTTAAAATTTGTGCTGGATTATTCAGGACCTAAATGTATTATTCAAACCAGCTTCTTCCTTCCACAGTTATCTTAGCTGGATATGATATATTTTCAGCTCAACTGTTAATGTGATGGATGGCACAATGAATGTATATTTTGTGTGATTCGTGAACAGTCTTTTGCATGTCGCACAATGTTTTGATGTCCCTGAAGTACCACACTGAGTTCTATCAGTTATCCTTTGTGATATTCCCCATTTCCTGTACAATCATGAACAGCTCAGAGATCCCGGAGTGATGTGATCCAGAGCAGAATTTACGGGTCTTAAGATGTCTGTAATAAATATATTCGGGTTTCAGATATGCTTACGCATCTGTGTATTTGGCTTGGCTACAATTTACTGGTTCCTACAAAGTTGGCTCATTTCATGTGAGGAAGGGGAGAAGTGTGGTGTGTATTTTCAAAGAGGTGGGCCTTTTCTTGAAAAAAAAAAAGGAAAGGCTTTTCACTATGTAGCTGAAGCTTCCCCTATGAGTGTTATTGCACCTAACGATGTCTATGTAATAGGTTGATTTTCTTTAAAATAGCAGGAGCTGCTTTATTATAATCAAAGTTCATTATGGAAAAAAATGAATGGTGAAGAAATTTATGAAGCAGATCTATTTTTGAAACAAACATGGATACTTCCTGGGTCAAGTGCTAACCTTTTCACCTCCAACTCAATGTTGACATATATATAAACAGAATCCCCTTCAAAAGCTGAAACTCTTCAGTCAGTCTTTCCTCACATCAATGAACCAAGGGCTAAGAGATTCACATTTAATTAGCTCCAGTATAAAGCTGTTTGAGGACGGGGCCCCCACCCCACCCCTCTTCCTTCTTTTTGGATTGTTGGACAGCGTGCCAAAATATTCCACTCTTTAAATTGACTGTGGTCTGTACTGAGTAAACCCTTGCATCACTCCTCCAATTCCTCCTGTCAATATCCACTCTCCTTCCTGCCACTTCTTAACCCCCTACTCCCAATTCCTTCTGGGTTACATATCTCATTCCCATCAGATTCAGCTTTGATTTCACAGCCATCATGGCTGTAATGGGTCTACTGCTCCATTTCCATGCCACATAACCCAGAAAAACATTTTAATTTTCTCTGGGCTCAATAGGTTCTTCCAGGTGAACTTGTGGAAGCCGCCCTGAAGTCTGTCAATATTCAAGTTGCTTCTGACCAATGCATGTGTCTGCTGGTCTCAAACAGAGGAAGCCAGCAAATCAAAAAGTTCAAAGTGACTCTCCTCCTAGACCTGTTACCACATTCCCTTTACTTTCACACATTTTTGGAGGCTCTAATTTAAGCCCAAGAGTAGAGCAGAAATTTTACAGCATCACAAACAAATACAGACATGACTTCCGCTCCAAAGGGTGTTTTACAAAGGATGGGCTGGGGTTCAGGGTGGGTGGGTGGTGAGAAATCCTACAAAAACTTGTAATTTGCAGGCCTCCTAGAGCATCCTTGAGATTTCCTGTAGTTCCCTTTCAAAGAGAGCGAGCCTGAACTCTGCAGGCGCAGTTGCTGCGGCCATATCAAGGGCACCCGGTGCCCTCCCCTCAGCTCCTGGGTTCTGGGGTTGCTTCTAAAAGACTCAAGTGGATGGAGGAGAACTTCAAAGTCAGCCAACTCTTTCTTTCATTTCCCGCCTGGCAGTATACAGTATCTTTTGTTTATTAGTGTAAAGCCACACAGCAAAACAGATGGCTGGTTTCCAAATACTTTAATGTGTTAAAGTGTCATTTGCATGCCACTGCCGAGATTTCAATATCTAAAAGCAGAGCCAACCCGCTGGAATCCCGGAGATTCCAATCTTCTAGGTGCTGGTTTTAACGTAGCTGAGAGAGAGGAGAACGATGAATTATGGCTAAACATCCCAAGCCTTCTCTAGGTCGTGGAATAAATCAATTAACAAGCAATGCATTTAGGAAACATTAATATACCTTTCAACAAGGAAAACATTTGTATCTTTTTAGTTGTCCCAATCGATTAAATCAAAGGCGCTTAACACATCCTATTTAAAGGTCTCTCTTTTTCTGTTTTGGTCTCTGAGGAGTACAGTTAGCTCCTTGAAAAATGACAGCCATGGTAACTGAAACGACAGAAGACAGAAAACAGAAAATAACATTTTATTGATAAATTTAAAAAGGACAAGAGTCTCAATTAGGGACTTGGGATAATCACAATATAAAATTCCAGTTTTCCAATGCTTTTTCCTCACTTCTCTCACCTTCATTCAAAGTACTCCAGAAATTCAGGGTGTCCCCAACTGAGGCTGAGTTGAAATTGTGCTGTGACTCTGAAGTCTGCTCTCGGCTTCACCTTTGAAAGTTTACTTTTGGAGGCTATTCAGATGCCCTGGTGTTTTCCTCTGGGGCAATCAGATTCAAACCGATCAATATTTACTCAGTCTGAAAGGGTTGTTGAAAAGCCTGCTAACAACAAACTGCTTAGCTGCTCACCCCTGTTTAATCTCAGGTTCACTGAAAGTTCAAGAAGAGATGAATGCAGTGATGGGTCACTTTAGAATGAGTCCCAGTGGTTTATCTGAGCTCTCTGCTAAAGGCAACAATTATAGTTCCATCCCTCTTTGGGAAAGGGTTAACTTGCCTATTATTCTTTTGCTAAACAGTGTTTACTAGAAACTTAAAACACTTTCCTCTCCCTTCCTGGCTTTTTTTTGGGGGTGGTGGTGGAGAGGGACTTTCCAGCTGCCCTTCTCCTGTCTCCTCTAGCTTTCTGCCAGACCACTAGGTTTCATTTGACTTAAAATAAATTACACTGAATATTTAAAAAACGTTCAATTAGGCTGACAGAAGAGATCCGATTTATTTCAGATGCCAGGAACTATGAAATGAAGCTCTTTGGGCCATTAGAGTTTATTTTCTTTGCGAAAGAACAGGGCAAGATTGAACTGAAATCCATTTGCGTTTGAGTAATATCGACAATCAGAGCCCCAATATCCATCTGAGATGGCTGTTTAGACATCAGGTGGGGGGAGTGTAGGGGGAAGTGACTTGTGCAGAAGCAAATACCTCAGGTGGAAAGTCAACTTAAAAATTTTATGCCCTCCGAGCATACGAACTGCTGAGATGAGAAAGGAAGACCCAAGGAAGCCAGTGGGGAATGGTGGGAGAAGATGCTGGACCCTGAAGCTAATTGCTACAGCTCTTCAGAGGTCAAAGTTCATATAATCACTGCATAAATGCATACTAAATAGGGACTTATTAAGCTTTTCTGATGGCTGAGCACGTCTGTGAAAAAAACGGTCACTGCTGTTTGTGTTTCTTCCTGAAGAATAATCATCCTTGCAGTAGAAGCTCTAGGAGTCTGAGTCTTTAATTTACTATTTTGAATGACAGGCAACCTTCTGTTTTAAAATTTTGAAAACGGTGCGTGAACAGCATCTTTCTTTATATTGGTTGGGACTGTAAAATACCTCTCTCAGAAATGCTATGGCTTTTTCAGCACACACAAGAACATCATGCTCCTATCAGATAAGCTACTCACTAGATGGCTAACTTTGGTGACCCTCTGCTGAAGATAATCTACTTTTTCCTGCATTTCTGAGAACACACAGAAGTTCTGTCTTAGGACTTCTTGTGCTTAGGTGACCAGAATGGATAGAAATCCATCTACCCAAACTCTAATTTTATGAGTCAGAGAGATAAGACACCCAGAGGTGGATTGATTTGACACAGAGCACATAATATCAATACTTACTTCCTAAATAAAAACCAGAGTGGCTTAGCACCTGAGGCCAGTGCACTGAATTCTAAATTCCTGACTTTATTTTGTTCCTTCCCATTTATTCAATATGATTAGTTTCAGGCTGGATATTGTTTAAATTTTTCTACTTCTGGTTTACTAGCCACACACTCAGTCAAGTCTTTGATTTTGAGGCCATCAGGATTACTGAATCTTTGAAACAATCTCCCAGTATGGCAGATGGAATGCTTCTGCCATCTTGTTTGAACAACAAAATGTTGGGCTACTTGCTGTTAAAGACTATGTTCTAAAAATATAAAAATAGAGATAGAGCGAGCAGGCAATGTTCAACATACGTATATTTGTTGTTGTTTCTAAACCTAGACTAGAGAAGAACAAATGAAAGAGGAGTTGCCTCTACCCAAGTTCAACAACCTCCCTTAAACTGTCAAGTGGTATCAGCCAGGAAGGGCTTAGAGATGCAAGGAACATTCCAGTTGGTGCTTGTTTGTCTCTGTTTGTTTTGTGGCACAGCATATCCTCCTGAATTGTTCTGGTCCAAATTTCTTAATTTTCTCCACAACTTACTCATTTACCTAAAACTCACACACACACACACACAAGCAAGGCACCCCAAGCCCAAACAATTAACATAAAGTTTCCTTACAACACAACCTGCCACGTTTTCCTTCCTCAGTGGTGTCCTACCGATCTCAGCAGAACCTGCTGCCCAAAGGGACATCTATGGCTGTCAGTGTTTGAAGAGCTTAACTGGAATCCCTAGCGTTTTAGAGCCTTATTTTTAATAACACCAATCATCAAATATAGCTGACCTTCGGGCTGCAGAACTGAAAACCAAGTAATAATCAACGCTGCTCCGTAGACACTAGCTTATGACCCCACCACCCCCAATCCCAAACCCCAGTTACATCATGCAAAACAGTCTGGAAAGACTGCATTTTGAGCTTATTGTAAATAAATTAAAAGACCAATGTTTCTTTCTCAACATCTCCAGACACATCTAAAATATGTCTCCATTTTTTAAACATCCCATTACATTTTTCTTGTTAAAAATGTGTTTGTAAAACGTCTAGTCACAGAGCTAATCTATAGAAATCAGATTGCTTTACGTTTTCCTTTTAGGTTTGGGTGGTTACTTGCTAGTTAAAAGAAAGAAAGAAAGCACCAAGCAACTGCTTGCAACAGAAAATAAAGGAAAAATTATTGAATGACTTTTTTCTTTTTAAATCGGGCGACTTTTGAGCCGCGCTGGACACTTCACAAATTACGACCTGCTACCTTTTAACAGAAAAATCGCCACAGACCCATACGAAGGCAGAAAGCAATGATTTAAGATGGTAGGGGACACCCCTCCCCCCAATATCAGCAAGGTTCTTGGACGGGAATTTTCCATTCTAGGAGCAAATGGGCTCCTTGCTTCAGGGCGCGCGGGAGGCAGCTGCCCCAGCCTCGGGGAGAGCACGGCGGGCGCGGAGACCCGGCCGGTGCTACTGCCTTGAGGGACGGGGTTCGGGGGGTGCCGTCCGGTCTCCGCGGGCCCGCGGGGGTGCAGGGGAGCCCAGACGTCGCGGCTACAACGACTTGCCCCCTCGGCTTCCCCGCCTTCTCTCTCCGAATTCCGGAGCGAACGCCGCGCTTCCTCTCACGTCCTCGCGGGACCCACGCGGAGCAGGAGGCAGCAGCACCCGGGCCTCCCCGGTGTGCGGCGCAGCCGAGCAGCGCCCGCGGGGTTGACCGTGAACGCCACCGGAGTCGGGGCGCGTCTCCCGCGGCGGCTGAGAGCCCCGCCGGGTCTCAAGGGACCACCTCGCTCCCCCGTCTCCTCCTTCTTTCCCAGCCGGCACCCCTTGCGTCCGGCTGCTCCGGGGAGGGAGTCGCAGGGCCTGGGAGATGCGGCCTAAAATGCCGCAGGCGGCCGCCTGACTCCTCTCGGTGAGGGCCTAGGCCTTCCGTGCAGCTCGCGAACCGCCCCCCCCACCGCGGGGTGCTGGACAGAACATTTACCCCCAGGAGAAGAAACCCAGGTCGGAAACTTAGCCCCCTAGTTCACCTTTCTGATTTGAAAGCGGAGGGAGACTTTACTCCCTGCCTGCCCCCTCCTCTCAGATATTTTCAACATACGTTTACTTGAGTAATATGTTCATTCCCCTTCTAGTTCGACTAAGATGCTTTGAGGGTAGGTGTGAGGGTTGCAGGTGTGGTGAGTTTCTAAACAGTGAATGTTCTAGAGAGACAAGTACTTCTCTGCTCAGGGAAACAGCCTTGCTTCTCAAATGTCCTCTCCTCATTCAGTTGCAGAGTCAAACCCTGCCTTGCCTCAAGTCTCACTTCTTTCTAGAAAGTTTCCTGTACTACTTTCCACTCTACCAGCTGAGCCGCTCAGAGCTCCACCTTTTGCGCAGGAAGCTTTGTTATAGAACAACTAACGGGAGTTGTGTGTGAGTTTTGACTCCCCCTAAGAGATCTTAAGCTTCTTGAGGGCAGGGCTCTTGACGTTTAATAATGAGGAGGCAGTCCCTGGGGAAAGTGCTCTGGACTGGAATTCAGGACACCTGTGTTTAGTCTTTTCTCTTTCACAGTAGAAGCTTAGGTAGGTAGGATACTTAACCTTTCTATACTTTAAGATTCTTAAATTATAAAATAAGGCGAATGTTCTTGTTGACTTTTAAGTTACCCTCTAAAATTTATGTGATTTTTCAGAATCTTCAAAGTCTGGTATTTATTCAGGATTACTCTGAGCCAAGCCCTATGTCAAATACTTTACTTACATTAACTCATTTAATCTGCCCCAAGAAGGAAGTGTTTTTATTCTTTTGATTTTCAGATAAGGAAACGGAGAGGTCTAAGACGTTAAGTAACTTGTCCACTGAATCCAGAGTCCAAATTCTTATGCATTTTGTTGTAGTGCTTCTCCACAGTGCCAACCACATAAGTCCTCTACAAAGAGTTATCAGGCTATTGGTGTTTGATACAGGTACTATCATGCTGGTAAAGAATTAGAGAGCTGGGGAAACTGACTGTTTAATATCACATGTATGTGCAAACTATGGCTGTACCTTCTTGGGAAAATTAGCAAATGGCAAGTATTTGAATGAAAACAAAGCTAAAGAGAGAGGTCAAATTTAACAGTAAAGTCAACGAGAGGATTAACTTAATAAAGACTTTTTTTCATGTCTGACACTAATTGGTTAAGGAAATAATTTTCAGGGAGAAGAAAGATACTGTTTATATTCACAAATGATGTCTGTGGCATGCCTAACATGTGCACAAAATTGGAAATATTCAATGCAAAATATAAATGTGTTGTCTCTATGAAAGCTAACATCCATATGGTTGGAAACATTTGAATGCATGAAGTCCCACCCCCCAGTTTTCACTTGGTTATTTGATATACTGAAAATCCAGTCACAATTTGCATTTAAAGAATAAAGGAAAAGAATAATTCATCCTCACCCAAAGGGGCCACTCCTCATAGTTTACCACTTTACACTTCTTGACTGAGAATAACAAGAGCAACCAGAACTTCGAGGAATATATCATGAGGCCTAAAGAGAGCCAGTCTTCAGAAGTCAGTTATTCTCAGAACTCAGTTTGCACAAAGTCAGGTTGAATTGTATGTAGAAACACATACATTTGCTTCTTCCCTTTTCTAATTTTCATAAGTGAACAAGGACTTGGCATAATTACAAACATTACAATATTACTGATATTATTTAGTTTTGAATCACAGAATCTAAGACAAGAAGAGACATTAGAAGTCATCTAATTTGGTTTCTCTACTTTACAGGTGAAGAACCTAAGGTCCAGAAAGGTGCTAGCAGCAACAGTGGTAAGAAAAAAATATTTACTTATATCTTTAATAGGTACTTAAGTGGATATTAGAACTGGCAGGCATAAGTTAATCTCAAGCTAGATATATTAATAACATTAATGATTAATTACTATATTAAGTATAGTAATTACAGTAATTAATTTCAGTAATAATTAAATACTGAAGATCTAAAAGCTATTAAGAATAAGCAGGTTTGAATAACTAGATATATGCCCAGAGGGTTTCTTCCTTCCTACTTATCTCCAAGAATCTTACAGAAAATGTGACTGCTCACATCCATCCTATCCCACGGGTAAAAAGGAACTGGCTGATCCATTTTATTTCTTCCATTTCAGAATTTTTTTTAATGTGATTTGACAGATGAAACAGAGACAAAATCAAGAAAAAAGCCAGGCTTCTTAATTGCCCTGCCCAAGCAGCTCAGATGGCATGTTAATTCCCTGGTTGTTCCCTGATTCAGACACCATGGAAGTTGAGGGCATTCTGGTTCCTATGAACCACAAGGACTTCACTTGCAATTCATTATCTTACATCCAATACACTCCTTCTATGAGAGAGATCCAGACTTCAGCAAGTTGTGACAACTTATTCTTTTTATGTTAATATTTATTATTAACTTTCTTGGTACCAGATGCTGAGCTAAGAGTTTTATGTGTATCATATCTCAGTTAGTCTTCATAACAGCCTTATGATGTGGGTTTTACTATTCCCATTTACAGATGGAGAAACTGAAGTTTAGAGAAGTTCTCTAAGTTGCTCTCCATTACATAGTGAGTGATCAGTAAAGTTGAAATTGACAGCCCATGTATTTAATTCTCACATACTGAAGCCTCATGTCTTAAGAACGTGAAAGTAAAATGTAATTAAGACTAACCTTAAATTTAACTTCAGATTTAAAATGTTTATATTTTAGAAGCCTAGTGTTAAGTTGTTATAAACCTATATGTACACTATGAATGATCTTAGTTCTGTTGAAAAATATATTAAAAATATATAATTATGAACATGCATACAAAAAAGTTAATTTTTCTATTTGGGGTTTTATTGCTGACAGAATTGAAGCTCTCAGAATAACAATTATTTGCTTGCAATACTCATAGCCTAGTAAAGAAATAGCATGTCTTTATAATATCATACAGATAAAATTATTAATAAAAAAAACCCCGATTGGGCTTCCCTGGTGGCGCAGTGGTTGAGAGTCTGCCTGCTAATGCAGGGGACACGGGTTCGCGCCCTGGTCTGGGAAGATCCCACATGCCGCGGAGCAACTAGGCCCGTGAGCCAAAACTGCTGAGCCTGCGCGTCTGGAGCCTGTGCTCCTCAACAAGAGAGGCCACGAGAGTGAGAGGCCCGCGCACCGCGATGAAGAGTGGCCCCCGCTTGCCGCAACTACAGAAAGCCCTAGCACAGAAACGAAGACCCAACATAGCAATCAATCAATCAATCAATCAATAAATCTTTAAAAAAAAAAAAAAAAAAAACCCCGATTACCATCACATTCCCCAAAATATAGCTTTTTTCTAGAGTCCAGTCTTTGGCCCTATGCATACTTTTACTTAAAGGCAATTATTGTGTACCACAATTTTGAATTCCACATTTTTTCGCTTATGTTATATATCATAAATATTATCTGTGTTTATGTGGTATAGTTTTTATTTGATGATTAGTTAAAACAGTGGAAGTATCATTACTTATTACATAAGATATTTTTCCTTCTTTTCTTTCCTCCCTCTCCCCCTTTTTTTTTAGTGTGAGTGGCCAACATCTGAACCTTTTATGTTTAGAGAATTTCTCACTGTGAGCCAGAAAAGGCCATACCCTTGCTTTCTCGGTAACCTCATCTGTTTCCAGCACAGCCAAGTGAAGGTGCTGGAGATAACATCCAGCAGCAGTTAGGTCTAGCGGTTTGGCAACATCAGGGTTTGGGGTAAGGGTAGTTGTCTCCTTACCAGACTGGCTGTGTGGTGACATTTTGGCTCTGGCTGCTGAACTCTCCATTTTTCAAGCTTGATTTCCAGTCTTCCTAGCAATTTTCTGAGCTATCCATTTATTTAATCCTTTTCCAATGAAATAACCAACAGTTAGTTTCTGTTGCTTACAACTAAGAATCCTGATAATGTACCATTTGATAAACCAAATAGTGGTGCTTTGAATTTTTTTTAGGGCTTGTGGGCTATGGCCTGGAATTGTGGGAGGGAAGTTGGACCAGATGGCTTAGAAAGTATCTATGTAAGATGGCCAAATGGCAGCTTCTTCAAATTCCATTTTCTCTCCTTCCCCAGCTTTGGGTTCTTTTAACACACACCCTTTTCACTTTGTTAAACCTAAACAAGTACGTTAAAAGAGCCAAAGATGGCCCTTTTCTTTGTGCACCAAGAAAACACAAATTTATCTAATTGAGTTGTAGAACAGAACTTATTTCCTATTTTATTTTACAGCTTTCCTATCTTATCATCTCGAGTAGTTATTCTTCTGAGTCTGAGCCTATGTGTACGAGAGTAGCTGGCACTTCTTGATAGCTCACATTATACTAGGCACTCTGCTAAGCAATTTCCATGGGTTGCCTCCTTAAAATCCTCTCCACAACACTATGAGGTGTAGGTACTATTAAAACCCTTATTTTAAAGAAGATGAAACTGAGAGGAGAGGTCACCCAGCTAGAAAATGGCAATGCTCACTTTTAAACTTAGCAGTCTGGCTCCTGAGCACTCATTCTCAATAACATTGTATATATACTCTCTACCCTAACTTGCTTGACTCATCCAATTTTTCTTTTCCTTACTTTTCATCTTTCTCATCTCCTAACTTTTTCTTTCCTATTTGAGAATGACATGAAGGCATCCCATCCAGTCCCTACTTGAACATCTATAATTGTGGGAGGTGAGTGGTTCAGTACCTATCAGTTGCGGGTGCCCTTGAGAATACCTCTAGTTTTGCTCTCCTGGCTCTAGGAATTCCTTCTAGCTTCACCTCTTCCTGACCTCCACTAATTCCATCCCTTCCCCCACTAGAAACTTCTGCTCTCTCGTCATCTGGTTTCTTTCTTGCTGCCTTCTATTTGAATCCTGTCTCATGACTCTGCTCCTTCATTAATTAAAATATTTATTCAGAGGTGATGCAAAATTTTACAGAGAGAAGATACCATCCCCTTTCAAGGAGTTTACAAATCGTAATGAAGTATATAACCTGATTTATGTTAGAGAACGTTTTTTAATTAATATTTCTATTAGAATTTAGTTAAACATTTAAACTTCTAGGATTTTATTATAAAAGTCGTATAGAGTAATTACAGGTGACATTCCTTTCTCCCCAAAACGTATAACTTGAGAGTAAGCCTTTAGTTCTGGTTGGGGCTGTGATCAACATGTGATTTGGGTCAAATGCTAAGGTTTTACGATGACCTTTGCAGGAGAAGACATGATGGTGGGGAAATGTTAACATAATCTTCATGCCCCCATTTGACTGCGAAAGCCAAGGGAATGGAAAGAGAAGAGTGTCAGAATTGTAGAAACTTGGGGCTTTTCAGGTGTTTGTGAGTCAGAAAGGATGAAAATGGAGGATGAGATAGTTGGAAATGACCCTGGGGAAATTGTGTGCTTAGGAAAAAGGGGATTTAATTTTGGGAAAATTCTGTAGATGGAATCTAGGGATGCTACCAAGTTAGATAGAGTTCTTAATGGTTTCAAGGTGATCCAGTTCTGGAATATGTGAGTGACTAGAGGAAGTTTTTTTAGAAAAAACTTCTGGTTTAAAAAAAGAAAATAGAGTTAGGAACAACTCTAAAAGCAAGATAATTTACCCATGATTTAATGTAATTGTGCAATTATACATATATGTGTTTATATCTCTCTTTAGAAGAGCCTTTCCTTCTAATGCTACACTGCTCACATTTTTCACCTGCCTTCTTGAGTTCTGTCCAAAGAGCCAAGCTCTTTCTTATCTGAGGGACTTGCAACCTGGAATCACTCCCCCCTCCCCATTTTCTTCTAAGATCTTGAGGCTTTAGCTAAATGATGCTTCTTCAGAGAGGCCTTACCTGAGTACCCTCTTTGTTTCCTTTACATACTATCAGAGTTTACAGATGTAGTTTTATATATATATTTTGTCTCTTCTTCTAGACCATAAGCAACCTATGCCCAGAGGACTTTTCTGTCCATTCACTACTTTATGTTTCCTCAGCATACAGTTCCTGTCACATAGTAAATGCTCAATGGACATTGAATGATTGTTTATATTAATTGGGGTCCAGCTAAGCTGCTGTTACAAAGAAATCTAAAAATACAGTGGCTTAAATATGGCTGACTTTAATTCTCTTGCATGTAAAATTTCAGAGAAATATAAGAGCCCAGACTGCTGGGCTGCCTTAGCTCCTTGAGGTCATTCATAAGGTGGGTTTCTTCCATTGTGCTCTTCTTCCAACATTCCTTAGGTCTTGTCTGTATGGTTGAAGCTGTGTCACCTTCACATTCCCATTTCAGTTTTTAGGAAGAGTGATAGAGGGAAAGTGGAAGGCAAGCAATTTCCTACAAAGGAAGTGACTTGTAAGTGGCATACAATTTCCACTCACATTTTATTGTGATGAACTTAGTCACATGGCCACACCTAGCTGCAAAGGATACTAGGAAATGCAAAGGGTACTAGAGAATGGGTATTTGGGGGATAACTAATCATTTGCTTCATTGTTGGATAAATGTTTGTTGAAAGAATGAATATTCATTCTTACATTATCAGAGGTCGGAATAAAATAGGGGTTTGAGAGCTGTGTTTTAGAATCCCAGAAAAATATTTATGATACAAAATATTAGATATAGACTAAGATAACATCAACTATGTTTCATGACACAACCTATTCACCTGCAAATTTTGGGACGGGGGGGTTAGAGGTCTAAGAAATTTGATAAGGCCAAGAAATTGAGCAAAGGGGGCATGGGTGGCTCTGGGTATTGTGGGTGCATACCTGGCCTTGTTAGAATTGGGAGATGAATTCCATGTCTTCAGCAAGCTCCCAGAAATAAGCTTTTAGCTGCTACAGTTAGGTAAGACTTCCCTAGTCAGAAGGGAGCTATTTTGAGGCAAGGACATTACTTGATTACCAGCCTTTTCTCTTTGTTAACCTAAATTTGACACTAACAAAGACTTTGAAACTCTAAGGCTGAAAAACAGAGCAAAACCAAATAGTAACTATTTTAAAGAATATGGATAAAATTTATGTTCCAGTGATGTGTCCTGATAGAGAAATCACATTTTTACAAGTGTGGCTTGAGTATGGAGCTGTATGACAGCGCTTGCACCTGTCCTTCCCTTTGAGTGGCTCAGGGCATCTTGGCTTATCATCAACTGGCCTGGTCAGGTGACTACAGATGAAATGAAGGGGCCCAGCTGCTGCCACAGCCCAAGTTATCTTTGTTTGTGGCTGCAGAAGACACTGGGTTTGGTGTTAGCCCCTCCTGCCTTAGATGCTCTGCACAAAAAAGGTAACCATTTCCTTCCCATCTCCCCATTATATTTGGCCAAAAGATTTAGGGGACCCATTTTGCCCCTTTCTCTGCCTTTCGGCCTGCCAGACTCCTTCCAGCTGAGCTCATAGGTCTGTCTTCTGTGAAACCTGTCCCAGGGAGAACGAATCGTCCTCCTTCAGCATTTCATTTGTTAGAGCACTTCTTACTTTTGGACTTTAAATTCTTTTAACCAGGCTGTTACTCTTCTTTGTAAATTACTCCAAGATAGAGACCATATCTTATTAATCATTCTCCCTGCCTTGTACAATCCCTAGCACATGGTAGACACTTGATAAATGTTTGCTGAATGCATGAATGGGTGAATGAGTGAGTGGGTGAGGGAAAAATTCTTTGGGTTCTTTCTATAGCCTCTCAGCTATTCTAATGTGGTTCATGACTCCCCAAGGCTGGGTACACGAAGTGTGATCTCAAGTTCTTCCATGTTTCCAAAATATTTTCTTACTTGCTTACTAAAGTTAAATTGAAATTCAAAATTCTTTAATGGAGAATTTCAGTATACAATGAGGTGTAAAATGGTTTAAATATAAATGCTGCTTGAATGAATATACTGACTAAAGCTTATTGACACTAAAGTGTAACCAATCAGTCAGTCAAAAAGTGTAAATAACTGATACTAGAGCCTTTTCTGTTTTGACAGGGGGGTGGAAGTTAGAGAGAAGTTGGTGCTTGGGCCTTAGAGGTGGCAGGAGAGGATGGGAGGTCAAAGGGTCATCTAGGTAGAAACAGAGCACAGAAAGGGAAAGTAGGGGCCACTGATTTAACACTTCCTTAATGTCTCAATTTTAGAGAGAAGTATGGCAGGACCACTCATGTTCGTGCTTTTGTCAGGACAATGTTGGGAACTGTATGGCATGTGAACACTACTTTATAGGATTTGTTAAGATCTGGCTGTTCGTGCATGTGTGCACTTTAAAAAGTTGACTTTGTTGCAGAGGAATTACATTTTCAGAGGAGTTAATTAAGGGTCATATAACCTAGATTATTCCCTAAAATAACTCTCCCAGTAGTAGAACAATCAACAGTCACTTGCGTGACTAAGTGGTGTTGGAGATGGCCCTGGACAGGTAGATGATATGTCAAGACTTGATTTTGAGTTGGAGCTCCCTAAATGGGGACTGCCATAATTTACATTTTATGGTAAATTGCTGTTATCAAAGGATCTCTGATACCTCAGATTATTCAAGTAGAGCTGCTTAAATAGCTCAAGGCACTTTGCAAATTTCTGGCTGGTTCTCTCAGTACCTTTGGAAGTGGAGACCAAATATGTGCCATCAGAGGCCCAGTGCTGCACGATTAGCTGAAAATTTGCGGCTTATGCAGTGCCAAATGGTCAGTTTGGCTTTTCTTTCTTTTCTTTTCAATCTCTCTTGAACTGGAATTGAACTCGAGTATTGGTTTGAGAGCCAGATGTCCTAGGTTTTAGTTTCTGACTCCACACTGAGTAGCTGTGTGGCACATCACAGATCACTTCTCCTCTCTGGGGTGAGGGGAGCCTATATGAACCTCAGGGCTCATTCCAGACATGATACTTTCTATGTTTCTACTAGTTGCAACAACTAGAGTGTTTGACATAGCAAACCAGTAGCAGAGTTTGGGCTGGAACACATGTCTTAGAACCCATTTAAGCTCTATTTTAAAAAATCTTAATTTCACAATTTTTATTGAAGTATAAAATATACTTAGTATAGTAAGTGTATAAATTGCACTAATCTTAAGCGTACAGATTGTTAAATATTTTTAAAGTAGGTATTGAATTGTAATTTAGTTATGTTAAAAAATAATTAAAGAAGACATTTTAGGTGATATAAATAAACTTATTTAACACTTCAAGAAGTGAAGTCTCCTTTTGGAGAACTGCAAAATGGAGCAAGAACCTTTAACAGGATAAAGAATTAAGAACAGGGAAGAGACAAATAGAAAATATCTGATTGGCTGGGGCCACAGAGTCAAACCTTGTTTGAGGTAAGAGTTGGCTTGGCATTTGGGGATTGGCTGACCGGGTACACTGAGTTTCTGGTCAAGCGGAGCAATCACAGGGAGACAAAAGTTATCTAAGTTTTGGTTTGCTGACATGGCATCCCAGGTGGGAGTAGATCCATCTTGGGTCTAGAAAGTTATTTGAGCAGCTATAAGATGATTCAGCCTTTTAAAATGTATAGTTCGATGATGTTTGATAACTATATTCTGTCATGTAGCACCACGATGGTCAGGATATAGGCCATTTCCAACATCCCCCAAAGTTCCCTTGTGTCCCTTTGCAAGTCAGTCACCTCCTTCCACCCTGAATTCCTGGAAACCACTGATCTGTTTTCTATCCCTATAGTTTTACCCTTTCCAAAATGTCATATAAGTGAAATCATATCATATGTGGACTTTTCTGTCTGACTTTTTTCTATAATCCTTTTAAGATTTGTCACATATGTGTATAATTGCCACCTAGATCAAGATATAGTACTTTCCCAGCACCCAAAAGGTTCTGTTCTGTGCTTTTCCAGTCAATACCCTCCTCTCACTATTCTGACTTCCACCAATGTACTAGTCTTATATTTCATATAAATGGAATTATACAGTAGGTACTGTAATGGCTTTTTTGCTTAATGTAATACCTGTAAGATTCGTTCATGTTATAACTAGTAATAATAGTTTTTATTTTAAAAAATCACTGTGTAGTATTCTACTGTATGAATATACCACATTTCATTTATCCATCCTACTGTGATGGCATTTGGGATGTTTCTGATATTTGGTTATTTTGAGTAAAGTTGAACATTCTAGTAGCTGTCTTTTGGTGAGAATGTGCTCTCATATCTCTTGGATATATTCTTAAGAGTAGAATTGCTGGATCATAGGCTAGGCATATGTTTAGTTTTAATGCATGCTGCCAAATACTTTTCTAAAGTGGTTGCACCAATTTATGTTCTCATCATCAATGTATGAGTGTTCCAATTACTCCACATACTTGCCAATGCTTGGAATTGCCAGTTATATTTTAGCCTTTATGGAGAGTTGTAGAGTATAGTACTTTTTTTTTTTTTATTGTGGTAAAATACATATAACATAAAATTTACTATGTTAACAATTTTTAAGTATAAAGTTCAGTGGTTTTAGTACATTCATAACGTTGTGCTACCATCACCACCATCCATCTCTAGAAGTCTTCATCTTGTAAAACTGAAACTCTATACCCACTAAACAATAACTCTCCTTCCTCTCTTCTCTCCAGCTCATGGAAACCACCATTCTCCTTTCTGTCTCTATGATTTTGACTGCCCTCAAATAAGTGAGATCATACAGTATTTGTCTTTTTATGATTGGTTTATTTTACTTAGCATAATGTCCTTAAGTTTCACCCATGTTGTAGCATATTGCAGGATTACCTTCTTTTTTAAGGCTAACTAGTATTCATCGTATGTATGTACCACATTTTTCTTATTCATTCATTCATCTTTTCATGTGCTTATTGGTGATTTGTATATCTTCTTTGGGGAAATGTTAAGTCCTTTGCTCATTTTTGAATTGGGTTGTCTTTTTCATTGTTGAGTTTTAGGAGTTCTCTATAGTCTGGATATTAGTAACCACTACTTATAAATAGAGTGAAATTGAATGTGCAACACCAGTAGTGTAATTCAGAAGTGTGGAGAATCTGGAGTGATCAGTAATAAGGCAACCAACAAGGGTAAGCAGTGGTGGAGCCACCGTTTGTTGCCAAGAAGACCTGAGGGTTTTTTTATTTATCATTCCTGTATCACTAAGAAGTAGTGGTGGTGGTGGTGAGCCTTCCCTCCCTGATTCAATCATACCTCCTCGCCTTTAATATTTATTTAATCCCATTTTCCCTGGAAGAAGATATCTGGGGGATTGGTTGATGAGGATCCCCCTCCTTAAGCCTTATCAAAAGAAATAGGTGAGTTTATTCCTCCTTCATTTGAGATGGCCTTTAGAAGCCTGCATCAAACCTCCACTGACATCAGGGTAATAATTATTCAAGAATGGCAAGGTAAATGCAGAGAATCCACAAATGGAGTGTGGGTCCATATGCATGTTTGGAACAAAAATATGCTTTATATTTTGAAAGACAGTAGTTTCCAGGAAACATAGTGAAGCTAAAGGGTCCACTTAGGATTCAGCTGTTATTCTTGATGTTGCTAGCACAGGTAGGTTTGAGCTGGTGGGCTGTGGGTGGGCCTTGCAATGTGGTTGTTCATCTAGTAACATGCCTATGAAAGTACAACCAAAACTGCCTGATGTTTTGTGCTCTAAACCTAATGTAACCTGTATAATGGAGTTTTTACGTGTACCTAAGAATCACTATGCATTTTAGAGTGTTTCTGGCTACTCTACAAATACATGAATCAGATTAAGGAATAGTCAGTCAAACTTGAATTAAATATATATTCCCATAATGGTGATTATCTTTTTTTTCTTGGCTTGACATTATTATAGCAAGCTAAAATAATAGGAGATAAGTAGCTATTATAAATGAACCATTAAAAGCAACAGTAAGCCAGAGTTATCATTGCTCTCTTCCTGTCTCTTACTTTATAAAAACTAATGTAGTGAATTGCCATGGAGTTGCCTACTTTAATAATAAATCTGTTGTGTCAGGGCAATGACCTGATGTTTTCTTTCACATATAATTTATAGTCTATTGATTTAATTCTATAAATATCTCACTCTATTGGTATAACATAAAACCATTTCTTAATTGAAAGACAAAGGAAGCTTGGGATGAAACCAAATGGCAGAATATTTTTATTGAAGATTTCTACTTGATCAATAGCCAAATAAATATGAGCTTATTTTCAATGACAGTTTCAAGTTTAAAAGACCAAAAAAAGAGATGCTTTGATTCATCATCTATTTGGGTAATCGATTTATAGATTTATTTAGAAATTTAGGTTTTCTCCATGGGACGGGGAGGGAGGCTTATGGAGACCTTTTTTTTAAATTTTATTTATTTATTTTTGGCTGCGTTGGGTCTTTGTTGCTGCGCACGGGCTTTCTCTAGTTGCAGTGAGCGGGGGCTACTCGTCCTCGCGGTGTGCGGGCCTCTCATTGCGGTGGCTTCTCTTGTTGCAGAGCACAGACTCTAGGCATGCGGGCTCAGTAGTTGTGGCTCGTGGGCTCTAGAGCACAGGCTCAGTAGTTGTGGCACACAAGTGGCTTAGTTGCTCAGCGGCATGTGGGATCTTCCCGGACCAGGGCTTGAACCCGTGTCCCCTGAATTGGCAGGCGGATTCTAAACCACTGTGCCACCAGGGAAGCCCTTATGGAGACATTTTAAGCAAACACTAACTTCTTTTTTCAGTGAGTCATAAACTAGAATGTGGAAAATGAACTCAAGTAGCAGACAGTTTAATGTGGCCAAATAAAACATTGCTGTTGTGCTGCTAAAGCTCTTCCCTCAACTTGTGGAAGAGAAAGCCAGCACTTTATGCTCTTTCAGCCAGTATCTCTGGCACCTTTCCACTTGGCTACACGTGCCAGGATGCCAGGCACCACACTGCCACCCTCTCACTTGAATAGAGCTGCGGACTTCCTCTTACTGCCAGTTTTAAATTACCGGCGACGACTATTACCATAGCCCTGTCAGTCATACCTCCTGTCCATCTGCACACAACTTGAGCTTAGTACCCAGCTCCTGAGATTGTTTTTCACTTGTTTCAGGCAAAAGCGTAATGAGTATCTTAAATATTGCTGAGAAAAAGCTGAGAAATAGCAAATATGATAGAAATTAAACACAGGATTCATTTAGCAGAAAACTTTATTTTTGTCCACTCGCCTACTTATTTATTTGTTTATTTTTCTTTGAATGTCACAGATCTTACCCAGAGAAGCTAAAAAAAAATGACCATGCATCATTGTCATGTCACAAACATTACTCAGTTTGGAAGGAAGCAATTTGAGGATGGGTATCCTATTACCATGCTTTATTTTTTCTTCAGCTAATGCAGATAACTGTAGAGAATATGGAAGAACACCTTAATACTCACCCCTTGAGGAGAAAGCAGTGATTTTTTTATGGTGCTCGTAACTCATGCCATCAATTTTATCTGTGGTAGGTCCATGTCAAAATTGGAGTAATTAAATGGAATGACAATTTAAATGTGTTCATGCCATTGCACTGGCAATAAAGCATGTGCAAATTTACAATTAAGGCTTGTCTTTCTCCTTAGCCATAGAGAATTGTAACAGCCATTAAGTTGCGTGGGCACAGGGATCCAAAAGGGTATTCATCAAAATAAAAACACCAGGTGGATACTTTGAGGATTATAGTGTCCTCTTATGCAATTATTCTTTTTCACTGCATATTTTTGACTGAATAATAATTACTTTTGCACAAGAAAAGGCAGGATGAACTAGTTTCAACTTGTTTTATTACAACCACCCCCCCTTTTAAAAATCTGCAAGGTAGCATAGAACCATAACCATTTATTCAGATAAAAGTGTATATTTGTTCCAGTTCTTAGCTTTCAAAGGGTAACAGACTCTTTCAAATACACCATACTGAGCTTTTAATACAAACACTTTGGTGCTACAAAACACACCATTAAGATGCATATCGCTGGTGTGGTTAAGTTCCTAAGATATCACTAGGAATCATCAATATGACAGAGATAAAGGAGACTTGAAACCCAGCCCAAGCAGTGAATTGACAGCCATCTTTAACCACCATGACCTAAGAATGACCCTGCGCTCTGCTGGATGCAGGAGTTAGATACGTAGCAGAGCACAGGAATCAGATATCTCACAGGCTTGGAGGGCCCCACTGTGAGGCAACTGTAGAATCACTTGCAAGGCCTGATATACACATAGGTGACAAAGAGTGATGCCAATTCGATGCGCTTTTGTATTTTGAAATAAAGTTCTGAGGGTTAAATGTTGACTTTAGCTGCTCCCTGCTTTGTAAAGTTAAGATTCATAGAAGAAAAATTAATAAGTTTTTATATAACTTAAAATATTCTAATTTGACCATGTCTTCAAATGCTCGTACTGTGTGTATATACATTTTACACATATACACACATCAAGAATTAATTTTACAGCAGTGGAACGGTATATTCTAAAGCACTTAAAATCACACATGGCATTTTATGGTGAAATTTACCCTTTGTTTTGTTTTTGGTAGCTGTTTATCTCTAAAACTTGCTTACATTTTAAATTTCTTACTTAAATCTTTATAACTTGGTTAATAATGATAGTTTAGGGGAAGCGCACATACCAAGCTGCAGAATATGGATTCAGGCTTGATTGTCATGCTCCCTTGTAGAAATGCTGTGTGAAACGGTTATTTTAATAAAGCAGAGTCGTTAATAAGGGGATAGACATTTGGAGGAGCTAAGCAATAGGAACGCAGGTTACCGCATTAGCTTTCAGTGACAACAGTGGAGAGTTTTCGGTTGTTTTCTCTTGTAACACTCTTTCCCTAGGATTCTCATGCATGAAAAGTAGATACACTCACCTTTAAAAAAAAGATAAATTATTTGTACTTTTAGCATATGCATAATGACGAAAATGTTTACAATCAACTCGTGAAAATACAAATACGATGATATCTGTACAATCTCCTCCAAGTGTAAAATATGCTTAAAAATTATTCACAAACAACAAGTAATCATAAAAATCCTCTGTTTCTGTGAATTCTCTCTCATTTTTAGTTTTTCAAAGGCCACTGCAGCTCACAAGTTGATCCTGCTTTTGGAATTTGCCTGAGTCACTTTGGAAGCTCTACTGGCAGCACCATAGGAACTGGATTCCCAGGTCTTTTGGGGGTCTGTGACCCTGAGGCAGTGCTAAACACAGGACAGAGCTGGAGCTCCCACACTGACTCCACTGGAAAAAAGAAAAAAGCCCTCTGTCTCCTACTTGCAGTGCTGAAAAATGGTAGAGGTTTTGAGTCAGATCTTCACAAATACCAAACTTTAGCTGAATCACCTTCCCTCCAGGGCCATTATAGGATTCCAAATTCAACTGCCGTACTTCCTTTCAAGCTTATGCTTTTCCCAGGATGACATTTCATGGTTATTATTCCTTGCTGTGCTCTTAATGAGAGAAACAGGTAGTGATCTGCATACTCCAGTTGGCAATGCTTTCTAATAATATTGTAATCTGGGTTTATATAATAGTTTTCTGAAAAGTGTGGAGGGATCTGTGGCTAAGGGAAGAGTATGGCCTCCCTAGCTCTGTGACAAATGACGATTTTAATCTGATTCATAACCTTTTACAAACAGCTCCATCTTGACAAGACCACTGCATTTGGTGACCTATTCAATTTATTAATGTTCCACATTGGGCCTAAGTGCCTACAATGGGGAAATGACACCTGAGTACCAATAACCTCATTAACTTGGCTAACACTTCTAAATGGATGGCTTGGCATTATGGAAGTTTGCCTCATGGAAACCCTTCTACCTGAGGACATAGATAGTAAGACACAATCAGCTGCTGCAGAGATATATATAGTATGTTCTGCTGCTTTGCTCATTTGCATACGCCCCAATGCATTTTCTTTTATGTGTACTATCATTTGTGCCTAAATGACCCCTCCCTATAAATGGGATTCATCTTTTTTTTTTAATTTTTTAAATTTTTATTTATTTATTTATTTATGGCTGTGTTGGGTCTTCGTTGCTGCATGCGGGCTTTCTCTAGTTGCGGCGAGCGGGAGCTACTCTTGGTTGCGGTGTGCGGGCTTCTCTTGTTGAGGAACGTGGGCTCTAGGCACAGAGGCTTCAGTAGATGTGGCTCATGGGCTCTAGAGCGCAGGCTCAGTAGTTGTGGTGCACGGGCTTAGCTGCTCCGTGGCATGTGGGATCTTCCGGACCAGGGATCGAACCCGTGTCCCCTGCATTGGCAGGCGGATTCTTATCCACTGCGCCACCAGGGAAGCCCCAGGATTCATCTTTGGCTTGACTTGTTTATCATCACAAATCTATAATGCTTTAGGAAATATAATATTTCATGGTTCAATTTCAGGAAGCAGAATCCATTTCGCTCTTTTAAGGAGAGATTTAAATATAGGGAATTTTGTTCCTATAAATTTGGAGTTGTGAGCACATTGCTGGGCCTGCAGGAGTGACTCCCAGAAGTGCTGAACTGGCCTGAAATTTTAGCTGCTGCTTGATCAGGAAGATGGGGAATCAGGAGGCTGCCATGGAACTGTGGAATTCAAAAGCTCCCCACAATAGCCTCACAAACCTCGTGACTGGACACTAGAATTAAGCTGCAGGAAAACCCAACATGTTTCCCCCAGCCCCAAATCCTACTTGTCAGCAGCAAGCAAAACAAGAGCAGAGTGACTGCTTTCACCTTCTGGATCTCATGTAATTGCATCAATTTGGTGGATCCTGATTCCAGAACTCTTGCTACAGGGGAATGTAAGGAAATATGTTTATGAGTTTTCTAGTCTCTGCACAGCTGGAAGGCACACTGGAGGAGAGTTGGAGTGGATGTTGATTGCTAATCCACCATTTCCGTCTCACAGTCTAGAGAAGCTAAAACGTGTAACAGGATAGGAAACCCATGGGGTCTCTTTCTCTTCCTGATGCTATTTGATTTTCGTTTAGACAAGTGAATTTTTTTTCACTATCATAGTTAAAATAATGATGATTCTACAATATTTTTCTACTGTTTGTCTGAAATAGCTTGGCACCTTCACAGCCCTTTCCCAGGTGTGATAACCTGGGTCTCCGAGATCCTCCATCTTTCACCTTCTGTTCCAACCAGTTGCTCCTGATTTCTCCATTGGCTCCCACTTGTTTTTGTCTCACTCTTTGCCCATCCCTCTCAATTTATTGCTTTGGTGGGATCTTGTTGCTTGGCCTCAGCTTTCTTTCTGGAAACCATCTTTGAGATCTTCCTTGTTCTAGGCTCATGAGCCAGAGGAAACCTTACGCAAATGCCCACTCCTATTCTTCTAGCCTCAGCCTGGATGTCACAGAGACCCTCAATCATCTAGGAGGGTCTTGGGTCAGTAACAGTTATGTTACTGAAATACTCTTGAAATTTTTTGTGATAAAAATCTCAGACAGAGCTAGCTATGTCAATTGAGCAAATGGAAAGATTTAGAGACTGCATTTACTTCCCATTGCTGAGCTGCCCTGACCTTGCTGGAATTGGCAGCTAGCACAGTCACAGAGTAGGCATGCAATATTGGTTGAATTAATCACAGAATTTAATGGCCATGAAGTCACATTTTCAGAAGTCATTCATGTATTTTGATAAGTAAGAATTATGCTTTAAGTTTATTCATCTTCCTTTGGAGTACAGACCTTATAAAGTGCTATGACGTCAAGCCATCTAACTATACAGTGTGGCTTAATTACAAAAGGGAGCGATTAAGCTACATATCAGTCAGAGCTCTTCATGTAATTTACTGACTCACAAGGCTGAAAGGCCAGGGACAATCTTCAAAGGCAGCTGGTCGGGGCTCACTTGATGTCATTTGAACCTGTCTTCCTTTGACCTGCATTGGTTATATGGCTGCCTTCTGCTGTATTCAGTTCTTTGTCAGGCTATGCATGATGCCTTCAAGCAACTACAAGAATACATTAACCCAATATCCAACCCAGTGTGAAAGAGTTCACTTTCCCCATAGCCAAGCAGAAGTCTAAGACCTGAACCTCCTCAGCCCTGATTGGCCTGCTTTAGATGATGTGCCCATCTAGGAACCTGTCAGTGACTGAGGAGATGCGATGCTCTGACTGACTTAATCTTGGTCTTAAGGTCCACCCCCAAATCCAGAGATAGAATCAGTTTTTTCATGGATTGAGAATGGGGTGGAGTGGATCCCCAAATGGAAATTTAGAAATTGTTATCATAGGAAGCAGAGTAGATGTAGGCAGCAAAAGTGATACATGTCCACCACAGGCAGAAAACAAGCTCCCTCTACCAAGAAGATACTGTGTCCCCAGAAAATTATGAGATATGAGGTCAAGAACCATCCTGAAATTTCTGGCTGTGTTTCAGTGTTCTGGGCCACATCCAGTTGGCTCTCTGAAGGCACTTTTTTCTTTTCTCCATGAAACAAGTGATATCAAAACTGAGAGTCAGGTCTTCCCTGGTTGCGCAGTGGTTAAGAATCCGCCTGCCAATGCAGGGAACACGGGTTCGAGCCCTGGTCCGGGAAGATCCCACATGCCGCGGAGCAACTAAGCCCACGTGCCACAACTACTGAGCCTGTGCTCTAGAGCCTGTGCGCCACAACTACTGAGCCCGTGTGCCTAGAGCCCGTGCTCTGCAACAAGAGAAGCCACCGCAACGAAGAGTAGCCCCCGCTCGTCGCAACTAGAGAAAGCCCGCGCACAGCAATGAAGACCCAACGCAGCCAAAAATAAAAAATAAATAAAATAAATAAAAAGCTGAGAGTCAGCTTTAAGGACATGAGTCTAGAGTCAAACATATAGCCCATGATGGAATACACCCTGCAGTTCTCAAGGATGATTCAGGACTCTGGGCACTATTTGTCTGGATTTCTGTTTTTAATTAAAAAAATTTTTTTACAGTAATGTAACACTTAAAAAATTCAAACATATACAAATGTAGAGAGGTGGTACAATGAACCCCTGTATACTCATTACCCAAATTAAATCCCTATCTAGATTTTGTCATTTTATTCATCTATTATCTCCTTTTTCCCCTTTGCTGAAATATTTTAAAGGAAATCCTGGATATCATGCCTTTTTATCCCTACTTACCTCAATATTAAATGCCCTTTTTTAATAGCTTTGTTTTGTTATTGTTATTTAATACAAATAGGAATGATTCAGCTATAAATCCAAATGTTCTGGGGCTTAAGGAGCTTAAACTCCTTTCTCCTGAAACCACAGAAGCCAAATACACCTCTGACCCAGTGCTGAAAGATTGAACCATTCCAAACAATAAGAAAGGAATTTTAAAAATAGGTGTATTCTAGGCCCACATGGACAGGACTTTGGCTGGCTTCCCGCTGAAGCAGTTTAGACATTTGAAAGATACCACAGCTACCAGGTTTGTGGATCTGATTATCTTTAGCAGTTGTCTTTTTATTAGGGAATTAAAGTTTTCTGTTTTTGAGGTTTCAACATGACTGTTTTCTTTTCTAGAAATTGATTTCCTCAGAAAACTACTTATAAAATGAGTGTGAAGCTCAAAGTTTATTTTAATGTTATTAATACTGTCTTGGGTTTCAGTACAGGCACCCCAATCTGGTTAGCTTGAGCCGTTTTCTTATGTATAGTTGATATGTGGGGATAACCAAGTTCCCAAAGAAACCTGTGGTTAAAATTTTTATGCTACAATATTCGATTGGGATTATTGTCAGAGAGATTATTAATCAAAGTTTAGACATGTGGTTTAGCAGTATCTCTTTAAGTAAAATATCTGGGATAGTTTTTACAAAGTTGCCAATGAACCTTGTTCTCTGAACCTATAATTCAGAAGGTCCCATGAGGCTTTGATTTCTGGCAGCATTTCCATTGCTATTGATCTAGATGAAACAAGGCAGAGGTGGAAAGAGCAGCTGGAAATAGTTATTGATTTATTCATTTGACTGATATTTATGGGGTTTCTATTACATGCCAGGCACTATGCTAAGTACTATGGGTAAATAAAAGATGAAATGACAAGGACCCTGGTTACAAGTAGCTTATAGTCTACTGGAGATAAGACCTTTACACAAAGTAGAACATGAAGTGTCATAAAGGGAATATGGGAAATTTGTAGGGGAAAAGATTTGCTACATACAGATTCTGAGATCTGAGACAGCTGCACGGCAGAGAGATGGTAGTTGAAATGAGCTGGGGAGTATATTTTGGATTTGGACATGCAGACATGGGCAGGAAAGAAAATAAAGGCCCGGCAGACCATTACAAACCATTATCTTTTACGTAAGAGCCATAGGGAGGCTGCTGCCATAGTCCTTCGGGTATGCAGACAAACAAGTGGTATTGCTGTTTGTCAACTTATGTCATATATTATTTATGTATTACGTACAGGTTATGTATTACTCATTGTAAAAAGGACAAAAGAAATTACATGTCAAATATTCTGATGCTATATCTGATCAGTATTCTGTGAATCTGTTATAGCTTTGCTTCTGTAACTCTTCCAAGATTTTGGGCTGGATAGGCAGCAAGATATTGCTTTCATCACTCTTTAATGTGAAATAACTTTAATTCATAAACTTTTAACACCCTCCCCATATTTATACTTTTTGTGTAAAATGCACAAAAAGTATAAATAAAAGGGGACAAGATATAATAAACAGCAATGATTAAGTTCTGTCTGTTTTATCTCCTTAAGTCTCTCTTGAATCTGTTTGTTTTTCCTCATGTTCAGTGTCGCTATCCAATTCCAGGTCAGTAGTTCTTATCTAGAACTCTCTGCCCTTAGGTCCAATCTCTTCCATTCCATTCATCATCCAGTGGAGTAAAATTCTAAAACACCAACCTGATAATATCCTCCTTGCTTAAGAACCAACCCTTCAATGGCACTGCATTGCTCTTAAGGTAAAATTTGAATTTCATTAACATGATTTGCAAGGCCCTCCATGATCATTTGGTCAGGGTTGATGTGTGTGACCAAAATTGTAAGCAACTGAAAAAAATAGTTGAGTATTATGTTACAGGGTAGTAAACAGTAATAGATACCACACGATGATACATTTACTGAGCATATTTTGTTTAATATTTTTCTTATCCTGTTTCTTACATGAGCTATTTAGCTGAAGTTTACTTTATGGAATAGATGAATTCTTTCCTCTGTAAAGTGAATTTCTGCATTTTAAGTCCTTTCCATATCAGATCTCATTATAGAATTAAAAACTGACCCTTCTGTAAGGACTGTTGACTTTAAGATTTAAAAATTTTAACTTTCAAACATTATCTGTTGAAAGGAAATACTATATTAAGTTTTAATATATACATTTATGTATATTTAATGTATAAATTTAAATAAGTTAGGATTATTTCTATTTTTAAGACAATGGAATAAAGATCACCCTAGAAAGATGCCAACGACTTGATTGAATATAATACAGCATAATGAATAATCTTCATAATTATCAACCTTCAAATCTCAATAATCTACAGCAGGATGGCATGTGGTTTTCATATTCTGTTTCTTGGTGACTTTAGGAAACACAAGGTAATTTGGGCAAAAGAGGGAGTAAATTACAGAAAAATCCAATACAATGATTTAAAATCAACAATGAATTTAATAAATGGAATAGTACATTTATTGACACTTTTTCAAAGGGAAACAGAGTGACGAGAAAGTAACATCAAAAAGATGTTGAGGGTTTCCCTGGTGGCGCAGTGGTTGAGAATCTGCCTGCCAATGCAGGGGACACGGGTTCGAGCCCTGGTCTGGGAAGATCCCACATGCCGCGGAGCAACTAGGCCCGTGAGCCACAATTACTGAGCCTGCGCGTCTGGAGCCTGTGCTCCGCATGCAACAAGAGAGGCCGCGATAGTGAGAGGCCCGAGCACCGCGATGAAGAGTGGCCCCCGCTTGCCGCAACTAGAGAAAGACCTCGCACAGAAACGAAGACCCAACACAGCCAAAAATAAAAATAAATAAATTAATTAATTAAAAAAAAAAGATGTTGAAAATAGATAACGAATAAGGACCTATTGTTTAGCACAGGGAACTCTACTCAGTGCTCTATAATGGCCTATACGGGAAAAGAAGCTAAAAAAGAATGGATATATGTATACATATAACAGATTCACTTCGCTGTACACCTGAAACTAACACAACATTGTAAATCAACTATACCCCAATAAAAAAAAAAAAAAAAAAGATGTTACTAAAACATAGGCCAAGAGGTCCTGAACTTTTGAACAGTCTGCTGGGTTGATGCTGTCATTCATTCATTCAAATACTTATTCAATGTTCTTTCAAAATATTTATTATTTTATTATCCATTCCAAGCCCAGTAAGCAAGCCCTGGGGTTGTAATGGCAAAGAAGTCAAAGTTCTGAGTCTCTTGGAATTTTCAATCTAGTGTGGGAGAGGATGGGATGGGGGGTGGAAATAGACAGTAAATAAGTACATAATAATAAGAAAGTTAATTTTTTATAGAGGTGAGTAACATGAAGAAAAAAAGACAGTGAAAGATGATAGAGACTGCAGGGGGAGTGGTTATTTTATATAGGCTGGTCAGGAAAGGACTTTCTAAGGACACAGCAAAGACCTTTATGATGAGAAAGAGCCAGATAAAGAAAGGACTGGGGGAAGAGTGTTTCTGGTTGAGGGGACAGCAATTGCAAAGCCCAGGATATAGGAATAAATTTGGCATGTTTGCAAGAAACTCAGGGGCAAGGGGGGCATATGAGGTGGACAGGCAGGGAAAAGATGACACCAGGCCATGTAAGCCATGGTAAAGAGTTTGGATCTTTATTTTAAATGAAATTATTGAAAATCTGCTATGCCAAATACTGTCTTCAAGGGGCTCACAGTCTAGCAGAGGAGACAGACATACAAAGACATATAAAGAAATAATGACAAGTCAGTGAGATAACTTTGGAAATACTAGTTAATTTCTACCTCTTTTCACTGTTTCTCAGTTCTGGCAAAGTAGAGAAAGTTAGAAACTACACATGCCTGGGTACCATCACCAGAATTTCTGATCTTAATCGAACTGGGCTGAAGTTGGGCCTACATGTGTTTAAGAAGCTGCATAGGTGATTCTAATGCCATCAAGTTTGCGAACTACTGCTGAGGACAAAGGCTTGGCTCCATTGGGCAGATGTTGGTAGTTTCCAGGCAGGTCTACTCAAGAAACCACAAGTATAGCACCCTGGAAAGTTTCCTTGAAGATCAAGGCTGGAATCAAATAGCTTATATAATGTCCAGAAGTTCATGTTCATAAAGAAATGTGTTCAGGGGATAATCACAAAGCCCAGAGTAGGTAGCTTAATGAGTCTTGTGTAAAGAAAAAAAAATTAAAAGAGCAGCTTTTTAATAGAAAAATGATACAAGAAGAAAATAAAAGGTAACATACATATTTTAGAAGAGAAATAAAAATGAAGCTGTCAATTTGACAGTCAAATTATTGAGTCCTGATGGTTAGCCACTATTTGATGTTATAATAGTGTGCCCTAAATAGAGACATGTGCCCTACAGCAAGGGAAGAACAAAGGGAGCTATAGAAATGCTAGCTTTTTAAAATGGAACCTTGGCAGATGCTGTCTTCTGCAATGCAGTGATTCATCCCATTATTTGTAGAACTGTTCTTGGTACATTCACTCAAAATAAATAAGAGGGTTTATCAGTCTTTACTTTTTCTCTTACTCTATACTCTGAGAAAGCCAAGGCAGTGACAAATTATATTTGGGTCAGTGTCATAATCAAAAATTAAAATTGGGGTACTGCTAACTCCATTTACAAAAATATTAAATAAATAATATTACATCTCAGTGACTTGAAAAAATTAGAGGCAACACCTCAAGACTTACTCTTTTCCTTAGGCTTTGTGAACAGCAGAGTTGAACAGGGTATGCATAATGTATTGAGTTGATTTTGATATCTCAGTTTAGCACACACAGTAACTTCATTGCTGCTGAGTTGTATGGGTGTGTGTGTGTATGGGCGTGTGCATGTTTGGAAATGGTTTGAACAATTGAAACATATCTATTTGTATTTCATATTTTCTGTATTATTCTATATAATAGTTTCTCCTTTTTATATATTTTTGATTTTGTTTACATTTCACTAAATTACCTTTGCTAGAATCTGGTAAGGAGCTGTCAACAAATAATGAGCCTCTAGTCTGTCACAATTATACTGCTCCAATCTTACCATTCTATTACTTAGAGACCATTCCAATTGCCTATGGAATTAAATACATACCTTTTTCTAGATGACCTTTAGGACAATGACTTCTAAACTTTTGTATTCATACACTTGTAAAATTTTAAAATAAAGCACTGGAACTCATGTGGTTTCACATGTGTTATTTTCCCAATTAAGGCTTTAAGGAAAATAAATACTGTCAAATCGAATCATCAGTTCATTAAAAAATGTTAACTCCAAAAAAGTAAGAAATGACTGCTTTGATATTCCTTCTAATTCTAAAGTTCTATTTTAAATGCTGATTGTATAGAGGTGATAGTTGCCTCTCCACATTCCTCTGTAATAATTGCCACCATGCTTAGCACAGTGCTAAATACATAGGTGGTGCCAGGAAATATTTCGAAACTGATATTTCTTTTTGTTTTAGACTCAACATGATGTCTGACACAGCAGTAACTGCTCCATAAAGGTTTACTGAATGAGTCAATGAATAAATGAATGAATGTTCTTTGTTAGTATATCCAGAGATTTCAGACACTGATTTTCAGTACTTGGAGCAGGTAGATCATGTGCTGCTGTAAATAGCCATAATTAATGGACATACAAATTTTGGTTACAAATGGTTATGTTCTGTTATTAATTAGCTCATCTTATATAGGTAATTTTAAATAAGTACTTAACATTTTTCCATTTAAATTTTTATTGTGCTGACTGTGAACTGACCAATAACCCTGTAAGCAGTTATTTACTTGTTCAATTTTTAAAAATTGAATGAAAGATACTTTAAATTCTATGGTGCTTTATAGGGCTTCCCTGGTGGCGCAGTGGTTAAGAATCCGCCTGCCAATGCAGGGGACATGGGTTCAAGCCCTAGTCAGGGAAGATCCCACATACCACGGAGCAACTAAGCCCGTGTGCCATAACTACTGAGCCTGCACTCTAGAGCCCGCAAGCCACCACTACTGAAGCCCACACGCTTAGAGCCCGTGCTCTGCAACAGGAGAAGCCACCGCAATGAGAAGCCCGTGGACTGCAACGAAGAGTAGCCCCCCTTCACTGCAACTAGAGAAAGCCCGCACACAGCAATGAAGACCCAACTCAGCCAAAAATAAATAAATAAATTAATTAATTAATTAATTAATTAATATAGTGCTTTACAATTTTCAAAAGTTTCACACACATGATTTCATATAATCACATAGTAACCTTTTTTTTAAAAAAAATTCCCTACCCCTCTATTGCCCCTTTCCCCTTCCCTCTCCCCACTCGTAACCACTAGTTCTCTATATCTGTGAGTCTGCTTCTTTTTTGTTTTATTCATTAGTTTGTTGTATTTTTAGGTTCCACATGTATGTGATATCATACAGTATTTGTCTGACTTATTTCACTTAGCATAATGCCTTCCAGTCCACCCACGTTGCTGCAAATGGCAACATTGCATTCTTTTTCATGGCTAATATCCCATTATATATATATATAATAATAAATATCATAATATTAAATATATATAATATATATTTTAAGAATATGTATTATATATAATGGGATATTATATATTCCATTATTAATATATATAATATATATAATGGGATATTATATATAATATATAATATATTATATAATAATATCCATATATATTTTATATATATATAAGTTTCAATGGCTCAAACTATTTCCAAATACGCACATCTTTTTTTTTTAATTAATTTATTTATTAATTAGTTAATTTATTTATGGCTGTGTTGGGTCTTCGTTTCTGTGCGAGGGCTTTCTCTAGTTGCGGCAAGTGGGGGCCGCTCTTCATCGCGGTGCGCGGGCCTCTCACTATCACGGCCTCTCTCTAGTTGCGGCGGAGCACAGGCTCCAGACGCGCAGGCTCAGAAGTTGTGGCTCACGGGCCTAGTTGCTCCGCGGCATGTGGGATCTTCCCAGACCAGGGCTCGAACCCGTGTCCCCTGCATTGGCAGGCAGATTCTCAACCACTGCGCCACCAGGGAAGCCCCGCACATCTTCTTTATCCATTCATCTGTTGATGGACACAAGTTGCTTCCGTATCTTGGCAATTGTAAACAATGCTGCTATGAACATTGGGGTGCATGTATCTTTTCGAATTAGGGTTTTGGATTTTTCAGGTATATACCCAGGAGTGGAATTGCTGGATCATATGGTAGTTCTATTTTTAGTTTTTTGAGAACCATCCATACTGTTTTCCACAGTGGCTGCACCAATTTGCATTCCCATCAACAGTGTAGGAGGGTTCCCTTTTCTCCACATCCTCATCAACATTTGTTATTTGTATTCTTTTTGATGATAGCCATTCTGATAGGTGTGAGGTGATATCTCACTGTGGTTTTGATTTGCATTTCCCTGATGATTAGCGATGTTGAGCATCTTTTCATGTGCCTGTTGGCCATCTGCATTTCCTTTTTGGAAAAATGTCTGTTCAGTTCTTCTGCCCATTTTTTAATCGTGTTGTTTGTTTTTTTGATGTTGAATTGTATGAGCTGTTTATATATGTTGGATATTAACTGCAGTAGTTTTTATATCTTTCATTTATTCCATTCTGTTCCTTAAGTACTATGATCTTTTCTTTAACTACACAACACTTTGACATTGAAGAGTTGATGTAAAAGTTCAGGTAACTTCTGAGGGAAACGATACATGTGTTTAAATGTTTCCCAATCCTGCTTTGATCTGCAGGCTGCATGCTTCTATTGACTGCTAAATTGGATACAAGTGACTTAGCTCATTACTCTTTTATTGAAAGTTATAGCAATTAGGATCAAGAAACCACAAATGGATCTAGATTTCACTCCAATGGGAAAAAAAAAGATGTAAACGTAGTATTGGCTTACTGAAAATATTCAAATTATACAGAAGTATTTAAAGTAAAAGTTCCCTCCTGACCATCCCCTTTCCCTACTTCTAAGGGAAAACTCTTGGTAACAGTTTTGTATTTTATCCTGATACACACCCACACACATACCAGTTTTCATATAATTATGCTTTTTAAAAAATTGCGGTAAAAACAGGTAACATAAGATTTACCATTTTACCTGTTTTTAAGTGTACGGTTTAGTAGTATTAGGTATATTCACATTGTGCAACAGATCTCCAGAACTTTTCATCTTGGAAAACTGAAAGTCTATACCCACACAACAACTCCCCAATTCTCCCTCCCCTCAGTAACTACCATTCTACTTTCTGTTTCTGTGAATTTGTTTTAAAAAACAAAAGTAGAATCAAAGTACAAATGCTATTAGATAATTTGCTTTTTTAATTGGACCATTTATGAAGAAATTGCTTCCATGTCCCCACTCTTTAAAAGGTAAAATTTGCTTGCAATTCCCAACCCGTTGATTTCTTATGATTATAAAAATACTACATTCTCATTATAAAATGTTTAGAAAGTACTGAAAATGATTAAGAACCAGAAAAAAATTACCTACAATCTCCTCAACCTAGAAACTACCACTACTGTTATTTTGACACAGTTCCTTTTGATCTATTTTAAATTCACTTTCCTCTCTTCATTGCTATTTAGATCATAATATACATAACTATTATATTTTATTATTATTATGTTTTTGAAGTATAGTTGATTTACAATGTTGTGTTAGTTTCTGGTATACAGCTAAGTGATTAGGTTATACATATATATTCTTTTTCACATTCTTTTCTATTATGGTTTATTACAGGATATTGAATATATCTCCTTGTGCTATACAGTAGGACCTTGTTGTTTATCTATTTTATATATAGTAGTTTGTATCTGCTAATCCCAAACTCCTAATTTATACCTCCCACACCCCCTTTCCTCTTTGGTAACCATAAGTTTGTTTTCTATGTCTGTGAGTTTGTTTCTGTTTTGTAAATAAGTTCATTAGTATCATATTTTAGATTCCACATATAAGTGATATCGTATAGTATTTGTCTTTGTCTGACTTACTTCACTTAGTATGATAATCTCTAGATCCATTCATCTTGCTGCAAATGGCAGTATTTCATTCTCTTTTATGGCTGAGTAGTATTCCATTGTATATATATATACCATATCTTCTTTATCCATTCATCTGTCAATGGACATTTAGGTTGCTTCCATGTCTTGGCTACTGTAAATAGTGCTGCTATGAACATTGGGGGTGCATGTATCTTTTCAAATTAGAGTTTTCCCCAGATATGTTCCCAGGAGTGGGATTGCTGGATCATATGGTAGCTCTATTTTTAGCTTTTTTAAGGAAACTTCCATATATTTTCCATAGTGGCTGCACCAACTTACAGTCACACCAACAGTGTAGGAGGGTTCCCTTTTCTCCAAATCCTCTCCAACATTTATTATTTGTAAACATGTTAATGATGGCCATTCTGACTGGTGTGAAGTGATGCCTCATTGTAGTTTTGATTTGCATTTCTCTGATAATTAGCAGTGTTGAGCATCTTTTCATGTGCCTATTGGCCATCTGTATGTCTTCTTTGGAGAAATGTCTATTTAGGTCTTCTGCCCATTCTTGATTGGGTTGTTGTTTTTTGTTTGTTTGTTTTGTTATTGAGTTGTATGAGCTGTTTGTATATTTTGGAAATTAAGCCCTTGTTGGTTACATCATTTGCAAATATTTTCTCCCAGTTTGTAGGTTGTCTTTTTGTTTTATTTATGGTTTCCTTTGCTGTGCAAAAGCTTATAAGTTTGATTAGGTCCCAACACATCCAATTTTATATTCTGCCTTTTTCATTTAACATTATATCATAAGCATTTTGGCTTTTCACTTAAAAATATTTTGTATACATAATTTTTAATAGTTGTAAAATATTCTATTCTTTCTATTACCATATTTGCCTTAAGCATTCCCTTTGTTGGGCTTTTAGAGTGTTTCCAGCATTGTGTTATCATAAACAACTCCAGCACATCTGCAGGGGTAAATAGTCAACATTTGCATTACTTTCTAAGGGTGGGTTCCCAGAAGTAGTAATACTGAGTCAAAGGGCGAGATTATACGCAAGGCTCTTGATTCATATGACCAAATTGCTTTCCAGAAAGGACCAATTTTTTTCCCCATATGAAGTGAGCATAAATGTCCATTTCATTGCACTCTGGCTAGTATTGAGAATGAAAATAAATTTCAGTATTTTCCAATTTGATTTTTGGGGATGGCATGTCATCATTTTTTAATATTTTAAAATATAGAGATTGTTCTCTTCTTCTCCACTTGTTCTTTTTATATTCACACATATATTTTATGTTTTTTTTTAAAAAATCAAATCCCTACATAGAATCTAGCACATAAGGGAAGAAAGCTAACAAATTTAGGATCTAAGATTCTTGAGTATAAATAATTTGTCTAAATTTGAAATAAGTAGCTAATAGTGCTATATTACAAGTAATGTTTATAGTTGGAACCAAGTCCTCATGTATCAGATTGTAAATATTGTTAAATTATACCTCTACCACTGTTTCTATAGAAAAGAAAATGGAATATAGAGATTAAAAAGTATAAAAGCCATCTGAAATGGCACAACCAGGAAAATTTTGCATAAACTCCTACAATAAAGAAGCTAGTGAAAGCAAGTTTTATTGTGAAGTAAAGAACAAGGACTTTTATTTAAATAGGTGAAAACATTTCCATTTAATTTTAATGTCTTTAAATGATGCATTTCCTGCTGTTAATAGCAGTAATCCCCATGGAGAGTAACATTCTTGTAAAAGTCATAATAGATCTCTGTTCGCTCATTTAACAGCTTGAAGGTACACTTTTAGACAGTGGGATGGTAATTAATCTTTGCTGCAATATTTCTTCAATTACTTGTGAAAAAGCAGGATTTTTGTAAGGGTATCATTACAATGATATGTGAATCTGTGGAATTACTACTATACATTTGAAAGGAACTTTAAAATTTTTAATTAGAGATAACCATTTGCTAATTAACAGAGTCATCTTTACCAATTAATTCTTTTCTTTACAATTGTAAATCCTATCTTTGGGCCATGCAAAGAATTATATGTCTTTACATGTCATACTGTTTCTCATTGAAAATTTATGTCAAAATATTATTCTGATATTTATTGAAGTGTTTTAATATACTAATAGTCTAATTTACATTCCATGGCCAATAATCTTAGTTATAATCCAAGAACACATTTCTATCAAATTAAAATTTCATGTATTGGAAAAGTAGACTAGCTGAACTGGGTCTTTATAATATACTAGTTTACATTCATTTTCATTTTTCACTAAAGGCTCTTAATAAACTTTATAGGCATTTTCCTAATTCAATAATTATTATTATTCGTTTTGAAAGAGAAACTCAGGTGATAGATGTTACTGGCTTGCCAGGGTCATAGAGTTAAGAGGAAGATACTAAGATTGCTGATTCAGTCCTTATCCATTAGACCAAACTGTTAGTATATAATGGTACATAACAGTTGTTAACCTTTTGGAGTCTGTGGAAAACACACATGTGCATCTGAAAGGGAGCATGTTCTATATCAATACACAGCTAAACCAAGATTTGATTAAGGAAGAGCTCATTAAAAAGGAAGGTGGGACTTCCCTGGTGGTGCAGTGGTTAAGAATCTGCCTGCTAATGCAGGGGACATGGGTTCGAGCCCTGGTCCGGGAAGATCCCACATGCCGTGGAGCAACTAAGCCCATGCGCCACAACTACTGAGCCCATGTGCCACAACTACTGAAGCCCGCGTGCCTAGAGCCTGTGCTCCGCAACAAGAGAAGCCACCACAATGAGAAGCCCGTGCACTGCAACGAAGAGTAGCCCCACTTGCCACAACTAGAGAAAGCCCGCACACAGCAACGAAGACCCAATGCAGCCAAAAAATAAATAAATAAATAAATAAAATTTAAAAAACAAGTATAATGTTGAAAAAAAAAGGGCTTCCCTGGTGGCGCAGTGGTTGAGAGTCCGCCTGCCAATGCTGGGGACATGGGTTCGAGCCCTGGTCTGGGAGGATCCCACGTGCCGCGGAGCAGCTAGCCCATGCGCCACAACTTCTGAGCCTGCTCTCTGGGGCTTGTGCGCCACAACTACTGAGGCCTGCGCGCCTGGAGTCTGTGCTCCGCAAAGGGAGAGACCACCGCAATGAGAGGCCCGTGCACTGCAGCGAGAGTGTCCCCCACTTGCCACAACTATAGAAAGCCCACACAGCAACAAAGACCCAACACAGCCAAAAATAAATAAAAATAAAGTACCTTTTAAAAAAAAAAAAAAAGAAAGTATTGATAACTAAAGGATTTTTCATTGAGTTATCTCAGCATACTTGCGAAGTATTATCTCATGGTAAATAAATATTACAATTTCCTTTTCCTTATCAAAATGTGAAATGGATTTTTTTTTAAAAGAAAACAATTCCATAATCACATTATTCTGACTGAACTATTCACTTGTGTATAAAGTACATTGCTGTTTGTAGACTGTCTTTCAGGCTTTGCTCACACCATAATTTTTTTTACATAATTACAATCATAATATACATATAATTTTTACTACAGATTTTTATAATTTTATTTTACATTGAGATTTAAGTAATTCCCTAAGGACCCATATGAATTGAAAATTCATAAACTCATAAAGTCCAGGCATTCTAATAATCTGTCACATACTGAGACTATACTGCAACACAGACTATTTTGTTAAATCTTCTTGACTTCATACTGAGAACCTGCTGGAATCATGTAATCAATTCTTTAGATATATTTGTAAAAGGATAATAGCAATGCAGAAATTCTCAAGGATGTTTTAGAATAGTCAGGCACCAACAGGCCACCTGGGGCAGAAATGGCAAGGTGGGAAGGAACAAGACTGTAATTGAACTGAGGTTTTTGAAATGGTCATTATCGGGAGACTCTGGGCGGGTCTAGAGAAGAAGGCCAGGCTGATGGGCACTCCATGGTATGTGAGGTGGAAGACATACCAGTAAAATTACATAGGTGTTGAAAGTCCTGTGTGGGGATCATGGTGTTCCTCAACAAGCATGAGAAGCACAGAGAATCCAGCAGCTTGTGGTGTCTGAAAATCTGCATGGTCAGGTTGGTTATTGTAAAACACTTTCCTCAGGACTTAGGGTTCTCTTCCCTGACAGGGGCCTGACAAGAGCCTGGCTGGATCACAATTCCCAGGGACTGAAGTACCAACTCAAATTCAAGGAATGAGACCATCAAGGATTCACTTACCATAAATAGAGCTCTGGATGGACACCGACCTATGGAATAAGACCAAAGTGCACTTGACAAAACTTTGCTAGTTGGGCCAGTCAGAAGGGGTAAATTGAACTTGGTTCCATAGTACTGAGTTAAAACTCATTAAATCATTATTGTCTAAGGTCAGGATTGATTGTAGAGACAGGGTCAGAGTTGAGCCCAAGGGTGAGAAGGTAGGGGAAAGGGATGAGGATGAGAGTGGAATGCAGTTGAAGTCAGACAGCTTGCGCTGTCTGGAAAGGTGAGAGAGGAAGGGAAACCTGGCAGGAGTGGATTGAAAGGATGTGGCTGAAATACACTGGGTGTTTTTAATATGCTTTACAACTCAAAATGGAAGGTCAGAAAATTATTTCTTAGTTTCAGGGATACTTGTGGGTAAATAATCACCTGAGATTTTTCAGTGAAGATGCACAAGGATTCAGGCAAAATAATATAATGTTATATCAGCTATGTGAAAGCTTCAGTTGCCACTTTTAGTGGCTTGTCTTAATGTTCAAACCAGCTTTTAATTTTTCCTGAAATAATCTTTCTTTCTAGATAAGCACTTGAAGTCCCTTTCATTTAGTGATTATTAAAATGATATGCATGATTTGACTTTCCCCTTTTTGGCCTCCATTCTTTTTTTAAAAATTGAGATATAATTGACATATAACATTATATTAGTTTCAGGTGTACAACATAATGGTTTGGTATATATTGTGAAATGATCACTGCAATAAGTCTAGTAACGTTCATCCCACACATAATTACAATTTTTTTTTCTTATGAAAACTGTTAAGATTTACTCTTAGCAACTTTCAAATATAAAATATAGTATTATTAATTATCATCACCATACTATACATTACATCCCCAGAACTTATTTTATAACTGGAATTTTGTGCCTTTTGACCACCTTCATCCATTTCTCTTACCCCTCCTCCTGCCTCTGGTAACCACGGGTCTGTTCTCTGCATCTATGAGGGTTTTTTTGTTTGTTTTTGTTTTAAAAGATTCCACATATAAGTGAGATCAGAGGGTATTTGTCTTTCTCTGTCTGACTTATTTTGTTTAGCATAGTGCCTTCAGGGTCTATCCATGTTGTCAGGAATGGCAAGATTTCCTTCTTTCTTAAGGCTGAATAACATTCCATTGCATATATATACCACAACATCTTTATCCATTCATCTATTGATGGACACTTAGGTTGCTTCTATGTCTTGGCTATTGTAAATAATGTTGCATTGAACATGGGGTGCATATATCTTAAGTTAGTATTTTCGTTTCCTTCAGATAAATGCTCAGAAGTGGAATTGCTGGATCATATGGTAGTTTTTTTTTTTCATTTTTGAGGAATCTTCATACTGTTTTCTATAGTGGCTGCACCAATTTACATTTCCACCATTTCTACTACTATTGTTATTATTAATTCAGCTGAAATTTCATTCTGTGCATTTAAGAATTTTAAGAATTTCTTGTCAAAGAAAAAAAGCAAAAAGCAAAAGCAAAGATAGGCATTATTGGATCTGGCCTTATTTATGTCAAGATAGACTCAATCTTCTTTCAGTCAGTCAGATTACATATGTAACTATTATAGTTAATAATTAAATTATTAAAAATAAATGATAACTATCTCACTGCATAATTAAACTGCTTAGTTCTATTATAAATTGGTTTCTTAAAACTGTATAGCATATTTTGATCTCAAAGTGTGTGTGGATAGAAGTTTTTCTTCTAGAATAATGATCCACACTTTCAAGGAGTATATAACTTTTTTTGGTGTGATGATGAAGTTGGATTTATTATTATTTTTATAACAGCTTTATTGAGATATCATTACATACCATGCAATTTACCCATTTAAAATGGTTCAGTGGTTTTTAGTCTAAGAAGCATGTAACTTGAAGCATGTAATAAAACGTGCCAAATTCCAAATTTCTCTTTCTTGTACCCTAACTTAGCCCAAGTGCATTTTTATTCCTTCTTGAACTTTCCTTAACCTTTTTAAGTATTCCAGGGGTGAGGCACCCTTACAAGCCATAGAATTTTAAGGTGGCAGATAATTGCCGAGATATACAATGCACACTAATGATAAAATTTAGCACTTAGGCAGTGCTTTAAGAACATTAAACAATTAATTTGCACAGCACCCCCTGTGAAGCAGTACGTAGCATTGTCTCCACTTTCACAGTGAGAAAATGTACAGACAGAAGCTAGTTGACTTTATTGCGATATTAAAGTAGTGAGATCTTAATACAAATTAAAACTCTTCTGTATTCAAACTTCTGAAACAGGCTCCCTTTATGATAGAAGTTTATTTGGTGGTCCTTGGAAAAGGTATATGTCTTGTATATGTTCATATTACTTATTTATTTTGCAAAGCATATTGTTGAAATTCCTTCATCCAAAAAATAGGAGTCCTTTAATTCGCCAAGTGTTTTGAATTAAATGATCTTTCATAGCAATCACAAGAAGATTATTGTCCTCAGAAGTGGAACTGTGTGACAAACTATTTCAGTTATAATAAAATGAGACAGGGGTCAAATATTAGTTTGTATTAGTTTAAGGATCAGTAGTTGATGTTACTATTTTACTCTTTTTTTTTTATAAGGTTTTGCTCAATTAAGTAGATCAGGACCTAGGACCACAGACATTCCCTTCCCAGCATAATGAGAGCCTCTGGGAACTACAGTTTTGTCTTTTTTTTTTTTTAATTTATGGCTGTGTTGGGTCTTCGTTTCTGTGCGAGGGCTTTCTCTAGTTGCGGCAAGTGGGGGCCACTCTTCATCGCGGTGCGCGGGCCTCTCATCGCGGCCTCTCTTGTTGCGGAGCACAGGCTCCAGACGCGCAGGCTCAGTAATTGTGGCTCACGGGCCTAGTTGCTCCGCGGCATATGGGATCTTCCCAGACCAGGGCTCGAACCCGTGTCCCCTGCATTGGCAGGCAGATTCTCAACCACTGCGCCACCAGGGAAGCCCTACTATTTTACTCTTATAACAGAATCTCACATACTGAAATACTGGAACTTTCCATATCAAAATGACACACAGCTCATTTATTATCAGTTTAATTTCTAAATAAATGCTTTACATAAATTATCTGTTTTATAATGGTGATGAATTGTGTTAAACTATTTCTCTCTCTCTGCTTGTTTGATTCTTCTTGCATCCATGGGAGAGATGGCTTGTTGTAACAAGTTATGAAACTGTGACTAGAACAAGGCCAAAAGACCTTTTTGGGGATTGAGCCCTTGACCTCAGCTCTTTACGTGTATAGACTGAGCTAATTAGCCGCAGTGCCTATTGCAGTATGATACAACTTGGCAGTTGCCCTTCAGTAAGTTAATTACGTTATTGTGTCACTAGCTTAACAAATATTTATTGAGTGCCTACTATGTGCAGATGGTGTGCTAGATACTGGATATAAGAGGTAAAAGAGACATACTTGTTGTCCTTGAAAGAAATAGATGACTATAGCTAGCAAATAATTTCTAAATCCCCTAGTTGTGAATCAAAATATACAATTGCATATGTTAACCATATTTATGTTTAAAAAGGTTTCAGTGCATATCCATAGACAAAATAGCCAAACTATTCTCTAGGAATGAGCTACTTTATCAGCTTTTCACCATTTCTCCTCTTGGTGAACCGTAACATGTGTGTGCCAAAGAAATGGTGCATTTTGACAGAACAGGAGCTGGTTTAGCTTCAGTGCGTTTTGTTTCCTCTTAAAATAGCATCACTAGCAGCTCTTATCCTTGACCTGATTTGGGCACTTGATAAGGCATTTGGGTCAGTTAGATGTGAATGGACAAATTCAATGAAAAAGCAAGTTAATAAAATTAACTTGTGAAGGAGCAAAGGCATCGTCAAATAAAGTAGTTTTCTTATTCAAGTGCTCTAAAAGGAAGATTTAGGTTTGGAATAAATTCAAGGCTTAGATTTCTTTTTCCTTCGGTAAAAACTATTTTCTAAATAAATTAAATCAGTATAGATATTACTTGAAAGCGAATGGGAATTTCAACCTTCAGTAAGAGATATGCTTTAAAAAGTACATGAAAAGTACCCGAAAATGAGAAGCAAATATTTTGAATTTTATATTTAAGGTGACATAAAATCACATACATTCAAAATGTGACTTTATGGAATGACATTTCTGACCAAAGAAAGTGGACACTTTCTTTTTTTCCTCTTCTTCTTCTCCTTTAAAAGACTGTTTTCCCCAGTATGGAAACATTTAGTAGGCTGCATTACATTTGAAAAACTTGTTAACCTTGGCATTTGGTGGTGACCTAGAAGAGCACTTAAACTTGCCAAACACATGGGCAAAGATGGTTCTTTCAAACAGAACAACTTTATTTAAGAAAAGATAAGGTTCAGAAGTGAAAGTAAAAGGTAGCTTTGTATTCTGAAATACTCTAAAGATAACATTAGCATTTATGACTCACCTTCAGAGCTAGAAGACGGGTCCCCACACTGCTTGACAACATATCTGAGTGACAAAAAGGAGAGGAGTGACTTCTTACATTCACTGGTTAAACTTATCCAGGTTATTTTTGAGTACAGGCCGGAGAAATCTGATTAAAATTTTGTCTTGGTTGTTTAAGAAGCTGCTTAAAATACAACATAGCCTTATTTAACTAGTTTATTTTTATTTAAGAAAATGACCAATCCCAGAGCCTATATACAATACGAAAGTAATGTGATCTAAGGACATAATATGAACAGCTTGCATTTATGTAGCTTTTAAACTACTGTTCATAGTTTCTTTTTCTTTTTAAAGTGACATGTACTTATTGTACAATGTTTGGAAAATACAAAATAATATAGAGAAGGAAAAAATACTCATTATCATCCTACTCCCAGATAACCATTATTAGTATTTTGGTGTATTTCCTTCTAACCAATTTTTTTGTGAATACATATTTCTTTTTTACATACTTAAATCAGATGTACAATTTGGTACTCATTTTTTTACTTTTAATACTACATATTATTTAATACTACATCTTAAACATTTCTCATGTTGTTTGTTATTACATCATCTTTTGAAATAATTTTTATGATTTGAAAATTGTGTATAATGTTTTATTGAGTCAAATGTAATTTACTTAGCCATTCTCCTTTGTTGGAAGTTTAAATTATTTCATATTTTTATTATTATAAATAATATTTGAAAAGTGTTTTTAAAATTATTCCATGTAGGGAATTCCCTGGTGGTCCAGTGGTTAGGACTCCATGCTTTTACTGCCAAGGGTGAGGGTGCAATCCCTGGTCGGGGAACTAAGATCCTGCAAACCACACAGGGTGGCCAAAAAAAAAAAAATTATTCCATGTTTACATTTTTTCCCTAGGTTGATAACTAGAAGTATGATTAGTGATTAAGAAAAATGAAAAAATGTGAGACGATGAATATCATCAAATTGTTTTCCAAAAACGTGTAGTGCTCAGATTCCTTCCAGCCAGGGCCGTGGGAAAACACCCTGGGATGGTGGTTATGGGTGGGGAGGTGGGAGAGGGGAGTGCCTGAGTAGGCTCTGCAAGGCTGGCAAGGATTTTCACAAGGCGTGGTGTGGAGACAAGACGGGGAGGTGGAGGGGTGAGGTAGGGTATTCCAGATAGAGCAAGCAAATGGATGTGAGGAGACTGCAAGAGGTGATATTTGAAGAACAAATCTTAGCTAAGTAAATGATTTTTGTGTTTAAAAAAAATACTTATCTTCTACAAACAAATGTATGGGCACCGGGTGGGGGGAAGGGAGGTGGGATGAAGTGGGAGATTGGGATTGATATACATATATATCAATATATATCTGTATATATATCTATATGTATAAAATAGATAATTAATGAGAACCTGTTGTATAGCACAGGGAACGCTACTCAGTGCTCTGTGGTGACCTAATTGGGAAGGAAATCCAAAAAAGAGGGGATATATGCATACATATAGCTGATTCACTTCGCTGTACAGCAGAAACACAACATTGTAAAACAACTCTACCCTAATTAAAAAATAAAACAAAACAAAATAAAAAAAACCTTATCCTCTTCCCAGGCTCTATTAGAAAGATTTTGCTAAAAAATATTGTTTATTCTATCTTGTTGTTGGCTTTTAGTAAAGCACAAAGCATTAGTTTGTAATGGTACTTTTCTTTAAAAATAAACATCCTAGGATTGTTTTCTTCATGTTTATTAATTAACCCCTAAGCATGGTGCTAAAATACTGGGCTCATTTGGGGTACTGGATGACCAAACTCACATGTTTTGAACCACTTGAAGACTCTTCTTGAGAGAGCTGAAAGGCAATCAGTAGCACTGTGTGTGCTCACAACAGCTCATGGCCTAACAAGCTCTGTCAAGCAGCAGTGCACTTCAGCTGTTCGTTTTGCTGAAGGCAGATAATTTATGCTACATCCCACAGCACAGATCAGGTACATAAAACTAGAGAGGAATGTTAATGGAAAATGTTACAGATTCTTACAGTGACAGAGTTTCTAATATTTAACTGATTTAATCAGGTTGCAATATCAGATCATGGGAGAATTTGAGTGAAATGTAGATAACGATAAATGAAAGAACTCTGTAAGAGTCAACGAATACAATACACTTGATTTAAAACAGATGGCAGTGTCTGGCATGTAGTAGGCATTCAGAAATGTTTATCGACTGACTAAATGAGTGGTGTATTTATGTTTTCTGATGTGCTTCGTATACATTTAAAAATTTTGCTGCTACTGTATTTTACTGAACTGGCAAACTTTAAAAATATGCAGAATGAATTTTTGTAAGGCTGATAAACCTTTAATCAAATGTGTTTTGTTTTAGTTTTGCTAAAATTTTTGTTCATTTATTTATTTATTTTTGGCCACACCGAGCAGCTTGCAGGATCTTAGTTCCCCCACCAGGGACTGAACCTGCACCCTTGGCAGTGAGAGCACAGAGTCCTAACCACTGGACCTCCAGGGAATTCCCTATTTTTGCTAGAATTTTTGAGACACTTGCCTTATTGCTTTTAGGACTATGACTTAATTATAAAGTAACAATACATAAATATGAGCAGAATATTAATCATAGCTCTCAGAGAAAACTCAAAATTTTCAATTATCACAGATAAATTTTCTGCTTAGTTTACTTAAAGCATACTAATGAGAGCCAGACCATATGGTGAACCAATCTGAAAGTATTCTGATACCCTGGGTAAATTACTTTTTCCTAGGAAAGATTGCTAGACAAATTGTCTTACAAGAGAAAGTTACTTCTGATAAGAGTAAGAAATGATTCCCAATAGACAGTATATTTTGCTTTCTCTACTCGGAGAGGTGGGCTTTAAATTTAATTAACAACCAACCTTCTGATTCTTCTTTTGCAGTGAAGGAAGCAGTAATACCTGAATTATTAAGCACTTTTCATGTGCCAGGGACTGTACTGAGGAATGTAATAAGACATGCATTGTCCATTTTGTCATCACTCCAACATTATGAGGTAGATATTATTTTATTTTATTTATTATCATCCACAAATGTGAAGCAGCGGTATAAAGCCTATGTGACTTGTCCAAGGTGGAGAGGTAGAGTTGAAATCCAAACCCAGCTCTGAGTCTAGGTATTTAGTCACTGCGATTTTGCTGCCTTTCTATGCAGATGTCCAACTTGTTATCTTAGACAGCTACAAAACAGGAACATTTGAAACTTTTCTCAGTCACCAGTGAGTATGCAAGGTCTGTTCTTATGTTTGATGCTACAGGAAAGTTTTCACTTTCTTTCACTCTGACTTCCTATTCTCTGAGCCTTAGGAACCAAGGTTAGCTAGTAAACTTGTCTTTTGAAAGAATACTGTAATAACGAACACTTATTGGCTACTTACTATGTGTGGCACTTTCTAATTGCTTTATAAACATCTTATTTAATCATTGCAGCATCCTGAGGAAGGTACTATTTTATTAGCTCCCATTTTATGGATCAGGAAACTGAAACTTAGCAAAATGAAGCAACTTTGCTGCAAAAGTTAAGCAACTCAAAATCACATAGGTTAAGGGCATAAGCAGAGGAACTGGGATCTGAACCCAAGAGGTTTGACTGACAATCGGCTTACTGAACTGCCTCGCTCTACTGCCTTCCTAAATCATAAGCAGTGGGCCTGTCTCCTAGCAGGTTCAGACACCACTTCTCCTACCCTGTGAAGCATGCCTCCTGCCTACGTTCCCAGTCCAAGTTAGAAGCCTGCAAGAGTCAGACTCCCGTAGAACATCGCTCTGAGCTCTATCAGGCCTCCACATGTTGGGATGTTCTATATAGATCTTTTGTTTTCTCATGGCTAGAACATTGACAGCCTTCACAATTCCCCTGAGGGAGGACAAACTTTTTTCTGACATGTGAGCCTCTCTCTGATTACAGATGGAGGGTGTGGATTGCATCTGTCTTGGGGTAGTTTCTCTCTCTCACTTATCAGCTGAAATGCCCCAAGCACTTGCCTGCCTCTTTCCTTCTCCCACCATTTCCCACAGGTTTTTTTTTTTTTTTTTTTTTAAAGTAAAACATAGATCTTTCTGTTTCATGTCGCACCAGCTGCCTGGTTTGCCCCCCTTTACCTCCTACCACCAATTGGAGCAAATGGAAAGGAATACATTTGCTAGAATGGGACTGACCCATGCAGCCTACCCCTGTTGGCTCAGTGGGTACTCTCCGCAGGGGAGACAGTGTGAGTTTTTGTAATCTTGCTACTCTCCCTGGGAGGTCTTTTAAGGGCTGGGGACCTAGGGATGTTTTTCTATCAGACCTTCTTTTTTTTTTTCCACCTAGGTTTGATCTTGCATTCACTGCTAAATCAGATAACAGTAACTAATATCTGCTATAGAACTTTACAGTTTACAAACTTCTTTTATATTTAGTTTCTCATTTAACCCTTACAGTTAAGCCTTACACTTAACCCTTACAGTCACCTGGTGGTATTATGCACACATTTGGGGATGAGAAAACTGGCTTAGAGAGGTTAAGTTGTTTGCCAGATATCACAAAGCCCAAGATCTTTTGCCAGGGAATCCCCTGTCCTTTCTACTGTATGATGCTATGGTAGCTTTTAAGTAGTATGATCATCTTGAGAGATGCTTTATGCCATGGAAACTCTTTGAAGTGGAGAGCATTTTGGAATGTGGAGGTCAGCACAGTGCCCAGGCTCTAGCAGGTGTTCAATAAATTTTTGAACTGAGCTAGTCAGACATCGTCACTAACTTGTAATGTGTACTTTAGCCTCAGGCAAGCCTTTTAACCTCCTTTACTCTTTATTCTTTATCTGCCCTGATGGTCTCAGAGGGTTGTTGTGAGGATCAAATGAGATGACATATAGTTTTACAGAGTGATACAGAAATGTAAGGAATTAACTTTATGCCACTGTTTTAAATCTGAATTTTCCTGGCAAACACTGTACTTTCTGTTTCCTTTATGAATATCTTTCTTTGGGATGATCTTGTCTCAGAAACTCTATGGGAATATTTTAGTGACTGATTGCATCCTTTTATTAAAAAGAAAAGAGGAAGGCAAGCAGAGAAAAAAAGAACAAGGGTTAATGTAAAGGGTAAGTATTAGGGAGGCAGCACTTTTAAAGAAAGATAAACAGCAAAACAGTTGAAGAGGAGGTAAAAAAGCAAACACTTACACAGTTCTTACTGTGAGCCAGGCACTGTCCGATGTGCTTTTTGTGTATTAATTAATCCTCACAGTGATCTTATGAGGTGTGTACTATTGTTATCCCAACTGTCCAGATGAGGAAACAAGGCACCATGCAGTTAAATAATGTGCTCAGGTCATACAGCACTAAGTGGTGGAGTTGGCACTGGGGCTAGTCAGCTTTATTCCAGGGCTTAGGCCTTCGCATTTCACTGGCTGCCTTTGGAATCAGAGGTGTGAAAGAGGCAGCGCATGGGTTGTCTTTTAGAAAACTGAGGAAAATGCTTAAAGAGAGAGCGTTCGATCCTACTATAATGTAATTCCTCTTCAAAATGCTTTTTGGTCGCTTTTAAAACACAGATGCAAATCACTAAAGCCATAGGATTAGTAGATAGTTTTGGAGGTCTTTTAGCTTGTCCTTCAACCAGAACGAGCCCTAGCTTCTTTCACTGATGCTTTTCTAAATTTTATTTTTCTATTTCCTGATAATTTATTCTCTTCGCCAAACTATTGTTCTAATAGCCTGACTAAGAATGAGGCTTTCTTAGTATTTTCTTTCTTTCAGTCTCCTTACACTGAATAAAGCTACTATTTCTTTTTAATTTAAATTTTTGAATAGGCAATATAGTCATATAGTTCAAAAATAGAGTATAAGAAAGTATATCATGAAAATTGTTCTTCCCACTCTCCTTTCATCATGCCTGGTTCCCATACACCCCCAGTCCCAGTAACCAATGTTTTGTTTTTAATGTATCTTTTCAGAGTTTCTTTATGAATATAAAAGCAATTATGAATGTTTTTTCTTTTTTAATGCAAAAGTGCCACTATTCTGTGTCTTCCTTTTTTAATTTAATATATCCTGGAAATATCTCCATATTAGTACTTTGAGAACATCCTCATTTTCTTTCTTTTTTTTTTTAATAACTCATAGTACTCCATTTTATGGAGTGCCATAATTTATTTAACCAGCCACTATTGATAGATATTTGAGTTGTTTCAGTCTTTTCAAAGCTGCCATTTTAAATGCTTTAGTGAGGGGGCGTGGGGGGCAAATGTAAAAACAAGGACAAGAGTAAAATCTAGAAAATCTCTAGATAAAAAATTGTGACCTAGGAGGCAGGAATAAAAAAGTTCTGGCTCTGCACTGTGATGGAGCACATCTGGAGTGCCAGAGGCTTGCATATTGACTACACCTGTCCTACATAGAGAATGAAGGAAAACAATTTATTCTTGTAAAGCTTCAATACATCTGAGCTTGGTTTGCTGCAAAGGCTCAGGGTGAGGACAGATTGACAGCTGGTGTATGAGCTGCCCAAAGGTAAACTCCTGTAATAAAGAAATTGATAGCATGATAGATAGAGGTGAGATAAGGACTGTTATCCACAGGTAAAGTTCTTTCAACAGGCTGCTACCAATTCTCATATATAACTTCCAATAGAAAAAAAAAATAGTTTAACAGCTCTATTCTTAAACCTTTAAGTAAGCTCTGACATTTTATCAAAGAGCAAGAGGGAAGATTTATCTTTGTACCTTGGACACATGTCAAATAAAAAACCTCATTAAGGGGTAAAGTATTTAAAATAGAAATGACATATCTTAAACATATTATATTTAGGAGTTTATTAAATGCTTATTTTGATGACAAGATCAAGAAGCAATTTAATCTTAGACTTTCTAATGTTAATACTCATATACGTGGGATTTTATGTGTTAGCTTTGATATAGATCCATGGTTAACCTTTGTTAATAAATAAAGAATAGCTTGTAAGCTGGTATCACCGATTATCACTGTGCTTAACAAAATGGAATATACCTGAAAATGCAAATGTATAATTTATATCAGTGCTACACAAATACAGTTTTATGGATTGATAATGAAATGGAAGATAACAACAATTAGCTCATTATTGTTGCAAAAAATTTCCAGATTTGCATGTTTAAGGAAGAAAACATAATATTACTAATGTTGATGTTCAGATGTAAACTCAAAGGTTATTTTTCTTTCTTTTCTTTTTAAATTTTATTTTATTTTTTGGGTTTATTCTCTTTTGTTTTTAAAGAGCCAGATGAAAAGAGAGAAGTGTCAAGGACATATTGGCTTCAGGTTTATAAATATTGGTCCTGAGTGAGGATGATAATAGGCAGATATTAAAAAGGAGGCTAAGGGGGAGTTCCCTGGTGGTCTAGTGGTTAGGATTCAGTGCTTTCACTGCTGTGGCCTGGGTTCAGTCCCTGGTCAGGGAACTGAGATCCCATGCAATCAGATTTCTCTAACCTTGATTTTCGATAGAAGCCTCTTCAAAAAGTTCATTCTATGGATATAATTATTAGAAATAGCAAGGTTCTTTAACATTTGGAGTTAATGAAATTGTAAGCAGTTTATCGGGGCTCATTTTGTATTCTTTGCTACTTTGGGAAAGTTTTCTGAGGTTAACTGAGAAACACATTTAAAAATTCTAAGTAACTGTGAAATCTAAGTAAGTCTGGAGCAAAAGCAAATTGACTAACTTGTTTTCTCCTCTGTGAATATTGATAATGTTCAAAAATATTATTTTCCAAAGCGACTTCTTTTCTTTTAAAAATTTGACCAATAGCTCTGGGAAATTTTTTAAAGTTCAAATAAGTTTAATAATTTTATAGCTTTTGAAAAAAATTTTTTGACTATTTGAGGGTGACAATTTCAGAAACATAACTGCTTATGCTTAAAACATAAATATCTTGTTTATTCTTGAACCTAAAGATTTTGAATCCATGATAAAATAAATAAATCAAGTTATGTCTTCCTAAGCAGTCCACTTGGACACTGACTTATTACCCTTCCACAGGCTAGCAGTCCAGTTTTTCTGAAAGTGTGAACCAGTTACATTAGGCTCACTTTGGATCTTTAGTTATGATTATTGTTATGTCATATTAAAAAATAAAGTCATTTTCTTTTAGAGACACAAATTAAAGTATTAATCGATAAAATGTTAAGATATATGGGATTATCTTCAAAATAAATTAGTGATGAAGGGTAAGTGGGTGGGATATAGATAAAACAAGTGTGATCTGTGTTGATTATTTATTGAAGTTGGGTAATGAGTATATGAGTAATCTTTTACTATTCTCTAAATATGTATGGTTTGAAATTTCCATTGCAAACAGTTAAAACAAGAATCTCTTGTGGTCTTGTTAAAAATTCAGATTCCTAGGTCCCACCCTAGATCTTCTGAGTCAGCATCTCAAGGGTGAGACATAGAAAATGGCATTTATGTAGTCCACTTGAGCTCACTGAAGTCTGAGGACTGCTGGTAAAAGGTTACTTTGTGCACGTGATTCAGTGTATTCATGTCATCCATGCATGCATTTCATGTTTTCCACACATTAGCCTATTTCAATTCACAGAAAGCAATAGCAAATTAAAGTAATTATTGTATTTGGATAAGTCAAACTTTAAAATTCAGTTTCAAAGGACTCATCAAGTGAAACAAAATAAAACAAAAACCAAGTCTGCTTCTAACTGAAATATTCAGGCAAATAGATTAGCTTTCTTTTCACTTTCAGCTGAGAATGGATTATTTTTGTGTATGTCTTTTTTTCAGCTGAAGTATAGTTGATGTATAATATTATATAAATTACTGGTGTACAACATAGTGATTCACAATTTTTAAAAGTTTTACTTCATTTATAGTTATTATAAAATACTTGCTATATTCCCTGTGTTGTACAATATACACTTGTAGCTTATTTTATACATAACAGTTTGTAGCTCTTAATCCTCTATCCCTATATTGCTCCTTTCCCCTTCCCTCTCCCAACTGGTAACAACTAGTTTGTTCTCTAAATCTGTGAGTCTGCTTCTTTTTTGTTATATTCACTAGTTTGTTGTATTTTTAAGATTCCACATATAAGTGATATCATACAGTGTTTGTCTTTCTCTGTCTGACTTATTTCACTTAACATAATGCCCTTCAAGTCCATCCATGTTGCTGCAAATGGCAAAATTTCATTCTTTTTTATGGCTGAGTAGTATTCCATTGTATGTATGTACCACATCTTCTTTATCCATTCATCTGTCGATGGACATTTAGGTTGTTTCCATGTCTTGGCTATTGTAAACTTCGCTAGTGCTGCTATGAACATTGGTGTGTGTGTAGCTTTTTGAATTAGAGTTTTCATCTTTTCCAGATATACACCCAGGAGTGGAATTGCTGGATCATATGGTAACTCTATTTTTAGTTTTTTAAGGAACTGAATAGTATTCCATTGTATATATGTACCATGTTTTCTTTATCCATTTATCTGTTGATGGACATTTAGGTTGCTTCCGTATCTTGGCAATTGTAAATAATGCTGCTATGAACATTGGGATGCATGTATCTTTTAGAATTAGCGTTTTTGTTTTTTCAGATATATACCCAGGAGTGGAGTTGCTGGGTCATATGGTAATTTTATTTTTAGTTTTTTGAGAAATGTCCATACTGTTTTCCATTGTGGCTGCACCAATTTACATTCCCACCAACAGTGTAGGAGGGTTCCCTTTTCTCCACGTCCTAGCCAACATTTGTTATTTGTGTTCTTTTTGATGATAGCCATTCTGACAGGTGTGAGGTGATAACTCATTGTGGTTTTGATTTGTATTTCCCTGATGATTAGCGATGTTGAGCATCTTTTCATGTGCCTGTTGGCCATCTGCATGTCTGAGTAGACGTTTTTCCAAAGAAGATGTGCTTAGCTTTTTAAATACATGTTTATTAATTTACCATAATTAAATTATATCTCGACTCAAATTTTTTTCCAATAGTTTTTGTGAAAATTTCCAAACATACAGAAGACTCAAAAGAATAGTATAGTGTACTCATATATCTACGACTTAGATTCTACAATTAAAATAAGGTGTTCTAAAAGTCTTAGTGCAGTTTTATGCTTTAATAATTTCAGAAGTATAAATGCTATAAACATAAAAATATCACTTTAAACATTTATTTGATTTTACATTTATTTAATCTTGTGAATTTTAATTTTTTTGTTTTGCATCTTCAGAGAGATTAAAAGAAAAAAATAAGATTAAAAGTTTATTAGTCAAAATTTATAAAACTAAATACCTCTAAAAATTGGAATAATTAAATTTCCAAATAATAACAATTTGTAGCATTAGATTATTAAAACTACAATTAGGGCACCACCTACAGAGTGAAAAGGCAACACGCAGAATGGGAGAACATATTTGCAAATCATATATCTGACCAGAATATGTGAAAAACGTCTACAACCCAGGAACAGCAGCCACAAAACCAACCTGATTGAAAAGTAGACAAAGGACCTGAACAGATATTTCTCTGAAGAAGATATATAAATGGCCACTAAGCACATGAAGAGACATCACTAATCACTGGTGAAATGCGAATCAAAACCACAATGAGATACCACTTCACACCTATTAGAATGATTGTTATTTAAAACAAAAGGAAAAAAAAACCACATGGCGAGTGTCGATGAGGTTGTGGAGAGGTTGAAACCCTCGTGCACTGCTGGGGGAAATGTAATATGGTGCGGCCACCATATTGGAAAACAGTATGGTGTTTCCAATAACAATTAAACATAGAATTACCATATGATCCAGCAATTCCACTTCTGGGTGTATACCCAAAAGTGAAAACAGGGACTTAAACAGCTATTTGTAGACCCATGTTCATAGCAGTTATTCATAGTAGCCAAAAGCAACCCAGGGATCCACTGACAGATGAATGGTAAACAAAAGGTGATGTATGCATACAGTGGAATACTATTCAGCCTTCAAAACGGAGGACATTCTTACATATGCTACACAACATGGATGATCTTTGAAGAGATTATACAAATAGAAATAAGCCAGTTACATCACAAAAAGGCAAACACTATATGATTCCACTGATGTGAGGTACCTAGAGTCGTCAATTCATAGAGACAGAAAGTGGAATGGTGGTTGCCGGGGGGCTGGAGGGGAGGGAGGACCGAAGAGTCACTGTTTAATGGATACAGAATTTCAATTTGGGAAGATGGAAAGTGTTCTAGAGATGAATGGTGGTGCTGGCTTCACAGCAGTGTGAATGCCACTGAACCTGTATACTTAAAAATGGTTAAAATGATAATTTTTATGTTAAGTATTTTTACCACAATAAAAGGTGCTTTTTTAGAAATGTTGAGCAAATACTGAGAATTGAATAAAGCAAATTTTTGTGTTAAAACACTAATATTAAAAGAAGGGGAAAAAGTCAATTTTAAGAGCAAATTAAATGGGAAAAATATACTGCTTCCTTTTAAGGAGGACGTTGCAACAGAAAAGGGATCGTCAAACAACTGAGTCAGACAACAGTCAGTTTAATCTGTGACCACAGTCACAGTGAATACAGAAAGAAATTAATGGGGAAAAATTGCTGGCTCTGGTAAATTTTTTTCTGTATATTTCCATTAACTTATCTTTCTCTCTCTCTCTCCTTTTTAACTTTTCTTCTTTGTCAGTTTAAATGTCTTCAGATATAAATAACTTGTCTATGGATGCAAATAGTATAGCACTTTTCCCAAAGGCAGAATTTGTCCATACGGTAATTTAGAAAAGAGACAATTTAGCTCCCTAGTGTAAATTGCCATGACTACCATGGATATGCTTCCTGGAATTAGGGACAGATAAGATTAAAATTATTATGAAATCACTAGTTTTGGCCTTATTGAATTAGCTTTATCTGAAAGAGTCCAAAATTGAGTTTAGTATCTAGCCTAATTGGAGAGTACTTAGCAAGAACCCCATAAAATCTCACAAAAGTCTTTATCTAGTGTGCAATAAGTGCTACAATGATGATGAGCTGAAAGGAAAACTAATTTGGGTATTATAAATATTTGGATTTATAATGCTTAAGCTTTCTAAAAATTGAAGATCTAGAAGACTAGAATGCAAATCATGTATGTAGATAGTCAACGCTGACTCCACCACAGAAAGCACTGCTTTAGAGATCACTGTCATGTTTCCTTCAGCTTCAAAACAAAGTGATAGAATGTGATATGCTATCTTCCTGCCAGAGGCAGCAACAGGAATTATAGATATTCTATACTATTTGGACATCCAAAAAGAAAGACGAGAAAATACCAGAAGATTAATGGTTGACTTGGGCTTAAGATTTGAATACTGCCCTTTCCTGAGCCTTTTTCTTTTTCTTTTCTTTTTTTTTTACCAACACCCTGCAACCCAGCTCAAAAAATATCAGCCTTTCTGGACAAGGGAATGCAGAAAGGGAATTGGGTGAGAATTGTTTAAAAAAGGAGGTGGGAGGAGGGGAAATATGTTTTCTTGCCTATGAAAATCCATAGGTAACAAATTCACATTGTACAAAGTTTTATTTCAAAAAATGCTTTGCAATTAGCTTCTAATGTATATCTGTAAACTCAGATGTATTCCCTTTGTTTTTATGTGTCTCTGATCTGCCACCTGCCTTGGACCCAGGACACACCAAATTGCTTGGGTCATCTGTCCAAGGCTTCCATCTTAAATTAAGGGTTAAGCCACTTTCTTGCCTCCCAGAGGTACATTTGTGATTTTGTTCACATCTTTTTCCCTGTGAATCAAAACAAAAATTTGAACTCAAATTCCTTTTAAGTGGTAAGGCTCTGTAAAATAAGTATGGCTGTCATGACATTTTGTATGTACTAATACACACAAAATACATCACACACACATACACATATACACACATAGATGTAATTTTAAAAAGACTCTCACTGTTTAAAAACAAAATGCGAAATAATGTGTCCCTCTAAATTTTATTTGGGATTACTAACCAGAGACCTCTTTCCTTTATGGACTACGGTCCCTGAGTGTGCTGAACCCTCTTTGGAGAGCACAGTGGAAAACTCCTCTGAGTGTCACTGCCTCTGTTATTGATGTTGATGGCAGAGCCTTCTAATTCTAACCCCTGCTGAGTCTTTAGAAACCTAGTAGATTGTTAACATGGTTAGCGGGAGTTCATGAACTCTGCTCTGTATAAATGCAAAATCCTGAGAACTTTGATATGGAATTGGAATTAAGGGAGTTCTATTCATATTTCTTAAAATATTTTAATAGTTTATATTTTAAAAGGACAAATTTATAGAGACTGTTGGGTTTTAATGTTATAGTTTCTACCATATATATATTGCATTTTCAAACATGAATGCTTAGAGAATTGTTATGGAGCTCATTTTTGGGCAATATGTTTATACCCGCCAAAGCCATTTAAAAACAAATAGCAAATTTTTTCTATATGCTAATGGAGCAATTTAGAAATATTTAGTTATTTACATGAAGGAAATGTACAGTAGCAATGCAGTGCAAATCAGTCATTTGGAAATGATTAGAACCTGTAGTCATTAAAGGGTGTATTTATTACTCACATAAAATTAAGGAAATATCTAAAGGAACAATCATCACATTAGATTTACAGTTAAGATACACAGTTGTATTGTGGTTGTAAATCAAGTGTATTTTTCCAGAAGGCGTTTGAGTACAGAAGCTAGAAATATTTCCCAGTGGCCACTTTAACTTTTCTGTGCTTGTCGAAAATGAACTCAGCTAAATAAAGAAAAAGAGAGAAAGGGAGGCACAGGTACATGGAGAGAGAGAGAGAGAGAGAGAGACTGGAGAAAGAAAAGCTAAAGTGAATGAGAAGCTCAGTTTTTTATTTCTTGTGCAAATTTCCTACCAACCAGATAGCATTTACCTGTAGATTAATTTGTTCAAGTGCTTTTAAAGTATGTACTAAAAATACAGAACACTGTGGCAAGGTTCTGTTTAGTCCTCAACTTTGTAAGCAAGGAATAAGGTCTTTTTCTATGTGGGAAAAGTAAATATACTGAATCATCAAAGGAGTGGTCATCTATCTCTGTTTCTCTCCCTTTCTTCCTGTCTCTGCTACCCTCTCTCAATCCCTCTTTTAAGCTGAAGGAAAAATTCTGAACTTATTCCAGCTATGGGCTGATACACAGGGCAAGACTACATGGGCCCAAAGAGCTCTCTCTGGGAAAGGGTAGCACTTCCTGGAGAGTCCTAGGGTTCTTTCTTTGTGTGGAAATCTGATGCTCTTGATATCCATTAGCATTTATTGAATGTTTAGTGAACAGCTGGGGACACCAAAAGGAATAAGAGCTGATGCCTATCTTACAGGAGCTTGCAATCTTGGTCTCATTTGTCCAGGGAGACAAATATATAAACTGGTACTTGCAGTATATCTTGAAAAGTGCCCTGATAAAGGACCAAGGATACCACAGGCAGATGTAAGTAATTTATTTGGAGTGAGGAAAAGCTTTACAGAAGAGTGACATTTGAGCTTAATCTTAAAGAATGTGGAGGCAGGGAAAAGCATTTCAGACAGAGGGAACAGAACATGCAAAGGCAAAAAATCAAGGATCATGTGTTTGGGGAGTGGTAAGCAGCTTGATGTGGCTGAACTGTAGGGCTTGAAATAAGAGTTGTGGGATGCAGTGGGGCTGTTGAAGAAGACTGAGGCAAGGTTATGAAGACCTTGTTTGGATTTGGATTTTTATTTTGGGAGGCAGAGAGGAGGTATCAGAGATTATTAAGGTTATTAAAAGAGAAAGTGTCAGATTTGTACCAAAAATCACTTTGGTACAAAGATTGTCCAGAAAAAATACCAGAAACAGAGAAGTTGGGATCCAGGTGGGAGAAGAGGAGAGCTTTATCTAGGACAGTGACAGTAGGATTAGAAGAGTACAGATTGGAGAGAGCTTCAGGAATTAGAATCACTAGCACTTGGTGATAGATTGGATTTGGGAGTTGAAGTAGAAGAAACAATAAAAAATGATTTCAGAGCCGTTTCTACTTTGAGAACTGGTAAATAGGGTTGGATGGTGGGAAGAGGTTTAGGAAGAATAGAGATAACAATTTTGATTTTAGACATGATCACCAGCCAGCTGGCCATGCCAGTTTGGCTTGTTGGTTTTAGAAGAGAGAATTGGTTTAAAGATGTGTATTTGGGAGTCATCATTATTTAAAGTGTAGGAGAAGCCATAGAAATAAATAAAATTGTTCAGATAGAGCTTCTGGAGTGGGAGCTCCAAGGAGTGACTCTGGGGATGAATCAGGGAGGGCACAAGAAAAGGAGGAATAGAATAGAGATGTATCCAGAAAGCCAAGGGGTGGAGAAGTTCCAAGAAAAATGGAGCAGTCAGTAGCACCGCCCACTGTAGGCAAACCACCCCTGAAGTGCTTTTGTCCAGGCTGTGCATGGAAGGAGTGCTCTTTTGGAGGCTGGGAAGAGAGAGAAACTACTTCCCATTGAGTACCTATTTCCTTCTCTCTCCTTTTTCCTCTCACTCCCTCTCTCCTACCCCTTTACTCTTTTCTTTTAAATTGTGGTTGCTTCCTGAAATGAATCTGGGGTTCCTTCCATTCTCCCTTCCAAAACAAAACATACCACATTACTTGCATTGCTAGTTCAAAACTAAAAAATGCTGGAATTTGAGCTATGATTCATCTCACTTTGAACGCAGAATTTATTCTTCTCTGTGGATTCAGTTTAGACTTTCTTCTCTGCTCTTGAAACTTGCTTTCAATAAAGCCGTCCCCTAGAGCCCAGGTCTCACTGTTGCGTAGGAGGGATACACAGCCTGCACCAGGGCTGAGGCTGGACTGAAGGCTGTTCAGTACTTTGGAGTTTCTGCCTAACTGCTTTGTCATCATTCGAGAAGGAATCCAAGTTTATAACACCCTCTGATTAAGAGGAGCCAGGTATTCTTTTCTAATTCCCAGATTCCCTAAAACTTCCTGTTATGAAAATTGCATTCATCAGATTATTCATCAAATCAACAGGAAACCCAGTCTTTTGGGATTCAGATAACTATGAAGGCCATCATCCCTTGTGATCGAATATCCCAGGGATATTTACTTCAGGGATTGGGAAATCTTTCTATCCAAGGTCACTGACCCATAGAAAATGAATAATTAAGTAAAGGGCCCACAGTTCTAGCAGATGTGAAAAAAGTTAAGAAGAAATATATGCTAAAAGGAATGAAAGAAGGAGGAGAGGTAAGGTGCTAACACATTTTAAAGCACCCACTATGAGCCAGACACCTGCTGGGTATTTTTAGTTTATCTTATTCCAACCTCATAACAACTCCATTAAGTAAGTATCATCCTATCCATTTTACAGATGAGGAAGCTGAAGTTTAGAGATATTAGGTAAGTTACCAAAACCACAAAACTAATTCATGACTGAGATTCATACCCTGACAGTGAGTCCAAAGCCCATGTTCTCACCAGCAAAAAAAGAAGGTGGCAAAAGGACTAAAAAGAGAGAAAGACATAAAAATGGATAAGAAGGAAAGAGCAGTGTTTCTTGCCTTTTCAGCTTGTGTTCCCTGCAACTCCAATTGTAGGGCTTTCAATCTTTTCCTTCCTTCTTGTCAGCTGTCAGAAACTTCCCTTTCAGTTGCCCAAAAATTCCCACCAATTGACCTTGTGCCTTCTCTTACCGGCTCAGGCTGGAATTTACCTTTGCCAACATCTCCTCACCCCACTTCGGGCCTGCGGACTCAGAGGATTGCGCACATGTCTGCCAGGAGAATTCTCCCAGGAAGAGTCTGCATCTTACCACAGGAACACACGTTCCTGCTGTTTGCACAGCTGTATTTGTTGCTCTTAAAGGTAGAGAAGGGAGGCTCAAAAGACACTTGGTTTTAGAAAACTTTTCATGGTTTAGCTAGAAGAAATTAAACTAAGGGCCAGAGGTTTCCCATTGCTTTTTCTAGAGGCCAAGATTCTTTTCTTTTTGAATTCTCTCTTGTCAGTGAGGAAGCATTATAGCAACTACTATGTAAATGTTACCATTTATTTCTGAGATTTGCCTGAAGGCAGTTTCTCCCTAAAGAAATTATTTTTCTCTCTTTCTACAAAATATTTAAGTTCTCTTTCTAAATGGAGTATTTGTGGCTTTTCTTTGACCAGAACTAGGCCATTGGATTCAGTGACTGCGTGACCACCAATGCTGAATCCTCTTCCTTCTGCCTCTCTCAACAACTCTGGGTCTGCTTTTCAGTTTAAAGCAACTGTTCATGGAAATGTAATTTGCCTCATGATAGTAATAAATCTGTATTTGTATGTTATATACCTAAATGGCTAGATGTATTTCAAGGTCTTGCTTGAAATTAGTTAAAGGGATTTCCCTATGCATCCATAACTAATTTAGTGACTATTCATAGAACTATTTTTACCTAGATCCTAATTACTTGTGAGTAAGCTTTATTTAAAGACTGAAATAGGGAAGAGGTATTTATTTGTAGTAAACGTAGGGCCTCATCAATATTTCCTTGTGTTGCTTGAGCATTTATGCCTTTTGGGGCAGAAGCGGTGATATCTTACCTTAGTAACTCAAGGAATGCGCTGAGTGATTAACAGGGAAAATATTAGATTATTTAGTAAAGGGATGTTAATATTTCGGCGACTAGAAAATTGTTGCTGTCCTCATGTTACTCCAAAGGTTACTGCAAAGGTTCTTTTGAGGTAGGTGACCTGTTGATGTGCTGTCTCCAAACTAAATGGATTCCAAATCAGATTCTGTGAAGTATAAACCACATTAAAAAATTATATTTGGACCAAAAATTCCTTCTCCTTTCCAAAGGAATTACAATTTTGATCAAATCAATGCTGAACAATATTACTTTTTCTTCCGAGTTGTGGTGTGTCAAGAAATGGTTTGTGACAGAAAGTCTTTTTATAGCTTTGCTTTCAACATGCATTTACGTTTTAATGATACATTCTCCGCCAGTAAAAATGCAATTGTAGCACACAGAAAATCAACACATTTTAAGCTTTCTAAGTATATTTAAACTGTCAACAGTGTGCTGTCTGACATACAACATTACTCTGCTTCCGCCTTTAATGGCTAGGTTGTTTTCTAAAGACAGTCTAGTGACACAAGACTCCTAAATCCTTTTGGACCATGTGAACTAAGAATGACCTGAGTGGATGGGGATGTTTTGGCCATCCGTCATTGATAGCCATATTGATCTGGATGGTGGCTGAGGGCACTGTGTACTGAGGGTATGGCAATTTGCTGAAGTGATGATAACCATCACTGATACCTTTGTGATGGGCTTGATTTCTCATTATGTATTCCCCAGCTATGGAACCCTTGGTCAGTAAGTAACCTGGTTTTAAAAGTACACTTCTAGGTCAAAAGGGTACATCAGTCCTCATACATTATGCTCCTAGGTCACCCTTTTAGCATGTCTAAGTAAAGTACAAAAAAGAGCTTCTCTTTAAGTTTTTATTTTCAAAAATTTAAAAACATACAGGAATGTATACCTTCTACCTAGATTCATTAATTGTTAATATTTTGCCTTCTCACGTATATCTATTTACCAATTCAAATAAAGTTTCAGATATCATGAAGTATTTAGTTCAACCCTAAATAAATTCAGCAAACACTTTCTAAAAGTAAGGAAATTTTTCTACCTATCCACAATACCATTGTTGCACCTAAGAAAATTAACAATAAAATCCAAATATTATTTAATAACCTATCCATATTCTAATTTCTCCATTTGTCCTCCAAATGCCAATAGTGTTTTTTCAGACTAGGATCCATTTATGGTTAATGTGTTACATCTAATTGTTATGTCTCTTAAATCAAAAGAACTTTTTAATGTTCAAAAAGCATGGTAAAAGTGAAGAAAGAAATACTGATCTCGTATTCTACTATAGACAATTAAAGTGTTTTGTTCACACGCACTCTACCCACTAAAGCCTAAAGCAATTTAGATTCTATCTGATGAAACTCTCACCAAATTTAAATTTGGAGTAAGGCCTCTTTATTACTCTTTTAGGAAAGAATGATTTTCCTTTTTGGGACAAACCTCCTTTTTAATCTGTGCATGGTGACAAGAAGTAAAACTCTTAAAAGACTGCCTTAGATAGATTTTTAAAATTTTATTTTTGATAAATAAAAATTGTACATATTTAAGGTATACAGCATGATGTTTTGGTATATGTATACACTGTGAAATGATTACCATAATCAAACTAATTAACATATATTACTCCTATAGTCACCTTTTTTTTTTTTGTGGTGAGAAGACTTGAGATCTACTCTCTTAGCAAATTTCAAGTATATAATACATTACTATTAACTATAGTCGTCATGCTGTACATCAGATCTCCAAACTTGATTCATCTTATAACTGATATAGGTATTTATGTATTACTAAGTAGTCAGGGAAAATTGAATGGCCATATTAGTGCAAGGAATACATTATGAATATGGTGAAAAATCATAGTCGTGAGTGACAGATCATTTCAAAAGTAGTATTTAGTTCTAAAAGTTGATACATAGTTCAGTGGTTTGGTTTTGCATATAGTGGCAGCTGGCTCACTTGGATTAATATAGGAAGCAAGTGATAACAAGTGTAGTAGAATTAGAATGTGTGATAATAAACACAAATGTAATGAAATATATTTTCTATGTATGCAAACAACCCTTGTTTTTCACCTGTGGTTTCATAAAGATGTTTCTTAAAGGTAGATAACAACTCTCTGCTGTTGTCTTACATATTACAAAGAGCCCAGTAGAGCACTGTGTGTTTACACAGTGAACACTCTGTAAATGTTAATTGTTGATATACAAACCACCTTTCACCCTTTGATGGGATCTCTAGATAAAAGAAGGCAATAACGTTGACGAATTATATAAGAGGAAAAAACACTAAAGGGCCCCAGGAAGATAATATAATTTTTCAGTGGTTACTGTAACTTACATTGGGACTTGAAAGCGTTTCCACTTATCAATGCACTTAATTCAGCATATATTTGTTAAGAATTTTTAATGTGCCAGGCGCTGTGTAGAGGCGTTACATTAAAAACAACCCTTTTATCACGGAAAACTTCAAATGTTAACAAAGGTAGAGAGAATAGTATAGTGGATCCCTATGTACCCTTCATTCAACGTCACTAAATTATAACATTTGGCCAGTCTTGTTTTGGCCTACTGTTTGGGAGGAGTGGTGGTGAAATATGCTAAAGCAAGTCCCAGGTATCATGACATTTATATATAATATAAATACTTCTCTGTGAATTAAGCTGTGAAGGCTTATGAAGACTATGAACTTTGGATTTCTAAAACATTTTGACTAGAGATAGATTAGTAACTTTAAAAGAGTCAAACCCTATAGTTAGTACTTTATCATTGACCAATATTCATTTAATAAAGATATTTGTTCCATAGCAAAGTTGAATAGTTTGGAAAAGCATTATATCTTTATCTGAAGCATGAAATGATGAAATATGAATAATAAGCATGTTCATAGAGCTCAGATTATAAAATAGTCATCAACATATATTGATTTAAATAATGCAGGTTGTGGTTTTATGAATATATATGTGTGTGTGTGTATCTATCTGAAGAGAACAGCATTAAATTTAAGATACACATACACACACACACACACACACACACACACACATGCAATGGGGAAACGGTTTATAAGTCTTTCAGGCACACACTGTTCTCTGTCAAGTCTAGGAATAATAATAATGCAAAATTCCTGTATAATTTGTCATTTTATGATGAACTTATGATCCAGAAAAAAGTCAAGAATGGTTTGATTGGAGACAATTAGGAAAAGACAAAGAAGCAAAGGCTCAAGCAAGTTTCAACTCAAGTAAGGTAACTTTTAAGGGTAAAGGTAGAAGAGGAGGGCCCAGTTTGCTCACCCTTTGCTGTGCTTCCACTGTGTCCTGGGATAGGCCCATGGATGGGTTCCCTGCGTTGTCATACTTGCATACAAAGCCTACATCTGAGTTTGTACTTCTCCTTGAATTCTAGTCCCTCATTTTGTAATAGAATCTTATAGTGTCAAGCAGAAAAGGACCTGAGAAAATATCTGGTCTAACTAACTCCCTTATTTTAGAGAAAGAATGCTGAGGCCCAAGTTTCAGTGACTTGCAAGCCTGCAGAATGAGGACTATAATCCAGGTTTCCTGATTGCTAGGCTAGTGGTTTTCTACTTCACCATGTAGCCTCTCCACGTTGTTTCATATTCACAGGTAGTTCAGTCTTAAGGTAAATGAGATAACCCTCTGGGGACTCAAATATGTACAAGTTTTCCTAGAATACCTCTTGAAAATGATTAGAACAAACATTTCCCCTGGCCTAATGTAAGGGGCAGAACACACCATCCTTTCAAGTAAAGATGTAGTTTGCTTGCAATAGTGATGTCTTTACTTTATAAACGTGCACATAATTTCACACTTTTTAGATAGCCTGACTTTAAGAATGGTTACTTACTTTACTGTAAGAATAGTTTGCACAACCTGCACTCTTGTGTAACACTGACTATTGCATAGACCAAGCAATTTGTAAGTGAATTTAGCTAATCAAAATGGTGGCACACACACACACACACAGACACACGCACACACACAGAGTAAGCTCTATAACGGAGGTGCTAATTACCAGTAATTCTGTTTGCCTGGGAAAGTCAGGGAACGCAGTGTCATGAACCTGACATTTGACAATTTGACATTTGAGCTGAGTCTTGACATATATATTTTGCCAGGGATATGTGGGGAAGAGTGTTGCAGGGAGAGGAAACAGCATATGCAAAGGCATGGAGGCATATTTTGTTTAGAAAAGAGGGAAATCCTTTGACCCTAAGAATGTCAGTTGGTTTGGAGCACTCTTGGAGTTTGGGTCTGCTCTAGATTAAGTAGTGTATGGTGATCACTAAGCCTTCTCTTCCTTGCCACATCAGCCTGCCCAGCGTTCTTCCCTGCACTCTCACTTGGTTCTCTCCAAGAGCAGATGGGGGTCTTGGGCAACTAACACCAGCTTAACCTCTTGACATCCTTAAACTCAGTGTCGCTTGGATTCTGTTCAGATCCATCTTCACTGTCTAATCCCTTTGCACTCTACCTACTGCAGTGGTTTTCATGTATTATGGGTAGGGCATAGAAGTAATCTAAATATCATTTTCTTAACAATTACTCAGAATTCTCAAAAAATATACCCAATAACATTATTACAGTTTCCAGTGTTATTACCATATGGTGTAATGGTTAAGAGCATTGGAATCAGACTTTGGTTTGCAACCTGCTATGTTACTTACTAGATTTATGACCTTGTTTGGGAAGCTTATTTAAGATCCAAGAGTGTGTTTCTCCAAATAAAGCATTCAGTTTAGTGACTGGCATATTGTAAAGCCCCCTTTCCCCCCAGAAAAGTAGATTTTCAGGACTATTCTGATGGGGCCCAAGTGAGATACTGAAGAAAAAGAAAAAAGCTGCACAATACGGTATTCATCTGTACTTGGGCGGTTCTGTGAATGTTTTACGAAGATTTTTTTCTTATGTCTTTTCTGATTTTCAGCTCCACTGTGGGCAGTTCATGGCTAGGGACTATTTTTTCTTCTGTTTGTTTTTCTCTCTAGCAGTTAAGGCTGGCTGTACAGATGAGTAAGCCATATACATATGTCCTGGACTTAGCTGATGTCCTGGACTTCCCAGGGCATCCTGGATGTGACTCTGACCTTTCCTCTCCCACTGGAGCCATCCTTGTACAGATTTAATTCCATGACAGCAGGTGCCTTAGAATTCAACCTTGTGCAAGTCCTGAGGCTTTGGAGTATGACATTGGATATTTGTGTGTGTGTATGTGTGTGTGTGTGGGGGGGGGGGTGTATACACATATATGCTTGTATATACACACATACATACACATACTATCACACACTCAGAATTTCCTACATATGTGGAATTAGTTCAGCATTGGTGTTAGGTTAGGGAGAAAATGCTGAAATGTTTGTCTTTTGCCTAAGCAGTGGAGGCTGGGCTTTGTACCAATTAAAATGACAGTCATTTTTCTCTTCTGTAAGATATCTCAAAAGTTGCACTCTTATCTTTCTTACTCTAATGTTAAGTACCCAAATAAAATATTTTCTCAAATAATCCCCTTTATTTCTATAGGGCTTTGAAATTTACAAATCTCTTTAATATCCATTAGCTGGCATAAGTACTAAATACATGCTGATGAATCAGTGAATGAGTTCCAATGACTACTCAAAACAGACCTATAAGGTAGGCAGAACAAGTGTTAGTATTTGAATGTCATTATTCCCATTTCATACATAAGAAAACTGAGAGCTATTGAGTTAAACCACTTTGCTCAGAGTCATGCAACTAATAAATGGCACAGCCAGGACTCAGCTTAGGTCTTCTGATTCCCAAATCAGTGCACTTTCTACTATTATCATTAATTACAGGAAAAACATTTTTAAAAACTCCAGTGCTTAGGGAGAGATTATATTACTGCAATTAATTCTCCTGCTTGCACACCAGATAATTGGTGCTTCTAATTATGGCTTATTTGTATATCTCCTCTGTATGATAACCTTTAGACTATATTTAGTCTTAACTGTGAAATACTTCATGCCCCAAGAAATATTATAAGAATGGAGCACAGCTATCTATCAAATCCAGTGCCTACAAAGCAATACATTCAGTATGTATTAAATCTGTTATCCAGATAGATTAGTATCCATGCTGTCTTCTTAACTAACACCTGTCTCTCACATTTCACTGAAATTACCAGTGAAACTATGACTAATAAAATTGGTTTAGAACCAAAATTCAATAAAAGCAAAGTTAATTATGTGTTTGTAAGAGAATAAGCATACAGTTAGATCAATATGCAAATTGTGACCTTCAGTGGTCTTTTCTGTCTTCTTTTAAGCCCTTAGTCTTGCAAAGATTAATTTACTACTTAGAGCTTCATTTTATGAAGCCACTAGGACTTAGATTACTAGATTTTTAATTGTTTACACATCAATGATGTGTATGTATTATGTGTGTCTCAATCTCTATATCTTTGTGGGGGAGGCTTGTTCTAATAGCAGAAATAGTGCATGAGGCAAATAAATATGTTCAGCTTCATGTTAACAAAAGACCAGACCAACTTAGAAATTCAAGTTCACATCAGCATTTTCTAGGCACCATTGTTTGACACCATGGTCGGCACCGTGGCAAGTACAAAGTTGCATAAGACATTTTCTGGCCTCCAAGAATTTACAGTCTAGTGGAAGAGATAGTCATGTTCACAAATAACTAAATTATAACTTAGTGTTTGTTAGTTTTTAAATAGAGACGTAAATAAAAACAATAGAATGGAAAACAGATGGAGAGATTTATTCTATACTTGGGAAGGCTTCATTGAGGAGTTGGCATTTGATCAGATCTTATGTAGGATTTTCATTGGAGGGAGTAGGAAGGCAAGGGTGGGTGGAAGAAATAACAAGAGCAAAGGCACAGAGGACATAATGCAAGCATAACTGGGGAACAGGGAATAGTATCCTCCATCATACTATTCAAAGATATGGGGAAACAACATCTGGCCCAGCACCTTCATATCCTGACATTGGGTTAGTTTGTACAATGGTTGATAGATGGATTCTTGAAAGTCATTCTTATGTTGGGAACAGCTGGTAATAACTTACTTTATACAAGGAAGTGACTACAATTACAGAAATATCTCACTAAGCCCACACTAAATGTATCACCAACTTAACTTCCCCTTGGATCTCAAAATGTTTGTGGCCACTCTAAGACACCTCCATTTGACAGCAAGTGTGATGGGAGGAAAGTCAGAGTGGAAAGAGACAGTGGTTGTTACCTTACTGAAGATACGTATCTTACTTTTGCAAATTTTACAAAAACATATGACATCATAAACATATTGCTGGAAGCTTAAGCTTCATTAGTTTTATGGTAAATTAACTTGATCATGATCCTGCTGCTAACCTCCTTTCTGTAAATTAATGAAGTGCTTTTTTCAGAAGTGCTCCTTAAACACCTCCTAATAGGTTAAAGCAGATTTCCCCAGTGTTCCTGAAGATCTTTGAGCATACGGTAAGTCTCCTACGTACGAACCTTCAAGTTACGAACTTTCAAAGTCCAATCACGTAAGTCAGTTCACATGTCTGGCGTACATTGTCACGTGTGTGCATCCTCTACAAGTGGTTGTGCTTTTGTGTATTTTACTGTACAGTACTGTATAGAGTACAGTAGTACAGTATCTTTATTTCAAGCCCAGGATGTCTGGAAGCAAGTGTAAAAGCAGCAGTGATGTAACTGGTACTGCTAAGAAGTGCCAAGCGCCAAGAAAGGACGAAGAGAGACAAGAGGAAGAAGTAACTGAAGAACTGAAGAGATTCACAACGCAGGAAACGGCAAGGGGATTTTCTTTATTTGAGGAGGCACTGTTAGTTTTTGAGGCATAGGACCCGAACGTAGAACGGTACACGAAGGTTGCAGCAGCTGTTCAGGATGCAATCCAGTGCTACAATGTCATCTATGACGAGAAAAAAAGAGCTACTACTCAGACATCACTGGATCGTTTTTTCGAGAAGGTAGATAGAATTGAATCCCGCAAGGAAACAGAACCTGTGTCATTAATGTCAGGCGTGAGTTAAATTGCATCTTGCCCTCCGTCTCCTATTGCTGACGATCCTTCAGCTCTACCATCTCCCACCTCCTCTCCCTCCTCCAGTCAGTAACTAACCCTTTTTGCCTGTTCACTCGATGCCAGCCCTTGTATGCCAGCTGTTGTACTGTACTACTGTACTTTTCAAGGTACTGAACTGTAAGATTAAAAATGTTTCCTTTATTTTTTGTGTTGGTTTGTTTTTTATGTATTATTTGTGTGAGAAGTATTATAAACCTATTACAGTACAGTACTATACAGCTGATTGTGTTAGTTGGGTACCTAGGCTAACTTTGTTGGACTTATGAACAAATTGGACTTATGAACGTGCTCACGGAACAGAACTCGTTCGTATGTTGGGGAGTTACTGTACTTGTAAACAAAAGCATCTGAGCCTGTAGGTGATACGCGAGAATAAAGCAGGCAGTGAACTCTTAGCTCTCTGTACCCAAGCTACTGAAAGGTTCCGTTTGAACCAGTGTAGAAGACAACTTATTTATATTCTTATTAAGAGTGGACTACATAAGAGAGAAAAGGGGGGAGCTCTTTCTGCTAGTTCTGTTGCATTTTGTTTGTTATCAGGCAGTCTGAAAAGTTGAAATTGTTTAATTCCCAGTTAACTTGAGATTCTTTTTCTTGGTTCCCTTCCTCAGCTTAGTTTTCTCCATTATTCTCTTTTCAAACAAAGCAAAACTTACATTTTTTAGGTTAAGATTCTAAGGTCATCTTCTTTCAATGCCAATTATGTAATGTGGAATAAAGAACTTTTGTCTTTAAGGCTATCAACTAACTGAGGACCTTTGTGTTGTGGAGAAATGTTGCATTTTGAAAGAAACAAATTATTTTTGTGAACTTCCTGCTCCCTGGCCAAGACAGACTTCCCATTAGTGTCCATTTAGGCCCGGTTGGCTTGCAGGGTCATTCTACACCCTTCTGTCTGTAGCCATCAAATGATATATGCTGAGGGATCTGGGACGGTTACACTGAAAAGAAATGAAAACAAACTTAATTATTCCATAAACATTTAGTGAGCACCTATTTGAGATAGGTGTTGTGATTAGTTTCTGGAAATACCAATATGAAGAAGACACAGTCCCTGCCATCAATCTAATAATCAGATAAACACAATATGGTAAGATAAATCCTACTGAGGAGAAAAGTGCAAAGCATGTAATAACATTCCTTGCCTGGTGGTGATAGGGAAGGCTTCCGTGTGGTAGTATCATCAAAGCTAGATCTGAAAGGATCCATGGGAATTTGCAAAAAACAATAGGTAAGGCACTCTGGGTAGAAGGAATAACATGTGCTAAGACCCATTGTTTTTGGAAAAGTGCCCCAGAAAGTGAGAAATGTAGTACGCAGGAGCATGTGGTATGTTTGAGGGAATGGCTGGAGTTACAGCAGCGAAGTTAGATAGAGGCCGATTAAGACTAAGAAGGTTTGATTTTATTCCGTGTGAAGTAATACAATGTGAAAGGCAGAGAAAATATAAACTCGAGGGGATTTGTTTGCAGATGATCCATTAAGTTCTGATCCAACAGAACTAAAATTTGGTAATTTACACAAGGTAACCTTTCATGATGCTTTTGGATTAAAGTGAATCATTTCATTGTATGTTTTCAGATTATCTGCAGTTACTACAGTGTGAAACATATTGATTGTAGGCTTTATAGACTTTAGATGCAAAGCACGTCATTCTCTTATTTTCCTTTAGGTTAGAAGAATAATTACAAGTTTGGATTGTTACAGTAACAGGGGAAAAGCTGAGGTGTTTTGAAGAAGTAGTAAGTTTTTTTTAAGGCAAAAACCTCACCCCATGGTTTAATTCAGTTTCTGTCTTTGATCAGGTGCCATTTCCTAACAGATACAGTGAAATTATACTTTAACTAAGACAAAGTAAAGGGTGTGTTTTCTTTTAAACTATAGACAAATACTTATAAGGAGGTACAAATTAACAGTCCGAGATTTTTTTTTTTATATATATATATATATTAGTTGCTCTCATTTGTATTTTTTTTTTTTTTAATTTATTTTTGGCTGTGTTGGGTCTTCGTTTCTGTGCGAGGGCTTTCTCCAGTTGCGGCAAGCGGGGGCCACTCTTCATCGCGGTGCGCGGGCCTCTCATTATCGCGGCCTCTCTTGTTGCGGAGCACAGGCTCCAGATGCGCAGGCTCAGTAATTGTGGCTCACGGGCCTAGCTGCTCCGCGGCATGTGGGATCTTCCCAGACCAGGGCTCGAACCCGTGTCCCCTGCATTGGCAGGCAGATTCTCAACCACTGCGCCACCAGGGAAGCCCCCTGAGAATTTTTTAAACTGGCCCTCTTTTCTCCCAGGACACATAGTGAATATGCAACACAGAGAATAAAATAAGCAAAAGACACTAAAATAGTTTTTACTAAGTACTGTAAATTGTTACTAATTATCAGTAAGTGGGAAATGGACCAGCAGCCTTTCTTATTCATGAAAACTCTGAAGGTTGTAAAACAAACAAATAAAAAAATTGATTTTCTCTTATTAAAAGAAGGTGAAAAAATAATAATTTAAAAAGGTGAATTAACAGTTAACACTGAATCTCACATTATTCTAAGCCTGTTAAACTTACAAGAATTATAGCTGTCACCCTTTATCTCCAGTTTTATTAGGCATAAAGGTATATGTCTAAATAGTATTCACTGAGTGCTTATTTTTGGGCGTACTTGATGCTGTGGAGGGTTTTTCCAAGTATACTCAAATGAAAAATTAACTAATAGTGTAAGACACTAGAAAACAAGTCACAAGATGGTCCATGATTATGTGCCAAAGATGGGGGCAATCGTAGGTGTTGGGATCCACAAGAAGATTCCCCAACAATGAGTGTTATTATTGTTTTACATAAATGACTTATTTTACACAAATAATATCATAAAGTATACGTCATTCTGTAATTTGTTTTTTGACTCAGCAGTATGTCTTAGAGATCTTTCCATGTTAGTACAGAAAAAAATCTATGTTGGGAATTCCCTGGTGGTCTAGTGGTTAGGACTCGGTGCTTTCACTGCAGTGACCTGGGTTCAATCCCTGGTGGCGGGAACTAAGATCCTGCAAGCCACGCGGCATGGCCAAAAAATCCCAAAAAAACAAAACAAAAAAACTATGTCGTTCTAAAGTTGCATAGTACTTCCTGGTATGTATATACCATAGTCTGTTTAGCCATCCTCCTATGTTGTTTGGCATTTAGGTCACTTCTAATATGTAAATAGACTTAAAAAGAGGTCTGGAGAATCCAGAGGGTTGAAGTAAGTCTTAGCTTTATCTGTTATGTTTAATTTTTTAATAAGGAGGATATATTAATGTACTATTTGTACATTATATTTGTAATGCACATGTCTGCAATAATTAAAAGTTAAACATTTTTATAACACTTATTTTGGAGCAGCCATCTGACATTTGTCCCCACTTCCATCGTCCCTACAATATGCTGGTCTACCTGCCCTACCTCTGATATTTATAGCCAATGACCCAGCTTAGACAGGTGTCTCAGCTTTCCACTGAGCACTGGTAACCATTGGGGTTGGAGCTGTCCTTAAATTCCAGTCCCTTTGGCTGAAGCTTTGTTTCCTTTGTTTCCTTACTGTCAGCCTCTGAGGGCTCCAGCAAAACAGAAAGCAATGTGTATTTTAATTCTCAGTGTGGTTGGTTTTCTGAAAAGCACATCTTGATTTAATACTGTGATGTGGTTACTTTAGATTGAGCTTTCTATCCCATCTCCTTTTTCCAAAAAGTCAAAAGGTAGTTCTTCTTTTATAAATTTTAGTTTTCAAATAAATTTCATCTTTGATGGTTTTCATTTAGAAAAATTTGGCCTTTAAAGTAGTTTATGAACTCTATTTAGTATAAGTCTATATTTAATAGCGTACTAAGGAAAGAACACTACCAACACTATAAACTCTAATTAATAGAGTTGCAATTAAATCTTTTGGGCCAGTCTCTTTTCACACTGTATTTTCAAAGTCATCTATTTTCTTGTGAGGTAAAGATATAAAGAAACTTAAAGCAGTCATTTCAAGCAAATTAACCACATATAAATGTTTCTGGGCTTGTCTGAGATTTTTCAGAAAAAAAGCTGTAGATCTATTATAATCCTTGTCAAAAAGAAATCCTTTAATCTTGACTTCACTTCAGTAAATTGAGATTAGTTAATAAAATCTGGAGTATTTTTTTCCAAGTACTAGATAAAATGACTGGTCTCTATAAATAGGATTTTAGAACAATGCCACTTAAAAATTGCCTTCAGAGTATTTCTAAAAACTCACTCCTATTTACCCAATAAATATTTATATATTTGAAGCAGAAGTTTAGCAGAAAATATTTAAAATTAAGTACTTAAGAAAATAATCTCATCTGCTCTTTGCTGTTTTAAGAGCTGTTTTGGAAATGCCCAAGTCACCATGCAGTGATGGAATATCATACACATTGCTAAAGGTCAAGCCATAGTAATCCTGACAGTTTACTCCAGAGCTTTGCTTCCAAATATGCTCTTCAAAAACTGTAAAGACTTGGTGTCTTTTTCCATAATAAGAGAAAATTGTGAAAGACTTTTGATACTTGAAAAATATTCCTTCCAGTTTACGGTTGTGAGAGATGAAGGGAGTGTGTGTATAACTTTCACATTTCTTAGCAGGATAAATAAAAATCCTTTCCTTCTCATTGAATGTTTATAGATGAAATAAAGAAGCAGATAGAACAGAGGTTATATGCAATAACTAACCTAAATGAGAAATACATGGTCATTGAAATCTAAAAGGCAGGGAGGGTTCGATCTTTGGGCTCACCTATAATTTGTGCACCATAAATGTAGAAGGAAGTCAGCAGGGACTTTTTAATGACAGTGCTGTCTATAACAGTATCATCAAGCAAGACATTGGCATAAATCATTGGCACTTTGCAAAGTGTCACTTCTGTCAACCTTCTAGTGATGTGATCTTTAGTCTTTCAAATCCATAGACTGGCATTTGGATCAGCTAAGCATCTTACATCCTGTCTTGAATATTAAAGCTGTTTTAGCCAATATTGAAATGCTGAAGTAATGCTTGTTCTAAAATATTTGTAAGCAACTGACCTAACTAAGCTTTACTCTTGGTGAAGCTTGCAGAGTTTCCTGTTTGCAAATGCAAATGAGGCTGTTATTCATTTTAGGAAGTACCCCAGGAAAAAAAGATAATGAAGCAGTGATTTTTATATCACTTCAAAAGACTTTTATTAGTAAAGCTTTTATTTTAAGTTCAAAGGCAACTTTACTTTTGGTTTAAGTTTAATTTACAAAATAAACTGCTTGTTAAAGTGATTGATATGCAGTTGGATAAATTTCATAAAAAACAATAACGGTAACATTGATAAACGTAATCAATTAACTTTGCCTAGATGAAATAAAATTAATCCACATCTGTACATAATAAGGTGGAAAATCTGTGTGCTTTACTCCAATTTAATTTGAATGAATGCTTGTACTCAGCAGGATTGCTGTTTGCATCTCTGGAGCTCAAGTCTTACAGAACTTGCATTGGTGTTTAGTGATTCTGAAATGAAACTGAAAACTGTCTTGAGAGGCATAAAGCTTATTAATACCTCCTTATTAAGTTTTCATCATAATTTTCTCCCTAAACCTTATGCTCTGAGTACAGTGTTTTGAGAAGACTAAATCTGAGGTAGCAGAGCTCGAGTTATACTAGATCAGTATTATGGTTTGGGTTGCACTACTGCTGTTAATTTCATTTTAAGTTCTTTCAGACATAGATATTTACCACCACAGGAAGAAACCCTTGGAAGTGTAAGACATGCTGTCTTCCCAGGGGTTATGTTTCTACCACCACCACCACTGTTACTCCTCACCCGCTGGTTTAGCACCCCAGGAATCTAATAGCCTTTCAAATCTGCACTGTGATTTACAGTGTCCCTGTATGCTTGGAACAATCAAATTCCCCTTTGTCCAGCTCCGCATGATCCCAAGGAGAGTAGAGAAGGCTCCTGTGTGAAACTTTCAGTGTGGCTGCAGACAAGAGCAGTTGCAACCCCAAATTAAAGAGTTTCCAAAACTCCTGGATTCGCAGAGTATCACTGAGACAGCCAGAACCCAGTTGATCCAGTAACACAAGACGTAGAACGAAAGGCTGTGGCAATCCCTGGGGTCCGCTCAATTTCTAGGGTACTCTTGGTAATAGAAGTACCCTTTAAGTTGCTACAAGACTCCTAGAAAGACAAGACATATTCTCAAAATTTGCTAAATGTTTTTCTTTCTTTCTTTTTCTTTCTTTCTTTCTTTTCTTTCTTTCTTTCTTCCCTTTCTTTTTCTTTTCTTTTCTTTCTTTCTTTCCTTTCTTTTTCTTTTCTTTTCCCTTCCTTCCTTCCTTCCTTTCTTCCTTTCTTTCCTTCCTTTCCACCTGCTTATTGGTGGCATCTTCCCATCTGAGTCTTGGCTGCCTGCCTCCAAAGTGACTGAACATTAGCAGAAACTACAAAGTATTGGCTCCTCTGTTTGTAATTTTTGTTTGTTTGTTTGTTTTAGAATGTGTGCACTTTCATTTCGAGCAAATCCTGGCTTTAAAGGAAACAATCAAACCACTCTTTTCCAAAGCTAAGTTTGGCAGAAGAATACTTTTATTGGACAAGGCACTAGGCTCCCAGTTTTAGTTTCAACTCTATGCATAATTAAAAGGGAGAAAAGGTGAAGCAACAGAAAATGGTGTTGCAAATGAAACAGATCCTGTCTTTCCCCCAGCCCTGTGACTGACCTTCTTTCAGGTCTCATAAAACAGCGCTATTTCAACCTTCTAGTTATGAAATGGGAATGATCATCCATGTTTAGCACAATAGGTGCTTATAACAAAGGTTTTTAAAATTCCAAGTAAAAAAACCTCAACAATCTGCTGGTTTTGCCCAGATCTAATTGTGCATCAAACTAGAAATAGTAGAAACTGTTTTAGAAAGTAGAAATAGCCTCTCTAAAGAGGTAGCTTATTGTGTAGAGCTGATGGCCTCAGATTGGTCTCCATCCTTTCTCTGCTTGGCAGACTTGTGCAGGCTGCGCTCCTCTGGCTTCTGAGTGATAGTGGGAGACTGAAGGGCAAGAGGAAGGAAGAAGCCACCCTATTTCTGTCTTCCCTCTGCCTCGGGCAGCAAGTCTTGTCAGCTGTGACGCCAGCTTCTGCGAGGTGGCCCCAGTCCCCAGACTCCAGTAACTGCCTCCCCGCCTTGGCCTTCTAGGGTTAGGGGTGGTCATGCAGGGCTTCCTGCTTTTGCTTATCTTGGGCGGCCTCACTGTCTCCAGTTCACGTTTCAGCTCTTCTGTCACTTGTGTTACCCATTTCCTCTGCTTCAAATACTCCTGTTGGCTTATTTACCTGATTAAACTCTGACTAAATCACGTCTGCAATATTCAGAGTGATAATTTTACCTTATCCTGCCCCAAGAGAAGACAAGAAGGAGACAAGATGAAGGAATGAAGGAAGGAAGGGAGGGAGGGAGGAAGGGAGGGAGGGAGGAAGGAAGGAAGGAAGGAAAGAAGGAAGGGAGGGAGGAAGGGAGGAAGGGAGGAAGGAAGGAAGGAAGGAAGGGAGGGAGGGAGGAAGGGAGGAAGGAAGGAAGGGAGGAAGGAAGGGAGCGCTTTCAGTATATTTCTGCTGCTTCTTAACACTTTCCTTTGCTCTGTCTTTCCTTAAAACCACAAGGTAGCCTGTTCACGAGTAGTGTCCTCTTGGGAGTGAGACCGGGACCAAGATGTAAGTAGGCTGGGAGTGGAATGGGGAGGAGTGCAAGAATCACTTATAGAAGGATCCCAGATGAACCCACGTTACTCTGCAAGTGGGACCCCTATGTTTTCCAACTAGATTCAGGCCCCTCCCTGATGGCCCCATACTTCCATCCTCTTTTTCTTTTCCATACCACTGCCCACTCAACCCTCCAAACTCCTCACTACGTCTGCTATATTTTTTAAATAAAGTTTTGAGAACGATTTAGATTTATAGAAAAATTGCAAAGATAGTACAGAATTGCCATGTACCCAGCACGTAGTGTCCCCTGTTATTAGCATCTTACATTAATTTGGTACATTTGTCACAATTAATGAATGCAAATTGATAGATTATTATTAACGAAGGTCCATGCTTTATTCAGATTTCCTTAGAATTTTCATAATATCCTTCTGCTGTTCCAGGATCCCATCCAGGATAGAATATTACATTTAGTCATGTCTCCTCCTTAGTCTCCTCTTGGCTGTGACAGCTTCTCAGACTTTCTTTTTCTTCGTTTCTGATGAGCTTGACAGTTTTGAGGAGTAGTGGTGAGGCATTTTGTAGAAAGTACCTCAATTGGGATTAGTCCTTGATGTTTTCCTCATGATTAGACGGGGGTTACGTGTTTTGGGGAGGAAGACCACAGAGGTAAGGTGCCGTTTTCATCACATCATATGAAGGGTATAAACTATCAACATGACTTACCGCTGTTGATTACAGCCCTCATCACCTGGCCGAGGTAGTGTTTGTCAGCTTTCTGTACTACAAAGTTACACTCTGTATCATCCTTTCCATAGTATATTCCCTGGAAGGAAGTCACTATGTGCAGCCCACACTTAAGGAGTGGGGAATTATGCTTCTTTGGCTTCTTTGAGGGTGGAGTATTTACATAAATTATTGGGAATTCTTTTAATCATGAGATCTGTCTATTCTCATTTAATTATTTATTTGTATTAATATGGACTCATGGATATTAATTTTATTTTGGGTGTTAAAATCCAATGGTATTTTGTTGCTCAAATTGTTCTAGCTTTGGCTATTGGCTCCTGTGACCCTCTGACATACGCAATCATTATGGCTTCTTTTTTTTTTTTTTTTTTTAGCACTTCCTTACTTTCTGTAAGACGCTCTAGGCTCATCTTGTATAGTTCCTGATCCAGTCTTAGAATCAGCCATTTCTCCAAGGAACCCTGGTTCCTTTTATTGGAGAATAGTATTATAAACCAAGATCTGGGCACTAGGTGTGCTCATTGCAACGTAGATGTACCCACTCCCCTTAATTCCATCTATTAGCATAGTTAACCAGTAATTCTTCAACACAAAGCTCCAAGTTCCTTTTGATTTCTTTACTCCTGAAGATAATTTGCAAGACAATAAAGCTCAGGATGAAAAAGCAGAAAAAATAGGTGTTCAGGTTTAGGTTGGCTCACTTTTGGGAACATCATAGATTAGAAAATTAGACCAAATGACCTAAAAAACCACATCCAGTGCCAAGGTTTTATGATATCTGGTTCTAACAGCTTGAGATAGGATGGCATTCCATTTATTTTCCAGGTTACCTGAGACAAGTGAGATGGGAATGTGCATGGGGACAGAGAGTATGCTGGTCTGATTGGAGTAGAGACTTTTTATAAGCAAGTGCTGAGAGATATGGTTGGAAAAAAGATTGGGACTGTGTATGGGGGCCTGACTTTGAATACTAGGCTACATTCATACAGCTATGGTAGCCATTTTATTTAAGAAACCACATTTATATGTGCATTGTTTTATAATATACATAAAAGAAAAATTATTCAATGTGAAGTTGGCCGTGCAGGGGCAGGGAAGTATTAATGATTTGCCTCGCAGGTTGTTGACTCCACTCGGGGTCACGGCTGGGGGTGCTAGTTCCCTTTCTGTTCTTTAGTCTCTACATATTAAGCATTCTCTTTATTACCTAGTGGACATAGATATTCAAGTAAATTATAAGAGCATTTTAAATATACTGTATGAAATTAAGTCTGAAGTGGACTGTACAGACTCATTCCCCTTCATAACATTCTGCTCCTGTTAGATTTCAAGCAGTGCTCGGAAGCCCTAGAGGAAATAGGAAAATGGTATATGTAACCCAGTTGTCTCACTGGATGATTGTATGTGTACATGTGATCTTTTAAAAAACATATTTATTTATTTATTTATTTAGGCTGTGCCAGGTTTTAGTTGTGGCATGCAGGATCTTTAGTTGCAGCATTCGGACTTCTTAGTTGTGGCATGCATATAATCTTATTGTCTGAGGCTAGAAGATTATAGGAGAGTGAGAATAATTTTGAAGCCTTGGGCAGGAAATATTAATAGGTCTTTGTCTTTAAACTGACATAATAAATATTGTCCCCCTTACCTTTTCCTTCTGTGTTTGTGTTATTTATTAATTCTCCCACCCCTTTGTACCCTGAACTTTGACATTTTCATATATATATATATTTTTTTTTCATTTTTACACATATTTATTTTTTCCCCTTTGTGATTCATCCTTCTGTATCTGAGCTTGGGTTTGGTGGTTAACCTATTTAATACGGTAATCACTCTCTGAAAAGATAGTAATTCATAGAGAGGCAGTTTACCTTGCCCCAAACCTCCACTGAATTGATAACCTCAAAGAGGGAGTTCTACTCCTCACTTTTTAAATTCTTTAATATTTTATGACCTGCTCTCCCCTTCCTTTTCTTAGCTCTGTAGTTAACAATTTTCATCTAAGCCTTAGTCTGAATATTTGTATTGACCACCTGCAAGTGATAGTTGTTCAGATAACAGGGAGTCATTATTTTCAGTAAGAAGACCAAATCTTAGTTTTTTTGACCTACTCTATAATTCTTGCTTATTCAGATGTGGATATTTAGATGTTTCACTCAACTCCATTTAGAGGATAAAACATTTAGTCTTATTCATAAAATATTTTAGGAGCATTTCACAATGGGGTTTAACAAAACAAAACAAAACAAAACACCTCATTCTGCCTGTATTCTATCTGACATAAAAACACGTCAGATTGGGCTTCCCTGGTGGTGCAGTGGTTAAGAATCCACCTGCCAATGCAGGAGACACGGGTTTGAGCCCTGGTCCGGGAAGATCCCACATGCCACGGAACAACTAAACCCATGTGCCACAACTACTGAGCCTGCTCTCTACAGCCCGTGATCTGCAACAAGAGAAGCCACTGCAATGAGAAGCCTGTGCAACGCAACCAGGAGTAGCCCCCGCTCGCTGCAACTAGAGAAAGCCCACGCACAGCAACGAAGACCCAATGCAGCCATAAATAAATAAATAAACCCCCCAAAACATGTCAGATTAAAACCAAGGGTGAGAAACAATGCCCTGGAGGCAAACCAGAGCACCAAAGGAGTAGGCTACAGGATTATAGGGAAGCAGAGGTGTCTTCTGAGAGATGAAAAAAGGATTTTGGAAGAACGAGAGTGAGAGATTGTTGCTTCTTCCTGCCTTTGCTGGGAAGTGTCACAAGGTTTAAAAAAATGAAAGTGGGTAGTTAAGGTCAAAGATTTTTTTGGGTTCAAAATGGTGAGGGGAGAAGGAGAAAGTCAAGTTGATCAAGCCCAGTGATGAACTTAAACTGTGTCGGGTCAGGACAAAAGTAGGTCTCCCAAAGGGAAATCACCCATTATTTACTGTTTGTTAATAAAGATGTATCTTTTATGCAGTTTTTATTTGATAATTATGACTACCCCCTTTTTACAGATGGGGAATACGTACCATTTAACCTTTTACAGGTCAGTTAGGGGGAGAATAGGGAACAGATAAACTGTTTCTTAAATTTGCCTGCCACAACTAGACTTCCCTTCAGATAGATGATGGTTTCCTTTTATGATTTTCATTGCTGTTTCTACTAGCTCAACAAACTATTGGGAAGACGGCATTTTAAGTGGGTGTATGATATGACATGCATAGAAAGAACTATGCATTTGCATCACTTTCCACCTTTCTAAGCATCACAATGTAAGTCTTTGCCAAATGCAAGTGGAAAGGAAGGAGCCACGACGACATTCTCCGGCTGGCCTTGGACAACGCTGACAAAACACATCAGCCACTCAGCACTTTTCCAAGTAGCAGCTAATGCCCGGATACTCAACTTTAACCCGGGAAAACGAGGTCAATTTAGGAAAGAAAAGCATGTCAAAGATTGTGCTGGTAGTCTGCTGGGGATGCTTGTCTTCTGAGATTTCCTTCAGCTCACTGTCAGCACCCTCTTTGGGGGTAGTAATGCAAGTGCTTATCTGACAAGGAAAGAATTATATGCGGATTCATCATTGCAAGCTAAGGGAAAGAAAACAGTTTTAATCTCAGAGTATTGGAAGAAATCATAATAATTAACATTTTTGAACATTTACTAAGTTAGACACTATGCTTAGGGTGTTACATAAATTATCTTATTTAATCCTTAAAATAATCAGAGCTACACCTCATCTTTCTCCTTAGATTAGTTTCTTCCTTTAGGGGACATCGTGATTAAAACACCACTTACTTAAAACTTCATCCTGTCTCCGGCCTATACTTTCCAATAATTGTACTACATTATAAAATATTCTGTCTATGACCCGAGTTTCATTTAAGCTCAAATATGCTGCATAGCTCGTCTTATCCCATTGTTTATTTACCATGAATTACGAGGATAGAAAACGCCTGTTCCAGTGTCTGCCCCTTGCACACTCAGAACCATGCATGTATGGTTGATAAGGCTTTAGAGCTGCACATATGGGAGAATCCAGCTCACCTCCACAGCCTCATCATCAATTCACACACTGCTAGCCTAGGGTGGTAGGCTGAATAATCGTCCCCATGTATGTCCAATGCCTTTGGTCCGGGAACCTGTGACTGTTTCTTTATATGACAAAAGGGACTTTGTAAATGTGATTAAATTAAGGATTTTGAGATGGGGAGCTTATCCTGGATTATCAGTGTGGGCCCAGTGTGATCACAAAGGTCTATAAAATGGATACAGGAGAGAGAGAGAGAGAGAAGCAGAAGTTGAAGTGATGTGCTTTAAAGATGAAGGAAGGGGCCACAAGCCAAGGAATATAGTTGGCCACTAGAAGCTGATAAATCAAGGAAACAGATTCTCCCTCAGAGTCTACAGAAGGAACCAGTCCTGCTGACGCCTTGACCTTAGCCCAGAGAAACTGACTTACAGTTTATGACCTCCAGACCTATAAGAGAATAAATTTGTGTTGTTTTAAGACACTAAATTTGTGGTAATTTGTTACAGCAGCAGTAGGAAACTAATATATTTAGTGTACAATTTAAGTCTTGTGAAACAACAATTATATGGAGTAACTGTAGAAGTTAATGTGCACACAGTGCAAAGTGCAGGACATTACAATTCTGAGTTCTCAAGATTGGATGTTGCTGAGTAGCACCCCTCCATGAGACCTCTTGTCCCGTCCTCCCTGACCACTGCTGGCACTTTCCAATCCTCACAGACACACGGGAACAAAACTGCTTCTCTCTGGGTGATTAGTCAGTCTTCATTCTCAGAACAAGAACCATTTTACATTTTTTTCAAGAGAGGTCTTAGGAAGAAAAGATATCTTTGATTTACTCTCAACAGCTCTTAGAGACAACTTTGTCTTCACTTGTGGGTGTGCTGAGAGAGTCATTCAAAATAGAGAGCTTGGATACCAAGGGTAAGCAGAAAGGAAGATCTGATTGTTTTGTCCTTGGTTATCTTAGGATAGTAAAAATAATTAATTTGCTTACCTTTTGGTGCATTTTTATCAGTGAAACTTCACAGTGCTTGATGTTTAATACTATTTGGAATCTTAGCAATCAGGAGCTGCATAAAAGGCTTTGGTAAATTCTGTGGTTCATCAGAGAAGAATCCCAAGCATTGTGGTACAAGAAGAGTGATAATCTCAGAAGCAGCATCTCAAGAAATACATTAAAATGATAGAGAAAAAGAGGAGTTTTACTGAAGTATCAACTACCAAACTTTCAGGGAGCATTTAATTACTAATATAAACTCTAATAGGCAATTAAGAAATAGAATGTTCTGGTTATTAAAGTATTATGTAATTGAGACTAGCTCTATGTCAACAATTGATTTTCAAAGAATATAATAGATTAAAATTCTGTTAATGCTGAAGCTAAATTTCACATAATGTATTCAAATTCCCATGATTCAGATCTTATATAGGCTTATGTTATGAACCTAAAATATCACTGAACTGTAGAGGTACAGAGAAAAGGTCTTTTTTTACATATCTGCCCCTCACCACCACCAGTAGCAAAATTAGTGCCTTATTGGCCCTGAAGAATCCAAATGGTGAAAAATATTTCCTTATCATGACTGTTACAAATTTAAATCAATGTAGGTGTCTTTCCTCAGAGAAGAGTATATGTGGGTTATAGTAAATTCCAAAAGACAAGAGCAATTGAAGTAAAATTATTAGCCTTTTCAGAGTCTGTGTGACTTCTCCCTTCCTCTCCATCCCCCACCGAGGGTTAAAATAGTGAAGTTGAGCTAAGGAAATACGCTTGTAAATTTTCAATAGCATCTTAATTTGAAATTGCAGTTTGAGAAGACTAATATTCACACTGCTTTTAAGAAATGTTCTGTGCCTATACATACTCAATTAAAATGCCTGTATTTAGGCCAAATCACTTCATTGTGGTTATATTCCTGGAAGTGTTCTCATTCCCCTGACTGGCATTTCCAGGAATAATGTTACAGCTCTGGCCAATCAGAGGAAAAACAACGGAAACGGTAAAAGTATTTCTCCTAATTGCAATAAACAGTTGAAGAAAATATAAGGAAAGCAAGTGACAAATGTACACACAGAAAGTGAGTTGCTAAATGAGTTCCTTTTGGATAGTTATTCCTCCTAAAAGCACAATTTAGCATCGTTCAGTCACCATTTAGTCTTTGAGTGTTGGAAACTGAAAATCTGTAGGCATGAAATTGCACTGATTCAGTGTCTTCAGGAAATATAAAGTGGGAAATGTTAGAATAAACCGTACATGTTATATACAGGAAATATTAGAAAGTAAACTATCTAGGCAAAATTCTCTTTCTGTCACTTTTTATTACCTCCTAAATGAAAGTAAATATTTCTGGGTATACTATTCTAAATGAAACAAAACAAGACTTGCATTTAAAAAAATTGTCTTTATGTTTTTCTTCTTCAGTAGTATTAATTTCTTAATTAACTTGATCTGGAGGTAAAAAATGGTAGAGCCATCATTATCGTTCAGTATTTTAAGGCAGAATATGGTCAGTTTCCGTGAAAATCCTGCCAATTCTGAAGCCTGTGTGTACAGAGAATGTCATCCTTATCTAGGATCACTATTGGGGGTATAGATCGTACATGAACTCTACCATTAGACTCATAAAAAGACTGAAATATTCTTGAGAGGTATTCATGTAACAGTCCTCTATAATAATTCTCATCTTTTATCATATGAATGAGGTTTTTAAAAAAATAGTTACTTAGAAAAGCAGTCAGTTAAAGCAAATTTTGATTCTTTTTGTAAATGACTAGTTCAATTTTATTTTTATAGAAAAACAATAATAATATATAAAATAACATATTAATACACACATACACTATATAATATACTTGAACATGTGATCTCAAATGCTGAAATAGCAGATCTCTTTATTGAGTTGGTTTAGCATTGTCTTTTCAGATGGTATCACTGGTAATTAAGTCATTCCCTGGTGAGACAGGCAGATTTTAAAATGTGATTTATATCTCTGTCTTTCAGCTCATTGCTAATTTTAGGGATAAATATGAAGTAGCATAATTTTACATATTATTTTTCAACGCAATTGGGATGATCAAAGTAACAGCTGTTTCTCTGGGGTCTTGATTGATTTAAAATAATGTACCTAAAATACCAACTTTCCCACTTAGTTTGCCTCAGTTATGATCCTGCAGACAGGCTCTACATCCATCTGGCAGAGAGAGAAAACAAGTTGATGTTTTTAAATACCCTTTTAGCTTTGACTAACAATCACACTTATATTTTAAATGAGCTGATGAGAAAAAATGTTGTTCATGTTCATGAGTTTTTAAGAAAACTTAAAATTAACGTCATGTTTTTTCCTCCTGTTAAAACAAACCTCTGAGATTTCACCCTCAGGCTTTGACAGTTAACAGTTAACAAGAGTTTGAAGAATGCTCTTACCACCATTTCCCCTGGAGAACTTTGTAAGCTTTACATGTAAATGCAAACAAAAATTTTTAGGCTTTTGATCTTGGGGATTTGATGAAATCTCCAAATCTCCAGAGCAAATTTAAGGATTACAGGCTATAACAAGTACACATATGAAAGCATGACAAATTAACGGTAAATATCTAGTATTGATTCCAAACAGGAATATGATGGATTTATTTATTATGATGGCATTCTAGTCTGAGTGACTAAAAAAATAAATGTCACCAGAATGGGTGGGAGTGGGAGGAAGATGGCAAGTCTGTCTATTGACTGTATTCATATTCATTTATATGCAAAAGAAAGAACACAGCTCACTCAAAGGCTTCATTTACTTTAATCCCTTTCTTCCTTTCTTTTTCTTTTTCTCTCTCCCTTTCTCCCTTCCTTCCTTCCTCCCTTCCTTCCTTCCTTCCTTCCTTCCTTCCTTCCTTCCTTCCTTCCTTCCTTCCTTCCTTCCTTCCTTTCTTTCTTTCTTTCTTTCTTTCTTTCTTTCTTTCTTTCTTTTTCTTCCTTTCTTTCTCAAACTTGTTCTAAGCAGAGTGAAATTCAGTTCTGATCGGACCTGGGTCACCAGGGAGTTGATATCCCAAAGGTCTTTTTGTTTCCCTTTTGTCAAGATCTGAGTGAGCTGGTATTTAGCTGTGGGAGCATAGGAAGCCTCTTGCTAAGCAGGACAATGACTAGGGCTTGTGGAATTACCATAGCTTCACATAGTAATTGTCATTCTGAGAGGTGATCTATGCATTCTCTCTCCCACTTAGTAGCAGTGGTAGCAAGTTGACCTGGTCATCCCAGGTTCAAGTGTCATTGATTGGCTGATGATGGACAAGGCAAGACATGAATCTACTTGACATTTCACTCAGCAAGCATCTTAGATGTATTATCTAAATCGGTCTTTTTCTTTTACTTTGCTCACAGTTTAGCAACAGTAGCATGCAGGGACATATCACCTTGTTTGCATCTGGTAGAGACTCTAGGAAGAAAAAAGGTCTCCTACAATCTTATGTAGACATTTCACATTCCACAACTATTAGAGAAGTTGATTGAACCATGGCAGGTACTAAAATGATCAGAAATGGACGCAGTTGTCTCTAAAGAAGAACAGAAAATGAAACTGATCCTGTTTCTTTTATACTAGGGGTTATTGTTGCTTTCTTTCCTTGAATGTTTTAAATACTGAGGAAAATGAAACTTAGTGAAGAGATAGTTCCTCTTTGGAGTTCCCCAAGGAATTTACACAAATCCAAATATATGAAACTTGAGAATTTTCTTTAATTTCAATATAAAAACCTTGTGAAAAGGAGCATATTTGTTTATATGCTGGATGCATACTTTTGTTCCTTTTATAAGCCTTGATGTCTAAACTGAAGGGAAGACTTTCCCAGGCTCGGTGGTGGGTAATAAAAATAACTAAAAATGTGGAAAGTGAGATTTATAAGGAAATAAGGCAACTGATAATAATATCTGGGAAGAGGCTAGAAGCATAAACAGAGGGAAATTCTCAGTGAGATGTTAGTCACTCTCTTTGGCTTGGGACTATAGGAGACATCTGTGGAACTGGAGAGGTTTTGATCTTAAGTTCTGTACCCATTCTTCTGGATGACATGATTGATAACATTCACAATGCAAAATAGAATTCACGTATTTTGAAAAATCTTTCCCATCTATACATGTATCTTCAATTTTAAAAAATACACACATAAAATCTTGCAATGTTGATTTACATTGTAAATAATTTCTAAAAGAAAATTTCTTGTAAATTGTAAAAAAATACCATCTACAGTATTTTACAGGGTACAATTCCACGTGATACCACTTTGGAAAAAGGACAAAACAAAACAAAAAAACCCTTTCAACATAGAAGTTCTCAGCTGAGAGTTATTTTTGGTATAATTTTCTTTTTAACCTTGGTTAATACCACAGTTCAAAATTTTCATCTTAAACAGGTATTCCCAATAATTTTATTGATACCAATGTAATGCTGAAAAGTTTTAGCAGAGTCTATTATAAATATTGAAATTAGAGAGTAGAGGTAGACAGATACCTAAGTTAGCGGTCCAGATTGAACACATACTAGTTTATGACTAAGTAAGGAGCCTCACATTACTGCATTGTGTATAGGATGAGGTTTATTACTTAAAAGTACCCTTAAGGATTTGGCCTCTCTTCATCCATCCCAGTCATTTACTGTGACTGGGGAAGAACATTTTTCTGGGGAAGGAACCTCTCATGCCAACTTCCTTCCATACTGGCAGACTGAAGTCACTCAGGAGTTTGAGACCTTTGACTTTCTATTATACAGATGTAAATACCTAGGAAACACTCAGGCCATGACCTAGGAATTGCAAAGGGATAATCCGGCAAGAGAAGAGAATAAAAGTACTACTCATCTACAAGTCTTATTTTTTAGCATATAGGCGATCTCTGATGAGACTGTTTGTAATTCAAGAAAAGCAGTGAATAAAGAGTGAAAGGACAGCAATATAAACAAAGTTAGTTTACAAATTATTAGTAAGTACATTTCTGAGTAATATAGTATTGTGGTGGATTGTATTATTTTTCATGGTAACTTCTATTATAAGAGAACATCTTCCTATAAGCAGAAGTGCTATATGCTAGATCCTAGTTTAAGACACCCTGTGTATAGATAAACAACAAGGATTTACTGTATAGCACAGGGAACTATATTCAATATCTTGTAATAACCTATAGTGGAAAATAATCTGAAAAAATATATAAAAAATATATATATAACAGAATCACTTTGCTGTACACCTGAAACTAACACAGTATGGTAAATCAACTGTACTTCAATAAAAGTAAATAAATAAAGTAAAAGAAAAAAGACACTGTATAATATATTTCCAGTAGCTCTTGCTCTTTTCCCTTTGCCATGAAAATGAGATGACCCAGGGCATTATCAGATAGGAGCCACTGCTTCAACCGAGGCCTTGGCATGAGGTTGGAGCAAAGCCACAACGAATCTGCAGCTCATATAAAAACTGAGCAAGAAATACTCTTTCTTCTTTTAAGTCCTGAAATTTTTTGGAAATGTTATTGCTGAATAATATGGTAAAAGCTAACTGATAACACTGATCAAAAAATATTTTAAGTATTTTAAATTTTAAACTTTAAGTAAAGTTACTTTGTAATCTTCAGTAATCATTCAGTCATAAATTTTATTCAGTACCTTTCGTGTTCCAGGTTCTTGCTAGGTGCTGGAGATACAGTACTTCATGACGCTTCCGGTAGGGAAGGTTTCAGTGCGGGAGAGAGACAGAGATAAAAGCACACAATTAAAATAACTATGGCTGTAATAATTTCATAAAGGAGATAAACAGAGTGCTATGAAATAATAACTAGAGATGGAGGTTGACGGAATCTACTTTATAAAGCATGGTAATGATAGATATCTTTAAGAAGGTGACATTTAAACAAAGACCTGAAGAATGAGAAGCTAGCTATAGGAAGAGCATTCTAGGTCAGTGAGCAACAAATGCAAAGGCTCTGTCTCATTCTTCAACTTCCAGCTTGACCAGTATCTAAAAGATAATAGTATTCTGAGAGATTGTGCTATAAGTCACTTCAGGAGATAGACCCGAGTTTAACCCATCAGTAAAGCATGGGATTGCACTGCCTTCCTTAAATAGAGCAGAATCTAAAAAGCATCTTCTCATTGGGTTATAGCATGCTAAGCATAGGAATGAAGAAGGAATAATAGTGGCAAGTTCACAAACCAGAGTAAAGGGTAGTTTTACTTTCTCTGAGCAATATCCCAACCAGCTCCCCTGCTAAGCATTTCCTAGGTAGTTAGAAATTTCTTGTCCTCTCAAGAATACTCTGGAGCAGGCCTCTCAGAGTTCTAAATTGTGTCAACGAAAAAATACTTCTGGAGTGTCAGTTCTACCCAAAGGTCCCACGCTAATGTGGACCTACACTTTCAGGGGTTGCCGCCTAGATGATTTGAGAGGTATGGGCCACTGTTGCACTGGTGTTCTACTGGATATTAATAATTTAATCACGCCACACAAATGCTTCCAGTGGAATCATGTTCATCCTGCATCTGGACCAAAGCTGGAGAGTTGCCTGCATGTCTAACCTGATTTCCAAATTATAGGTTTCTCTTATGTTCACACTGACATGGATGAGTGGGGACACTGAGGATTCTCAGAGCCACCTGTTCAGGCAGAGAGATCACGCTAAAAGCAATTAAGTTCATTTAAATTCAGGTGACTTCTCCCAAAGCGCTATCCCCCACCCTTTTCTGTCCCCTAAGGCAAAAGGTGCAGGGAAACAGATCTTGACTTGGTCTTTAAACTCTAAATTCTGCATTTCTGTGATTCCTAACTCGACAAGTACATTTAGAAATCAAAACTCAAAGCTGGGTTGGGAAGACAGCCAATTCCTTGCCTATTGCACCTGGTCCCTTAAAAGATAATTTATATGCGGGGCAAAGAAGTCACTGGGAGTGTTCTCTCTAAAAGGAGAAAAATGCTTTTATCTTTTACAGACATAATCTACAGACAGCAGCAGACAATTTATATGTATAATGCCCCAATTTGACGTAGTAGTTAAACTATTTTATCTGGCCTTTGCAGTGATAGAATATACACTCCTGTATAGCTCCCATATAACAACAACATAAAGCAGAAATAGAATATAGGCAGATAAAATTGTGTAATGCTCTCTTGATGGTGATTTGAGAAGCAATTGCTACATTTCATTTAGAACAGGGAGAGTGTCTGCTGTCTCCTTAGAGAAAGCCATTCTAGTCTAATTAGGGATGCAGGTACACACGCCTAGCCATTCTGATTTTTCAAAGTTATTTTCTAAATGAATTCAAGGCACAATTTAAAAGTACAGTTAGTATTAAACTAAATAGCATTTTTTTCTCTTTAGAAAGTGGATGTAAAAGGGAATAGTTTGTAAGCCATTTCCCTGGCTAAAATGCTAGTTGCTACAAACTGATCATCATTTGGATGAAGAGTGTTAAAACTGAAAAACAGAGAATACCAAGGTAAGTGTATTAGGGAATAAAATTACGAATTAAGCCAGCTTTAAATTAGTTTTCAAGTATCAGTATAAATCCTCAAATAAAAGCCCTGTGTACAATTCATACAAAATCTAGGACATTTAAAAAATATGTGCCAAATCTGAGTGACTCTGAATGATAATATTTAGAAACAAATTTGGGATATATTGAGTATCTAATTACTAGCAATATTTTCATTGCTTAATTTATTTATAATTGTAACATTAATGTGTTCATTTTATATTTGTTTAAATTTTTTAGCTAGTACCCAGAAGTACTTAGTACATGCCCTTCTTTGGAATACCTATTTAATAAGATAGCTTATTCTTACATACATAAAGTATCTGACTATATTATCCTTTACAATATAAACATCCTTCCCTTAGATCTTTTAAGTAGTTTTATGTGATCAAGTGAAGTGGTTAGTATTTAGATAAGTTCTCAGTAGTAATGATCTAAACAGAGTAGAACAGCATGAAGGAAGTTTGAGCACTTTAAAAATAATAATTTTTAGACAATCTCTTCACTTTTACTTACCACCCTATGTTGGTAAGTAAAATATGATCTTTATTTCTTAAACAGTTTAAAATTTTCAAATCAGGTGTGTCCATAACATTATTTGAAAAACTTAACTGGTAAAGCAAGCCAAACAATCAGAAATCTATGTGAGAAATTTTCTTTTGGGGGGTTATATATCAAACTTAGTTTTAATTTGAATCAAGGTTATACATGCACATAGTTTAAAAAATTAAATAGTTCTGCAAGCCTTCCTTTGATGGCAGGTCTGTCCCTCCCTTTCTACTACCATAACTCCATTTCCCAATTACTAGAGGCAACCACTTTTAACGCTATTGGCTGTTTCTCTTGGTATTTACCCCTATGTCACTTATTCTCATACTGATACTTCTTGACTTTTAATTTTTAGGCACCATGTATTGACATCCCCTTGTGGAAAATAAGAATTTATCTTTCACTCTTCTTGCCATCAGTATTCTCATTCCTGCCTGGTGCCTTTCTACTTTCCCCATTTTCCTCATATAATTATATTGTAATTTTGTTTAATGCAGTGCTTACGTTATTATGACCACATAAATGCTGAACCATGTAGTTCAGCTGAACCATGTAGTAAACTATTATAATTTTTCTCCCTGTACCAGTATTAAAAAAATAATTTTTTCAATAATGCTCTTTTTTCATTTAATTTTCTGTGCACATATAATCAATTTATCCCCTAATCCTTCTCAAGTTGTACAAATCTCCTTTTAGCACATTCAAGCACTTCAGCAATTTTATTAATTTTATTTTTTTGAAGACGTCTCTCTTATGGCCTTCTGATTTGTTCTAGCTTGGGCCATTTGCTGTCTACACTAGCTGTTTAGCTATTATTCCAGTATCTTTCTTAACCATCCTCCAGTGCAAGTCAACTTTTTCTATAAAGAGCCAGATAATAAACATTTTGTGTGTTTTAGGCCAGATGGCCTTGCGCACATTTACTCAACATTGTCATTATAGCACAAAAGCAGTCATAGACAATACACAAATGAACGTGACTGTGTTCTAATGAAACTTTATTTATGGACACTAAAATTTGAATTTCATATAATTCTTATGTGTCATAAAATGTTCTTTTGATTTTTAAAAACGCTTGAAAATAGAAAAATCATTTTTAGCTCATGGGCCATACTAAAACAGGTGTCGTGATGGATTTGGCCCGTGGGCTATGGTTTGCTGACCCCTGTTTCAGGAAATTCTCTTTGCTTGTCATTTGCGTTGGGTCCTCTGGTTTCCTGGATTTCATGTCTTTTTCTGTTTCACATTCTTATTTTGATAGATCATGTCTTCTAACAGCTTCCTAAAAAATTTTGAGAACTTGAATTACTGAAATCCATTTTTCCACCTTCATATTTAAATGTCTGAAATTTAAAAATTTGAAGGCATTTCTTCATTGTTTGCCAGCTTGCATTATTGTTATTGAGAAGTCTGATACCATTCTGATTCTTAATCTTATGTATATGATTTTTTTTTTTAAATCTGAAATCTTAAAAATTCTCTTTCTTTGTGCTAGGGTTCTGAAATTTCATAATGATATTTTAAAATAAAGGTGTGGGTCTGTTTTTATACATTGTGCTAGGTACTCCATGGATCTTTTTATTCTGGAAACTCATGTTCTCTAGTGCTGAGAAGTTTCTTGTATTATTTCTTTAACGATTTCCTCCAGTCTCTTTTTGGAACTTCTGTTAGCAGATTTTGAACTTCCTGAATTGGTGCTCTTCCACTTTTCATCTTTTCTCACTTAAAAAAAAATCTATTTGTCTTTTTTGTCTCCTTTCTTGGATATGATCTCAACCCCTCCATGGGTTTTTTTCAATTTTTAATTTCCAAAATCTCTTTTTTTTCTGATTTTTTTAAAAAAAAGCATTCTATTTTTCTTTTATGTTTGTAATAAATTCTCATATCTTTCTGAGGTCTGATAAGAGAAGATATCTTGTTTCTGTTCTGGAAGTTTTCTTCTCTAAGCATAGTCTCTATTTCTTCCAACGTGCTTTTTTCTCTTTGTTTTGGTACTTGACTTTCACGTTAGAGATTTCTTTTCATGTCTTGGCCATCTTTTGGTGATTAAGAATGGTGAGATTATGGTTGGAAGCTCTGAGCATGTGAGTAGAGCTTGTTGGCTATGAGCTTTTCTGTAGGTTGATCTCTTTACTGTAGGCTGTTTGTAGGAGAGCTCCCGGTATCAGAATCTTTATGTCTGTCATCTTGGGCTGGTCATAGTTCCCCCAAAAGAAACATGCATTTCCTTCTTAGAAGATATAAATCTGGCTGCTGAATTCTGGGAGTAGAATAGGGCAAGAAGGCTAAGAGCTTTAAAGTTCAATATACAAACTTTTAATTAATCTCCCTGTTTTTAGTATGATACTTCTCTCTAACTGTGCCTGGATTCCTCCAGTCCAGAGTCCCTCTATTTTACCCTCTCCAGAGAATAAATCTCCTGTCTTCTACTGAGATGGGAAGGGGAAATTATCCGATTGCATGGAATTGAGGAAGGAATAGCTCTACATTCACCTCTTCACTTCCATAGCAGCTTGTGACGTCAATTCCTGGGCCTTCTGGGGGTTCTTAGAAGCAATTAGGTTGCTTCTTAGCTAGCCCCCCTGACAGTTAAGGATTCAGCTTTTTGGAGTTTCAGCGTGTTTATCTGCTTTCTAGATTCCAAAATTTTGCAACTTCACCCTTCCCCTTACTGTTCTCCTTGTGGGTTTGTCTTTAAAACTCTCTACCTTCATTAGTGGGTTTGGGGAGGGAGTGGAGATAAATGAAAGTGTTCAATTTGTCATTTTAAACTGGACCAGTTTTATGTGAGAATGTCTCCCCTTTTGAAAACATATTAACTTATTTATATATTTTAGTCAGATATCATTTGGATTTATAAAATATATCTCCATGTGAGGCATAGGGTGTGAAGAAATATGTTAATTCTCAAGGAGGTAGTGAGTGGTTGCATGTATTTCTGGCAGCTGCCTAGAGTTATGTGTCCTAAGTTTTTTACATATTTAAAATGCATAATGTGGAAATCTATAAGAGTTGTTCTAAAGCATATTATGTGTTATTATATTGTTGTAAAGATAGTCTGTATTTATTAGTACTAGGTTTAGTTGGTATATTGACAAAAACCCTCAAGTAACAATGGCTTAAATAATATATGAAGGTATTTCCTTCTTATATAAATGAAGTCCAGAGTTTATAAGGAGGTCCAAGAGCAACAGGAATCCACCAGATCCTTCTATATTGTTGTTTCATCACCCTCAATATGTGTCTTCCTCCTAATGGTTCAAGACGGCAACTTGAACACCAGTCTTCATGTTCTCATTTAAGCCAGCAGGTAGAAGGGCACATACCCTCTCTTTAAGGACACTTGCCAGAAATTGCATACGTTACTTCTAATTATATCCCATTGGCCAGAAATTAGTCATATGGCTATAGCTAGTTGCAGAGGAGTCTGGAAAATGTAACCCTTATTTTAGATAGCACAATAAAAAAGCCCTGGACAATAGGTCTGGAGACAAGGTGCTACTTTTGGTCCTTTAATTACTTCTGTTCTCTTAGGCAAGTCCCTTACCTCTTCAGGCCTTGTTTCTTTATCAATATGTTGAAGATCGTCTAGTAGTAAATGCAAAGATAGGAATGTCCTGGGAGGTAGTTCCATACACACAGGCTTACTCTGTAGATTCAAGATCTGTGTCATTTAGTTAAATTTAAGAACATGGGCTAAATTCTCAGTATTTTAAACACAACTTCTTATTTTGACTTAGTTTATAATTAGATGTATAACCTTGGAAAAGTTCTTTAACTATTTTTGATCTCACTTTGATAATTCATGAAATGGGTTATTAGTATAGTCTCACAGTTCCCAAACCATGCACTAAGGTGCCTTGGGATGCTGCAGTAAACTCACAGGAGAGTTGTAGGATATCTTAAATTTTTAAGGGAGGTACAGTGCTACTTGACATCTTTCAGATACCAGCAAAATGCTAGCTTGAGATAGTTCACACATTAGCTCATGCTACATTTGTTTTGATTTCATATCTTTGTAAAGCTGGGTTTTTGTATATTATTGTAATAAAAAGCAAGCACTACGTGAAAATCAGTGTAGAACAGGAAAGGAGGGTGATGGTGTCCAGTTTGATTCCAAGGTTTGAGATGTACAGTGCCGAACAGGTATACACATCTCATTTGGAAGTAATTGTGGTTGTTTAAGAATTAAATAAAAATATGATTTTCTTTTAATTTGTATATTTAACAAAACAGCTACTACTTTTTAAGGAAATAAGTAGTTATTAAGTGTTTGGGCCTAGCTACTTAATAAATGGGGCTATTATTTATTCTTTTGTTGTATTGTCTTAGGAGAGTACATGCCCTAAAGATTTTCCTTCTCATTTTCAAATTTAGAGTTAGGTTACTGGCTCTTAAGTATATCTACCTTTTGCTGAGGGAGCTGCCTTACTGGGTCATGAGATAGATTCTCAGCCAAAAGGCTGAGCAGAGATTTGTTTCTGGCAAGCTAAACTGGAACTTGGAATTCAGTTTTATAAGGAACAATGTTATGAATATTTTATATAGTTTAACCAGTCCAATTTTAGCATTTATCAAATGTGCAAGAATGTATTTGTGACATTCAGATTTTTGGCATCTTAGATAAAACACCCAAATGACTGACCAAAATCTTTTCCTGGAAATACTTGGTAAACAAACTCATTGCATCATCAGAAGCTTTCTTACAGCACCTTTCCCAAACTCTATTAACTTTATAAAAGTGGCCAAATCCCCAGAGCAAACAACCAATCAAAACTCTGGGAAAATCAAACAAGCTTTAAAGTTCAGATATGCTGACTGATTAGAAAAAGGAAATTTTGTTTATGTCAAGAAAGTTTTGAATGGCTTAATGAGAATATTAACAATAATGAGTTGCTAAGTTGCTGTAAGTTTAAGAAGCATTCCTTTGAATTGGTTTCTCAATCATGTGGGAACTCATCCTGAATGTAAAAGCTGTTCTCTTGTATACAGCAGTTTAATCAAAGAAGAAAATATGAAATTAGGTGTCCTTTTCCAGAGTATCCAAATAACGTCCAGCAGATTTGGATGGTGCAACACTATGAAGACACAAATGCAGGGCAAATACTTTCTTTTTTTTTTTTTTTCTTTTTCCATTTTGTATGTTTTTATTTTGAAACAGTTTCAAACATAAAAAAAGTTGCAAGAATAGTGTAGTGAACCGACATACCCAACACCTAAATTCACCAAATGTTAGCTAACATTTGCCGCATTGTCTCATACACAAACGTTCACGGTAGCTTTGTTTGTGATAGCACAAACCTGTAAACAACTCAGATATTCATCAACAAGTGAATGGATAAAAAAATTTTGATATACGTACAATGGAATACTGCTTAGTAATACAAACAAATGAACTATTAAAAAAAGTATGAAAATTGCCTGTTGTTTTTTTTTAACATCTTTATTGGAGTATAATTGCTTTACAATGGTGTGTTCATTTCTGCTGTATAACAAAGTGAATCGGCTATATGTATACATATATCCCCATATCCCCTCCCTCTTGCATCTCCCACTCTCCCTATCCCACCCCTCTAGGTGGTCACAAAGCACCGAGCTAATCTCCCTGTGCTATGTGGCTGCTTCCCACCCACTAGCTATCTATTTTACATTTGGTAGTGTATATATGTCCATACCACTCTCTCACTTCATCCCAGCTTACCCTTCCCCCTCCCCATGTCCTCAAGTCCATTCTCTACGTCTGCGTCTTTATTCCTGTCCTGCCCCTAGGTTCTTCAGAACCTTTTTTTTTTTTTTAGATTCCATATATATGTGTTAGCATACGGTATTTGTTTTTCTCTTTCTGACTTACTTCACTCTGTATGACAGACTCTAGGTCCATCCACCTCACTACAGATAACTCAATTTCGTTTCTTTTTATGGCTGAGTAATATTTCATTGTATATATGTGCCACATCTTCTTTATCCATTCATCTGTTGATGGACACTTAGGTTGCTTCCATGTCCTGGCCATTGTAAATAGAGCTGCAATGAACATTGTGGTACGTAACTCTTTTTGAATTATGGTTTTCTCAGGGTATATAGGGCAAATGCTTTCAACATGACTATCCTGCTATTTTGATTCTGGGTTGGAATTCTTTTCTCAGTTGAATCAGTGTGGCTAAGATGAATTTTTATTATACATTAATCAGGTTCAGATGATGTTTCTCACTTATAACTTTAATTATAATTTTAGTTTTTCCTGAGATGTGTATGTTTTTTGATACTTATAGTAAACCTGATATTTTCTTATACTAGAGAGAATGACATGAAAGTTTAATTGATATATCTGCAGATACCTTGTTACACGTGTGACATGTTTATATACCCTATACTGAATACACAATTTTTTAAGGACAAATATGGTACAGTGAAAATACAAAGCACTCAGTTTAGAAGATCACTTCTAGGGAATTCTCTGGCAGTCTAGTGGTTAGGACTCTGCACTTTTACCGCTGAGGTCCTGGGTTCAATCCCTGGTTGGGGAACTGAGGTCCTGCAAGCTGCGTGCTAAGGCAAAAAAAAGAAGATCACTTCTTTATGGTCTGCTTTGCTATATACTAGCTCTGGTCTTTGTCAAGTCATTTACCTTCTCTGTGCCTTAGTTTCCTCATCCACAAAGCATTAACAATTGGCTGCATATAGTACATATCCCATTTACCAAGTCTCAAAGTTTCACATTCCTAGTACTCAGGGATTCAACATGAAGCCAGATATTCATGTATTTTACTTCCTGGGTGCGTTCTTTCTCAAGCCTTTTCTTCTTAGTTTATTCTAGAAATTTATAGCTTAAATTTAGAATGGAATCGAAAGTGCTTCAAGTTATATAAAGGCCCTATACACGCATGATGAGGTTGAAGAAGGTGAAATGTATGACTAGGGATAGCAATCTGTCTGAATACATCCCGCATACTGTTTGCCACACTCACTGGTATGCCTTTAATTACAAGACTGAGTTTTTAGAATTGCAGAAAAAATTTCTTACTCAGCAATTTACATGGGTGAATGTTCTTGATACTGCTCTACCCCTGTCTCCCAACCCCCTCCCCCTTATATTTCTAACTGCCTATCACTACTGACCTTAGTAATAACCTCATGTCCTTGACAATTTAGAAACATGTACAAATTAATGATTTGGGAGAAAATTAGTGGATCCTGAAAGCCTGAAAAATTTTCCAGACGTATTACAAGCTGGAACCAGTTGCACAGAGTTACTGGGTCCTTGAAAGAGAGTACTGCAGAATAAGGGGCAAGATCTGCCCTGATCCTGGGATACTGCAGAACCTAGAAAAATATAGGTCTCAGCTTCTAACAAAGCAATAAACATGCATAAGGAAAGAGTTATAAATATCACCCCAGCATGCCTTCCATTAAAGGAAAACACAGAGATGCCTGCTGAAACTAAAAGTAATGTTTAAAAAACAGCTCATTCTCTACAAATATTATGAATTGGATTCTTCCAATAGCAGTAGAAACTTGGATCATACATCCCAGGAGCCCCAAACATGAAAGCTTTAGCAATTTTAGGATTAATCAAGATCACACCATCAAATGTGCAGTCTTTTTGCTATATATGTTTTTTCAGTGATTTGCCTTCTTGGCTTACCCACTGGGTTTTGCCTGTTTTTCCTCATTCTCCACTGTGTCTTTAGACAGTGCTGTCACTGACAGCAGGCTGAGTAAATCATCAGTTGCATGCTGATGAGCTGGTTTCCCTTCTTTTGCCAGATTAAATCAGGACAGCCTTCAAGTTTGGAACAGGAGAGGATGGTCTGTGCCATTACTGCTGACCTTTCCTTTCTTCTCTTTTTATCTGGGACTTTTTCCACAACCAAACCCTCTTCTGTTATGTCCTCAATTTAGGATACTTCCTTTCCTTCATCTTTTCTGCCAGGAACATAACTGTTTCATTGCCCTGCCAATTTGTTTTCTTGCTGTTTTTACTGATTTTACTTTGTGTTCCTTTTAATAAATAAGTATGAAATCTTATGAAAGTTTTAAGGGAGTTCAAAAGTAAAAAGTCTATTCAGGGACTTCCCTGGTGGCGCAGTGGTTAAGAATCTGCCTGCCAATGCAGGGGTCATGGGTTCAATCCCTGGTCCGGGAAGATTCCCACATGCTGTGGAGCAACTAAGCCCGTGCGCCACAACTACTGAGACTGTGCTCTAGAGCCCGCGAGCCACAACTACTAAGCCTGCGTGCCTGGAGCCCATGCTCCACAGCAAGAGAAGCCACCGCGATGAGAAGCCTGCGCACCACAATGAAGAGTAGCCCCCGCTCGACGCAGCTAGAGAAAGACCGCGCGCAGCAACAAAGACCCAGTGCAGCCAAAAATAAATAAATTTTTAAAAATAAATAAATAAAATAGCTAAAAAAGTCTATTCATTGACATTCTGAAGAACCAATATTTACAAATTCAATTTTCATATAAGATGGTGATAAGGGGAAAAAAAAACCCTATATGTTATAATTACCCAAAGTTGTTTTGAGAAATATATTCCAGAAACTTTGATATGCTAGCACGCATTTTAAATCTCCAAGAGAAGATTGTAAACTGCATTTCCTGAACTTATTAGATGATGAATCCTTGTTTACAAGGGATTTTCAGTGGAGTGTGTCCAAGAACACGCTCTCCTGGAAATGTTGTCATATTTCCTTTTCCTTCAACTTATTTTATAATTCAGCTTTATATGTAATTTAGTAACTAATCATAATTTCAAAGAACCACAGACTTTTTAATAGTGATCTTTGGGACCTTTTTATTAGTAGTGATTTTTCTGTGGGAAATTTGGCCTGAGAGTAGATAAGGATTTATTGTAAATTTAATATGTTCAAAAATTTTAATATCCTAGGAATCTTTATATATCTATTTAGATAGGAAACCTTCTTGCTTCAGTTTTATTTTCATGTTTACCTTAAGAAAAAGTGTGGAGAGCAGTGTGGCTAGAGTTCAATTTTTTCCCCTAGTATTACATATTTACTATTTTATGTAAAATAGGAAGAAGTAACTGAAGCCATGGGTACAAATACTGAATTTTACCTGCCAATATGAGTTTCTGATTTGTCAATATTTCAGAACATTGCTCTTGGGGCTCAGCATGTCACATTAGCATACAATGAAGCCTCCTTTCTCTCCCAAAGTATGTTCTGTATCATGACTATGCCCCAGTCAAGGCCCCAGTCATCAACTTTAAACCCACAAGGTCACTTGGTCATCTTGTGATTACAACAGCAGCTTTACTGCTTGTAATTGTCCTACAGCTGTGGCAGGTCAATGGAAAAATGTTCTTTAAACACCATAAGCATCTGATTGTGCAATACCTAAATGAGTGTCATTGATTATTCACACTGCTGGCTGGTCAAAGCTGGGGAAGTAATTAGGGCTTTTTGTGTGGATTATCCACTGAGAAAAGGTCAAATAACTACAAACAGTGCCAGCAGAGAGGAGCCACCAAGGACGACAGCATCCGTGATCAGTTAAGAAATGCTAAAGCAAGGCTTAATAATGATGTGCTTATGCCAGGTTCTACAGAATGTGATCATTCTGTCATAGAAATCCAATGAAGCATGAATGATGGCTACTTTTTCCCTGGAAGCTCTGCTTCAGGTCCCTGATGCCCATCAAACAGGTTTGTCAGGGAAGTAGACTGAGAAGAATTTAAAAAGCAGGGCTTTTTTCCCCTCTCTTTTCTTTAAATCGAGAATAAAGCCTTCAGCTAGCAACCATTCTTTTTATGTCCCCTTTTGAAGCATCATAGCAATGTTGCTTTTCACATTTTTGATAAAATATCCCATCAAATGGTCTGTGTTATGGGGACTTGAAACTGTTCATTTGTTGATTTACATTAGGATCCTCTTCGAGCCACAGTTCTATTTATAGGAATATAATGCTGAAAACATGTTTCAGTTTGCTGAAGGGTCTTTCATATTTTCCAAGATTAAGATATTTCTTCTAAATCCACTTAGTCATTCTTGGGACTAGCCTCCATCCTCAATAATACTAGAAATTCTAAGATTAGATTTTCGTTGTTTTAGTTTAAAATACTGGTTTCTATTAAACTAAAGATGTTCTGGGAAAGCCAGCAATTTAGCCACTTTTACCCTAGTAAAGACTGAGGTCATGTTTGATTGTGGCTTAAGGAGGATCTACTTTCTAAAACCGGACAGAAGAGCTTTCAAAACCTAACGGTGGAATTTCAGGCAGTGTAACAAACCAAAAGGAAGGTATTTTGGGGCAGGCACCCTTAACTCAATTCCTCAGTTAACCACCCTCTGTTTCTACTGTTGGCTCTTGTCCCAGACTAGAAGTCTCCTAAGGTGCAGAGAGAATTGTAATGAGAATGAAATGAGAAAATATATTGTGAAGTGCCTGCATAGTGCCTGGCATGCAGTAAGGCTCAACAACAGATATATATATGCCAGAAGCCTAGAAGAGGCAGGAAAACTTGCTTTTAAAAAATTAACATATTTCTGGGACTTCCCTGGTGGTCCAGTGGGTAAGACTCTGTGCTCCCAATGCAGGGGGCCCGGTTTGATCCCTGGTTGGAGAACTAGGTCCTAAGTGCATGCCGCAACTCAGAAGTCCACGTGCTGCAACTAAGGATCCTGCATGCTGCAACTAAATATGCCACAACGAAGATCCCATGTGCTGCAACTAAGACCTGGCACAGCCTAAATAAATAAATAAATATTTTTAAAAATTAAGGGCTTCCCTGGTGGTGCAAGGCTTCCCTGGTGGCACAGTGGTTAAGAATCTGCCTGCCAATGCAGGGGACACGGGTTCGAGCCCTGGTCTGGGAAGATCCCACATGCCGCGGAGCAACTAAGCCCATGCGCCACAACTACTGAGCCTGCACTCTAGAGCCTGCGAGACCCAACTACTGAGCCCGTGGGCCACAACTACTGAAGCCCACGCGCCTAGAGCCCGTGCTCTGCAACAAGAGAAGCCACCTCAATGAGAAGCCCTCGTGCCACAACGAAGAGTAGCCCCTGCTCGCCGCAACTAGAGGAAACCCACGTGCAGAAACGAAGACCCAATGCAGCCAAAAATAAATATAAATAAAATAAATAAATTAAAAAAATATGTATGTAAAATATCTTATAAAAAATTAAGATATTTCTGAAGTATTATTTTAAAAATTGTGCAAGTTCTGAATGATAGAGTTGTGAGAGTTGTCTGCTATTCTGTACTGATTCCTTCCCATTGATCATTTAAATAAGGGATTATCTTGTTTTCCCCCTTTAGACTGAGGATTAGTGGTTGAAAAGCAAAGATGGGCTATATAGTGGCTCAGAAATGTAGGATATCCAAGGAACATTGCAATGACACTTATTTATATTTTGTAAGAAAGGAATTTTCACTGTTCAGCAATAAGAGAAAGAAAATGGAAGCCATATGGTTTAAATGGTAAGAAAGTAAAGAATTCATAATTCAGATTGCCCTTGTCTTTAAGAATGTATTAAAAGGTCAAATGAAAAAAAATTTTTTTGTTTTTTTGTTTTAGTTCATGGACAAGATGAAAAAAAATTGTATTTCCTATTTGCATTACTGTAATTTGTGAGGAGAATGCTGTCCTAGTCAAGTCAGAGGCAGCAGTTCTGGGAGCAGGCAGACTTTGTCTCTAGTGGGTACTTGATTTTCTGCTGCCTTTGTATCTGTTACTCTTTCTGTGGGTTGATGGAGCAGGTGAGTTCCTGGGAGCAGCAGTGACAGGTAGTTGAATAGTAGGAAAACCACTGGGGGAGGAAGCAGAAGACCCAGGTTTTCGTCTCAGCCTCATCTTATAATAGTCTTCCAGTCCTAAAAACGTTGTAAAGGGAGAATTTTTTTGTTTGTTTTTTTGTATTAATGTAACAGATTTGTTGAGATATAATTCACATGCCATAAAATTAACCCTTTTAAAGAGTACAGTTAGTGGTGTTCAGTATATTTACAGAGTTGTGCAGCAATATCACTGTCTAGTTTTAGAACATTGCTGTCACCCTGAAAAGAAATCTTGTACCCATTAGTAGTCATTCTTCATTCCTCCTCCCTCCAGAGCCTGACAACCATTAATTTATTTTTTGCCTCTATGGATTTGCCTATGCTAGACATTTCATATGAACAGAATCATACAAGCTGTGGTTGATTGTGTTTGACTTTTTTCACTTAGCACAGTGTTTTCAGGGTTTATCCATGTTGCAGTATTATGTATCAGTACTTTATTTCTTTTTTTCCCCAGTTTTTTTTTTTTTGTGATAAAATATACATAACATAAAATTTACTATCTTAACCATTTTTAAGTATACATTTCAGTGGTATTAAGTACATTCTTATTGGGGTGCAACCATTGCCACCATACATCTCCAAACTCTTTATCTTCAAAACTGGAACTCTATACACATTAAACTGTGACTCCTTTGTCTCTTGTACACAGCATAGAGTTGAATCATGTTTGTTTTGTTTTGTTTTTTAATCTATTCTGCCAATCTCTGTCTTTTGATTAAAGAGTTGAATCTATTTACATTTAAAGTAACTACTAATATGGAGGGATTTCTGTCATTTTGCTATTCTCTATATGCCTTATAACTTTTTTGGCCTTCATTTTCTGTATTACTATCTTCTTTTGTGTTTAGTTGATTTTTTTTTCTTTTTTTTTGTAGTGAGATGCTTAAATTACTTTCCCATTTCCATTTGTGTATATTCTTTAGCAATTTTCTTTGTGGTTACCATAGGGAGCAATTTAACATCCTAAATTTATAACATTCTAATTTGAATTTATACCAGCTTAACTTCAATAACATACAAAAACTCTGCTTCTTTAATATGTTCACCCCTACCCCTTTTGATTGTTGATATCACAAAATACATCTTTATACATTGTGTGACAAAAAAATAAACTAATATTTTTCTAATGCATTAGTCTCCTAAATTATGTAGAAAACAAAATGTGGAGTCACGAATCAAAGTTACAATAATACTAGCTTTTAGACTAATAAATGTTATTTTTAAAGTATTAGTTTCTTAAATCATGTAGAAAACAAAAAGTGGAATTACACACCACTGTTACAATAATACCAGCTTTCATAATTGCCTATGTGTTTACCTTTACTGAGATCTTTATTTCTTCACACAGCTTTGAGTTACTGTCTAGTGTCCTTTCACTTAGCCCTGCAGGACTCTCTTTGGCATTTCTTGCAGGGTAGGGCTAGTGGTAACAAACTTCCTCAGCCTCTGTTTAACTGACAATGTCCCAATTTCTCCCTCACATTTAAAGGATAGTTTTGCAAGATATAGGATTCTTGGTTACCAGTTTTTTTTTCTTTTAGCACTTTGAATATTTAGCCCACTGCCTTCTGGCCTCCAAAGTTTCTGATGAGAAATCTACTGGTAATCTTATTGAGAATCCCTTGTATGTGATGAGTTGCTTCTCTTGCTGCTTTTAAAATTCTCTCTTGGACTTTCCTGGTGGCCCAGTGGTTAAGAACCCACCTGCCAATGCAGGGAACCTCTTGCAGGATCTTTCTGGTCTGGGAACATCTCACATGCCGTGGAGCAACTAAGCCTGCGTGCCACAACTACAGAGCCTGAGCTCTGGAGCCCGCATGCCACAACTACTGAAGCCCGTGCACCTAGAGCCGGTGCTCTGCAACAAGAGAAGCCATCGCAATAAGAAGAGTAGCCCCCGCTCGCTGCAGCTAGAGAAAGCCCATGTGCAGCAACGAAGACCCAACACAGCCAAAATTAAAAAAAAAAAAAAAAATTCTCTATCTTTCAACAACCTGATTATAATCTGTCTCAGCGTGGGTCTTTTTGAGTTCATTGTACGTGGAGTTTGTTGAGTTTCTCAGATGGTTATATTCATGTATTTTGTCAAATTTGGGAAGTTTTTAGCCATTATTTGTTCAAATATTCTCTCCGCCCCTTTCTCTCTCTCTTCTCCTTCTTGGACTCCCACGATATGTATATTGCTCTGGTTGATGGAGCCCCACAACCAGGGGCTCTCTTCACTTTTCTTCAATCTTTTTTCTTTCTGTTCTTCAGATTTTGTAATTCCCATTCTTCTATCTTCAAGTTCACTGATTCTTCTGCCTGCGCAAATCTGCCTCTGAATTCCTACAGTGAATTTTTCATTTCAGTTATTGTACTCTTTAGCTTCAAATTTTCTTTTTGGTTTCTTTTTAGGTTTTCTACATCTTTATTGATATTTCCATTTTGTTTATAGATTGTTTTCTTGATTTTCTCCATGTCTTCTTTTAGTTTTTGAGCATCATTAAGACAGTTGTTTTGTTTTAAAATCTATGTCTAGTACATCCACTGTCTTTTTTCAGGGACAGTTTCTGTTGGTTTATTTTTTTCCTCTGAATGGTCCTTCTTGTTTCTTTGTATGTCTTGTGATTTTTTTTTAAATTTTTTAAAATTTATTTATTTATTTATTTATTTATGGCTGTGTTGGGTCTTCGTTTCTGCGTGAGGGCTTTCTCTAGTTGTGGCAAGCGGGGGCCACTCTTCATCGCGGTGCATGGGCCTCTCACTATCACAGCCTCTCTTGTTGCGGAGCACAGGCTCCAGATGCGCAGGCTCAGTAATTGTGGCTCACGGGCCCAGTTGCTCCGCGGCATGTGGGATCTTCCCAGACCAGGGCTTGAACCCGTGTCCCCTGCATTGGCAGGCGGATTCTCAATGACTGCGCCACCAGGGAAGCCCCCCTTGTGATTTTTAATTGAAAACTGAACGTTTAAACCTAATAATGTGGTGACTCTGGAAATCATATTCTCCTCCATCCACAAGGTTTGTGTTTTTCTCCTTTTCTTTTTGTTTTTGGATTATTGTAGTCTGTCTCTGTTCCAAGGATCAGCCTGAGGTGTAAACTTAAGGTCTTCTCAGGTCTTTTCTTTTTTTCTCTCTCTTTTTTTTTTAACACCTTTATTGGAGTATAATTGCTTTACAATGGTGTGTTCGTTTCTGCTGTATAACAAAATGAATCAGCTATACATATACATACATCCCCCTATCTCCTCCCTCTTGCATCTCCCTCCCACCCTCCCTATCCCACCCCTCTAGGTGGACACAAAGCACCGAGCTGATCTCCCTGTGCTATGTGGCTGCTTCCCACTAGCTATCTATTTTACATTTGGTAGTGTATATATGTCCATGCCACTCTCTCACTTCGTCCCACCTTACCCTTCCCCCTCCCTGTGTCCTCAAGTCCATTCTCTATGTCTACATCTTTATTCCTGTCCTGCCCCCAGGTTCTTCAGAACTTGTTTTTTTTTTTTTTTTAGATTCCATATATATGTGTTAGCTTATGGTATTTGGTTTCCTATCTCTGACTTACTTCACTCTGCATGACAGTCTCTATGTCCATCCACCTCGCTACAAATAACTCAGTTTCGTTTCTTTTTATGGCTGAGTAATATTCCATTGTATATATGTGCCACATCTTCTTTATCCATTCATCTGTCGATGGACACTTAGGTTGCTTCCATATCCTGGCTATTGTAAATAGAGCTGCAATGAACACTGGGGTACATGTTTCTTTTTGAATTATGGTTTTCTCAGGGTATATGCCCAGTAGTGGGATTGCTGGGTCATGTGGTAGTTCTATTTTTAGTTTTTTGAGGAAACTCCATACTGTTCTCCATAGTGGCTGTATCAGTTTACTCCCACCAATAGTGCAAGAGGGTTCCCTTTTCTCCACACCTTCTCCAGCATTTATTGTTTGTAGATTTTTTGATGATGGCCATTCTGACTGGTCTGAGCTGATACCTCACTGTAGTTTTGATTTGCTTTTCTCTAATGATTAGTGATGTTGAGCATCCTTTCATATGTTTGTTGGCAACCTGTATATCTCCTTTGGAGAAATGTCTATTTAGGTCTTCTGCCCATTTTTGGATTGGGTTGTTTGTTTTTTTGATATTGAGCTGCATGAGCTGCTTGTATATTTTGGAGATTAATCCTCTGTCAGTTGCTTCATTTGCAAATATTTTCTCCCATTTTGAGGGTTGTCTTTTCATGTTGTTTATGGTTTCCTTTGCTGTGCAAAAGCTTTTAAGTTTCATTAGGTCCCATTTGTTTATTTTTATTTCCATTTCTCTAGGAGGTCGGTCAAAAAAGATGTTGCTGTGATTTATGTCACAGAGTGTTCTGCCTATGTTTTCCTCTAAGAGTTTGATAGTGTCTGGCCTTACACTTAGGTCTTTAATCCATTTTGAGTTTATTTTTGTGTATGGTGTTAGGGAGTGTTCTAATTTCATTCTTTTACAGGTAGCTGTCCAGTTTTCCCAGCACCCCTTATTGAAGAGGCTGTCTTTTCTCCATTGTATATTCTTGCCTCCTTTATCAAAGATAAAATGACCATATATGCGTGGGTTTACCTCTGGACTTTCTATCCTGTTCCATTGATCTGTATTTCTGTTTTTGTGCCAGTACCATACTGTCCCGATTACTGTAGCTTTATGGTATAGTCTGAAGTCTGGGAGCCTGATTCCTCCAGCTCCATTTTTCTTTCTCAAGATTACTTTGGCTATTTGGGGTCTTTTGTGTTTCCATGCAAATTGTGAAATTTTTTGTTCTAGTTCTGTGAAAAATGCCATTGGTAGTTTGATAGGGATTGCATTGAATCTGTAGATTGCTCTGGGTAGTATAGTCATTTTCACAATGTTGATTCTTCCAATCCAAGAACATGGTATATCTCTCCATCTGTTAGTATCATCTTTAATTTCTTTCATCAGTGTCTTATAGTTCTCTGCATACAGGTCTTTTGTCTCCTTAGGTAGGTTTTTTCCTAGGTATTCTATTCTTTTTGTTGAAGTGGTAAAGGGGAGTGTTTCCTTAATTTCTCTTTCAGATTTTTCATCATTAGCGTATAGGAATGCAAGAGATTTCTGTGCATTAATTTTGTATCCTGCTACTTTACCAAATTCATTGATTAGCTCTAGTAGTTTTCTGGCAGCATCTTTAGGATACTGTATGTATAGTATCATGTCATCTGCAAACAGTGACAGCTTTACTTCTTCTTTTCCAATTTAGATTCCTTTTATTTCTTTTTCTTCTCTGATTGCTGTGGCTAAAACTTCCAAAACTATGTTGAATAATAGTGGTGAGAGTGGGCAACCTTGTCTTGTTCCTGATCTTAGTGGAAATGGTTTCAGTTTTTCACCATTGAGAACGATGTTGGCTGTGGGTTTGTCATATATGGCCTTTATTATGTTGAGGTAAGTTCCCTCTATGCCTACTTCCTGGAGGGTTTTTTATCATAAATGGGTGTTGAATTTTGTTGAAAGCTTTTTCTTCATCTATTGAGATGATCATATGGTTTTTCTCCTTCAATTTGTAATATGGTTTATCACATTGACTGATTTGCGTATATTGAAGAATCCTTGCATACCTGAGATAAACCCCACTTGATCATGGTGTGTGATCCTTTTAATGTGCTGTTGGATTCTGTTTGCTAGTATTTTGTTGAGGATTTTTGCATCTATGTTCATCAGTGATATTGGCCTGTAGTTTTCTTTTTTTGTGGCATCTTTGTCTGGTTTTGGTATCAGGGTGATGATGGCCTCGTACAATGAGTTTGGGAGTGTTCCTCCCTCTGCTATATTTTGGAAGAGTTTGAGAAGGATAGGTGTTAGCTCTTCTCTAAATGTTTGATAGAATTCACCTGTGAAGCCATCTGGTCCTGGACTTTTGTTTGTTGGAAGATTTTTAATCACAGCTTCAATTTCAGTGCTTGTGATTGGTCTGTTTATATTTTCTATTTCTTCCTGGTTCAGTCTTGGAAGGTTGTGCTTTTCTAAGAATTTGTCCATTTCTTCCAGGTTGTCCATTTTATTGGCGTATAGTTGCTTGTAGTAATCTCTCATGATCCTTTGTATTTCTGCAGTGTCAGTGGTTACTTCTCCTTTTTCATTTCTAATTCTATTGATTTGAGTCTTCTCCCTTTTTTTCTTGATGAGTCTGGCTAATAGTTTATCAATTTTGTTTATCTTCTCAAAGAACCAGCTTTTAGTTTTATTGATCTTTGCTATTGTTTCCTTCATTTCTTTTTCATTTATTTCTGATCTGATCTTTATGATTTCTTTCCTTCTGCTAACTTTGGGGTGTTTTTGTTCTTCTTTCTCTAATTGCTTTAAGTGTAAGGTTAGGTTGTTTATTTGAGATGTTTCTTGTTTCTTGAGGTAGGATTGTATTGCTATAAACTTCCCTCTTAGAACTGCTTTTGCTGCATCCCATAGGTTTTGGGTCATCGTGTTTTCATTGTCATTTGTTTCTAGGTATGTTTTGATTTTCTCTTTGATTTCTTCAGTGATCTTGTGGTTATTTAGTAGTGTATTGTTTAGCCTTCATGTGTTTGTATTTTTTACAGATATTTTTCCTGTAATTGATATCTACTCTCATAGCGTTGTGGTCAGAAAAGATACTTGATACGATTTCAATTTTCTTAAATTTACCAAGGCTTGATTTGTGACCCAAGATATGATCTATCCTGGAGAATGTTCCATGAGCACTTGAGAAGAAAGTGTATTCTGTTGTTTTTGGATGGAATGTCCTATAAATATCAATTAAGTCCATCTTGTTTAATGTGTCATTTAAAGCTTGTGTTTCCTTATTTATTTTCATTTTGGATGATCTGTTCATTGGTGAAAGTGGGGTGTTAAAGTCCCCCACTATTATTGTGTTACTGCCGATTTCCCGTTTTATGGCTGTTAGCATTTGCCTCATGTATTGCGGTGCTCCTATGCTGGGTGAATAAATATTTACAATTGTTATGTCTTCTTCTTGGATTGATCCCTTGATCATTATGTAGTGTCCTTCTTTGTCTCTTGTAATAGTCTTTATTTTAAAGTCCATTTTGTCTGATATGAGAATTGCTACTCCAGCTTTCTTTTGATTTCCATTTGCATGGAATATCTTTTTCCATCCCCTCACTTTCAGTCTGTATGTGTCCCTATGTCTGAAGTGGGTCTCTTGTAGACAGCATATGTATGGGTCTTGTTTTTGTAACCATTCAGCCAGTCTGTGTCTTTTTTTTTTTTTTTTTAAGAAATTCACGTTCTTTTATTTATTTATTCATTTATTTATGACTGTGTTGAGTCTTCGTTTCTGTGCGAGGGCTTTCTCTAGTTGCGGCAAGTGGGGACCACTCTTCATCGCGGTGTGCGGGCCTGTCACCATCGCGGCCTCTCTTGCTGCGGAGCACAGGCTCCAGATGCGCAGGCTCAGCAATTGTGGCTCACGGGCCCAGCTGCTCCGTGGCATGTGGGATCTTCCCAGACCAGGGCTCGAACCCGTGTCCCCTGCATTGGCAGGCAGATTCTCAACCACTGCGCCACCAGGGAAGCCCCAGTCTGTGTCTTTTGGTTGGAGAATTTAATCCATTTACATTTAAGGTAGTTATCGATATGTATGTTCCCATTACCATTTTCTTAATTGTTTTGGGTTTGTTATTGTAAGCCTTTTCCTCCTCTTGTGTTTCCTGCCTAGAGAAGTTCCTTTTGCATTTGTTGTAGAGCTGGTTTGGTGGTGCTGAATTCTGTTAGCTTTGGCTTGTCTGTAAAGGTTTTAATTTCTCCGTGGAATCTGAATGAGATCCTTGCTGGGTAGAGTAACCTTGGTTGTAGGTTTTTCCCTTTCATCACTTTAAATATGTCCTGCCCCTCCCTTCTGACTTGCAGAGTTTCTGCTGAAAGATCAGCTGTTAACCTTATGGGGATTCCCTTGTATGTTAATTGTTGCTTTTCCCTTGCTGCTTTTAATATTTTTTCTTTGTACTTAATTTTTGATAGTTTGATTAATATGTGTCTTGGCATGTTTCTTCTTGGATTTATCCTGTATGGGACTCTCTGTGCTTCCTGGACTTGAGTGACTATTTCCTTACCCATATTAGGGAAGTTTTAAACTATAATCTCTTCAAATATTTTCTCAGTCCCTTTTTTTTTCTCTTCTTCTTCTGGGACCCCTATAATTCGAAAGTTGGTGCTTTTATGTTGTCCCAGAAGTCTCTGAGATTGTCCTCAATTCTTATCATTCTTTTTTCTTTATTCTGCTCTGCAGTAGTTATTTCCACTATTTTATCTTCCAGGTCACTTATCTGTTCTTCTGCCTCAGTTATTCTGCTATTGATTCCTTCTAGAGAATTTTTAATTTCATTTATTGTGTTTTTCATCATTGTTTGTTTGCTCTTTAGTTCTTCTAGGTCCTTGTTAAACATTTCTTGTATTTTCTCCATTCTATTCCCAAGATTTTGGATCATCTTTACTATCATTACTCTGAATTCTTTTTCAGGTAGACTGTCTATTTCCTCTTCATTTGTTTGGTCTGGTGGGTTTTTACCTTGCTCCTTCAGCTGCTGTGTATTTCTCTGTCTTCTCATTTTGCTTAGCTTACTGTGTTTGGGGTCTCTGTTTCGCAGGCTGCAGGTTCATAGTTCCCGTTTTTTTCGTGTCTGCTCCTAGTGGGTCAGGTTGGTTCAGTGGGTTGTGTAGGCTTCCCAGTGGAGGGGACTGGTGCCTGTGTTCTCGTGGATGAGGCTGGATCTTGTCTTTCTGGTGGGCAGGACCACGTCTGGTGGTGTGTTTTGGGGTGTCTGTGAACTTATTACGATTTTATGCTGCCTCTCTGCTAATGCATGGGGTTGTGTTCCTGTCTTGCTAGTCGTTTGGCAGAGGGTGTCCAGCACTGTAGCTCTCTGGTCATTGAGTGGAGCTGCGTCTTAGCATTGAGATGGAGATCTCTGGGAGACCTTTCGCCGTTTGTTATTACATGGGGCTGGGAGGTCTCTGGTGGACCAACGTCCTGAACTTGGCTCTCCCACCTCAGAGGCTTAGGCCTGACACCCGGCCAGAGCACCGAGACCCTGTCAGCCACACAGCTCAGAAGAAAACGGAGAAAAAAAAGAAAGAAAGAAAATAAATAAATAAAATAAAGTTATTAAAATAGAAACAAATTATTAAAATTAAACAATTAAAAAGTAATTAATAAAAAGAAAGAAAGAAGAGAGCAACTAAACCAAAAAACAAATCCACCAATGATAACAAGCACTAAAAACTATACTAAAACAAAACAAAACAAATGGACAGTGAGAACCCTAGGACAAATGGCAAAAAAAGAGCTATACAGACAAAATCACAAAGAAGCATACACATATACACTCATAAAAAGAGAAAAAAGAAAAAACTATATATATATAAAAAAATTAAAAAAGGAAGAGAGCAACCAAATCAATAAACAAATCTATCAATGATAATAACCTCTAAAAACTAAACAAAGATAAACATACAGCCAGAAACAAATTAGATGCAGAAAGCAAACCCCAAGTCTACAGTTGCTCCCAAAGTCCACCTCCTCAATTTGGGATGATTCGTTGTCTGTTCAGGTATTCCACAGATGCAGGGTACATCAAGTTGATTGTGGAGATTTAATCCGCTGCTCCTGAGGCTGCTAGGAGAGATTTCCCTGTCTCTTCTTTGCTCGCACAGCTCCTGGGGTTCAGCTTTGGATTTGGCCCCGCCTCTGTGTGTAGGTCGCCTGAGGGCGTCTCTTGGAAAGTCTGAGGTCTTCTGCCAGCGTTCAGTAGGTATTCTGTAGGAGTTGTTCCACGTTTAGATGTAGTTTTGATGTATTTGTGGGTAGGAAGATGATCTCCATGTCTTACTCCTCTGCCATCTTGAAGGTACCCCTTCTCAGGTCTTTTCTGAGCCTATGCCTTCCCCTGGGCATGCATGGTGACTTCCTAATTTCACCTGTATATGCAGTTGCTTTTGAATGACCTACTCTTCAGTGTTCGGCTCCCAAAAAGGGAAAAAGAGAAAAATGAAGAGGGGAAAATGGCACTGGCTTTAACCGCCCACCCCCCAGGAAGTCACTTCAGCCAGGGGGAAGGGGCTTACAACAGTGGAGGAAGGTGCAACAACATTGGTAACCACCTCTTTGCACCTCTGTGATCAGAAGCAGTGATTAGTGATCAGAGCACAGATCCCTGATATTTGGAGGACAAGGTTCCTTTGCCCATCTTGAACCCAACAAGCTGTGGGCAAGCTGCTCTAGTAACACTTACACAGCTGCCTGCCAGTGAGCTGAGAGGTGTTGAATGGGTAGCTACTACTGTGCTAAGAGCTGAAATTGACTGAAATTAACTGCAATTTACCATCCAAGTAATTCCAGTCTTCCCCTGGGTGTTGCAAGCCTTCCATAGACTCCAGAGCTCCAAAATCGTTAATATCAGGTAGATTGTGCCAGTTTAATTGTTGTCTAGGTGGGGAGACAGATTTCTGGTGCCTCCTACTCTGTCTTCTCCCCAGAAGCTGCCTTCATTCCTTTTTATTGCTGAATAACATTCCTTTTATGCGTAGACCTCATTTTGTTTATCTGTCCATCAGTTGATAGACATTTTTGTTGTTTCCACTTTTAGGTAATTATGAACAATGCTGCTACAAACATTTGTGCAAAGTTTATGTGGACACATGTTTTCATTTCTCTTGAATATATACCTAGTAGTGGAATTGCTGGGTCATATGGTAAGTCTAGGTTCAACATTTTGAGGAACTGCCAAACTATTATCCAAAGTGGCTACACCATTTTACATTCCCATCAACAATGTTTGAGGGTTCCAATTTCTCTGCTTCCTCATCAACACTTGTTTTTTTCAGTCTTTTTGATTGTAGCCATCCTAGTGGGTGTGAAGTGGTATCTCATTGCAGTCTTGATTTGTATTTCCTTGATAGCTAATGATGTTGATCACCTTTTCATGGGGGCTACTTTTTGGATTTGGAGAAATGAAAGGACATGGTTTATTTTTAGTGTTCTTCTAGTTTTTGAGGGCTTCTACCCTTTTATGGTATAATAATCTCTTCACAGTCTCATTTATCAAGGTGTATTTTAGGCAGGCTTAGCTGAGAGCTCAGTATCCTGAGACCTTACCTGTCTGGGCCAGTAGGGTAAAGGAGAGAAGGTGGAAATAGGAGGCCACTGGTGAGAGGGTGTCCAACAGTCTATACTGTTTCATTTAAAGAGGTGAGGAAACTATAACTGGGGCTAGGTGGATGTTAGTACCCAAAGAGTCTGATCTCGTGATCAAGTCACAATAGCAGAAATCTCTAGTTAGGGACAGTTCTCAGAGTCATTAATTCAGCAAATATTTATGAAGCAGTTGCTGTGAACCAACCAGAATCTGTTTTATATGCTACAGATAGCCTGATAAAATAGAAGTTAAGTTCCCTGTCTTCCTATCACTTATGTTCTAGTGGAGGATCAATTCAGTTTAGAATAGAAATTCAGTCTGTGGGCATAAGAGATCGGCAAAGGCTGGGCAATGGGTGAGGCTCAAGATTTGAATAGAACTCTCCTTCCAACATGGAATTTAGACGCCACTTCAGAAAACTGCAGCAGAGGCCTGATCACAGAGGAAAAACACCCCACGCTGGGATGAAGGACCAGAGGACCATATGTGGGCATATGAATTCTTACTTTGCTATAGGCAACAAGACTAATTCCGCAACCTGGCAGCTTAGGGACTAGGCCTCTTGCTACTGGGTCATGATTGGTTCAGGAGTGGAGGAGTGGTGCTGAGTAGATAGTAGGAGGTCATTAGTGCCTGCAGCAGAACTAGACTTAAGGGAGAAGGAAAATGGCACCTTTCCTCTAAAATGAGGGTTCCCCCCTCCCCCTCAGAGTCTCTGTAGTACTTTTTATCAGGATGATATAGCTGGTAGGTGGCAGAGTTGTAAGCTTTCAGGGAGAGAATTCATGTGGAAGCACTCTGAAATATTGTCAAACAACATCAGTATATAAGGTATTAGATTAATAATGATAATTATTGCTTGTAGCTACTAATGTCTGAGAGGGCATCAGATTATGGTGGTGTCAGGTGATACAGAGGAGAGGGGACCATAGACACACAAGCGACTCATCCCATTCCTGTTCAAGGAACCCAAACAGTTACAAAATTTCGGCATACTTTTTGTACCACAAATGTGGTTCTGTCAAAAATGATGGAGTGTTCCCTTTTCACCACACCCTTTCCAGTATTTATTGTTTCTAGATTTTTTGATAATGGCCATTCTGACCAGTGTGAGGTGATACCTCATTGTAGTTTTGATTTGCATTTCTCTAATAATTAGTGACGTTGAGCATCTTTTCATGTGCCTCTTGGCCATCTGTATGTCTTCCTTGGTGAAATGTCTATTTAGGTCTTCCACCAATTTTTTAACTGGGTTGTTTGTTTTTTTGATATTGAGCTCCATGAGCTGTTTATATTTTGGAGATTAACCCTTTGTCTGTTGTTTCATTTGCAAATATTTTCTCCCATTCTGAGGGTTGTCTTTTTGTGTTACTTATGGTTTCCTTTGCTGTGCAAAAGCTTTTAGGTTTAATTAAGTCCCATTTGTTTATTTTTGTTTTAATTTCTGTTACTCTAGGAGGTGGGTCAAAAAAGATCTTGCTGTGGTTTATGTCAAAGAGTGTTTTTCCTCTAAGAGTTTTATAGTGTCTGGTCTTACATTTAAGTCTTTAATCCATTTGCAGTTTATTTTTGTGTATGGTGTTAGGTAGTGTTCTAATTTCATTCTTTTACATGTAGCTGTCCAGTTTTCCCAGCACCACTTATTGAAGAGGCTGTCTTTTCTCCATTGTATGTTCTTGCCTCCTTTGTGGTAAATTCGGTGCCCATATGTGCGTGGGTTTATCTCTGGACATTCTACCTTGTACCATGGAACCCTCCTGCACTGTTGGTAGGAATGTAAATTGATACAACCACTATGGAAAACAGTATGGAGGTTCCTTAAAAAACTAAAAATAGAACTACCACATGACCCAGCAATCCCACTACTGGGCATATACCCTGAGAAAACCATAATTCAAAAAGAGTCATGTACCACAATGTTCATTGCAGCACTATTTACAATAGCCAGGACATGGAATCAACCTAAATGTCCCTCAACAGATGAATGTATAAAGAAGATGTGGAATATATATACAATGGAATATTACTCAGCCATAAAAAGAAACGAAATTGAGTTATCTGTAGTGAGGTGGATGGACCTAGTGTCTGTCATATGGAGTGAAGTAAGTCAGAAAGAGAAAAACAAATACTGTATGCTAATGCATATATATGGAATCTAAAAAAAAAAATGGTACTGATGAAACTAGTTGCAGGGCAAGAATAAAGAGGTAGACATAGAAAATGGACTTGAGGACATGGGGTGGGAGGGCGAAGCCAGGGGAAAGTGAGAGTAGCATTGACATATATACACTACCGGATGTAAAATAGTTGGCTGGTGGGAAGCAGCAGCATAGCACAGGGAGATCGGCTCGATACTTTGCGATGACCTAGAGGGGTGGGATAGGGAGGGTGGGAGGGAGGCTCAAGAGGGAGGGGATATGGGGACATGTGTATGCCCATGGCTGATTCACTTTGGTGTGCAACAGAAACTAACACTGTATTGTGAAGCAACTATACTCCAATAAAGATCTATTTTAAAAAAATGATGGAGTGGCATCCCTTTCTGTCTCTTTGACGCTAAATGTTGCAGAAGGAGACATGAGAAACAAGTAGATAAGAGACTAGTTTTTATCTGTTTGCTTAATCTGTGTTTTCAACTTTTAAACCAGTTGGATGCAAAATTCTTATTACAGGACATGATTTTTCCTTTCTGGAGTAACAGAAACTAGTTTCTTCTGGTTGATTATTAAAATCTTTGTTCAAATAAAGCCAAGTAAGAAAACTGGAGTGGGTCTCATCTCTCAGATGGTTCAGGCAGAGTTAAGAAATAATAAGCAGAGGAAGCACTGTATCAGAATGCATCTGACTGTAAGAAATAGAAAACTCATCTGTGGAGGCCTAAACAAATGGGATTTCATATTTCTTACCTAACAAGAAGTCTGGAGGTAGGCAGTTGACTGTGTTGATCTGATGATTTCTGGGCCAACTTCTTTGTCATTTTCCTGACCAGAATATAGCTGCTGTGGCTCTAGCCACCACATCAGTGTTTAGGACAGAAAAAGGTAGATAGGCGGAGACTTTCTCCTTGTGAAGTATGATCTTTTTATTTAGGAGAAGAGCCTTCCCTAGCAGACTTACACAATGTCTCATTGGCCAGGATTGGATCATGTGCTCACTTTTTGGCCAATCCCTGAAGAAGGAGAAGGCGATTGTTATATGAGTGATTTAGATGAGTTCAGCTTATTCCTTGTGGCTGAGGTAGGGGCCTAACCTTCCTGAAATCAAAGGATTTCTGCCAACAACCTGAATACAAGTAATAGTTTTACTACCAGAGAAGATACAGCTGTAGCATAAACAAGGCTCAGTACCTGGCCCATGTGCCAGTGGATCCAAAAGTGACTGCACACCCAGATTGGTGACGGGGTTGGGGTGGGTACTCCTGGAAACTTAATGCAAAAAGATCCACAGAACTTTGCCACATTAGACTAGAGGGGTATCCCTGGACAATCTTGTGCTCTGGTGCCTTCACTGTAGAGTCCTATGTGGTTCTTTTCCTTCTCACTATAAATTAGGGATAAAGGATTCTTCAGCCAGTACGCACCCCACTGCCTTGGGTGGCCTCCTACCCCTTTTTCATTCTTTCTCTCTGCTGTCAGAGCCTCATAGGGACCTAGGGAAAAAAAACAGCTGTCAGGCTCTTATTGTGTGCCAGGCATGTGCTGAGCACTTTATATTCTTTATCTAATTGAATCCTCCTAAAAGCCCTTTGAAGTAGGTACTGTGAGTATCATCCTTATTTTGTGGTTGAGAAACTGTAAATCGACCCTCCTAGCCTAGGGCCACAAATACCCAGAGACTGTGGACCACGGACATCCCCTGGTTAGCCTCCCCCAGCCCATCATTTTGTTCTTCCATTTCCAGTAAACTAGATTTCTGTGTCCGTCCTTTTTATGGTATTTCTCACAGTGTCCTGGAAAATGCTACTATGTAAGTGTAAACTGACCAAAGTCACACAACTAGTAAGTGGCCAGGCCAAGTTTTGACTCCAGAGTCTGTGCTCTGAAGCGATGTGATTAGCTCTCTAATCTCCCCAAATAGAAGGTGAGTAAAATGGAGATTGAGAGGGCTCAACGAAATATCTAGCAAGTGGTGTTAATCCTTATACAACAGCATATGTATATTTAACAAGGGCTTTCTGAAGACATAATGCCCCAGTTTATTTTGGGTTTTTATTGAAGTATAGTTGGTTTACAATGTTGTGTTAATTTCTGCTGTACAGTAAAGCGATTCAGCTATACATCTATATACATTCTTTTTTTTTTTCTTTTTTTTTGGGGTGGGCCACATTGTGCGGCATTCAGGAACTTAGTTCCCTGACCAGGGATCGAACCCATGCCCCCTGCAGTGGAAGCATGGAGTCTTAACTGCTGGACTGCCAGGGATGTCCCTATACATTCTTTTTTATATTCTTTTCCATTATGATTTATCACAGGAAATAGAATATAGTTCCCTGTGCTATACAGTAGGTCCTTGTTGTTTATCCACTCTCTATATTCTAGTTTGCATCTGCTAACCGCAAACTCCCACTCTGTCCCTCCCCCCACCCCACCCTTTGGTAACCATAGGTATGTTTTCTATGTCTGTATGTTTCTGTTTTGTAGATAAGTTCATTCGTGTCATATTTTAGGTTCCACATATAAGTGATACCATATGGTATTTGTCTTTCTCTGTCTGATTTCACTTAGTATGATAATCTTTAAGTCCATCCATGTTGCTTCAAATGGCATTATTTCATTCTTTTTTATGGCTGAGTAGTATTACATTGTATAAATGTACCACATCTTCTTTATCCATTCATCTGTTGATGGACATTTAGGTTGTTTCCATGTCTTGGCTATTGTGAATAGTGCTGCCATGAACATAAGGGTTCATGTATCTTTTTGTTTTTATTTATTTATTTATTTATTTATTATTTTTTTTTAATCAGTCATCAATTTTATACACATCACTGTATACATGTCAATCCCAATCGCCCATCATGTATCTTTTTGAATTCTATTTTTAGTTTTCTGAGGAACCTCCATACTGTTCTCCACAGTGGCTGCACCAACCTACATTCCCACCAACAGTGTAGGGGGGTTCCCTTTTCTCCACACCCTCTCCAGCATTTGTTATTTGTAGACTTTTTAATCATGCCCATTCTGACCAGCGTGAGGTGGTACCTCATTGTAGTTTTGATTTACATAGTTCCCCAATTTAATATAAATAGAAGAGTTTCCGTATTCTGAGGCATTGTTGTGGGGCAGCGATGTCTTCTCATAATGGTGTGTTAGCTCTCAAAGAAATGCTGGTGACAGGGGTGATCATTCATTCTCTAAATACAGGTATCCACCACTGTCGAAACTTTGCTTTACACCACTTCACTTTTATGAAAGACCTACATGAGCACGCATTTTTGCTAATCAAAAGAAATCCAAGAGGATTTTTGCTTTTACAAGAAAGGCAAAAAGCAAAACTAGCGTTCAGCATTTGTTTTGCAGTGAACCGTTACAGAGGCAGCACACATCAGGATCAGTGAGAGCAGCTCCGCCAAGCTCCTTCCCCAGGAACTACACTCATCATCAAGCTGCCATAGCTTCCAACTGTGTCTGTGCGCATTTGTGCTTGATCTTGATTTATTTTGTGCCTCTGTTAGCAAGATGTGTCCTCAAGTAATTGCTTCTTCGGTTTACACCATTTGAGCTTAGGAAGGGTTTCATAGGAACGCTCTACTTTTGGATAGTGGGGGAGTCCTGTATCTTCTTTGTTTGAAGTCCTCAAACTTATCAGTATAGTGCCTCTAAAGAAGGATAAAGACCTAGGAATCACATTAGATTGAAAGCCCTGCCTCTTACAAGTGGCATAAAGTGAAACACGCCTATTTGAATGTTACTTTTGCCCTCATTTTGTTTCTTGGATATTTTTGTTGAAGCTGAAAAGCTTTTTCTGAATAGTAACTGACCTTGACAAAAACTGGCTTTACTCTGCAGATGTTTTAAAGTTATAGCGGTCAGATGGACATACCTGATTACTATTTTTTCACACCCAATTTTCTGCTGTTTATTTTAAATGTGTAACATGCTTGCATTAGCTTGTACTGGCTCTAGCTGCCAGTGGAGTGTTCTGTAATAATTTTTTTTTGTGGCAGCCTTCATACGAAAGTAATTCATGGCATGGTTTGAGCCAAGTTAGTACATTGAAAACTAAAAGGGCTGTTGTTTATTTAAGATTGAACTGGGGAAGACTCGAGGGCACTGCCCTTCCAATGCCAAGCAATGAACCAATCTAAACACTGTGTCATCATCACATATAAACATCATTTAATGAGTGCTCTTGTTATACATAAAGAATATAGAAGAATTCTGTTTTCCTTTTCCTTTTTCATAGAATCTAAAAGCACAGGAGGTTTTGCTAGATCAAATATGATCTTGTTTTCCCTGGCTTATTGATTTAGGAATAAACGAATAACCTGTTCTTTTGGAGGGAATTTCTTAGTATTTCATCTTTTGTTGTAATAACATTCTTATTCCATCATGTTTAAGTACTGTGACAACGTTTTGTTAACGAGGGGATTGGGATAGGGTGCAGTGGGGAACAGGACAGAGCAGCATATCAGAGGGATGTCATTACCTTTTCTATACAATCTCAAATTAGACATTTGTTTACAGATTAACTTTCTTTAGGGAGGAAATACATTTGAATTCCCCACATATACTTAAACAACTTTTGTTCTGTGTGCAACGTATAGCACATAACTTAGAATAAAAATTTCCATTTTGCATGGTTATGCCTCCAAGTATGCAAAGACTGGTTCAGCTGCTAACAGAACAAACAATAAATGCCTTTGTCTAAGGGTTACGTTTTGGAGCTTGGGTATTAAAAGAATTGTGTTATTACTGCCAAGGATCTGAACTGGCTTAGACATGCTACTATAGTTATGAGTCATTTTAGTGATAATGATGTACAGAAGAAATTATACACAAAGAGCTTTAATTTAAAGAACTTTTTCCTCCAAATATTCTCAAATATAATAAATTGGTCTACAGCATAACCAATATTATTAGAAGGGTAATAAAAGAGGAGAGGCAATGTATACATTCTTTCACAGGAATCTACCCGAAGAGTAAACTATGCTCACATTTTAATCAGCCACTTGGTGACTGCTGGTTAGGATGTTTACTTCTGGGGAGAGGCTTTGGTAATCTCTAGTATAAGAACAGAGTCCCATTAAACTGGCAGCATTTAAATCACAGGTTAAAACTCCTTCCTTCTCTGAAACTGTTTTAAAATTGGCGTATGATGCTGGTTGTACAACTCTATGAATACACTAAAACCCATTGAATTGTACATTTCAAATGAGTGAGTTGTATGGTATGTTAATTGTACCTTAATAAATTTGTTTAAAAACCCCCCTTCCTTTTCACAAAATGGAAGTCACTATTTTATGTTGGTGTCTCCTATTCTCTTTTTTCTCCTTGGATCTCTGTTTATTAATATTGCTGCTGTGCAACACTGTAATTTCGTACTGACTGGTTTCACCTTGGAAGTTGATAATGTGCTAACTGGCTATTTGGGGCATATTTTCTTCTCTTCATCATTTCTTTGTATTTAAAACAATGTGCTTATTTCTTTTATTTCCTCAGTTCACATTCATTAATGTGGAGTTACTTTAAAATAATGTTCTAGTGCAGTGGTTCTCAACTGCGGGGGTGGGGGGTAGTGTCATTATCTGAAGACATTTTTGATTGTTGAAATTTGGGTGTGGGGTGCTGCTGGCATGGAGTGGGTAGAGGTCAGGGATACTGCTCAACATCCTGTGTTGCACAGGACAGCTTCCCACAACAAAGGATTATCTAGTCCAAACTGTCAGTAGTGCTGAGGTTGAGGAACCCTACTGTAGGGAAGCTAGCTTGAGCTATTTGTGTTGTGGATAAACTGAGGCCTAATTCTGAACTCTGTCATGAAGTAGCTTAGTTATCCAGAAAATCAAGCTCCCTGTCCTCACTTGACAACAGCTTTTATTCTGGGGTCACAGCTGATATTTCCACGCCCACTCATGAGTAAAAATGTTACTAAGCAAATGGATTGACTTTCTCTTATTAACCTATACTTCTTTTTTTCCCTTTTTTTAAATTGAAGTATAGGTGATTTACAATGCTGTGTTAATTACTGCTGTACAGCAAAGTGACTCAGTTATACATATATATACATTCCTTTACATATTCTTTTCTATTATGGTTTATCACAAGACATTGAATATAGTTCCCTGTGCTATATAGTAAGACCTTGTTGTTTATCCATTCTATATATACCAGTTTGCATCTGCTAATCCCAAACTCCCAATCCATTCCTCTCCCACCCTCCACCCCCTTGGCAACCACAAGTCTGTTCTCTATGTCCGTGAGTCTGTCTCTGTTTCATAGATAGGTTCATTTGTGTCATATTTTAGATTCCACATATAAATGATATCATATGGTACTTGTCTTTCTCTCTCTGACTTATTTCACTTAGCATAATAATCTCTAGTTGCATTGTGAATAGTTGTTTCCATGTCTTGGCAATTGTGAATAGTGCTGCTATAAATATAGGTGTGCATGTATCTTTTTGAGTTATAGTTTTGTCTGGCTATATGCCCAGGAGTGGGACTGCTGGGTCATATGGTCATTCTATTTTTAGTTTTTTAAGGAACCTCCATACTGTTCTCCATAGTGGCTGTATCCATTTACATTCCCACCAATGGTGCAAGAGGGTTTCCTTTTCTCCACGCCCTCTCCAGCATTTGTTATTTGTAGACTTTTTAATGATGGCCATTCTGACCGGTGTGAGGTGATACCTCATTGTGGTTTTGATTTGCATTTCTCTAATAATTAGTGACGTTGAGCATCTTTTCATGTGCCTATTGGCCCTCCGTAGTTCTTCTTTGGAGAAATGTCTCTTTGGGTCTTCTGCACATTTTTTGATTGGGTTGTTTGTTTTTTTGTTGTTGAGTTGTATGAGCTGTTTGTATATTTTTAACCTATAGTTTTTGCTTGTAGAAAGAGAAATGTCTCTTTGTACACCACTGTTTTATTCTCCAGTTTTAGATACCTCCTTACATTTGTAAAATACTTAAAAAATAACTCTATTATCTCATCTTACTCACACAATTATCTTGTGCGACGAACAGGACAGCCATGATGCCTCTTTCTAGTATTAGGAAATTGAGAACCAGAAAGATGGTGACTTTCTAGCACTGTTTCAAGTTATTAATAAAGTTGGCACTAGAGCCCAAGCATCCTTTGCACTGTGTCACCACAGGCAATGTTAGTAATTAGGGGCTTGGGCTTTGATTTCATGCAGACCTAGGATTTTTATTAATTTCTGTCTCTTTTATCTGTGTGATCTAGGGTGAGTTAAATAACATCTCTAAGGCTTATGTTTCCTTCTTGGCAAAATGGGGACTTTTCTTACAATAGGAATTTCTTGCAGTAGAACTTTTCTTACAGGGTTGTTGTGAGGGAGGAAAGAAATAATCCTGTGAAACAACTAGTGCTTGACCCATTGTGAATGTTCAATAACAGTTTGCAAGTATCATTGTTCTCTTGTTTCTGAATTAAGACAGAAATGCCCTTACTATATCTGGCTGTTAAATACTGTCAAGTCAATAAGTGTTTAAAGGCCTTAGTTTTGTCAACTCTAAAATGAGGGGGTTGGATTAAATTATTTGAACTCCTCTTTCAACCCCAAATCTATGTTTCTTTATTGCTTAGTGACCAAAAGAAGACATATTTAAAAAACAACATAGTCAGGTGTTTTGGGGGTTTATCATAGTAGCCACTGCTGAGGAGACAATGGAATTCTCTCTTAGTTATATTACTACTGCTCTTATTAGTAATGTTCTTAGGTCATGTTCACTTTTAGGACCATATATGGACTCTGTTTTCAGCCACTACCTATCCCATTATGTACAGAAAGAACGTTTAAATCACTCATTCAAAAAAATGAATGAAAAATAGTAAATATGAAAACCCTCTCAGTATCATAACATGTAATATGGAGCAATAGCTGCCTCAATTTCAGGTCCAACAATTTCACTGTGAGGGAGAAGAGCATATGTTTCTACCAAACATCTTCAGATGTCATTATTGGACTATTTTGGATACTCTTACTTAGTTAAGTTCTACTCATAACATTTTAGGAATTATTTAACAAAAATAACCCCTCCATTTAGCAAAATGTGGATCAGATGTATTGGTAAGATTATCTCTCACCTAGTGCTAGAGAAAGTACAACATGTGTGGATGACATATCCCTCCTCTCTTCTCAAAGCCATTGTTCACTCCAACCCTGTCCGAGCCCCACTCTCCCACCCCCACCGGTTTCCATGATCTTCCTCACTTTTGGGCCCACTCCTTTTGGGCCCACTCTTTTTGGGCCAGTTTTCCCCTATTCTCCAAGATGCCAAAAAACCTTGTTGGCCTTCTCCTACCTTGAACTCTTCGCAGCAGGCTGTCTTCCCCATAGTGAAAATTAAGGGCATCTCACTCTTCAGGCTACTGTATCTCTATTTTATGAGAAGTCAACTAAAGTTTGGTGTTATTTAAAGTTTTCAGGGAATTCCCTGGCGATCCAGTGGTTAAGACTTGAGTTTTCACTGCCGAGGGCCTGGCTTCAATCCCTGGTCGGGGAACGAAGATCCCACAACCTGCGTGGCATGGCCAAGAAAAACAAAAAGTTTTCAGACTTCCTCCCAGCTTTGTTCTTTACCATGGATAATGTTTTTTGAATATGTATGTCAAATTAATTCTCACAATAGCAACTCTACGAAATGGTTGCAATTGGTATTACCATCTTAGTCCTGGGGAATCTGAGACTTAGCTCGATCATATTACTCTCCCAAGGCCACACAACTAAGAAGTATTAGAGCTAGGATGCAAGCCAAAAAGTTTGACATAGTCCTTGCTCCGAACTGTACTCTCTGCTATCTATTCAGTGATAACATTTATGGAGTTCTTACTGTGGGCTGACATTGTACTAAGAATTTTAATACAGTTTTTTACTTAATTGTTAAAACTACCCTATACTTTTTTTTTTTCTGGGTGGATAGAGGTTTATTTATTGTTTTTTTTTAAATTGGCTCAGGGCATTGTGGGAGCCGTCAAGTCTAGAATCTGTTGGGTTGGCCAACAAGCTGGAAATTCAGGTAAGAATTGATGTTGCATCTTGAGTCCAGCTTCAGCAGGGCAGCCAGCTGAACAGTTTCCTTTTCTGTAAAATGAGGCTTCGATACCAGTCATCTGAGCAACCCCATGTTGCCTCAGTACTTCATCATGCCTGCATTACAACATGTTAGAATGATCTAATGGCTTACATCTTACTCTTCAACTAGAAAGTTAGCTTGCTGAGAGTAAGTCTTATTTACCTTCGTGTCCTTAGTACAGAGTAAGCTGCCTGGCACCTAGTAGGCGTTCATGAAATATTTGAGGAATGAGTGAGTATATACTCCTCCTTCCTATGGCAAATGAGACAGTGTATGTGATGGTGCCATGCAACTTAATTGTCATACAAATATGATATATAGTTAATAAAAATTACCTGTTTGACTCTGCTTAATAGGAAGAAAAATGTTTTCCTTTTCCTGGTGACACGTATTTTTACAGTGGTTTCTTGAATCATTGCCCTTGCTGGAGCTACCCAATCAAAGGCAGACTGTTTTCTGAATATTTTCAGGAAAAGAGAAGACCACTTTGTCTTGAAAATCTACACCCTACTTAAAAGGCATAGCTAATCTAATTTTTAAAAATCTTAAGCCTCCCAGTTGTAAATGCCAGTAATTTTAGGTCTTTATCTGTAGAATAAGCATGATGAATAAAGTGCAAATATATTTGTAGAGAGCTGGGAGAGCCTTGGATGACAGGCAAGTAGATCAGAACAAAGTGTTGTTAATGTTCCCCCGGATGCATTAAGATGAGTGCAGAAGATCAATAGATCTGCAGGACACTAATCCCTCTTGAAGGTGTGAACATCCTGGATTTTATTTATTTAAGATTGATACAATTGAGTTATATATTTGAGAATCTAATGGAAGAAGATCACATCATCTTTCAGGAAAGCAGTCCTCTCAGTTGCACCAGCCAAGCTTCATCTGTTAATCCTTTTTGACCAATGAAGTAGTTGGTATATTCTTGTAAACTTTCCGGAGACAATCTGTCCATTATTAGGCCTGAACTTGAAATAGTTGGAGAAGGAAAGGAAAATTCAACAGCTCATCTTGCATCAGAATAATACAAGTGGGTCTCATTTTAATAAAACCCTAGAACACAGTATCATCTAGTAAGTAACAGGTACTCAATAAATGCTCTTTGAATAAATGGATGGAAATCTACATTTGTGAAATAGATCAATAAAGATGTGATCATTTACACTCCCAGAAGATTTATCTGCTTATTTGCTTCAGAGTGCTGACTTTAAATATGGGTCTTGTACACTAGTACTAAAGAATAAGAAGGTGAGATTTTTCTTTTCAAGTTACGTCGTCCTTTTTCCCATCTGCAGGGACATAACTACCACCTTAGCAGCTTATCACTTTACTTATCATATACATGTGATGAAAGAGAGGGCTTCTAGTTCCTTCATTTTCATGAGTACCAATATCTAATTTTTGAAAGTAAAAACCTGCTGGACCATCATGATTTATAGATTTAAAATGTGCTGTAATGTAATGCGACTTAGCATCCATAGCTTTCCCTCCAACATCTGTATCCTGATTTGTAGTCTAATAAACCTTCCTGCTGCAGAAGGCATGTGCGTGGTTGTTCTGAGGTGTAATACATCAACACAGCATTTCTAAACACAGAGCAATAATGTATTCAATTAAGGGAGGAAATAAAACATTGAGCCGTTTCTTATAATAAATCTTTTACTAAGCTTCCCACATCACATGTTTGCTGAGGAAATAATACATGTCATTCAGACTAAGGGTTATTGTAGACTGCTGAGGGAAACATGAAATTCTGGAGGTTTCAGCAGTCCTGTGAAACCCTGAAACATGGAAAGTGTACAAATTAGAAAAGGATGTAATATGTGACTAATGATACCTCTTGGGATACCTTTGGAACCCATATTTACTGTTATGATCACTAGGTTCATTTAAGCTATAGGAGTTGAAAAGCAATACCCTAGTAAGTGAAAAACACCTCTGAGTTCATTAGATGTGGTTGTAATTTAAGCTCTAAAGGCTTTTTTCCTTGCTGCCATTCTTCATATTTCTGGAAATGTGGTACTTGAGCTCCTAATAAAAGTGGTCTACATCATGACCATATAATCTACAGTTCCTGGAAAGCACATTTACACCTCCACATCTGTAGCTAAAGCTGGAACTGAACAGAAACTTAATTCACCCCAGATGTCACTCAAAAGAAAGTTCTGGAGAAAGACTGCCATGCTTAGAATTTTCTAGCCACCAAATATATCCCAGACAATGGTATAAATATACAATCCAGGTCTTACAAGCCCAAATGTTGGAAACTCTTTTCATATACTATGTATGCCAAGTGCAAAATTAACTGAATCCCAGAAGTAAATCCCCATTCTCCCTCCTCCATTTGTTCAGGTAAACAATGGCTATTTTGACATTATTTATACAAATGATTCCAGGTCTTTCTGTCCTGAGCAACTTAACAAGAAATTTAGTTCTTCTGGCTTGGCAAGACATCATTCCATAAAGCTTTAAAGAAGCTTATATGACAGTTTCTTTGAAAAAAAAAAGTGTATTATATGATTTGGGCTGCTAATCACCAGAATAGCATTTTGTGGATCAAAATAATTAGGCAATCCATTTCTATCTAGTGATCTAATAATACTCTTCTTTCCTTAGCTTTGGGTTTCCCTGATCAGTTCTTCTTTTCCTCTGTTATGGACTAGTTGCTATGGAATCAGTTTCTTCCCATTCCCAGGTGATATGCCTGACCAGAACAAATTTATGGTTGAAAAAAGATCAACACATAAACCAAAGGATTCTCCACAGTTTGTGGAAATCTAATCAGGCAAGACTTCCGTCCCAATCTAATCTATTTATAGTTTTTAGTTCTGCCTCTTAAAGTCATGTATTTCTTGGTGCCTTGCTTAGAGTCCCCTTCTTTCCACGTGAAGCCCACCAGGTGTGTGGGTGAGTGAGTCTGCACGATTTCCCAGGAGGCCCCGCTGATGTTGCAGCTTCTTAGTTGTAGTTCAGACAAGGCCACTGCAGGCACATTGTGCCTTATGAATAGTGGAGCTTTCTCTAGAGGAAAATCATTTGCTACTATGTCAGGTCAGATACAGAAGCCAGATGCCTAGGTTCTCAGTTGGTGTAACCGCTCATAAAAATTACTATTTAATAAGGACATCCTCAGGATTCATTAAGGGACCAATGTAAAAATGGCCATGTGAAAAATAGTTTTGCACCTTTGCAAAACTGCTGTTAAAGATATTGCTCATTGAATATTTAATAATTAATCAGAGATCCATTCACCTGACAAATTCCTCTTAAAATATGTCTCCTGAAAAGCTGGTGTGTGTTCGTCTATTAAACATTGAGATCTATACAACCCATGGAATTCTCTCTTTTCCTTTGGCTACAAAAATTAGAGCTAAATCCCCTGCTTAACTGTATCAATAATTTTATTCTAGTTTCCTGATATACTTTTTCTTTCCCCTTCCTGTGTGGAGGTCTGTGAAATGGTATTGGTAGTTTCTGAACACGGATTTGTATGCAAAAGTGTGTATTGTGTGTATATGTATACTCACTTTCATTTTTCTGGGGAAAGAACCCAAAGTTTTCATCAGATTCTCAAAGGGATGCATTACTCAGAAAAAGTTAAGGACCATAGTACTATGTGGTGTTTTATATCTTTGGTCTCACCTTTAACTCTTCTGTCTGTATAACAAATACATTTCAATTATAAACAATCTGAGTCCTTTTTTGTGGGGGGAAAGGGAAGGAAAAGCTAGATGGCAGTAAAAATTATATAAACCTAAATAAAACAGCACATTTTGTTGTCAAGTACTCAGCCTGTTTGTTAGTAGGTATGATTTTGGGGGGCAATTTTTTTGTTTGTTTGTCTGTGTTTTTCAGAAACAGTAGGCTAAAAGAATAACCCTAGATGACATACATCTATAGGAAAATGTAATCTGGTGTCTTATCTTTTTAAATTTTTCTCCCATTTTAAAAATAAACAAACTGTCTAGATAGGTCTATCTAGAGAGCCCCCTATGGAAAGGGTCTCCTAAATATTATAGGGAGATAGCAATATACATAGAAAATTCCTTCATGGTGTGACATTGATATATATTGACCTTGAGACTGGAAAAGTCCACTATGTTGTACATACCAATGTGGAATTTTTAAGACAACCCCATAGGAGTTAACTTGCTAATTTGGAAACTAGATAAATCCAATAAAAGGAAAACTTGTTGAGAGAAAAAGCCTGGTTGAGAAAAAAAATCTCAGGAGATCAAATAGTAACACCAAACCACTGGAGAAGCAGATATATTTCCCCCTAGAACAAAATCTCTTCCATCTTGCTTTTTCCAAAGTAATTTTTTATGAACATATTGTGAATTACACAGGACACCAACCCTGCTGCTTTAGGAACAAAAAGACAGAGCCGACAGATGTAGTTATTTGCCAGGAACAACCATGTGAATTTATAAATATTTCGCTAGTGCAGCTTTCAGAAGAGTGACTTTTACTGCCATATTAATGCAACTTGCAAATTTATAGTCTGGGCATTTGTGGGTTATGAATGTCCAGTATTCGAGGCTAGTGCCAAGAACATGGTTTATGTTTTGAAATTCTTTTTTTCTCTGAACACAGACCTCTTGGCTGTTAAGGTCTATGTTATAATTCAGTTACACATGAGGTGCAAGGCTACATGGTATATCAGTTCCCACTGCCAATGGCTGGACTCATAAATATACTCATTACAACATACTCCATTTAACAGAATGACACACAAAGCATAAAAATATCTCTAAAGAATAGAGAATTAGTAATTGTAGAAGCAATAGTGGCATGATTCCATGCCTCAGGCCAGACCCATAATAACCTAAAGTTATAATTATGTGTCATAATATTAAAAAAACTGGAGTCATATGTTTTGGGAAATAATATTTTAGTATATATTAGATCAACATCCTCATCAGTGTTGTCATATGCTCCAAAGGGTACACTACTGAAAAGACTTTAGCTATTCTACTGATCTTTCAGCCGGGGAATCGCGGAGGAAGGAGGACCACTGCAACTCTTTCCTTGTAAATTCGTAAGTTGCTTTCCCTTGATCATGCCTAAGGTGAAATAGTCATTCTAGTTTTCCAGATCTGGAGAAAGAGGAAGAGATTCCTCTGGGCTTGAGCAAATAAGACCTGGAATGAAATCTTAAAGTGACCAGCCTTTGGTCACACGTCAGAGGGTCCTCCTCTTTCAAGATGTTATAACCTAGGCAGAATTGTTGGCCACTGATGAGAGCCAGCACGATTGCCTGACCTGTCTTCCACTGAGTGGCTCTATTACCTTGAACATATCACTTCTCAGGGTCGCATTTCTTCTTCTGTAAAATGTTCATGTTGTACTATATGACTGCAAAATCTCCTCACAGCTATGATGATTTTTTTCCTAATGCATGTGTGCCAACATATGTAGATATTGATAAATATATTACAATTTGCAATATTAATTGCTTATCAGCGTGCACACTTTTCATTCTAAAAACCACAGGTGGAAAAAAGGCTTTTCTGTTTCACACCTTATGTCCACCATTTCTTGCTCTGTATTAAAACTGTGTATTATCCTTAAAAGAGTTAATTGGAAGTCTAACCTTAAATAATGGAGCATCTTGTGCTCTTACCAAAATTTGTAATTAGTACAATGAGTAACGCTGTCCTGAATTACTAAAGCTAAACAAACAAACAAACAATCCCAGTTTATTCCAATGCTTAATCCTACCAAGGCCTCCAACCTGATTAATCATGCAGCAGGCAGTAAACTGCCCTTATTAGCTGACCTTAGACACTTCAATGAAATGGACTGCAGCCTGTGAAAAATGACACACGTGCCCAAATCCCATGCAGTAATTATATTAGAAAGTACTCTGTTATCAGGTTTTAAAGATAACCTTAGCCTTAAGAATAAGATTCTGTCAAGAGCAAATCCTTCTTCTTTCATTGGCTTCTAACCTAAAGGATAGAAGTAGTCAAATGCTTGTTACCATTACCCAGGAAAAATTCGGCCTTAAAACTGATTGAATCAATTTCCTTTATCTTATTATCTTAGGCCATAGCAATTTAAAAAAAAACCCAAGTAGAATGATAGCACTCCATGATCTGGACAGTCTCATATGTCCCTTGTTTGTTTATCTTTTCTTCCTTTTCCCTTTATCTCTATCCTGACCTTTCCTTTCTATCCTCCCATGAAGGTAAAAACCTAAAATGAAAAAAAGTAGCTATTCATACTTTCCAACACAGCCACATGTTCACATGACAAATGGAGCATGACCATACAAAGAGACTAAAATGACATATCCTTATTGCAGGCTCAATTTACTTAATTTTGTGTCTTCCAACTATTACGACAAGGGTCACTCATTCTGCAGAATTAATGGCTGATATAAATTTAGTATAAAAAAAGTATAAAGAAAAGAGTTCTTCACCCACTGTATGGCCAAGCTGTGGAATTTACTACCTTGTACCTTGGGAGGTCATAGATTTAGTCCAGGGATGAATTAGAAAGATAGGTAGATAATTTTATGGCCAGTCATAATACTGTAGTTACGAATACTAAGATAAAGGTAATGGAATCTCATGTTTCAGGGCACAAGCTGATCATCCTAGGGGCTTTGCAGGATTTCTTGTATTTCCTTAATATGCTCTGAGCAAGTGGCTTGGCTCATATTGAAGTTTTACCTCTCTCTGGCAGTATTGAATACTGCTGTGAACAGGATACCACATTTAGGTCACATTTTTTGTTTATTTTTTGGCAATGAAAACCAGAAGTGTCTGCTAATACAATACCAAAGAACAATGAAACAACAAAAAATAATTTATTCTTCCATTTAACGAAAGTTTATTGAGGGCCTACCAAGTGCCTTTCACTCTTTTGGGTGTTTGGATACAACAATGAGAAAAACAGAGAAAAATCCCTGCTTTTATGAAACTTACATTCTAGTAGGGCAAGGGAGATAATAAGCCAAACAATAAGTAAGTTATATAGTACATTTGAAGGTTTTAAGTATGGAGCAGAGAAAGGAAACGGAAACGGTTTTATAATTTAAAAAGAGTGGTCGGGCTTCCCTGGTGGGGTAGTGGTTAAGGATCCGCCTGCCAATGCAGGGCACACGGGTTCAAGCCCTGGTCCAGGAAGATCCCACATGCTGCAGAGCAACTAAGCTCGTGCGCCACAACTACTGAGCCTGTGCTCTAGAACCTGCAAGCCACAACTACTGAAGCCTGTGCGCCTGGAGCCTGTGTTCCACAACAAGAGAGGCCACCGCAATGAGAAGCCCGCACACCACAAGGAAGAGTGGCCCCCGCTCACCACAGCTGGAGAGAGCCGGCGTGCAGCAACGAAGACCCAACACAGCCAAAAATAAAATAAATAAATTTATATTTAAAAAAAAAAAAAAAAAAGAGTGGTCAGGAAGGGCATTATCAAAAGGCAACATTTAAAGCATGGAAATATGTGGGAGAAGAGTGTTCCAGACAGACAGAAAAGCAAGTGGAAAGGTCCTGAGGCCTGCTGAAAGTAATCTATTAATTAAAATATATTCTTGATTAATTGAAAGACTCAAGGAAATGACATAATCTGATTAATTTTTTATTGTTGTTTAAAATGCTACAACCCTTTTTATTTCTCTCCTTCTTGCTGAAGAAAAATTTTCTAAATTTATGAGATAATCTTCCTGCCTTAGTATTGTAGAACAATGCACACAGATACTAACAATGCACAGATCTACTCACCTTAGATTGGGGTTGAAGATTCCAAGTTGTCCATTACTGTAGCATTAAAACTATCGATGCATGAACTGAATCTGTATAGATTCCCAGATGGATTCTGGGAATTTAAAAATCAAATTTGGCACGTGTCAATTATATTGTCTTTTCTTTTCTTCTCCTTCACTTCCCCTCTGCTTTACTCTTTCCATTTTCTTTTAGAAACTTTTCTGCGAAATCTTGTTCTGGTTTATAGGTTCCTTTATCTTTTCTGCTCTTGCTGCAGTCTTTCTAAAGAGGTTTCTTTAGGAAGAACGCCTTTTATCCATTTAATGTTGGAGGGTAAAAACCATACCTAAACTTAGTGGATTAAACAACATCTATTATTTTTCATAGTTCTGTTGGGGACTGGGAGGTTCTTCTGGTCTGGACTGGCTTGGCCAAGCTTGATGTGGTCTAGGATAGCCTCCATCCCATGACTAGGGGTTGCTCTGTGTCAGCTGGGATGACAGCCACTTGTCTGTCATCATCCAGCAGGCTAGCCCAGGCTCCTTCACATGGTGGCAGAGAGATTTCAAGCAACAACAGAGGGCAAGCCCCCATGTACAAGCATTTTAAGCCTGTATTTATATCTTGCTTGTCAATATGCTATTTGCTAAAGCAAGTCACATGGTCAAGCTCAGATCTGATGGGTAGAAAAATAGATTCCACCTTTTGATGGGCTGAGCTGTAAAGTCAAATAGCAAAAGGGCTTGCATTCAGGGATGGGAGGAATACGTGGCCATTTTTTAGTTTACCAATCTGCCTTCTGGCCACAAATCATTCACATTTTTCCTTCTTGTAAAATATGCTCGCTCATATCACAGGACCTTCCCTCCCCCCAAATTTTATCCTAAGGTGTCAGGATGGAATTACAGGATCTTTGCTATGTAACTGGTCCAGATGTCGATGAGGTTCTCTGAATACAACTTCTCAGGTGCAGTTCCTCTTGAAGTTATCTGGCCTCACACCCTACATAAAATAGAGATACAGGGACAGGGTAATTGCAGTAAATATTCCCATTTGAAGTCCCACCTTCCTCACTACTTGTATCCTTAATTGTATTGTTAAGGACACTGGGCCTGAACTTGTGCTCTCATACCTGGCCAGATTAACATGATTTGCTGCTTCTTTCTCAATGGCCCTTTGAAGTGTACAATGGAAGTGACTTAAAAAAAATTAGGGAGGTACAATTCCAGGAAGAACTGAGACATTTCTGTTTATAGTTAGTAAACACTAATTTTAGAGAGCCTATTCCCCCGACCGCCCGCGCCCCAGGAACTACTTGCACAAATCCCTTTCTATTCAATATAAAAGATGAAGTAGCTTTGGCATATCCACGAAATGAAATACAACCCAGCAGTTTTAAAAAATGAACCTATAACAACACAGATGAATCTTAGAATTATCATGTGGAGTGAAAGAAGCCAGCCAAAAAAGAGTATATATGACTGAACTAGAAAATTCGAAACTAATCTATAGTGATAGAAAGGAGAGATTGATGACTGCTTGGGATGGAGGGATTACAAAAGCGCAAGTGAAAGCTCTGGGAGATAATAGATATTTTCACTATTTTGATTGTAGTGATGATTTCATGGGTGTGTACATTTGTAAAAATTGTACACTTTAAACGTGCAGTTTATTATAAACTTTATCCGTAAACTTTAGTAAAATTTATATATATATATATATATATATATATATATATATATATATATATATATAGAAAGATAAAGTGGTAAACCCAGATGAGGATTTGGGGCATAAGCACTAGAATATATAGATTTGATCAGGAAAGAAAAAACTGAAATTCAAATTAGTGAAACTAGCAAGATTTTCATCTAAGCTTATAATTCTGATAATCTATAATTCAAAGGTTATGGATTAAAATGGGTAAGCTAACATAGTTTCTATTGTGGAAAATTGGCACCTTTCTAAGATCCAAGAAAGAATATAACTGTTATTTTGGGTGTACCGTTTTGTTGTGGTTCTAGCTTCAATCACTAGGGAACAAAGCCGTCACCCCTGGAACACTTTATATACCAAAGTTCTTAAGGAAGTAATAATCAGAACAATAAACTTTTTCTAACACCTGAAAAATAATTGTCCATAGCAGTTCTGAACTGCAGCCTGGCACATGTTGCAAGATTCCCTTTACTCAAGAAGCAGGTAAACTTTCTTGATGAGGGCCCACTTCTTCTTCCTAGAACTGACTCCCTGGCTTATTGTCCTTTGAGATTCTTCTCAGAGGAAGGGAGTTTATGGCCCTCTGAGCTCTTTCCTCCCTCCTTTATAGCTCATGTTTGTAGTTGGGTTGCTTTCTTAGTCTGCTTCTTGCATGTAGAAAATTGGGGGCCCAGATAAATCTTTTCATTTTGAATTCTTTGTTTTAGTCCAACTCTCTTAAAAACTTGTGGGCTTCCTGTGAATCTAATTTGAGCCCACTCTATGCCCTAAAGGCCACATCACCAACTCTTTTTGAGAAGGCCACTTTCAACTTTGGGCGGCATGTTAGGCTGCTGTGATCAGACATCCTTAAGGTTCTAGGCACTACCTTACACTGTTCAATGGTTTAACAGAGGGTCTTTCAGCCACACCCTTGATTTGGATCTTTACCTTGAAGTCAGTTCTTACTTTGAGAATCTTTAATGGCAAGAGAGACCAGCGATATGAAATAGCTTTATTTTCTAAGTTCTCAAGTCCTGGCTCCTTTATGTTGCCTATGAATTCTGCAAGAAAACTGCACAGTTCTTTCTTTAACTCATCTCTCCTTTTTTATCCCTTATCTTATGCAATAAATACTCCTTCAACATTTTCCCTGGGACTCTGCTGTAGCAAATTAACAAATTCTTTAGGAAAATTTTCTGTCCTATAATTTATCATAGACAACAGTTTGGCCATTGTTTCACTGCTATATAACAGAGATTACCATTTTTCCAGGGTGCTGTAGCAGTTTCTTTACCCATTTTCTAGACTCTGCTAACAATTTATTTACCATTTTCCCAATTTTGGCTAACATTTTATTTTTTTTGCCACTTTTCCAGTCTCTGTCTACCACCTTGTCCTAAAGTGAATGCTACATATTTTAAGTTGCTGTTACAGCAGTGCTCCTGTCCTAGTACCACTTTCTATATCAGTTAGCCTTTGCTATATAACAGACTGTCCATAGCTTTGGATTAAAACAATAATATCTATATTTCTCACAGTTTTGTGGGTTGGCTGTGTGTTTTTTTTTATCATCAAAACTTGCTCAGCTTGGGCTAGAAGGTCTAGGATGGCTCTATACATGCCTGGTGGCTCTGTGTCTGTTGGGAGCGAAGCTACACTTCTGTCATCATCAGTAGGCTCGCCCAGGCTCATCCACAGGACACGAAGTCAGAGTGCACAGGGGAGGAGTTTGCACACATACAGGAATAGTGCACCTAGAGTGCACACATACAGGAATGGGAGGAGTTTGTGTGCCACCTTTTGCAGTCTACCACACTCCTTCTCTTTTCACTTCAATTTCTCTCATCTTCTTTATTCTAGTACTGAGAGGACTTGGCTTTGTTGGCAAGCTTGATTGGTTGCCTTAACACTCACTGGCTTTCTTATGCTATCTGATAAAGTCTGTGTGAAAATTTACTACAACCATGCATTTGGCATAATAGTTGTTTAATGCCTAATTGAACTATGTTTCTTTAGATCTTCTTGTCAAGTTTAACTCTTCCCAGTTTCTATTTGAGAATTCCATATTTTAAAATGTTCAGTTATTCCTCACTATTTGAGATGTAGTTGACTAAAACTGTCATACTTTGGGGGGCGTGGTTTACCACTCATGAGCTTTTATACTCCTTACTTAATCATTAGGGAACTGACATTTTCTATGAAACTTACCTTGCCCTTAAGAAAATGAATGTCAAATACAATTATGATTTGTTTGAAGAATTGAATACTATAGTGGTAGGTTATATGAAATTTTTTTTAAAAATTCTGTTTTCTCTGCATCATGATTAGTGGTTCCAAAGGAAGAGGGAGTTTGAGAGAGATCAGATTTGGGAATGGGAATAGAATTATGTTTTGAGGAAAGCATCTACTTAAGGCTTCTGCATTTTAAAATCCATCAAAGAAGTCATTTATTTCTCTCATAAATCTGTAATGATGGCACAGTTGCACATAATGGTTTGTGATTTCCTTTGGTCAGCAAAGAGGAAAATGAAAGAAGTAAACAAGCACATGAACCTAGTAATATCCACCCAATATTTCTTAATAGCCCCTGAAATGGCAAACCTAAATGATCTTGCTTGCTGAAAATCATGGCAATATTTGAGAGGATGAGTTTCCAGTCATAAATGGAACACAAATAATGAGATGATTTCTTCTGTCCTGCATAACCAGAAATGTTAGCCACGATTCCCTGCAACTGGGGGGCCTTCTGCAGTCACACAAACCTGTAATAGAATACTCAGTGTTTTCCTATTCTTAGTCTATTTCCTATTCTAATTGCATAAAAAACTTATTAACATGTTTATAAACTAAAAGCTGAAGCCAGAACCTTGACTTTGTTTACTAAACTCTCAAATTCATATCTTGTCTTTTCAAGATAATTTTTCTATCCCCCTCCCTCAAAACTGAGGAGTTTGTGTTATAATAAATATATATACCTTACTTAAAAGTGTCTGTTTCAAACCAAGATGCACTTTTAGACACATGTTATTAAGAACAGTATGTAAAAATGTCAACTTATCTACCTGAAAGAATCATTTTGTGAAGTGTATGATAAACACACTATCATCTGAAGGGTAAACTCTCTTTACTTGAGCAGTTTATCACCAGTAAGAGTTTTTTTGACTTCATATCAGGTCTGTCAATACTATCACCATTACTTGAACGTCTGATGCCTCTGCTCTGGAATATTTAAATTGCCTCCTAACTGGCCTTTCTTGTTGTACTGCCACCGAATCAGTTTATTCATTGCTATCAGATTAATTTTCCTTAAGCTGTCATTCCCTAGTTTAGAAACATTAACTATTTCCTCATAGCCTACGGAATAAAGCCCAAATTCCCTACTTGATGCTCAAGGCTCTCTATTAGCAGGTATCACGTCTATTTCCACTTTAGTCTTGACACAGTAATCTCAGAAAAGAGGTTAACTTTTCTTAAGAAGAAACACTTTATATAACATAAGGAAAAATTATCTCTTATTTTAAGTAGACAGAGTCTGAGGATTCTGTATCATTTTAATCTGGAAAGCCTAGCACTGCTCCAGGTCTCATTTGTTAGGAGGCTTTTATGTGCCAGACATTCGCACATAACACTGCCTCGTGATCCTCAAAACAATTGTGTTGGGTATAACCACAGACAGTTTTCAGATAAGGAAGTCGAGCTCAGGAAAAAATATATACCCAAAGCTTCATGATGGGTCAGAGTGGAGCCAGAATTTGAATAGCATTCTCCTGAATCTATAATCTATGTTCTTTCCCCTTTACCACAGCTCTAGCAGAAGTTCATCATAATGCTGTTTTGATCACAGAACCTTCCTATGGTTCTCTTAGGTGATCTCTACACTAGGATGACTTTGGGAGGTGACAGCACAATAAATGAACTTTTTAGAATTACAGTGTTTCAGGGACTTACTTTCATATATGCTAGGCTCTGAACTGTTCTTTCTCATTGGATCAGAACTGCATATTACATGATGGCAAACAGGTATTTTCTTATTGACACTATTTTTATTCTGGGTATTCTTCATCTGATGAGATGATGAAGATTAACTTGCAGTAATACTGAACATAAAGCACTTTATAAGGTGAGAGTTCACATTCTTTAATGCATTCAGTGGTGTTGCCAATGATACCAAAAGCAGATCAGGCCATGTATTCAGAAGATATTTCCTGGTATTACAGCTTAGCTTAAGTTAAGGGTTTCTAAGACATTTCAGAGATTTTATTGTGTTTTGGGTCTACAGAAATAATTGAAATAGCCCTTAAAGACTTTCGTTAATTGTAAGGGACACTTTTTCCTGCTACCTCCCAAACGGTCATATCTTAGAGAATAAATATTTTGTGACGAGCTCTGCAAAAATAGAGAATGCTTGATCACAGAAATATTGAATAATAATAAGAAACACATAGGCACTTCAAGTGCATTGCAAAACTATTTAGCTTGTTGAAGCCAAATTTCAGGTATATTTAATTTCCAGACTCCTACACTATAGTTGGGTTTGAATTCTGTATTCCCAAGCCAAAACATTTTTTAATAGGAAACTCTTTTAAATCCATATACTCCCCCAAATGTTTCTCCTGTATATTTTTGGATATCTCTCTCTCAAGAACTGAAAAAGGTCTGAATTTTGTCCTACTTGGAAGCCAACAATTTAGTCTGCCAGTTTCATTGGTGCTGGCAGAAGACATGATATTCCTGGATCAGAAACCAAGGACAGTTTATATGACTCATAGCACTAGCAGTAGCCAGAGTATCAGCATTTGTGTCGATTCCTTGAGCCTCGCCTCTTGCTGGGCAATGTGAAGAGGATCAGGTGATATTCACACATGCATTGAGGAGTATCATAGGTGGGGAACCCTGAGTTTAGGGAACCCAAATTGTTTATAATGGGTAGTAGGCATGTCTGCCTTTTCCTCCAGGAGACATTATTTCTTTTTTTTTTTTTTTAATTAATTAATTAATTTATTTATTTTTGGCTGTGTTGGGTCTTCGTTTCTGTGCCAGGGCTTTCTCTAGTTGCAGCGAGCGGGGGCCACTCTTCATCGCGGTGCGCGGACCTCTCACTATCGCGGCCTCTCTTGTTGCAGAGCACAGGCTCCAGACGCGCAGTCTCAGTAATTGTGGCTCACGGGCCCAGTTGCTCTGCGGCATGTGGGATCCTCCCAGACCAGGGCTCGAACCCGTGTCCTCTGTACTGGCAGGCGGATTCTCAACCACTGCACCACCAGGGAAGCCCCAGGAGACATTATTTCTAACTTCCAAGGATGAAAGCAAACCTGCCCTTTGCTCCAGAGCAATACATTATCTATATCTCCCATAGCAGTTCACTACACATACATCCTAGAAAAGATAGTTGGGAACAAAGGCAGTCAGTGCTTCTACTTAAAAGATGTGTAGAAATGTGAGCGACCCATGGAGAATTGTCTTCCAAAACTTAATTTCTGGAGTCCCAAGAAACTTCAGGGCATGCTACCAGCTTGACACACTGGGTAGAATTAGAAGTTATGCCCTGTGATTTGAGGGATCCTGTCCCTCAAATTAACTATGTATCATTGATTGTTTTACCATTATAACTTCACTCCTTTGACTCAAGCTTTAGGTCTACAAATGAGCCCTTTATCTAGTTACAAATACCTGGAAGTAGTTCCATTTTATCCCTGCATACTTTAGCAAATAGAAACTGGGTATTATAGGGGATGAATATTCCTGGGCTTAGAATTAGAGAGATGTGATCTTGAGGCCTGATTTTACCACTGACTACACTGACCCTCAGTTTCTCTATCTAAAAACTAGAAAACAGTGGAGAAATGCTATAAAAATTCTGAGAGAAAATGCATACCAAACTAAAGTTTTATACCTATCTAAACATGAGGGTAAATGTGTTAACAGATATGTGAGGTCTCAACAGCATGTGTCCCTGCACCTTTTTTCAAAAAAAACATGGAAGGATATACTCTATGAAAGCGAATAAGTAAAATAAGAAAGAGGAAGGCATGAAATAAAAAAGATGAGTCTAGCACAGGAGGGAGGCAAAGGGAATTCTCAGGATGATGGCAAAGGGGAGCCCCACAGTGGTAGGTATCCAGCAGCCTCAAAAACAATCAGTCCAGATTATAGTGGAGGGACAGAGGAGTCCATAGGGAGGTCTCCAAGAAACAAATTAAACTGACAGATTGCATGAGGTGTTTGACTACACTGAGAGGAGTTTTCAGTTCTAATGGAGAGTTTGAGAATGAATTGACGATAGGTGTATAGAAGATCAAGCAACCCATAAAACAGAGGAAGTATAAACTTTTAGGAAATAAAATGCTGTTCAAGAACTCTAATTATATTACGTGACTGAGCTTGTAAACAATATTAATAGATTCATAATTATGGAAACTTCAATTATAGATTTAACCTAAAAGTATGCTGTAGTTATGTTGCGAAGATAGCGAAGGGGAAATATGTGTATGCTCTTTGGGGGTGTGTGGAGGATGTGTTGACAGGTAATTTCTTTTCCAGAAGGAAGCAAATAATGTTTAAAATTTAAAAATCAAGAAATAACTGTATTAGCACATTATTTATAAAGTTGATGTAAACACCAAAAGAAATGGCTAAAAGGACTGAAAGTGGTAACCACAAGGAAACAGAAGTACGGATTGGGAAAGGGTGGGCTAGAGGACTTTTTGTCATGTTTTACTTTTAAAAGGATGTGCATGAATTACTTTGATCAAAATTAAATTTAACTTTAAAATGTAATGCATTGATTGGCCCATTGCCAGTTAAATGTTTAGCAGAGATTAGTTAAATTAGAAATGGGATGGACCTAGTGTAATAAAGGCACATACCAGAAAGCAGAAGGTGATGCTATTAGGAGAGGTGAGATTTATATTTCTAGCTCTTGTACATTTTTTTTTCCAGGGCCAGTCTTGGCCACATCTTTGATCTCACATCATAAACTATGTTAGTTAGAATATTTAGTACATTTAGAAGCTGTACTAACTTGTATGGGACACTAAGGTCTGTATAACAAGTTACTACTCTAGCACACTAAATGTTTTTGTCTCAGCCTGGGTAAGTTAATGCATCTTCGGTGAGTGTCTCATTCAGTATCCAGGGGTACTTTGACCCACTGGAGGAATATTGCTGCATTGCTTATTGAATACATGTATGGGTGGGAGATATTTCTGTAGGTCTGTAGAATTTAAATTCACAGTCTCCTGAGTAAAGATGATGTCCAGTTCAACATGCTGAATTGCATCTAGCAATTGTTATTGCTCAATAAATATTATAGTAGTAATGCTTGGAGGGCTGGGATGCTTGCAGCTTAGACAAAACCGTTGCCAGTTGTGTGGAAATTAGCTCAAACTGCGGTCATATTTCTAGCTGGCTCTCAAGTGTTGCGCCTGTGTTAGGCTGCTCATCATGTGGTGCTTCTGCTGCTTTACTTCTCAGGGCAGTTCAGCTAATGTGGATCTCAGAGCTCTGAGATGGCTGCAGCTTCTGCTTTACAGATTGTATGTAGTTTTTGTAATCTGTACTAATAAGCTGGGGAGGTGGATGGTAGGAGAGAAAGGAGTAGTGTACGAAAAAAGAGTTGTCAGACTTCTGCATCCTCTTTTCTGTTAATTCATTAAAGAATTCGAGCAGCTGTTATGCACAAAACACAGTGCTAGACTGGGAATGCAGAGCTACAAAGACACAACCCCACACCTCAAGGAGTGTACAGTTTCGGTGGAGAGACAGAGTTATGAATACTAATTATAGTATCAGGCAGAATGCTCAAAAAGAGCATGTCTGTGGGGTTACAGGATCTGGATTTCAATTCCCCACTTACTAACTGTCTGGCTTTAAACAAGTTAATCTTGTAGAGGCCTCTGTAAGATGGAATAATAATGGTGATGATTAAATGAGTTAATGCTTGCTTAGCAAAGTGTCTGGCACATAGTAAGGCCTTTAATAATAATACTGATAATAATTTTATTATAAACAAGCAAAATGTCATGGGAGCAAGGTGGAAGGAGTTTCTACTCCTACTGAAGGAGTCGCTATTGGGATAGTTTACTAAGAAAGTGGCACCTGAGCTGAGCACCAGAGGATGAACAGGAAGAAAGAACAGATGGAAGGGGATAGTATTTCAGCATTTCAGAATCAGGGAACAGTATGAACAATGACACAGAGCTATGAACGTTTTTAACTTATTTAGGAATCAGGTTTGCTTGGGGGATTTGTAGTGAGGGGTAATGTTAGAAAGTGAAATGAATCCAAATTGGGCTGTACCTGGAATGCCATAAGAAAGGAATTCAAATTGTATGCGGCTGGTAGAGATAAAAGTTAAGAAGCTATTAGTTGTTACCTAGTTGAGAGGAGATGAGGAGGGCACTTGTGTGCTTTTCTGTGGACATTGGGAATGTGGGGAAAAACTGGATACCACCAAGTGCCTGGGAGGATTGTCTTGCCATTAGCTAAGGTGGAACCCTAGAGGAACATCTGGTTTACAAGGAAAATAATGACTTCTGTTTTAGAAATTGATGATTGTTTTAGTTCTCAAGCTCATTAAAAAATTATTTTCTCAAGAAAAGATTTCTTAAATCAATGATTATATGATTACATGAAAGCTGAAGTTTTGTGTAGCCTCAGAGGCAGTAACATATGAATAATTTGACTTTCAAGTAGGCTGTGTGCCATGCCAGGAAGTCATATAATATGTAATGAATTATGTTATATACTTTCAACACAAGAATCCATTAGCAATATTAACATGTTAGACACTCTCTACAACCCTTCAGCATCCCCTCATACCTTAGCAGGAAGTGTAGCATCTAAGATATGATTGCTGATAATTTATCAGGAAGAATATCTCTTCACACTTGTGTTTATTTAGCTTTCCATTTGCTAGAGTTACCTCCTATGCATATTTAAAGAACTTGTTACTGGCTTATGTATAAGGCATGCATCAAGAACTGTTATTAAACATTCACATAATGCTAAATTTGGTTGAAAGTCAGCAAACTGAATATAGAACAAGATCTCCCTTTTGGATGGCTGCACTTTTATTCTCATTCATAGATTCACCCTGGGATGTACCCTTGAAATTCAGTGGGTATTGTACATGCCTCAGGCTGGAAGAAAGGGAAATACCAATTCACTTACAATTCTTTTGATATTTATTATTACAGAGACCCAGTTAGGTGATTTCTGTTAACACCATCAACTGTGACCTAGAACGCTAAAAGAAGATGAGCTGACCAGGAATTTGGATGAAGGGATTTAATGGAGCTGAGTGGTACAACATTCCTTTTGAGAAGCATTTGCCTGCACCTTGAATCAATCCTCCAAGATTAAATGAGTTTAGGTAACAATCAGATATTTTCCCACCAGCTTGCAAAACAGCTTTCTTCCCCTGCTCCACCCCGGTATTTCTAAGGTCAGTAAGTAAACGTCAGAGGCCTATATCTGGTAATTGTCAATTATGTTTTGTTTCCCTGCTGGGCCCTTTCAACGCTAGAGTTACTGCAGGATTGGTCATTCATTCATTCATTCAACATTTTTTGTCCTCTTCCTGTGTGTGAGGCACTGTGCTAGGTGCTATAAACCAGGTGCTGAGGATACAGAGTTTAAAAAGATCTCTGCTCTCATGGAACTTAAATTCTATTGGGGGAGGGCAAATCATAAAATCAAATAAATACTTTTAAATACTATGAAAAAAAATAAAACAAAGTAAGAGATAGTGATGGGATAAGAGGCTGCTTTAGATAGGGAAGTTCAGGAATGGCATTATCTGAGGAGGCAACGTTTGAGCAGAGACCTGAAGAAGAAGGAGCCAGTCATATGAGCATCTGGGGAAATATAAAAACTTAATTTGGTGACAAGAGCAGTAGTATGTACTTGGTTAAGAGGCAGCACATCACTGATTTAAGGAACTAGTTACTAGATAAGGATGGGTGGAGAGCTTGCAGTTAATATGGATTTAAAGCATAAACTACATTCAAACAACTGTTTCCATTCCCTTAGGGAAAATATGGAGTAGTGAAGCAAAAAACAACACCCCTTCTCCTATTCTTAGTCACAGAATTTCTAGGTAGACACATAGTTTAGAACCACTGTATCAGCTCTGCATGGCTTATATTTGGACTGTAATATGAGAGAGAAATAAACTGCAATCTTTTTTAATTTGCCAGTATGTTGGATTGTGTTATGCATGTGATCTGTATGCTGACTAATATACAGTAGGTTAAAATAATGCATGGGGTAGCGATAAGATTGAAAGAAATTTTGAGAAAAGGAAAAAAATCCCACTTGTCATCCAACATTTTGTTGTTGTTGTTGTTCTCATAGAATTTTTGTTTTTAATTAATTAATTTATTTATTTTTGGCTGTGTTGGGTCTTCGTTTCTGTGCGAGGGCTTTCTCCAGTTGCAGCGAGCGGGGGCCACTCTTCATCGCGGTGCGCAGGCCTCTCACTGTCGCGGCCTCTCTTGTTGCGGAGCACAGGCTCCAGATGCGCAGGCTCAGTAGTTGTGGCTCACGGGCCCAGTTGCTCCGCGGCATGTGGCATCTTCTCAGACCAGGGCTCGAACCCGTGTCCCCTGCATTGGCAGGCAGACTCTCAACCACTGCGCCACCAGGGAAGCCCCGTCATCCAACTTTTTAAATACACCTATCTTAAAACTTGTATATTATCTTCCGAGACTCATCCACATGCACATTTTAACATAACTGTAATGAATTTACATACCATTTGACATTCTGCTTTTTCAGATTTAATCCTATATGTTACATATTCTTCTCTGTTTTAACATAGTTGTCATAGTTATTTTTAGCAGCTTTATACCATTATAAAGTGTTGCTGTACTATAATTTACAAATCCATTCAAGGGATACATTTTTTAAAATTTGGTTTATTAGTAATCTAGTTGTTGATTTTTTGATGAATCTGGTTTGGTCTTTGAGAGTCTCTTAAATGCTTAGCTTGAGCCTGAAATGTATACTTGGTAGGAGATAAGTAGAATAAACAATACATGTTAGCTGGCATTATAATTATTGTTCTTAGGATTGGACTCCATTGTCTATCCCTAGAGATGGGAAAGTCAAGAACAAGATCTGGTTTGCGATGGCAGGTGGGGTGAGTTGGAGGACAATGATGCAAACAAACTTTAATGAGCTGTAACCAATCAATACTCGTGTGCCATTTGTAAGACATCTAGTTGTTAGTTGTAAAATGTGTATGTTGTGCTCATTATTCAGATGTTCTGGGCTGGAGTGCCAACCCAGTGCCAAGCCTCCCTCTGTTATCTTTAACCATGTCTCCTCTCCCTTTACTCGAATTGCTTTACCCCGTCTTGGACATTCAGTGTTTTCTCTGTGTGGTTTCAGGACATTTGTGAGCTTGCTTAGAGTTTTGGGTGTCCTAAAAGAAATGGAACACTAAGAAGAGCATTTCACAAAAAAGCTTTCAAATTTCTCATTTAGTATTGTTTTAGCTAACAGTCTAATATGGCATTGAGTGGAGATGATAGAGTTTCTCATGTTGGTGAGTTTTTTTTTTTTTTTAATTGATTCCTCATTTTATTTATTTATTTATTTTTGGCTATGTTGGGTCCTCGTTTCTGTGCGAGGGCTTTCTCTAGTTGTGGCGAGCGGGGGCCACTCTTCATCGCGGTGAGCGGGCCTCTCACTATCGCGGCCTCTCTTGTTGCGGAGCACAGACTCCAGATGCGCAGGCTCAGTAGTTGTGGCTCACGGGCCTAGTTGCTCCGCGGCATGTGGGATCTTCCCAGACCAGGGCTCGAACCCGTGTCCCCTGCATTAGCAGGCAGACTCTCAACCACTGTGCCACCAGGGAAGCCCCTCATGTTGGTGAGTTCTTGATGGTAGAATAATCAATTAATTTGGTAGTATTTCTGGTAAAAATATATTTTAGAATTTTAAAATTAAATTTATTTTTGTTAGAGTGATATTTTAATTAATATTGTATATAGGTAATATAATCACATTATTTCAAAGACCAAAGAGTATAAAAACGCATATAGTGATGTCTCCCCCAAACATTCCCATCTGTCCAGTCCCTCTACCCCCTTGTAATGAATCATTGTTCATACTTTTCTTCCCTACAGAGTTTCCTGATGTGTATATAAGCAAATATAAATATATTTTCCCTCTTTTTTTCACACTCTTCTGTATCATAAGAAGCATCTTTTGAAGAAATAGATTTTCAGTGTATTTTCAACACATAAAGTTTAATAGATAAAAGTAGTTTCTGGTAATATTATAGGTGTGATAACATTTCAAGGGCATATTCAGAGCCTAGAATTTGGAATTATTTTCTTCTTTGAAAGTTCATTGAAATAACACTATAAGGAAATTTCACATGATGTACTTTATGCTGCTAAAACAAAAGAACACAGTCAAATGGTCAGGATACAGCTGGAAAATGTGTCAGATTTCAAAGTCCAGGTTTTCACAGCTGTGCAGTACTTACAGCCCAAGTGTTTATGTCACTAAGGCACGAATATTGTTGCTGGCTACCCTATAAAAGATGTCACATTTCAGGTTGGCACTTTGTCATTTCTGAAGTCTGATATCAACAGTTAAGATCTAAAATCATTTATTGTAAGAACATAAAGGGCTGATAATATAATATGATACTCTTGCCTGTAGCAGAAACCCCAACTCAAAGTGGCTTAAATGATATGTAAAATTTCTTGGTTCATATAACCCGAAGTCCGGTGGTAGATTAGGCTTCTGGATTGATTGATATAATAATTCAATTCACCAAGGATCCATGTTCTTTCTGTCTTTGCTCTCTGCTACCAGTGGTGTCTACATTAACTTCAGGTTGATTTTTCTCATATCTGTACTTCCCATAGGAACTGGGATTATTCACTTTTCTGAGGTGGAGTGGTGTGGAGTGGGGAGAGGCCAGCAAGGAATACTGAACATCAAGGAACTCTGGGGAACTGCCCCTCAGTTGAGACTCGGGAATGAACCACCATGTGTGCACCTGATGAACTTTACAATGACTGGACAGAGAGCAATGTGAGAAAGTGTGTTTTTTTAGAGACTGCAGTATATCTTGTTCAAGATCAGGAGTGCAAGGTCAACTTCAGCTGCACATTGGAATCACTAGGGAGCTTAAAATTGAAAATACTGATGCCCGAGTCCAATTCCCAGAGATTCTGATTCATTTGCCCAGGGCTGGAGTCCAGATATTAGAATTTCAAAAATGTTCTTCAGGGGATTCTAATGAGTAGCCAGGACTGAGAACCATCTTCTAGGAATGAAAGAAGTCCAGTACTCTTAGGAAGAATAAACCAGAGAAGTCAAACATAAGAGTAAGTTTTATTTTAATTCCTAATGAGATAATCATCCTAGTTGTCATCATAATAAACATCTCACATTTATTAAGCACTTAATTAACATAAAGCTAAAAATAGTCATTATTTTAATGAAAATAAAGGCAGAATCAGACAACATACATTTTTACAGTGATAACAAAAATAAGGAACAAGAAATACCTGTACCATATTGCCCTCCTTTCTTTACTAATTAACAGCATATTTGCTAATCTTTGTACATTCTAGTTGCCCCAACTCTTGAATCCACTCCTTTCCCTCTATTCCACTCTTCTTACCTTAAATCAGCACATTACAATCTTTCATCTGTGTCATTGTGGAGTCTCCTAGCTGAGTTTGGTATTTCTTCCCTGCACTCTCTTTCACAAAGCTTCCAAATGAACTGTCTCTTAGTAAAGCTATTATCATATCAGTAATATTATCCCTTTACTAAAAAATCTCAAATTCCTTTGCCTGGTCTTCTAATGCCTTTACAGTATATGGTCCAAATCTACTTTTTTTGTCTTATCTCACACTTTCCTCTTTTATTCACTCCATGCTTTAGTCAAATTGAATTAGTCATGATATCATAAACACACTTTGCCTATTTACCCATTAACACTCTGCTTAAGCTTACCTTTTACATATACAGGTATCCCCTACATTTTGAAAGTTCACTTTATGGCACTTTGTTTTTATGAAAGACTTACATTAGTACCTGTTTTATTAGCTAACTGAAAGAAATCCAAAGAGGATTTTCGCTTTTTACCAAAACAAGGCAAAAAGCAAAAATAGTGTTAAAGCACGTGTTTCGTAGTCAGCTGTTATAGAGGAAGTGCACGCCCCAGGCAGTGAGAGTTCCCCAGGAACCACACTCAGCATCAGGCCACCCTAGCTTTCAACTGTGTCTGTGAACATCTGTGCTTTATCTCAATTTATTTTGTGCCTCCATTAGCAAGGTGTGTCCTAAGGTAATTGCTTCTTTGCTTTACACAACTGTGGCTTAGGAAAGGTTTCATAGGAACACTCTACTTTTGCATAGCAAGGGAATCCTGTAATATTTTCTCATAATTGAGCTGGAAGAAGTATTATGTTTATCAGAGATCCATAGCACTTTAACTCAATTTATTATGTGGCATATATCTTGTTCTGCTGTGCAATATGGTGATGTATGTATGCCACTTACCTTATAGACTGACATCTTTGCATCCTCCTCTTTGCTTATATTTGTTGAATGGATGAATGAACTTCCCAGTTTCTTCTTCTTATGAACTTTAGTTCTGCATGTTTCTGTGGTTCCAGACCACTTGTAAAAGTTTAATAGGAGGGACTGGTGATAAAAATGTCTCATGTCTCAGCTGGCAGCGTGATAATGTTTAATTATTTTCTGACTAGTTCCACAGTTACTATTTACAGGCATACCTTGGAGATATTGCGGGTTCAGTTCCAGACCACCATGATAAAGTGAGTGACATGAATTTTTTGGTTCCCCGGGGCATATAAAAGTTATGTTTACATTATGCTGTCTATTAAGTGTGCAATATCATTATGTCTTAAAAACCAATGTATATACATTAATTTAAAAATACTTTATTGCTAAAAATTGTTAACCATCATCTGAGCCTTCAGCAAGTTGAAATCTTTTTGCAATAGTAACATCAAAGGTCACTGATCACAGATCACCATAACAAATATAATAGTAATGAAAAGGTTTGAAATATTGTGAGAATTACCAAAATGTGATACAGAGACACAAAGTGAGCAAATGCTGTTGGAAAAATGGTCCTGACAGACTTGCTCGTTGTAGGATTGCTACAAACCTTCAATTTGTAAAAAACCCACTATCTGTGAAGTGCAATATAGCAAAGTGCAATAAAGTGAGGTATACCTGTGCTGAATACCTGTTGTGTGCCAGACATACAAATATAATCTGTAATTCCTACAACAATCATCTCATTCTTATCTTTCAGACGAGTAAACTGGTACTCAGGGTAAATAGCTTGCCCAAGTTCCTCCATAAATCGACAGAGCTGAAATTCCAGACTTGCTCTGTTTCTATCCAAAGCCATACAGGACAGGGTTAATGCTGAAAATAAAGACGGGGAGGCTAGATATCAGGGTACTGTTTTGTTTCTTTTTGTTTTGTTTTTTTAGCTCATCTGGACAAGGTCAGATTCCCATCTGCTCATCCACACATCAGTCTATTCTGACTTTATTCCAAGTTCTACCAGGAAAGCTACTTCTCATCCAAATGTACAATTAAACAAACAAACAAAAAAGCCAAATCTGCATTAGATACCTTGAATCCAGCCCAATCCAATTCTGCAGAAACCATTAGGATTTAATAACAGGGATTGAGAGGCATCAAAATGAGAGAATACAGAGCTGTTAATGAGAAATGAAATTTCATAGGGTAAACAAAATTGGTATGAGAGCTCAGCCTCTAAATTCAGTCTTTTTCTTGTTACTTACATATTCATAGGATATAGAGGTTTTGCCTACATGACCTCAAACTTTCAGTTTCAAAGTGAATTTGGATTTGTTACCTGAATATTCCCAAAATAACCAGATTTATTTTTAGCCTTCGATATGTTTACCTAATATTTTCACTTCTCATCCAGAGACAGCCTTTCAGAAAACTGTGAACATCAGTTGAATAAAGACAATTCCAGTCCTGTAGGTTTAGACCTAGAAAATTAAATTTAATGGGAATCTGACAACCTAGTTCTAAAGCTATTACTAGAACAGGGTCATTATTTAGTCCAACAAAGAGGACATCCATTTTTCTTACTCAAATGTGTCCCTGTACTATAAATTCCTGTCCTAAGTCACTCTTGTGAAGGCCAACTGTGAACATAAGTGGTAACAGCAGCCAGGAAAAAGCCTCTTTTAAAACCCTTGAGTGAGAACTATGGGTCCAATTTGATTTGACAGCCTAAGGGACATTAGGAGAGACAGTTCTGGCCATCAGATTTTTATGGTAGAGCAGAGAAGTAACTTTAATTCTCATATAAGCTTCAACTAGTTTTTGGATACTCTATAGAGTGACTGTTACACTTGAGTTCAGGACTGAGATTTCCAGAGTCAGAACTGCTCTGCACCACAGTTGCTTTTTTGTCTCTCAAGTAATAGCGCACAACTAGACAAAGTGGCTACCCAGGTACCACAGAGATTTTGTGATGAGATGTGAAACTAAAGATAAAGCATTTCCTAGAATCTCTAAGATATAGGAACTGCATTTTTTCCAGTGTGATATGCCTTTTATTAGTGAATACTTTTATTAGTCTTCATAACTGTAGGCTAATGAGTCCCAGTTGACACATATATAGAAAGGATACCAAATTGGTCATATGACTTTTACTCTAAGTCAGAGAAAAAATTAGGTGACCAGAATAGTTGGCTGATATTTGATGCTTACCACGTTCTCAATATTCAAACATTTAAAAATAATTTTCTGTAGGCTTTACTTTTTTTCTTTCCCCATTAGCTTGAGAGTCAGTGGGTAGATAATATTACCACAAGGTAGGAAGTTTAAGTTCAGTTCGTAGCACAACACGGAGTTACTGTTGAGCAACTTAAAGTCTCTTTATTTTTGTTTTTTGATTTATAAAATTGGACGATTAATATCTTGATCTCATAGGAAGGCTGTGAAACTAAATTAGATTAATAACCAGTAAATATGGAAAGGCTCTGAGCAAATGAACAAAGAGTTATTAAGTATATTTGGTTATAACTATGTTTAAGGAATACTGGAATGTAAATTAGTACAAACCTTTTAGAAGGCATTTTGGAAATCCCTATTAAAATTCAGAGTAATAATATTAGGGAAAAGGAAAGGCACTTTTACTTTTCACTTTATACCAGTTTGATACTTTTTTTTGCATGAGAAAGTGTTACATTATCATTTTTAACTAAATAATTTAAAATAAAGAATACAGTGCTATTTTTAAAGAAGGAATGCTTAAAGGGAAGTGAATCATTAAAGTTTGTCTTTATTCCTTAGAGCAGTTGGAGACCAACCAGTTACATATTTCAGTATTAATTTTTATTTTAGAATGGTAACATATTAATGGCTCAGTGTCCCATGATAACAGCTTCAACATAAACTATCATATTCTGTATTCTGAGCATAGGATATGAAAGTTCAAGTAAAAATGCTTCTGGTCAGCCTAAAAGCACTTTTTTTTTTTTTTTTTTAACCTACTCTTTTTTTTTTTTTAAACTGAATTGCAGAGCATGAATTCGATTGTTTTATAGCTACTTTATTTATTTATTTATTTATTTTTGGCTGTGTTGGGTCTTCGGTTCGTGCGAGGGCTTTCTCTAGTTGCGGCAAGCGGGGGCCACTCTTCATCGCGGTGCGCGGGCCTTTCACTATCGCGGCCCCTCCCGTTGCGGGGCACAGGCTCCAGACGCGCAGGCTCAGCAGTTGTGGCTCACGGGCCCAGCTGCTCCGTGGCATGTGGGATCTTCCCAGACCAGGGCTCGAACTCGTGTTCCCTGCATTAGCAGGCAGATTCTCAACCACTGCGCCACCAGGGAAGCCCTAAAAGCACTTTTAAGAAATTCTCAAATGTCTGTGTCTTTCCTTCTCAGATTTCTTCAAGTTGCACTCTAACTGCTAATGTCAGGGAGAGCAACAAGGAGAATCAGAGCAAAAACTACTTCCAAATCTTCATTAGTGCAGTGATAAATAACCTTCCGAAAGTATCTACTATTACAGGAATTTTTGGAAAATCTTGAGGGAGAGAGGGAAAAAAAAGAAAACATTAAAACCAACCCAAGAAAGGACCAGCCTTAGCAATATGGCAGTAATAAAATGTTTAAATCTCTGCTTCAATTTTGTTCTCTGAAAATACTTCATGCTGAAAAATTCTGCTTTAACTTTGAGTATGCTAAAGGCCTAAATCGTCCTTCATCAGTGAGCACTGAATTAAATTTTCATATAAAAAACTTTATAACTTTTTTTCTATTTTAAAATAAAGTATTTTGGGGGGAGTTCCCTGGTGGCCTAGTGGTTCGGATTCCGGACTTTCACTGCCGTGGCCCTGGTTCAATCCCTGGTCGGGGAACTGAGATCCTGTAAGTTGTGTGGTGCGGCCAATAAATAAATAAATAAATAAATAAATAGACTAGAATAGAGTATTTTTTTATAAACAAGCACTTTCATCCAATCATTTTGCATAGTACATTCAAAATGCAAAGTAAATGTGAAGGTTCCATTCAACTGCAGTTAAATTTATGATTAATACATTTGCCTTGGTTAGTCAGTTGATCAGCTAATGCTCTGCTTTTAGCTAACAGAGAGTGGATTCTACACCTAAGCCCCTCTAAAAAAATGCAATAGTAACAATTACTATTTAGTTTTTAAAAATGTTGCCAGCCCATTTCTGAGCCTCCTGGCAAATATGAAAAAAAAAAAAAAAAAACAGATGTAGATTAACTTTCCCATTATCTGGAGCTTGAAACAGATTGCTAATCTTTCAAGTTCAGAAAATGCCACAATTAAATTTGTGAAGAAAGGTTTTATCAAACCAAAATGGAGAAACAAGGTACTAGACTTTAACACACAAGAACATTCAATCAGGGGAGATGAGCAAAGGTGCTAGCAGCATGTGTCAAACAGAAAGTAGAGCTATTCCCTAAAAGTTTTTTTAAAAAAAAATATTTTCTAGGATTTCAAAGCTTAGTGCTGACATAGACTTTGTTCTGCTGTTATTCAGCAAAAAGAAACATAGGCAACATCTGTGGCAGACTGCTAGTTATTTCCTAATAGCTTCTTCCAGACTAACAGAATTCTGAGCTGAGCATGCGGTCACCCTGAATAAATACTTTCCAGACCCCTTTGAGCTAGTGTCGCCATGTAACTAAGTTCTGGCCAGTGAGATGTAAATGGAACTGTCCTGTGGCAGCTTGAGAACCTTCCTAAAGAAAAGGCTAGTACATGCCTTTTGTCACTCTCCTTTGACCCTCCTCCATCTTCCTGCTGGGAACATAGATGATGCCATCTTGGACAATGAAGTTGAAACCTCACCTACAGAAATTTTATTCTAAGTATAAATAAGGAAAAAATGAAACCATTTTGGCAATCAGGGAGAACTTTAGAGATTTCTAGACCAATAATAAATGAAATAGTGCCCTCTGACCTCAGAGTCTCAGTAAGGGAATGAATATGAGTACTGCATTGGAAAAAGTTTAGTGAGTGGATGGTGAGATCTCAAAAGCAGGTTGGAAGGCAGACTGGCATGAATTTGAAGTTGGGAAGAAACTCAGGGAGGTTCATCAAGGCTGGACTGGCATAGTTATTGCCTTTGTAAATATGATGTTGTCAAACTGCATTCATTATTCAAGCCTGGAATTTAGGAATGATGGTCTCAGTAGTTTTTGTTGAAGGAATATGTGTTTGATGTATGAAGAACTGTTTAACAGTTATATACAACAATAAGGAGACTAAAGTCATAGGCATTCATGTATTTTCTACAAATAGCTTTATTTACTAAAATGATATTTAGTTGGTAGTAAGATTACGTATGCTGGTTCTATTGATTATTTAGAAATCTCTTCTTCAGATAGTAGATTTTGTAGGTGTATATTAGTTTCCAATTGCTGCTGTAGCAAATTACCACAAACTTAAGGGCTTGAAATAACACAAATGTATTATCTTACAGTTCTGGAAGTCAGAAGTCTGAAATGGCTTTCACTAGGCTAAAATGAAGCTGTCAGCAGGGCTGTGTTCCTTCTAGAGGCTCCAGGGGAGAATCCTTTTCCTTGCCTATTCTAGCTTCTAGAGGCCACCTGCATTCCTTGTTTGTGGCCTCTCCCTCTATCTTCAAAGCGTCTAAAAATCTCTATGCTTCTGTCATCACATTTCTTTCTCTTACTCTGACCCTCCTACCTCCCTTTTATTAGGACTCTTGAGATTATATTGGGTCCACCTGGATAATCCAGGATAATCTCCCTATATCAAGATCCTTAATTTATTCACCTATACAAAATACCTTTTGCCATGTAAGGTAACATATTTACAGGTTCTGAGGATTAGGATGTGGACATCTTTGGGGGACAGCCATTATTTGGCCTACTGCATTGTGGTAGACTGAATTACTGTTCCAACTCTTCATTCTTCCCCAGAAATAGGACTATACATCCATATCCTTTGCAGTAATTTTGCATTGTCCTCTTTTGGTTAAGGAGTATTTCCCCACCCCTTGGCTCTGGGATTGACCATGTTACTTGCTTTGGCCAATGAGATCTTAGCAGTTGTGATGCAATCAAAGGCTTGAAAAGTGCTAATGTGACTGGGCATGCTCTCTTGCACCTCTGTCATTGCCGTGACAAGAACATGCCCAAGTCAGAGTCAAGTGGAGTAGAGCTGAATAGTCCTAGCTGAGCCCAGCCTGGTTAGTTAACCTTCATCTGATCATTGGCCACCCCACACATCTCTGAGAATTATTGTTAAGTCAGTGAATTTTGAGAGAGTTTATGCTTCATTTTTGTGGCCATAGCTAACTGTTACAGTAGAGATCTTGGACTTTCCTCTTTCCTGTTCTTATTCTCCACCTATGGTTATTTTACTGATAGATAAATAATTGCTTTTTTGGTGTGCCTAGATTATTAAGAAGCACATGCCTCGATGTGTTAAGTAATCTTATTGTGGTAACTATTTTGCATTATATACATATATCAAATCATAACATTGTACATTTTAAACCTATCCAATGTTATATGTCAATTATATCTCATTAAAGTTGGAAAAATTAAAACAACAACAGCAAAACTCCACAAGCTTTACCTGATTGTAGGAGAATAAGGAAAAATGTACTTAATTTTTTTGTCACTATAGTGAAGGTCATTTATACTTATGTGGACCTACCCAGTAGTTTTCCAGGTTAGTTTTTTTTTTCAACCAAAGCTGAGATATATGAAAAAAGGACAAAAATTAAATGGGGGGGGGAGGTGGGAAAGGAATGGAAGAATATCTGAGTATAGTAATATACAAGCAAATTCTTGGCAACTATATAAGGTAGTGCTTAAAATTCTGTAAAAATTTTTTTATTTATTTGCTAGTAGAGGGACACTATAGAAAAAAGGGAGAATTTGTTTGAGCCTTTTAAATTTTATTTAATTTTATTCTTATCGGTCTTAAAGTAATGATTTGCAAAACACTCCTGTTTAATATTGACAACTTTGAAAGTTACTGAAAAAAATTAAATGGCAATTTAATGTTAACAGCTGCTTATGGTTACCAAATCCATCAAAGCCCTTCATGAATATATTAGGCACAAACCCACTGAATTCTGTTGCTGAAGACAGCTTGGTATTTTAAAATTGCCTAGTGAGAATAGATGTACTATAATAAGCAGAAGGACTCTGAGCACAATGTACTATTTTGTCTTTACATATAGAAAGAAACCTAGACCTATTTCTAATTGTTTAATGTTCTAAAATCTCTGCCAACTTAGCTATAAAACAATTTCTAGAAATGTATTAGAAAATTAAGCTTCATCTAAAGTCATGTTTTTAATAACTACAATAACATAACAAAAATAAAATAAATTCCTGTAACAAAAATAATTATTATAGGTAAGGGTAGGGAAAATTGAGTAAATAGTTCATGTGGGAGTCAATGACTGAACTCTGATTAGTTCAATCAGAGCTCAAATGTGAGTCCATCAAAGTTTAAATAATAAGGCAGTTATGCTTTTCAGTTTCAGTCTTCTAGAAGACTATCTTCTCAGTAAATGTTGGTAAGGCTGTTGCAGGGACTAGAGGTACCCTAAAGAAACTGGAGGGAACACAGCGTGAAATATGCCCGTGAACACCTTGCTTGCTTTACATGGCTAGTCCTGAAACCATTCCTTGGTAGGTCCATGCAGCCTGCCCTCTCTCAGGATATTTTAAATTCCAAAATACTGTCTCAGTTATCGTTCATCCAAAACCACATTGTGCTTAATCCAGGTATTATACAAGACCTGACTTCTCAAACCAATCTAGACTGAGGTGCAAAGGGAGAGAGTCATCTGTCCACTCTCCCAAGTCTCTAATTAGTACAATTTCAGGAAGTGTAGGTCAGGATCATCCTGGGGAATAGGGTGAACTGGGGATGCTTAAATTGCACCAGTGACTTTGCATATTATCTATCAGGTTAAGCATGAGGATAACTCTCCCTAAGTCTATTATAAGCCAAGAATAAAATAGAATCTTCAAGGTCACTCACTCAGGCTTCTGAGTAGAAAGTAGAGATTCTGATGACGAGAATTAAGGGGGAGAATCAAAAGTTCTTGTCTTTTTTATGTACCTGCTCACAGAGTAACCGTACCAAACCACAGAGGAGTAAAAGAGGAGAGAAGAGGGTCTGTTTTCAATTTTATATAGTAAAAAAGAATAAGCATTTTCTTGGCATGTTCCTAGTGCCCATACTCTGAGGACCAAGCCTGATAAGTAGAAGGCAAGACAGATTTGGGTCCATCTCTTCTCTGGAGATCCACCTAGAATATAATACCAGCCTATAAATCAACACTACAAGAGTAAGGCAGAAGCCGTAGTCCAAGAAGGCTAGAAGGAATCAAAACAAATATGTCCCTTTACTAAAAGTAGGCAAGGTAAAAGGCTTGGTCTCAGAACCCAGGCAGGAGAAACTCAGTTACTAGAACTAGGATATAAGATCAGAGTCAGATTATCAGGACTGACCTTACAATGGTAAGGTCTCTGAGTATTGAGAGTCTGGATAAGGGAACCAATTTCAGTTAAATCGAGAAGAGAGCTGTTACCTGGGCAGAGAACCCGGTAGCCTCTGACAAGCCCAAAATGTGATGGATAGATCTCTTACCTTATTCCTAATTTGTAGAACCCTAAAGATATACAGCATTTTGTTAAGAACTCAAATCCAATCTATATTAAATTCTTATTATTCTTATTTTAAAATGATTGACTGGAGCAGCAAAATGCCTGAGTATATGTTTGTGTGTATGCAAATGAGATGGAAAGCAAAAGAGAATGAGTTTCCTTATCTCGCTAAATTCATAAATTATACTAATAGGATTAGTAACTATGACCTAAAAACTCAAAAGACAAGTTAGTGAGCCATATCTACCAGAACCTGTTGATACAGGTCGGGTTCTGTATCACATCTTTTTTAAAAAAATATTTTTATTTTTGGCCGAGCCGCGCGGCTTGCAGGATCTTAGTTCCCTGACCAGGGATAGAACCCGTGCCCCCTGCAGTGGAAGCGCAGAGCCTCAACCACTGGACCGCCAGGGAAGTCCCCACATCTTTTAAGGGTAAATGACTTCACATTCCAGAATTCCAGTGAGAATATGATTTTTTTTCCTGCTGACTGCCACACAATGATAACCTCATACCTACCAGTCTTAGAATATTCAAATGAAGAAAGGGATAAAAATTTAGAAAGTAAAAACACGTCTTCATTTCTAAAAACTTTGAAAAGAGCTCTTACTAGATGACTTAAAAGACATAATAGGTTTTAAAAGTTTTAAAAATGTATTAGGCTGCAAAATAAATGCAAAATTTCAACTGCTTCCTTTATCTAATCCACTCTTATAATACAAGTGTATGCTTGGTGGCTTTGCAATCTGTCAACCTATATTTCCTGGAATTCCTTTTTCTGTCTATTTCCGGTTAGGGTGGGCCACAAAAGAGATTCTTGTGTGAGATCTGCAGAAGTGAAGCAGCAGTCATTTTGTAGCTCACATATATTGTTGCTTATCTTCTGGCTCACTTCATTGGCTTGAGGCGGCAGCCAGACCTGCAACTGCTCCATCTTTTGCTAGATCCTCCTTTCAGGTCTCTGAATCATGAGTCCAGTGTGTGTTTAACTCTGCAGTGAAGGACCCCAGCTTCTGCAGGGCGTAAGTACTACCAAGGTCAGAGGCAGCAAGAGCTAATTTGGGTTTTATGTTGTCCTCATGAACTATGCTTCTGCATTCCAGCTTGTCATGAATCTCCTTCATCTTCCCTTCCTGACTCTGCTCTGTTGGACTTCAAGCTCCAACATCAGATGCAAAGATAACAGCCTTACAGAGACAGTTTAACCACCTTCCACAATTGTGTAGGGTCAAATAGCTGTAACAAATTCCTTTATATTATCTATCTATCTCTATTTCCATTCTAGTGGTTTTGCTTCTCTGATTGAACCCTGATAGAAACTGGGATAGTGACAGTACAAAATGAAAAGAGGTCTTCTGATCCCCTAAGGCCATTGGCAGGAAGCAGGTCAAGAAAACTATTCAAATGAAAACATAGACTACCTTTCACAGAAAAGGAAGGATGACTCAGAGTGCAGAACTGAGATCTGTGGAGGAGTTATTCCAGGTGGGAGTATAATTTTGTCCTAATCAAAGAACCTGCGACATTTTCCCAGTTGGATTTCAGAATTGCTATGAACCAGTAATCTCTGTATACTTCTTATTGTTCCTGTCCTCTCTGAACAGGAATGTCTATAGTGGTTATCATATGCCTGTCCCACTGTTGTATGTTATATGGGGAGCAGATAACTTGTCTTTTTACTTGATAGGTCTTTAGATTGAGAGAACTGTACTCGAGGAGCTTTATTTAAGAAGCATCATCCACACTTGGACTTGATTTAGATGATGAGATTCTGGACTTTGAGCTGATGCCATAATGGGATGAGACTTTGCACATAGCTTTGGGAGGGGATGGGTGCATTTTGCACTGGGATAGATGTGAATCATTGGGAACCAAAGGGCTGACTATGATAGCCAGCTTCCAGTATGGCTCCAGTGATTCTTACCTCCTGGTGTTCACAGCCTTATGCAGTCCCTTCCCTCTATATACCAGGCTTGGTTTGTGTGACCAATAGAATATGGCATTAGTAAATTATGCCTCTTCTGATATTAAGTCATAAAGACATTGCAGCTTCTGTCTTGGTTTTGGATACCTTTTGGATCACTTGCTCTTGCCATGTTAAGAAGACACTCAAGCAGCCCTGCGAAGTCCATGTAGTGAGGAACTGATGCCTTTTGCCAACAGCAAAGGGGATGGAGAGCTCCAGCCAACAGTACTGTGGGTGAACGTTCTTCAAAGCTGATCCTCTAGCTATGGTCGAGTCTTTAGATGACTGCAACCCAGCCTATAGCTTGACTGTAACCTGAGAGACTCTGAGCCAGAGCCATCCAGCGTAACTGATCATGGATTCCTGACCATCAGAAACTGTGTGAGATACTAAATGTTTGTTTTAAGCTAAGTTTTGTTATGTAGCAACAGATAACTAATACAGTGCCTAAGAATAAATATAATCTTTCTTCCACATGCCTATGAAAGCCAAATAAAGATAAGAGAGGTAGAGAAAAGTAAATTGTTTTAGCTCACTGTCTTGTTTTTTCTTCAGTGTTCAGATTCTTTTAAAATTAAGCCTGTGGGCAAATACTTATTCAGCTAAGCTAAATTTGAAAGATGTAAGGAAGGAGGTTAGCTTTAGTAATAAGGAAATATATATGTATACACACACACATCTTCTTTGAACTAAAGGATTTACTTTTGAGAAGTCAAATCATGAGATTTTTCCAGAATCTAGTCTGTGCATAATGGTAGGGAAGCTGCTATCTCTCTCAGGTTGAGATTTAAAGTATCATTTATTATTCTTTTTTACCTAATATGACTAGTTTAAAATGTAAAGTATGATTTGATTTCCTTCCTACTTTTTGTTATGGAAACATTTGGAAATCAGAAATAAGAATATATTTCTTCTAGCCTCTCTTTATTTCTCTTTGTGTCTTACAATCAATTTCAGTAACTTTAATAAACAGTAAAAATGATAGAGTATACAAAGCATTGCCCAAGTAAATCCATCATGAACCTGTGTCTGAGAATGGTTTCCTAAATAGGGGAAATGTGTTTCATACAAAGAGTCCATTTTCTGTTATTGCCTTTTTTATTTGGACTACTAGATGCTATATATTTTAAGGCAATCCTAATAGTTTCCTGTCTCTCACTAACAAGAATGACTTGTCATAATGAGCAGTGGAGACAGTGTCCATTTGATCCACTGCAGAAAGCTGTCTATTTGATACAAGAGTAAATCACCTCAGTTCCTTTGTGGAATGAGTGGAGTGTAAATAAATAAATGAGACGTAAGAATTTTTAAAAATCTGGTCAGTTCTATCAGAAAGAAACAATGGATAGGAACATTTGGAGGCCTGGTTTAATAAAAAGTGTGACAAGATGAAGAATTTTATGTGATAGCTGTAAAGGGAGGAAGAATCCTCACTAATATAGTATGTCCATAAAATAGTTTCTTCCTTCTTTAGGAAGATAATTTTGTAGTTTAAGAATAATAATTCTCAATTATTTGAAGTTGGAGGACTTACCTTGTAAAATGACTCTTTATTCACTTTTACCTCCACCAAATAGAATTCCGATTTTCAGCAATTTTTCTATAATTCATCACAGTTCTAAATCTGAGCAGGAATTTCAGATTCCATTTTAGGGAATAGGTTTGTTTTGGGGTGTCTTTTTTGTTGTTATTTTGCACATTTTACTTCAATTGTAAAGTTTTTGTCTTTTTTGTTTTGTTTTGAGAGAACTCCAAAATGTTCTAATTTTTCCTTTTATAATTAGTGTTTGGTGTATTTCTTAGAGAATTATACAAAAATGACTTATATTTGACTACTTAATTTTTTACTATTACTGTCTAAGATTTTTTGGTGTGAAATATTAATGAAGCCATTGCTCTGTGTCATGTTTTGGGTTCCAGGTGGGGATGAAAGTTATGACAAATTTTGTGCCATATAGGAGCTAGAAGGAATCACCTATAGGGCTTGTTTAAAACGCAATCAGTAAAGTCCCATCCTAAACAGACAGAATCAGAATTTCTGGGAGTGGGACTTTAGAATCTGCATTGTTAATAGGTTCTCAATGTGCTTCTAGCAAACTAAAGTTTAAGGAGCATTGATCTAGTGAGAGTTGGAGGGTAGAGGAATAAACAATTTACATTGTTATTGGAGCTGCAATACAATCTTCAAAATACAAGTGGCATCTAGGAAAGACCTTTGCCATGGCGGTTCCTATCTGAAGAAAAAAAAAGTGTGTTTATTTATTTATTTATTTTCTTACACACACACACACACACACACACACACACACACACACACACACACACCCCCTTTAAAAGCACCAGAACGTATCTTTTAGAGAAAACCTGTAAGAAGATTTGGAGATAGGAGACAATAAGTATGTGTTGATTAAATGATCACGTTGGAGTGAACAGATTTTATAATTCCATTCTACTAATCACCAGCAATTTTCTTTTTGATTCTTATACGTAGACAGTGGTATCTGTGTCTACTTAGCTTTGTGTTTGAAACTAGACCTCCCTGCTCTTCGGAGTGGGGGAAATCAGTCACCCCAAAAATCTAAATTAGGTAGAAAAGTAGTGTTAAGAGCCAATCAGAGCGCTCTCTGGAGCAGCTCCAGACTGGCTTCTGAAGGAGGACTGGCTGAAGTTGAGACTTTGTTGCCATCATGCAATCGGACAAAGAAGGCCATAGTAGTTTAGGGCGGTCGAAAATTCCATGTGGGGTACTGGGCGAGGTGTTACACCTTGGCGGGGCTGATTAAGGTCCAGAAAGTCTCTCAATCGGAAAACTTGGAGGCACTACGGATACCTTATTTTCCGGGACCGTGGAGAAATGGTCAGCAGTTGCGGGGGTACCAGTGACAAAAATGGCCGCAAGGCACCTCAGGCGCTGGATCAGGTGATGCAGCCGCAGTCCACTCCCTTCCCACCAGCCGCTCCCCCTCCCGCGCCCCTACGTAGCGGTGGGTGTGGCCTGCCCAGGGGCTCTTTTTCGGAGGCGTGGAAAACCGAGGGTTACACATGCGCAGTTAAGGCCCCTCTGGCCCTTCGGGCCTCCTCCCCGCCCACCGCCCCGCCCCGAATTGCCGGGCGGGGCCGGGCCGAGAGTCCAGCAGCCGCGGCCGGGGCTTCAGTGACTTCCTTGTTGTGAGCCTCGGCCCGGCAGTGTCCGGACTCGTAGCCCCGCTGTCCTTACCGGGACTGCTAGCCCGAGTCTAGGTCGCAGCCGCAACCCCAGCCGGTCGGGTCCCCTTTCAGCGCAGGTCCTTTCCCCGCACGCCCCGCGCTCCCTAACATGCCCAACCCCAGCAGCACCTCCTCTCCCTACCCCCTCCCCGAGGAAATTAGGAACCTGTTGGCAGGTAAAAAGCGGGAAGGGGGCGGGTAACGCGGCGGGGGCGGGGGCGCGGGGACGGCGAGCCGGTGGGGACAGAAGCGTTCGGAGTCTCTCCCCTCCCTCTCCGCTCTCCCTACGCCTCCTGCCCAGTGGGAGCGGGACTGGGAGTGGGGAAGTGGGGTCTGAGAATGGGAGTGGGCGTGTGTGTTGAAATTTGGTGCGAGGATGGTGGGGAAGCCCTTCTTGGTCGGCTACACTAACGCGATCAGGACAATTCTGTATGCGTCGTGAAGACGCCGTGTGTGTGTGTGTGTGTGTGTGTGTGTGTGTGTGTGTGTGAGAGAGAGGGAGGGAGAGAGGGAGAGAGAGAGAGGCAGGGAGGGAGAGAGAAGTCAAAGAAGTAGTTTTCGGTTGCCTGGCCGATGGAGGAGAAAGATTTCTGAGCTACAGGGGTTAGGAGTTTGGGGTTATGGGACCAAAGGGTTTGTCATTTCTAAAACTCCCATTTTTCTTGAACATTCAGTCCACCCATATTTGAGACCTTCGAAAAGAGCCTGACTTTCAAATGGCCACTTGTCTTCAGCCTGAGTAACATGTTAAAACAAAAAAGGAAGGATGTGTTAAAGTCCAACTTCCTGTGTCACACGATTAAAATACAGTACTTCATCTTTGCACCCTCATCTTCCCCTTTTCAGTTTTAAATTACCATTTATAGGAACTTAGGAATTAAAGATGCATTCTTCAAGGCTGTTATGAATCCACTGCTAGTTCATTAATATACTTGATATGGAGATGTGTATTTTCACTAAGGGCTGTTAAAAAATTTGTATTTCTGCACAAGGTAGAAAAGACAATACATCTGTTTTAGGGTAGCACAAATCTTACCTATCCTGATGCTCTGGAATTCTTCCCATTATTCACTTTGTCATGTGTACATCAGAATTCTGAACTTTGATTAAAAATTTTTACTTTTCTTTAGTTGTTTCTTTAGTATCCTTCAATATTGGTCATGAATAACTGGATTAAAAGAGTTTCTCTTAATGCCTGTGCTACGATTTGCTTATTTTAACTCTTAAAGCAGTGTTTAAAATGTGACATTTTAAGTAGTAAGTTACTGTTAGAGCACTGTGAGACCAAATCTTATATGCTGTTACACTGTTTTGGTGGTTAGCATTTTGAATGTGATAGAGAAGATAAAACCAATAGTGTATGAATGCAGACATGTTTATGTGAACATGATTGCAGTGTGATGAATGCATTTGTGGTGGGACAGTGTTTTACTCTAAGAAATGCTTGTTGTCATTAATGGGTACCACTAAGGGAAATACTGAAAGAACTGTAGGGGCTGAGTTAAGGCAGCTTTTATTCCATTCTATGAGAGTTTCAAGTGAGTGCTGATTTTGTTTTACTACAGTTAACATTTTTGTTGTTACTATGCTGGAATTCCTTGCTTAGAATATTATCTTAGTCACCAGGTCAGAGAACTGTTTATCATAACTCTAAAAGTAGATGTCACCACTTCCAGGATATTCTAGGTGTGAATTTTTGAGTTTAAGATGTAAAGTGTAGACCTCTGGGTACATGCTTTTGAAGCTTGACAGCTCCACAGTAGACAGTTTGCTATCTGGATCCATAGTCATACATTTGCAGATAGTATGATATATGCGTTATGAGACTCTTTATTCTCTGATCCCCATAGATTACAAATACTTCATGTAGCCCTTATTTGCGTAATTTAATTGAAAGCTCAGAATTAAATAATATTTAAATTATCTGCCATTGCTAACCTCCTATATACTTTAGCCATCTCTCTCTCTTTAATCAGATAATAATACTTACATAATGTCTGAAATCAGTGTTTTAAAAATCATTTTACTGACATTTTCAGTATTTCACATTATTAAAGCAAATCACATATTAAAACACATGAAGTATTAAAAACAAATAATAAAACATTAAAATTTTGTTGATTACAAATTTGACTTATACTTTATTTTCGGAGGATAGTTTCAAGAGGTATGGCTATGAGGAAATATATATGAGATAAATTGTAAAGAAATGAAACAAGTGAACCAGTGTTTTTCAGTTTTCTTTTTAAACTAATCATTCAAAGAAAATGGTTAACATTTTATGGTTGACTTTAATTAGAATCTTTTTTTGAGGTAGGAAAGGTTTCAAGAATAAGTGCTCTGAGCGATTTTTTTTTCACATGTTTTTATCCAAAAAAATTCTGTTGGATTGTGCATGATCATTTGCATTATTCAAGTGTTTGGGTAATAGGACATGGTTAGATTTAAAATTAGTAAAACTATAGAGGAAGAGTTGACGTTGGTTGGAATTTTAAAGATATTGCTGGCTTACCTAGTTCTTTCTTTGAAAGTAATTAGGAGATATTGGCAGTGGTGGTTGTAGTTAACAGTTGAGCACTCTTTAGAATGCATGGCGCTATGCTAGAATTCCAGGGTAGAGAAGATAAGGAACTAAACTTTTCAGGCATTAAAATCCCTTCAGAAAAAAAGAATATAAAGTCAAAAGATAATGCCTATAAAAAAAAATGTTTTGGACATTTCCCATTGCGTTCCATGTTCCCTTTATCCAGATCATTATGCCATATGTGTTAAATGTTTGACGTTTCAACTGCTTGATAGAGGTAGGTGCTCAAATGTATTCTTATCAATTTAGTATTCTCGTCTCTTTATTTTTTCCTCTGATTATATCTATTTTAGGCTTCCTTTTCAATATTTGTTCCCCCCTCCTTCTGATTCCTTCCCTTTAAAAAAAATTCTTCAGAAATGCAAAAATCCATAGAGGTTATCATTCTTACCTCACATTTAATGATGCTCTTGAAAAAGTGGCTATATAGTTTGACCATTAGTTATTTTTATTTCTGTGGAAGCAGTATATTAAATATTGATAGCCTATACTTTTTATAAAAGTGTTGAATTATTTTCTTGTCCCATGAATAGAAAAAGGTTTACAGATTTTTGTTGTTAAAAGTAAATTGGGGACTGCCATATGCACTACAGGCAACCTTTAATTTTTTTTCACCACAATGGAAGAACAGGTTTAGCTGGGATAAGTAGAATGAAAGGATTATCCCAAATCTTGTCCATTTAATCTTCTCCCACATCCAAATATTTTGACTGGGATGAACAGCAAGAATAATCTTGATTTATGTGAGTTTTTCCTCCAGGCAGGCAAGAAAGTGAGAGGAATTAGAACCACTGCTCGCCACCCCCCACCCCCAATCCCCTTGATTTGTTTAATCGCCCTTTGAATACTGGACTCTTGGTGGTTTGCAGTTAGATATTCTCATTCATTTGTTTTAGACAACATATTTAAAAAGGAAAGCTGTAAGAAAATGTTAGTTTCTTTTTGTTGGGTTAGAAAATGAAACCAATGTTGAAGAAAATGATGGTTGTTAGTATACTCTGAAAAATCAAACCCAAACCAAACAAACAATAAACAGAGTGGTGTCTGCAAAGCGACCCTGAGATTTTGTTCACTTGGCAGTCTTGATTAGAAATATTGCATTTTCCTCTATTGAGGATTTCCAGGACATTTTTAAAAAACCTTCACACATAATTGCTAATCCCTTTAGGGACACTAGGTAAAGAACGGAATTCAGTTGAGATAGAGGTAGAATTTTTTTCAATCCTGAGAATAGTGTGGTTTGATTTCCACCCTTCCAGAGTTCCATTTATAATTTGGTCAACATTTCGGTTTTATTTTTCTTATGAGAATCATTTATGGTGTATCTAGTGTCTCATAACTTCCTTCTGGGGCATTGGCTGAGTATGTAAAGGGAAGAGTGCCACCTACTGAGTCACCAATAGTCACCTACTTCTTTAGCACCTGGATTTTCCTATAGAGCAAGAACAAGCCTGCCCCATTTTGGCAGTAATAACTAATGAGTTTAAATTTGATATGAGAACCTTTGATCTTACAGTGAAATCAGTCCATGACACCTCTAAGATTTTTCTCTTCTAGAAATAGGAATATATGTTTGTAAATCAAGGGACCAGAAAGTTATAGTTTCTTATATGGGTCAAATAACATGATGACTTAAGATGTGATGTTAGGAAAATTATTTGCCTATGTTAAGCATACAGTATTCTGTTTTTTCTTGGGAGAGGATCTTTGGCTCTCTTGGTTTTTTTTATGACTTTCCTTTTAAAGTATTTTCATCTCAGATTACTAAATAAAGCTCTTGATAATATGCTAGTATGCACAATTTTATAGTTACCCAATCCAAATTATCACTGGTTTTCTTTTAAAAAAGAAATCTAAATATTCTAAAAAAAGAGAAGTATATAAAAAATTTCCTAATGAGCTTAGCTCTACTTAATCAGCATTAAAGTATTACTAGAAAGAAGACAGAAACATCAGAGTGGGAAAAGCCTCTGGTGATTTGAAACACAGTTCAGTTGTCTCTCATAAATTTAAGATTAAGTGTCATATATGGGTGATAAAAGTGGCATAGGCTAGTTTTTATATACTCATTATTCACTTAGTTTGTCTTTTTCAATTAAAGCCAAGTCTATCTTTTTCATTCCGCTGAGTTTACATTTCTTTTTCAATCACATAGTGAACACATTACAATACATGATACCTAACAGTGAATATAGTATAAATCTCAGACTAATGTTTTATTCACTGTGGCTTCTTTGAAAATGTGTGGTAAAGAGATTTTGATGATTTTAAGGTGCTATTTATCAAGTCATCTTTTAGAGGTGAAAAATATTCATCTCTATCCTTCAATAGTCCAGTTTTCTACCAAAATAAGTCACTTAGCCTCCAAAGCCAATTTTGAAAATGTTATCAGATGATTGGATTGTAAGACTCAGGTATGTTTTTCCTATCATACTTTGAGAACTCCTTGTGCTTGTTCCTGTCTCTTTTTCCATGTTTGAAAAGTCCACAGTTCATCCATAACCTGTAAAGGTGCTGGGTAATCAAGAGAAAGACATTTATTAGAGCTATCAATAACTTTTTAATTAGCCATTTTCCAAATTTGGGCATTTAGCTTAATTGGTCTACATGTGCCCAGTTTAACTGATTTTTATGTTTTCACCAGGTGTTTGGTCAGACTATACCCTCCTTTAACAGAGAAGAAAAGCTTCTCTTTTTGTTCTGATGCCAACTTAAATTCTAGGCTGAGATTCTTGTTAAGTTTAGTGATAGCACCTCAGTGAATACAAAGTGCAACTTGGCCCCATTCATAAAGTAGAGAAAGATGTGGAATTAAGTCATAAAGCCATTTGGGGTATGGTTTGACTGGTTTTACACTTATTCATTCATCTGGGGCTGAGCATGTGGTAGTGGATTCACTCTAATTCTTGCCCCCCTCTCCTATACAATTCAGGCCATCACAGAGGCTGTGTGTGTGTGTGTGTGTGTGTGTGTGTGTGTGTGCGCGCGCGCGCGCGCGCGCACGCATGCGCGCCTGTGCCTGCACACTTGGATGCCTGCCCAGGGAGGTGAGGTATTGGTTGGTTGGGGGACTAGGCAGAAGAGGCCAGGTGTTACCTCTATGACTTGTTTACAACCTCCAGCCTGGAAGTCATATTCCATGGTGGAGGATGGAGAGGACAAGTGGTCAAACCCCGGCTTTCTTAAAGAGTTGGAACCTGTGCTATGTACTCAGCTTGGAGAAGCCGACGACAGTTTATAGTTTGCAGGAATTTAAAAACTGTCGTAACCTTGTGTGGTTTCACCTTGAAACTGTAATTAGTATGGAAATTGGTAGAAAGCTGTTAGCTTGTGTGTGTTAGATACCTGTCGTAGCCTCTCGGGCTCTAGGGGGAGATGAGTGGCTGATTTTCTAGGGGGTCCATATGTACAGGAAAAGGAAAAGGAAAATTTGAGTACCACTCGGTGATTTGGTGTGTGCTAAGTATTTGCCTCTTAGGGGTTGCGATGGCTATTGAGAAGTTTCTAACTCAAACTGCTTGAGGATTGCTGAGCCAAGACATGATGTCATCTTTTAATTTTGTTTTCAGACCTTAACGTTTATCTACAGAGCGGTTGTAAATCAGATCTTTCCAGCGGCCTTCTCCCCCAGATCTTTACAGTTGTACCGGGAGATCAGGTTTGCTCTGACAATGCTAAGGTGTAACAGGAGCAAAAATCACCACCACATTTGTATTCGCTGAATAACTTTTTCCTTGGTGATGACTTGGGGTCAGAGGCGGATGGAGATGGGGCCAATTCTGGGGTTAAATGCGGCCGGCGCTGACCTGCGGTCTACGTGACGAAGCGCGGAGCGGCGGTAGGGATTAGACCTGGTGCTTAGAGGGCGCCGGAACTGCGCTTTCTCCACGTGGCCGGGTGGGTCCTTAAGCTTCTCCTCTCCCGTGGAGGACGCGGGTGAGCCGAGATCCCTCCTGTGAGAAAGGAATTCTGTCTACTCACCAGGCCAAGAGGCCAGCGAGGAGGCAGGCTGACCTTTTCTTGTAATCGAATTACGGCTGTTCCCCGAATTACAGGCAGTCTGGAGTCAGTGAAATCTACATATTAACAGAGGGACATGACCCCTAAAGGAAGGTAGAAGAGGGCTAAAGCGCTCGCTAGTTTACCGTTTGCAGGGCTATTCAGAGCACAATAAAAAGCTTCAGATCTCTTTTCCAACCAGCCAGGGGAGTGCTTGAGTCGCCCAGGACTTTTATTGCTCGCTTTTGAAATATTACCCTGGCTCTGAGCTACAAAGCCGCAGATCCAGTCCCATTTGTCTGGCGAGGGCGCTGCCCCAAACCAGTGCTCCCTGCTCACAGCTCCAATGACGGGAGCCCTGGGGTTTAACACTCCGAGTGTCTCGGACGGCGGAGCCCGAGCATCTCCCGGTGAAGGCCGAGTAACTTTCCAGCACCCGCTACGTCTTCGCGCCGGGGTAGCGGGGTTGGGGCTCCGCGCAGGGGCTCGGCGAAGGCCGCGGGCACGTCCAGAGGGTCTCCTGTGCCTAGCAGAGGCTGGTTTCGTTCGATTTCAAAATAAATGGGCACAGTATGGATTTTAAGAAAAAAACCCAGATTTCAAAATCTTCAAAACCAATTGAGTCGGTGGGCACCAACAAACGAAGATTATTGCAGGAATCGCTTCCACTATGAAGTTCTTATTTGTTAAAAACAAAACCAAAAAAACGCAAAAGCAGGTTGTACGCTTTCCACATCTCCTTTGTGAAATAATTTTTAAAAATCAATGTTTGTTAAATCTTTTTAGTTGCCTTAAACCCCTTTTGTGTCATAAGTTTAGGAATAAATACATTAAGACTACTCTAAAAATACAGAATTTTTCCCTTGCGCAATCTCTGAATCTCCTCCCACTCAGAAAACAAACAACACAGATTCTTCCTGCAGTCTCACACTCCTTCAACAAGTATTTCCTCACAAAATAGCATAGCTCAATAATTTAAAAATATTTTTGGCACTGTTAGGAAACACTATATAGAGCATTACAGCTTTTTGTTTTCTGAGTTTTTATACAACTGAAAAGACCTTTTAAAGAAATAACTCGGGCTGTAATTCGTTCTGTTATTGCTTCCGGAGATAGAAAATAGATCCTGTTTGTTTAAACTTGGATTGTATAATGAAGATGTAAAACAGGCAATTAAATACTCGTGTGGATGAGGGAATTAAAGACAAACACTGAGTGAAAGTAACATTAAGCAAACTACCAATCGTTATGCCAGTGATTCTCCCAAGTATTGAGTCTGGTTGGAAGAAAGAATTGGTTGGAAGAAAGAATCAACAGTAGAGGTGCTACTCCTTCTCTTACTCCAGTTTCTTAGTAGATTTATTGGAGCCATCTCAGAGAAGCCAATGATCTTTTCCATTTCAGTTAATATCTGAATGTCCAGAGGTTGCCTTGCTCCTCTGGGTACATACAAAATTTAGAGTTGAGAGAAGAGTGCTTTTTTATAAGTCTCATTATTTTGAACTCACTTTAGAAGTGTGGGTCCAATTTGCACTGGTACTGGATTATGTCTCTGTGTCCCCCTCTTCAAAATATGGACAGCTCAAGGAAAGAGAAGCTGTGACATTTTGCTTTTGTTTCATTTTGATAGTTACTTTTAACATTAGTCAGTAATGGGCTTCAAACCAGAAAGCTACTTAAAATTATTCCAAGACTAAATTTTAATTATTTCACTTATATTGATTTAGTGAAGAATCACTTTTACACAATCTATTATGAATGAATAGAATAACAGTTTAATCAGCTTCACTCCTTGGATCAATGTACTTTTGTAATCAAGAATTTAAAATCAGTTATAACATTCTATTTCAAATACTAGGCTTTAAGTTGCTAATTATCAGTACAGTTGAAAGACTATTTGCTATACTGCTTTGAATTAATTTAGTATAATATTGTATGTTTTGATACCATCTTTTTATCAGTGTGAATTAGGAGACAAATTAGTTAAATAAAAAGAAAGTAAAACATATACACATCTCTTCAATATGAAATATGGGTGGTTTATAGTCATGCCTACTGAAAAAATTTTAATGGTATCTTCTATATTAGATATCTCAAAGTGACATTTGAAATTCTGAATATAGAGTTAATTTAAACTTGTACAGTATTTCATGAACAATAAGAGTGGGGCTATTGTAAAATCAAACCAATAAGGATTTGGTGGAATTGTATACTAGAGAGAATTAGAAAGCAGAATAATTTGGAAGTTTACTGAATTAAAAAAAAGAGGCTTTGTGAAAATGTTATATGAGGCCATAGAAGTCTTATCTCTTGGTTACTATATTTTAAAATAGTGGCTAAATCTATTTTGCCACTTTTTCCTTTGTTTAAAGAAATATTTCCAAGTAGTAATGCCAAGGCAGGAAGCAAGAGCACACAAAACCACACAACTGATTATCTTTTTTATTTGAGAATAGCTGGCCAGAGTAGGTGGGGCAGGTAGGAAAGAGGAGGGTTTGATTTGGGAATCTTGGCTAGAAAAAGGGATTTGTTTTTCCTTTAAAGCATTAAGCACAGCATATACCTGAAAATTGATTACACTGGGAAAAGGATGCCTTTGCCAGAGACATTAGCTTATATTGATATAATATTGTGAATGACCTGTTCATACAGGAACTTACAAAATACTAAAAAATGATAGTAACATGCATGAAAGCTCTGCACTTGCTTTTATACAGAGAATTTGTTTATGGGGCACCATAGTTTATTAAAACTTGCGTGCTTCTTCCTGGTTTAATGATGCCAAACATTCTAATAGCATTCGCTGTGTTAAGCATAAGTAGAGCATACACATTTTATTAGCTAAGTGGTGAACAGATTTGTCCAATTTAGTATGTGAAACATACTTCAATTGTTATGCTTTGGATTGATAAATAACTGTAACAAATTGTACAGATATTAACACTTATGGGTAGAAACAATCATTGTCCTATTTGTCTTCACAAAAAAATGATTCTTTCCTATAATTTGTATCCTTTTTCTTATATTTCATGGTTTAGATGTTGAAACATTTGTAGCAGACGTACTGAGAGGGGAAAATTTATCCAAGAAAGCAAAGGAAAAGAGAGACTCCCTTATTAAGAAGATAAAAGATGTAAAGTCTATGTAAGTCACTTACTTGCCTTTTATTACTTATTTCTTACTTATAAGAAACGTTGTAATTAACATTTTAATGAAGGACTGATTATTGTGGGATTAAATTTTTTGTGTTCTAATTTAATTGGGTTGAAGTATTTTTAAAGGACAAACTATATTTCTACTATAATAGTTTTTAAAAACAGACAGGCTTATCATAATACCGTTTTTTGTGAAGCCTATTGATTATGTATTTTTCTAAGCATTCTAGCAAAATCCAACTGTTTATTTTGATTATTTGAGGATATATTTGGTTTAACTGATAAGACATAGGTAGATTGAGAATTTTAACATAAATACGGAAGATACCTCCAGATACTCAAATGAATAAATGTAATTTAAGTTGTATGTATTAAAGATATATTCTGGTTTTACTACTGTAACTTAAGTCTTTAAAAATACCTTTATTATAAATCCATAAGCCTTTTGGAATTATCACTTCAGGATAGGAAGTAGTTTTTTCTCTAAATATATATTTACAATATAGATTTTAAAATAGACTTGAATTATTGCCATTGATTAGATCTTGTTTTGATTTGTCAACCTTTATTTTAAAATATAATGTTCTTGCTTTATTTTGCAGCTATCTTCAGGAATTTCAAGACAAAGGTAAATTTTCAAGTTTTGTCAAACTTGACATTTTTTTCCCTTGCAGAGATTTTCAATAGGAAAATCTAACACATACTGAAATTTGATAGTTGGAGTCAAAATTTAAATTTCTCTGTTGTATACTTAGACTTTAAAGATGAGAGTGCTAGCTCCCCCTGCTGAGAATAAAATTAAAAAACATATCTAGAATCTACTCTGCACAATCTTCCTTTGCACAATCTTTCATGCAGAAATCTGTGTTTAACATTCTTAGGTTTTATGGTTCTTAGAGTTCATTGTGGCAGAAGTTTGTTAAGAAAGGTATATACCTGCAGTTACACACGGAAGAATTTTGTGAGGCAGAGGCGAGATACCAACCCAACACCATTTAACCCTGTAGAGATTACTTTATAGTGGTGATGGAAGCAGGAGGGCCTGTGGCTGGGTGCTCATAGGTAATGTTTCTAAAAGGTAATTGGTTTAAAAACAGTATCAATTTTTGTTTGAAAGCATGAGTAAAATCTTTTTCAAATGCTGGTTTTTATTATTCTCGTGATTCTTTTGATATGAATAAATATATGCCATAGACATTTTCAAAGAAGGGGGTTCAGTTTCATTTTTTTGAAATATGTGAGAATGCTGGTAAGCTGATTGTCTTCCTTTAGATTTGAGAGACAGCTGCTTAGCGTACTGAAAACCAAATCCAGAAAGGCATAGGAAGTTTCTACTATTTCACGTCTTCAGTTGTGTAAGGGAAACTTGGTATGGCCCTTACTTCCATGATGCTAATTCATAGGTCATGACCTGAAGCCTGTGGATGCTGGTATGAGGGTCACAACATGAGGTCAGTTAACTATGTGAAGCTAGGCTCTGAGTTTGGGGGAAGCAGTGTGGCATCTTCTAACTGGGGTGAGCAGATACCACAGAGTAACTCATATCTCTGCCAACTGATAAGTGAGAGAGTAATGACGGTTTCAATAAACCAACTACTTAACCAGACAAACCTAAAATCAGTTAAAAGGAAACCACATTTTCTTTTCACATTAAGTCATCACAATTGTTGTGATTAGAGGAAATAAGAAGAGATTTTTTTCCATATTAAATTTTTTAACACTGTTAAATAAAGGAAAGAGCAGGAAACTCCTCCTCTCCACAAATACCTACTTCTTTGTTCTCTATAATGAATCCTAAACTGTGGGTTTAATCATGTTGTATTTTGCTTAGTTGAGTATAGAAATAATGAATTTATGCATTTTAATTATGATAACTTTTATACAGTGCACTGTTTATGGGGGAAATATTACATATCAGATTCTGCCTTTTTTCTTAAAAGGCACATTTTGTTCTAGTGGTTACTTATTGGACTCTCATTGTGACTTAATTATTTGTACGTTAAACATTTTTAAGCTAAGAAAATGTGATAGTATAAAGTCATTGTAGAATTGCATATGATTCAATAATAGGGTAGGAACTTTCCCTTTGGTATTCTGGTTTAGGACTTGTTCAGGTGTGTGGATATTAAAATTACATTACTGAGATACATTCTTTGTCTCTAAGGAGAATGGAAGTTTATATAGTATTTGATAGAAATTGAAAAATGAGCCTAGAGTAAGAGTTCAAATAACACAGAATTCAGAGATTCCCCATAATCATTTTCTTCTGAATAAGTCATTTGTTGTTCAGTACTGCTGTATTGAGTTAACTAATCACCAAGAGTGCCTGCTCAAAAGTAAGCCTGTGGATAAATTAGATGTATACCTTGGAGAAATATGAGAAGCTGAGTAATTTTATGCCATTCTACTCTCAAAGTATAATTCGACTGTTCTAAAAAGACTATTCCTGTAGTTTGTTAGAAATAGTAAAGGGAAGTTAGTACAGGCTTAATAGTTGAATAAGCAATTGCTCAAAAGACATATATTTTAAAAACAGGAATTTATTAATAATCAGATCTCTACATTGAATAAATTGAATTCATGTAAGTATATTTTGATAATGCTGCTTTTCTTTTTTTTCTTACATTTTCTTCTTGGGGTTTTTGGATTGTCTTCATCCAAGGAGACCTGGACAGAAATCCTTTTGGCTGTTTCCCCTCTCTCTCTTTCTCTCTCTCAGGTCAATATAGGGTCACAATGAAGTGACCAGAGGCTATTTTCCTGCTTTTTACCTTTATACTCCTATTTGTTTCACATACTTTATTTATTTATTTATTTTTACATGATGGTTAAGTACCATTTTAATATCATTATTGGGAGAAAAAAGGACCTGGAAGAGAGTTCTTAAATAAAATGAATTAATTCACATTTACTCATTTCAAATAAGTGAGTTATTAGTTTCTTTAATGTTCACAGATGTCTGTTATCCTTCCTTACTTTCCTCTCACATCTCTTCTTATAGTCTTTAGATATTGTACATGACAGAATAACTATCTAACTCTAGTTTTTTATTCTTAGTTACAATGTAGCCTAGTAATATAAAGTATACTCCTAAATACAGGCTTCATGCACTAGAATTATGCTCATTTTAGAATTATTTTACAATTATGATTATTTCAGAATTTGTTCTCTGTCACATCGTAAGGTCATAGCGCTTTTAAATGTGACTTGTAATAATTTTTTGGGGGATGAAAATATATTACTATTTGAGTAAAGGTGTTACTGACTGAGTATAAAATAGAATTTTCTAATAAATATTAGGTATATGATAAAAAAGTTTTACTTGTAGTTGTATCTTGCCCTTATATTAGGCTTGTTTTATTCCAGTGATGATTTTGGTATTATTGTTTTCTATATTAGGCTTGTTTTACTCCAGTGATGATTTTGGTATTATTATTTTCTTTATAGAATAAGATAATGTGAAGATACCTATGCATGACACATAGTTAGTGTTCAATAAGTATTATATTAATGTGTATTCTCAGATTCAAGTTCATTTATCAAGAGGATTGAATAAATCTTGATTTATAATTCAGTTTTCAAATAAGTTTTGAGGAAACCATAAATTACTAAAGGAAGGGTATGCATATTAACATGAGACAAATATTTCAAGAGAATATTTTTCAAATATGGGTGTCTACAGCTTTAAAAAATGTGAATATATTGTTTTCAATTCTCTTTAGATGTCATAACTAAAAAGCTCTCATTTTCTCCTTTAAAATATTTTTCCTCTAAATTAAAAAATTTATTTAGTAGATTTTATCCTAAAACTCCACTGATATTGTTAAATATGAATAGGTTTACTTAGAAAGCAATTTCCTTTGACCTCATTGGTATTATTATTTATGGACTAAACTAGTTTTTTGAGTAACAGGGCTGTTAGATAAGAAGGGACCCATTTTAGTTTGTTCTGATGGAATCCTTGAGAACAGCAGAAAAGTCAGAAGTTTGGATGATGTTTAACTTCGTTTTCTTTACTCTTCCTAACATAGTATATGTTCTGTTGAAAGTTAGCTCCCCAGTGAAATCTGAGCAAATAACTTGCAGCTCCCTTACCCCCACACCCCACCTCTGGCCTTATACAAATGCGTTAAGCATGTTTGAGATTATGGGGCCTATAGTAGTAGAAGTCTGCTTCAAAGGTAGTACTTGAGGAATGGTGTCCTTCCTTTAAAATTCTGCCTCATGTTTGCATGCTATATATTAGCCCTTCTATGGTAGAAGAGTTATGAAGAGAATCTTATTTGTGGTGACTCAAATCTTTCAAATTTTTAAGAATTAAACTACAGGTTCCCTTAAGAAATGACAAGTTAAATGTTTATGTCTATTCATAGCTGTATATTATCACTTGAGAAATTATTTTGGACACGTGAACTGAGTAGAAAATTAGAAATTAATATTTTTCACTCAAGTAATTTTTCCCACCAAGTTTATATTTCATTCTCTGTAAAAGGGAATGGTTATCATCTGAATTTTAGGTATATTATTTAGTTTACTGTTTACCTGATTGCATTCAAAATAGAACTGTATTTGCTAAAACAAGCAGTAGATTGGTTAAATCACCTTCAATGGTGGGGTCATGACTGTTCAATTGCTGTTGGGCTTTATCTCCAGGCATTTAGGAAAATGTTAATTGACCATAAGCCATATATAAAAAAGGGATAATAGTAATTTGAACCCAACTATTAAAAATTTAAAAATATTTTTCAAAGAAATATGCTGCTGTGATACGATTAAGCCTTGATTTTGATGTATTATTTAACTTGCCAATGAAATTACAGGATAATAAGTCTTGGATCATTGTCTTTTAGACTGTTAACTTTGTATCATTAATTAAACTTTTGAAAGTTGTGGGATAAATCAAATGCTTTTCTAGGGAAACAAGAAACAGTATTAATGAGCAACAACCCCATAATTATCCTTCTGAGTACATAACAGGGACACATTCATGTCTTTTCTTTGCGCAATAACTTTTACAAAGAAGTATTTTTAAACTGATCATTAATTTTATGACCATAGAAATGAGATGCAAAATTTATGCTGTTGTCATTGGCACAGGCTCAAGGCACCACTGACATTATGTGTGATGGTAATAGAATGGCTGCCAACTAATGATTCTGTAGACATTTCATTTGAGCATGCTTTTCTTTTAGATGTCTGATTAGGCTGTAATGCTTTCAATTATGTCTGTAAATTGTATTGGATACGTTTACCTGATGCCCATTGTTGCTTTGGAGTTCAGTTTTCTATTACATAAACACAAGTTGAACATTTTCCTTTTAATTTATCGAAGTCTTTGCAGGTATAGTTCCAAGTACTCAGCCCCTGGGGAGAAAAAATGCTTTGCACTGCTCAACAGCGACCCCTGTGTTCAATTAAAGCTCCTTATAATATAGCAGCTCTTTGTTGAGTTGAAAAAAATAATTAGGGAGGGGGGAAAAGGAGTGGATCATCACTGGAACAACAGTAAAATGAAGAAGACTATTTTGAAAAATGATGTGTTTTTTCAACTTAATGCAAGTTAAAAAGGGAATAACCCTATACAGATGCCACAGAGATGCTTATTCTTTACTTTCTGAGTTAAATTCAAGGAAAGCTTTAAAAAAGGGGGAGCGGGGAGGGGAGAAATGAGGCCAGTAGCAGTACTTAATTTATTTTGTCTTAGATAAACATAAATATCACAGTATTTTTTTTTTTTTTAAAACCAACGTTTGAAATGAACTGCAGTTCTTAGAATGGTAAATTGAAGACAATTTCACTTTATAATCCAAAAAGTGTTCTTTTATTTTTGAACTAAACCAAAAACCACAGAGGTCTTTAACATGTCAGTGACTAATTTGCATAGAACAGTCTTAACTTATATTAAATATTATTGAATTTATAGCTTTAATAATGATGTTTTTGCTGTGTGTGTATATGTGTACATACATGGATATATACACAAAAATATATAATGGATATTATCAAAGGATAATAAACTAATTCTGATTTTCAAAACTTAAAAAAATTTTTTTGTTTATTTCCACACAGAGTTTAATGGATTTAAGCATGAGCATCTGAGTTTTTTTCAAAATCCTTTCCATAGAATCATTAGCTTTATTGTTGTATTTCTGTATTCTTAATAGTGTAATATGCTAAGTCCTAAGTTATGGTGATGTAGTCGAAGTGTCCTAATACTTTTTTTTTCATAGCAATATTTATAGTTCATGATTTGAAATATCCTTAGAAAATTCATAACATAAAAATTCTTACTTTATTAAGAATATAAGGATATTCTAGCAATTTTGAGCAGTTGAGAATTTTGTGATCTTTACTACTGTGTATTCCATGAGCTGTCATTTTATGTTCAAACATATTTTTACTAGCACTTTTTATGAGGTTCTGTCTTACCTCATATTTTAAATCAGACCACTCTTCTTTCCGTAAGAGAAATATTATAAGGGATCACTGAATGTTCTGAGAAGTACTTTGAACATCTTGAAAGAAAGAGAAATTAAGATCCGAAGAATGAGTAGTATTTGTACATGTTTCTTGGAATTTTAATTGGGGAAGAAACATCACCACGTATGGTACACATAATGGTATAATCACTAAGGACAATAAGATAGTCACCTCTATATTCTGCTCTTATTGTCTTGATGGGAGATATCTTTACTTTCAGGGTAGGGATGATGAATGCTGGTAAAATATCAAAATTTTAAAAAGTAGATATGAATATTGATTTTTATTATTTTGAAAGAGGCTCTTTCCTCTACCAAAAATATGGTGAAAGTAGGGTGCAACCCATCAGATGCATGTCAGAGGATACAGATATCCTTTTGGAGAGCCAGGTAGCTTTAATCTGGATCTGCCCAGCAACTATGATCTAAAAGTAATACTATAGGCACTCTAGGATTCCTATGGAGATTTTTCACTATGATTTTTAGGTAATACCTGAGGTGGCTGGTTTTCTCTTGAATTTTTAACAAGTAACTTGAATTGTTAACATCATTTATATGGTATTAAGCATACCTTTTTCCTTGTTGTTGAATATGGATGAAGAATGAGTGCTTAGATATAACTGGGATATAGCAAATGTTTGATTCACTCTTTTAAAAAATTATTCTAAATGAGTATATGGAAAAAGCCCAAACCACAAGATTTTATTGTGGGGATTAAATGACTTCAAACCAACCAATCAGCCTAAGATTTGGAAATCATCTAGAAAACTAGCCAGAACACAAGAAAAAATAAAGTAACATATTACTGAATGCAAAATCGGAAGTGTCTAGTTTATAAATCACCTTGTTTGAATTTAAAAGGTTTATATGAGTTTTAAAGCAGTTTTTCCACAAGATTCCTGCTCTTGAAAGCACAACTGAGTATTTTTAATCTATTCTAATGTAATCCTGTGATTTTTAATGAAAACATAAAATGTTCATATGGCTTTGAATTATCAATTTCTCATCATCATTTTTCCAATTATTGAGTAGGTAAATGGAATTAACTTGAATTATTTTCTCTGTTGTGCTTTCCTTGCTTTTTTTGGTTGCTGTTATTGTTATTTTGGTTTTGTTTGTTTTCGTTACACACTATGTTTTAACCTGCTTCCACTTTTTTGAATTCATCTTTGTAGAGACCATCATAATTTTGGAACTTGTATCCTTTTGTAACAGAAAGAAACAGTTGTGTACTGACTTTCAAAAACTTACTTTAGCTAAATTACAGCGAATATACATTAAAATAGGATCTGTTTTTATCTAGTTCAAAAATTGTTCTTTGGTTTTCCATGAAAGTGACCAAATTTAATAGTAAAATTTACCTCTTTGATAAAGTAACACTTTTAAAGATGGCTAAATTATAAAAGGCTTTTCTCTGATTAGTTTTTGTTTTTTTTATAATATTTTTAAATATAATTTTTACTTTATATTGGGGCATAGTTGATTTACAATGTTGTGTTAGTTTCAGGTGTACAGCAAAGTGGTTCAGGTATACATATATGTATATATATATCCATTCTTTTTTTCCCTGATTCTTTTATAGGTGATATAGAAGATGGAGAAGAATATGATGACCCTTTTGCTGGGCCTCCAGACACTATTTCATTAGCCTCAGAAAGATATGATAAAGATGATGAGGCCCCCTCTGATGGTATGTGACATTTTCCCATAGAATATACCTCTTGACACTCTAACACAAAACAGTGCAATGTGTAAAGGTGGAGGTCTTGTCAGAAAGCAGATAAACACAGAGGCTTCAGTTAACTTACCTTTACCAGAACCTTTAAGGAACAGAAGAGCTCTCTCTAGTGGTTTTCCTAAGTATGTAGTTCTTTCTTTTCCTAGGAAATTTTCTTTACTTGAATTTTTAGGAGCGTGCTTGCATCATCGTATGAATATTATCAGTAATTTTGTTGGTTAATTTGATATTATCAGATTCTTGCTTAATTTTATTGTGCTGCTTAATGGCTTGTTGTATTTCATTATTTTATGAATAATGAAAAAGGTTTTTGATCGCTTTTTTCCTGAAAACTTCATACAAAATGAGTTCATAAAATATTAAATTAATTATTCCTACATTGCCTTCTCTCATTGAGACAGGTTTTCATCAAATGCTTCTTTTAATAATACATTTTCATTTTTCTGATTGTCATCTAAAAATATCCTATATTACACAGTAATATTATAGTTTTTTGTATTAATTGAAATGGTAATAAAATTGATTATTTATCTCTTATTAATTTTTAAAAACTTGCCAAAGCTATGAAACTTGTTTTTAGTGTAGAATGTGCTTTCTCTGTTATGCCACCCAGTTGAGTGCATCTGAATCATAGAGACCTATAAGGGTGATATATAGGTACAAATTAATAATGTGTATTGATAAATTAGCCATGCATATTAATTTGTGGCACTCAAAGCTTCACGTAGACATAGAAATGAATAATGCCTTCTGCCACTATATGATGATCAAACTGTGCAGTTCCATCTCTAAATACAATTGCTGAATGAAAATATGCTTCCTGCAACAGAGCACTCCACATTTTATGTTATCCAGATTATTCCCTTTGGAAACATAAATTGCTTTTATGAGGTATAAAATTATGTCTACTGCAGAACAGGGATAAGTCAAGTACATGCATAAGTGATAAACATTCTAACCACTGATTCAGAACAACACAATCTTTTTTTTATATTCAGAACTCTGTACAGTATGTAGCAACAATAATCATATCCATTTTATGTCGAATTTTACATTTTGGCAAACATTTAATATCTATTTTTAAAAGGAAAGAATTTCTTTCTCTTATATTCTCTATTTTTTTAAAAAGAAGCACATTTTTCTTCAGTCACACTTATTATCTGAAACAGAGCATTACCCTTTCTAACCTGATCTTCAAAAGCATTTCTACTAGAAAATGTTTTATAATCGATGAAGTAATATTTTCAGGCAAAACAATGAATTATTATTTGAGTTGAACTATTTTTCAGACACATTACAATGGTTTGTTTTGCTTCTCTGGAAAACATTGGTAGATAGAAATGAGTATGTTTGTATGTATACATATATAGAGAGTACTTATACTCATTATAATATACAGATATGGATACATACACATACAGAATATATTCATAGAATATATATGCTCAGGATTTCTCAAAATAGCATAGATATTTTGATGTACCAGGAAGCATTATGTGCCATCTTGAAAAAATTACAACCTAAGAAATCCAACAATTAAATATATGTGAGAGCCAGTGATTTGTTAGGAAAAGTGAATTGCTATTGTATTTCATGTAAATAATCCTGTAAATAATCATTTACAGGATTATTGTTTTTTTCTTATGAGTAGATAATTTATTATATGTTTGTTTTCATAACCAAATATAAAGAAAATACATTAATAGCATGAAAAAGATTTATTGCTAAAACATTATCAATATTTGAATATTATTTAATAAATTATATTTATGTGTAACATTTAAATTTTTGTTAAATATTGCATTTTCATCAGTGTTTATGTAAGCAATTCTTAGATTGAAAATTTAACTTTTAGTATTATTCATTTTTGGTATATAAATAATGCTGTTTTTGATAATTTTACATTTTCTTCTAAGAATACTATAAATTAATTTTAAAACTACCACTTGAACTTTTAATTTCCACTCTAAAATATCATCTAGTCATATTAGTTTTTCTTCCTGCAGCTTGATTGTTATATGTGTTCTCTTTCCTTTGCTGAATAAATTTTCCTTCATTGTGTGACCTTAGTCTAATGATATATTAATTATAAAATGATAATGCATTTAACAAGTATAACTAAATTAGCACAGGTCACAAAAAGGCCTTTTGTCAAATCAAATTGTTGTTTTGTCCTTTTGACTTTTACCTTATGGTAGGCACTAACAAAGTATCTGAACTTGGATGGATTATAAACTCCAAACATGATATGTATTTTTCATAATGCTAATGTAATTTTCAAGGTGCTAAAAAGGTCAAACCTGCACATCTCTGTGTGCATTCTAAGTTTGTCTTTTCCTTTAATATTTCTTTTTCTCTGTTCCTCTGGTTCAAAAGTTCATTCAGTTCCCAAATGGCTACCTAATTTTCCAGTTATTCCCTCAAGCCATATGTGTTTTGGTTTCTTTATGGTTTATTAGGTACTGTAGGAAAGTAGCATAAGTTATATCTTCTAATGAAATTCAAGCACACTTCAGTGATGCTTCGATTTGATTGCTGGTAGCAATTAAATCACAGCCAAGGAGAATAATGCATAATCTCACAAGGTCCAGACACCCTATAGAAAATGAAAGGGAATGAAAACAGAAAACAAAAACAAGGTCTTCAAACCCTGCCAGACACGCTGTTTCCAGCCTTTTTTTTTTTTTTTTTATTGGCCAACTGCCTGATTGATAGCAAAATCATAACTTGCTGCATGCTAACAGGCAGAGTTCACTTGTAGGTTATTGTGGACTGATAAAGGGTTAGATGGAGTTTTGATTTTCGCATTGGACCTTGGTACACCAGATTAATGGAATTTCAATGAGCGACTAGAGTAGCCACAGCTTTGTCAGAGAAACAGATGGAGATTCTATAGTCATGTCTACTCATTAATACTAGTTGCCTGAAAGGTGTGCTGCTTTTCTATACAAAAGAGTTGATATAATTGATTTTTGAATAGTGCATTGAGAAAAAAGTACCTTATTGATGACTAGAATTGTAACGTAGATGGTGACAGATTTTTGTAAAGCTTGTAGCTTAAAAATATTGTACTTTGTAATTTTTTCTTGTCTCTCTTTGGAAACACTTTTTTGTTTTTATTTTTTGAGGGAAAATACATTTTATAAATGATTGCATGACTGCTGTTAGTTTCATTGTGATTTGGTAATATTTATAAAAATTATGTTTAATAGAAATTTCATTTTATTAGCTTTGTGCTTTTATTTTTTTCTGAAAAACTTAAAACAAATCATAATGGTTTCTAGACTATTGTAGATCACTATTAGAAGTTTTATACTATTGTATGGCTGGATATATTGAGGTGTTAATAGAAATGGTGCATGTCAGTAATCAGATAAAATTAGAGATAATGAAACTCAAAACCTTAAAGAATATCCCTTGTTATACATGTTAGAATGTTTGTTTAGGCACTAAGATGGTAGATGCAGGGTAGCTTTTAGATACTATATAATGATTTGGGTTTCCATTTTTCTATTTTGAAATCATTTTTCATTCATTTTCATTATTTGTAAAAGCAAGCGTCTAACCATATAGCACTGTGGAAAGTCCCTAAGGTAAGGTGAAAGGATTCAGTGAGCTAGAAGACATATATTGGCTCTGCCCATCGATGATAGGTTGAAGGATCACAGTAGACATTTGTTACAAATCTGATTCAGTCCTAGACCATAATCACTTTGTGGATAAGAATCTGGAACCTCTAGGGCGTGAATATAGGAAGACTAAAATGAAGCTAAAGATATAAAACAGTCATTTATTGTCCTGGTATCTTCTTAACTAAAAATTCCCAAGTAATATAGGTTACTAAAAACTGTGAGCATTACAAGAACATAGGTTTGTATGAAAAAATACTGGTTTACTTATGGAACTATTTTTAAAGTTTGGGATTAAGAAAAAAGGCTATGCTCTTTTGATCATAATTTATAATAGTAGATGATTTTTTTTTCTTTTTTGGTATACGTTTTCGTTAAGGAATCCAATATATGAAAACTTGAACTTATAAAACATGTAAATCGCTTATTCCAAAGGATTACTTTAAGGATTATCTCCATGATGCCTATAAATAATGAACTCTTATAATGCATCTACAACAAGCTTAGATATAAATCCATCCATGTGCATAAACATAAATTTAATGGGTAAATTTTTACACATTACACTTTTTTTTTTAACATCTTTATTGGGTATAATTGCTTTACAATGGTGTGTTAGTTTCTGCTTTATGATAGACACCAACTTTTGAGGAAGATTTTTTTGTGTGTAAAGTTAGGTGTAGCACTAATCAGTTCTAGTAAAAGCCAAGCAATAGATGTTTTACTTTTCTCTGGGCTCCAGTAGAATGTGAAATAATATTTAAAACCAGGAAAAACAAGGTTCTTTCAATTACTTACCATTTAGGGTAAATGTTTTCCAACTATAGTATCATGTGGTTTTTGATAATAAAAATCATATTTTTGTATTTTATTCTGAGAATTTAGATTAGTTTGCAACTTACACACATCTTTGTATACATAACATATTGTTGTGCTTGTGTGGTTTTTCTTTTTTAACTTTTTTTTGAGTTCTTTTAATATACCAATTGCTAGCTTGTGTTATAGCAGTATAAGAACAATGATTATTTTAGTCCTTCTGTAATGTGTATAGCCTAGCTTCAGGTACTTTGGTAGAAGTGAGGGGTTATAGTTTGGGGAAATGATAAAAAGTAGAAAACATGTTTTTATACTCAAGATATATATTGTGTGATTGGAGATATAAAGTATACACAGATATAAAATATTTTTATGATTACAAAGGCATATATGAATAAAATAAAAACACATAGCCATTGAGAATCATCTTTTTCATTTTTATGCCATTGAATGGGAAAATACATCACTATAAAACAAAGTGGGCAAATAAGACTATAACAAAGTGGGCTAGATAAGAAATACTGCAAAGGTAATAAAACTCAAATTATGAAAAATAATGCATCTTTAATACAGTAAATTAGCAGTTATTTACACAATTCATGAAGAAAGGAACAAGGTACCTTGGCAAGGCAATGGGGAATTCAAAGATGAAGAAAACAAATTCCTATTTTCAAGAGACTTGTAATCCAGTTGGAAAGAGAAGATAGCCACCTATCAGCAATCTAAGTTCTAACAAGGCAGATTCCGAAAATAGTAACTAGTATGTGTTAAAATATTTAATTGATTTGGTCTGTACCAAGGCAAATAATTGTTATCATTGATTTTCTTCCCTTATTTGTTGACTGAGTCAGTCATATGTTTTGGCATCATGTTGAATAAACCAAAACATAAACTTTATGCCTACATTCTGAGAGATTGTAAATTGTAAATGGAGGGCCTTTTTTTAAAAGTGAGTTTTGCATGGTTCCTGAAGTTTGCTAGAGAGAAAGTGGGAAAATCTGCTGAAAAGAACATTTAGAGTAGAAGTCCAAAAACCAGGTTTTCATACTGATTGGTAATCATTTTGTTGTCAAGGTCAAGTCACTTAGCCTCTCTGGATTTTTATTTTCTGATTTGTGAAATGAAGAGTTTGGACCAGGTGATTGATTAGAAGTTCCCTAGATCTCCAAATGCTTGTGTCCACATTTCAGAATTCGTAAATTTATTGGTGGCACAGAGGTGATTTGCCTGGAGAAGGTAATAACCAGAGGTGATGTTGAATAGGAAGGAGCGCAGTGGGTCTTAGAGGTAAGCAAATGAGGGACAGTAAGAGCTGAATACCAAGTTAAGGAGTTTACCTTTGATTTGGTAGTCATTAAGAGATCCCTGAAGCAATAGACTGATGTGATGTGTGCATATTTGAGGGAGATTGTCCTGGCAGTTAATTGTTGGATGAATCAAGGCAAAGAGACCATGTAGTGGAGGCAGCAAGCTAAGTGCCTTGCTACATTATTCTGAATCTTGACAGCCTCTCTGTGAGGTAGATATCATCACTATTTGACAACGGAGGAAATTCAGGGATAGAGAGGTCAAATGAAGGTCATATAAGTGGCAGAACTGAAATTTGAATTCATGTCTGTCTGACTCCAAGGACCAGGCTCTGCTCTCAAAACCACTATATTTTGCCTCTTCCCCAGCTAAGATACTGTTGCTTTTGGTTCAGAGGGTGTTGATAAGAGCCAGGGTTATAGCAGTAAACATTGCATTGAAAAGGAAGGGATTCTTTTAGCCCCTTCCTACCCAAAGTATGGACTGCAGACCAACTGCAACAGTGTCACCTGGGAGCTTGTTCAAAATGCTAAATCTCTGTCCCCACCCATACCTACTGAATCTGAATTAGCATTTAAACAAGATCCCTATGTACACATTAAAGTTTGAGAAGCTCTGTTCTAATTGTATCGATTACCTTGGCCTTTGTGGCTGAAAAGAAGGGTGAGCCATTGCACTTGGGCTGAATGTGCAGATGTGTACTAAGCATGGCGCTAAGCAATCCCTTCAAGTAGGTAAAAAATATTCTTTACTTCCTGTACTCTTCTGTGGTCCCTCAGCACACTGCACAGGGCCCCTTCCCGACACTACTGTCTGTGGGTAGTTGTCCCAGTTTTGAATCTGTTTCCCCCCTCAAATCAGATTCTCAGTTAAGTACATTGGAGAGGCTTTGATAAATTACCCCTAGGAAAGTTTGCATGTTAATAGAGGAATACCTTAACCCAAGGAAGGTCAAGTCCCACTCACAGATCTTTAGGTATCAGCACTGGGCCAATGGTAATGATATTTTGGCTGTTGCAGAACACTGTATCTTATAAAATTTAGGCACATAACAGACTTATCTTTCTTGCTCTATATATTTGGATTGGGCCTCTGGTCTTTGTTTGGAGAAGTCACAACATATAGCTTCCTGTTTTCAGTTGTGTCTCTGTTTGCAACTGCACCAAAGTGTGAATTAAGAGTTGAAACGTTGAAAAGCAAAGGTTAAGACCATAGACTGACCCACTTGATTTTCGACGAAGGCATGCTAGCCTGGCACATGATTCCGAAGAGAGCTCCCTTCCTCTGAGACGAATTCCTTAGAAGTGGCTGTGCTGGTGCTTGAGGTAGCATCTTAGGAAGGAAAGGGGATTGAGCCATCTTTAATTAATATTTATTGAGAAATATGTCTGACACTGAACCAGATTCTTTCATCTACATTATTTCCTTTAATTGACTCAGAACTACCCCACAAGGGAGACATTTTCCCTATTTTGCTGTTGTGGAAACTGAGACTCAAAAAGTTGACTATCATATCCAACTTAGCAGTAGCAGACTTCAACTCCTTTGATCCTTCTATGCCATGCTGCTTAAAAAATTAGACTAGTTTTTCTTCTACTTACAAGAGACATGCATCTGGTTAAAAATAAAAATGAACAGAAGGGTATACAATAAAACGTAAAAGCCTCCTTTTCTTCCTCGCCCTAACCCCAGAGGCAGCCACTTGTTACAGTGTCTTCTCTAGCTACTGTAGTAACTTTGGGCACACTACTTCCAGTTCTTGTCTGATCAGCCTTGAACAGACTCTGTTGACTCCCTCTATGGTGCATGATTCTGCACACCTCCGTTCCCACTTCTGCCTCCCGATTTTTTATTATTTTATTTTTAGTTCTTTTTGTGTTTGCTTTTGACTTAAATAATGTTCTTCTTATTTTGTAATGCACCAACCTCAGATGGTGGCTATTGACTCTTTGTTATTAAGTATGCGGAAATTAGTGCACCCAGCTCTCCTTCCATCTCTCTTTCCACTCAAATTCCAAATTTGTTCATTAAATTATTTTTGCATTGTTAAGATCTATAACATTTATTTAACATTTTCCTTCATGTTATTGGTTTCCCTCAAAGGTCTGGACAGCCTTGGCTATTGATTCCTGTTTATGAGCATAGCGTAGGTAATTTGTGAGGGGTTCCTTTGCTTTTGCGTGTCTATATCCTGAAAGCCTTTTCCTTTGAATGGGAGGTCTGATTGGGGATTGTGAGTAAAGTGGGCAAGGCTTGCTTGGAGGCAGCCTGCCTACGTGTTAGTGAGGAGCACAGAGGCAGAATGGGACCCCCAGTTGTCAAAAGAAGTAGGACATTACTGAGGCAGAAGTTGAATGCTTTTATTTCATTTCTAGTTACAGGTTTTTAACCCCTTTCCTCCTTTTTTGGTACAGAACTGGGGGTAAGATTAAAGCAATTCCTTTATTAAACCTTCTAAAATTATGGCTCTTGAGAACAAATCACTTATGAGTTAAAGGGGATGACTTTGATTTTATAGAGTCCATCAACAGTTTGGGGGTAGAGTCTACGATTCTTATTCTTTTTTAGCTTTATTGAGATGTAAATAATATAACCATAGAATTTACCCATTTAAAGTATACAATTCAATAGTTTTTAATATATTCACAGAGTTGTACAAGCATCACCCCAATTAATTTTAGAAAATTTTCATTGCCACAAAAAAGAAACCCTGTACCATGAACAGTCACTCCCCATTTTCCCCAAATCTAGACTCCCCTCCCCACCTCATGGGCCTAGGCAACCACAAATCTGCTTTCTTTCTGTATAGATTTGCCTAGTCTGGACATTTCATGTAAATGGAATCACACAATATGTGGCCTTTTGTGCCTGGCTTCTTTTACTTAGCATAGCATTTTCAAGGTTCATTCGTGTTGCAGCACACAGCAGTACTGCATTCCCAATAATGCTTCACTTGTATGGGTATGCCACATTTTGTTTGTCCATTCATCAGTTGATGATTTTTTGAGTTGTTTCTTCTTCTTAGCTATTATTAATAACGCCACAGTGGACATGTGTGTACAAGTTTTTGTGTATGTCTTCATTTCTTCTAACTATATACTGTACCTTGGAATAGAACTGCTGGGTCTTACGTTAACTCTAAGTTTAACTTTTTGAGAAATTGTCAAACTATTTTCCAAAGTGCCATATACCATTTTATGTCCCCACCAGCAATGTGTGCAGGTTTCCACTTCTCCACATCCTCTTCAACACTTGTTATTGTCTGTCTTTATTTTAGCCATCCTAGGGGGTGTTCAGTGGTATCTCATTGTGGTTTTGATTTGCGTTTCTCTAATGACTAATGATGTTGATCATCTTTTCATATGCTTATTGGCCTTTTGTATATCTTCTTTGGAGAAGGCCTAGTCAAATCATTTTTCCATATTTCATTTGGGCTGTCTTTTTATTGTTAAGTTCTAAGAGAACTCTAGCTACCAGTCTCTTATGAGATATATGATTTGTAAATATTTTCTCCAGTTCTGTAAGAACTTAAGTTCTTACACCTTAAGGTGTAAGTTCTTAGGGTGTTCTTAACTTGAGGCTAAGTTATTTCTCAAAATACTGAGTTCTTTAAAGAATTGTGAGATTAATATACTAATTAAAACAGGGACATATCCTAGCCTACCTTTAATATTATTGTTGCTTAATGGATACTTTAGAAACTATGCAGATGGCAGAAAGTAATTTTCTTGCTGTGCTTTTTTCAGCTCAGTGAACTCTCGAATTCTGTAGCCTTTAACATAATTTAAAAAAGAATTCTTGCTTTGTGTTGTTGCAGAAGATATCAATCCCCTCATTTAGCAGTATCATCTATGCCTTTTGAAATGTTAATGCAGTAAGGTTTGCTGCATTACACATATAAATGAATAATCATAAGGCTCTTCTTTCACGTCAGTTTTACTTTAACAAATTATTTCAGAGAACATATAGTCCAAGTAGATTATTTCGTTGATATTCTGACTTTTCTGGGCTAGATCTTGTCAGTGTATAGTTATGGTGGTGGGATCTAAGGGGTGCTGGGGTGATCATCTCAGAAAAATGGTCACTATTTTTAGCTTTCAAGAAAGAAGTTGGTTTGTTTCTTTGAATTTGTTTCTTCTCCTTTGTAAGGATGTGTGTGTGTGTGTGTGTATGTGTTTTGTGTTGCTTTTCTTCCTATATGTCAGTCACTAAACCTAGTAGTCTTGCCACATAAGGGAGCAACGTGAATTATCTAAGCAGTGCTACTCAGTGTGTAGTCTGCAGACTGATCTGAGTCTGTGATCTCTTTGCTACTGGTCTGCAACAATATAAGTACAGAAATTGAGATTAAGCACTTAGAAATGTTTATAACATTTTGACATTCTTGCATTATCCAAATACGTGATCATTATTTTTTCTAGTAATTCATATTATATATAAAATACATACATGTATACCTATATGTGTATACATATTTTTAACCAAAGTATTAATTTGTGATGTTGTGATGTCTTGGGGGGGAAACTGGTCCTTTATCACAGTTAGAAGAATTGATCTAGGGTCAGAGAGAGAATTAATTACAGTAGTCTTAGTATCTTCATCTCCTATCCTTCTGATTTTTGGTTATTTTTTTGGAAGTCTTATATCTTTCTTACATCTTACATCTTTCTCTATATCTTCATCCATAGTCACAGTCATGTTTTAATTTATTTATTAGGTCTATTTTCACTATTGAGGAAATTTTAGGGATTCTAATTCCATTTTTCTTGATATACTTTCAAGTTCCAATGTCATAATTAGATATTTAATTATATTTTATATGAAAGTTCTGAGAGCAGTCTCCAAGTTTGGCTGTCATTGAAGCAAAGATGCTGCCTCGAAGCTTTTCATCTGGAATATCTAGAGAAAATGTTAATGTAATTTGGATACCGTCTAGTTATTTTCCATGCGTAAAAAGCAGAAAAAGATAGTGTAATATTTAAAGACTCTCAGAAAAGTAATTTCATCTCAGAGATGTGCTTTGGTGTCAGTTTGTTTAAGTGTCTTCAAAAGCTCCTCCTCACTTTCTCATACCACCTGTAAGCCACGCTATTTTGAACATGCCCAGCACTTTTTTTTTTTAATACCAAAGGAGGTTAATAAAAAATAATATTTTAATATCAAAAAATAGTAAAATGTCTTACCATGGGGAAAAAGAAATACGCATATATTTCTTTCATTGAATAGCACTTGTTTTGGTATTGGTGTCCTGGGACCTATGTTCTGAGATAAATGTATGCCATAAACTTCTCACATGCTTACAATATGATTTCTTTGTAAAAGAAAATGTGTCTTTTAGGAGGTGAAGAATTGATTGTTTTAAATATAAGTAGTGAGAGAGGGTAACAATGTTGTATGCTTTAGGCAGAGTGCTACACGGAATAAAAGTTTAATTCAACAAATTTTACAGTTTATTTTGTTAGACTGGGGTGTTAATAAGACATGTCACTGCTTTTAAGATGAGCAGAGGAAAGAGAGTTGAGGACCAACTTACTGCTACTTTGGGTCATCAGTTGTCATACTTAACAGAGGTAATAATGGGTAAAGCAAGTAGATAATGGATTAAGCAAGTAGAGATAAGAGCTGTGAGGAATGTCTCAGAAGACAAACAAAAATTTGGTTTGCTGTGGGAGGGGAGGTGAAGTGGGGAAGAGAGACGAGACAGGGATGGGCACCCTTCTGGGGAGCGCATGCGTAAGAAGGACCTGACTAGAGGCTTGTTGGTCACCTTGACGGTGGAGGCAAGGGACAAGGGAGACTAAGTACCCAGAGGGGATATGGGGAAGGACCAACAGTAGATTTCACCATGAGACCTAAGGTGAACCCTGACATTTCGATTCTTTTCTCAAGGAGGTGAGGCCATCTATAAAGGCGACAAGAAGCATCAAGTCTGTTGAGCTTGAAGGAGGATTGAGAAATTTAGTCGAAGAAATTTAAGAGGGAGTCTGAGATATGGGCTAGAGATATGGAGAATCACTGATTTATTTGCCTAAACATGTTGAATGTCATGAGAATGATAAGACTTAACAGAGATCGTAGAAAGAGATAGATTAGGAGGTTCAGAATAGAGACATCTGCCCCAAGTTTCCTCACAGGTAAACCAGGAAAATTGTTGCTTTTGCTTCTAAACATATGATCTTAATTTACAGAATTTTAGAAGCCATTAATTACTTTCATTCCTTAATATGATTATATAGATACGGGGGTACATTTTATCTTGAGTTTTCTTCAGCATTCATTTGAATCCTGGTATGTTCTTAGGCTTTTCTTTTCTCTTTGTTTTTACTGTCTAATCATATTTCTCCTTGTAATTAAGGAATCATATTTATTAACTGTGTTTTGCCCTGGCAGTCTAAGCAATATTAAGCATTAGTTAAGGCAGACGGGATATACTTCTGGTATCTGAAAACTAAATTTTGAAGGGCTTTAAAGAGGATAAAATTTGTACTTCATCATATCAAGGATCAAATTGTATTGTGGTTAAGTGCACAGACTATGGTATTACATGTACCTGGGTTCAATCCTCGTTTGACATTTTGACTTTGGAAAAATTATTTTCTCTCTAAGCCTTAGTTTCTGGGTTTATAAAAATAGGGATAATTGTAGTATCTCATAGGATTGTTGTAAGGATAAGTGCCTGGCACATAGGACTTGGCCATTGTTAGCTCTTGGCTATTGCAATATCACAAGATGACCAAGTGATGAGATGAATAACTTTGTTTTAGTATATATTTTCTCTGGAATTTTTTCTTGTTTTTCTTTTCCATTATAGTTTATTATAAGATACTGATATAGTTCCCTGTGCTATACAGTAGGGCCTTGTTGTTTATCTATTTTATATATGGTAGTTTGTATCTTCAAGTCCCAAACTTTTAAGAATACTTGCTAGTGGATCCTATTTTGTAAATGGATGAATTCTTTTTTGTGACAGTCATTCCCTGTTTTTAAAATCAGGTTGTTAAATATTTGATTTTTTCCAAAGAAATAAACCTGTATCATATAACTACATGTTTCATAATTAAGTACAATTAAAGTCTTAATATTGCTGTCTTGAACTATGTCAACTGGAATTCTGATACTGGTATTTGCAAAGTTATCCTTTGGGTGATAAAAATATATGAAATAAAAGTTAGTGTTTTTATTATATGTAAAATATTTGGATTTTATTTACTAGTAGCTTCTTTAGTTTAAAAAATTTCCCCAATAAATTTTGTCCTGCTCTGTTTTACTATCCACTGAGCTTTTATAAGGTATCTCTCATCATTTTTTTTCTGTTGACATTTTTTTGACTAACATTGAAATACATTTTAATGTATTTTTATGAATCTTTATGGATACTGGAACCTATTGACCTGTGTGAATACAGACACTTCTGTGAACTAGCTGTTCTCCTCTGAGGCTTTAAAAACATTGCTGGTCTGTTATTTAGTCCAGAAATATGAAGGTTTAACAGCTATTTATCCCAAAATTACAGTGAGGGAATGTGTCCTAAGAAGTTGAAATGCTGATGTACATTTTAAGTTTTATAACAGTATTTCAAACAAGCTATTGGAAGTATACAAACACAAGTTTAGTTAGATGAGGAAAAGTGAGTTAGGTATAGTTTAGGTAGGGCATATCCTCTGTGATTAATTTTTCTATCACTGTGGCTGTCAGTGCCCACAACAGGGATTCAGTTAGTGCATTGAGCAACTCATGTTAGCAATTCATTTCCTAGCCTTCTGCAATATGCTAGAAAATGTATTAGAAAAGGTTTTGGTGAACATCGATCAAATTAGTGAGTACCTGCGATTTGACTAATCCTTTTCTAGAAGCCTTGTAAATTCAGTCCTTGCTTTTATACTTACAAACTAATTAACCAAAAAACATTTTTGCTTTATCGGGTTTATTTATTAATGAAATATAATTGATCTGTTGCTGATTGGGTTTTGAGACTAAATCCAAAGGCCATCTATCAGTGTAATTGCTAATATATTAAATGAATCAACACATATTTATATTGTAAAATTGTATATTCTTAGGATTTAAAAATATCAATACTCTTAATTTTTTATCTTTAATATTTTAATATTCTTATTTTCTTATCTAATTTTCTGACCTACTCAAGCTAGAGTAATACAAAGCAGCTGTATATATTCATAGGTGATGATAGGCCAAGGAAAGGTGATAATAAAAAACAAAAAAGCTCCCTCAGCATAAGCTTTGCCAGACGTTACTAAGTGTATAACTGTCTTACATTTCAAAAGTATGACTTAACTGATATTGAATTTCTCATAATTGCATAAGTTGACAATGTGTATTATCTTGTCCCTATCATGATTTGACTTTGAACATGTCTTGAGATGTTACTGTTTCTTTAGCATTCTTTAGATAGCACAGTGGGAAGTACTTCCTTTGTGTGTGTCCAAAAAAATAAGGGAAATAATTTTTTATAAAACATGTACGTCAATTGTTCAGTCATGAGACCATTATATGTAACCATTATCTATCCATAATTCTCTTTTTGGAAAACATGCAGAATTTTAACAAATGTCATTGTTGAATGTAACACAAAGTAAAAAATAGAAAAAAATAACTTTATTTTTCACAACAAAGCTATAACTAAAATACTTTAGTATTTGTTGTCTGTGGATAAAGTTATCGGTGTACTTTGCTAGGGCCTATGATGAAAAGCTGAGATTATCTTTTACTTTTTACTATATATAAGTTTATCATTCCCAACTAAGATTGGGACTATTTAAACCTTTGACAGTTCACTGGTATGATATTTAGAATCCGTTATTAGGCTATGATAGGAAGGATGTGGTGAGTTGGTGGTAATTGATTTATCCCCATCATACTGAACCTCCCGCTCTTCTTCCACTTTGTCCTCCCTTGGGCAATAATCACAGGGTCGAACTGCCAATCTGTAGACTTAATTTTTTCCAGCAGTACCATCTGGCTCCTTGGCACCAGAAGTTATATTGGTTCTTTGTGGTTGCTGCTGAATTTGTCATATTATTAGACAGCTGATGGGATGCTTCTTGCTATTTGATCCTAATTTTCTTTTAACTAATTATTGATTTTTATTTAGAGACTCTCCTTTAGCCATTTCTTAAAGCATGGAAGAATTTTATTGTGAAAAGAATAGAATGCACCCAAACAAATACTGTGTGAAAGCCTTGAGCTTCTCCTCTCTGTATTGTATTCTGTCTAGTTCTTCAGTGGCCCTCCCTTTCAAGAGAGATTAATTTAAAGTTAATTGTGGAGGTTTTCTGTTTCATTCAAAGCCTTGTATCTCTGGGTAAAAATTACGTGAATGTGTATTTAAAATCCTGTTATGACTGCCACCATTTTCCAATAATGAATATTTAGAAATCCCTATCAGTGGCACAAATAACCTTCTAACCTCCAGCAATACTTTATCCCCTTCTTTAAAAAAGTGGCCATTTGTGTATATCTTGTGTTTTTTTTGGTAGGTGAGGTGGTTTTACTGTCATCCCTAATAACATCCATAAACAGTTTTAAAAAATAGTTATTAAAAGCACATCTGAGTTTCAGTAATTTAAAAAAATTTCCTAAGCACACAGTTCTATACACTGAAACATTTTTTTTTCATATTACATAGTAAACTAGACATTTTTGATGAAGGCAAAGAATTATCTGACCTATTTGTTTTCTGATGTAAAGATCATAAACAAAAATAAATTATTACTGAAACTCTTAAAGAATCTGCATATAAAGCAGTTCATTTTGACAAATATTTACTGTATCATATTAGATCACATTCATTTTTAATGACACAAGATACATCTTTTAGAATGTTTTTAGAGGTGTCCATGCATATAAAAGTATTCCTACTGAGTTGAAACTTTTAATTAGATGTTACATAATCTATGTTGGTTATAATAATTACAGAATGCTGATATGTTAGAAATATTTACTTCAAATTCTTATTGTTGCTGGTATGTGGGTGTTTAAAGTTCTTAAATAGTGATTCAGCTGGGATTATTTTAATACCACTATAGGGGAAGTCTACTAACTGAAAACTGGACTTTGCAAAACATTTTCATTTTATGTTAGATAAAATATACAGCTAAATTGCTGTAATTTGATCATGTTGTGATGTTAAATCCAGTTGTTTATAATTGTTTTAGTTTAAAGTATATAGCGAAAAGGAGCAATAAATGTCACTCTGTAAGAAGAACTAAATCAGTTGTCAGTGAAATGATTCATGTGCTAACTGGGATAGTTAGCATGCATCTTATTCTACTGTCTAGCAGGAGGAGGTGGGCTATAGAAAAATGAATGCTTCACTAAATAATTTACAACAATTATATCAAATTTTAATAACTTCAGCTAAGAAGGCATATATATGATTCATGTTCTCACTATCACCTACATTAGAGATTAATTGTGCTTTCTTCAAACAGAAATGTACTCATATAAATGTTTTTAATTGGTAAATCATGATCAGTTTTATCTTTATAGAGTAGCATTATTTGATCAGTTTTTAGCTGTAAGTTAATGTGAAGCTAAAATATTACAGCTAATCTGTTGTCACAAATGCCAGCTCGTTAGAATTTGCCCCTAATATCAAAAAATGCCCTGAATTGTTTGTTGGCTTTATCTTAACTTAAATATGTAAAGGGGGACAGTAAAGCATTTTTCTTTGGAATCACAGGGAGTTCAGTGACCTTTCTGTGGCAAATTATGTAGAAAGAAAATATTTATATTCATTTAAAATAACCTCTGTGAAGAAATAGTCTCATTACCCTGTTTGATCAATTTCTTGTAGCCTGAGCTGTAGCATGCTGCTATTGCCATTGGTTGATGGAATACACTGAGTAGTGGCTAATGGTGATGGTGCTCATCAGGAAGGGTTCAGCCAGCGGTCAGCAACAAATAATTCAAGACTGTTTCTAAGTTTGTGGCTGGTGGAATTTGCTTCTTGCTCCAAGCCAGCGGCATCGCTGAGCTGGGCTATTTGATTAGAAGAGAGGCATATTTGCTTCTTAGCAACTGCACATTTGCACAACCCATAGTCCTCTACTGCCTCCAAAGGTTTTCCTTTTGTGATGGTAGAATAATACTTTATTGTTGATTGACGGACAAAAGAGATTCTAAATACAAGGCAAGCTGATAACCATTTTTGTTGTTGTTGTTGATTTTAAAATTTTGCACCTACACATAACATTTTTGAAAAAGTATAGAATAAATGTATGCATAGTATAAATAGGCATGGAAAACCCCAATGTGTTAGAATTTTAATATGTGTATTAGCATGGAGGTTTGCACAGCATGAGTACAATTGCATACTGTTACTTTTTTGCCCAGCAGGTTCAATGATAGGAAATCAATTCTGACCCTAGTGTATGTATTACATATATCCATACGCTGAGTGTTTGTATCTCCCAAGTAGAATTAATGCTAGAGAAAAATTTAACAAATAGTGTTGAAAGATAAATTGTTAGTAGAGTTTTAAATGGCTTTGTAAAATTTAAAAACTATTCTTTATATAAAGTTAAATAAGTCAAATTTAAAATTCTAATACAATGTGGGTATATAGAATTTGGAACATATTTCTCACAGGAATGACTCTGCAGAAGAAAATGTGTCTTTAATAATAAACAAAGGTATTTATAACCCAGCAGTTAAGAAACAAGTGAGAAAAGATAAATTTGGGGAGGCCAGTCTGAGTTTTATGACCCTGGGAAACCAGGACCAGAAAATCCTTTTTTTAAAAAACATGGTTTTATGGATTATCTCAAACGATATGGTTAGGACTTGAGTTTCAAGATTTTAAGGAAGATGATGTAAAGGGTGATATGACCATAGATAATGTTAATTTTACTCTTGCATTATTTTTTGATAATTAAAAAATACCTACTATGCTTTAAAGGAAAAATGCAAAAACCATTTGAACCTATATATTTTGATATATGTAATTGTTTTGTATAAATTGTTGACATAATTCATGGTAATGCATATGTAAGATTAATATAAGGTTAAATTTTTAAGATTAATATAAGATTACATTCTGTGATGTTATATTTAGACCATATTACCTTTTTTTTCCAACTTAAGGAATGTTTTTTCTATTTTTGTCTCTTAAGGTTCATGACAGATATGAGAGTTTCCATAATTTAAAATAAACAACGAAAAAGTGTAGTGGTGTGAAATATTCCAGTTAACAAATCTTGAAGCGTGTTTTGGGATTTAGGGAAAGTTAAAGCAAGTGCAGACATTAACATAGACATTAAGTGTATATGGGCAAATACTCTCATTTCCCAATAAAAGGACCTTAGGGCATATCAGTATGCATAATATGACCATCACTGTATTTACTTACTAATAAATAGCCACTCTAGTGGCAACCTAGAGCCCAAAAAAGGGAAAAGGACTGAGGTTGAGTGATTTGATATTGCAAAGCAGTAATATGCCCCATCGTATCAAGCAGCTGTCCCTTTGCAATTTCAGTTAACATCTTTGGAACAGTTTCTTCAAAAACAAATTGGAGCTCTAGGAGGAAATGGAAAATACTTTTAAGAATGGTTTTAAATTGTTTAAAAATTAACATGCCTTCAAGTAAATTGCCAAAGTTAGGATGTGAGTTATGTGAATTAAGATTATAGCTTTTATGAACATTTTATTTATAAGGTAAATTATAGGACTTTGGTGTAATAAGTAAAATGTTCTTTAAATTACTAAACTCTCTTGCAAATACTAGTTGCAAAAATGGGATTTTAAAACTCTCATCTACTACATTAAAATCACTTGTATTTATTAGTCTATATAATTAGGTGGCATTTATTGCCAAGTGTCCTTTCCCCTACTAACGATTTCTCATTTGGGGGTACATAGTAAAAGTTAGTTTTCTTAGTGGGACTTTATAACAATTGTCACCTGAAGATGGGGGCATCTATTTTATTATTAACTAGGTTCTTCCCTCCATCTCCTTGCAAATATAAGAAGTACAAAGTTATATCTTTCTGGACTTCAGTTTTTACACATAGGTTCATTTGTTGGGGAAGAAGATAAACAGGGACAACGAGAGGTTTCTGGTGCTCTTCTTTAGGTAAGGAGGATATAGGAGTAAAGAAGGAGCAATTTGGTGGGGTTGAGGAAAATGATGGGATTTTATTATCTGTGCATCAGAAATTTTAGTACTCATGTGGCTTCCTTAGATCTTTAAGGTAAAATCTCTAGAGAAATATATCAGAATAAATTTCAGTGGCATGCATGGTGAATTATTGTTTTATTATTGAAGAAGCTGTGGTCCAGAGAGATTAGGTGATTTGTCCAATGCCACAAAGCAAGTAATGGTGAAGCTGAGGAGGAAATTTAGGTCTTTATTTCCTCCAAAGCCTATGATCTTTCTCTCGTGGGGCACTAATACCTGTCCTGCAGGCTAGTAGTGTTTAGGAACATTTGCTTTGGATGCTGACAGACAGGAGATGAAATCTCTGATACTAGCTTTGTGACCTGACCAAACCACTTGGCTTCTTTAAAGTTCATTTCGTAGTTAGATTGACATAAGGATAATAATATCATGGGGTTATTTGAGGCCCGTGGAGTTATTTGAGGCCCAAATGAGATAATCTATGTGAATTTTCTTTATAAATCTGAAAATACTTTAAAGAATTATTGTTTTCCTAATTTAATGGCGCATCTAAGGTCTAGATGGTTTGAAGAAGTCGAATTCATGTTTGTTGATTTTTAACCATGGGAATTATATAGTCTTTTTAGTTCTGTAAGGGACTTAGAAAGTCATTGAGTATGCTACTTCCTCATCTTGCAGGTGAACACTTAAGACTTAGAATGCTTAGTTGGCTTCTCAAGGTCATTATCTCATCACTACTACTAGCACTGTTTATTGGATTTTTATGTACCAGGCACTGTGCTGGGTGTTTCCATGTTTTATTTTGAATCCTCATAACATCCTGGTGTAGGAAGTATTATACCCATTTTGCTGATAAAGAAACTGAAATTTAGGATGATCACATTGCTAAGAAGTGGGAATACGAGAATTCACACCAGAATCTCTCTGACTTCAGTGTTTGTGTTCCTAGTACAATGTCATCTGCCTCCCTAACACCCGATCCCAAACTTTAGCCTCCTGACTCCAGTTAGTGAAGTGTGATCTCCTCACACCACATCTATATTTTCTGTAAGGAGTCTGTTAGTATTAACAACTGTAAAATTTGAATCATTTAAGAGTCTTTTCTTTATCTGCTTTAGAAAAAAATTTTTTTTCAGTTCTGTGAGAGAATTCTAAAGTGATAGGAATCATATGTTGGGTTTTTTTTGATGGAATCCTTTTGGAAGGATAGGTATGAAAACATATTAGTTGACATAGATATTAGTAAAATAAATTTCATTTTAAAGCTATAATCACCATTTATTGTTTTTCTTAAAGAAGGGAATAGTGGCAATCTATACAGTGGACTATTCTAAAACTAGTAGGATGAAGTAGATAATTTTTATTTTCTCCATGGAAAATTTCTTTTCTTAACATAATTTTGCTTAGATTAATAGTGAAATCAGTTTGTATATCAAAAGTACAAAATGCCTGGGGAATAGGTGATGGCAACTTCATGATATTCAGTGCACTGGGAGAAACTGGTCAGTATAAAATATTTTAAAAATGGGTAAGACAATAAACACCTAATTGTGGGTTGATTTGTTTTTCTAAAATGGCATTATAATTTCTCCTTCAAAAATAGTAAACTGGTATCTTGTGATAATGCATGTTTAGGGGCCTATACAATGGGGCTACCTTACAGTGAGATTCCTTTATAAGGATGTTCTTTTGTTACTTCAGTAACTAAATCTCTTTTTCTGATATCTAACATCATCTTCCTTTTAATGAATGAATTTTATTTTATAGTTAATAGTGTTTTAATCAGGGTAGAGTATTATATAATTGTATATAAAATTGTACTTTTATAGTAGACATTTTATTTTATTATTTTATAGTATAGATTCTAAGTAACAAAATTTTGAGATAAATTAAGAAAAATAAAAGAAAACCTAGAATATGTGACTATTTCAAGGAAAATGTGTCCAGAATACATAAGGTTGCTAATAAGTATTAATGTTTATCCTGTTAGGGAAACACAAAATAAGACAAGGTCCCAGCCTGTGGTCATATACATTAGAAACTATAGAACAAAAGCTAATGGTGATGTAATATAAACTATAACATATATGGTTAACCTTTGTTTAACCAAAAGTCAGTTAACCAGTTTCTCTTTTCAATACCACTTTTAGGTGAAAAGACAAATTCATATAAGCACGTTCTTTAAAACTCTCTGTTGGGTCTAGCCTGGAATTTGTGTATAGTCAGCTCAATAGCTAAGACCGTTTGTTGTGAAAGCATAGTTTAATATAATATTTGCATTCATAATCAGGACTCAAAGACACTGTAAGATCTAGAAATATAAAAATACAGTGTGCTGGTAGACTTTATATGGAGATACAACAGCATGAGCAAAAGTTTGGAGTTATCCATGAGTATGATGGGGCTGCAAAAAAGGGGTTCAGTAAAGCTTGAGATATAAGGTACTACCATGTGAATTAGCCAGTCGTCAATGGATGACTTCAAATCCTAGACCCTGTTTAGATTCACGCAGAAGAGACGATAAAAATCATGGTGTGGGAAGATAATCTGGTATTTTTATGAAACGTGGACTGTTCACAAGCAATAAAATATAAAAAAGACAATTTGGACTACATCAAACTGAAAAGCTTCTGCACAGCAAAGGAAACCATCAACAAAATGAAAAGGCAACCTACTGAATGGGAGAAAATATTTGCAAGTCATATATCTGTTAAGGGATTAATATCTGAAATATATAAAGAACTCAACCAACTCAGTAGCAGAAAACCCAAATAATCCAATTTAAAAATGGGCAAAGGACCTGAATAGATATTTTCCCAAAGATATTCTAATGGCCAACAAGAAGATGAAGAGGTGCTTAACATTGCTAATCATTAGGGAAATGCAAATCAAAGCCACAGTAAGATATCAACTCACACCTATTAGAATGGCTATCATCAAAACAAGAAATAACAAATACTGGCAAGGATGTGGAGCAAAGGGAACCCTTGTGCACTGTAGGTGGGAATGTGAATGAGTGCAGCCACACTGTGGAAAGCAGTATGGAGGTTCTTCAAAAATTTAAGAAATAGAACTACCATATGATCCAGCAATTCCACTTCTGGGTATATATCTGAAGGAAATGAAATCACTATGTCTAAGAGATATCTGTACCCCTGTGTTCATTGCAGCATTATTTACAATAGCCAAGACATGGAAACAACCTAAGTGTCCATTGACAGATGAATGCATAAAAAATGTATGAAATATATATATTATATATTATATATAACACTATTCAATTGTAAAAAGAAGGAAATCCTGCCATTTGCACTCTTGGATGGACCTTGAGGACATTATGCTAAGTGAAATAAGCCAAAGAGAAAGATAAATACTGTATGATTTCACCTACGTGCAGAATCTAAAAAACAAAAACAAAAGCTCATTGAAAAAGATCAGATTTGTGGTTATCAGAAGTTGGAGGAATTGGATGAAGATGGTCAAAAGCTACATACTTCCAGTTATAAGATAATTAAGTCCTGGGAATGTGATATACAACATGATGACTATAGTTAACACTGCTGTATGGTATATATGAAAGCTGCTAAGAGAGTCTATCCCAAAAGTTCTCACCACAAGGAAAAAACCTTTTTTTTTTTTTTTTTTAGTAACAGGTGGTGGATGTTAACTAAACTTACTGTGGTAATCATTTCACACTATGTTTATGTCAAGTCATTATGATGTACATCTTAAATTTACCTATGTCAGTTATATCTCAGTAAAACTGGGGTGGGGGGAAGAAGGAAAAGTGGACTTTGTAGGAAGAACATAAAGGTGGTCCAGTCATCAGTTGGGAGGCTCTTGAAATAAGAACGAAAATGAGAAAGACCTGAGTTTTGCATTTTGATTTTGGAGGGCAGAATGTCAAATATTAGAAATGGGATAGAGGAAGATGAATGGACTAGGTAACTGACATAGAATAAGGAGGGATCATAGAGAATTCAATTTGTAAGTACAATAACAAGGAAATTAATTTTGGCATTTAGTCATTCAACAAATATTAAGGGAGCACCTACTGTGCTCAATAATTTCTATTTTAACTGCTGGAGACACAACTTGGAAAGGATAAACAGTTATTGAAACTAGTAGGGATGTTAGGAAGGATCATTAGACCATGGGAAAGGTAGTATAATCTTAGTAGTGTATGCGTGTAAAGATGTTCCTTAGAGTCTTGGAACTATAGTATGAGATTAGAGAGAAGATGAGAAGACAGAAATAGAGTTATAAAATATGAAGACATTTATATAAAATTTGAGGTTGCATTGTGAACTCATTGAAGAAATGGAAATGGAAGAAGAAACTGTCTTTGTTAAATGAGAGAAGGAAAGAAAAAGCTACAAAAGAGTAAGGATGATTAGAGGGGGAATTAGTATGGCATAGTGTCATAGAGAAGAAGGAGACAGATTCAGTTTAGAGAATAACAATCAGAAGCAACAGAGAGTTCACTGAATATGAGAATTGAAAAAAAATTTATTAGATTTAACATGGAGGACATTAAAACAGTTTACTTTTTATATGTTATTAATCTTAAAGCACTTCAAATTATTATTATTATTTTTTTAATTTATTAATTTATTAATTTATTTATTTATGGCTGTGTTGGGTCTTCGTTTCTGTGCGAGGGCTTTCTCCAGTTGCGGCAAGCGGGGGCCACTCTTCATCGCGGTGCACGGGCCTCTCACTATCGCGGCCTCTCTTGTTGCGGAGCACAGGCTCCAGACGCGCAGGCTCAGTAGCTGTGGCTCACGGGCCTAGTTGCTCCACGGCATGTGGGATCCTCCGAGACCAGGGCTCGAACCTGTGTCCCCTGCATTGGCAGGCAGATTCTCAACCACTGCGCCACCAGGGAAGCCCTCAAATTATTTTTTGATGCATTATTATTAACCAAAGTCCAATAGGGATATATTATATACAGTATTTCCCAGCTCTGTCCACTGCAAGTCTAGAAGCAATGATACACCAGTAACATGAGCATGCTGAGCACCTAGATCTTGGTTTCTAAGTACCATTTTCCACTAAAAAGAACCAAGGCTTCTTAGAGAAAAGGCTGATTCAGGACTGGGGTACAAATGAGCTTAAAACATCTTGTTATCTGAAGTGCTCAAAAAATAATAGGAATATATTATATAAGGACACAGGAATCAACTAGATTCCTATTTGTCCAATAGCCCTGAATTGATTAAGGTGGATCATTAGTGGCCTGGATGAAGTATATGAGCTAGATAAAGGAGGTGGTATTAGGAGGTTGGATTGGTTGGATTGCATATAAAAGGCACACTGCTGGAGAGTTCTTTACTATCTCCAGGAATTGGCTAGCCCTGAGGGGCACACTCTCTAGAATCAGCAAGGCCCCAGATGTCAAAGCATCAAAAAATACAGAAAATAAAAAGACATGAGTAACACAATTATGAGAGAGAATGAAATGGTTGTTGTTTTAAGCTACTAAATTTTAAGCTTGCTGTGCACAGTAGGTATCTAAAACATTCATTTACTTATCCATCCACCTATCCATCTACCTACCTGTTTACCTACCAATAACTATTAATTCACTCTGGTAACCCCAATTCCAATCCAACACCACAGACTACATTCTGGTCTTCTTCCTTTGCATATTTGTAACTCCCTTTTCTAGTAGTTAGAAACTAAGCTTCCGTTATTCTCAGTGTATTTACTCATTTGCTCAAGCCCATAATTCAAAGAAAGTAGTTTCGGAATTGGTAACCTATACCAATAAATGCTTATCCATTTATTGATAGACTCTTGAGTTGTTTCCACCTTTTTGATTATTTATGAAGAATGCAAAGTCTGCACTTTTAATCACAACCCTGTAGAGACGTGTAGTTATTTATTGCTACATAGCAAATTACCTAAAACCTATATATTATTTTATTATTTACTTATTAAACAATAAACATTTTATTATTCTCACATTCTCTGTGGGTCAGGAATGTGGGAACAGTTTAGCACTGTGTTTTTGGCTTGGGGTCTCTCATAAGACTGTAGTCAAAATGTTAGCTGGGGGCACAGTCATCTGAAGGTTTGGCTGGAGGTAGAGAATCCATTTTCAAGGTGACTCACTCACTTGGCTACAAGTTGGTGCTGACTATTGTCAGGAGGGCTTAGTTCCTTCTCACATGGGCCTTTCCATTGGCTGTTTGGGTATCCTCATAACACAGTGGACTGCTTCCCCCAGAGCCAGTGATTCAAGAAAGAGCCAAGTGGAAGCTATTTTATGACCTATCCTCAGAAGTCACATAACATCACTCCAGCTACATTCTATTCATTAGAAACAAATCATTGAATTTGACTCACATTCAAGGGGAAAGGGATTAGTCTGTACCTTTTGAAGGGAGCAGTGTCAAAGAATTTGTGAACATATTTTAAGATCACCACAACTGATAAGCATAAAGAAGAACATAATCATCAGTAATAGAAATAATCCCTGCTAAAATCTGATATATATCAGTCTAGAGACATTTTCTGTGCATATCTGACCTCATATTCTATATGCCGTTTTATAATCTGATTTTTCCATATTATGTACTGGGAACCTCTTTCCATGATATTGTGGGTTTTTTTATACACTGGTTGTTAGTTTTTCAAATATTTGCCAAAAATAGTATTTCATTGTTGTTTTAATTTGCATTTCTTTTTTTCCAGTTTTTTTGATATAATTGACATATATAACATATTTCTTTTATTACTAGTGATGGTGAATTTTTTTCATATATTTCTTAATTATTTGTATGTTTTGTAAATTGCCTTTTCATGTATTTGCTTGTTTTTAACATTGGCATGTTCTTTTCTTTATTAAACATCCATTATATTTTAAGGATTCTAAAACATCATGTGTGTTGTAAATATTTCTTCCTTGTTAATCATTTGTATTATTGATTTAAGAAAAATAAATTGTAGAATTTTAGAGTTAGAAAGGAATAAAGGAATTCTAGTCTAACACTTCTGACATAGATGAAAATGCCTTATTTTCTCTCCATCCCTCCAGACCTTTTTCTAACCTCCTCCCACTAAATCTTAACCTATTATCTCACTTGCCCACGTGTTTTGTGTTCTGCTCATGGTAAATGAATAAAGGATAAGGTTGATTAGTTGCTATTTGTATTTAACAAAGAAGCATTCTTTAATAACCCTGAACAATTAAGGACTGATGATGTATAAGGTAAGAGCCATCAGGTAGTAGGAGAGATTTTGGTTTTATGACTTAAGTAACTTCCTAGGTTTTTCCAGTGGTACTCTATAGGTGACTGCTTCCTCTGTCTTTTTATGGGACCATATCTTGATTATCTGGTTGTTGCCCAGTAAATCTAAACAGAACATGGGAGCTTAAATGACACACCATTGTTTATACTTCATCTCTTTCCAAAATGGATTTGAGGTGACTAGAATTTTGTTATTTCACTTAGAGTGCTGAGAATTGTATTTTGCTAATAAATGTTGATTAATCACACTACTTCTAAAGTTATCAAAATGAAGTACTTATAATAGGAAGAAAAATTCAAAAATCTCCTTATGAGTTTATCCATTTTGTGATCTAAGATAAGGTTGAAGTATTTAATACTTAGATAATTTAATCTTATTAAAAAGCTTAGAGCTTTCTGGTGGGGAAAAGTGGTATGACTTACTATTAGAATATTCATCAAAAGGGATAAATTATTTACTGGAACCAACATCTGAATCTTTTACATTTGTCCTCTTTGGCTGTATATAATTACTGAAGTGTATCTATCACAAGTGATAAGGAACTTGGCCCAGGTTTCAAAAATGGGGGAATTTGATTGCAAACGCTCTGTAGGAAGAATAACATTGAATTTCTGTGGCTCTTATCTTATAAGCCTTTAGGACTTTTTCTGTTTATATGGTAAAATATCTTTAATTTGGACACAAACATTTAAAAAAAATTTTTTTTAAATGCATTTTAAATTTATTTATTTATTTATTTATGGCTGTGCTGGGTCTTCGTTTCTGTGCAAGGGCTTTCTCTAGTTGCGACAAGTGGGGGCCACTCTTCATCACGGTGCGCGGGCCTCTCACTATCGCGGCCTCTCTTGTTGCGGAGCACAGGCTCCAGATGCGCAGGCTCAGTAGTTGTGGCTCACGGGCCCAGTTGCTCCGCGGCATGTGGGATCTTCCCAGATCAGGGCTCGAACCCGCGTCCCCTGCGTTGGCAGGCAGACTCAACCACTGCGCCACCAGGGAAGCCCCTGGACACAAACATTTACCTACTTACGATCAACTTGTTTTGTCTACTCCTTTACCTACTTCTCCTTACACCTAGGATTGTATGAGGCAAATTATTATAGATGATATGTGTTGGCTTTGTAGTTTCTATAAATGAAAATACAGATTTTACTAATGCCTGTATTAAAAAATAGAAAAGAATATGAATTATACCATTTCCCCCCAAAAAGAAAAAAATGGTCAATTTTTAAAAATTGGGCTTTTTCTGGGGATAACAGCTCAATTGATTAGAGAACCAGAAGACTTTAGGGAATTTTCTTCTTTTCTTTTAACTTATTATGATCATTTCTGAATAGAAAGATTGGATGAAGTAGCTTCAGCTAATATATCAAATTCTTCTTAGATACTTAACCAATCTCTTACTCTGTTCTTGGTTTCTTTTGAGCTCTAATTTCCTAGGGCAGGCACATTTCCTGACAGCCAGGCAAATTAATTGTTTTTAAAGCCTAGATTTTGCGGCTTTAAAAATCTGTCAATATTAGCAAGTGTAAAACTTGACTCACTTAATGGTAGCTATATATTTCACTCATCTGCTTTAAAAAATGAATCATTTTTATTCTGATATGTGAGAGAATTATCAACTGTGAGAGTTGAATGTGGCCTCAGAGATTATTTTACAGATGAGGAAACTAATGAGTATTAATGACTCATCCAAGGTCACACAACTGTTAGTGGCAGAAATGCTTCTATAACTTAGATTGTATGTCCCTCATTTAGGGCTAAGATTTTCTATCTCTTGCCCTTATTGTTTTAACTTACTTGTCAAGTCATACACGATAGTAATCACTGTTTTTATTGTTAAGTGAAAAATAATTTTAAAACCCAGAATTAGGAAAAAGAAACCTTTCCTAGAGAATTTGGTTGATTTCATCTACTGTATGATGTAAGTCATCTGTCTTCTCCCCAGGCTATGGTGGCAAAGCGGTTTCTCTTGTCTGGATCCTGAGCTGTGAGGAATTTTATGTAAGGGTGGTCCACTTAAGACTTTCAATTTCTGATTCTAAGGCACAGGGTTAAGGAAAGAGCCCTCTGGAGGATTCCTGAAACTTTTTCTCATCTCAGAGAACAGTTTAATATCTGGTCAACCTAGTTTAGTTTAGTTAAGGATAGATAGTTGGTAATTGTCCTTTTGCCTATTTCACATGCAGAAGTTTAAAGTCAGGTAAAAGTAAGCCTGTAGGACCTGGGGAGGGTTATCCTAGAAACAGCAGGTAGGTAAAGAAGTTTAGCATTTCAGAAATAAGGTCCTAATTTCTAGAAACTCCATGTCACTGCTAGTCTGGAGTAGCCTAATCGCCATTAGAAAAGAATTGGTTCCTTTAAAGGGAAAAATAATGGGGAAAACGTCTTAAGAGCTTTATTACATTCTTTTTCATGAATTTATTTCTGCAGCGTATTAATATGTAACTTTAAGAATTTTATGTAGACATTTCACCATTATGATTTTGAAATATGGAAAGTCCTTGCAAATATTCTTAGATTGCCTTCTGTCTGTCTGCCTTGTAAAAGATCCTTTTAGTTAAATGGACCATCCTCCTTAAATGATGTCATTAGCTCAGATTGAAAAGACATTGCCTGCAGGGAAATCACTTAATTGAACTAAAGTGCCTTATTTCTGTAGATCTTGGAGCAGCTCACTCACTCTTATCTTCAGATTATATAATTTATATCAGATAATTTTTTCAACTCTATGAATGATAAAATGTTAAAAGTAATACAAGGTATTTTGGTGTTTCATAGTTTTCCATTTTTACCAGAGTTAAAATTGATGGTTCTCAAAATGTAGACTAAAGTCTTATTTTCAGATAAAAAAGGGTTTCAGTTCACTAGACTAAATTATTAAGGCATTTGGGTTATACAGGTCAGTGGTTCCAAAATAAATGTTTGTGACTTCTATAGAAATGAGTCACCTAATTTGCTCTTGAGATCTTTCCCCACTTTCACTCTTTTTTGTTTTATTTTTAATTCAAATTTATTGAGGTATAATTTAATTCTAATTTATTGAGGTATAATTTACATACATTATTGAGGTAAAATAATGAAATAATAAATTTCATTATTTTAAGTGTAGTAGTTTGATGAGTTTTGACAGATGTATGCAGCTGGGTAACCATGACCACAGTCACAATCGAAATAAGATACAGAACATTTCCATCACTGCAAAGCGTTCCCTCACCCCCCTTTGCAGTCAATCCCTTGCCTACATTTCCAGCTTCTGGCAACCAACTGATCTAATTTCTGCTCCTATAGTTTTGCCTTTTCCAGAAGGTCAAATGAATGGAATAATACAGTGTGAAGCCAGGGAAGTTTGGCTTCTTGCACTTAGCATAATGCTTTTATAATTTATCTAGTTACATGTATCTGTAGTTCATTCTTTTTTATTATTATTATTTTTTTTAACATCTTTATTAGAGTATAATTGCTTTACAATGGTGTGTTAGTTTCTGCTTTATAACAAAGTGAATCAGTTATACATATACATATATCCCCATATCTCTTCCCTCTTGCATCTCCCTCCCTCCCGCCCTCCCTATCCCACACCTCTAGGTGGTCACAAAGCACAGAGCTGATCTCCCTGTGCTATGCGGTTGCTTCCCACTTTTTTATTATTGAGTAGTAGTCCATTATATGGATGTACTACAACTTGTTTATCCATTCACTAATGATGGATATTTTGGTTCTTTTTGATTTTGACTAATATGAATAAAACTACTATAAATGTTTGTGACAAGTCTTTGTGGTATGTTTTCATTTCTCTTAGGAGTGGGATTGTTGGGTCCTGTGATACATGTATGTTTAACTACAAGAAACTCCCAGATTGTTTTGCATAGTTGCCATACCATTTTGCATTCCCACTAGCAATGAGAGTAGCAGTTGCTTTGCATCCTCACCAGCACTTGGTATTGTCCGTCTTTTCATTTTAGTCCTTCAAGTAGATACGTTAATGATTGTACTACCTTTTAATTCTACTACCTACTTATCTCTATTTTAATCCTTGAACCCTAAGAATTTAAAGTCAGAAACAACTAAAACATAGCATCTACCTGCTTATTATTTGAATCTGTTTTAAAAATACTAGATTGGTTTGGTTCATGATTCTAAAACCAATTATAATCATCTCAGTTAAAAAAAAAATCTTGTATTGAATTCAGTGCATTCTAATCATTTGGTCATGTTCCTAAACATGTGACATGATAATGCTGGTTGAAGCAACACATGACTCTTCATCTCTTGAAGTTTGCCCTGTTAAGAAATATTTTATTGAATTTCCTTGGCAGCTATATATATGCTGAAATTTGAAAAAATTAAGAATAATTTTTAAAGTCTCAAGGTAATGTTCAAGAGTTATACCATTCTACTGCTTAAATGTATTTCTTTAAGGAAGACTTTTACCATATTTGATTATTAAAATATTGATAGTTCTCTACTTTGAAGCCCTCTGGTGTCTTAGCACAATGGAAAGTGTTGCTATACTCAAGGTTTTTTGTATAGCATCACTATTTAGTAATAATTTTAAGGTCCTGCCGATAGTGGTTCCTGCTTCTCTACCTGGATTGGCACTGTTTTGAAAAGGAGATAATTATTTACATAAAAATTAAGGGTGCGTGAGTGGCGTTCTAAGATTTCTTTACAATCACCATAGCATTAATTGTTTTATCCTGGATACTTTAAGAAACAGAGAAATGCTAGGATATAAGAATCAAAGGCAAATATGAAACACAACATGTTTTATTAACTAATATCCGAAGGCTCTTATTGAGGTAGAAGATAGTACCAAATAGAACAGTGTATTAAATCACATCAGTAATTATAACTGGTAAAACCTTTTCTTAGTATTTCTTCTGAAAACTGGTTTGCTCTTAAATAACTGTACCTCATAGTTAACTGTATCAAAATGTTTTGTAACTCATGTTGTAAAATTCACATGTGAGATTTCTAAAAGTTCACCTTATTAAATTTAGTTGATTTCATGTTATGTAGCTCTTCTATCAGTAATCTGATGTGAACCTCACCAAAATCAGTCTCAATAACATCCAATTTTCTCCTGGTCTCTAGTTCACTGCTAGGTCAGCAAACTTATGGAGAAGAGAATGAAAGGGCAAACTGGTCTGAAACAGGTAATAGGCAGCTTTTTGTATCCAGGTGAGAAGGTTCTTCACTTCCAGACCTAAGTAATTAGGGGGGTAAGAATCCTCCAATAATTCAGCCAATAAAGGTGTTTAATGATAGAATGAACAGTTAGAGGTGGTGATTCATTAGCCTGGGCACTTTGGGCTGGCCAGTGTGCATGCAATAGTACATACTGGCCATCAGCTGGTAAGCATGCAGTCTTGTAAAGGGCTTTCTACTCTGACACTGGTCATATATCATTGCAGCTGTGCCCTTTGATTACTGGGAGGGCTTGCAGAGTGATTAATAGCCAGGATCAATGTTTCTGCCCAGCACATGACATTTGGTCACAGAGCAACCATATACTTATTCCCCTTTGGCACAGCGCTTAGGAGGAATGAAGGATGAGACCTGCCAATTTATAGCTGAGGAGCTTCCAGTTTATAAAATGAGTCAACTTTGACTGTACAAAATTATTCCCCATTGAAATAATTAGTGCAGCATTAAACACAATTAGAACTAAAACTACAGGAGCATGCTTGCTGAATTCAAGCCAGTTGACAGATGGTTAAGGCCTGATATTTGGCTTCCTATGATGACCAAGAGTTATTATTTTGCTGAGAAAATGAAAAAGCTTGAAAGTGAACAGTGGCTACTTAAAAAAAAAAAAAAAGATTAAGTAATATGATGTAAAATCACATTTAAAATACACCAATCTGTTAGACTTTTCAGTGTGACAACTCTATAAATATCTGTAACACAAACAATTGAATATCTTTGTGTGAATGATCTTTATTATTAATACAATATACATCCATTTAAAGCAGATCCTGTTTAAAGCAAAATTGGTTACATGAAGTTTACTTTAATATGATATGTTTTTACTTTATGATATATATTGGGCCTCACCTTACTGTTAGTGCCACTTATAAATCCTGCTAGAATAAAAAGTTTGACAGATATCAACTATTATTAAGAATTTAACTATATAGAAAAAATTGTTTGAGTTAAGAAAATTTTAATCCAAAACTTTTACTCTGGAATCTTTAGATATGTAAATTAGTCTCCCTTATGTTAATTATGCCAGCATAATGGGAAAAAAATCATTTCCCAACTTTCTAGCTTTTTCATAAGTTAAAGTCTATATACTCTAATAGAGACGAATGTATATATATTGTGGTCTTTGGTTTTCATAATACTACTTAACTAACAGTGGTTCATATTACATTTGAAGTACTGGCATTTAGGTCACAGTGTACATATTTTACTTTTTCTACACCAGTGTTAGCTGTGCTGAGTCATTGTACATTCCGTTCATAATTACTCCAAAGAGGCTACATTCTCAAAGTTGTCAAGGTCTTTGAGTATACTATATAACTTTATAATTATTTCCAAGATATCTGCATGTATATATATGCATATATGTATGTGTACATGGCATTAAGCATATGTTTTGGGGGTGTGAAAATTTAAGATTTGGAAGAAACTCCCAAGAAATTTATATGAATAGAATTTTATTTCTCCAACTTACACACTTGATTAGGGCTGGAGTTGCATTTTGTACTCATGGTAATAAAAAGTCAGTTTTCTTACCTGATTTTTCTTACTTCTAAATCATTAAAAAGGGATCTAAGACTAATATGCAGCTTGGTATTTCTATGCCCCTTTATTGACAGAAACAGGGCCAATTTAAATGCTGAAAGTTTGGGGTTAATCACTTAATTTTTGACATGTCTACACTTCTTAATTTGTAATATAAGAAGGGTATGCTAATTATTACCTGGATTTATATAACAACTTTTTTTCTTAAGAATTCCAAGTGCTTCTGATTTCTCCTGTAACATCTTTTCTTTTCCTTTTTTCTCTTAACCCCTGGGAAGGCTGAGGGATACAAAGGTTCTGTGGCTTATTCAGGAGCACAGCCAGTGAATACAGCTGTTGTAAGAGAGCAGGACTTGTGTCTAATTATCTACCTACTCTTCTGTTACTATGACTTTTTAACAATATGAAATAGTCACAGTTCAGCTTTCATGAAATCTAATACAACATCTTTAATAGTATAAATAGACCATTTTCTTTTTTTGCTCCTTAAAGCTATGATGATTCTGTTTTTATCTGTCTACACATAGTAATCTTTTTTGACTAATATAAATTTTTGAGTTAGTAGGAGTTTGAAAAGTGGTGGTTAAAAGTTATTTATGGTTGTAAATTAGAGCAAAATTCTGAGCTCAAACCAAAGAAGTTGGCTTCCTTCTAATCTGTGTGCTAATCTGGGATAGCTGGACATTGAGTACATGACAACAAAACATTAGCACAACTGATTACTTGAAGGCCTTGGATTTCTACTTTTACTTCATTTCCTGTCCCATGTGGTATATAATAAGTGTTCACATGATTAAAAATTAATTAGTTATGGGGAAAAGAGATACAAAGTATTGAGTTAATTACATATTAGATAATGGCTCTCTAAAAAAGCATGATCTGTAGAAAGAAGAAAGATATTTTCTTAACCTTAAAAAGAAGAGAACTCCATAGCAAGAATAAAGTCAAAGAATTATATGTTCATGGAAACAAGATGTTCTAGAACTGTCACTTTGGGGAGAATGTTTCTCCTGTCATGATTACTAAATAGTTTGTATGGTATTGCCAGTACAGTCCTTAGACCCAGGCAAGAGGGGACTCTGCTTTGGATCCTATACTCTAGAGGACCCTAATTGGGCCCTTCTCTAGGTGTACCCATCCCCTGTCACAGGTCCAGTCGTTGGGCTCAAAGGGAGCCACCCAACTCTTGTATACATCTCATTTCACCCCACCTTACCTTCTAAACCATGCTCTGGGTACCCAGGGTCCCTGAAATCCCTGCCCACATGGCCCCAAGCTTGTTTCCAGGGCCTGTGTGGGCCTCTTCCCTGGGTTTGTCCTCTGGTAGATGGGTCAGATTACCAGTGTGGGCACCCATAGGCATAGGAAGTAGCCATGGGTTTGTGCACGGAGTGTGGACAGAGCATGGAAAGGTGGGTATGTGCACAAGGCTCCTTGAGGGTGTAGGACGGAGCCAGGAGTGGGAAGAAAAAAGATATAGAGCTCTTAGGAATCAAGGTTCTAAATTCAACCCTGATCTTCCACATTATCATGATGGTGTATATGTGTCAAGTTAGAAGGATAGACCATGTCTTAGTTAATAGTTTTATTAGCTTGATAGATAACTTCTTAATATTTAGACATATGCTATGCGGGCCTCCATTTGTACTCTTGTTGTAGGCCCACAGATGTGTGGGGAAGGTTTGAGTGTTGTATCTAAAACTTAGCTTCCTCAGGATCCTAAAGGCCTGGTCCTTTTCCCAGAACTTGTGTATATTGAAAGGGTTTAACAAGTTTTTAACGAAGGTGAAAACTATTTGCACACCTTATGAGCAAAGAGATACATGATGCTAACAGGAGAATCTGACTTAGGAAGGTCAGGGAGGCTTCCCTGAGAAAGAGACAGTTGGGCTGAGGTTTGAAGAGTGGCTGTATTGTGAATGAAGAACAGTGTGTGGAGGAGAGTGGTCAGAGTAGATACTGCTAAGAGCTGTTTCAGAGGTTTGGGAGAAAGATGACAGTAGCTTGATGTAGAGAAGTGATGACCGTAGCTTGATGTAGAGAAGTGATGTCGAGAAGTGACCACGGCAGAAGAGATGGAGATCCTTAGGAGGTCAAATCATGGGGCTTGGTGATGGATGAGCAGACAGGGAGGTGTCAAAAGTTGAGTCTTAGCTTTTGATTTAAAGTCCTGTGTTTTATTTAGGAGTTGTCACTGATTCAGTATTTAAATGAAATAAAAATGGCAGCTGCACAAAGCCTAGGGATCCCTAACTTCCTTTTAAAAGGTCCGCATTGAGAAGTCTCCTTCTGAACTAAGGATTTGTTGCAAAATTGATTCATTGACTATTTTAGAAGCAGGTAAATATGCAAATATCTCTGCCAGGAGCATTAGCAGCCAGGTTGGCATTTGTAGTTTCATCTTCTTTTGACAGATACATGGAATTTTTACTGATGTGAATTTTAATTATATGCAAAATGAGCAAATATGCTTTTCTTTTTTTTCCAGAAAGACTTTATCTTTTTTATTAAGGAGAAACCCCCACAAAACATAATTTTTCCGTTGGGTTTTTGATGTACCTTACTCCGTTCAGAGCTAATGTTAATATGTAAGCTATACTGTTTTACACACTGTAAGAGGATCACATTTGTATTGACTATGTTGCTGAGGGATAAGCTTCCGTCTTCCTCTTTTATTAAAAGTATGTCTGTTGGCAGGGATTAAGTGAGACTGGATGAGTACCTTGTTTTGTTGTGTTAAAACTGGCAACAGCTCTAGTTATCTTGTAAAATAAGCACTGATAAAGTTAACATCATAATAGAAATTTTTATGTTACAATGATCTCTATAAACTTTCAATGTGTAACCATATCCTTAATACAGTTCAGCTTCAAACTCAAAAGGAACTTAGTATAACAGCCTTTTGCACTGTTTTAGCCATGATTTTTTATGTGTTATGTTGCCCTGGAGCAAATTGGAGAAAAATTGAGCCCATCAGCTAGATATTATTCCTCATGTGAAAATAAATATTGTTATTTCAACACTGAGAAGTTAGAAAAGCTGATTATATTCGCTTTGGTTTTATATATGGAGAAATTATGACTGAAAGGGTCATATATTTATAAGTGTCTAGATTGGCAAAGTATGGCCTGCCACCTGTTTTTATATAGTTTGTAAGCTAAGAGTGGTTTTTATATTTTTTAATGAATGAAAAAAATCAAAAGAATAATATTTTGAGACATGAAAATAATATGAAATTCAAATTTAGGTGCCCAGTTTGTGGGACACAACCATGCTTATTAATTTATGTATTATCTATGGCTACTTTTGAGTTGCAGCAGTAGATTGAGTAGCTGTGACAGAGCCTTGGCCCGAAAAGCCAAAAATATTTACTATCCATCCTGGTATAGATAGCCCCTAAGCAAGAACGGAAATTATTTAGGTCATTGAAAATAAATTGTGTGGTTTTGAAAGAGGTACGACAGAAGTATGAATTGAACCAAGCAGAATAAAACATCTCTACCACAGTAATAATTGCAGCAGCTAATATTTATTGAGCATTTGCTTTGTGCCCAATACTCTTGAGTTCTCTATATACATTGACTCCTCTACAGGCTGTTAGTGTGTCTCATTTTATAGGAAACAGCATACGGAGATTAAGCAACTTGTCCAAAGTCAGTCAGTGCTGAAAACAGGCTAGTTGAGTGCTTTCAAATTTATCTCAGTGGTTTTCTTACCAGTACGTATCTTGTAAGTATTTTCAATTGGTATTAAATTTCTTGAGTAAGAGGTATTTTCCTTAGGTTGATGCCAATTGCTTGTTCTCATTCAGGAGACTCCTGGGTTGTAACATATTTGTACTAGTAAGAGCTTAATCAGTGCAATTCATGTAACTTCAAATTGAAATTATTTCAACCTGTTTGTAGTGACAACTTTAGTAGATTGGATTTTTTTTTTTAAAGGAATTCCTTTATTTTTATTATTTATTTATTTTTAGCTGTGTTGGGTCTTCGTTTCTATGCAAGGGCTTTCTCTAGTTGCGGCAAGCAGGGGCCGCTCTTCATCGCGGTGCGCGGGCCTCTCTCTATCGCGGCCTCTGTTGTTGCGGAGCACAGGCTCCAGACGCGCAGAGCTCAGTAGTTGTGGCTCACGGATCTAGTTGCTCCGCGGCATGTGGGATCTTCCCAGAGCAGGGCTCGAACCCGCGTCCCCTGCATTGGCAAGCTGACGCTCAACCACTGCGCCACCAAGGAAGCCCTAGATTGGATTTTTGTACAACAGGTTCTCCAGTCTTAAAACACAAATTACTTGTTTCTTAAAAAATGAACTTCAAGTGTTTTTTCCTTTGTTTATATCTAATTTATGACCAGTTTTTTCTCTCTTTTTTAAAAAACATTTTAGGTCACTCTCCTGATCAGAATCCTCCAGTGGTTTCCCATTGCACTTAAAATCAAGTTGCAGTTTCTTAACAAGGCTACCATAATGTCTTGCATGCTCAGTCTCTGCTTCCTCTCTAGCCTCTTAATATGTCAGGCTTCCCTTCCCTCAATGTGCTAGAGCTACACTGGCCTTATTTAAGTGCCTTGAACAAACCAAACTTCTTTCTGCTTTGACACATGCTGTTCTTTGTTCCTCCACATTGTTTAGGTCTCAGCTTAAAAATCATCTCCTCAGAGAGGCTTCCTTGAGCCTCCTTTCTAAGATGAGGCTCCCTTTTTGCCCTCTGCATTATTCCCCATCCCTGTTTGTTTCCTAATAGCACTTATCACAATTTGTAATGTTCGTGATTTTTTGTTGCTTGTTTTTCTGTTCACCTCCCTCACTATATTGTAAGCTTCAGAAAAGAAGGGACCATGAATCTTATTTACCATTGTAATCTCCATGCTTAGCACAGTACCCAACATATAACAGGCTCTCTCTGTGAAAGGAATGAATGAAAGAGATCTACCGTCAATGCTACTGTTTAGTCTGAGACCTCATCATAAAGAATTACTGTGGCTGCCTCCTAAACTAAAAAATCTCTTAAGTTCCTTTTATGCTCCCAATTCCATCCTGCCAGATTGCTTTTATAAAAATGCTACATTGATAGAATCATTCCCTTCCTCAAGATCCTACAGCAGTTGCAGATTGCCTACTGAATCAAGTCCAAATTCCTTTGCTTGTGTTCTAAGGCTCTTCATAATCATAATCTTCGACTTCTTTCCCATAACCCTTTGCTTTTATTAGGCTGGCTTCTTTTACAAGCCATCAGCATTTGTCCTTTATGCTGCTGTCTTCCAACAGTCATAGAAGAAGCCCTACAGCTTCCGTGCATTTTCCAATAAACCCAGTCCTTCATCCCTAAAGTCCCATTGTAACTATTGCCTGACCCACACTTAGAACATCTTGAACTTGTACTTGAATGGATTCTCCAATGTAAATCCTGGTTGTACAGTGATACTGGATATCCATTGTGAAAGTTTTGCCTCAATATCCAATAAGAAGCTAATTCTAACTTCAGCAGAATATATATAGAATGATATGAATCGAGGTGCTTTGTTGTATGGTTGTCAATTTGGGGATTAGAGAAATACTAAAATTATACCATTTCTATCTTGGATATTAATTAGGATATTTGATGTCAATGAACAAAGTTGCATTTATCTTTATTAAATTGATTTGAGTATAGTTAGTCTTCAGATTTTTCTGATCTATGGCATATAGAGAGCTGCTTATTAAATTAATGGCATTCCATTCCATTAGTTCAGAATTTGTTTGGTAATAAGGGCAGGAGTTTGTATTCTCTCTGTAAGAAAAAGTGAGTTTATTCACTGTGCAAAAAACGTTGTAGGGACTTCCCTGGTGGTCCAGTGGTTAAGAGTCTGCGCTCCCAGTGCAGGGGGCTTGGGTTTGATCCCTGATCAGGGAACTAGATCCCGCATGCTGCAGCTAAAGAACCTGCATGCTGCAACTAAGACCTGGTGCAGCCAAATAAATAAATAAATAAATAATGTTAAGAAGTTGTAGAGAAAATTATTATTATAAAAATTATAATATATATTTATAATTATTATATATTTATTTATAATATAGTGTAAAGTTATTATTTCATTATTATTAGAATCATTCTTGTATTTTATAAACAGGTATTCAGTGACAGCAATTACAAGTAACCCCGAATAAGTTTTTAAAAGCAGGATGCCCGCATCAGAACTTTATTTGGAATTATTGATAGATTCACATTTCTAGTCACAATAAAATTAAGAACACTTAACATCACTGTGTTTTATAAATTTTTTTAAAAAATTCTATTTTGTTACCCGTTCAAATTTATTGTCTCCTAATTAGTTTCAATTGGTGTATTTAACTTTCTGAGTTTTTTGAAATTCTAGACTTAAGTTTAGAATGTCTCAGCTATTAAGGCAGATATTACAGTCTGAAAAAATCATCTTTTTAGCTGCTTTTGACATTGACAAGACAAATCATTATTTGCTTTTCTTATATCAAATATTTGAAGGAGAGGAAATAAATTTCTTTTTACTTTAAATTTATTTTATATACTGTAGCATATATACTATCCTTAAATTATGTTTATATTACTTAAGCACAAGATATATTCCATTTAGAGCCATTAAGAAATATACCTGTTTGATATAAAGTGTTACCTCCTTTCCCAAGAAAGTAACTTGCCTGAGGTCATCCAGCTATTGAGTAGAAGAACCTGAACTGGGAAACACAGCCCTGTCTGGCTCCTGAGCCCATGACTTTGACCAGTGTGCTATGCTCTTCACAGACATACAGATGATCATAGTGCAAAATAATGAAGGCAGTGATAGAAATATGCCCATCGACTCAAAGTTATTTGCCATTCTTAATGTCCTTTTTATGAACTTAAAAGTCTGAGTATGTGTATAGCACTAATTGTTAGCAGAATCATAGAATATGGAACCAGAAGGGCCTGGAAAACTGTCAAATATTGTGCTAAGTGCTTTACATAAATTGTATCATTTAATCTTCAAAACAATTCTATGAGATCTGTGCTCTTATTATTTACTTCTTCAGCTTAGGAAACTGAGGCTAAATAGAGGTTAAATAACTTGTTCCTCAGGGAGCCTACACTAAATCCAGCCCTGTAGTTTTCTTATAAGCACTATGAATTCTGCTTCCCTGAAATGTTTCTTTCCCCAGCATTTAAAAATAAGGGCTTTCTTATTCACCAGTAGTGATTTTTCTATAACAAACAACTTTATACTCGTCATTACAATTCTTAAAGCTTGGCAGTGTTCTGACTTAGGTCTCAGTGTTCAGAGATCAATTCAGGGTCATCAGAAGGATTCTGTATTATCTTTTGTTATTGTAAAACTTATGTAAAATGTATTTAATGGGATTGCCATGTCAAAATTTACAGCTCATACAGTTGTATATTTCTAGAATTTTATTGGTTTAGATACATACAGATCAGTTCATTTATAGACGTAGAGTTGTAAAGCAATGAGTATGTAATATTTTACCAGGAACTTAGTCTATTTTCCTTTTTTTACTTCAAAATACCATTCATGTGTGTCTCTGACATCTTTATTACTCCTCCCTACAGCTACGTATCTTGTCGTTTGCTAGTCTCGACACCACACTCTGGACTGTGTGGCAGCCTGTTACCCTCATTATTTGGTATTCTTATGTTTGTGTGTGTACAAAAAAAGAACAACTGCTTTCTGCAGACATTTTGAGTACTCATTTATGTTCCCAGTGGTGACCTCATTTTGAAACACACTGCTACCCTGTGAATAAGCAGAAGAATACACTACCTGGGGGTGTGGATCGATCAGTCTGTTATCGATGCTTAAAGGTGTCGCAGGAATAATGAAAGAAGATTAAAACTAAATCATTGGGAGTCCTGCACATCTGAGGAAACGTCTAATAGTCAAAGAACTGTTAATGTTTACAATTTAATATTTAGCAAATTTCACCAGAAGCAAATTTTATTTCCTTTTTTTCTGTTATCATTTAGTTTCTTTGGAGAGCAAAATATCTCATTATATCTCTGAAAAATCTATAATTTAGACTTTATTTTGTATTATATTCAGTGTCTAGAAAGATTTTATCAACCACCTTACTTCTTTTTCTGGCCTGTTTAGGAGGGCATTTGAATTTAACCCTCTGGAGTTCAAGGAACCAAATGGCTACCATCTCCAGAAAAGATATTTTATGATAAATGTTTGAAATATTTGTTCTTTTCTTTAAATATAGAACATTTCTAAACATTTAACATTTCTTTTCCTCTGAATATCAAATCAATTAGTGATTTCAACCCTTTGACCTCCTAGAAGTCTCAGCTACCATTTTGGTTCCTGCATAGAGCACTCCAGATTCATTGGAGACCTGAATCACTGGTTTGTGAGACAGCACATTTGGGAATTGCAAGTGGTTTGGAATGGTGCGAGCATAGGATGCAGATGTATGAAAGGTGGAGAAGATGGAGAGGTAGGCAAGGGATAGATTTTGAAGGGCTTGTGTATCATGCTAAGAAGTTAGGCTTTATCATATGGACATCATGGAGCCATTGTAAGATCTTAGTACAGAAATGACATATCAGATTTGTATCTAGGTAAGAGCACTTAGCAGAAGTTTAGAGAATGGTCTGGAAAGACCAGAAGTAGGGAGAAGCTGTTGTGATGATGCAAGTGAGAAATGATAAAAGCTTAGACTAAAGAAATGGTGTGGGGAGTAGAGGAGGGAATAAATTCAAGAAATATTTCAGGGATAGAGTTGGTAAGTTTAGTGATGTGAAAGTGAAAGGAAAGAAGTTGCAATGAGTCTGACGCTTTGCGGTGACTAAATAAATGTGGTACCATTCATTGAGGTAGGGGTTACAGCAGGGGTCCCCAAGCCCCAGACCACGGACTGGTAATGGTCCACGGTCAGTTAGGAACCAAGCCGCACAGCAGGAGGTGAGTGGCAGGCGAGGGAGCGAAGCTTCACGTGCCGCTCCCCGTCGCTCCCCATCGCTCCCATTACCACCTGAACCATCCCTCCTACCCCAGCCCCCGCGTCCGTTGAAAAATTGTCTTTCACGAAACCGGTCCCTGGTGCCAAAAAGGTTGGGGACCGCTGGGCTACAGGAAGGAGAGGAAATGGTTGGAATTAGGTTAGTCATAGTGACCAGAAAGGGGGTAACATGTTAGTTCAGTTTTGGACACATGAAATCTAGAAGGTGAAACATTGTCATCTGAAAATATGGATTTGGAGTTTAGGAGAAAGGTCTTGGCTAGAGTCTTCATCATATAGGGAGCAGTGGAAGTTATATGTGTGGGTGAAATTACACTGGGAGGGTGTGTAGAATTTTGGAAGTGAAAACACTAAAAATGGAATTCTGGGAGGATATCAACGTTAAGGACTGTGGTGAGGAGGATAAGGGTTCACAAAAGTAGATTGAAAATGACCAATATAAGAGGACCAAGAGAGAATTGTTTGACTAGAAGCCAAGGGAGAAGAGATTTTTAGAGGAGGGATGAGTGGTCAGTAGTATCAGTTGCTTCAGAAAGACCAAGAAAGAGAAAGGCCAAAAATTGCCTCTTGAATAGAAATTAGGAGGTCGTGGTGATTTTATGAGATAGCTATGGAGCAATATGGGCAGAAGTCAAATTGTAGTGGATTGAGGAATGAGAAGTGAGAATTAGAGAAGCAAACTGCTTTTTTAAAAAGCTAGGTAGTGACAAACTGTGGTACACACATACCCTGGAATAGGACTCAGCAATGCAAAGGAATGAACTGTTGATACACATGGCAACTTAGATGAATCTCCAGGCAATTGCACTGAGTGAAAACAGCCAACCCCTAAAGGTTACATACTGTATGATTCCATTTATATAACAGTTTTGAAATGACAGAGTTATAGAAATGGTGGACAGAGTAGTGGCTATCAGAATTTAGGGAAGGGCAGGTTGTAGTTATGAAAGGATGACAGGATGAGGGGCCCTTGTGGTATTGGACCTGTTCAGTGTCTTAACTGTAGTATGTATATTAACCTACACAGGTGATAAAATAGTATAAAACTAAATACACACACACTCAAATGAACACAAGTAAAACTAGGAATATCTGAACAAGATTGGTGAGTTGTATCAATGTCAATAAGGTTGTGATATTATACTAGTTTTGTGAAATGTTACCATTGGGGGAAACTGGGCAAAGTGTACAAGGGACTCTCTGTATTATTTCTTACAACTGCATGTGAATCTATAATTATCTCAACAAAAATTTTTAAAATGTTCAAGTAGTGAAGGGGAGGAAAGGGCACAATAGTCAGAGAGAGATGCAAAGTTAATGTTGGGACTTGATCATGTTTATATGTAGCAGAGGAGGCAGCAGTGGAGAGGGATAGATTCAAGATTCAAGGGAGAGAGAACTTTCTGTGAATCAGGAGGGAAGGTATAAGGATGGGTGTGAATATAAATGTGTGTATATGTGGAAATCTGAGAGAGTTCCCTCTCAATAGTGTCTGTCTGTCTCTCTCTTTCTTCCCCTCTCTCTATGTAATTTATAAAAAAAGACTCTAATCATTGCAAATTAATTTTTTGCTCAATGACTGTGACAGACTTGGGCACCCTAACTTTCAAAAGGTCCCTTTAGAGTAATATCTAGTAACTCCTTATTCCAAATCAACATGGGTTCTGTGATGCCATTTATCCATTAGAGGCAATAACAAATATGGTGTTTGTTAGCTTATGTTAGTAATACCCTGCTCTTTTTTTTTTTTTAATTGCAGCTGCAGTCTAATCTAACCCAGAATATTTTCAACAGTGTTAAAAATTCTATACAGATTCTTGGTGCTATCCACATTCTTTTTGAGCTGTTATTTGAATCGGTGCCACAGTATGTTTTACTATTTATAGCGTATCTTGAAATCCAAAGTTTTAGAATGTTATTGCTTGCTTACTAGGCTTTGGCAAAAGAAGCAGTGGCATAATGCACATTCATTCGGAGAAAGAGTGAATTAGTTTGGTCACCCTGAACTAAGGGGGCTTTGAGAAGTTAAGGGACTGTTTGGCTACTCACTGGGAGAGAGCATCTTGACGGGTAGCATACGTAGGCATCTATATACACACCTACAACTCGATCTTGTCCTTTTCTCCACCAAAATGCACTTCAGCAAGACAAAGAACCTGCAGTTATTTCTCCCCTCCTTTCTGCCTTTCAAGATGCGTATTACTCTTTTTGAAGACTTTCTCTCTTCAGAGTTGCTCCTGATGGGCTTTAAAAAATTTTTACCTATAAAAAAGATTGGGATGTGAGGAGAAAGAGGAGAGGTGTACCAGTGATAATTCTCCAACTCTGCCTTTTTCAGTGGCACTGGGTTTCACATGTCATACCTTACAGTAGCCTTACCCCAGGAACTACTGCTTCAGTTGCATTTTATTTGGTTTATGTATTAAGCTTATACAATAACTTATTGTTTCATCACATGTTGTTGTTTTTCAGGTGCAAGATATGAGTCCTTTAAGAGCAGAACCTGTGTTGTCTTTATATCTCCCCAGGTTATAGTATGGTTCTTGACATGTGCCAGATTTATAATAAATGTTTATTGTTCACTGAATAATGACTATCATGCACTATGAATATGGAATATAGACTATGTGAAAAATATTTTATTTTGAAATAAATTTCATAATTGAAGTTACGAGGTTTAGAGGGAGAAGGAAAGGGAGAAATTGTTGGGAGGTGCCAGCACTTTATCCTGGTGTCCAATTGCAGAATCACTGTATTAAACTGATGTTTGTTTATGCTCCTTTGGAAATGTATTAGCTTGAAGAGGCAGAGTACATGGAACAGAGAAGAGCCTGTAGCATGCCAAGAAACACCTAAGGAGAATGCTAGCTTAATACAAATTATCTTGCCTGCATCCTCAGGAGGTCAATAAATCTCAGTTCATATAATCTGAAGTAGAAAAAAAGGAGGGTTTTTGCTTTTATATCCTCAGTGCGAGACAGGAAGAGAGAAATGTAAAATGGCACCTCATTCCATTTTTCTGGTGCCCTGGGCCAATATGTAAGGAACAGCCACATTAGGGGGCAAGAGGTGATGTTTGTGGCTGCTAGTTTTTGTGGGCCTACATGATTACATACTTGAATTAGCCCCTTTGTTTTGGGGCGTTTAAAATGAGTCTAATTTTCAAATCACACCAAGTGTATTTCTGGAGAATATCGTTCTTATCCAACAGGGGTGTTTTTGATAGGTGACAGACAGTCACCAAGACCATCAGTGGATTTACGTCAAAAACTACATCCAGGCTGGGTCCAACAGGCTAAGCATTATCATTGTACCCAGCATTAGCATAAGGAAGTGAAGTTTCCTATTAGTGTTAAAAGTTTATTAATCAACTATTCTAGATTCTATACATAACTGAATGAACATGTAGTGGAACTATAAAGTGACATTTTATATCTGCCACCAATTAAAGTTACATGCCGTGAAAATAATCGGTTCCCACAAAACAGACACACACATGGATTTAGTTTCACTTGGAATTTCCTCTGGCTGGCTGAATGTTTGCCAACTTCTTTATAAAGTACTGCATACAGAAAATTCAGTAGGCCTTGGTTTTTCTGATATTTATGTAGTGCTTACTGACTTAAATTAGAGTTTTATTTCTTTTGGAGGGCATAATTTGGCTTTATGGCCCACCATGGTTACTAAATTTCAACACAAAATGTAAAAGTTAATCTTTGGATATAAAGGATGATCCCATACTGTATATCTTTACTTAGTAACTTTATTTATTCAACCTGCGTTTATTAAATGATTATGTTTCAAGCACTGTGCAGTGGGAAAAAGAAGATGAATAAAACTTGTGTGATCTAGCCCTCAAGTAGCTTATGCCCAAACCTGCATCTTCCCAAACCTGTTTGTTTTCAAATATAACTTTCTCTTTGTTGGTTTTCTGTGTCATCTTTTAGCCACATATTGAAAAAATGACCTGCACAAAAGTGATTCAGCTTTTACTATGATCATTTAAATTATTTTAATAAAAATATTGACTTTTGCTTTATGCACAGTACTTATGCATTGTTTCCAGAATTTACTAAATCTATGGTAGTTTTGTCAGATTTGTACACTTACTGATAACCAGCCTGTTAATTCCCATTTTATAGCTGTAGAAAGTAATTATTAAGTCACAAATATAAAGAAAGCCAGCTATATATTTATTCCATTTTAGTAAATAAATATTTATTCTATAAATATCTATACATTTTCTTCTAATTACACACACAAGCATTCATATTCCTATATATTCTATATAAAATGTACATATGCACATCCAACTTCAGCTTAGATTTTGTACCTATTATTACAAGTTCGCTATAACTTTGTGAATATCAGTTATATCACCTACTTGTCATTAGATGTATAGGAGGTCTGCTTTATTCTTGAACTCTACTTATTGATTTCCCTTCCCCTTAAATCATCAAGGCAAGTTTGGACAACAGTTCAGATTTGTTTTCTCTGTCAAGTCTGAGAGAAGAGATTTAGAAACCAGGCTTTTTGATTAGAATACGTTGGCGAATCTTTTGGTTTGAGTCCTCGGATTATCAGATTGATAATCATTTAAAACCCTTATTATCACTAGCTATACCTAAGGGTAAGTTGGCATATTAACAGGTTGTAACACTTATCTTGCAGAAACAGTTCTGTCTTTCTCTTTGTTGGAGGAAATTTATACCATCTAATATAAATAATAGAATAATGACTGCTGTGTTATAAGTTGTAACCAGAATTTTCCTGAAAGGAGTTGTGATTTTATTTCCTTTGGAATATTATTAGGTAAGCCTTACCTAAACAGTTATTATACTTTCCTCCAGTTTTAGTGTTATTTATTTATTTATTTTTGATTGAGTATAAAATGTGTGTGGTAAAGATTTTTAAAAACACCTTTGCATAAATCAGTGTATCTGAGTATTATTAGAATGCAGAATACTAGAGTTGAAAGGAGGCTTACAAATGATCTAGTCTATGTTTCTCATTCCACAAGTGAGGTCTAGTAAGATTGAATCTTCTAGGTACCCGCAGTGAAGTTTAGGGGCTGACAGGAGTAGTCTTCTGACTCCTAATTTATTTTTTTCTTCTTCTTCTACTAAGGATGACTATGCTATTGCTATTTTTTTATTGCACAGTTTATGTGCATTATGAGGTACTATACCTGGTTGCTGTACAGTTACAAAAATGTTACACACACACACACACACACACACACACACATACGCACACACGTCATGTTTGCAGAGTCTACCAGGCAAGAATCAGCTATTTCTCTTTACTAAATATTCAATCCCCAAATTGTATTCTTTTGTCTAGCTTTCAGCTTTCTCATATAAAGAGTATTCAACATTTTCTTTTCTTTTTTTTTTAACATCTTTATTGGAGTATAATTGCTTTACAATGTTGTGTTAGTTTCTGCTTTATAACAAAGTGAATCAGCTATACGTATACATATATCCCCATATCCCCTCCCTCTTTCATCTCCCTTCCACCCTCCCTATCCCACCAACATTTTCATTTATTAAAAAGAAAGTTGAAAAAAAAATTAGAAACATCACCATTTGCAGTCACGATAGAAATAATTAATTCAGGCAAGAATCATAAATGAATGTTAAAACTCATGGGTGGAAAGTTTGAGGAAGAATAGGACATTTCCATCATCACAAAGAATCTCCTCATAAGATGCTTATTAACTGTAAAGTGAAAAATAGTAATGTGGCAGTGGAGAAATGTGGCAGATACCACCTTACATAGGCAATGAAAAGTAACATCATCTATAATGGGACAAATCGACATCATGCACCTCTTGATATGGTGTGCTGAGCCAGAATAATGGGATGAGTTTTGGAAAAAAATAATCTTTTTTGCCTTTGTATTTTTTGAATTCCTTAGAATAAAAAAATTTAGACTTTATATCTTTTATGTCTGAATCTACAAAGAAATGTATGGTATTACTAGATCACTTTCAGTGTGACCACTAATTTTCTTTTTTTGAGATTTTCTTATATGGTATTATTAATGTGACTAAAAAAATACTTGAAAAATGGCTTTATTGACACTCCAGAAAATAAATACTTGCTATTATTAAAATATAAATGAAAATATTTAAAGAAATCTAAAGTCTCAGCCTTAAAGATAGATAACACTTTCTTCAGAACATGTGACTTCAATTGGTCAATGACACACGCTGCTGCCTCCTCATTATGTCCTAAAGAAGCAACTAATGCTGGACTAGCAAGTTAGTTCAGTTAAAATTCATTGTTAAGAGGCCAGTGTTACAGGTTTGATCTTATGTGGGTGTTATTTTGTTCTCTGGCTATGCATGTAACATTGGCAAATTGGCTTGCAAGTTTATGATTTTAGTTACTTGGATGTTTTAAGTAAGAGTGTGAAAGGTTTTTGAGAGAAGTTATAAATTGCCTTCCTTTGAAACATTCAGTTACCGTCACCTTAAAAAATACTGTTTCTTAGAGGATGATTTCAGTTGTATTTAAAAATATAAGCTGTTTATGAACATTACTGTGATTTGAAAAATGTCAAATATTAGCTTCTCTGGGATATATTGGGCAGCATTGTGTGTGTGTATTTTACATACAGGCATACATTTTACGTGTGTATGTGTTTGTATGAGAGAGAACATTAAAATAATGACATGTGCAGAGTCTTAAAGAATTTCATTAGGATGTTTAAAGACAACTAACAGTAGACCTAAAAGATTTCAACATGAGTAAATGTATAGTTTGCACAGTAGATGCTCTTTTTTTGTTATGTATAAACCGAGCTTTGCAATATCATAATTTAAACGTACTAGAGAAATACCACTATTTCAAGATGGTATGAAATGGCATTGGTGACTCTGGACTATAAGTAATTTTTATGGTTCAAAAGAGTTTTGAAATTTATTTTTCTTGGCTGTTGGCAAACTTCTCTAGTTATCTAATGTGCCATATTCTTGACATGGACAGATCACCTATAATATTGAACTAGTATTGCTGTCTTTTTATCCACTCTGTGCGTTAGCTTCTTTCAGTAAGGCTAATTAGAACCAGTTATCTTGTAAGATTTGGTGATGTGTATAATTCTTTTTATAGTGAATGCAACTAACTAGCAAATTATTTTGCTTACTATCTGAAAAGCTGTTAGATTTTAAGATGCATTCTTAAAATATGCAACATACCATATGAAACATTTTAGCTCTACATTATAGATGTCACCCTAAATTTTCAAATGCTAGTTATCATTTTTAACCTATTATCATTCATTTTTAAACATTACATATGAATGTATTTACTAAATAAGGTTAAAATGATCAGACTTTTAAAATTGCAGTGTTGGCTTTTAGTTATTTTGAAGACTAGATGTTGCATTACAGTGGAATTTGATATTGAAAAGGGAATATTTCTACAAATATTGAATTAGAAAGTAAACCGGAAATCCGTTTCTTCCTGGCTGTTGTTCCCTCTCATCTCCCCCTTCACCACTGAGGTTTTTAAAAGGCCAATTCTCTTTTCCTTGTTCTCCTTTCTCCCATTTTACTTCTTAATTACTACTGGTTTCTGCCCACAATACCTCCTCCCTGACAGCAAGGCCATTGCAGCCTCCAGATTTCCATATTCAGTGAACAAGTTTTAGCATTTCTCCTTCTCGGCTTTTCTGAAACAGTTGATACTGCTGATCATTCATTCATTCCTCTCTTAAAATTCTGTTCTCTTTTGGCTTCTGGTCAGACCATTCTTTCCTGGTCTTCTCGTATTGTTTCTTCTCAGCATTTCTGTGGCCTCCTCTTCCTCTCATGAGGAATGAAAAGTGTAAGATTTAATAGTTCGGGACTTCCCTGGTGGCGCAGTGGTTAAGAATCTGCCTGCCCAGGCAGGGGACACGGGTTCGAGCCCTGGTCCGGGAAAATCCCACATGCCACGGAGCAACAAAGCCCATGCGCCACAACTATGGAGCCTGTGCTCTAGAGCCCACGAGCCACAACTACTGAGCCCACGTGCCACAACTACTGAAGCCCACACGCCTAGATCCTGTGCTCCACAACAAGAGAAGACACCGCAATGAGAAGCCCGTGCACCACAAGATCGAGTAGCCCCCACTGGCCACAACTAGAGAGAGCCTGCGGGCAGCAACAAAGACCCAACACAGCAAAAAAAAAAAAAAAAAAAAAAAGATTTAATAGTTTGGTTGATATTCCTTTTTAGATACAGCTAACCAGAAGTTGTACATGTACAGGAGTTCATGTTGTCTTTTAAAAAATTAATTTCATTCAATATATTGGGTTAGGAAAGAATTTTTTTCTATGCCTATTCTTTACTCTTAATTTGACATGAAAATTTGCATTTGCTTTTTCTTCAAGTAGTCTCTATTAAGGGTGCATAGACGATCTGAATTGCAATAACTTTGTTAAGGAAATTTATATTAGGTCTTTAAATAAAATTTAATATATTCCTAAAGAGGAATCTGTCATGTCATCTAATTGTTAAGGATGATTAAACTTTTTTTTATTTTATAACTGTACAGTATCTGTTTCTGTTAGCACAGAGCACTTTACTTATAATATTGTCAATCACTTTTCAGTATGAAAATGAATCTTTTTTTTCCCATTCAAAGCCTTAAGTATTAAAATGCTTTTCTGAGGTTTTTCTTCAGGTGTAGAACTTTAAAGTACCATTAGCTAAGAACAGGGACTTTTACTTCATATATAAGAATTTTCCAAATGGTTTTGTACATATGAGCCTCTTCTCTTGGCCACAAAATTTCTATTTACCTTGACTTAATATCAAGACATACTTTATGAACAGGCATTCTAGAATCTGCCAGAAGACTTTTCAAACCAAAAATAAGGATATATTTCCTAAGGAGTGTGAGCTCAATAAATCAGGTGACTGGAGTTGGGAAGGGATAGTGCTGAACCTATTTGTAAACTTTGGGTTTCTGAATGTTAATTTTAAGCTTCCTTTTTAAAAGGCCAGTGTTTGTAGAGCTTATCCTGTCAGCAATATCCTGTGTCAATTGTCAGGTCATGTTTAACGTGTGGAGATATATTAATCGGCCATAGCTAGCACTGTAAGAGGCCGGGATAAATAGAGGGCTCAAGCAGATGAAGAGGGATTAACTGTGTGGATTGAGCAAACTCTTCAATCACTGAACCAGTGATTTTACAAAGGATTAGCTGCTGCTTTTACAAATATTGATTACTGATTTGCTACTCAGAATGGAGACGACATACTTGTGCAGTTGCTGTGTGGTGTGCTGTGTGAAGTGAACATCATTCATATTAATGGATTTGTCACAGGCATTATAGAAACTGACAGATTTATTATAGCAGTTGCTAGAACTGTTATGGTTAAGGTTGTGTCAGCATATCTATTAAAACTTCAGGATTTTGGAAGTTTATAGTATAGCCATAAAATTTATTTCCCAGGTGGAAGTTGGAATACCAGTTATAGCCTGGCACAATTATTTTTGTTCATATTTTTACACGAATCAGTTTGAAAGCATTTAAATTGACATAGAACAAAAAATGCATTGTTAGTTTTGTAATGTCAAAAACTTTAGATTTATTTCATTTTGAAAAAAATTAATTTATCATAAATGCTTGTTTTCCAGCCAAGAACATGTCTAATCCGTGTGGACTCCTAAAAATTCATCAGTATTTTTCCCAGAATATGGTTTATCTTGAAGCCTTTCGTTGTTTCTAGAATCAGGTGGAGAATTTTAGAAACTATAGAAATATCTGGATAATTAAAAATCAATGACTATTTTGTTTCCCTTAAGTGACTTTTTAGAACACTAAAAAATCAGTAGTAGAAAATTAGAATTATCTATAGCAGAGAAAATAGCTTCCTTTAATCTTTTTAAGAAATTGGTTTTCTTTCTTACAAATGTTTTTATTATGTCACAGTAGGAAGGCATTTCAGAGAGCTGAGTTGTACCCTGAAGGATAAGCTGGATGCTTTCTAGGCAGTGAGGGTGGAGAGGGGTGGTAAAGTGAGGAAAGGTGAGGAGAAACACGTTCCAGACAGAGTGAACACTTGTGTGGATACATGAGACTTGGCCTATTTGAACATAGCCAGGTATGTGAACATTCTTAAGGTTATATCTTCATATTAGTTGAGGCGATTGTTTTCAAGTTGTACACTTGTATTGATTAAACTAAATCTTCTAAATCAGTGGTTGAAGTTTTTCTGGCTATGATTTAAATAATATAAGTTGACTTAATTTAAATTACTTAAAAACCTGTAGACTGTCTTTTTTGTTTTTCATTTAAAAATTCTATTATGCAAAATTTTAAACATAATACATGCTTATAACAAAGAAAAAGTTGTTTTTCTCACCTAAAAAAACTCCCTAGCAGTAAGAATCGTTAACAGTTCTGAATGTGTCCTTACAGACTTTTCCCCCCTCAACTGTACAAATGTATTTGTGCTAGAATAAATATGGAATCAGACTTTTTAAATTAAAAAATGGGATATCACTATACATATTATTCTACAACTTATGTTTTTCACCTGAGTATGATGAAAATCATTAGTACTACATTAGTACATATCTTTCCACATTACTACACATAGATCTACATATGCATATTTAAATAATATACATTATTTAAAATGGTTTTATAATATCCCCATTGCTGGACATTTTCCATTTTTCTGCTGTCAAAAGTAGTGTTTCTCAAGAGAGGCCACGATAGTGAGAGGCCCGCGCACCGCGATGAAGAGTGGCCCCCGCTTGCCGCAACTAGAGAAAGCCCTCGCACAGAAACGAAGACCCAACACAGCCAAAAATAAATAAATAAATAAATTAAAAAAAAAAAAAAAGTAGTGTTTCAGTGACTGTTGTGGCACACACCATTGTGAACCTGTGCTTTATTTTTTGTAGGATGGATTCTTAAGAGCTGAATTCTTAGAGTATTGTCAGATTCTACCATAGAGCCATAGGAAGTTACATTCCCCAAAGCAGTTTATGAGAGAACCATCTCTTCCCACCTTCCCTGCTATTTGATGTCATTAATCTTTTTAGTTTTTGCCAGTCTTATAAGTTAAAAAGTAGTATCCTGTTTTAGTTTGTTATTTTTTGTTTTTAGTGAGGTTTGTTTTTTTATTCAGCAAAATTTAATGAGTACTTACTGTGTCCTGGGCACTAATCTAGGCACTGGAGCTACACAGTGGATAAGACAATGTAAGTCTCTGAGCTCATGGAACTTACATTCTAGTGAAGGTAAGGACAGCTGGGGAAAGACAATAAATCAGTAAACATTCATCTTTTCTTATGTTTACTGGCCTTTGTATTTATTTTGTGAATTGCCTGGTTCATACTTTTGACCTGTTTTTCTGTTAAACTGTTATCTTTTTCTTATTGATTTGCAGGAGTTCATTGTCTGTTGTGACATCCATGCAAATATTTTTCCCATTCACCCCTTGAAAAAGTCATCCTTTGATAAATTAATGATTGTACTAATTCTTATCCATGTATGGATTTGTAATATCATACCTGACTTCTTTGGCTAATAAGAGATCATTGGACCAAGTGTCAAATTTCCATAATTTTCCATCCTCTGAGTGATTTTTAAGAGTTCTTTTCTCTAATTTAATGTATTTTGATAATTTTTAAGAGTAAATTAGAACTTTGAGTCTTGCATGAGACTTGAGGCTATCCAGATGAAGGGAACTTAATCGAATTAATTAATCTAGTTACTAACTATAATTTTATTCTTAGGGAGATAGATATAATATTATATACATAAATTTTTTTCAGTGAGAATATACATCATGATCTATTCAGATATGATTTAATTACAGACTGAATTTGTAGAAAAACATGTAATGGAATATCTTATCATAAGAGCTTACCATATCTGGATTTATTTTGAATAAGTTGTTTGATCATTTATTCATATGGAATTTGAGTAGGATGTATATCCTTTAGATTTTAAGTCTTTACCATGTTTTTAAGAGGTCACTGTGTATTTCAGACATTCATGAGCCAACTACAGATTCAGAGTTCAGACTGCTTTACTGCCTTAAACTCCCCTGAGGTAACTGCCAGCACCTTACATTTCAGTGAGAGACCACAGCTGAACTACCTTGGTGGGATGTTCATGTGTGGCTAAAAAGCTGTTTGTCACATGAAGTTGCATCCGTTGTTGCATGTTGCTGACAAACATTTTATTCCATTAAATATTCGATGGGCTTGTTTTTTGAAGTTTTAATTTGAATCAAAAACTTTAGTAGTGAAATTGTTCTGGTAGTGACAACTCTTAATAAGGAGAAAAGGAAGCCATGGACAACCGGGGTGTGTCAGGTCTGTGAACCCAGGGCTGAGACAGTCCACACAGGGAACAGATTCCTGGATTGCCTTATGATGTGTAACTCATAGTAAATATCAGTTTTAATATTTGGCAGTTGATTTTTTTATATCATGGATACTAATTTTTGAACAACATGCTAGAATCACATGGTTAAACATGGGCACTTTTAATACTATATGTTCAGTCCCAATTTATTTTTTTTCCTTTGCACTGTAATTCTTACTTTATGTTGGTTGTTATAAAGTTTAGAACTGAATTAGAGTGTTATTAACTGTGAAAGTGGGTGTTAAGATGGAAAGAAATACCAGAAGGATGTTCTCTTTGCTCTTCAGTTGTGATAGCCCTTTCCTGCTACCTTGCTATCTAAACACTCCTGTGTTTCCTGTCACTTTCATCTTCCCCTGGTCTTCATCAGTGGGAGACTGCACGGGCAGTGGTTAACATATATTAAATTTTTATAAAATTATTTTAATGACTCAAAAGTTAGATACTCTATAAATAAAAATCATCATCCTCATGATCTTTTTTTTTTAAAAATAAATTTATTTATTTATCTATTTTATTTTTTGGCTGCATTGGGTCTTCGTTGCTGTGCGCAGGCTTTCTCTAGTTGCATTGAGCGGGGGCTACTCTTTGTTGCAGTGTGCGGGCTTCTCATTGCGGTGGCTTCTCTTGCTGTGGAGCACAGGCTCTAGGCGTGCGGGCTTCAGTAGTTGTGGCACGTGGGCTCAGTAGTTGTGCTCGCAGGCTCTAGAGGGCAGGCTCAGTAGTTGTGGTGCATGGGCTTAGTTGCTCCGCGGCATGTGGGATCTTCCCGGACCAGGGCTCGAACCCGTGTCCCCTGCATTGGCAGGTGGATTCTTAACCACTGAGCCACCAGGGAAGTCCCCTCATGATCATTTATATGTCTGGCATTTTCCTTCTGTTTTCAGTTGCGACTGCAGAAGTGTATTTTATCTACTTATTGATGTTCTTTTGATTTTCTATTAAACGTTATCTTTAGAGCATATTTTACAAATTCTATAAACAAGTATTAAATGAGGTTTTAAAATATACCACCAAGAACAATATCGTATACTTCAATATTGTACTTCTACATTTTAAATAAGTATCCTTAGTTATTTTGATGCACATTCAAGTTTGAGAATCACTGTCATGATTCCTTACTCAAAGTCTAGTAGAAAAGACAAACTTGTGAAAACATTATTTTAGCCTAATACTGTAGGTACCATGTGAATCTCTCTCCTGAGCCAGTCCCACATATGGCTGTTAATAGTACTCTGAAGCTGAGGACCAGAAAAAGGATTACGCATGTGGTATGCTTTCATTTTCAGGTACTAGAGAAAAACATGCTACACATTAACTGTTCTAATATTGAAGTTTTAATTTGTATTCTGTAGTAATTTACTCAGTTACATAAATAACAATGTTTTCTAATTCTTTTAGTCACCCAGGTGTATATAAAATTACCAGTTCATACTGAAGAGTAGACTCAGGGATTTTATTATTCTCAGTAACATGTTCTGTGGATGTTTTATTTATGTGTAGTAGGCATGTGCTTAAACTTTTTGCAAGCCAGAATTATTCTGGCACTGAGTTAGAACTTTAAGGGCAACTGATGATTTGTTTTTGTGTTAAGGTGATCTTCATCTAGGCCCTGCAAAGCTATTAAACCTTGTAAATTTATAAATAAGAGTATGTATCAACATTACCCCCAGCTTGGCTGCTTGTTAAGGGATACGGCTCTTAAGCAATAACAAAAAAGAGCTGTGTTAGCTTCTTGCAGGGATCATATCTTCTGCCTGGGATTTAATGTTTACCAAAAGTTTGATCAAAACAAATAGTATTTTGGAAGGATTGTCTGAAAAATGTGCAGGGTGTCTATTCCTATAGGCATTCTATGATTTTATCCTTAAGTTTAACAGAGCTGTTTGGGAGTTGTATACTTGGGCTACCTGGTTTTGTACTCTGTAGAACTGCTTTTACTGAATCTCGTTTTGGCATTATGCTGTTGACTCAGTATGAGTGATGTTATACAAAGCAGCCCTATGAAACTTTTACTTACTGTAAAAATGTTATTCAGGACATTGAGAACACATGGGAGAAATTTCTTTCTCATTTCAGTGCTAGGAACCAAGAATAGTTGCTGTTTGTTCCTCCCTGAGCAATGATCTGTATTTATCTTAATGGGCAGTGAATCACATGATTTATTATTTCTTGCTTCATGTTGGTTGTTATAAAGCTTGTAACTGAATTTTTTGCCCACTTCTGTTAAGTGGTGGCTTTGTGCTTCCAGCTTGTTTTGTGTTCTACCCTCACTCCTAGTTTTGTCTTAATTTTTTACTTATATATGTATTTTTTTAATTTGAAATAGTCATTTATAGAAAAGTTGAAAGAAGCGTACAAAGAATTCCCATTATACCCTTTACTCTTTTTTTTTTTTTTTTTTTAAATTTCCAGAACTTATTTTTTTTTTAATTAATTAATTTATTTATTTATTTATGGCTGTGTTGGGTCTTCGTTTCCGTGCGAGGGCTTTCTCCAGTTGTGGCAAGCGGGGGCCACTCTTCATCGCGGTGCGCGGGCCTTTCACTGTCGTGGCCTCTCTTGTTGCGGAGCACAGGCTCCAGACGCGCAGGCTCAGTAGTTGTGGCTCACGGGCCCAGTTGCTCCGTGGCATGTGGGATCTTCCCAGACCAGGGCTCGAACCCGTGTCCCCTGTATTGGCAGGCAGATTCTCAACCACTGCGCCACCAGGGAAGCCCACCCTTTACTCTTAATATTAACATTTTCCTCTACAGGTATCTGCTTTCTCTCTATATATATACACACAAATTTCTCCTATTTGCTTTTAATTTCTTTACCAAACGTATCTGTACAAATGCCTGTGAAATGCTTTTTGGGAGGAATAAAGCAGTGTATTACTAAATTAACAATAATAATAGTAGGTAAGGATGTGTTAATTCTATACCTATGTTGAAAAAAGAGACCTATAGAAAAACCTGTTTCAGATGGAAGGAAGATAAATTGTGTGTGTGTGTGTCTGTGTCTGTTTGTGCATCTGAGTGAGAGAGAGACACACACACAGAGGGAGAAAGAGAGAAAGGAGAGACAGCACGCATGCATTTTAAGAGGATCCTTGTAACACTGAATGGCAGAAGAGGGGAAATGCCAAAGGCTTTTTGATTTAAATAAAAATTAGGGCGTTGTCTTCTTAAATAGAAACAGATAATAAATACTAAAGCGTGAAGAACTGTTTGGGAATGTATTTGATTTAGTAATTAAGTAATCAGAGTAGGACTGTAAGCAGAGAGTCTTAATTCAGAAATGTTTACTTTTTATTAAGTTAATCATAAAATAATTTCAGATTTGATAGTTTTCATACTGAATATTTTTCACTTATTTTAACTACCCCTCAATAATAAGATTCTTCTGGGAGGTGGGAATAGAGTGACAATGGTTTACGTACCTGTTCTTTCGTCAAGGCAAAACCAGAAATATACACTTTATTATGTTATACAATATAGAAGACATTCTAACTGTGGATTCCTATTTCAGATACTTAGATATGATCTTATGTTATTAATGGCTCTAAACTTTTTGTACACAGGATAGGAAAAATAAGTGAATAAAAACGAACTTAAAGAATATTATAAGTTATAAAAATGTTATTTATGTTCTAAAAATAATTGTAAAAGTTTATAGCTTAAACCTTAAAACATACATCAGTTACAAAAATAAAAAATAAAAGATTGCTCTCTGGCCTATGTGAAAGTAAAACATAGTTGAATGGAAGGGAGCTAAAGAATTCAGTCTAAATTGTATTCATTTCTTATTTAATGCAGTTTGCTAGAGGAATCTGCATACAAAAAAAGCCTCCTTTTCCTTCCATAGATATCAGTTTTCTCATTACTAATTTGTCCCATGTTTGTGTGAATGTGTTTTTAAACAAAAATGGAAGGCTTTTAAAAAGACATTTTTTAGGAAGCGAAATTGATTTCTCTAAAATCTTGTAGAAAATGAAACAAACGTTCTAGAATTTTAAATGCATAATTGTGATTAATGCCATAGAGCAATAATTCAATGATGTTGTCTTATAGAGTTTCTATAGATGACATTCACTTATTTCATCAACAGTAGAACATAGCATTTCAGAGAATGGGCTTTGTTGGATAGACCTGGAGTCCTGGCTCCACCACTTACCTGTGACCTTAATTTTCCATTGGTAACATGGAGCTAATAATGTCACCCACTTGGGGATGTGTGAGAATAAAATGAGATGATGACGGTATCATTCTTAACTCATGGTGAAGGCTTAAAGGCTTAATAAATGTTAGCTGTTGCAGTTATTATTACCTTACTGACCCATGCTGATATTTGTTTATATATATATTTGTTATTTATATTTGATGATGCTTTTTTTAAGAGACGCTTAAAACTTACAGTCTGGAAGTGTGGAAAAGGTTGTGTTTGATACAGAGGTAATAGAAGTAAGGAAGGAGTAAGACCAATTACTAATTATTCTTTAAATTTTATACATAAATTATTTGATATTTCTTTTAAAATATTATACTTTCAACAAATTTTCAGTGAGGTTGAGTTTATTTTTCCTACTTGCCTGCTTTAGGTAATATTTAGAAAAAGGCCTCGCACATAGTATAAACTAGTAAATAATTTGTTTAATAAATGAATTAAGAGTGTTCCTTTTCATTTATACTAGTCCTTACTATGCACAATACCATCAAATATTTTTTCATGCATCAGATTTTTTTTTTTTTTTGGCCAAATATCTATAGCTAGAGGGGAATTTGTATTGTTAAAAGGTATTTGGCTTTCAGATTTTATTGTAGTGGTTTATCTTTTCAGCTTTCTTGTTTTCTTGTGTATGGAACAATGAACTTGGCAAATTTGAATTGTTATTTATAAAAAGAAGAACTAACGTTTCTTAGAGTTATCTTAAGTACTATCCTACTAAATCTCCACAGTAATTTTCCATAGTGTGCCCTCTAAATACCTACGTTCAAAGATTTGAAAACTACATTTAATGAAATCAAGCAGCTTGCCTAAGTCACAGAACTAGTAGTCAAGCTGCAATTTGAGTTCAAGACTCAGGGTTTTAACCACAATCCTAAGATGCAAAATCAGATTGGGTAACCAACAAGGACCTATAGCACAGGGAACTATACTCAGTATTTTGTAATAACCTGTAAGGGAAAAGAATCTGAAAAAAAATAGATATATATGTCTATGTAACTGAATCAGTTTGCTGTACACCTTAAACTAACACAACCTTGTAAATCAACTATACTTCAATAAAAAAAATCAGATTGGGACACCTTTTTGTGTTAAAGTAAAACATTAAATTAAAACCCAGTTCATAGCTGTATATATTTAATTTTATATTATTTAGAATATCTGTGAAATTTTTGATATACTTATAATTTTGTTTTTAACTTAAGGAGGAAAGTATTTTATTTTAAGCTTGTATCACATTTTCTCAATGTTTGTGTATCATAAACTTTAAAAAAAGACTATTGTTTTTCTGAATTTAATTAATTTTTTCTTGCTACAGAGAAGATATGGACAGATACATACTTTACATATATATACAAAAATCAGTAGCCAATTGATATGGCTAATGAGGGGCACAGAAGGCACAATAATAGTCCCTCAAAGAAGTCCACATCCTAATCCTTGGAACCTGTGAACATGTTGTTACATGGCACAGGGGAATTGAGCCTACAGGTGGAGTAAGGTTGCTAATCAGCTGACCTTAAAATAAGGAGATTATCCAGGTGGGCCCGATGTAAATACAAGAATTTTTAAATGGGAAGAAGGGGCAAAAGAATTGGAACCAGGGAGAAAGCATTGTGAGAAAGACTCAGATGGCCATTGCTGGCTTTGAAGATGGAAGGGTGCCAATAGACAGTGAAATAGGTCAGCCTCTGGAGACTGGAAAGGGAAGGATATAGAGTCTCCCCTACAGGCTCCAGAAGGAACACGGTCCTGCTGACACCTTGTTTTTAGCCCAGTGAAACACTTTCTGGACTTTTGACCTCCAGAACGTAAGATAATAAATTTGTGTTGTTTTAAGCCACTAAAAGAAAAAAAAAGATCTAGTCAGCTACAAAGTAGCTGAGACGTAACTCTATATAGGAGATGAAATTTGATTTAAATTCTTTCTGTGAAATCTAATGATAAACTATTAAAAAGTAGCTTTTACCAAAATATAAAAGTGTAAAGAGTGCCCTATATTATAAATATATGAAAGAGAAGTCTTGTTTGTAGAGTGAAACTACTCATATTAAACCTTATTTTAAAATGACTGATTCAGTATATTGATATGCTTTCATCCCTGTAAATAATTGACGGAGTCTTACAGGGGTTTCCACAAATCGGTATATCTGGAATTTTTAGATAAGAGCATTTTTTTAATTCTATAAGGAATAATTTTAAGGTATTAAAAAAGTGATACCTCGTGGTCTATCACTGGACCAAAGAATCAGAAATCTGAAAGGGATTATTTTTTACATCTAATTTGTGAGCTAAGGACAGTGGTCCTATATCTAAAAAAGCACTCTTCAGATATGTCATTAGTAGTTCAAATTCTGGTCATACACTTAAGAGTACTTTCAAGTAAAAGAAGCAGTTTTAAGTGAATGAGGATAATATAACTTTATGGATAACATAATCCACACATACTTTCAGTCTATGGCTTTTTGACTATTATTTTAGTGGATATTGGTGAACCCACGTGATTTCAGATTTCTCTTAATTCTGATTCTTAATTATTCTATTATTGCCATTTGAATTTTACATATTTTGATAGATTTCCATGAAAATCAGTATCAGCCACAATTACATATGTATATATATTTTTGATATAAAATAGCTTTTGATTGGACTCTGAACAGGCACTTTATATATCTTTTGGATCATATTCATGAAGCATTTCCTGCAAGCACATGCTATAATATTAAGAGTTATTATCTTCTTTGGTTTCAGATAGACCAATTGAAGACTCTCATGAGGCTCTTGGAATTTCCATATCAAGAAGCAGAGTTAATAAAGGCAAATGTGAATTACCCTAATAGTTATTCAGTTTTTGCTGGGTAGCTTTCAGAATGACTTGCCACTTTACAGAGGGTGTAGAGAGACTAGCAGATAGCAAACTTGTGAGTTGCAACCTCTATTTTTGCCCCTGGTGTCATCACATGGACCTTATCAGTCTTTAAAGCCTGTACCCAAGGCTTAACCACCCCTGGGGATTCTATGGTCCTACTAATTGGAAGTTGGCCATCTTTGTGTCTAAGCATAATATAAGCCTTTTTTTAAAAAAAAGAAAGTATCATGATAGCCTTAGAGCTTACCAGTACCTAGTATGTTCATTGGTTAATCCTTTCTGAAGAGAGTAATAGTGGTAAGTGAGAAAATAGGCTCTGTAAAAGGACTATGCTAAAGAAACATAAGTAGTAATCTTTTAGTTACTGTAGTTGTTATTTTCTTAAAGGTTATTATTGTTTGATGTGTCCTTTGAATACATTTTTTTTTTTTGCCACTAAAAAAACTGGTAAAAAGATTTGAGATTCCAAATTTTCCATGTGGATTGGGAGAGTTATTAGACGATAAAAAATAATTTATATATATATATTTTTCAAAGATATTCCAGGCCAAGATTCTAGCTAGAAATTAAACCTTTGAAATGACATAAAACAATCCTATGCTACATTTAAAGGAAGTTATCCATTGCTCTATGAAAAATATGTTGTGAACAGTTACCACATTTGATATTTTTGAAAGTTGAATCCATCTTGAACCTTGGCCATTTGTTACTGAAAGTGCAAGAAAAATGTCAGTGTGGATATATTTCATGGAATCTTAGAATGGGGGTGGAGGGCTTAGAGATAATCTAATTTCATTTTTCCATATTTTAGATGTGAAGAAACTGATACACAGAGAGGCTTAGTGACCTGCTGAAGGTCACAAATTTGCAGAACTGGGATTTCATTACAGACCTCTTAACCTATTCCATGTATCTTAAAGTCAGTATTAATATAAAACTAAGCTTTTAGTTATCTGTTATACCACAAAACCATTTTATTTAATATTTATATCCAAGTTGAGTTTAGGTTTCTCTTTCTTTTAGGGAATAGTCTTTATGTTTTGTTTTGCAGGTATACTAGTGAATTTTTGCACTCTAAAACCTTTTAGATTAGTTTTTAAAAGTGTCAGCAACTCTGTGTCTTTGTATCTATTATATATTTTATAGAAATAGGGAACATGTCATCTAAGTTCGTGTGTGCAAATGTGAAGTAAAGTGTAATTAAATTGCACCTGTAGAATAACGAGTTCCGAGTCAGTAATACCTCTGGGAACAAAGCTCGTTTATAGACAGTTTCCTGAAGTTAAATACCCAATGTACTCTTCAGCCGGAAATGTGTGTAAGATACTGGACATCATCTGGAAAGATACAGGAAACAAAACAGAAAGCATTTTTCTACCTTTATACAAAACTATAATGCATGAAATATTGACACTTGAAAATATACTTCAATTCTAATGAAGTATAAAATTCTAATGAATTTTTCTTAGGAAAAATGAATTTGAACTGGAGCAGTTAACCTAGCCAGTAAAGTAACCATTGAGTTGATCCAGGTAGGAGAGAGTATTGCCAGCATGAAATGAGAAACTAAAATGATTACTCTTCTTGGAAAATTGAAGGCTAATATGTGTTTGAACTATAAAACAATCATTAAGTGGGTAAATACTGTAAAAAAAAAAAAGAGTGTATTTATCAAATTCAAGAATGCCAGAATGACAAGGCATTTTAAAACACTGATCACATATAAGTTTAGAAAAGGTAAAAGAAAGCACTGTCTCCCCACAAGAGGTGGCCAGTTTATGGAACTCAGTATCCCAGCTATCAGATGAAAACGAAGAATTTGAAAAGATAAACTCATGGATGTTTTATTCATGTGAATTGAGAGGGAAAAAAGATATTGTTGAGGGACTTGTCCTTAACTTTTTGCAGTTCAAGGAAAACAGTCATATCATGTGGTAACAGGCAGAATATTTGACTGACTAGACCAAGATCCTGATTCAGAGTGAAAATTCTTACGAGCAAAAGCAATCTTTTTTATATGTATCTCCTTTCTTTTCCAATATTAGGGAAAAGGAATCATCAGCTGTGTGAAGGTGGAGGGAAACTTATTGAAAATTTCATGTTCATGTGGAAAACTATACAAATGCCAAGTAATAAAGGAAAAAGCCAGTAAAAGATGAGTAAATCGAAGCCAGTAAAAGATGAGACTCAGAAACCTAGTAGGATTTTGTACAAATTCTAATTGAACAGCTGTAAAACTGTGACCATATTAATATAGTGAAGCTCATAGTATTGTAATAATTTTTAATGCTAAAGTAGTAAAAATGATGCTTTAGATTTCATAGAAATTGAACATTTAAATTGGTCACCACCAAGTTGCATATCAAAAAATAAGGATAATGAAAAACAGATGTCTATTTTGAAAAGGTCTCTGAATCACTCACATCCCTTGACACCTGTTGAGAGTCCCCCATTAAGAGCCAAGTAGGTAGAAAGGGAACTGAATAAAAAGTTAATTCCAGAACTCAGTAGTTAAAACTTGTACAGATTTTTAAAAAATCTTCACTTTTAAGTTGCACTTTGGAAGCGATGCCTCACTCTAAGTCTTAGAAAAATAAATGTGTTTAAAGAGGTGTCAGACTGGGTGGGATACAGTTAATATGGGTTTGTGCGTGTGGCAGGGGAGGAGTGGATTAGAAGACATGTCAGTGTTGGAGAAGGCTCAGGAATATGGCATTGAGAAACCCAATGCTGGATAAAATTGTGAATTAAACAAAGTTTATTTCTTTAGATTATTTTAAGAAAAGAGGTACAAAAAAGAAAGGATGATAGGACCTCTTTCTCCCCTCAATTCTAATTCTTTCTTCCCCCAACTCTTAACTCTCTCTCTTCCCTACCCTAACTTCCTCTTTTACTCAAGGGGTTTCCAAGCTGTTCTAGGCCTTTTCTTCCAACTAAAGCATTCTATGATCTGGACCTATTTTTCCACCTTTCCCTGTCCTGCATACAGGAATGAAACTGCATACCTTGTTAATGCCAAGATTGGTATTATACCCAACCAACTTAACATCTGAAATAAGCCTAAGTGATAGATACTTCTTGCCTAAGACAGTTTATATTTTTCTCTGAAGTTGAAATAATTATTTTTCATTTTGAAATAATTATTTTTAATATTTAAAACGTTTTTGAAGATAAAACTTATTTCTTAAATACGTTGGATATATTTAAGCATTCCAGTGTTTTTTACCCTAGCTTCAAGGGAAAAAGTTAAAACAATAGATTAATAAAATTGCTAAAATTAGGTAATACCTTACTTAGGTTTTAGGTAATTTGTTTTTTATTTTCATACTTTGGAACTCTTCTCCATTTTTCCGATTCTAGACTCCATTCCTTTAGCTTGCTGGTGGACTATGTCCATTATATACACAGTTTGATTTTAAGGCAAAAGTTTCCAGACACAGTCTAGAATTCCTGAGTTATCTTTTAAAAACAGTTGTATTGTGAATAAAATACCTACCTAACTATAAGAAGTTTGGACTCCACTACTTCCTTTCTCTTACTGAGTTAATAGGAATGTAGTAGGCACATGACACTTGTTTATTTGAATTTTTTGTGACCTTGTTACCATTTTGTATATTTCAGATTCCCAAATGTCCAATTGGAAGAAGACCCACTCCCTGTCTGCTCTTGTAGGATGTTAGTTTTAATGTCTAATATTGATCTTCTTTAGAAAAGTAGGACTATTATATAAGAAATACATGCTCATTTTATAAAAAGAAGACTAGTCTATTCAGTATGTGTTTATTTCCTCAGGGTAGTGAACATTGTGGCCACTTAAGGAAGCCATGTATCAGTAACCGTCTGCAGTATAAATAAGCTGTCCTGGATTATAGGTTAATTATTTTTTCTCCTCTGAGTTAGGATATAATTTCTTCATCAACCACTTTCATGTAACCAAAAGGAAATCTTTGAGCTGCTTTTAAAATAACTACAATGCTTAACTCATGCAGTTACCAAATCATACTTTTTTCCATTTTTCTGATTAAAATTCCCTAAGCAACATTAGTCTTACATTTACATTGGCATCCATTCATTTGAATTAATATTTAGTTATACTAAATATAATAATATTTAATTATAATTAATAAAAGCCAGCATTTACTGAATGCCTACTATGTGCCAAAGGATTAAGGCTCAGTACTAAACTTACTTTTGGGACAAGGATGTGAATTTTGATAGTGAAACAGAGCTGATAATATAATTGTGAATTTGTTGGAATGTTGTAAATAGTGAGATAATATAATTGTGTTTGGCAAATGTTCAGCAGCTCTTTGCTGACGCCTGCCAGTATATTAGCCTTACCTTTCTTTTCTTCATGTATTATTATACCTGCATTTGTAGTCTTAATTCTTTGAATCAATGTAAGTATTCTTAAATGGTGACATACTGTTGATCATTGTAGGTATAGTGGTATGAGGTCTAAATGATGTGAGAGTTCATGTTTTTTAAAGAGAATTTACTATTTTTTATATCTTGTCACAAATTTTCAATTTCTATCATCAAGAAGTATTAATTGTTTATATGTTTATGGTGTTATACAAGTCAAATGGTTCTTCTAAGAACTTAAAATCTGAAGTATCTAAAGGGATTACTATTAATACACTTTTTAAAAAAATTCACATGTATATTAAACAAATCCTAGATGTTGGACAAATAGCAAAAGAGGTTTAGAAAAATGAAATTTCAGTCTGAAAATTTGCCTTTTTTCCCTCTAGGAATGAAATAAAATATTTTATATTAGAAACATGAATTTAGAATTCAGAATAAGTGTTGCTTGTGACATCAGATTTTATTGATTTATCAGGTAGAAATTTAGTCAACATTTTTCTTAAAGCAAAAGCTTCAGGTTATGTATATATTCACCTTTGTAAATTCTAATTCCCTTCCTGTTCCTCCTCTTCTACTTCTCCCCCTCCTTCTTTTTTTCTTTTGACCAGTAACTTTTTAAAGTTGAAAGCTATGCTAAAGGTACCCATTTCTCTTCAGAATATAAAGTTTCTTCTTAAGATTTAGAGCATTTATTTTATATGTAAAGAACATTTATTATGCCTCAATGGATATGAGAGGGTCATGGGACTTCTTCTCAACGAGCCTTATCTAGCCAAGTAGAGGTAATTAATGCCTCCCCATGCCCAATTACATCAGACCTGAAGACTGAAAAGTTGCCTCTTCCTTGTGTAGTTTAATTTCATCCAGAATGGACAGTGCTTAAGAGTTTGTTTCCATCATCTGAAAGATACAAAATTATTTATAGGATGTTTGCAGTGAATCTTCTTATTTTTACCATTATGGACAAACCACTTGGAAATTTTTTCATGACATACAACAATAATGTTAAAGTATTTAATTAATATGTTTGCTTTCTCATTCTGAAATGTCATCCAAATGATGCCTTTCACAAAGAAGTTTTGTGTAGTTCACTTAAGAACTCTATGTGCCAGTTATATAAAAGACTGAGCACAAGCATACTTCCACAGAAACTAAACTATGGTCTTGCTTAGTTGAAGAAGTAAATACTTTGTTTTCAGGAATCTTATTTAGAAAGAAAACTTTCCCAAATGGTTTTATATTAGCTAAAATTTCATATTTCTATGTGATACACTACTTCTATGTTTATTTTTTTGTTAGTGTAACCTAGTTTAATTTTAAAAGTGCTATTAATGATTGTTTTTCTTTTCTTTTAAGAAAACAAATCAAACTACAGTCACCCTCTTTAATTTAGTGGTTAACTAGGACTTGTTCACATAGTTGAGATTTCTTTATGTGATTTTTATTTTATGTACAAAAAAATTGTACTATATAACTTCTACCTTCAATGGATCAAATGGATACATTGATTGAACAACTATTTAAACATTTACACTGGCTTTCCCTAAAATTTTATATGTATTTCAAAATTAGTCCCCATTTTAAATATATTTTAATGATATTGTTTTGTGTTTACTGAGCAAAATTGATCCACCACAGAACTGAAATTAGTGCTTTAATTTGAAGCTTTATTTCTTAAGGAAAAATAACTATGATTTTATAACTACTGGATTTTTAAAAAAACCCAGTTGGTAATTCTGTGCTGAATTTGTATATAATAAACTTCCTATCAAAACACTTTTTATCATAAACTATATTAAAACTATTTCTGTTGGTGTATTCCATAGAAACTTTCATTAGATTGGTTATTTTCACTTGTTGGAGTTCTAGTAAAATGCTGAGGCAACTGTAGTATATTTCTAATGAAGTCTGTAAAAATATTGAACTCTGTGAAATTATTGAGCAACCTACCATCCATGATCATGAATATATGATTTCTAATTGACTTAACTTTTGGCTTAATCTATAAATTTTTTGTAAGTATCTAGTATTTGTTTATGATAGTTCTATCAGATCTATCTACCTAGTTTTAGACTCTCAAATGCCCTAGAAAACCCTAAAGCATACTCATTCACAAGATTTCTCTGTGAGTATAACCAGGAAGAGAGAATATTTGCTATGTACTCAAATTATAGCATTTGATTTGGGGGAAAAATCATTTTATGTTTTACTAGGTACGAATAGGGGTAGGCATTCTTATGTAGGCAAGAATTAATATGCCTCAAAATTCTTGAAGAGTTAATCCAATGTAAAGAAGCTTATATGATTTATTTGATATTCCTAACTTCTCTTTCAGGGGTTTATTGCACTTATTTATAACAGTTTCCTAGTCCATTCATTATAGAATGTAGGTCGAAAAATATTGCCCTTTAGAGTTCATTCTGTTACATAATATTTGTATTATGTACATAATGTATTTGGGAACATAATATATTAAGATATAACGATACAGAACATTTTTTTGCTCTTGAGAGTCACAGAAGGAGAAGAGGGACTAATCTATGGAATGGATCTGAAACAAAGCTAATAGACTTGGATTTAATTAATTTGGGTAATTAAAAGTATACTGAATCTATGAGATCTGATACTTGATTTTTCTAAAATGGATTACTCACTGCTTTTTCCCCTTTACTTTCCGTAGGGAACCAGTTCCCTCCAGTTGCAGCACAGGACCTTCCTTTTGTGTTAAAGGCTGGCTACCTTGAAAAACGCAGAAAAGGTAAATCATATGATTCTAATGAAAAACTTAAAAATCTGAGACTCTAAGAAACCCTGATGATATTATCCAAACCACAGAATACAGCTTTTAGCTCTAAATAATTTTTAATAACAAAATAAAACATTTGGTCAGGTGTTTTGTTGTCAACCTTGGTTATTTTTAGATGATTCAGGAGCTGTTTCCTGCCTCTTGGAGGAGAGCTGTGGGCCATGACTGTATTCTCAAGGATGAGATTTCTCACAGTTATCCCACCCAGCTGAGCAGTGGGTTATCTGTACCTGACCTGGCATGCGCCATGTTTGCTACGGTTCAGATCAAGCTTAGCATATTGTCTGCCATTTTCTGTTATTCATTCAGTGTTCCTCTCCATTGGCTATGATAATTGGGAGTTGACCATATGGTCTCACTCTTTCAACCTCAATATATAATGAAAATGAAATATGGAGGTGGTGTTATGATACGGGAAATGAAAAGCGGAAAGTCCCTTCATTACCATTCTGCTTATCTCTCAGGTAGTCCCTTTGGGCCTTCCTATTTATATTCCATTTGCTTTTCTTAGCTTTCTTAGCTGAATTTTAAAGCTGAAAGAGATAATAGAAATAATCTAGGTCAACTCCTTCTCCCTCTTTTTTATGACAGATGAGAAAATGAGACCCTGATGAATCAATTATCTTAAGGCTTTATAGTCAAATACCTTTCTGACTGTTTCCTGTCAGGAAAGTTTGTTAGCCATGTAGTTGATCCCATAAATGTAGCAGTCCCATCTCTGCTGTAGTGTATTCCTTTTTTTTTTTTTTAACATCTTTATTGGAGTATAATTGCTTTACAATGGTGTGTTAGTTTCTGCTTTATAGCAAAGTGAATCAGTTATACATATACATATATCCCCATATCTCTTCACTCTTGCGTCTCCCTCCCTCCCACCCTCCATATCCCACCCCTCTAGGTGGTCACAAAGCACCAAGCTGATCTCCCTGTGCTATGTGGCTGCTTCCCACTAGCTATCTATTTCACATTTGGTAGTGTATATATGTCCATGCCACTCTCTCACTTTGTCACATCTCACCCTTCCCCCTGCCCGTATCCTCAAGTCCATTCTCTAGTAGGTTTGTGTCTTTATTCCCGTCTTGCCCCTAGGTTCTTCATGACCATTTTTTTTTTTTTTTTAGATTCCATATATATGTGTTAGCATACGGTATTTGTTTTTCTCTTTCTGACTTACTTCACTCTGTATGACAGACTCTAGGTCCATCCACCTCACTACAAATAACTCAATTTCGTTTCTTTTTATGGCTGAGTAATATTCCATTGTATATATGTGCCACATCTTCTTTATCCATTCATCTGTCGATGAACACTTAGGTTGCTTCCATGTCCTGGCTATTGTAAATAGAGCTGCAATGAACATTTTGGTACATGACTCTTTTTGAATTATGGTTTTCTTAGGGTATTTGCCCAGTAGTGGGATTGCTGGGTCATATGGTAGTTCTATTTTTAGTTTTTTAAGGAACCTCCGTACTGTTCTCCATAGTGGCTGTATCAATTTACATTTCTAGTGTATTCCTTTTAGCTTTGTTTTATGTTTTGTTTTTTGTTTGTCTCTTGGAAAAGAAGATACAAATTATTTAGTCATAGAATTTTACAGCTAAAAGGAACCTTAGAAATCATATTAACTAACTTTTCCTTTTACAATAAGGGAATTGCATTATATTTATAAAGGTAATATGTATTATCTAAACTGTTCCTTTTCCCTCTTTATTGTAGATCACAGCTTTCTGGGATTTGAATGGCAGAAACGGTGGTGCGCTCTCAGTAAAACAGTGTTCTATTATTATGGAAGTGATAAAGGTAGTATTGGCGTTCAGTTATATCAGCTTCTATTGCATGAGGGTTTTGGGGGGGCATTTTACTCCACTCCCCTACCTCTTGGGTGTAGAATAAGCTGAAGACAAATGGAGAAAGAATAACTAAAAATTTTAATATTATAGCCTAAGGGTAATTAATAATTCTGTTATTTGACAAATGCTCCAAATTCCAGAATGCCCTAAAAGTTAACACAATTGTGTTTTATTGAATTAGGAAAGAGAAAAATAACTTTCATCCGTGTGGCCTTTTACCTCAGGAATTACTGATATTTATCATCCAGGCTGTAGTTGTAGAATTTCTTCAGGGTTGTGGGAGTTTTGAAGGGAGGAAAAGATGTTTTTTCCTTCAAATATTTTAAAAGAAAAATTTAGATAAAATGAAACGTGTGCAACACCTTTCTCAGCTTCCTTTATGAATTTAAGTAACAGCAAACATCTATCAAGGTTACTGTTCTAAGCACCTTAGCTGTCTAAGCACTTTAGCTATATTAACTTGGTTAACTACAGCTTTGTGAGGTAGGTACCATCATTAGTCCCACTTATTTTACTGTTTGGAAAACTGAGGACAGGGAGCTTAAGTAACTTGTTCAAGGTCATGGAGCTGGTAATGGCAGTTTTGGGATTTGAACGGAGGCCTAATGGTAAGAGTCCGTGCTCTTAACCACTATTATCACTATATTAATTTAGAAACAATGATACATTTTGTAACTTCACTTGCTAATTAATAACTTACTCATAGTTCACATAATTTTAAGTTCATTATTTGAACAAATAAAGCCGTAAAATACTGACATTTAAAGAATATAAGCTTTCTTAGTTTTGCTTTTATCTAGGAAAAGCAGGTCAGAAGTTGAATCTTATAAAGTAAGGGTTGTATATAAATAGCTGACATTCATTTCCAGAAAGGACACTTAAGGAGAAGAAAAGATGTAAAAGTCCAATATCACTGAATATAAACTTTCCCATGAAATTGTTTCTTATCAGTGTTGTTTGGAAGTTTATATTTCATTTGACATTATTTGCAGTTTTTAGGGTTTTTTTCCTTATAAAATCAGGCAGATATGATTGTTGTATTTCAGATAAATGTTAAATACGTGCATGATGCTAGAAGTTGGTCTCACCTTTTGGTTAATGGGATTATCAAGTTGAGATTTAACTCAGTGGCTAGTTTGCATTCTGTCACTAATTTACAATATGTTCGTAAGTAGAAATGGAGTCAGTGAAGTGTAAACTATAAACAGCTATCAACAGGTATCCTTCTTTCTTCTGCTAAGTCTTTTTATTTTAACACTTTATTTATTTATTTATGGCTGTGTTGGGTCTTCGTTTCTGTGCGAGGGCTTCCCATCGCGGGCCTCTCATTATCGCGGCCTCTCTTGTTGCGGAGCACAGGCTCCAGACGCGCAGGCTCAGTAATTGTGGCTCACGGGCCCAGCTGCTCCGCGGCATGTGGGATCTTCCCAGACCAGGGCTCGAACCCGTGTCCCCTGCATTGGCAGGCGGATTCTCAACCACTGCACCACCAGGGAAGCCCCCTTCTGCTAAGTCTTAAGTAGGTGATTTTATCAGAAAATTTAGAGTCCAAGTTCAATTATGATTATCATAGGTCATAAACATGTGTTACTATTATAGAAATAAAATTTTGTACAGTATTGTGAATTGAGATCATTTGCTTTTCCATAAAGAAATGTCTTCTATTTCATAAGACCAGGGGAGGGAGGTTTAAAATCCTTGTGACTTTGGTTCAGTTAGTCTTCTCATTTCTAATTTCTTTAAAAATCAATGAACACTAATGTCTGTTTCCTTCACTCCTAGTCCTAACTGGTATATACCAACAGTTAGGTCAAAGATTAGCAAGAGTTTTCCCAAAATCTAGGGAATGTTTATATTTATTTCAAAGGCTAATAAATAAATTCTAGTTATTTGGGGGAGATACTAGTTAAATTCCCATTTCTATTCTTACTTGATGAGGCCTGTGGTAATAACATTCTTTGTAATTTGTATTTTAAGTACTTTGTGATCCATTTAGCCACTCTACCACCGCAGCTTTTAAAAAATTACTATTCTCGCATTCCCTTTTTACGTGGATCTTTGAGGATCTGGTTTATATTTCCTTTAACTCTTCCCTATCTGTCACTATGAAGCCTCCTGTTTCCATTGAGATTTCAGATCTGTTTTTAGTGGTTCTTTGGAATTCTTGGCCAGTTCTGCTTTTAGGGACTTGGGGGGAAAAAATCTATATTTAGACAGTTTTTAACTGCTTGTTTGGCATGATTTTAATTTCCTTCCTTTGTGTCCTTTTCTTTCCAAGAAAATGTACATGTCACATGAAATTTTTATTTTCTTTTGTGAAATCAGATAGCTGATTTGTACAACATAGTTTACTGTATATTTGAACCACTTTACCTAAACTTCGGAAAGAGCTATTTAGATAAATGAGAACTATAATCCTCCAACTAAGTAGGATTTAGATAAATGGATTGTAGAGGCATAGAGGAGTTGATACCACTTACTAGGTTAAACAGTACTTTGTTACTGTTTGACAGATACATAGTTCACATTTTCTAACTTACGGTATGTGCCAAAAAACATTTTGACCCATCAAGATAATAATGGCTTAGAAAGAGTAGTTCCAGCCTGTAGGGTAAATAATACTCTTACCTTTGTACCCCTAAATATTATCTGTATTTATTATTCATGGCCATTTGGGGACTTTAAGTTTTATACACACACACACACACACACACACACACATATCTTAACATAACATACTTTATTACTTTCTGAAATCACATCCTTCCTTTCATCTCTTTCCTCTTCATTTGAATCTCATCGTCATGAATCTCATTTATCAAACTTCTTGGGTCCTAGATGCTCAGACTGCCATCAAGGTAGTCCTTCACTCACTGATTTATTCATTTTTTAATTTGGTAAACATTTATTGGATACTTGATAGATCCTGGGCATGGGGGATCCAAAGATAATCCTGCCTTACAAGTACTCACAGTTGGAGTTGTGTGGGTATCAGTAAGAGAAGAGAGGAAGTCATGGGATCACTCAGGGCTGGGCGGGTAATTTCAATGCGGTAAAATGAGTGACTTAAATAAAATATCTTTGGATCACAAAGGGGGTTGGGTAATTGCCTGGAGGAGTTAAGGAATACTTCCTAGTGGAGAGGATCCTTCATTGGGCCTTAAAGAATGAGGAGTTTGTTGGATGAAAAAGGGTAAAATGGGCATTCCAGGCAGCAGAATGGCAAAGATTCTGAGTTTCGAAAGGCCTTGGATGAGATCAGAATTGGAATCAAGGCAGAGCATACAGTGAATGAGGGGAGGGTGTATAAAAGGCTACAAAAGTGGGTTAGGATCAGATTGACAAGAGCCTTATGAGAATAAGGTCCTTGCTAACTATTTTATCTTGAATATGGCTTTTAAGCATAGGGCTCTATGACCAGAATTGGTTTTTAGGAAGTAATTGTGATAATATTGTGGGGCATGGATTGGAATGGATAGAAACTGGGTCAGCAGGATCATTTAGGGGGACACTGAACTAGTCTACGCAAGAGAGGTTATCACAGGAAGCTGAGAGGCACATGGAGGATTTAGTGCAGGCCCCCCCGCCTCCAAAGCCATGTTCCTTCTACAACTTGGTAGTTAGCAGCCCTTCCAACACACCTGTAAATGATGGCCCATTTAGGAACCTGTTCCAAACTCATGTTTTCAGGGTTTTGTTTTTCTGTTTAACCTCCATATGATCTTGAATCAGCATTATGAAACTTATCTCCTCCCACTTTTAAGGCGGGAGTAGTTAGTTTGTAGTATCTCTTTCCTTCCCACTTAAGGGGTTTTGCTGCCCCTACCCCAAGTCCCCAGTTAAAGAAAATTCTAGTGCCATCTAGTATGTGGCAGCTGCAAGTAGCCTTGGTCCTACCAAGAGTCATTCTATATATATCAAAAGTTATTTATTATATCACGTGGTTGTAACTTCTTCATTGTATCTTTTCAATGTATAATAAAAGTCAGTAGAAAATTGGGCTTAATACAGATAATTTAAACTAACAAAACTTTTACGTTGGCGGGGAAGTAAAATTTTTCATTGAAATTGATCTCTCTGCTCTCTCACTTCCCTCATTATTTCATCACTGATAGGAAAAATAGGACATAGCTGTTCAGTGTGGATGACAATTATAAAGTGTTTTGATAGCATCATAGTTCTCTTTTAATATTTAAAATTATTGTTAAAGTGACAGTGTTTGTATAATTGGAAGTTCTGTTGTTTTATAACAACTTTAGTAACAGCCATAAAAGCTTACCGTTTTTCCTGGTTCATTTGATAGAGGCAAATTCCTGGGTCAGGGCATCAGCATTTTATAATTATATCATGAATATATACAAAATATGTAAATTAAATCTGATATTAAAAAAATTCATACTATAATTTTGTTTGTGTAAAGAAGGATAATATCTTTGTTATTCCTTAAGAAATAGAAATAATTTTGACATGATAGAAATGAAATAATTCTGATATGCAAATACTAACTTTAAACTCTATCAAAATAAATGTTAAATAAAAGACCTTTATTACCCTGTAGCAGTACAGAGAAGTTAAAATGTACATCTGATACTTAGAAGGACTTCATCAACATGAGGAAATATTCATGTACAAACTAAGTCCTATTTAAAGGTCTCATGACGATGAGTCCTGTTGGTTTGCAATAACCCAGGACACAGTTTGATTTAAAATATATCTATACATCTGTATATAGATTGAAGAGGTGTGTGTGTGTATACATAGGTAGATTGAAAGTAATATATTTTCAATAGATCTGCACTGCTGTAAATACATAGATATATAGATGTTACTGTATCTATCTGTGTGTAATAGATACAGCAACATCTGTAGCAGTAAATATTCTTTGCAAATCTATGTGCCGGGTATTATTAATGCTAAGTGGTATCATACACTGGCTCAGAGGAGTGGGCACAGAGGACCCATGAAACAGTACGATATGCAGGAGCCGGCTCACTGGGGCAGTAGGTGAGTGAGGGCTGGTGAGACTGGAAGAGGTGGAGCCAAGCTGGTAAATTCCCTGGTCAGGAGTTTGGCCTTTTTTGTCTAAGGGACAGTTAATGTTTCTAAGCATTGCAGGTAAGTAGATGGCATGACAAACTTTGGATGTTGGAAAGATCACGTTGACAGCTGTCAGAAGAAGGTAAGACTGGAGGCAAGATGTGTTTTGAAGCTGAGAGTGACTGGGAATCCAGAGAGCTGTTTAGCACCTTAAGTGCATGAAGGAGCCGCAGGTTATGTTTTTAGCCATTCTCACGTTGCATGACGTTGCATGGGTAGTAGCAGTGTCATTAATTCTGTAATTATCATAGGAGGCTCTAAGAGGATAACATGTGTAGGATATTAAGATATTCTCTGTATAATGTTTATCTTTTTTTAAAAAATTTATTTATTTTATTTATTTATTTTTGGCTGCATTGGGTCTTTGTTGCTGCGCACAGGTTTCTCTAGTTGCGACGAGCGGGGGCTGCTCTTAGTTGTGGTACGCAGGCTTCTCATTGCGGTGGCTTCTCTTGTTGTGCAGCACGGGCTCTAGGCACGCGGGCTTCAGTAGTTGTGGCTCGCGGGCTGTAGAGCACAGGCTCAGTAGTTGCGGTGCACGGGCTTAGTTGCTCCGCGGCATGTGGGATCTTCCTGGACCAGGGCTCGAACCCTTGTCCCCTGCATTGGCAGGCAGATTCTTAACCACTGTGCCACCAGGGAAGCCCCTGTATAATGTTTATCTTAACAATAGCTGTATGTATAGTCTAAGAGACCATATCATAATTATTATCTGAATTTCAGTTGTGGAGGAAAACAGTAGGTATAGCCAAAAAAACTAGAAACATGGTTTTAAATTCCGGTCTACAAGAAATTTAATTTCTTGTAATTTATTTATTCTCCATTCACAGCTACCTCATACTACACTGTTTTTTAAATCAAGTTTCTTCCTGTGGTTGAAAGTGTGTGGCGGTATACAAAAACCACTTGGTTCTTATGCTTGCAGTGTACTTTTTTTTTTTTTTGGCCGCCGTGTTTTGCAGGATCTTAGTTCCCTGACCAGGGATTGAACCCAGGCTTTTGACAGTGAAAGTGTGGCGTCCTAACCACTGGACCACCAGGGAATTCCCACTTGCAGTGTACTTTTATTTTAAAGAAAAAAAAAAGGTTTTATAAATACCTAAAATTTCCTGCCATCAGACCGTATGAGCGAAACTTTTAATTCTAACTAAAGTGCTTCCCTTTGGACCCATACATATTGCCTATGTTTGTTATTCAGAGCCCTTTGGGGCCCTTAAGTAATAAATATATATGGCATACAGTATTTTTCACTTAAAATAGTAATAATTTGATATTTCCTCATGGTATAACTCAGAACGCTGGAAGTATATTTCAAGTGACTGAATTAGCATTGGCAGCTCTATTTCTATGAGCTATATAAACAAGGAAAATGTTCATGTGTCTTTAACTGAGGGCCTAGAACAACTTACTAATCAGTTGGATAAAGTTTAGTGGGAGGTTTAGTATTAATGGGCATGTTTCCCTCTTTCTTACTAGTGAGCATTAATACTTATGGAAATAGCATGAGTTATTCACTAAGAGGGAAAGGCCTTTTTAAATATATGAAGCAGATATTATCAAAAATTCTGAACACATTTCATATCTTTCTGTTTGCTAGCCATTTGTACCAAATTAGGATTATTGGTATAAACAACAGAAACCAACTTTGTTTATGCAGGAAAGGAAATTATTGGGAGAATATCAACTCTCAGACAGAGTTGATGGGAAGGCTAAACAACCAGGCTCGGAAAAGCAGGCAAGGACTAAGGGAGGTGAGGTGGCTGGAACTTCAGCCCAATCCACACCTCCAGGGACAGTCTGACTGGGACACACCGGTGGCCCTGCCAAGCCAGGACTCGTGATGTTCCCTTTGTGCACTGTCACCCATCAGTGAATGCCACTGCTAACAGAAGTGGATTCTGAGCTCTCCCCTGATTCTTTTCTTATTCAATTCAGATTTAGGTCCCAGGCTGGAGCATCTACTTGACTGATCTGGAGCAGGGAAAATCTAAACCTCCCTCCAGCCTCTGTGGTGGGAAGTTGGCTCTGCCCCCTGATGATCTCAGGACTAAAATAGGAAAGATACTTAGATGCTGGGGATCCTCAAATGACAAATGCTCACAACTCATAGGGATGCTAAATGATTTAGAATTATTTAGATGCTATATTTATACTATATTTTAAATGATGGGAGAGTGGTTGGTATTTTCAGCATATTTTCTGAGAGCCAGCAAAAAAGAGAGAAAGCAAGCATATTTGCAATGAAACTAGGACTGACTGGGTTTTGGAAGATGGCAGTGGGGTGGAGGGAGAGAATGTGGTGTCAGTTGATGAAGAAAAGGGAGAAATTAAGAATGATGCTCAATTTTCTGGTTTGGGGGCTTCAATTAATGGAGGTACCGCTTACTGAGAAGGAGGACACGACGAGAAAGATCACAAATAGAGTGGGAGTGGGGATAAGATGATCTCCATTGTGGGCAAGTTATATTCATTGTGCCTATAGGACATTCAAGAGATGAAACATGTATAGTGAGCAGGTGAAGATTTGGATATTCAGTTCTGAAGCTGGACTGAAAATAGAGAATTATGAGTCACAAGCATATTGATAGGAATATAATCCCTGGAATTGGATGAGGTTGCCCAGTGAAAACTGTAAAGCAGGAAAAGAACAGGATTTAGAACATAACCCATCATGGCTGTTTAAGAGATAGGCAAAGGTACCGGAGCCCATAAAGCAAGCTGAGAAAGTTGGGCCCAAGTTGCAGGAGGAAATGCAAGCTATAACGCTTATCACCTCTACTGAGACTTCATAAATTACATGTTCTAAAACAGTGGTTTTTCAAACATTAGTGTGTATCAAAATCACCTGGGGTGTTTGCTAAAAACTTAGTTTCCTGGACTCACCCCCGGGGAATCCTATAAAGCAAGTTCAGAGTGGTAGCCATTTCTATGTTCTTAACAGGCATCCAAGATGATTCTAACATAGGTGATTCTTGAAATACACTTTGAGAAACACCTTTCTAGGAGACAATGTGAAATGGTTGAAAAAGCAAGGTTTTAGAATCAGACTTACGTTAGGGTCCTGGCTTTTACTACTTTGGTTGTGTGGCTGTAAGCAAGTTGTTTAAGTTGTTTTTTTCCCCGTCAGTGCTGGGGATATAATAAATACCTTCTTTGTCTTAGAATTATTATAAGGTATATATGAGATTGCTGTATTAAATTTCTGGCATATAGAAGGAGTTCAGCAAATAAGGTCTGTCTTTTTGGGCTTCCCTGGTGGCGCAGTGGTTAAGAATCCACCTGCCAATGCAGGGCACACGGGTTCGAGCCCTGGTCCAGGAAGATCCCACATACTGCGGAGCAACTAAGTCGGTGCGCCACAACTACTGAAGCCCACACACCTAGAGCCGGTGCTCTGCATTTTTAAAAAAAGAAAGAAAAAAAGAAAAAAAAAAAGATCTTTTTGGCACTTAAAACCCCCAGAACACAGCTGTAAACCTAAAGCCAGTGAAAAAGTAGGAGGAAATAGCATCATTAACCTCATACATTTTGTTTTGTAAGAGATCAGAGCCAACTGCTTTTTACCTCGAACCTACTGAATTAGAATTGTGTAAAATTAAGTTACTGATTTAATAGATTTCATTATCTAGTTTCTCCTGGCAGCCTTTAGTGCTGTAGACATTAACTTCGAACAGCATTGATATAGGCAAGGTTAAAGTGTGAAATAGAAGCTGAGGAAAATTTAATAGAGGGACAAACACCTCAAAAATCCTGAGGGTATCAACATGTTGTAACATACTATAAAAACTAATACTCAAATTAATACTACTCGATCATCAAGAAAAAATTAAATTACGTTTAACAGAGTTGTTTGAAAAGTCAGGGAAGTATATATTTCAGAATGATTTCAGTTATAAAAACAAACATTTTAGAGAGTTTTGGCACTTAAAAGAAATAAACTTATGCAATTTGAGAAGTTCACTTAGATAAAATATTTTATTAGTCTACTATAGTTCTGGATAAATGAACTTATATGACCTTACTTCCCATTTGATTGGCATGTAACTATTTTTAAGTCAACAAGTGTCTTTGAAACTACCCCAGAAAGCACTGTCGAACTAGCCTATATGTAAATTGCTATAGATTGCCATGTGATGCTAAGGTTTTCTCTTTCTTCTGTGCCTTGAAGAGAAGCTAATGTAAATGGAGAAGAGCGGAGTCTTAGCATACCCATGTCTGCCCATTTTGTGTCGTGAACTTCCTATCTCACGTTGGCTAATTGGAAATATGGCTACTTTATGGTTATGGATTTGCAAAAGCTACTGAGAGTTATGAATTTTTCTTTCCTCCAACTGGTCCTTGAAAATCCTGTTTTTTTCCTGAGAAGTTTAAGGAAATCTCTCAAAAGTATCCTGTATGGCTTTGATATTTGCTTCCAACTACTTCCATTTTTTATCGTGAAAATTAAATCTTTTTGCAGTGTAGTGAATCACTGACTAATATTCCTGGAGCACTTATATCTGTACTGGGTGTGTGGGAAGGTGTGTGGGGTGTCTGTTTCAGTGGCAAAGGGGGAAAGGTCTGATACAGTGTTACTAGCTTTTGTCTCACCATACCTATAACGCTCCTTTGTTTGTTTTAAGTGCTCAGCGTAAATTTGTTGAATGAGTGAATGAATGACTTAGTTTTCTTTGAGAATTTTAGAAGAACCAACAGTGCTTAACCATTATTATTTTAATACCTTTTCCCCAGTATTATTTTTCTAGTTAGGTGTTTTGCAAAATATGTTCTGTGAGTACCAGTTCCATAAAATATTCTGTGATAAAAGGGTTCCATTGACAAAATAATTTGGGGAAATGCTGCATACTAAATCTTTCTCATAGAAATTTGATCAAATATATTAAGGGCCTCAAGAAGGCTGGACTAACAAAACCTGTTTAACTTTAATTCAACATTTCCCAAACTTATTTGATCATAGAAACCTGTTAATATCGCATAAACACACTTTGGGAAATGCTGCTCTGATTTTTATAGTTTTCATCTCATAGAGTTTATTGCAGACGTTTTCCACAAAGCAAACTTCAAATTTTGGAAATTGTTTTTTCAATTATCCAAAGAGATATAAATTATGACTAAATATGATTAGAATGTCCAGATTTAAGTCAGGAATTACTAACTCAGATTTTTTGCCTTTGATGTTTTGAACCAGATATGATCTTGATGACCTTTTAAAAATGCCTGTTACTTCAGGCATTAAATTAGTACATTTAAGAAAAGGAGATACATATTTTACGGGCACACTAAGCTGAGAGAGCCCTGCACCCCATGATATGGAAGCATTTCTATATTTCCCCTGAGCTCAGTAAAAGAGACAGTTGTCCTTACTCATGATTTTAATATTGTATGTTAATCTAGGAAGTAAACCTATAGCAGTGCCTCCTTTCTCTCAAAATTGTATAACTGGATAAAGTAGGAAAGGCGACTAATTTTATTTTTAGTTTCAGTATTAAATCCTTTGTTTTATTCCTACTTTATTGTTTTTAAAGTAATATCTGACTAAAGCTGAAGTCATCTTTTCTTTTGAATTTTCATCATACGGGATTCAAATGTGCTTTACTAGTTTAATTGTTCACTGACTGGTTAAGAAACCTACTTTTGTTTTGTTTTGGTAAGAAATGCTTCTGTACTTGCTTTACCACTCCTCTCCATTCAAATACTTTGTTTTCCCCTCACATCTTTTTATAATTAGCAGTTTTGTTTTGCTTTGCTTTTTAAATTTAGAGTTTGATTTGTACCAATTTAGGAGATTTTTAAAAAAATAAAAGTTGTGTTTTAGGGGCTTTTGCGGGGTGGGGAGGTTGGAGGGTGGTGATGAGAGGAGATAGTAGTAAATAAAAGCCCAGCAAGCTTTCAACTAGACGGGTTTTCCCACTGGCTTACCAAATCTGAAAGAGCCACGGATTTGTAGTGGGTTTGTCTAGCAAGTTCTAAGTTCCAATTCTTGGATTTTCCCTACATGAAATTGTCATATTTCCATACTTCCTTCTGAATAAGACCATTATCTGCAGACCTCTTCTTTTGGTTCCCTTAGATGTCCTTTTTAAAACCAGCCATTCCAAATAACTCTGTAATTTTAGAATTAAAAGTAATACCTAGAAATGTTACTTAAATATTATACTGTGAAAGCAATATGACCAAAAAATATTCTATCCAAAAATTTATCCAAAAAATTCTAAATAAAAGCTAATCAGCTGGATGTTTATATTCACTATAGTAAATGAAATTCTGACTTTCGTTTTGTCGTCAACAGACAAACAACAGAAAGGTGAATTTGCAATAGAAGGCTACAATGTCAGAATGAATAACACTCTTAGGAAGGATGGAAAGAAAGATTGCTGTTTTGAAATCTCTGCTCCCGATAAACGTATCTATCAGGTTGGAGTTTTTATGTTGCCTTGAAATTAAGTTGATAAAACTTCCTGATTTCATTTTTAAAGACATTAACATTTTGTTCAAACAACTCTTTCTGACATGTTAATAATAATAAAAAATTCTGGGTTTTATACATTAAACATTTGTATAAGGGGAAATCAAGTTTTTAAAAAATTCCAGATTAGTTCAAGTGATATCTTCTTGAGAGAACAGGAGATATGTAATTTATCAATTACTTCACATGTTGCGTTTTATGTCTATTTTAATGGAACTGTGTGATTTCTTAAAAGGATTACATGGCAGAAAGAATAAAATTATCAAAAGAAAAATATCAGAATGTTCATGCATATTGTATTGCTTAGACTTGTGGGAGAAAAGGAAGGCAAAGGCACGCATCAGCTCTGCAATTCAAGAGCTATCAGCCAGCATCAATATGGAATGCATGTTTAATAAGTTTCAAATATCTGAGATTGCAGTTGAAAGCCAGTTAATTAAGTTGTCAGGTAGTGTGTTGGAATCGGACAAGAACATTTTTAAGAAAGCTGTACCCAGCAGTCTAGAGAAATTCATGGGTGTCTTCTAATTGTCAAGGGCAAATTTTGTTCCTCAGTTCTGTCTTTGACATTGATGAAGAGAAGCAGCTTTTTTTCCTGCACAGCTGCCAGCTGCTGATCACAGTTTCAAATCCATCATCCTCTGCTTCAATTACATAAATTTGTCAAAATTAACTGTACTTTATAAGAAGCATCCTTGCAAGGAAAGTAGTACTAGACATGAAGAGAATTACTAATGGTCCTAAAGAAATGGAAAGAATGCAACATATACCTTTCATTATGGTGGTGATTTTTATTGCTATCGTTTGTTTTTTATTAGTTCACAGCAGCTTCTCCCAAAGATGCCGAAGAATGGGTACAGCAGCTGAAATTTGTATTACAAGGTAAGAGCAATCAATTGAACAAGTTATTACAGTCTTTAAGTACTGAATAACTGAATAAGTTGGAGTTTCATACAAAGAAACTTATTGACTTCTGTGAGAAATGACTAAAAGAACATGACTGGTATTAATACATACCATTTGCTTCAGATTAATAAAAGCATCTTTTCTGCAAGTACCATTTGGCAACTTTGAAATTCACATATTTATGCCACAATCAATTTTTTTAAATGTTTAAGTTAAGGATATAGCATATAACAATATTGTGACTTTGTAGGGCTGCATTAATTTAGGTAATAGGGTTTTGAAAACCTCTTTTGCATTCTTTAAAATTCTGCTTCCTGAAACATGTTTTGTAGATATGGGGTCTGATGTTATTCCTGAGGATGATGATGAAAGAGGGGACTTATATGATGATGTTGATCAGCCTCTACCAATCAGCAGTTCACCAGCAAGCAGCCAGCCAATTGATGATGAAATTTATGAAGAACTTCCAGGTATTTATTTATGGTGATTCATTTAAGGATTTTAGGGATTTTTTTTAATGTCATATATCATCAAGAGAAGAAAATGGTGAGCTATTAAAAACAAGGACAAAGAAAATCTTCAAAACTCTGTTTTATGAAAATGACTCTGCTCGAGGTATTTCAAGTGAGTGGCTATACTTTTATGAAAAGTGAATGGAATGTTAAAATGAAGCAGATACAGTCCTAATCTCATGGGACTTTTGGCTCATTAGCATTGTTTATGCTACATAATTTTTTAATTAAAAAATTGACTTGCCTTACAGTTTTTTCCAGCAACTCACACATCATTTTTTATTTATACATCTTGGAACTTCCATTAACCAGAAGTTCTATGCACACCCCATATGTCAACAACTTCTGCCTCATATCTTCCTCCTTGCTGTAGTGTATTGCATTGTCTTGGAGGAATATCGTTGAACTATAAACAAAGGCCTTTTGAGGCTTGAAGTTTTTGTACTTGATATTTTATCATTCTACATTTTCAGGCATGGTTTAGTGTTTAAATGCCTCAGTATCTGTTATGTAACATAAATTTAATTGTCTATTAGCTCTTTGGCTTGTAGTTTTGAGGGTCAACCTAAAACAGAAAGAACATTTAGGGAATTATTACGTTACTAATACTCTAGGTTGAAATGAGCCTTTTTCTGGTTATTAAAAAAATCAGCCATTAGAGAAGGAAAAGGGATTATAAGTAATATGTGTGATATTTAACTGACATCTCATGTAGAAAGGCTATTTTTCTTTGAATAGAACAATTTAACAACACTATAAACCTTTAAAAATGATTTAACAATACCTAAAATGTTCAAAATTAACATACAAATGTGATGTTCAATGTAGTAAGCAGAGCATAATAACTAGCACATGGATTTTAGAGTCAAAAAGTTTGAATTCTGACTATACCATTTACTAGCTCAGTGACCTTAAAAGTCAATTTTTTCATCTATAAAATAAGGATAATTTCATGAGGGGGGGGGTGGTGGTAAATGACGTCATGGATCTACAGCCCGCAGCACAGTGCTTGAGTCATAGCACCCCCACAATAAATTGTCACATCATCATCATTATTTTTTTTTTTTAATTTATTTATTTATTTATTTATGGCTGTGTTGGGTCTTCGTTTCTGTGCGAGGGCTTTCTCTAGTTGTGGCAAGCGGGTGCCACTCTTCATCGCGGTGCGCGGGCCTCTCACTATCGCGGCCTCTCACTACAGATGTTCTTCTTCATCACTTTTTTTTGGCCTGGGGCCACATAATCGTTGTAAATAACTGGTTACTCTTGAAGTAGTCTTACTTCTTGCTGTGGTACTGGAAGAAATCTAAGCTGCTCTGGTATTCCTTGCCCCTGCCTGGGATCCCAGTTGCTGTACAAAGTGATTGAGTTTGATAGAGCCTGCAACTGTGCCCCTGGGAAGGAAGCTGGTGTAGGCAGCTGTGGAATGTCTAATTCTTCTTTCTTCCCCAGTGTAACCGAGAGCCACTTCAGTGTCTGTACAGTTCAGGTTGGTCAAGTTTGAGCCACCCACTAGAAAGGGGATTTTTTTTTAGTGAAAACCCTGAAGTTGGCTCTTAGAGTTAGAGGTTTTGTTTGATTAAATATCTAAAACTAGAACAGCAACTTTTTTTCTTTCAAAAATGCTCTCTCAGGAGAAGAGTTAAGCTAATTGCTTTCACTTCTGTGAAATATGAATATAATTTTGAGAGGAGGTGAAAACAGTGGAAAAGCAGTGAACATACTTATAAACTGTTGGTATTTTTCCAGTTCTGTACAAATAACTGTGTATATCGGAAATCATACTGGTTAAATTCCCAGAATTAATTAATACTATCATTTCAACACGATTTTCTGTCCATTACATGTAGTTGAAAATTAATCCTCTTAGTTGAAAGACGAAGCATAAAATGTGTTTGAAGAAAAATCTAAGCATTCAGCATGTTACTTTAAAGCATAAAGTTCTTTTTCTGAGAAAGCAGAGCTCTTACTCAAATAAATGTATTTTTTAAATGCAAAATAAACTTGCAGTGTTTTAAGTCTCAAGAATAATAATAAGATAACATTGCTTAAAAATTGTGTTATAAACTATCCCTTGAAAAATGTTTATAATTTTATGGGAGTGTAAATAGTTTCATTGTTTTCATTGTTTTTCAGTTAGAATATTCTAACTATTACAGCAGCTTCTCTTTAATTTCTTGTTCATTAGATTTTAAGTAACTTCACAAAAGAATAGGAATAAATTTGTAAGGTTCTTTGCATTTAGGGTATTTATACATATGTAGAGAAGAATTGAGACAATGCCATTTCTAGAGAATATTAAAGACATTTGGTTTTTCTTCAAATATCCTAATGCTTTGACATCTTTTATGTCTTAGTACCTATTAGCATAGGCCAGTCATGTTTTCTTACGTGGTGATATTACTATTGCATATTTGTGTTTGCAAAGCTAATGTTTTGATCAAAGTGTGTTAAACTGTTTCATAACACAGTAATGAGTTCATTTGGCTTAGCACAAATTTCAGAAGTTACTACTCATTTTTTCATTAGAAATACAGAAGAAGGTTTTTGTTTGAATTTGAATCTCGAAAGGGGAAAGCAATACTTGGGAAATTGCTGCAGAAATCAACCCAGCTTGCTCTTCTCTTCTAGTTACTATGTCACCTGTAATTTTTTTCTATAATATCAGGAAATTCTGCAGAAATAACACAACAAAAAGATTTTTTAAGATGTAGGCTCAATAAAATCGGCCTAGTATCAAGAGTGGTAACTGCCTGTTTAGCCTATTAAATCTGTAGATTTCAGGGGAATTGCATTTGAAATTCTTCTGGCAAGTGGACAGGAGGAGAGAGGGTAGCATAAAATAGGACAACAAATTTCTAATCCCATTAAGCTATTTTTTTAAGTGTTAATTCATTCTTTTTTTAAAAAAATATTGTAATGATAGATTAAACTATTCCAAGCCAGAAAAGGATGTTTTTATTCTTTCGTCATTCAATTACATTTTAAATTTATTCAGTCCAACTATCTGCATCTAAAATGGAATATAAAGTAAATTGCAGCTATAAATTTTTTCCATGAAACTATTATATATATATATATATATATATATATATATATATATATATACCCATATTTTGAACAGTGTTTGAGTACTTAAATTTGAAGCAATCTCCAGCAAATGACATGAAAGCCAACTTAATCAATAAATAGTTACAACCCCCCCCCCAAAATATATTTTAGCTTTATTTTCTTGCTGAGTAATTATCACTCATATTACCAAGTTAATAACAAGATTATAGAAGACCCTGGAGTTTCTGGTATTAACATCATTCCTGATTTCACCAAACAATTTTTTTTCACATTCCTTCTTTGGAATGCAATGGAAAGATGCCAGTTGACTTTCACAGAATCACACATATTTAGCCTTTTAATATTGTTAGTCCAGGCAGCCTGCTGGCATTCCTTTTCCTTAAACTATGGTACTGAATTATAAAGTGTGGTGATATGGTGTCCTGTTATATGGTACGATAGATAACTAGATTATCATTTTTTGTATGGTTTCAGCTCTGAACTCTGCTGAGAGGGTTACCTGAAGTTATAGAATATAAGGAAAACATCCATAAATTAGTCACCTCACACATCTAACTGTAGGTTTATCTTTGCTGAATATAAATGTGATTTTAGGGTTCTTCATTGTTGCCTCTTTCATAATACAGCATGAAGCTTTGAGATATAATTTTGCTTGTCATGTTGCTTTTCTCTACTTTGCCGTCGGCATTGCAAACAAATTCTCTTCATTACAAGAGATGGTTTAATACATATTAAAACCCGAAACACCTGTGTGCGTGCAAAACATATATTTCTAACTGTAGAGAAATAAACTAACCTGTTTTTGCAACTTGGCGCTACCTCTGTGGTTCTCAACCACGGGAGATTTTGGCCCCCAGGGTGCATTTAATGACTGAATTCCTGGAGGCATTTTTGGTTGCCACAACTGGTTGTGTGTGTGTATGTATGTTGCAGGCATCTAGTGGGTAGGTGCCAGGGACGCTGCTAAACATCCTACAAAGCACAGGACGGCCACCACAACAAATAATTATCTGACCCAAAATGTCAATAGTGCCGAGGTTGAGAGACTCTGTTATAGAGGTATAATAGATGGCTTTTGGTTTATCACCTTTGTGTGTGTGTGTGTGTTCCAATAAAACTTTATTTACAAAAACAGGCACTCCTTGGGCTATAGTTTGCCAACCCCTGAACTTGCAGTTCTCTTCCATTTGCCTTCTGACCCATTTATATCCTGCACCTTTACAGTGCTTAGCATACAGAAGGAGCTTAATAATGATTGATTAAGCTAGTGAATTAGATGTGAGCAATAAAACCACTAGATTACAGTGTTAAAGGAGCAGAAACAAGAAGTTAATTACTAGGGGTGTAATGGTTAACGGACAAGAGGAAGAGACATTTGTTGGCAGCTTCATGGTTTGAGGTGAAGTCATTTGTGATTAGTCATCATCACAGACCTTGAACTGTGAAAGGACAAAGAATCACCAGTAGCAGTGAGATACAGAGCAAGACACTTGGCATCTGAGCCTCAATTTCCTTATTTATGAAATGAGGAGGTCATTTCCATCTTCAAGATAATACAGCAGATACATGGGTTTAAGGGAGTGAAACAGATCCGATCCAGATCCTGGCGATATGACTTGGGTTGTGGGACATTACAGCTCTCAGTTTCCTCCTCTATAACAAGGCCGATAATTCCTCCTTTAGAGAGTGATTAGGATGGTTTAGCGCAGGGTTTCTCAACCTCAGCACTGTTGACGTTCTGGGCCAGAAAATTCTTTGTGTAGGGGCTGACTTGTGCGTTGTAAAATGTTTAGCAGCATCGCTGGTCTACACCACTAGATGCTCGTAGCACCCCTATAATGTGACAACCAAAAAAGCCTTTAGACATTGCCCAGGGTTTATCACCTTTTTATCTGTGTCTCTTGAGTTGTAAAAGCCCATAACCCATGCTTCGTATGAGTTTATTTTTATGGACAAAACATAGGTTTTCTTATGTAAGTAAAGCTAGGAATAGATAGAATGGCTCTAGGTCATAAGGGACCAGCTGGACTTGTCTGTCACTGTTTACTTCAAGAGCCTGAGGAGTCTTAGAGAAATGAGAAACCCATGAAAGATTAAAAAAAAAAAAAAAAGGAAAAAAGGAGGGAAGCATTTTCTCTATTTTTAATGAGCTGCGATCTGTGAAGGGAGAGTCTTTTTTTTAATATTGTAAATATGTGTCTTTCTTGTATGGACACTTGGCTTATCCTATTCTGATAGGGTTGTTCATTTCAGGCTGAAGTGAAAGACCTATGGACGAAGGATTGGATCTTCTTAAAGGGAGTCAGGCCACCTGGGAGAATGCAGGGCCAAGCAATTCCAAGGCCACCTGGAATTTGACAGGTGGCTTTAAGAGGAGAGGAAATCCAATAATGGTGTTTCTCTTCCTTTTGGGGCCTGGATTTTGAGGAGATTAATGGGCCTGAGATGGCAGGGAAAATGGTCTCTGCTCCTGAAGGTCAACAGGGAGTCCCTGAGGGGCCCTACCGGGGGAATCAGTGAAGATGCACTCACCTGAGGGTACTGTCACACCATGCCACATCAGGTGGTTCTTTATTATTCTCTGCACATTAGATGCTCACTGGAAGAATCTTAAATATTGCTGATGGACATAAAGTTAATAAGTGAAAGTCATTCACCTTCTACTCTAAGTAAGCATTGTTAACAGTTTGATATAAATCTTTTGTCTTTTTTTAGCCCATTTACAAATATGCAATGTTTATACTTAAAAAAAGAAGAGATCCTTCTTTTCATTTACTTTCTTCTGCCTTTTCTTTTAATTCCTTTCCTTTCATTTTCTTCCTGCTTCCTTATTACCTTCTTCCTTTTCTCATTCTGTTATTTTCCTCCCTTCCCTTTTCCATTTCCATTCTTTCTTTTCTTCCTTGCTTTTACTTCTTTCATTCCACAAATATTCTTGAGCACCTGTTATGTGGCAGGCATTGTACCTAGGTGCTAGAAATCCCTCTGCATTCTTACACAGGCCTTAAATGGGTGCAGCTACACCTTCCCTTTCTGGCCCAAGCCCCTTGACTTATGACTACATCCTTAATTCCCCATGTTTATTTATGTCGTATACATATATATGTATATATACATATATATATTATTCGTGTCTCATGACATGAGTTAGTTGTTTTTGCTTTTCTGATATATGAATCCTGTCTTCTGGCAGATGGTGTCAAAACTATCTTGACACCTTCTCTCAAGGCATCCTCCACTTCCCCTCTTCCTCTCCATCTGTCTCTTATCTACTGGCTCCTCTCCCTGACCCATACACACAGAATACCTTTCTCTGTATCTGTGACCAGTAAATTGTTGTGGTTGAGCAAGGACTTTGGAGGCAAACACACATTGCTTTGAATCCCAGTTCTGCTCCTCACTATGTACTTTAGCCAAAAGAAAAGTGAACACAGAGGTAAGGTGCAGAGTCCAAGAAACAATAGTGAACATAGAAATAGGTAAAATATGTCAGTAATGTTAATTATTGATTATTTTTCAATGAGCTTTTTTTTTTTTAATTTTAAAAAGAGTTAACACTAAATATAGCTTGCAATTTTAAAAATTAGCTGGGGCAAGATGGAGATGTGGGGTAGTGCCAGTGTGCCAAGTGTTGTCTTATTCAGGAGGAAGGAGGAGAGAAATACTGAGTAATTGTAGTCTTTGTTAGGAAATGCATGTTAAAATTTCGAAGTAAGTACTAAATAAGTAGGAATGCAATCTTAGGGTTCCCAAAGCAGCAGAAGGGAAATAAAAGGTGGTCACAGAAAAAATTTTAAATCTGAAAGAAGGCAGGAAGAAAGAAAAAGGAGCAAAGAGAAAATATAGTTTAAAAAAAGCCCAAATATAAAAATAATTACAGTAAATGTAACTTGATTAAAGTAATCTATTAAAAGACAGAAATTATCACATTGGATTTTTAAAAAAAAATCTAGCAGCATTCTTAGAGGAGATAGTCCTGAAACTAAACCACATAGAAATTTTCAGAGTAAGGGAATGAAAATAGATATACCAGACAACCCTATTCAAAGAAAGCTACTATAGCAGTGTTAACATCAGATAATGTAGAATGTAAGGCATAAAGCAATAATAGGACTACAGAATGTCAGTATATAATAATAGTAAAAGAAGATAAAGTTTAAGTGCATCTGACTATATAACTTTGAAGCCTATAAAGAAAAAACTTATAAGACAAGTTTGACAAATCCTCAATCACCGTGGGAAATTTTCACATACCACTTTTAGAAACTGATAAACCAAGGAGGAAAAAATTAGTAACTATATGGAAGATTTGAACCAAAAAATTTTTTTAAATTGATTTAATCTATCTAAAAAGATATATGTTCTTTTCAGTGCACATAGAATATTCATGGAAATTGACTATAGTATATAAGTTCATAATTGAAATATCAACAAATTTCAATGAATCTATATCATACAGACTATGTTCCTTAACTACAATGAAATTTAGTTAGAAGCAGCACTAAAAAGATAGCTTAAAATACCCAAGCTCCTGTTTGGAGCTAAAAAATAAATTTCTGAATAGCTCATGAGTTAAAAGAAGAAATCACAAAGGAAATTACAAAATATGTAGTTCTGAAAGACAATGAAAATAGTACAGATAAAAACTTGTGGCATGGTACTTTGAACCATATCTAGAGAGATATGGTGAGGAATAAGACAAATGAGAAAATTAATCCCTAATGAACTTGAGATGAGAGAACAATTTGAAAAAAAGACTATAAAATAAATACGTTTAAATGATTAAAAAGATAAAGGAAAGAACAGAAACTTTAACAAGAGAAAAAGATACTATGGAAAAAGGACCAGATTTCTTTTTTAATGAACCAAATCGAATCACTAGAAATTATTGATGGTTTGGAGTATTTAACCACCAAATTCTAAATTTTCAGACTCACATATTTATGTTTACATTGCCTAGGGAACCATTAGAATACATATTAAAAATTATGAACCAGAAGGTAAATAAATGTCAACCACTCTAGTCATACTAAAATGCTAACATTAATAAAGCAAGGAGAAAAATCACACTAATGGAGCTAGGCTATTAAGATTTTTCTGTGAACCTTAGATGAAGAATCCTAAAAGTGTGCCAGAAGGTCAGGTATTCACACTACAGGTTTTGTATCTATACATAAGTGAGTACTTTACCTTTTAACATCGAGAAATCTCAACAATTATTTTCAAGGCATAGCTTCTCATCACCTTTGTATCAGACTTTTTAACTGGAGTCTTCATTCTGCCGATATGATTTGCCTCCCATGTAGAGTATAAACAGATCAGAGCTCGCTTTTGTTTTTAATTCTTCTATGCTTTCATCAGGTAGAATATGATAAAGTTTGTTGTAGCTTCACAGAAAGTCATTTACTTCTTTAGGTACCCCCCCAAAATCGCACACACACACACACACACACACACACACACACACACACACACACGCACATCTGTATACCTACATGAACATACATCTGTAGAGACAGTCTGAAGCAGGAGAGCATCAAGCTTCACTATTTTTGCAGATAGGTCAGCTGGGAATATTAGCTTTCTAGGAATCCTCAAGTTGCTTAGTTTAAAGCAGTGATTAATAAGAATAGACAGGTTCAACAAAATGTCAGTGATAAATATAAGCACTCTTCATATCTGGCCTCAGCAAGTGCTGCAGCTAAGCAATGAAAAGCCTTCAACGAAGTGGGGGAAAAAATCCAGTCCAACTTAATTAAGCTCAAGTGAAATTTGACCTTGATTTTGTTTCAAATAAAACATTCTTCTATAGATTTGTCGCTCTTCATTAGAACTTCTTTAGAATTCTTACGAAGAAATGACAACTCCTTATACCTACTTATCCGTTAGTCCCTTTGTCCCCTATTACAGGAGTTGAGATGGGGTGGAAAATTTTTCTCATAGACGAATAAGAAAGTTCATTTGCAGAGTGGTATTTTGGAGCTCTCATTGGAACCAGATCCCAAATCTCCTGCCTCCTCGTCTGGGCCTCTTTCCACATTCCTGATCACAGTTCAAGGAGCCACAGCTTAACTTTGCTTCTTTCTCTTTTGCATTAAAATTCTTGGGAGAGCTCTCTTTGGTCTCTGTCTCCATTGTCTCTTCTCCAGCTCACTCCTAAGCCCTGGCAATTTGATTTTCTCTCCTGATCCCTTACCTCAAACAGCTCCCTCAGAGTCACCAGACTCTCCCAGTCATCAGTCTCTATCCTCAAATTCATTACTGGAAATTTTGTTTTACTGGACACCCCTTTCTTTTGGAAACTGTCTCCTTCTTTGGCCTTTCCCATTTTTAGTTGTTACATATAATATTTATAAATAAGCATCTTGGCCCTGTTTTAGATTTCCTCATTTCCTGATGCTTGCTAATTGTTTCAGATTGTTTTCCTATTTACCCTTTATTTCTTTAATGGTAGAGCTTTTGGTTTCTACTTTATCTTTTCTTATTTTCTCATTATATGTTCTTATTATTATGCACCTAATTAATTGATTGAAAAAAATATTTTTTGGAAACCTCTATTACATGCTAGATTCTGTTCTGGCTGTTGGGAGTTTAGGCATAAAAAGGACAGATCATAGTAAGTGCTACAAAGATAAGTGGATGATGGGAAAAGAGCGACTATTTTATACTCTGTGGTCAAGGAAGAGGTGACATTTAAACTGAAACCTCTTGGCTAAAACTGGTACATAAATGCAAAAAGCCAAATGAAGCACCTTCTAGGCACAGGGGACACCGAGTGCCAAGGCCCTGAGGCTGGAGAACGCTGAGGTGTTCAGGAACCAGAAAGGAGGGCCAAAGGTATCCCTACAGAGAGAGGTTAGAATGAAATTGGAGAGCTAGGCAAAAGCCAGGTCAAGCAGGACCTCTGCAGGCCAGAAGTGATGTTTAATGCAGTCTCATGTGCATAAATGACACCTGAAAAATGTGTGCTGAGTTACTAAAGTGAGGCTGACGTGTTTAATTATGTGAGGTTGCCCATGTACATCAAAAGCTATCCAATGGTCCTATATGATGAAAAATTTGGATTTGAAAACTCTTTCTCTCTTTACACTCTCTCCCTGGGCAACTTTGTACCTTCAAGTATGATTACATGTACAGGCATATGGTTGGAGCAAAGTAAAACATCTTCACTGAGTAGCTAGTGATTCTGCCTCTAAAACCTCATCCATCGCCAGCTCTCTACTCACTCAGGCTTTGATGATTTCTTACCTGCAACGTTACAAGAGCTCCTAAGTGCTCTCCCTACTTCCTGTGTGTGTGTCTCTCTCTCATCAAACAACCCAATAATCTATTCTACACACTGCCAGCAGATTGATCTTCCTAAAACACAGCATAGTCAAATTAATCCCTTGCTCAATAACCTTTATGGGTCTCCACTGCCGAGTTTGGTCAGTCCCAAACCCCTTCCATGATCTGACTCACATTAACCTTTCCAGTCACATTTGTGCCGCTTAGACCCCTTATGCTCCAGACAGACTGAACTCTTAACCACTCTTTATTCCTGCTCTGTGCTTCGCCTCAGTGCCTCCATCACTTACATTGCACTAGGTGCCTTGTACTAAATCAAGATGTTGAGCTAATAAAGTAATTAAAGGACAAAAATTCTGTCAAATAGCATATAGATAAAACTTCTGGTTGATTAAGTTTTTCATTTTTCTATCCAAAAAGTTCACAATCAACTCTAACGTATTTTCTAATATATTTCATTATCTACAAGATACAGAGTGGATACTGAGATGATGAATAGCACTTGTCCTCAAATATGCTATAATTTAATCAGAGAAACAGGTATATGAATATCTAACTATAGAAAAACCCCAAACTAAACATATATAGATAGAAAGATCTATCAACATTATCTGTCTGTCTACCTATCTATCTATCCCACACTCGTACCAATCCCAAAGTCCAGTAAAATTACTGTATACCTTGTCCATATTTTCCCTATCCACACTTATGTAGAACCTTTATAGTCACCCATCAGGAACAATGAAAATACCTTTGTTGATTCTGTATATTCCTTACACAGTTGTATTGTATTGGTTTAAATAGTGTTTTCTCTAAACCTGTTTAGGTGAATCATTTACAGTTATTCCATTATAAACAATTAAAATACCCTTGAAGGTTATGTGTATCTATTGGGCACAGTACAGTATTTTTATAGGTATAGAATGGTATATTACTAAACACAGTGTAGTATTAACATGTCCTCTACCATTCTGAGTGTTATCACTTTTATCAGGAATATCTCATCTGATGTTGAGACAATATATATATATATAAAAGAATTCAAAACCTCCTGTATAAGCTGATTAATACTTTTTCATTTAATGGGGAAAATATTTTCAAGAAAAACAGAATTTAGAAATTGAATAGCTCTCTACTGCCTGTAGGATAAAGACCAAACACCATACTTTGGCATCAAAGGTCTTCTACATGCTGACTGAAACATTCTAGTTCAGTCCCTATTACACTGCACCAACTCTCCAATTTCAACAAACTGACTTTTACTCTTCATTCTCCCCAAACATCCGCTACTTTTCCAGCCTCACATTTTTGTTCATATACTCCATCTCTATGGAGTGTTCTCAGTTCAGTTTCTAACCAGTTCCTTCCCACTTTCCAGGCCCACATCAGATCCCATCTCCCCAGAAAGCCTCTTCTGCCCATCTCAGCATGAAGTGACCTCTGCTTCTCTGAACTTCTATAGCACCATATATTTGAAAATTAATGACACACAGCTTGATGGCATTTTTTATATTGCTATCTACTGTTCTGTAAATCTGATATTCATATTTTACTTTTCATGGGATTAGTTATTCAGCAAACAAACAAATGGATGGATCATTATAACTTATCTTCATTATATTTACAAGCTCCTCAAGGGCAGGGATCAAACCTCGTGTTTCTTGGCACCCCCAGATTACTTAGACAAGTGCCTTCCTCATACGAAGCCAATAAATAATACCTGAATAATGTAGTCTTTAGCTAGAGGGCCCTGTTAGTTAAAGTCAGAGAAATCCTTTCTCTATGATGATTCTTTTCCTAATAATACCAATTACTACAGAATCCTAAAAGAATGATTGTACTAAACAGAATACTATCAGTGGTGTATTGAAGTATGACTGATCTTCCAAAACCTCATTAAAATCTAACATTACTTTTCCAGTGAGCATAATCTCAAGTAAATAAACTTGTGAAATGTAATGCATTGAGTGATGAAAAGGTCTAATATCATCAGTCTTCTGTGCCATTAAAGATAGATCATCTACTGTGAGCAACAGGACCCACTTGAGTTACCAGTTCCCTATGGTAGGTTAGTCATCTTAAGCAAGACATTTCCCAGGAAATGACATTCTCCTTTGCTTCCACTCATTCATTAATGACCACAGGTAGAGTAGGTCTAAAGAGCACAGGATCAGAACTATGATTTTTTAAAAGCTGACATCGCAAGGACAAAAACCAGAGGACTTAAAGTAACTGGTAAGAAAATAATGAGCTTCATGTTTAAAAATAAACTCAGATCTGGAAAGTTGCACAAGCAGCTTAAAGGACAGTGAAACAAAGGTTAAGAATTAATGATTAGATAGATGCTTGGGGAAAGTGTTTAAAAATGCTCTTTCAAGCCACTACTTGGATTCAGTGGGCATTGGAGGAGTCACTGGAGGGTCTAGGACAGAGGAAGGCTGTGGTCAAGATTCAGCTTGCTCACTCCCAGTCCCAGCTGTGACTTACATTATCCCTTTGTTTCCTTCTCCACTCCACACCCTTTCCTTCAATTAAGCGAGCTCCTTTGCTCAGCCCACTGTTTACATGTCCTGCTCCCGATTTCACATTGCCTATTACGCTCTGTCATACACCAGATAACCTCATTTCACCTCCCTGGGCAGCCTATGTTTTCTTTCACAAATTACCTTACGTCTAAGTTCTTCCTGGAAACCTAGCTTGATTAAGTGGGTCAAGGTGAAGGTCATCTATACTCATAATAAAATATAATCTCTCCCTATATTGCTTAAGACATAACTGTAAGAGACAGTAACCCCCAAACATGTAGATATACATGTGTAGGCACTTTAAAATATGTGCATTTTGAGCCTAGTTGTTTATTTAATATTTCCTGAGAGCCCAACATTAATTTGAAGGTATTCTGAAGCAATCATTTAAATTTTTAATAAATGAACTGAAAAGGGTGAAGCAAATGCAACATGAAATGAGAAAAAAGAAAAAACCCCAACTTTTATGTAAGCAATTCATTATTCATGCAACAATTAGTATTAATTATTCATGCGGCAGATATTTATTAGACAGCTATTATATGTCAGGCACTGTGCTAGGCACTGGGGAATGCAGGGTTGACCAATATAACTCAGAGTTTGTTAAATAGAAATATAAAATATAACAAATACTCAATAAGGAATAGTTTTGAAAAGTAATTGGAGACTAAAAAGAGCCTGATGAGAAACAAAGATCAAAGCCAAGTCTATGCCAGTAGATGAGATATCTGAAAAGACCCCTTCATTCAGTGCTACCCATACTCAATGAGCAAAATGTGGTTCTGAACACCACCTAAAGAGCATTCTGAAGATGAAAGTAAAATGATTAAGGTCAGGGAGACCTTAAACGAAGACCCTTAAAAAAACGTTTAGATGAGGTAACTTGGTATATTTGGAAGAGGCCAGATTATAACATATTCATGTCATGGGGAAAGAGGGGAATTTATATTCATGAAAGGATTTAAGAAAGAGTTAACAAGAAAGACTTTTAACAACAACTGCCAAGTCCCCTCAGCATTTAAACCTATTTCTTTTTTTTTTTTCCCCCAACAACAACAAAAAAAGACTTTCCAAAGGAAATGGTGGAAGAAACCCCATTGCTTGAGACATTAAAAACCAGATGGTCCAAAGCCCCAGAAAATATTCACGTGGGATCAATCCTTCACTGGGTGAAAGCAAAGGAACCAGACCAGTGCAATTTGTGTTTTGAACACAACTCTAGCTTAGCAGTGCTAGGAAAATAAAGATTTACTTTTCCTTGAACTTTTCCTTAATTTCTTAGCTCTCCTCTGTGCTCTCACAGCACTCTGTGTTGACTTGTATTAGAGCTGGCAACACCGGGATTGCCTGTTTACTTGGGCGTCTCTTCTGCTAGCTCCAAGTATTGCGAGTTTATCAGATTTTCTTCCTGCCCCTGCAGGAGTGCTGTGTGCCCTGGGTTCTGGAAATGCTCCTCCACAATGGTTTTGCATTTGCTTCTGCCAGAGCCCCAGGAGTTTCACAATTTTTATGTTAAATTTCTTGGCTTGAACATACCACTTGAGGATAGTATATATTTGGATCTCACGTTGTACAGGCATGGGGTTTTGATTTCTCACAGGAAACCCTTCCCCTCCCCCTCTGACCACCACCATCCAGAGCGCTGGGAAGACAAAAAGCTTCCTTGTGGCTTCCCTAGGCTGGTGGGGCTCTTGCTTCCAGCTCCTTGCTTCTCATGGGCCCAAGGCCATGTCTCCTGTATCTGTGAAGATGTTAAACCTCCAGCCTCAACCTCACCCTGTAAATGGCCAGTATTCCCCTTTGAGTAAGTGGGGAGAGACAGGTCTGTTTCAGCCTGGTTGACCATATTGTTAAAGTTGAATTCCTAGTTATAAGTAATCAGTTACTACAAAACCACTGCAGTAGAGACTTAGCTTAATTTTAAGTGTTTGATTTATAAACTAATTCAAGTCAAATAAACAAAAATTTGAGTATATACTATAGGCAAGATTCCATGCTGGGAGTCTAATATCCTGTCTTCTGAGTACTAATGGGCTTTATACTCAATATTAATTACTTCTTGACAAGAAATTTTGTTGAATTTATGACAGAAGAGATCTTAAATGGCTGCTGAATTTATGAAGTAAATGATCCTATTCCTATTTAGGGAAAAAATGACATTTGTATATGTAGAGAATTACTCAAAGTAGAGATCTATCCAGATCCAAATGTATACTTTGGTTTTACAAGCTAACAATAATACATATTTGCATTTGAGGTCATGTCAGATGAGGTTAACTTGGTTATATGAGAGTATGTCTTAAAAATGGAGCTGGCATTCCAATCAAATGAAGTCCTTCTAATTTAAATAATGTATTTTATTCCTATGCCGATCAATCATTTTCTCTCCCAGAAAGTCAAACCAGTTTTTGCACTATTGATTTGCAAAACTTACGTGACATAAACATTATGTGACAGAAGTTGTTTGTTACTAAGAGAGAGGATATCACCTCACAGAAACTTGTCATCTGGAAATAGGGAGAATCACACAAAGTAATTTTGTTTGTATCATGGCTTTTTCACTGTTGGCTACATTTGTGACAGCTGATTTCATATTAAATATTAACAGAATTTTGTTTATGCTTGAATGTGCTACAGTAGGATGTAGATTTTACTCAGAACCTTCCTGGTTACAAAGTGTATCATTCCAGTAAATTATACACTTGTGGGCCAGTTATAAAGACCATAGATGTTATGTATCTAAGAAAATTGGGCTACCACTTCGGTGTCAAAATTTTGAAGTTTTATTTTACCCTTGAATCCTATAAAGTTATTGTTTTTGGAGATCAGAAGTGGTAAATTATTGGGAATTTCATTTGGTACAAACTAATAGAAACAGTTGTTATCAACAGGCATAGCTTTAGGAAATCATGGATATTAATATAAATTGTGTGATTATAATGAATAAGCTTTGGAAACAGCTAATTGATTGCTGGAAAGAGTTGTTGGACTTTTGATATAGGAAGCAAATTAGAGTTTATATTCCTCATTTTCGAGAACACTAATACAATGAAAAAAATCGGTATGTTTATTTATGTTTCTTGCAGTGGCATAAAAAGTCTTATTAGTAAATTTTTATGTAATTTTAGTGACATATATTTTTAAAAACCCTAACTGAATTGAGTTGAATCTTTCACGTTTGTGATGTGTGTCTACGATTTGTTTTGTTTTGATATTACTTTTCAATATATGAATATACCCATGAGACAGCCTCTTGCTGAATTTTTGGTCACTGTGTCATCAGTGCTATGAGTGCACATTGTCAGTTGTTTAAACATTGTTGAATCCACTGTGGCCTGGCAAGAAGCATCTGGGAGCCAGACTTTTCCTGTGGACACGTGCCAAGTAGTGTATTGTATTTCTTCACTGAAGTGAACTATATTGAGATAATTTTTCTTCTTGAGTTTTTTAAATTCAGAAATTATTTTCTAAGCTAGGGGAAGATCATATGATAAAACTGTTTATAACTACCTGAATTCTATAATAGCTGGTCAAGAATTACTTTTATTTAGTTAGAGTAGGTATAAATAAGTCATTCAGTTAAACTACATTCAGATAGTTAACATTATTCTCCTAATTAGACCATTCCGGAAGGTTCACCTGTCATTTCATGTATTCTCTTTAAATCAGTGATTTACTCTAAGGAAGGACAAATAGACATTGAATGCCCCTATAGGTACTATAGATGGGCATGCCATTAAATTTACGTGTTTGATTGTGTTTTTTAATTAGATAGAAATAAACCCTAAATTGCATTCTTACTATATACAATTATAGCATAACATCAGTCTTAACTAAAAATTGTCAGGAAAAGTTTGTAAAATGTCATATTTAACTTTAAAGAAATATCTGAGTAGTTGTGGATTGGGGATGAGAAAACAAGAATACTTTGTCACACTGGGAAATAGGCTAGGGGTTATTAGTCTTGGAGCACAGACACTGCCTGGACTCTAGGCTCCTAAGGTGACAGGGATTTGTCTTTCCAGAATGGATAAGGTGATTCCATCTGCTACCCTGGGACGCTGTTGTGTGAGACCTTAAAAAAGTAAAATCTGGTTTGTCCACCATGTACATTAAAAATACCCTGGCTCTTATATACAAGAGCAGACCTATTGTTTATGTTGGCCTTATGTTTGCAATCTCAATAAGAGACACTTTGCAAATGAGAGTTCATCCATACCTTTAGGGGCCCAAAACAGCAAGTGTGTTGTTTTTTTAAGCTCAAATTTTTATTCTTATGTACTTTGAAGAACATCAAGTACTGTTTTGCAGGAATGAACATCAAGAGCTCCATCAGATGAACTTTGTGTGGCTAACCTCCCCTTCTTTCCCCTACAGGTTCTACCTTGCTTCTTTTGGCAACTCCTCTCTATAGAAATATTCTAGTTTTAGAAGATCTCTCATTTTCTAGGCCCTGTAACATATTTTATCATAAATTTGTGTGTCAAAAAAATACCTCTCACCTTAGAATTGAAAATGCTTTAAAAACATAATTCTGAAAGTCTATATATAGTGCCTCATAGGTACATGGAAATTTGTATTTTGAGAATGCCATTCTTTTGTACTATGTAAAGTGTTTTTAATTTGCTGCATTTTTCATGTCTTATCGCAGTCAGATCTAGTGAGGAACTATAGCTATTTTATTCAGGATTAATCAATCTTCTTGGGCTCCTGGCTAGGACAGAAGCTGCTCTCGGCTCTGCTTGCTTCAGGGCTTGGCCTTATTCTGTTTTCTCATCATATTCAGTCTCTGAGAGGGAGGTAGGTGATGGGAGATGATTTTTCCATTTTCAAGCTGCCTTCCAACTGAAAGAAAGATGGAGGGGGCAAAAGCCAAGCTTTTCACTTTCTGTGGCCATTACAAACTTGACTCTTCTCCTCTTTTTCAGCAGTGTACACTATTTTTCAAGGGAACTATTTTTTTTTTTTAAGACTGTCAGAGTTAGCCAAGTTATTTTGTCATTGAAGAGTGTTAAAAGTAAGAATATATGTCTATATGACATCGTGAATATTAACTTTCTCATAAGTTGAATGTTATGGCAATATGTTAAAGTGCTGTTTAATTAACAAATAAGTGATCTATGCAACAAGGTCTTACATTGAATGAGAAGAAAAAGTGTAGTGCTTCTGAACTTGGGCTCTGGAGGAAGACTGCCTGGATTCAAATCCTGACACTACTTCTTATAGCTGTGTTATGCTGAGCAAGTTACTTAAATGTTTCTATGCCTGTGTTTCTTCATCTGAAAATGGGAATAACAGCAATACCTTCCTCACAGGGTTTTGAGGATTGAGTAAGATTTCTTTGTATAGTGTCATGGCTAGCATGGTGCTTGGTACACAGTACATTCTTAGATTATCATGACAATCACTGTTGTTAAAAATCTTCTATGCACTGGGCATTCAACTTTTTCATTCTCACAATAATTATCTAAAGTAGATTTTGTATTTCTGTTTTCCAGATTGAAAATTGAGGCTCAGAGAGTTTAATTAGCTTGCCTAAGTTTATACAGCTGGTGAAAGAAGATAATGTGAACTTCAGGAATATGAACTTTATTTGCATTTCTGTAGTTCCATTGTATCTTTTGGGATTAATATGGGATTAATTTCTGATTCCATTATGATTGATTTTATTAATTATATGATTATTTAGTATTATTTAGTGAAGTATGCCTATATTTAGAAGTTTAAAAGGCAAGTGATATTTGAAGACAAAGGACGGGGGGATTGAGAGTGACTCTCTTCCCACCCTCTCAGCTTCTTATGTCTGGGACACACAGAGCCAGGGATCAGGATAGTTAGGGTTTTTTTTAGTATTTAGCAACAAGGAATATTCAACTAAGAGTAACTGACACTGAGAATATGGAGAGGGTAGAAAAGCAATAAACAGTCATTACCATTGCCTCTTTTTCTTTCTACTATTTGATATAGTTTAAGTGTGGAAGTAGCATATTAAAAAATGAGTGAGACTGAAGGACATAGGAAATAAATAGGGAAACTGCTGCTATACCCAGATTTAATTGTGGAAAAAATTAGACAAAAGCAGTTGTCATCTTAGAATCCATCATAGCCAGTGAGGAAAAAAACTGGCCTCCGCCAGACATGTTTGCCTAGACTTTAGGAAGGCAGATTTCAGAAAACTCGGAGAAAAAATAGGCACAATGTATGGTATTAAAGACAAGTGTTTTAAAATACCATTTAATATCAAAGGATCTCAATGGGGAAAAAAAAGGGAGAGAAACTAAAATATATCATTGTGCTAGAATCTATCCAATGAATGTAACTTTTAAAGAGATATATATTAACCATTGAAATGGCCAAATAACCAAAGAAAATATGAAAATAGATGAAATTTATAAATTATGCTAAAGACAACAAAAGGTATATAATTGCTATCTGGTTTTGTTTGTTTTTGAAATTATTAGGGGCAATAATTCAAAGAAAACAATTTAGTTTTTATTTTATTTGCTCCCTTCTGTCAAGAATTATCCTCCAACTGATAAGATTGGTAAGAGGTAACAGAAGCCCAGGATGGGCAAAGAGATTCTAATAGAATACCCAGCTAACCCAAATCCGTTTAGTTTTTATTCAACAAATTTTCATGGAAAACAGTTTTTTGTTCTAGCCGCCCCCCCCATGTTAGGCTGTTGTAATGTAAATATACCCTTGGGGTGTTCACACTTGGAGGCAAGTAGACTAGTAGACAAATATTTATAATACTCTGTACTAACTAAGGCTGTGAGAGCAGAAAGGGGGGAGTGGCCAGCTGCCTGGAGGGATTTGGGAAAAGCATCCTAAGTTGGGGGACATTTGAGCCCTGTCTTCAGGATGAGTAGAATTTAATTTGTCTTCTGACCCAGATAAGACTTTGAAGCGGACTCCAGAGAAACGACTAAAATAAGGTGTCCGAGAGAGTCTTTTATGTCATAAAGAAGATGAAATAATGATTCTAGAGTAGAACCCAACATGGGTTCAAGGAAATGATAGACATATAACAAAGACAATACCTTTAGTGAGGCATTTGGCCAGAATTCTTATGAAATATTTATAGATATAAAGACCATTGGATAACTGACTATACAGCAGTGCCCAAAGGGTGTTGACCAGTTGATTTTGTGATCACCTTAGGGCTTAATTCTCAGCATTGTCATACTGTCATGTTCATGAATGCCTTGGGTAGATATATACAGGCTATGCTCTCAATAGACCAAAATCGTGGCTCAAATCTAACAGGATGAAGTATGATAGAATATCACACTTGTCCCAAAAATCTAGTTGCCCAAGTATGAGAAAAGAAAGACTTTGCCCCACAGAAAATGGGAAGAACACGGGATTTTGGTCAACAGCTCAATATGAGTCAACAGTAATTTGATTCAATCCTCAGATTGTGTGCTTCGGGAGTATAAAATAATTACCAAACAGTGTTCTGGGTTAGCAAGATATCAGTTTTTTCATGTTGTGGATCAACAATATTTAGATTTTTAATTAAAACCACCCTAGAAAGTACAGGGCAGCAATTCTCACACTTTTTAATCCCAGGAGGCCTTTTCTGTTTGTTTGCGTTTTTTGTTTGTTTGTTTGCTTGTTGTGATGGTGGGTTTTTTTGTTTTTTGGCTCTCCCGCACAGCCTGTGGCATCTTAGTTCCCTGACCAGGGATCGAACCCAGGCCCTCTGCAGTCAGGAGCCCTTTTCAATCTTAAGAATTATTGAAGACTCCCAATTATTGAGGACTCTTTTGTTTATGTGGGTTATACCTCTTAATATTTAGTGTGTTTGTTAGAAGTTAAAATTGAGAAATATTTATTTAAAAGTCACAATGATAAACCCACTACATGTGAACATAAATAACATTTTTTTGGGAAAAATAGGTATATTTTCCCAAAATATGAGTGAGGAGTAGCATGGTTTACATATTTGCAGATCTTTTGAATGTGTATCTTAATAGGAGACATTTAGACTCTCATATCTGCTTCTGCCTTTACTCTGTTGTTATATGTTGTTTAATTTAAGTACAGTCAGCATGTGAAGAAAATCTAGCCTCATACAGATATGTACTAATAGGAAAAGGAAGTATTTTAATAATCCTTGCAGGTAATGGTGGATATTCTTCTTTGATACTGTACCCAAACTTGACAAGTGTTAGTTAAAGGCTAGTTGCAATGTGGAATCCAAAACCATATCAATGAACTTTCCATACAGTATTACAGCAAAATTCAGGGGACCATCTTGTACTTTGAATGGATCTTTTACCCATGCATGCTTTTGTAACATCATGCATTGGTCAGTTGGAAAATATTGGTTCATTACATTATGCAGAACTTCCAAATATTGACACAGTTATGGTACAATTAAAACACCACATTCATTAGTATCACCACTGATCTCATTAGAAAAATCCTTAAATGCTGAGGAGTTATCAAGCTTATATCCTAAGATATAAATTTCTAAAATTCTAATTTTTGCTTGAAAGCTCAAATTTTATCATGGGCAATAAATGTCAGCTGTTTTTGTTAAAATAACAAGTTCACTTAATTCATTTTTGAGAAAATGTCTGCCAGATTCTTAAGTCTGAGTAACCATAGTTTGTCAGTCATTCTTTCAAGTAAAAATGGTGTTCCATGAAAAAAGCAGCTAGTTCAGTTTACCACTCAATCTCCCACACACCGGGAGCTGCAACGGCTATGCTTTATGCATTCTTCTGATTTTGTCTCACAGAATATTAAAGAGACAGGTATTCAAGGTTGATTAAATGAAAATAATAATTTGTCATCAAGGACACTCTTAGGTGAAACTGGCTTGTTTGTTTTAATGCTACTGCAGAGCAGTGAAGAATACAGTGACAGTTTGGTGCCACCGTGTTGGTTTACGCTGAGGTGTCAGTAGTTTATCCGTCATTGCTCTGCAGCATCAGTGCAAATGTTAGCACAATGAAAAAGGCAAATATCTTAATTTTATTATGAAAATAGTTTTGACCTCATAGACCCTCTATGCCCCGAAAGGGTCTTGGAAACCACTGCTGGTATAAGGGATTATAGAACCAGTAAGTCAAATGGGTGATGGTTCCTCTTAGGGGCCTGTGATTTTTCTTTCTTGGACTCTTGAAAATGAGGTTAAGGTGCACCGCACGTGAGGGGGATGAGTGTATTTGCATAAGCAGGCATTGGAAACAGAGCCAAAGCCTGTAACAAATGAGCTCTGCATTCGTAGATCTGCCTTTTTCCTAAGGCTACGGTAAACAGTTCCTTATAAAACAGCCGTGTTACAATTAAATGATCTTATCACCAACTTATGTATATTAGATAGTATTTTTTACAGAATGAAACTTAAACCAAAATCTAAGTTAAGATGAAATATTTTACTTTCTAAAAATGGGATGGATTCAAAATAGTTTATAATGAAATACATATACATTTGGGATATTCTTATTAAAAATGAGAATAAAGAAAAACCAGAAGCTGAATAAGGGTTGTCTAGAAGGAGATGTTAATAGTGTTCATGGATAGGTCTTCTGTGACTTAAAATTTTTTTTCTTTTTTGCTTATCTCTATTTTCTGGCTTCCAGCAATGAACAGATACTGCTTTTGTAACAAGAATAATAAGAAAAAAGTTTAATTTAAATTTAAAAAAAGAACTTACACGTAGCAAAGTACAATTGTACCAGAAATCCAGAGCCAGGTAGAGGTTACTATAACTGAGAAATAATTTAACTTGGATGTAAATTTTAATATTACAGAATTTATTATACACTTTAATTAAAAAGCTGAGAATTTGAGCTTTGTGAAATAGAAGAATGTCGTATCATAGCACACACTGACTAGAATACACGGGGACAAGGCGGAGTCACATTTCATAATTTCCCCATGTCTAGTATTCTTTAGGAGTGGGATCATTTGCAGACTCACAGTTGCTTCTGACTGTTGGAATCTGGCCTAGTAAAACCTTATTTTTAACCTATGTGCTTTCTTTGCCTGCCATCGTTGCCTGTAGATGATCAAGTATACGTAAGACTGCTCCTGCTGCTGAATAGGGAAGTACATCTAGAGCAGCAGAAATGTCTGCAGTGCATGTTGCATAGAAGGCAGTGCAGGGAGAGAAGAGCAGGGTGGAAGTGCCATGACCTTGGTCCAGTCATTCAACACCCCAGTTCAGTTCCCCTTTAATGAAAGAAGGAAGTTGAACTGGATGATAGCTAAGGTGTCTTTCCCTTCTAAGATTTCTCCCAATTCTGTCAAATGAGATCCTTGCTTGAATTTGAGTTTTTTCCCAACATCCCAACCATGATGTTAACAAGTTTAATGTCTGTGAAAAATCATTATTTTTGCATTTTCATGTTTGTGTATAAATTATGGATTTTAATATTATAGTACAGAAATTCACTGTGCTCTAAAGGCATTTCTTTTTGCAGTGATAACCTTTTCATATTAAACCCTATAAGAATAGAATATCCAGGTTGAAAATTAGATTGTATGATTGAACAACTTCTGCTTATTTTATTGCCTTTTATATCACATTAACCTTCTCGGTTGCTAAATTAATAAGTTGTTGCAAAAACACCGAGCTCCTCAGGTAGTGAACCTGATACTGCATGCTAATTGTGCTTTTTTTTTTCCCCTGAGAAATCTGATTATCTCATTGTCCTCTCCAAATCCTGTTCAAAGTGCTATGGGATAGACATTATTCTTTCTGCTTTACAGAGAAGCCACTGAGAATTAGAAACAGTGTCGAGGTTGCATGAGCAGCTAGACCTTTAACAATAGGACTCAGTTTGCCTAATTTCCAGGAGAGTAAACATGACTGCCATTTCAGGCATCTTTATCTTTCTTTTCATTTTGAAGTTAGCATAATACTAAAAGGCGCATGCTTATATCTTTATAAAAATATATCTTTTATTGCTATAAACTATATGTCAGGCTATTAAATAGATAGAAGAAACCTTTAGAAGTGCCCTATTTTAAGTTCCCAGTAGTCCAGGATTTATAGGCCCTTAAGGAACTCACTTTTCTTCATTGTCATAATTTTGAATTCCCTCACCCATATCCCTTTGACTTTACTCTTCCATTTCTCTAACCCTTCCACCAGCTTCAGAGCTTGCCCCAGGTGTTGAGAGAGAAGAGGGGGTGAGGTGCCATTTGTATAAATCCTTCCTGTTTCTCCCTCTTTTTCATCTTACCGCTAGGACTAGCTGGTGGTGTCTTCAGTTCCCCATCCCATCTGTTCCATCTCCTCCTACTCAGGGGCATCTTGCTTGCAACTCCCTAGAGCCTGAACCCTTGATGAAATGTGCAGGATAGCCTGTTGTTCTGAAATGTAGGTGAACCTCTTTCAGTTCTTTGTGTGTAGAAAGGCTCCTCTTTACCATCTACATTTAGCCGTGTTTTCCTTATTGAAATATAGTGAGAAGGTAAAGCTGACTGGCCTCAGAAATAAATCCGTTTTCAATTATGAGTTGTATTAGAGACCTTTACAAACTATCAAATACTGTGTGCCGGCTTTAGGGGCAGTTGAGTGTGTAGAACATTAAAGGTGGGGAAGGAGAAGTGGAGAAGAGAAAGGAGAAGATGCATGTTTGGGACAGCCAGACGTGAAATTCTGTTACTAAATCGTCACTGAAAGGATTGCTTAACCTAAGATGTACCTCAAATACAGTGCTATGGTAGGATAGAACTACCCACTTATGTGAAAATGTTTTCCAAGTCCACAAACAGCCAATATTCACGTGAAATTTTAGCAAAAACTGCATCTATAAACTGAAAATCAAGGAAACGGCACTATAGCTTAGAGCTGGGGCTTCAGTGACAGATGTGAAAGTTTAAATCCCAGCTCTTGTTCTAACTGGCTGTGTGAACCTGGACAAGTTTTCCAAGCTCTGTAAATGTCACTTTTGCATCCATAAAGAGGAGAAAAGTTCCTATTATTACCTCATAGAATTGTTATGAGGATTTAGTTACATAATGGATATAAATGCATATAGTGTGAACATTGAAGCAATACATATTAACGTTTCTTGAGATAAATATATAGTCTCATAATCCGATGAAGCCTGGGCAGGTAGAAATCTAAACCCTAAAGATTTATTTCAGAGCATAACTTTTGATTCTGTGTTTTATTCTTTTTAAAATTACATTGTAACTCAGGAGAGCTGTTTTCTGAAGGTGTTTAGTGAGAAAGGTAATCATCGTGTGAGTCAAGGATTTTCTTGTGTTGTCGTCGTCTTCTCCCTGGACGACATGATAATATCAGTCCTCAGCCATGATGTGAACATCACACATCCTGTTTTGGTGCTAACAAATTGTCTTTAGCCTTTTCCAAGCAATGTCAGCTACACATGTCAGTTGCTTATCACTTTTCTTTTTTTGGTTATTTATCCTTAAAAAAGAACGTTAGTAAGTCAGAAATAGCCATTTTGTAGAAACTGCACAGCTAGACAGGTCTTTGATCCTTAGGGTAATAATCCATCTGTTATGGAACTGGATCAATTTGTAAATTAAATTGATTAATCTAGCAGGGAAAAAGAAAGGTCTTGACTTTTCCCACGGGAAGCATTTCCTCAAATGGTAGTCATTCTAAAAAAATTTGGGAAGACTCCATTTTCTGCTATTCTTTTTCTCTTTGCTCAACTCAGTAAAACGGCTTAATATGTATCCAAAAAAGAGTGAAAGTAGAGTTCAAGCTTTTAGATTCTCTAGGGTCTGGTTGTTCCTGGAGGTCTCATATTTTTGACAGGGTTTAATGTTAAAAACCTTTCAATGACTATCAGAACATTTTTAATACTCGTTGGTTAGTTTAGTAAACGTATAACTATGCTTGAGTTATCTTCTGCAATTAGTTCACTTTATTGTTATTTTCATCTTGTATGATCAAAAAAAAAAAAATCTCCCGATGATTCTCCTAACAATGTGTGATTGGAATAATAACTTCACATGTTGAAGAGTTTTGTGCTGCAGCTGAGAGGCATGTAAATACAAGCTGCTTGTTTGCAAGAAGCTTCCAGATTTGCAATATGATTGCTATGGAAACCACATAATGAAAACCTTATAACCATCTGTATGGTTTGATGGATTTTATTGCATAGCTGAGCTGTTTTTGTTTACTGTTATTAAAGTGTTGAATGGAATATATTAACCCACACACATTGACTATTTGAGGTATTAATTAGTATCGTATAATGACATCATGCCTCAACCCCCAAATAAAATACGTTTAATAATAAACCTAAATAAAACAACATGTGTATGTTTCTAATATATTGTGAAGGTGATTATTGCCTAGAATTTTGGTCACTTGTCCTTATATATTTTTTGAATGATGTGGAGAGGTTTGCTTTGTTAGTAAATGAATATAGTAGTAGGATTTATTTTCATGATTTTGGAATCCATTTGTTCACTTAGGATTTATTGAACATCTCCCTTGTACCAGAGTCTATTCAAGATTCAGGTTGAGTTCTTTCCTTCCTACGATTGAAAAAGCACACACCAAATTTGATTTTGTTGTCTTTTATATGGAAGCTGTTTGTACTGTTAGCCCAAGATAAAATGGGTTGTTTTACTATTGTTAAGAAAAATTGATATATGAAACACAGAAAGAAGGCTTTGACCTAAAGATAGCAGTTCTAGGTTTGAAAAGGAGAAAGGAAATGTTTTTAATGAGCATCTTATCCTCTAAAATACTTATTAAGCATCTCACATGGATTTCAATTTGGATACTTCACAGTAAATATTTTTAATATCATTCTGATAGTTTAAGAATATATTGTGCATATAATAGGTACTTAAATTTTAATAAAATAATAAATTCTTAGTAATAAATTCTAAATTCATTGACAACTTGGCCAAAAACGGAGTTTTTCCCACTTAATTCTTGTAATTATTAATAGTTTTTATGTTATCTTGACACTGACTTTGGGTGGTGAGACTAAATCCCATAGTCTCTTCTTAAGAGCCAGGAATAGTGCTTTCTATACTGATGTGGTTAAAGCTTTTGACTTCAGGACAAGTGCCCTTAACTATTTTTGAATTTACTTCTTACTATTGAATTTGTGACCAAATTGGAAGAGAGGGAGTGCTGGGGAAAGAGAAAGTATGAGAAGTAAAGAAAGCTTTCTCCTTCACCTCAAAAAAAATTAATGATTTGTAAAACGAGTAGCTTGGACTAAATGACGGTAAATGTCCCTAATACCTTTAAAATTTGTATGAAAACACCCTATTGACCCATTTATGATAACTAGTCCTTGAAGTTTAACATAAGTGAGATAATTGTTGAAGAGAAAAGAGACAGCATTTAGTATTAGACTTTTTATTAGGTCTTCTCTGTATTCTTTACTATTTGACTGAACTATATTAAATTGCCAATATTATGTTTAACTTAATGTGTATAAAGTGCCAATGATTTCCAGCTGTCCCTTATATTGGAGCTTTCATACTTTTGTTTGAATTGAGTTAAAAAAATTTGAAACAGTTATAATTATCTTGTAAGTACAGTAACTCTCAAGCTTGATTTAAATGCTGGTTTTTATTAATCACCACTTTAAAAGCTGCATGAGACTTCTAAATTTACATCTGCATTCTTGACCTGTCTACCAAGCTTTCCAGTTGCCCCTGGACATTTCCTCTGGGTTGCCCCACCAGTATATTAAATCTCCCATATCAGAAACACAACCCCTTGAGTAGCTTATCTTGGCTATTCTCTTTTTAGTAATGATGTTCCCATTTCTCAGTTAACTAAGCTCAAAACCTGAGTCATCCTTGGTTGCTCATTCTTTTCCCGTAGCCCTCCACATCCAATCAGGCAGAGTTTGTCTATTCTAGTTCCTTTCCCTCTCATAACCATCTCCATTCCATTTCCTCTGCCCCTTCAGTTCAGGACTAACTTCCCCTTTAGCTAGACTAGGAGTGGTCTCTCTCCCCACACCCCTCCTCTAGGCTGTCTGGGACAATGGGATCTGATAGCCGTTCCTCAAGCAGTTTCAGTCCTGCCCTTTCTCGCCTCAGAAATTTGGGGGGACTCTTATTCCTCACCAAACATGTAAAAGTCTGAAGTCCATAGCAAGATGTTCACGGCTCTTCAACAGTTTGCCCAAATGACTAACTAACATTATCTCCCATCCTGCTCTTCTTCTACAAGAACAGCCCCCGCCTTTATTTTTTTTTTCTGATGTGGACCATTTTTAAAGTCTTTATTAAATTCATTACAATATTGCTTCTGGTTTTTTTTTATGTTTTGGGTTTTTGGCTGTGAGGCATGTGGGATCTTAGCTCTCTGACCAGGGATCGAACCAGCACCCCCTGCATTGGAAGGCGAAGTTTTAACCACTGGACCGCCAGGGAAGTCCCAAGAGAACCACATTCTTTAGCCAAAATGAATATGCTCATGCCTTGTTCTTTTGTTCATGCCTTTCCTTGTCTGGAAATTTCCTCCTTCCCATCTCTCCTTATTCAGATTCTCTCCATCCCTCAGAGCCTTTATGGTATTTCCCCAGTTGGGTGGTTTCTCCTCTGCACTCCTTCAGTACCTTGTACCTCACAGGTCAGGTTTTATGCCCCTTATCCCACTTTCCTTTAGGTTCTGTCTTCTGTCCACTCTAGGCTGTAACTTCCTAAAGGCAGAAGCTTCCTACTACCCTTGCCTTTCTGGTAGAACCTCTCTCTCTTACAGGTAGTTAATGCTCAATGAAGATTCATGAGTTGAATTATTTAATAGTCATAATGACTGTATTTGTATTTTTTGCATATTTTTCTTTAAAGTTTTTGATTTCCTTGGAATTACGATTCTTTTTGATCCCAGTTTTTCCTTGACATGCCATTTTGTTCATATGTCCTGCCTTAAATATTTCTAAATTGTATATTAATCCTTAGGTGAGGCAAGTGGTCATGTAGTAAGTATTTCTTTGATGTAAAAGGATTAACTAGCCTATTGACTCTGTTTAAAAACCCTTCTTATTTAATCTCATTATTTTTCTTCCTATAACTTGGGAAAGGAGTGTGATGGGAGAGTGTAGAAATAATATGAAGATATATATGAATATATGCAGGATAAAGAACATGGATTTTGTAATCATAAACCTAAGTTTGAATAGCAAACATTGGAAGTTTCTTTACCTTTTTGAGTCTCAGTTTATTTCTCTGTAAAATGAGGATTTAAAATGGTTTACCTATGAAATCTTAACATCTGCTGTAGTGTATGACACATAGTAGTTCCTCAGTATAATTTGGGGGGAATTACCTTGAAGGGTGAGGATGCTTCTCGTATCTTCCTGTGATGATCAATTGAGAAAACATGAAGTATCTGATGCTCAGTAAATGACTTCTAGGTTAACTGTATTTTATATCACACATTTTCTCTTTGCTCTGCTGTTGTTTTAGGGACCATGATTTTATCTGTGGTACTCATGCCACAGTATAATGTGGTCAATCCGTATAATACCGGGTGTCATCTTACTGCATTTTTAGGGCTTTTCTGGATTTAAGATTGTTCCAGATGAGTTTCTGTGAATATTTAAAACAGAATATGTGAAACGTTAGTACATACCTTAAATTTTATCAAGCCAACTGGTCAGGTTGCTATTTGGAAATAGCTAGAGGTTTCTTTGTTCAGCTTTAGATTATTGAAAAGGGGATGTGAATGTTGAGTGGTTTCATTCTTTGAAAAGGAATATTTATGTGTTACACACTTTTAGTTTTGCTCTTAAGATGGGGTGAGTACTGTGTCTTTCTCCCTGAGGAAAGCCTTCAGTGTCCCATTTATGTTGTTTATTTACAGAAGATGAAGAGGATGGCGCTCCGGTGAAAGTGGAGGGGCAAAGGAAGATGAGTCAGGACAGTGTTCACCACACCACAGGTAATGAGTTGTGCAGCTTTCTGGGAAAGCTTATTTTGGTTTTGTTCGCTTTCCTTTTCGTCACTTTCTTACTGCTCTAAGGATGTGTCCTCAGCTCCCCAAGGTTGGCTCCTTGGGTCTGGACCTCTTATGGCTGATAAGCTTCTTAGACCCATTTAGGATGCATGAAAACCACTTGAGAAGGATTTATAAAGTAAGCCAATTTATACAAGGTATTCCTTTCTGAATTACTTTGTAACGACTCAATTAGCTTTCATTTCTGCGCAAAGGAGATTTAGTTGCATAAATTAGCTTATCATCATTGAGGAAGTGTCACTGCTAAAGGACAGTTTATAGATACAACATGCAGTTGCTGTCAAACCTATAAGAATGTAATATAGACATCTGTGTATACTTTGTGCTTGAGCAGAACAGACTTCTGCCATTCAGAGACTAACAGGGGACAACAAGTTGCCCAGGGGACTGGCAATGTAGACATCTCTGAAAAGGTCAACTTGACACAGGCTCTGACAATCGACCCACAGCTCTGTCTTCTTTGATAAAAATCAGATAAACTTAAGACCGCTAATTGATCTGCAGCCTGTTTAAATGTTGGCCATGCATATCTTCATTGCATATGATTAACACAGAAAGCAAATGAATTGGGTAAGAAATGCCAGAGTCCAGTGACAGCAGCTTAAAAATGGGAAAAGGACAGTGGTGGCCTGGAAGGCTAGGAAGGATATCCCCCTTATCCCTTTCCACTTGGCACGTGGCCCCAGGTACTAATTATGACTAAGACTGGAAAAACAATTGCACGTGCTATGTACGGAATCACATGATAAAGGCAACTTTTCTTGCTTCTTGTTATTTCCAAATAGCAGGAGATAAACCGTATCTGTAGTGCAAGCATGAGGTTAGTTTTGATAAACCAGCAATTATTTTACACAGAAAGAAGAGAAGGACTGCCTTCTTATCAGGACTTTACACCTCTTCATAGCCACATGTCAGCTGGGGCAAGGTCTGCCATATCATCCCATGTCCTGCAAAGAGCTATAGTTGGGGGTCACCTCCCCTCTCTGATATGTCCATACATCACTCTTTCAAGCTGTCAGGTCAGGAAGTAGCCTTCCCGAGTCCTTCCTACTGTGGCATATAGAAAGGAAACAGAGGCCTGATTTCCGGACCCGGACAGGAAAGCAGGAGCAGGTTGCTGCAAAAGGTTTGGGTTTGCTTTTTTCAGAAGGGAAGTGAGGAACAAGTCATTAGATGCGACTATAAACACCAAGGCTGAGCAAAGCCTTGAGGACGATGTTCACTGGCAGTTTTAAGTACATACGTTTTGTTATTATCATAAAGCTTCTGCCAAAAGCATGTCGTTTTCTTTTTTTTAAATTTCTGTGCAGGTATAGAAGGTGGACACACACAAATCTTCTTTCCACAAATATGAGTGTTTTGGCTTAAAATAATTGTGTTTTTCAAAAGCCCTTTTAAAGTAACTATCTCCCAAATTTTTGCCTTTGAGGGAAGGAAGAACAAATCAGTTTTTCCTCAAAGGAATGCAATAAGGAGATCTACCTTTTCATGCAATTGCTATAAAGCACTGCAATAATCCTTATCTTTAGTGACATGAAATTCTTTTCAAGCAACAGTTTTAATGCTTTTGCATAGCAGTGACCTTTGCTCCCCGCAGGCTGTCAAAGATGTAACATTAGAAGTTTGTTTGCTGTGCAGGGCAGTGAGTTGACAAGGGTATTACTATCTTGCTGAGCATCACATGATGTGAACTTCTAACCTTACTCAAGAATGTTATATTTTTCACATTGACTGATGTTACTAAAAATAAAATTCTTTTTTCAGACTACTCTAATGTAAAATATGTAAGCAAAAACAAAATTGAGCATGTATTTCTTACAAATTATTTCATGTTTAAGCTTATGTAGCTTGCATATATTTTTACATATAAAAAATAAAGAGTACATTTGATTTTTTTGAACATTATGCAATATGCTTAACTTTCTAAAATAGTTTTTACACCTAAAACACTACCCAAGGAGAGAGTCTCCATTATCTTATTATTGTGTTTTACCCATTGTCATCGTGTTTTAAAAATCTTTTCATTTTTGCAAAAGTAAATATCTCCAATGTTTAGCTTGCACTTTCATAACAATTCTGTTATTCTTGCTCAGTGATCTGTTTTTGCATGTTTAACTTACAAGAGCAAATACCTTGTTTAAATCTTTCACAAGCCAGCTAATTTAGAATGTTATTTTCTTTCTTTCTTTGCCTTCTTTTTTAACCATATATGCTTCTTAGGACAAGAAACATAATGATTTTTTTTTGATAATTTTGAAAACATAGATCATGAATGTGGATAGAATAGGAAAATTAATTCATACAATAAAGACAACTAAACCGATTTAATTTGTATTCAGAATGTAAGCTTATTGGTGGTTTATGACATTATGTTCCATCCCATTTTTTTTGTTGTTGTTGTTTTTAAAAAACACATCTCACAGGGATTATTTTTTCAGTGTATAAGTGAACAGTGTTAACTTTTGTGAACCCACAGTGCTTCCAAGGATATCGATGCATAATTTTTTGTGTATGTTTAGACACACTTAAAATTTAGAAAAGTAAACCAGAGGAGCTTGCTGCTCTCTGAGGAACAAGATAATTCTTAATTTTTATGTCTGGAATTCATTTTAAGAATTTTGACATTACTTTCCGAAGGAGACTAAGGCTAATAAACATAGACTGCCAGGTTTTCTCCCCCGCTGTGATTCTTCTACATCAGGGGCCTCTAACCCCCGGGCCACGGACGGGTACCGGTCCACAGCTTGTTAAGAAACGGGCCGCACAGCAGGAGTTGAGCGGTGGGCGAGCGAGCCAAGCTTCATGTGCCGCTCCCCATCGCTCACATTACCGCCTGAACCATTCCCACAATCCCCCCCACCCCACGCTCCATCACCCCCCGTCTGTGGAAAAATTGTCCTCCATGAAACCGGTCCCTGGTGCCAAAAAGGTTGGGGACTGCTGTTCTACATCATAACTAATATTGCATGCGGAAATAGAATAGTCAATTTGTGTGTACAGGTAGCCATGTGACATAAACAACTTACTGTTCTTTAACAGGGCTCACATATGGGACACAGGAGTGAGGTTGGTCTTTGGGTAACATCATCATCAAGATTGCAGAAAGCACAGTAGAAAATGCATCTTGTTCCCAGGACTGCCAGATCGCTAGCTCTGTTGCCTTTTTACAGCAGTGAGATTTAATGAAATGCCCATGATGCACATCTAGGGAGAGATGCATCTTGCACACAGTGGGGGTCTCTCTTCCCCTCCTGTGCTCCTGTAACTCCCATTAGTGTTAATGGGAGTTTCACTAAGCGCATCGAGGGGAGGAGAGACCCCCAAAGTGGTAAGGATTATGTGTTAGAAATCACCATATACTTTTCTCTTCCTTCTTCCCTCTCCCCTGCGTTTGAAAATCTACTGAATGAAAAACTATTGTGAGAGAATCTGAAAAAGGAAAGAGCAGGCAGCAGGCTGAACAGCTGCAGAACCCACTGGGACGCTCCAGATAAGCCAAAACTTCTCTAGTTTTTAACCCAGGTTTTCTTTCTTCAGCCTTTTCGGATCAAGCCTAAGGCTGAGCAGCATGGGGAACACACAGGAGCCTCGACTGGGGAAACCAGCTATTTAGATCCTTTTACCTCCTGGCCAGTGACTATGGGGGAGGGCCTTGCGTGTGAAATGATGTCATCCTCTCTTTGCTCTAATTCCTTGACTTTTAAACTGACACTGACGGACTGCATGGGGCACAACATTTGACCCAGTTAGCAGTTGATTTAATCTGACTAGAATGTTTCAACTTCTAAATCCCTATTTGTCTAAATAAGTGGTTTTTAAAGGAAATCAGTCACTTTATTATTAAGTAATTTTTTTCTTAAAAAATTTGACAGTGTTTGGAGAAATCTGTCCAGCCAGAGTGCCCTCTAGTGTCCATTCATAGAATTTCCATAATATATGCTTTGAGGGGAAAAATGTAATGAAGGGTGGCCACAAGCATTGTTAGTTCTTGGTTGGATTCCCAGGCTTTTGTACATCCCTGCTAGCTTCTGTGATGAGTGTTCAAATGCTAGAGCAGAAAAGTCAATAAGGTGTCTTTCTCTCTGTCTCCCTCCCTCCTTCTATCCCTCCTTTCTCCCGTCCCCCTTCTTTCTTTGAGTTCTTAGAAAACAAGCGGAAAAACTTTAATAGGAGGATTGTCCTTGTTTATTTTCTTAAAAGAATAATAGAAAAGTCGCGTCTTACTTCTTAAATAGTCAGACTCCATATTATTCAGATTTTCTTTTTGGCTTTAAAAAAATGTTTCAGATACTAAAGAGAATTTATTAAATTTCTAATAAACCTAACACTTTGGATAAATCACAAACTATGTGTAATAAATGAACGCCCTCCTGACACGCTAATGTGACCGGTTGTGTTGGAATTGCCAAGGAGCCTGCTGTTTGAGAGCCATATAACAAAACTAAGATGACAACCCTCATCCAGCGTATGTCTCCACAGTTATCCCCTCAGAATTCAAAGATGACATTCCAATGATGGAAGTTGTCAGCACGTGTATGTTCTGCCTGGTTAGTGAATACAGGGACATCTTATTGATATTGCTTGCATTCTTTTTGCATTAACTCATCAAAATTCAATTATCATGAAATTAAAAACAGGAAACAGTTCTCAGTGTAACAAAAGCAGCCAGTGTATTTAACTCTGTGCTGTGTTTCAGGCGACCCACGTTGTATAAGTGACAAAGCATTTATTACCCGGTTTATTGTGGTATTATAGAGCGGAGAGCGCTAAATAATCAATCAGTTAATGGTCTGTATGGCAGTTTGAACACATCACATCCATTGTGCGTATGCTGTTAGAAGGATGAGCTGATATCTCCAGTGTATGTTGCATGTTTATTCAGAGCCTAATGTCCGAAACTAGCGCTGACAGAAATCTTGGAAAATGCAGCTTTAGCACTGGCATTTTCAAAGTTGCTAAAATATTTTAGAAATAACTTTGAGAGGCTTTGGGTACAAAAGTCCCTAAAGAGAAGAGCTGGAATTATCCTTTAGATTACTTTCATTTTATTCTCTTCCTTTAACTAGCTTTATGTTTTGAAAAAGTTTAAATTTAGGGACTTCCCTGGCGGTCCAGGGGTTAAGACTTCGCCTTACAATGCAGGGGTTGCAGGTTCGGTCCCTGGTCCGGGGAGCTAAGATCCCACATGCCTCGTGGCCAGAAAAACAAAACATAAAAAAAGCAGAAGCAATATTGTAACAAATTCAATAAAGACTTTAAAAATGGTCCATATCAAAAAAAACCCAATATATATATATATATGCCATTGAGGCTTTTTTTTTTTTAAGTTTAAATTTCAAAAAGTTTTTTTGTTACCTCGTTTGGTTATATTTGTACCTTAGCTCCTTTATTATTATTTTTATGATGTGTCCTTAATTCTGTACGGTGCTTATTTCACAGCGTGTTTATCACATCTCATGGATATTGCTCATTATACAGGGAGGCTGACTCATCTTCAAAACATGTTGCAAGTGGGCTTAGGTTTGTTATAGAAAATAAGTGGGAAGTAACTTAGGTGCTGGTTTGAAGAAACATGTTGCAATTACAAGTTTTAGGTAAAAACAAGAAAAGGAGACAGGAAAGGAAGGACATTCAAAATTAGATCTTTTTGAAAGTGGTCCTTAATTAGATGAGAAGGAGAAGTAGGATTCTTGTGTGGATGTTATAAGTGTTCTTTGAATGAGGACAGAATTTTTTTAGACTGTTTTGGTGGTTTGGAGTGGCCCTTTAATTGCTATTTGTTCATTTTTAAGTGAGGGCCCATTACATGAAAGCTCTAACTCTTGTTTTCTCTTTCTTCTTCCTAGGAGATAAAAGCACCGATTATGCTAATTTTTACCAGGGTTTGTGGGACTGCACAGGAGCTCTTTCTGATGAATTGTCATTTAAACGTGGTGATGTGATTTACATTCTTAGCAAGGTAAGCAGATACCCCAAAATGACAACTGTAAAGCATGAATACAAAGCTGGATTTTTATGCATTTGGATCTACAACACTAGGGGAAAAATGCCAATTGGAATTCTTCTAGGTCCTTGTTAACAATTGGGAGTTCACAATAATTATTTTGTCAAGTGAAATATAATCAGATTTTAAACACAATCAGATAACAGGATTCAACTTAACAGTGTGTTTACCTATCACTTCAGCCTTTGGCTCACATCCACACACTGCCTTCTCCAGAAACAATATACTTATGTGAAAGTTAACATTGTAAGGTATTAGGTTATTTATTATGTTTTTCTTTCCTCTTCCTTTTTATTCTTCTGTGTGCTTATTCTGATTTTGTCTGCCATTCACTACTGGTAACACTGTGTTTATAGAACAAGTTTTTCATCTTTATGTAAATACATTGGGTGTTCCGACAATTTAAAAGCAATACTTTTCTATTCAGACAGGTTTAGGTAATTTTTTTTAAGTTTAACATAATTGTATTTGTAAACATAATAGCAAAGTATATTGCTATGAACTCATCCTTATATATACAAAATCATTGTTTCTGCCTCTTAAGATACTGGATTATTCAAAATGCTTCTGGCCTTAGATCTAAAAGTCAAGATTCTTAATTGATTATACTTTTAATGACATGCATGAGCTCCTTTAACTTTCATATTTTAACTTTGCCTACTGTAATATGGGGGTTAAAAAATATCTCCCTCAGTCTACTTCATGAGGCCACATTAGAAACAAATGATATATGGAGACTATTTAAATATAAGTAAAGAAATGTTACATAAATCATAAGTCTAGGAGTTTAATGTGCTTTGTTGATTAGAGAAATATTTTGGAAAGATTATGACTTATTCAGAAAGATAATGTGACTTATTAGATACAGAAGAGAATTTGGAAATAATGTCACTTATTGAATTTAAACACTAGTTGACTGGTGCATAAAATCATATACAGAGAATCATAGAACATTTGAGTGAGAGATCTTAGGGCTCATCTATCTATCCTTGGTTTTACAAATAAGGGAATTTGGGTCAAGAAAGTGCCAGAGCCAGTACTTAACAAGGTGTTTTGACTCCCAGATCAGAGCTTTCTGCTCTATTTTTTTCTTATGCCTGTATCTATCTTCCTTCCTTTTTCCCTCTCTTCTTCCCCCCTCCCCCTTCTTTCCTTACTTGTATTTAATTTGTAACTGTCGTAAAGTGTCTAAAATGTGCAAGGGCCCATTCTAGGCACCAGGAATCCAAAAAAAAAAAAAGAAGAGATATAAGCCCTTGTAGATTATTGGAGGAAAATAATAGTAAGTAAATACAGCCAACTGTGATCATTGCTGGTTGAGGTGCCCAAATAAGACTTGTCCCTTATTTCTCTCAGTCCTCTGCTCGCTAGTGTATTTTTTTTTTTAGAAAGATGCTTTCAGTTCTTGGAAGCTATAGATAGCCATATCACAACTCTTGGATTAAGCCTGTTACAGAGCATTCAATAGTCCTGTGTTAAAATGACAGCTTTTTGAGTCAGTTACTTAATATAGAAAGCAAACTGATTAGTTTCAGTTCTTGAAGAGAAACTTTCTTGGAATCATTCCTCAAATTTACTTAGCTCACAGTTTCTTTCACCAATTTAGCTGCATAAAATTAAATTGTGTGTAAAATTGCATATAAAATTAAAAGGTTGATTAGCTTCCACTTGGAACTTCAGACTATAGGGATAAATGGCATGTAGCCAGTATGTTTGTATGGTAACATATGAAACTTACAAAGCCCATGTGGGTTTGTTCTTGAAGCCTTCTTTATGAATCAAGTTGTCTTTGTTTTTGTTTTTGTTTTTTTCAAGTTGTCTTTGTTGCTGAAAGCCTCAGAGTACCAGCCTCTGGGATAGGCTGTGGCGCAAGCAGCGTTCCCATAGGCTTGTCTTATTTCTGCCATTGCCTCAGAAAATCATTTTCTGTGAATATGAAATTGAAAGTACAATCATAGGTGTGTATAATATTTCTAGGATTCTGGGGGAAGTCATTCCTTTTCTCCCAAACCTGTTTTGTGATGATTGTAATTTTATATGTGAAGCCTGTCATAGAGCTGAGGGTGGAAGTCCACCTCATAGGAAGAATATACTCCTATCTAAAATTTCTAAAGGCTGTTATTTGGGTATGGGCTGCCCGAAAATGCTTCCTTTATCAACCTTTCACAAGGTTTAAATTTCCACCGGCAGCATTTCATGAGAGGCCTTCTAGAGATGGGCATTTTATCTGGAGCTCATTTTGGTTTTTGAAAGAAGAGACAAGGCTTTGTTAGCACATTATCACCATTGGCTGGATGAGTAAATACCCATATTTACCCAGCTGCGGACCTAGTAGAATCAACCAGGTTGATCTTAGTGAGGGTGAAAGAAGGTTAGTTTTCTCTTGATGGAATTTGGACAAATTCTGGGCCGTTGATGAGCATCTTGGCTATTTGTTGTCAGGTTGCTTTGGGGTTCAGGATATATTTGTGAAGACTCTTACTTCCCCACTTGGCTTTGGGTGAGTTCAGATAGGAACCTCTGGTGATTCTCTAATTTTACATTTGCTTGGTCTTCCAGTTTTTATAAAAATTTTGGCAAACATAGACCATAAGTTAATATCATAAATTTATTTAATATGTGAATGATGACAGCAGTTTGAATGCTGAGTATCATTATAAATTCAGAACTCAAAGCCTTTAGAAGAAGAGAGCAAAGAATTGCTCAAAAGGACTTGTTTCTAGATCAAGGTAGAGCTGATGCTATGTATTGATTGTTTTTTTTTAAGTGCAATAAATATAGAAATCACTAACATTGTTATATGCCTAGAAATTTGTTTAATCTTTCTCAGAGTTATATTTAGATTTCATGGTGATGGAATGAAAATTTACTGTTTAAATTTCTTTTTTACACCATCTAGTGGCTCAGAATGAGTGGTGCAGGTAATTGCAGCTAATGTGCACAATCAAAATGATGTCATAAATCCAACTTTAAATTTAGCTATGGGTTATTACTTTCCTATCTCATGTCAATGAAGTATAAGCATTAATCATGAAAATTCTTTTCATCATTCTGAATTAAATGTAAAAATTGTATACTTAAGGAAAAATGCATTTTAAGGAGTCTAACAGTATTTATAGAGACATAAAAAATGTGTACTTAGTAAAAAAAAATTAGTGCCACAACTTTTCTAATAAAAAATGCCATTTAAAAGATTTCAAAGAAACACAACTTGCTTTTTATAATTAACTGATCTATAGTTTGCAGTATTTAATTATTGATTTGACTTACCTTCTAGAAGCTTGTTAGTTCTGAAAATAATCTTTTAAAAAAAGGCAACACAAGATAGTTTAAGAAGAGATACATTCTTTTCAATATAAATAAACCTTTAGATAAATCAAGAAATAAAATGGCATGTACTATAATAAAGAATATTTTAATTTTGTAAATATAATGACAAAAAGATTTAGCTAGTTTGATGATTAGGCTCTCTGTATTAAAATTCACTGTAGAAATATAGTTTGATTTTAAAATTCAGTCTTTTTTTTCTATTTTTTCAAGGAAGCCTTGACGGGGTGTCAGCTGTGCTCAGTCTGTCTGGGGGTGATTTATTTAAGCCTCTTTTGAGTTATACAAATCTTAGCTTTTCTTTCTTTCTTTACTTTATTCTTTTTTTTTTTTAAGTGAAAATCAAATGTTACAATAAAGAAGGAAGAGAAGGCAGATACCCTGCCCTTCCCCTTCCCTTTTTTAACATTTTCCAATAAGCAGCTGCCATGTGACCCCTGGTTGAGCTAGCCCCTCCTTCAAAGTGTCTGGCATTTTCTTAGTTTTAACCTTTGAACCTTACTAATAATAAATCTAAATACTACTTGCCTAAAAATGCAAGCCTGTAACTTTTGGCTTACAGGTCTTTTCATATAACATTGCTGCTGTTTTTTATGTGTTAAAACATTTTATATACTTCAATAGTTCAGTTCAGATTTAGAAATCCCCCCCCTCCCCACCCAAAGATGGAAGATATTTATAGGGGAATATATTTATAGGGATGGATGAAAGTGAAATATGTGATTTTTTTTTTTTTTTTTTAAGCAAGGTACAATTACTTTTTTTTTTTTTTTTTAATTTACTTTTGGCTGCGTTGGGTCTTCGTTGCCACAGAGGGACTTTCTCTAGTTGTGGAGAGCAGGGGCTACTCTTCCTTGTGGTGCGCGGGCTTCTCACTGCGGTGGCTTCTCTTGTGGCGGAGCATGGGCTCTAGGCGCACAGGCTCAGTAGTTGTGGTGCACAGGCTTAGTTGCTCCGTGGCATGTGGGATCTTCCCGGACCAGGGCTTGAACCCGAGTCCCCTGCATTGGCAGGCGGATTCTTAACCACTGTGCCACCAGGGAAGTCTCCAGGAATATGTGATTTGTATGACAGCTGCCTTGTTAGTGAAGTTATTCTGAAACACAAGGCCTACTTTCAGATTTATTTGATGGGGGAAATTCATATTTGAGATTGCAAATCTTTTATTTTAATTAATTAATTTATTTTTTAGGAATCAGGTTGTTTAAAATCATGCCAAATTCTTTTACTGGTTTGCATTTCAATTTTATTACCACCTTAAACATGGACATAATATCATAGTTAATAGTATTGTCCTAGAACCATGTTTACGGAGTTTTATAATTTTCATGGCAGGATCCAGGTTATATAGCTACAGGCATATTATAGTCCCGCATAGCTCTTTGGCTATTTTATTCTATTTGCTGCTCTGGATTTACATTGTCTATTAGTTTATCTTTCAATCTATACTCACCAGTAAATCGCTAACCACATTCCTATTCTTACTTTTAAGGCAATAAATTATTTTTAGAGACTTAATGACAGAAGAGCTATGCTTCAGCAGGAAAGAGGCATGCTGCTTGTCTGCTATTAACAGAAAAATAAGAGAGTTAAGAATCCTGGAATATTTCATCTAGTCTAGGACACATGTGACTTGGGCTTTGCAGCTTTTTGAGACATTTTTTATTAAGTCAAAAACAGGAAATGTGGGTTGACAGTGTTCACTAATATACAGTAAAAGGGCATTTTTTTAGCGTGTGTTGTTTGGAGTTTCAAGCATTGCTTCCCTTTGTAGCTGTGACTTTTTCCAGTGCTTGGTGAAATGTAACTGTCACTGATCATTTGCTTCTCATTGTGAAAATGTAAAGATTCTGTTACTAAGACTTTTTTGGCTTCAGACTTATCAGAAAAACAAATAAAATGAAAGTCTTGCTGAGCTCTACTGGCAGAGGGAAATAAAGAGTTCCTTTTTAGCTCTCTTAGTTTTTCCTTTGTAACCATCTGACCCCATGTGCCACATATAGCAAAACCACCTGCTGAAGAGTAACCAGGATACCTCAATATAGGACATACCTTGATGATACTAAGCTAGTTCCCTAAATGTTATCACATCATGTAGTCTTTTGGGAAGGAGGAGGAGTGTTTGTACTTGTCACTGCGGTTGTTTGGGTCTGATGGCATTTAGTTTCTATGCTAAATGCCCACGGTGAAGCATAGTGGGCAGACCTATGCTATGCTTATAACCTCTCCCTGGTGGTGATAAGCAGTGTATGGAAACAGCACTACATCAGAAGATGTTCTCATTCCACTCATGGGACTCCTCTTGTTACCTATTTGCAAAAACCATGCTCTAGTACTTCCCGATTTTCTCTTACATAAAATGGAGGGAGCATTCCAGGAAAATGTTGACAGATGAAAGGGGAAGGTGCCTGCAGGAGACAGGCTGTCAGGCTGAGCCCCTGCAGTGGCTTGAGAAGTAAAGGAGAAACCAGAAGGCAGTGTCAGAGAGGCAAGTTACACAGAGGGGGCAGTGGAGGGGCTGCTATGGCTGCAGAGCCTACACGGTTTAATTCTGCATGGAGTAAGCAAAGGTTTTCCAGGAGCAAACCAAAACAACCTTAAAGAAAAGAGCACCATGTTGGTAAGTAAAAAAAAAATCTTAAATTGAAAAATCCATGATTTTTTTATGCCCTTCTGCTCTCCCCCCACCCCCCCCCCCCAAAATCAAGAGCTCCCTCAATGTATATATGGCACATTCTCACTCTTTTGAGATGTCTCCTTTCTTATCCCTTTAAAGATCAGATTCCCTTATGGAATAGCCCGTAATAATCAGGTTGCCTTATAGTACACTCCAAAATGCTCTGTTTTTTTGTTGCCCTGGTATTTTGCTACACCAATTAGTGGGAAGGCAGAGGGAGGGGGTGAAAAAGTATTTATTGCATACCTACAGTATCCTGTTCTAGGTACTCAATGTGCTTTCATTCCTCTGATTCTTAAGGTAACCCTACAAAGGATAGGGTACTATCAATATAATTTTTCAAGTAAGAAAACTGATGCTCAGTAAGCTTATTATGTAAGTCACCTGAGGATACCAGCTAGGAAGTACCTTCTCCTGGAATCAACGCAGATCTGACCCTAAAGGCTTTTCTCTTTCCATTTTGCTATACCTAAGTGGGCCATGACCAGGATTATTTGTTTCCCTCTCTCAATTCCTTGAGGTAGACACTGTGTCTTAAGTATTTTTGAATCCCCAATATCTAACATTATGGCAGATAGATGTTTAATATATGTTTATGAAAATATAGTTAAAAATAGGAAATAACTGGGACTTCCCTGGTGGTGCAGTGGTTAGAATCCTCCTGCCAATGCAGGGGACACGGGTTCGAGCCCCGGTCCGGGAAGATCCCACATGCCGTGGAGCAACTAATCCCGTGCGCCACAGCTACTGAGCCTGCGCTTTAGAGCCCATGTGCCACAGCTACTGAGCCTGCGCTCTAGAGCCTGCAAGCCACAAGTACTGAGCCTGCGTGCTGCAACTACTGAAGCCCACGAGCCTAGAGCCCGTGCTCCGCAGCAACCAGAGAAAGCCTGTGCGCAGTAAGGAAGACCCAACACAGCCAAAAATAAAATAAATAAATAAATAAATAAAAAGGAAATAATCCTGAACTTCTTAAAGGAATTTAGAATGGTAGAATCGTAGAGGTAGGGGAACCTTAGTGCTAGCTCTTCACTTTATAGGTGAGAAGATCTTGAGGCTCCACATAATTGGGGAAAAATAAATAAAAGGCTAATGGAAAAAAGGACTGCCTCTGGAGACCTTAAAAGACAATGGAGTTTCTGCACTTGAACTTCCTGAGCTTCTTGGCAGCCAAACTGAAAAAGGGAGAGACAAGGAGCTAATAATTCTTTTTAATCATAAAGGAGGAAGCTTGGCTTTTCCCAGCACTGGCTACTTAAAAAAAAAAAAAAAACTCACGTGAATTTCTAGAATCTTCGCTGATTATCTGACCTCAACAACTTTATATAATAAGAACAGTGGCAGATAGTACCCTCAACAACAAAATATTTATAGTACCTATAACAAGAGATTTCATATAGGTAATTCTGTGAGGGTCCAAATGTATAATAATTAGACTTACTGATTTATGTTAAGTATGTAACTAGATTATTGTGGCGTCTCAAAGAGTGATATAAATGTAAAAAAAAAAAAAATCACCCCTAAAGAACTTGGGGATTGCCCAAGGTCACATACCTAGTTAGTAACAAGCTGGAGACTCTCAGTCTTCTGAGAAAATAATCACAAGAATAAGAAGCAGCAGCTGAAAAACTAGCAGATTTTTCCCCTAGACCTGCCACACTGTTTCTGCCTTTGCAGGGTTCTGTCTTAACCTCTTCCATACTTACAGTAAATTCAACTGAAGCCATTTCTTCGAAGAACTAGAATTATTTGGTCCCAGTTCTTCAGGGGACAGGTATCTTTCTTTCTGCAAGTGGAATTTAGGCTCTTTAGACAAGGTATGCTATACAAGCACATTGGAAAATGTGATGGGCAACAGCCAGCCGTGAGTAGGAGCGACATACACCATATTGGGAAGCTTAACATACTTGAGAACAAATGTTTGTTTAGTCATCACTAAAATTCTTCAAGTATGTCCAACATACACATAGAAAATATATTCCTATTGGAAATTACCCTTCTCAAGAAGACATTTAGGAGGGTCATCTGGTACATCATCCAAAATGAAGAAAAAGTATTTCTGTTTCATCATGAAGTACATATTTATTGAACATCTTTTACACATCCTGGAGTGTGGGGCATACAGTTTGAGTGTAAGACATTGCCATGATCTCAGTGAGTCTCTACTTTATTTTAGTTGAACGGACAAAACTAAAGTACATAAACTCCACAGAGGAATAAATACTCAGCTTGAAATGGGAGATGTAAGTATGGATTAGATAATTCAGAGAAAAATTCATGAAAGCTGGGTAACCCGAGTCGAGTCTTAGTTACTAGATAGGCTTTGGATGAGGGAGGGGAGATACCTCTTGGGGAAGGAGTGCCACATACAGAGGCAGGAATGAGTGCAGCACAGAAGGTTGGGCTGTGGGACCAGAGCAGTGAGAGGAGTTTGTAGTTAAAGCATTGGGGGGCTAGTATACATTCCTGAGCAGCCGAGTAAACTGACAAAGGCCGTTTCCGGGAAGTACAGAGAGGCAGAGTGGATGATGCAATAATCCAGGGTGAGGTGATGAAGGTCTGAACTAGAACAGTTAACAGTCATGTATTGGTTGGTGAAATACACTGAGTACCAAAGCCACCCACTACTGAGCATGATTTGATCTTTCTTTGCTTAACAATATCTAAGAATCATCAGTCTGCATATCAGTTTTTACTTTATGCCATTGTAAATGTTGACTGGGTAGAAGTTTGAATTAAATGTGTCTTGACTCTGGAATATAAACTAAAATTTGTTACAGGAATTAAGTTCTTACTATCACCTTCCTTGCTTGTCTTTTGTCTCTCTCGCTTTAAAAATGGAGTGCGCAGTGCACAGAGGAAAAAAATAGTAATTCTTTCAATTAGAGTAACTCAAAGTCACACTTGCACAGTAAATTATAAAGTAGTGAGGTTGATTTCCATGAGCTGCTAAGAGACTTAGGGTGGTAAAGCAGGTTCGTGATGGTGGTATTCAAACATCAGGGAGGATCTTAGAAATTGTTAGTGTCCATTTCCTCATTTAAGGAATGAGTTAGGAGACTAAGATTCAAGCAGTTAAAGTGTAGATAATAATAGTAAAAAAACGAAGTTGTCAAGTACCTGTTGTGCATTTTAAGACAAATTTTGAAATGATGGATGTATAAGAAACGATTCTTACAAAGTTTCTAATTGGAGATAGTAAAAAGGAAGAGATTGAAGAGGTAGCCTTGAAGAAAGTATTTCCATATTTTAAATAGTTATCTGGTTTTCATGCTACTACAATGTTTATGAACAATTTGAAAAATTGAAAATATCACAGTGAATAGTTGGAAAACAATGGTAAAGTCCACTGGTTCTGAAACTCAATGTAGTTTATATTTTGTGAATAAAATTACCTTTATTTCTGCACAAGGCTGGTATGTTTTGAAGCACAGATATACGTTTGGAGAAAGGAATATAGTCTTTTAACCTTTCTAACACCTGTTGCTTTCAAACAGATTGGTAACTACTTTCTGAAAGGGGTGGTACATCACAAAATCTTACTAATGTTTCAAGTTTCTGTTAAGGCAGCATTCTTTTACCATATGGTTTGTAGAAAGTGGATTAACATACTTGAGAAATGAGAATCATGGTGGTGAAAAGGATTTAAGTAAATGTTGGCATCTTCTTTAAGTGTAAAATAATACACTGGCAGACAGAGAAGATTTAGTTAGTAAGTAAACATGGACATATGTTTGCTATTGTGTTGGATTAAGTCTCTGTTTCACTTTATCAAAACTAGTCCTTTTTCTACTGCCTTTTTACATAATCACTTTAATTTATTGCTTAATAATGATTAATTGAGGCCTAAAGTTTTAACTATAAAATAAAACAAAAACTATTTTAATGATATAAAAATTGAAAACAGAGGAGTTAGATCACAACTGTTCAGTGCTGCTTTATGATTATTTTCTCAAATTATTGGGCAAGTTCAGCTTTCTTGCTTCTTTGACTGCCACATTACATTTTGCCTTGAAGCCATCCATTTTGCAGATATTAAATTTCTTTTGAGTACTATTTTTATACACTAAGCATCACTACACCTCTGGATCTTGATAGCATTACTACGGGAGGAGAAAGAAGCTTTGTGTTAGTAATTACCTAACATTGTCAGAAGCTGACTGCAGGCCTCTTTCTAGTGATAACAGAATAACTGCATAATGTAGCTTTATAGCACATGATTAATAGAAAATAATTACACGTCCTACAAAGGGATGCAATATTTCTTATAAATTGACTAGAATGGTTTCCTGTAGATTAAAGGACTCTTCATTATTTTAATCAGTCCTCCTGAAGTACAGTCACTTGCCTATGTTAGCATTTCAGTTGATATTAAGAGCCGAGTAGGGTGAAGAATACCAGATGGCAGACCTTCTTGTACCTGAGATCTCGTGTGCCATCAAGATGACATGATGCTTCCTAACCTTTCAGAGATTTAGATGGCAGCCTGGTATGACTTTTGTCTCTTCATTTTTTGTTTGTTAACAAGATAAGGTGTGAGGGTTTTTTTTTTTTTTAATGACCCACCCGTGACTTTTAGACCAATACTACAGTTAGTATGTGGACAGCGAGACAACATTGTATGGATTGCATTCTTTTCCACTGTAAGTAATATATCATTCATAATCACATTTGTTTGGGGGCAGCAAACAGGGAAGGCAAAGGAAGGCAGATTTTCTTCCTCCAAAGGAAAGCGTGTATGCTATTGAATCTTCAGGCTGGAGTTTAGAATACCGTACTCCAAGATGCATCTTCATTCCAATTTATAGGCTGCCAATGGTTTAATTGGGATTCATGTTGCTCAGGAGGCTCATACAGAGGATAGTAATGATAAAAGTAAAAGCTTCTGTGTTTGCAGTCTGCTGACATACTCTAATGGCTGCAGTGTAAATCCATAAATTTGCCTACTAGATTTTTACCTCACTATGTTTTATCTTACCTCTTAATTCCACACAGGAGTGCTATATGGAATTCTTTACAAATGTAAAGTAATAAACATTCTGGTTTTTAATTTTTACTCTTTTCTGATTTAAACCTGTTATATTTTAGAGTACTTTTATGAGGTGTGTATTTCATATGCCTTTCAATTATTTTAAATTAATTTAGTGAAATATTTAAGATTATTTTAGCCTAAAACTTAATTTTTTCCTAGAATGTTACTTTTAAGGGATTTGTTTACAGCTGAATAAACTCCTCTGCTGTTTATTACTGTACCTTCTGTTTAATGAATCTTCTCAGTTGCCATCATGCAAAATTCTCTCATGTGTGAAGTATGTCATTGGTCCTTTGTTGAAGTGATTTGTTGGAAATCAATTTCTTAAATTTGGATGTGAATGAGCTTTTTGAGAACAATAATATGCCCTTAATTTAGAGTGTAGATTATAATTTCAAAACAGAATATTATAAAGTAATATGAACTTTCTGGTTTGTAACTTGAATCTAAACATTGAAACCCAAAAAGAAAAAAAAAACAAAAAAACGAAACATTGAAACCCAGATTGCAGGCTCTTCTCTGAAAGCAGGTTTGGGTCATAATATGCCCTCTCACTAAATGTATTCTGTTTTTCTAGCCTTTGGGGGCCTAGTTCCTTTACTCTTTCCAAATAATCAGCTGAAAAAAATCTTAGATGGGATTGGATAAGAGCTTTGACACTTAGACTTACTTTGTTAACTATCCATTTTGAAATCTTACACTGTGGGTGGGCCTTTGGCCTCTGCAAGGTGAAATACATTTGTTTTGTTAAGCATTAGGCTCTAATTGTATTCATTGCCTTAAAAAATTGAAAAGGGCAGTTTTATTAGGTACCTATTAGGATTATAATGGTTACTAATCATAGCTTTCAGTAAGTTGGTATTTTCTTCTGACAAATATATTCTACATAGATTATAGTCATCTTCACTGAGTTCTGGGCATCAGACTATTTTCGTTGCTTAGAGAATTTTGTCCACTAAGTTCACACTATCAGGAAACTTTTAAAATCTTGAGTCTACTGCCTCATAAACCAGAGCTGTGCCCTCATTAGAATCAGGCCTTTCTCCACCACCCCTGTTTTCCTTCCATCTTATTCTTACGAAAAACTTAATTCTGATACATCCCATTATTTAAAAAAGTACTTATAGATTTTAATCTTGTAATCTCTCTATTGATAGACTACATATCAATACACACCTGGGAATGTTGCTACATTTGTATGGAAAAATTGTATGATTTTCCTTTCTGATGGTCAATAGCATGGTTAGTCATCAATACAAATGTTAAATCTGTACTGGTATTAACATTCCCTCCCCACATGTAACTCGATATGCATATGCACATTTATCTGTGCCTCAGATGTTGGAAATCATAGCCTATTGAATTACTTTGGGGATTGATTTTAAAAATTTATCTTATATGAAAAATTAAATTTGGGTCCTACAGTGCTTTTTCAGAGTATTGCTTTTGGGAGATATTATTCTTGAAACTTGTAATTCATTTTACTTTGTTTGTATCTCACTAAACATAAATAAATTTGAGATAAAAATACATTAGGCAATCTGGCAGACAAATGAGACCGGGTACAGTGTTCACTATGCCTAGAGCAGTGGTGTGTCTGTCAGTGGAGCAAAGGGAAGAAAAGGAGGCACAGGATTAGCTCACACTGCAAAATAAACACAAAAGTGACTCATCAATCAGTCTTTTTTTACAGATAGATTAATATTTTGCCTTTATAATTTGAGATACTTTTATTTCCTATTGATCTTCCCCCGTAAGGGTGAATCTAATACCACCTTTAAATTCCTTCCATTCATCCTTTACCTAATGTAGTTTGTGATCAATCAGAGGAACAATAAATGCCTTTGGGAAGCTTTTGAAAAGGAGCCCTTTTGTGAATTATTTTGGAAAGCCAATTGGGGAAGCATTATTAGTGTTTCCTTATTCTCTAATTTATCTGTTTAAAACGTCTATACTCATTTTTAGATTTTCCTAAGAAGGGGCATACCTCTACATTCTAAATCATTTTCGGTCATATGAGTTTAACTAGGAATTAAAGTAGTTTATTGTGAAAAAAAAAAAAAGTCTATCCTTGCTAGATGATAAGCTCCTTGAAGGCAAAGATAGTATCCTAAAGAGCCTGCTTATGACCTCGGAGCCTCTAACACTGGTGTTTGCATATTAAAAGGTGTCCCCCAGGCTGTGTGTGTGTGTGTGTGTGTGTGTGTGTGTGTGTGTGTGTGTGTGTGTGTGTGTGTGTGTGTGTGTGTGTTTGCATATTAAAAGGTGTCCCCCAGGCTCTGTGTGTGTGTGTGTGTGTGTGTGTGTGTGTGTGTGTGTGTGTGTGTGTGTGTGTGTGTGTGTGTGTTAAGAGAGAGAGATGGGAGAGAGAGAAGGGAAAGGGGCCCAGAGAGCGGACTTCCTTATGTAGTTTCATTTGCTAGGTTTCTATCCTAAGTGACTGTTTCTGTGTTCTACACTGTGAAATAAACAGGCTTTGTCTTATACATTAATTTAAATCTTTGCCTAACAGCATTTTTAAAGTGTTCAGAATCAAAAAATGATTAAAATGTTTCAATTTGCAGCTCAAGCTCTTATAACTTTATAAAAAGAAATAACATTTCTAAGAAGTTGCATACAAGCAACATAGTACTTACACCCAGTCTGAAGGTTAATATTGCATATTGTTTTCAATTAGGAATACAATAGATATGGCTGGTGGGTAGGAGAAATGAAGGGAGCCATTGGCTTGGTGCCGAAAGCCTACATAATGGAGATGTATGATATTTGAGAGTCCTGGGTAAGTACATTTTAATCCAATATTCTGTAATAGCTCATATGTTCTCTTGGTCTCTGCGTTATGAGTCTTTGCCTTTTTAAAAGTCTTTGTAGTTTTCTGATAGCACAAAGATTATGCTCCCAAATCATCTTCTTCTTTAAAAAAAAAAATCTAGTTTAGTTTTAAAAATAACTTCATAGAATTTACTTTGGAAATAAATAGATTATTTAGAGAAAATCCCTTTGATAATAACCAGCTGTTTTCCCAAACCTCCTCCTCTTTAGTAAAATACCACTTTTATGGCCTTTCTGAGGAGCTGAATTGACAAAATATTGAGTAAACATTCATTTTTTTCCTTGGCTAAAAATGTAACATTTTTCTAAGCAGGGAAAATCAACATTTTGCCTGAAGAAAAAAATTAAAATGCAACTTTCCCTTTCTGCCTGCAGAAAAGGAAGATTCCTCTGCTAGTGTGCAAATGCTTTGGATTGAGAATCATCGTGAAAGCATGAGTGACAGCTCATAACCTTTCTTTGTTTTGTTGAGCATCGTTTGTCTTTGTTGTTTTATGCAGTCATTATAATATTCCTCTGATGTGAAATTAAATGAAGGATATTAATGTAAATTAGATGCAAACAGTAAAGTTATACCTGTTGCTGTTTTTCAAACAAATAATCATAGGTTTATTTACTCATTTGATTTGTGTGAAAAATTCAGCACTATTTTATATGTATCACATAGTCATTGCTACTTCTAGTAAGAGTTGTAATTTCTCTTAATACTGGATATCAATTATTTTTTAGAATGTAATATATAATTTCATAAAAATTTCAATTGAATGTATCATGCAAGTTTTTGGTAGATGCTATCTAAAGAATGTAGCTTTGTTGAAACTTTGTAGATGAGTTATCTTCGTATTTATTTTTCAAACAATAGTAACATGTTTTCATGAAAGAATTTTTACTGATTGGTGAATTTACTTTATGTTAAATATAGCCACAAGAAAGAAAAACGATAGAATTGCAAATGGGAGTATGCTGTCACCCTCTGCAACACACGTGAAGACCAGAACCATGGTTTGTGCAAAGCCCATTACCAATAATAAATACCCTGGTTATATAATGGGCTTGCCAACATTTTCTACTGTAGTTTTCTTTAAATTTAATGAAACAAAATTTTTGTGAGAGGTCCCATTCTGCCACTAATGTAATGGCATAAAGAGTCTCAATGTATTCTCAAAGTCAGAAGGCATAACCGAGTAATCTTACCCTGCCTGATTGTTACTGTGCTATTAAAGTCCCACCACAAAACAGTGCAAGTCTAGATTTGAGCCCGCTCTGCACCTCTGAAAGCAATGAGAAGAGAAGGAAGGCTCAGAGAGGAGGGTGTAGAAATCCGGTGGGAACATGTACCCAGGTACAGGTGAGTGGAAGGGTAGTGTTAGTCTGACATTGGAGGTGTACGTTGTACTCCAGAGCAAGGTTTGTGGAGTTATAGTATTACTTTTTCATGTATGTTTGAAATCAAAGGTATTTTAAATGTCTACAGGGTACCACTATGGTATATATATCAAAATATACTGCTGATTGGATAATTATTTGAAGTAAATATAATCTGCTAATATTGAATCCTGGATTAGAAGGTACTACTTTTGTTGAACTTTTCAGATCTTTGCTTTAAAGATAAAGATTCTAACCATGCAAACGAGCTGATAATGTTTAAAAACCTCCATTATTTATAAAAACTATCTACAAGCAATATTTCAGAGTTTATGTTTTACTATTATCCCCTCTGTACTGTGATTATCAGATATCACATGTAAAAAATATATATATTAATTTGGAGGATTGTGGATGAATTCTAGTTTATATAGATTAGACCATGTCAAGTTAAAGCTTTCAGAAATTAATTTATGCACTTGTTAATCTTTTCCTAATATAGAGCCATTGGAATAGATTGAAATCATCTTGGCAAAAGTGAGACAACTGGAGATGAATTTAGTGAATTGGTTTTCAAAGCCTGAGAGATTGAAAAGTGAAAGCAGTTGCGGGTTCCACTGAAAATGTAGACTTCCTTGTGGACACAGGTTTTGTGCTCTGGCCTAAATGAAGATTTTAGTCTTGGGCCAGTAGATGGCAGCAGCTTTTCATTGCATAGGAACCCACTTGGAAACCCCTCCTCCACTCAGGCACAGACTCACTCCAAGCGTAAAGTATTTAGAAGATTATTGCCTCTTTTTACAGTTAATCCAGGAGAGGGAGTCCTTTGCCAACTGATGCCAGATAGTCTCTGGAATGGTGACAGTACAGAAAAAAAGTGTTACTTTTGTCCAGAGCTCCTCTGGCCTTTGTTCTTTTTCACTTGAATATAGGTGGTAGATGAGAAAGGAAACAAAAATTTTTTAATTGGTCTGACAGGAAAAACAATCATTACTTTCAACTCATGACTACTTTGTATTCATTTGGTGAAATCATCTGTATACTAGGAGGGAGAAAGTTTTCTTTACACCCTTGACAATATATCACACACTCTTCAAGATCATAATAATAATCATTAATGTGAATTTAAACAACATGGCTTGTTAGAAAATATGCTAATTGCTATGTTCTCATTATGTTTGCTTAGCTTTTATTTGTTTTTCTATGAACAGAGAGCTAATTTTTTTCAAAGGTGATTGTAAGTCATATTTTACATAGCGTTTTGCTTGATTATTTGCTCTGTACTGAATTTGTACTCTATTGCCATTAGATGTTACAATAATGTTCCACTCTGCAAATTTTTAAGGTTCAAATAAAGTTTAATTGTTTGCAAACTGTTATGATGCTAATAATTCAACAGCCTGCTGTGTTACTAATGAAATTACTTTGTTATGATTAATTTGGAAAATAGTGTGTTTATTGTAGTAATTAAGCACAACAAGGTGAAGTAAATGATTCTAATGCCATCTGGCCTCTAAACCGAATGAAGAAATGAAATAGGGCTGTCACCTGAATTTATTCAGAGAAGTAAGGATAATACAAATTACTTTCATTGCTATAGGATTTACACTCAACCACAGCTCACTCCGTTCTGTTTTTGCCACTTGGTTGTCTATGACAGTTTCTTTTATGAAAAAGAATGTTGTTTAGCCTAGCAATTATTTTGAATACTTTATATTATTTTAAGTAGATTATTTTTATCTTGTGCTAATTTAATTACAGATAATTATATAAAGTATTATGAGATCATAGAAAATCACTGTTCAACCATCTGTAGGTGAAATCTCTGTATGTGGAGGTTTTTTGCTATTACTGTTGAATATAGCTTTTCACAAAGAGTAGAGATTCCATTCAGTTGTTTCTAAAATGTTTCTACTCAAGACTCTCTCTTAGTTCTTATGATTCCACTTTTCCTATAATTTCTCCAGTCTAACCTATTGCTACTTGCTTCATAGAGTCTGGTACCCCCCAGGGTCATAATTAAAAACAGAACCCAGAGCTGAGCTATATATTAGAGATCCAGATTTGTAGTTCAGCCACTATAAGAAAACTTACCCTAACATACATGTAGTTGAAAATCTTGAACTTCATCAGTGAGACTGAGTAAAGCATTGTGAGAATTTTTAAATCAAGCAAAGTACTTCTACATTTCAGATAAATCACTGTTTATATTTCAATTGTTGAATGGAATTATAAACTGTATAGAGGTCACTTTTACTTCTTTTGAGTTCAATAAACTCAAGTATATTGAAAAGCAGTCCATATGGTAAAGAAGGAGATGGTGGAGATTAAAACATGATCATACCATAGAGAACACCGATTCACTCAGAGCTTGAAGGAATATAATTAATATGTAACATAAAAATATTTGTTAAAATGGCCTAGTTTGTTAGTAAAATCCTGAGTATTCTGAAATTCAGAGAAACAAGTAGTATATTATTAAAGTATCTTTCTACAAACCTAACCTACACTCAAATGCGTAACTTAAACCGTTGATCCTCTGGATTGGGAACAAGAAATTTCTGGACATCCTCAGCTTCCGCCAACATTATTACCATCCACTGCCTTGTAGTTGAATTCTTCTGGAATATTTGTTAGAACCTCTAATAGTGTAACATCTTGCTTGTGATGAGGTAAATACTTACAGAATTATTTTATTTGTAATTTTGTAACATGGAATGACATTTCATTAATGTTATTTTCCAGGGGCTTTTTCTTGTTTTCCTTAGTAGAATCTGCTCTATCACTGCTTGATCAGAAACATGATTTATTGCCAGCATGGTACTTCAGAGTATATGGTGTGTATCCAGTAAATATTTATTAATGAACTGCTGTGGCATCCTACAGTATCTGAGATTTAGGAAGAAAAGAGTTTGACTTCTCTGTACCTGGTAGAGAAAATCCCTTTATCATTTAGTTCATCAGCTTTCTGACTGACAGTGTTCTCTTAGTCAAAAAAAAAAAAAAAAGTCCACTTTACCGAGTCTTTAAAAGCAGTTTCATCGTCCTCATAATACCATCAGCAAGTGGATTGGATTGTTGGTAACAGAATTGAGTGAGATTGTGAATAACAGGAAAGTTGAATGTGGCAGCCAGTCTTTAGTTGTTTCCTCCCTTCTCTTTCCTGAGTGTAGTGTTGTCATTCTTTCAGAGAGGGCAAAGGTGACTCAGGCAGCTCGGGGCAAGTGATCTAGTTATACTTCCAGTACATCCCAAATCACTGTTGTCCTGCGTTCCACCTGGGCAGTAACAGAGAAGCCTTCTGATCTTGGAAGCATTCTAGCTGTCGCCTTGGATGGATCAAAAAGAAATATCTGAAGGTGGAAAGTTTCACAGTTGTTGCTAAATCCAACCATAATTCAATTTTTGTCTTTTTTAAAACTTTCATTTCCTATTTCTTTAAAGTTGTGTGGTTATGTTAACGTGAGTGCTTTGAGTCTCAAGGTGAAAGGAACCATAAGTGCAGAAAGTAGCTGTAGTCAGACCAGTGCTCAGCTTAGGTCTGTAAGGTTGGGAAAGGGGCTGGAGGTTGAGCAGTCAAAAAGCTTGTGAATATGTGCAAAGATGTAAAAATAGAAATTGCCCCAAAAGCCTATCTCGTAAGTGTCTTTCTTAATGTTGGAACCTTGGAAAGTGTTTCCTCAGGTTTCTTTCTCTCTTTCTGTTTTCACCGTTTTCTTTTTTATTATCCATTCCTCAGAGAGGTAATATAGAAGAGCACTTGTCTGTTTTCTGTTTATTGGCCTCAGCTTTGTAATATAGAAATATCACTCCTGCTAGAGTAAAAGCAGGTGCCATTTTGTGGCTTGAGCAGCAGTTCAGCTCTTTTTTGAGGAAAGTGTCACACAGGTACTCTCAAAGGAGAAAATTAATGCCAGCAATGTAATGCCAATTAAAAGTGACTGCTTTAGAGGAGGAGAAAATTCCACAAATAAGCAGATTCCCATACGCTGTCTCCTCCTCCCAGCTCCCATGGGAGACCATTTAGAAAACCTTGTGTTCTTTCACTGTCATGTCAAAATGATGATAACAATTTAAGATAGTAATAGCAATAACTAATATTAACTGAGTGTTTACTACTTGTTATGCTGTGTTCTTTTCATTCAGTCCTTCTACAACCCTATAATAAGGTAAGTTCTGTTGTTTATTCCCATTTTCCTGATTAGGAAACTGAGGTTAAATAATTTGTCCCAAGGTCTAGGAGTAACGTTACCCAGCCTCCCTTCCTTGAATTCAGTACCATTTTGCTTCCCAGTACTGTAACGAATTCAGACCAAGTACTTAATTCTGATCTTTGCATATAGTAGGCACTCAATAAAAGCTTACTGACCACTGATGATGACACCATTCTTATGAAATAGTCTGGAGCCTGTGAAAAGAGTAGCTCAAGAATTGGCACTGGGACAGCCGGAATTTGCCTCCTGTAGTCATAAGGCAGACCACGGTGACTGTCAAATCCAAAGCAGCTAATCTACAACGGAGAAGGAACTTTGATGCTGAAACATTTCTCTCTGTGAACTTCCAGTCTGGCTGAAAATAGAAAGTCAGTCAAGGCAGCAGAGAGTCGAGAGAGGACGCGGTGCCAAAGGGACCCTTTCTGAACAACGTTTTCTATTCTTTCGATCTCCTCAAGTCAAGCCCAAGGACACTGACCAGGCAAGGAAGCCTTGGAGAGGACTTCAAAGCAGGCTGCTTCTGTCTCAAAGAGTTTTCTTTTCTTTTTTTTTTTTTTTCCAAGGAGTTTTCAATTAGTTGTTTTTGGGGGGTGGTGTCTAAATGGATAGGTTTTTTAAAAAACCAGTTTAAAAGAGTATTATTAAATTGTCAGCCCTTTACAATCAGTGAGCAAACTTCAATATAAAACTTACATAATTTTGAAACTGAGTGATGGCAATGTCTGACCTAAGACTTTTTTTGCTTGTTGAGATCAGAATTTGTTTAAGGAGAACCTTTATTGTAATATCTGGCACCTGAGTATGAGGTCTTATTCCTTGGGCATCTACAATGGTGCCTTGTACAAGGCTCCTTAACATGAAAGTCTTCTGTTGTGTTTTTTGAACAAAAAAATTTTTCAAGTTTTGTACCTCAGTGGTTGGAGGCTGGTAGGGGTCGGGGGTGGAGGGAACAGAAGATAAGTAAGAAATAACATTCATTAGGGAGCTCTGGAATTTAGCCAGAGGAGGGGTAAGATTGGGCCCTCTAGTGGTCTAAAGTACACCCTGAAGTACTGGCCATTTTATAGCCCCAAAGTAGAAGGTGCACTGAGGGTCAGTTTCCAAGGAGCATTTCATTCTGTAGAGTAGGTTTCCATGCCTGGCACTCAGAATATCATGCTTCTAAAGGACAGGGAGTGAATGACTTCACATTGTCCTGATCTTCAGCTGCCCACCAAGTAGATTACATTGGTGTAAATAACCTGTCCCATCCAGATGGATACACAACTCATTCCTAATTCCCTGTTCAAGCATTTGTGGTCCGTGGAGTCTCAGTCACTCCCTCTTCCATCACCTTCCACCACTTTCCCCCTCCTCCGGCTTTCCCAAGGAGCTAAGTCATATGAGGCATGAGACAGATAATTCTTATCCCTCTACAAAGTTATGGATATCAGTCATGGTCTCTGTTTTCTGTGAACCCAGCAAAAGCAAGGTATATAACAATGTATTTATCCCCTTACATGCACCCTGAATTGGAAAACTGAAAGAGCTATCTTGTGAGTGTGCATCGGTATCTATCTGTTGCTTTGCTTCAGTTGGTCAGCATATTTGCTTTATTCTTTATTATCTCAGGGCTTGCTATTTCTCTTCCTATCTAATTAAATGATTCCATTTTGAATAATTACATTTAAGTGCCAACAGTGTGCTAGGGGCATTTCAAACATAGAATTCAACACAGTCTTTCCCAAGCCGACTCATAGTCTAAGTGAAATAGACAAGACATAAACTCAGGAAAGGAACAGCCCCAGGTAGCCTCCCCTTTCTGTGATTCTTAGCAAGTTCAATCACTAACAGTGTCCCAAGATATAAAAGGTTCTCTGATTTTGTTACATCTGAACCTAGGAAACAAACTGGGGATCCTTTCTCATATATGGGTCTTTTAATGTGCAGAGGGGAAGGCAGGTGCAAGCGTTTCAGTGTTGGTTCAGATGAAAAGATTGATTTTTAGAAAATTTCTGAAATGCTTGTAGCTACTGAATTGTGAGGGGAACCAAAGAGCTGTGTGTGTAATGTGTAATGTGAACATCTTTTTACAGAGTTGCTGCCAATTACAGTAAAACATAATTCTGGAAGCTGGAGGACCCCTATCCCTTTAGGAAATTGGGAACAGAGCTGTACCAGTGGTGTTCAGCTGATAGTAGGCAGTAGGAAGACCACTGGAATTGGAGTCAATCAAAATTCTAGTTTCGGTTCTTGAATGCATTGTGCCCTAGAATAAGTTTCCTCGCCTGCAAAATACCAGTAGCCTTGTTCTCTCTATCTCACAGGGTGTAGTTATGCTCGAGTGAGATTATATTTGAAGGAGCCTTAAAAACCCAATAACAGCGTAAATATGGCTTTTCTGCATTGGAGGATATGAGAACTGAAATGAAACGTGGGTCAAAATAAAAATTTCTCCTTCACACCAGAAGCAAGCAAGGGAAAAATTTTTTAATGTTCAGCACTAGTTGTAATGCTGCTTGGAGTAATGTTAGTATGCTGTTGGTTTTGTTATTTTCTAATGAGAATTAATGTCAGACATCCTAGAGGAGTTTGGGATTAAATTCCTCTATAATCCTGAATACATTTTTGAATCAAGCCATTGGTTTCCAAGCTGTGGTCACTTTCTGTTAATGGAGATTTCAATAGCAGAGATGTTACTTCTGTCCGTAAATTTTCAAAATAAACCATTGATATTTTAAAACCATCCATCTGAATAATAGGCTTTAGGTAAGTGTTGTTTGTAGTTGGCTGGACTTAGCAGAGAATTTTTTTTTAACAGACACCTTAAGGAAAATGTACAGGCTCCCTTCGACCACTATCTGCTCCCTCTATGAACTGTTTCTTCCAGATGGGTATCTGTGATTGTCTGCATGTGAATACACACTTTGTAGTTAAACATTTTCTTCAGATGCATATCTAAGAATGAGACAATTTTATTTGATCGAATTAGCCTTGTAATTTAGCACTAATCTCTGTTTGTAGTTTGTGAAAATACGGGACTTAGAAATAAGGGCAAACCAGAACCTCATTACGTGTAACCTTAATGCTTTAATGTTATAACTTGAGGCAAAGCTAATAAAAAATGCAAAGCACTCTTAAATAATTTAAATTATCTAAAAAAATTGAGCATATTCCTTCAAATAATAATGGCTTTCATGATCTGATTTTTTAAAAATTCATTTCTCATGTCTTGAATTACTTAGAAGTGTGGGTATCAGAGTAAGTTTGAGTTTATTTAAGATTATTAAATATATTTGTTATCATACAGTGTCATGGAAGATTCCATTATTTAGCCTAGCAATTATCATCTGTAATGTTATGCTGTATATAATTTCAGTAACATATTTGATAATGTCATTATGGTATGATGGTATAGAGTTAATTTTTAGCACTTCTCTTTAAAATAGTGCTCTGTGATGTGATTCCTTGATTATTTTGAGCCATTAATCAATTCCATCAACTTAAAAACATAGTCATATTGTGTACCTGTTATTATTTGTTTTCTAAAATAAAAGTTTCTC